>NC_091061.1:69635897-71020897 GCF_000393655.2 Nicotiana sylvestris | reverse complement strand
TATACGATGATGATTTTGCCCACAGTGGCCGATATGATATGATGGGATGCCCTCAAAGGCTGATGATGTTATGTAACATGTACCTATGCACAACATGACATTCATACGCATATGCATGACACTAAAAGTAATTCATGATTTACAAAGTTATTCAGACTTACAGGTTGAGTCATGTACTCTATATTTCTTCCATGTATCATATGTCTTTATTTATGTGCCTTACATACTCGGTACATTATTTGTACTAACGTCCATTTTGCCTGGGGACGTGGAGTTTCATGCCCGCAGGTCCCGATAGACAGGTCGATAGCCCTTCAAGTAGGCTATTAGCTCAGCGGAAGATGTTGGTGCGCTCCATTTGATTCAGAGTTGCTTGTTTGGCCGGTATGATTTAGATGTGTATTGTTTGGTATGGCGGGACTCTGTCCCGACCTTTATGACATTTATGTACTCTTAGAGGCTTGTAGACATATGTCGTGTACGTGAAAGATTGTACGGCCTTGTCAGCCTATGTTTTGAGTTCATAAATAATCATATTGGCATATTAGGACCGTATGTCACGTGTATATGATAATGTAATAAGAAAGATACGTTATTTTGGTACTCGGTTGAGTAAGGTAACTGGTTCCTGTCGCGGCTCATCGGTTTGGGTCGTGACATTTATTACCTTTATGACTACTCTTATGAACAATGAGAAATAAAAGAAGCAAATCCTTTTTTTTTAGTTTTCTAGACTTAATGTTCTATAACCTATTCTAAACTCAAGCTTAACGAGCATATTTTTTTTCTCTTTTTGAAATAAATACTCTATGGGAGATTATTAAGGAAAACCCTACAAGAGAAAAATATATATTTTTTTTATTTTTTTAGGAAGGAAATCTAAATAATAAACCAAAGAAAATATTTGGAATTTTCATTTGATATCCCTGAAGAAGTATTTCGAAATGAGAAATGAACATGATAAAAAAATATTTTTGGATTTCAGTTTTTGATTGCCTAAGGAATAAACTTTAAAGAAAAACAAAAGATAAGGTATGTTTTTTTTTCTATGTACAATATCCTAAAGTTCTAATGAAAATAAAAACAATTTTTTTTTCATTTTTCATTAATTTCCCAAAGAAGAACCTAAAAAAAATTGGATTTGTGAAATTAATATCTTAAAGAAAACTTTTAAACAGGTACTAAAAGAAAATCCTCTTTTTTTTAAAAAAATTTTTAGTCTTAATATACTAAAGGAATATAAAAGTAATTTTTATTTTATGTTCTAGATATTAATATCCTAAGGAAAAACACAAAAGATTTTTTTGACCTTCTAGAGTTTGTATTCTAAAGAAAACATCTAACACAAATATAAAAACGCAAAATCTTTTTTTTTTTTGGATTTTTGATTTGTAATACACTTTGGAATACAAAATAGAAAGTACAATAACAAAAACTCGACATTACTGTACAAATTTAGAAGGTAAAAGATGATAAAAAAAAGAACCACAGACTCAAAACATAATAACTAAAAAAAATCTCCTTAATCAAACTCCTGAATGATCGACCCTGACTGGATGGTTCTACGGCATCTGTCATGCGCAAACTCCGGTAAGTAGATCCACTTGTATGAGAAAATTAAGACCAAATAAAGTTAAAGACATAGAACGCTATGTGAGACAACAACCCTTCCTGTTGGACACATGCAAGACATGATTGTGACTATTTTTCTAAAATTAACCTATGTGGCTAAAAGTGGCTAAAAATGCAAGATTTGGCTAAGACCCCGCGAAGCCAAGAACCTAAGACTCACTAGGAAGACTGGACCCTATGTGGGTTGCCTACGTATCACGCTCTAATAAACGAGAATCAGGTTCGCATAGTTCGGGAAGATTGGATACGAGCGAGAATTAAAAAATAACTAATTTAGAGAAAAATATATTTTTTGTCTTTTGTTTTAAAAAATGATGAAACATGTAAACTCTTTTTGGATTTTGTTTCCTCTTTTTTTTTTGAATTTCGGAAAATGATGAAAAGTGCAAAAAAAAATTTAAATTTTTATTTTATTTTTTTGTCTTAATAAAAATGTGACAGAAAAGATAAGTGGGCCCTACTTGTTTTATTTTCACACTTCACCCTCTTTTTTTTCTTTTTTTCCTTTTTTTTTTCATTTGCCCTCAACTATTATTGGTTTGCCAAATGAACCTTTTACCTTTGAAGATTGCAACATGTAGCACATTAGGATGCATCAAGATGGTCTTTTATTTTGTTGAGAACACCTGTCCTAGACGGACCCAACCCCTATGTTGAGTCCCTAAAGTCAGATGCACGTGATGCAAACAAGCATTCCTACTAGGGATCCGGTATGAGGCTATGTTATTTTAGGTTTAAACACCTGGTTTTATTTGTTGTAGACCTAGCTTACTCGAGCGGACAGCTCGAGCCGGGGAGGGGGGGGAGGGGGAAGCGTACCGCGAGTATAATAACTTCACCGGCTTTGCAACTTGTCCGAACATCGTTCTAAAATTGGGATACGACTCTAACAGAAGAGAAGTCACACGAAGTGCACACTTCCCAGAAGATTTAGAAGACTCAGAGAGAGGAGGGTTTCACAACAATTTATATACAGTTCAACAATATCAAAGAGGTAAAAAGTAGCATTTAGCTCATTAGGTCAAATCATGTAAATAAAACCAGATAATAAATAAAGCCAAATATAACAAAAATTCTAAGCTCAAATTCTGAAGCCTGAAATTCCTCAGTAGAGTCGCCAGAGCTGTCACACCTCCTTTTTACCACCCAGAAGGGTATAAGAGAGTTTTTCCAATTTAAGTGACAATCGAAACATGATTTATTTATTAAATTTAGAGTCGCCACTTGGGATAATTTATGGTGTCCCAAGTTACCGGTTCAAATCTCGAATCGAGGAAAGTTTCACTCTATTTTATAGTCAGCGAACACAGAAATCCGGGCAAGGAATTATGTAAACTAGGGAGAAGATGTTAGGCATTCCCGGGTTGCGAGATTCTAGCACGGTCGCTCAACTATTATTATTGGCTTGATTATCTGATTTTAGAACACTTTTAAACCTATGTGCATTTTTAACTTTAAAACTGCTTTTATTTATTTAAGGAATTAATTCAAGGTTATTTAAAACAAATCATAAGCTACGCTACATGAAATGCACTCGTGGTTCACGACACACTCTATTTAGCCTTGTTGGAAATTGGAGTCGGGTCACATGAAATGCACACTCGGGCCCCCTTTTATCTAATTTGACGTAGTTCAGTTGATGAATAGCAACCAAATTTCCATAATGTGACAAAATCATGTCCAGCTATAACCAATTTGAGTAAACATACGAGTAAATAACTAAGCGACCAAATTCAAAACTACGGAGAAAACAATTACACAAACAACGGAATCATAACTAATTGGTGAGCATCTAAAAGGTTAATTATTTTATTAGCTAATTTCGACACTACAAGGCCACCATTAATTGTGAAATCACATATTCAACAGAACTCTAACAACAAAGTAGTGACAAAAATCCGAAGTTAAAGGAAAATTCAGCACAATAAACAGAGTGATGTCCCAACGCAGAAAACTAGCAAACAAAAATCATCCAAGTCATATAAATTAAATAACCTATGAAACGATCCAAAAAGTTAGCGAGAACAACAATATCGGTAAGGAAAATGAACCTTTATTGCTTCGTATTTTCCGCCATGAACAGTGAAATAAGATCTCAAGAACAGCAAATCAAGACAAACGAATTATTGATCCAAACCTCGACAAATCCAGCCCCCGGCAGACAAACTCGAATGGTAATACCTCAATCGAACTCCACTGTTTGCAAAACCAACGTTCCGAAATACAAACTGAAAGATAAAACAAAAAACTTCTTCTGTTGCTTGGCTTCAACGATGGTTTCCGGTCTTATTCAGAATGAGGATGATGAAACGTTAGGTTGCCGCTAATGGATTTTCGGCCAGATCTTGCCATAGACGACGACGATGCAGTAGTGACTCCAAGAGAAGAGAGACAGGGATGTGTTCTATTGAAGAAGTTTAAGTGATGGCGGTGGGGAGGGTCGTGTTCTTGGTTTAGCTGATCTTAGGTCAGCTCCCTAGAGTATAGGTTAAAATCCTTTTTCCTTCAGATCTTAGGCATATTTTGGGTTAGCTTTTTGAAGATCAGATCGTGGGAGGGGTTTTTCGTTTTTGCTGAAAGCGGCTGATGCCAATTCTAGGCCTTTTTTCTTTTCACTCTTCGGCTGATTTATTTATTAGGGGTCTAGGTTTTTGTATGTTTTTTTTTTACTTTAAGAGGTATGGAAATAGGAATTACGGGCTTGGAAATTATGGGCTTGGTCCGGAAATTAGGCTTAAAAATGGGTCGTTTGAGCCCAAATTTTATTCTTTCCCTGCGAACGAGACTAAAATACGATCTCATTTATTAATTAGTCCTACTTAAGTAAAATAACTGTTAAAATAATACTGACCATTAAAACAAAACTATTTTTGGTATTTTTGAAGATTAAAATTGACTACAAAACATTAATGAAACTATATTTTTTGTAATTTTCATTTTTTGTGACGAAAATAAAGTAAAGGAGTCAAAAATAGTTGAAATAGCTATATTAGGCCTAAATTAAGTATTTACATGCTAAAATATAAAAAATCTTGGGGATTGTCAAAAATCACATGTCTACACAAATGCGTAAGAGCCACTGTTGCCAGCATATACTAAGAGGTCGTACCGACCCAACATGTAAGAGCCTAAGGACCAGCCTAAAAACTTAAGGGTCAATGAGCTCGAGTCGAAACCCGACTCAGAAACTGACCCCGAAATAGTTAGCTAAATGTGCCCAAAAGCGAAAGCATAAGAGCCTAAGACGCCGGCTTACATTAAAAGGTCGTACCGACCTGACACGTGAGAATCTAATAAATCCGCGTAAATGGCCTCAGGGCCGACACGACAGACATACAGGTCGATAAAACCAAAAAAACCTAGAAGCTGGTAAAATAAAGTCAAAATCAAGGCTTATGCCCCAAACAATCAACTTTTGACCATCGCAAAACGCTCGAAGGTAGCAGGGACCCAAGGGTCTAAATTTGAGACCCACAGGTTCGGATCAATTGCCTAACGAATGCCGCAAGTCGCTCAAAGGGAAAACATAAAAAGGTAAAGAGCTGACACATATATAAAAATATTCATAAAAGTACAAATTACAAAGCCTACATCTGGAGCCCTTACAAAGGCAGAAAGAAAATAAAAACCTTAATCTATCACCGGAGTTATGCCTTCGACGGCCCCCTCAGAAAATACACTTTTCGCAGCTTCGAACATAACCTCCGGGTTTCCAACAGCCTCCCTCCCTTCAAGGACTTCGCGTCCATCTTCATCACCTCCTGAGTCACTGCTCGACTCATTTTCGAAAGGAAGCAGGGCCACAGTTTCCTCTTCTATGGTCTTCACCCTCTCAATCTCGGCGATTAAATCAATGCTCCCCGCATATATATCATTGAGAGTCTGTCTTCGAGATTCTAACCGGGCATGCTCCACTACTCGGGTCAGTCACAACTCAGCCTCTTTGGACACCTTCCGCGCCTGAGGATTTGCAGTAGGGCATCCTCTTTATGCGAGGTCACGAGAGCCTCGGCCTTAGACCTGACCTAAGATAGTGTAGTAAGCAACTCAGTATGGATATCCTTATATTTACTCCTCTCAGTCCTCGCTTCTTTGAGGCAACGCCCGATCAAAACCACCTCTCCCCTGAGGGAATCTCTCTTAGTGATTACCTCACTCAAATGCTGCTTAAGTTCGAGAATTTCGGAGTCCCTGGCTCGGAGCTCCTTCCCCATAAGACATCTTTCTCCTTAAACTGCAAAAAATTGACCAAAAGATGTTAAAACACTGAAGTCAGTTAGACGTGGAGACAAAAAACTAACGGGAGCTATGTAACATGTTTAGTAAGATGAGCTTTTTCCCGAGACGCCGCCTTCAAGCAATCCCGAAGGCCACGGAGTTCTTCCTCCCTCTTGGTATAAAGAGACCTAAGCTTATCAGCTTCTAAGGCAAACTTCTTATGTTCGTCCTCGTGGCAAGTCAGGTCATTTTCAAAATTGGCAAACATTTAATTATAAAGAACCTTTGCTTGGAACCATGAAAGGAATAAGGTTGGCAGGGCAAAGGTCGGAGAACCAAGCAGAATTTACAAATAGATTACCTGCTCACATAACCTGTCGATCTCATTAAAAATAAGTGAAAAGTCAGGCGCAGGCTCTTCCTCAGGCACAACAGAAGGCTTTTCAAACATATTTTTATCACCAATGGACGTCCCCATTTCAAGACACTCTATATTGGGGGCGTCTTGCATCTCCCTCGGAGGAAAAGCCGATTCCGAAGGGTAATCGCTCACTTTAACAACCTCAACTTAATCAATCGGGGTCATCCCTTGCTTATGAAGAGCTTCAGAATTGGGCTCCCCTGGATCTCCTACCAAGCGTACCTCGGCTCGGCGATAGCGCCCGATACACCCTCGTAAGCCTCTTTAGCTCGAGGCGGAGTGACAACAGAACCGAGCCGCAATTCGGAAGCTGCCAACTCAATAGTATGTGAAGCAGTCAGATCCTCTCCCCCTTCGGGTGCTATCAAGGGATCATTTTTCTTTTCGCCTCCAGCTCGGGGGCTCCCCGATGATTCTGGAATTAAGACCATTGAATCATCCTTAGGATCTTCCACTCTGGTTTTCTTTGATTTTAGAGGATAAGTCGACGACCTCCCTTATTTTTTCCTCTCTTCATCAGGGGTTGGAGCACCCGCTTCACCAAGCAGAGTTTCTCTCATCAAGAAGTCCTCCCCCACACCTGCCCAAATAAAAAAACAAGCATGAGGAATGAGAACGCAATTAGCAGTAACTTTTGTAAAATTGAAGCTACAATAGAGAATAAAGTCCCACCGTGATCCTTTGCTTCCCATCGAGCCCTGGATAAATTGAGCCACACGCTCTCAACATAAGGGCAGATCGAGTCTACTTTAGCTACCCAGCCTGAAAGATTCCTAACCATATCAGGGTACGTCGCGGCAGCTATACCAGCGGAGGAAGTCAGTTCATAAGGAAATGCATCCGAAAGAAAGAAACGGGCAGTTAATTAAGTATGTTTACTTATGCTTCAAGTTCCATCTTTGGGGGAACGACATCCTCTATGCGGGGATCAAGTCCGACATTCTAACTCAGAAGAAACAACTCATCCACCCCCTCGTTCCTAACCTCGTCGGTACAAGCGAATAGGGCTCTCGAGTCGTGAAAGCGGAGCTTAATCAAGCCCCCACAAAAAAGTTGGGGACTATACATTCTGATCAAATGGTCAAGGGTGAAGGGCATCCCCTTAATCATATTCACATAATACCTGGTATTGTAAACAATACGTTAGAATGACGGATGAATTTGGCCGAGGGTCACTTTATATCATTCGCAGAAGTTGAGGATCACGGGGTCTATCAAAGGCATGGATGGCATCGCGGGGCCAAGGGTAAATGGATAACTATACACACTAAGGAAGTCGGCCTTATACGTCGTTACATCCCCCCCCCCGGGAATGAACCTCCACTAACACCGCATCTTCCCAGTGGTAGCCAATTTTCACACTTTCAATGTCCGTTATTAGACTGATATATCGAGATGCGAGTTGACATTGCCCCGGCTTCAAAGAAGGTCTTTTGACCTTGAAATCAGAGGTCATCTCAAAGGCCTCCAGAATGCATTCTCCAGCACTAGAAGACGTTGTTTCTTTACCCTTAGAGGGGAGAATGGAAGAGGAAGGAACATCTTCCTAAGGGATATATGTGGAAGTGTTTGCCATTTTTACCAAAAGGTTACAAAGAAGAAACGAAAAATCGCGCCTCACAAAAAAACACTGGAAAAAGGTAAGAAGAAAGAAAAACTCTGTGGGGAGCCTGATGATGCAGTAGAAAGAAAAGGGCGAAGAAATGGGTATTTATGGAAGCCTAACATATGCGATTGGAGTAGACCAAAAGACAGCCAACCACTATAATTAATTCAAAGACTGTGAGGATTGTGTGGACTCGACCTTTAGAAGCCCTGTCTGTTACATCGGTCACTTGGCAGGACGCGACTATTTGCATCAACGAAAGCGCCGGAGGGGCAAGATCTCAAGGTTGTTTCTCCTCATTTTACTCTGAGATACGCGGGGACTATTGGTATGCTGCTAAAATTGGAAAGAACAATTTCACGATCGTCGAGGCATTACGTAATTTCACTTCGAAAGGCATAGGGAATACCTCGGGGTTCGAAGGCCTCGAGGGTTCTTCGTACCTAGTGTCGGGGAAGAACGAACTGGCGGTTATCACAAGCGGGAAGCTCCCTAGGAGCAGTGCTTTTCTGACAATGCTTGCACAAATCGTGACAGCCTTGCACCAGGCTGATTGAGTGGTTGTACTAGCTACTTTATATAATAATTATGCATGTGTCATATTGGAATTTTCTCCTCATATATAAAGGAGGCCCTTGTCATTTTGTAAGGATGATCTGATACACAATATTCTACTCGCAACATTCAATACAAGAACATTCCCTTTGCGCTCTAACTTAAACGTATTCTCTTGGTTTTATTACTCACATTTATTGCTTACATTTATTGTGTTCTATTGATTGTTCTTCATTTATTGATCATTAAGAGCTTTCATTAAAGCTCTCAAAGGTTTTAGCCCCTTACTGGTTGTCCGTAACGTAATACTAAGCTCGACCCTGAGGCCCCGTATAACTAGGCTCGAAGCCCCAATTCTCAGCCACTCGGTTTGCGTAAACATACCATTTCTGAGTTCTTATCTAACCTTCCTAGTCTCACACTTAGCATCTATTGCCTAAAAAACTAGCATAAAAATGGATCATATATTTTTAGAACCACGAAATCAAATGTAATTTTTATTATCAGTTTCAAGGTAAACCGAGCTCAAGCCAAGACTTATGTTTGCTAATGATATAGAGATGCTTTCAATTATTAAAAAATTACAGCTAGCTAGAGGGCTAATATAGCAACAAGTAATTGCACTAATAGAGGGAGAGTTCTTGACGATGTGGTCCTGTTTGAGGCCCTATTAGATCGTGCATACCAGATGTGCAAATTTCTAGCATAAGACCCTGAGATGGGAATATTAAATACACCCCGTGAATAGCATGCCATGGGAGTATCATAAGGTAAAAGATTAAGTTTAAACATGTTATAGAATCAAGGTGAAGAAGAGTATGAGGTGCCCAATTAATGAAGATTATCCAAATTTTCAATTCAGGCAGACAAATATAAGGCTTCTAAGTTAACTTCAACCGAAATAAAGATACATATATTTGGCCACACTGTTTATCGTGAAAATGGTAGAAATAATTAAATTTGTAAATGGGATTCTAAAAATACGTGATCTATTTTTATGCTAGTTGTTAGAGTAGATGATGCTAAGAATGTGGAGTTTTACGATAAAATACAAGCTAAAATGGGGCAGTGATCAAACTGGGGGCACTGAGGACCTCGAGGTCGATATCTAGGCTCGACCTCAAACTATCGGGGGTAGTCGGGAATGGGATAACAGTTGAGATATGATTAAACAAGACTCTTTATGGCAAATACAAAGAAATAAATTAAGAACAAGTAGGGAAGTTATAAACGCTAAGGATGGCCTCGAGCCAGTAAGAACGAGCAAGTTAGAGAGAAAAGAGAGAGAGAGAGAGAGAGAGAGAGAGAGATATTATTGATATTGTGTAGAATCATAAGAGCACCATCCGCACCTTACAAAGTAGGGTGGGTTACCTTTATATAAGAGGGGAACCCGGCTATAGCACAACATGTATTAATTGTAAAGCATGGATATGGGACGGTATGATGCGATGCTTCGGAATAGGCTCTGGATAGGCCGGCTCTAACAGATTTTAGTCGTGTGCCTTGGGAGATTCCCCTTCTGTTCTAGCCTCGACCTATGTCTTCTTCGAGTCGAGCCTTGACGATCCCTGAGGGAGGGGACTCGGTCACGACTCCACATCCTCGAGATCTCGAGGCATTCTTTCGAAGTGGCTTGACAGCGAGGAATTAGGTCCTCTAATTTCTCCGCATACAGATAGTCTCCGCATTTCCAAGAACGAAGCGATGGGAAATGATTCTGACACCTGACTTCATAAGCTTCTTACGGTGACATCGTACCAATGATGCAACCTATGGCACGGGCCTTTGTGACAACCCGGGTGTCCCATGGTCTTGTGTACTTTGATATTATTCAATGCGCTGCCGATTGACATGGTTCTTTTTTGAGTCCATTATCATGCCTTAGACCAAGCCTTAATTGTTCTGATAGACCCAAGCTATCAGGCCCTTCGAGTTGCATGGAGACAGTTCACTGACTTTCGGATCCTTCAAAAGTGGTATCCTAAGAGAAGTTCAGCTTTGGGTACCAGGAGGTCTGTTTTGAACTTGACGCAGATAGCCTTTTTAAAGTGTAGTGGATAGACTTCCTTTGAGTGGTTGCCTATACTTAGGTGATGCCTCGAGCCCTCCTACAGTCTTCACGATTGGAGCTTTGCGTGCTCATTTTTATTTTTTAGGAAGAAAAATTATGAGATTGGGGTTCCGTCTCGAGTTCTATGATGGCGTTGAAAGCATCCCGAAGCCTGGCTTCTTTTTTGGAAGAGTTCCTCGAGGTCGGGCACTACCTCGAGACTAGAGACAAGACAGTTGGCTCCACAAGGTCTGACATCTTGTCGATGGATGCCTCTGGGGTCGGGTACCACTTCGGGATCTGCATCGAGGTCGTTGGCCTCCTAGGGCTTACCCTGGCTATGCAAATCGTCGTTGCTTCCTACATATATGTGGGGTGGCTTTTGCTTCCTTGGGAGATCTCATTATTCTGGATCGGGTCCTTCGTCTCTTCAAGCGCAAAAAGCGTTGGAGCACGTCTTTGCCTTAGTCTGTCAATTCCATCATAACCATGGCAGCTACATCAGGGCCGGCCTAGCAGGGACGGGAGAGTCCCACTCCTAGCTTTCATGATCGCGCGCGGGAGTTCACTATGAAGACTGTATCTTTGATAAGAGAGGGACATATGGAGATGGTGAGCAGATACTGCAGATGGGGCAAGGGGATCGCGCTGCAGGCGCTTTCCCGGGATGAGAGTGTTATGGACTCTGCTGATGGATTCTTGAATGTATACCTATATCCCTTCGAATTTGGACCCCTTGACAAGGTTGTGCTTGATTTATGCTTGGAGTATCGGGTTACTTTGGCACAGATACATCCATCGTTCTGGAGAGTGGTGCCGATGATGAGGTTCTTTGCGTAGAAGGCTGGGCTTGAATTCACGCTCTGCCACCTCGTCAGGCTGTACCGGCCTTTCCATCACCGAGGCATGTTAACCTTGTGGTGCCATTTGTCTATTCCTTTTGTTATCGATGATGGAGAAGATGGGGACCAAGAGTGGGTCAGTCGATTCATATGGGTCCGGACGACTGACATTATCCCCATGGAGCTCTTGCCATTTCCCGAGGGATGGAATTACGCGCATGAGTGGGGTGTCTTGCGCTCCTTTTGATTTGATCATAGTAATAGCCAGTTGGATAATCGTGTCTCTTCCTGTTTTGCAGCAACTTCATGGACGCCGGGCGAATTTCTCGATCTGCCCAGCTGGGTTCGGAGGTTGGCGACCCATTCGACTTGCAATGAGCGTAGGTGGCGAGCTGTGTTCTACGACAGATGGGGAACGAAATGCCAGGGTATGCACGTACGCTGCTCCTACCTTTGCCTTTGTATATTTGAGATGACATTTCCATCTCTCTTTGATACCAGTTTTGCCATTGTAGGTATCGGGCGGTTCCTTGGGGTGAGGTTGCGCTCCTCTGGAGAGGGGAAGGATTCGCTGGCCTCTGAGCTGAGGGATGATGGCGATAAACCGGATTTGCACCTACAGTGTGATGGAGCTTTGAATGGGGCTCAACGGGCCCGTGTATTCGAGGAGAGGACATTGCCAGAGCCTGCTATCCCTGGAGTGTTTGATTCCAAAACAATGGTTCTTCCAAGCGAATGCTTTGCCCAGGGTTAATTCTTCCAGGGCCAGAGGGCAGGATCGACAGGAGTGTGCTCTGCTTTTGAGGAAGTCCATCGGCTTCACTTCATGGTGAGTTTTGGCGCAGTCCTTCTATATTTCACGTCTTCCTTTCTTTATCGAGTCTTTTTTTTGTAGGCCTTTGATAGGATCAGGTCTAAGCTGCTCCATCATGGAGCAAGGCTTCGGAAAACTCTGGATGAGGGTGAGTCCCTTAGGCTCCTTAGCGAGGAGACAGAGGCTGAGTTGCTGCACTAGTGATATGAGGCGTGTCGGAGCTCATATTACGAGAGCTTTTGATGGAGCAGGTAACCTTCCGTAGTACACGCTTCGCTCTTTTTGACTCTCAAGGTTAACCCTTTTGCCTATCTTAGCTGCAGAAAAAGATGGAAGCCTGGGAGTACTTTAAGGGCGAAGCCAACCGCGTCAGGAATGCTTGTAGTCAACTGAGGGCTCACGTGCAGGCTTAAGTTTTAGAGGAGAGAGGAGCCATGGCCAAGGTCCCTGCCTTCGAGGCCCAACTCCGCTTGACTCGTGACAATGCTATAGTTCAAGCGGATATGATGGGGAAGCTCGAGTCCGATCTCTTGAGGATCCGGGCTGAGATAATTGATGCTCGAACTGAAGTAGCATTAAGTCGAACTAAGGCTGATTAGGAGATGGCGATTCATATAAAGGATGTCGCTGATGACCAAGCCGAGTTGAAGTAGGTCCTCGATCGTGAAAAGAGGACCGATGAGTATGTCCGTTGCAGATCCCGAAGAGAGGTGCTCGAGGAGATCGGCGCTAGGGGCTTCGTTCTCTCGGAGGAGTTGGCTCGAGAAAGGGCGGAGAGCGAATCTGGAGTTGGTAGGCTGTAATCTTTTGTAGCGGAGCGTAGATTTTGCCATTTTTTTTATTTTATACTTGATATTCGCAGAGCATATTTTTAGATGGAGAGTGCGCCATTAGCGTATGTAAATGAGAGAAAACTTAAAGTTTTATCTTTTTCGTATCTCTCTCTTAATTGCTTTCGAACAGGCAGGCTGGTTTCAATGTCCAGTGGGAGTCCCGTGAATCTGATACTTGCTGGACAGGCCCGGAGGCTCTTAAGTGTGATTTCTGATATGAGTTGGCATCAAGGCCTTTGTGATTTGCCCAGCTGTTTAGGTTTAGTCTCCAAGTTGGGCCTTATTTGGGCTTACCTGACCTCCGATCTCTCGCGCCTGCATGGGCGGGCGATGATTGTCCTTATTCCTTGCACTTGGGCATTTGTGTTTCAACTATTTTGGGTCTAGTCTCCGAGTTGCAATGTCACTCAAGCTTTAATTGACCCTCAAGTTCTTTAGCACCTGCATGGGCGGACGATGATGGCTCATGCTCTTCGGGTCGAAGCGACCTATTAAGTACATGGCCAGGAGGCTCGTTTGGTTGGCGATAATGGCACTTATGCCATGCCTTTAGGCATATCATAGTTTAACTATTTTGGATCATGTCTCCGAATTGGGTTACGACTCGAGCTCACTTTAATCCTCAAGTTTTCAATTTTCAAGCTGGCGATAGTGGCTCTTATGCTATTTGGTCGTAGAGACCTTTTAGTGTGCGGCCCGAAGGCTCTTTTGGCTGGCGATAATGGCTCTTATGCTTTTGCCCGTGCTGATTTTGTAGGCTTTGTTTTCCTCTCGTTAAGGTCTTTTTGAAATGATTTTGCCTAACCCGTCATTGGTTCGTGAAGAACCTCGATTTCAAGTCGTTAACGGCGATCTTCGAGCACCTCGTAAGGTTCTTACCTCACAGGTTGAGTAGCTCGAAGCCTTGTGTTTTTGGAGTTGACATGGTCAAAACACATTTGCCTATTGATGGATGCCTGTTTTAACTAGTTCTTTTCGAAGTATATTCGAAGTATATTCGAAGTAATGGCCTGCGATTTTGTTAGCGAGAGTCAGGCGTCTCCGAGTCGCGTTAATTTGGCTGGAGTAGCCGTTTTGACCGTAGTCATATATGTTTGGCCGGAGCATTTTTGATCCCAAGTGATAGTTTAGGTGTCTACACCGAGGGTATGCCCTTTTGGGATTCTTACAAATGCAACGTATAGCCTAAACTTCGGGATTGAGTTTTACGCCTGTAGTAAGGTCTTACAAAATTTTCATGCCTGTTGAGGTCTTACAGTTTTTCATGCCTATTGAGGTCTTACAGTTTTTGTTGCTATGTAGAATAGACCTGGTTATACCGAGTCTGCCTGCTCAGAGTCTTACGGCCTTAGGTTTTCCAGGGTGTGGCGATTGGTGACAGTCTCCGAGTTATCGAGTTTGCTTAGTCTCGAAGGCCGTTATTCATGAGCTCGGAGTTACCTTGTTGGGGCCTTATGAGCTCGGAGTTCCGACCCTGGGGCACGCGGGCCCCAAGCTGTTGATGCAAAGTCTCTGAAAACTTCGGGACGCATTTGGTGGAGGGACCCTTGTTGTGAGCATGTTGGAATTCTCTTTTCTGGAGTACGAGATGCTGAAAGATATTCTTCTTTGTTTGGCGTAAATACATGTTGTTCTGTTGTTGCAAGCTCGGCCCGCGCGGGCGCGACATCTTAGACCGTTTGGGCCGGTACATCATTTCCTATTGGAGCCTCGTTTGTCATTTCACAGAGTAGGGTTGGTTGCAAAGAAAGTCCCGTAGGCTCACTGAATCCTTCTTGGGAAGTGCGTGGGTGTTGCCTCATTAAAAAACCCTACCGGTAAAAACCCGTTTCGGGATAAAAAGCCGATCAAGGGAAAATAGTACGACGGATGCTTTGAAACCTCAGGGTCTTCGAGCCGGAGTGGCGTTCCGATTGCCTTGGTCATTGGCCTGCGCAAGAGTTATCGTGAAGTAGAAGATAAAAAGATAGAGGGTTGATTATACCTTAGTGGCGACGTCACTCTCATGTTCTGGCGCTTATTAGGCGGTTGCTTAGTGGTCCTTTATTTAAATGCGTCTGGGGAAACCATAAAAAAATCGTGTGGAAGATGTGTTGGGATTCATGTGCTTTGTTCCTTTTGGCTCTTTCTCCTTCCCATGATTGGTTTTTAGCCCAGTTGCTATGAAATTCCCGAAGGTGCCCGTTATCGAGCAGTGTGGCCACTTCCTCTCGGAGCTGCCTGCAATCTTCGGTTTGGTGACCGTGCATGTTGTGAAACTCGCAGACCAAATTGTAGTTCCTTTTGAAAGGATTTGAGTGTACCGATCTGGGCAACCTAGCATCCCTGATTTTGCTAATGGCGAACACGATGTTTGACACATCGATGTTGAAGCTATACTCTGATAGGCAGGGCGCCCCTGTTGGCCCTGCATATCCGTCGAAGCCACCTCTATTGAGGGGTCCTCGAGGGTTCTCGGTTATTACAAGGCGGATTCTGCTTTGGAGCGTTTCTCCTATCATCGGGGTATGGCTGGTACCACTCTTTATTCGATCTTGAATCCTTCTCCAAGAGCCTGCTCGGGTATACTAAGCCCGAAGGGCTCCCAGCTCGTCTTCCTCGACCCTGATCTTTGACTGGTATCGATTGTGGACGTCTGACCAGGTTACGGCGGGATACTCAATCAGATTTTCTTTCAGCTGCCTTGATGACACCGAGCTTCGTTCATTCAGGCCTTGAGTTAAGTCCTGCACTACCCAGTCATCGGAGATCGGCGGTAGCTCCATTCGTTCTGTCTGAAAATGAGACACGGATTCTCGCAGAATTTCATTTTCCCTCTGCTTAATCTTGAATATGTTAGACTGCCTTGCTGCTACCTTGATGGCACCGGCGTGCGCCCTTACAAAGGAGTCTGCTAGCATGGCGAACAAATCTGTGGAGTTCGGAGCTAGGTTGTAGTACCACATCATGGCCCCCTTCGAGAGCATTTCTCCAAATTTCTTCATTAGGACTGAATCGATCTCAACATTTCTTATGTCGTTTCCCTTCACCGCGCACGTTTAGGCGGTGACATGCTCGTTGGGATCCGAGGTCCCGTTGTATTTTGGGAGTTCTATCATTCTGAACTTCTTTGGAATGGGTTTCAGAGCTGCTTCCTCTGGGAACAGTCATTGCACGAATTTCCTCGAATCTACACCTTTCCGGACCAGGATGCGCCCGGGATTTGGTCAACTCTGAATTTATAGGTTTCGACCTTCTTATCGTTGGCTGCTATCATTTTCTCGCTTGACTCGATCCTTCTGGTGAGATCCTCCAGCATTCTCACGATGGAAGGATCGACTACCGATCCGTCGGTACTTGACCTCCCCGGTAACCGTTCGGCTGGGGGAGTAGTTTCTGGCACTAATATGTTGGGAGTCTTCGGATGGCTTTGTAACTGAGCGATAGCCAATTGCTGTGCCTGCAACATTTCAAAAATATTGTAAAGACTAACATACTATTCTTCTAGGGCTGGGGTTTTTTGGGATTCCTATCGTCGCTATGCCGTATGCTTTTGTCGGAGTGCGAGGTTTCATCGACCTGTTGTGCGTCCTCTAAGTCCGCATCTGCTATAATCAGCCCGAGCACATTGTCAGGGTTATATGGTTGCGTTCCGGCAGCCGGAACAACCACACCATTTTCCTCATGGTTTTAGAGGTTGTCGTTCTCGATTTTGTTTATCGAGCCAGATGTTTTGACCTGAAATGAAGAGATATTTGATAAGAAAAAGTGTGAAAGATAACTTGCGTTTTGGTAACGAAACCAGTAAGAAAATAATCACTATTATTATTAGCCCCACGGTGGGCGCCAAATTGTTTACCGTGAAAATGGTAACAACATTTAAAATTGTAAATGGGATTCTAAAAATATGTGATCTATTTTTATGCTAGTTGTTAGAGTAGATGATGCTAAGAATGTGGAGTTTTACGATAAAATACAAGATAAAATGGGGCAGTGATCAAACAAGGGGGCTCTGCTACCTTGGCTTCGGAATGGTCGATGGAGGACCTCGAGATCGATATCTAGGCTCGACCTCGAACTATCGGGGGTAGTCGGGAATGGGATAATAGTTAAGATATGATTAAACAAGGCTATTTATGGCCAATACCAAGCAATAAATGAAGAACAATTATGGAAGTTATAAACGCTAAGGATGGCCTTGAGCCAGTAAGAACGAGCAAGTTAGAGAGAAAAGAGAGAGAGAGAGAGAGAGATATTATTGATATTGTGTAGAATCATTAGAGCACCATCCGCCCCTTACAATGTAGGGTGGGTTCCCTTTATATAGGAGGGGAACCCGGCTATAGTACAACATGTATTAATTGTAAAACATGGAGATGAGACGGCAAAATGCGATGCTTCGGCATAGGCTTTGGATAGGCCGGCTCTGTTAGATTTTAGCTGTGTGCCTTGGGAGTTTCCCCTTCTGTTCTAGCCTCGACCTCCGTCTTCTTCGAGTCGGGCCTCGACGATCACCAAGGAAGGGGACTCGGTCACAACTCCACATCTTCGGGGTCTCGAGGCATTCTTCCGAAGTGGCTTGACAGCAAGGAATTAGGTCCTCTAATTTCGCCGCATACACACACCCATCTCAGTTATGCCTTATAGGAGCTAACATATATAGTTCAAGAGAAGATGGAATATCAGAACCCAGCTTGGGTTAGAGTAACCCAAAATGGTGGATTGTGCTAGGGGAGCTAAAAGTGAAACAATGTTTTGTTGAGATTTCTGAATAATGTTATAGACAAAAATATTAGCAGGAGAATAAGAAGAGAATAAATGAAGCTTATGAGTAAGGTATGATAAATGAGTGATAACGGTAAATTAAAATATGGTAGGATGACAGAGTCTATGGTCAAGTGAAAGAAAAGAGTATATGCTATAAAGTCATATCCTTATTTTAAAAATGAGGTGAGTCTAACATGATTACTAGAAAGCTAAGTTAGACCCTAGAGTGATATAAATCAGCACAGGCTAGTAAACAAGATAAATCGAACATGATTTAGGGACCGAAGGATTCAATAATAGTTGGCATCGAGAGAATTTCAAGGATCATATACCGACAAAAATAGAATGGACAATAGAAGAATTACCTTTAAAGGTCATTCAGGAAGATGCTTCCTTTAAGAAAGAATTATGAGCAGAGTTAAGCATAAGAAACTAAGTGTGCCAGTTATACAAGGTGTCACCTTCGCACGTAAGAAATTTAGTTATCCCTGGTAGAGAATGGATACATCAAGGCGAGTAAAAGTCAGTGAAGACGTGAAAAGACACTGAAGACGAAGAGGTAAAACATTTGTAGGTGAATCTCCATAGCATTAAATGTTAGTACTCCCCTAAAGGGGGGAAGATGTGGTTATATGGTATTAAGTCAGAATTAATTGGTTCGGGTAGCTACGAAATAGTAAATGAGTAATGCGGTAAAAAGGGGAAAGGAGTGAGATTGAATTTATTCGGATCATACATATATACTACGACTCTAGAACACTATGTTAGCACGATGCCGGGGAGAGGCAGTAATGGTTCCCGGCCATGATATTATTGATAAATAAGTGTGTATGGGAACTTGATACATAAGAAGCGAATACGAGAGGTAAGTTAAGGCAAAGGACATAACCCAAGATAGGTTACACAGAATTTAAATATGAGCATGGACTGACGAGTAGATAGTAGTTGATCTAGATAGAGCTTGGCTATGGCTAGCCAAGAAGTCTCAGATAAATCGGTAGATCATGCAAGATAAATGTAGTGAAACCCAACATAGGAAATTCAGTCTCTCTAAAATGACATCGTAATCCACGAGGAATATTTAGATAATAGTTGGGGTAGTAGAAGTTACAATATAAATGTTACGTAAAGAAAAAAACGAGTGCCACTAGGGAGACAACTATAATTTCAGTTATGAAGTGACCCTGCGAGCACTAGGGTGAGGGGGTAAGTAACTTGGTATAATGATAGGTGAGTAAGAACATCAGAAATTCCGTGGGGTATACAATGTAATAAGGTTGTGGCTATACAAGAGATATAGAGTCTTCCCTGAGCACTGCAACAAAAGACTAAATGAGGAAATAAGGAAGAAAGCTTCAACATAAGCATAGTGACCTAAAGAAGAAATGGTCTTGTAATAGCAGCCTCACTACAATATTGTATGCACTTCATAATAATGTGGCTCCTATCGTGACTAAGGAATGTGAAGTAAAATCCAAATTAATATTCGAGATCATATGAGTTGCACAAAATTCCAATATATGTGGGCACTAAGATAAGCCAAGTATTCATGCAACAAGTGGCAGAACGACCAGGAAAGGTAATTGCTTACTTTTAATGAAAGCTGAGAAGGCAAGAAAGGAATTATTCGATCTATGACCCAGAGTTAGATATGTTATCAACACACATAAGATTTCAGAGTGATATCCATGCAGCATATATGTTGACAATGATACAACTATAGGAGACTCCATCATAAGTTAAAAGATAGAATTGCGTCCATGTCACACACAAAAGCTTGAATTGCTAGAAGGTTATATCATGGATGTTCCATAGGGTCCATGAGGGGCTAAAGTAATAACCAATACCCTGAGCTGCAGATTAGAAGATAAAGTAAGACTACTTTGAGATAGAAGAGAAACCTAAAGATTTACATCAGCTAAGTGAATTCGGAGTCTGATTATTAGACCTCGATGAGTATAGAAATCGTGATTCATAACATTGTAGAATCACTCTAAATATCAGAGGTATAAAAGAGATAGTACAACAACCATATTCTATAACGGCTCTACGATAAAGCCAGTTAGAAGAGTACCATCCTCATAAGAAGTTAGTATGAAGCTCCCGCCAGATTATGTATGCATAAGGGGTGCAAGTATTATAGTAGATCTTTAAGGTGTGGATGTAAATTCCACCAATGTAGAAGGGAGGTTATGAAAGCCATAAAAGATACAATGCGAGATTTAAAGGTAAGAAAAGTAAAGGTAAAGGAGGTACGAGATACTCAACTGCAGAAGGTTGTGAATAGTCAATACTTCAGATAGAGGGCTAGAAGCTCCGTGATTCAATATCTAGATGTCGTCAGTAGAATATCTTCCACCCAACGGTTTCCTGGTACCGAGAGTTCTAGTTAAGAGAGTACAAAAGAGCTAGATATGGCCAGATGTTTCTCTTGAGGTTCCAGAATAACAAAAGTAAATCTATGGTGCTAGCAAGTTAAAGAAAGGTTACGAGTAGTATAAATAGATATTTGTAGGTCGCAAGCTAAACTATGGTAGAGTGATAATGTTTTAGGTAGTTAAGAGTAAGGATAAGAAAAGGTGGGTGAGAAGGTGATGAGAAGAGGTAAGGCCTCGAGATTAAGCCCATCAAAACAAAATGGTTGATGGATTCCATAAGTTATAGGAAGCTCAGTATAGCCTAAATGAGCTCAAAGGAGTCTAAGACAATGAGTGAATTGAAGAGATGGAATACTGCACTGGAAGTAGAATAATGGTGTAATTGTGATAAATGATAAGTTGATGGTATTTAGGCCTTCAATAGAGTAATGATTTAGAGAAAAAAAGATCTTACGAATTGCATTGATTAGAATACCCCCATAAGATGAACTACGTTAAGATACTATGAAATACGGTTAATGAAGTATGGTATCGTACCTAGGTGGATCCGACAAATAACTTCAGATATTCCCTGATGAGACGTGAGCCCTAACGATAATGTATTACATAAGAGGATTCAAGTGATCAGTGTTAGATTATAGGTCAATATTAAGGTGAATCAATAATAGGCAGATAAAAGTTTCAAAGTAGGAGATGGGATTAGACCGTCATTCTTAAGATGAATAGTAATTAATTAGAACTAAAGGACTTAGATCTATACATATAGGATAAGCAGCGAGAGAGTAACCTTGAGTTGGGCAGAAAATCTGGGTAATAATAAACCGAAGCAAGTGTTATGGTATAGTATGACCTACCTAGATGTAGTAAATTCATAAGGATAGATAACCAAGGTTGTGAAACAAGATATAGCAATAGTCGTAAGTTTGACAATTATCGAGCAAAGAACTTTAGTACACTTATAGATGCCAGAAAGACAGCTTGTCATAGTTATACATATGTTCACAAAGTGAGGCCCAGAGATTTGAAAGAATCTGAAAGAAAAAGGAGCGAAGAGTCACATAGGCGCACATATAAGGAAAAAGTCGTATAGGCTGCATGACATAAGGTAGCAATAGTTACGATATTGGAAGCATTCCTACCACAAGTCATGGTGTAAGAAAGAGGCCTAAAGGGGGAATACCTTGGCCTTCAAATTTATTCATAGAACAGTTGCCTAGATGGCAAGGATAGTATTCAATATTCATAACAACTATGGGTTATGAGACTGATAAGCGCATCAGCCAACATTCGAAGACGAATGTTCCAAAGGGGGAATGATGTTAAACCCCATATTTAAGTCAATTGATGTAAGCTCGTAAATGAGATTATATTTGAAAGTACATAAAGTAATTTAATCATGTTACGTTTGAGGTTACAAATATATATGATCATGAATACCAAGTACCAAAAGGGTTTGAAGGTTTAGAAGCTAAACGAATTGAAGAAAATATTTTTCGTTAAATGTCGACAAGTTGGGAATGTTATAACATGTACTTTTGGGGTGATAATAGGATGTATAAAATTATATGGAGATTATTTTATGAGTTATTTTATTGATATGATAGACGTGTGTTATGATTTGAAGTCAAGCGAGTTGGGGAACAAAAGTTGGAAAAGGTCATCACAAGTTACATTCATAAATGTGTTTAAACTGAGGTCAAATGTAGATGAGCTTTTATACCAATATACTTGGAATTAGGGTATGATATACCTTACAAATTGAATATCTACAAGTTCATTTTCTATCCTTTTAAACCGTTCATCGATACGACATAGGATCAAAGAGATATTAGTAGTTTCGCGAGACTGCGCAGACTGCATAAGTGACAAGTAGGTGTGTCACTAAAGCTTTTTGAGCAATACATTTAGTTTATTATATGAGGTCTTTTTGAAACATATAATAGACCAAATTGAAGGTCTTGGAATGTCGTTTCCAATGATTTTAACCATTCATTCATACGATATCCGGATAAAAAGATATAAGCGTCTGAAGATGCGCCAATGAGAGTGCGCCAAGCTAGCACCTCCTTGACTTTTCAAAAGTTTGTATATAATCCCTATCTCGTTTTTTCTATTCATTTATCAATCGAACACGACCAGAGAACACCCCTAAACTTAACTTAAGCTCTCTTCAAGTGTTTCCAAGAGGATTAGTGTATACGACAAAAATCGGCGGTTCGATTTTACGGTCGCCAAGGAGCCTCGAAGGAGCTGCCTCCCCTGAAGGATCGAAGCTTAGCTCGAGGCCCTTGCCTCGAGGGTTCTCGGTAATCTACTTCAAGGTAGAGTAAGCAATGGTCAGCTTCGAGGTAGGGTAAATCAGTGATGTCGGTGGATCGGTGTGAGGTTCCCAAGCTATGTGACTAGAGTTGACAAGGTCTATTACGCTAGTCCAAACCCGTACCATGGAATTAAATGGTAGTACCAGCCCTTTGTATTTGTAATAAATGCATTTGTACTATGTTGGTATTTCCCCTCATATATAAGGGGGATCCTTGTCATTTTGTAGACACCTGATGCTCACTATTGAATACACAAAAACATTCTCTCTGCTCTCTAACATATTCTCTTGATCTCATTACTTCCATTTATTGCTTATATTCATTATGTTTTATTTATTTTTCTTCATTTATTGCTTATCATTGATCATAAAGAGCCATCATCGCAGCTCTCATAACTGTTAGTCTTCCCTCGGTCACTCTAAGCCGACCACCCAACTCGACCCCGAGGTCTCATATATGACAGCTCGAGGCCCCGATGTCCAGCCCTTCGGTTTAACTATCACATCGTTTTTAACCTATAATCTTGCCTTATAACCTTTCATTTATTATCCATTGCCTAACAACAAACATAAAAATAGATCACGTATTTTTAGAACCACAAAATCAAATTTAATTGTTATTGTCATTTTCACGGTAAACAGTTTGGCGCCCATCGTGGGGCTAAAAATAATAGTATTTATTTTCTTGCTGGTTTAACTACATAATGTAGGTTACATTTCACATTTTTTCTTGTATAAGATCATTAATTTCAGGTCAAAATGTCTAACTCAGTAAACAACAATCTTGAGGACCATGAAGAGAATGGTGTGGATGTTCCTGGTATTGGTGTACCACCACGAAACCCTGAGGATGAACCAGAACTAATTCTCGTGGGCGTAGTATCATGCGATGACCAACACGTCGATATAAGCTCCCATACTAATAGGAGCGTACATCAAGGAGATAAACAAGAAGTCCAAAAAACTCCAGCTCGGGAGGAACCGGAGGTCAACCTTCACGTTATTTTTGAGATGTTGCAGCCACAACAGCTGGCAATCGCTCAGCTACAGAGCCACCAAAAAACTCCATGTACAGCGGCCCCAGGAATAGCCCCTCGAACTGAACAGACACTGGAAAGATTAAGCAACAACGAGTCGGTAACCGACCCCGCCATCATAAAAATGCTCGAGGACCTCACAAAGAGGATCGAGTCGGGCGAGAAAAAGATAGAAGCTAATGATAAGAAGGTTAAGACCTACAATTCCAGGATCGACCAAATTTCGGGCGCACCCTCGATCATGAAGGGTGTGGATTAAAAAAAGTTTGTACAGAAGTTGTTCCCACATGAAGTGACTCCAAAGCCCATTCCGAAGAAGTTCAGAATGCCAAACCTTCCGAAGTACAACAGAACCTCAGACCCCAATGAACACGTTACTGCTTACACTTGCGCAGTGAAGGGCAACGACCTAAAGGACGACGATATCGAGTCCGTCCTACTAAAAAAGTTCGGAGAAACTCTTTCAAAGGGGGCAATGATGTGGTATCACAACCTGGCCCCAAACTCGATAGATTCATTTGTTATGCTGGTAGATTCCTTCATAAAGGCACATGATGCTGCCATCAAAGTAGCAACAAGGAAATCTGATGACTTCAAGATCAAGCAGAGGGAGAAAGAGATGTTGCGAGAGTTCATATCTCGCTTTCAAATGGAACGGAAGGAGATACCACCATTTTCCGATAATTGGGAAGTGCAGGCCTTCACTCAAGGTTTGAACAAATGATGCTCGGTGGCTTCGAAATAGTTGAAGCAGAATTTGGTTCAATACCCCGCCGTGACTTTGTCGGATGTCCACAACCGATACCAATCAAAGATCAGGGCCGAGGATGACCAATTACGAGGCCCCACGGGCTTTGTATACCCAAGAAGGCTTCTAGCAAAGGTACTAAACGTACACCGAAGATAGGAGAAATGCCCCAAGGTGTAACCTAACCCGGAATGATTGAAGAACGGACCGAGGGCAGAACCCTCGGGGAATCATCAATAGAGCCGGGTTCAATAGACATGCAGGGCCAACGGAGGTACCCCGCTTGTCGGAATACAACTTCAACATCGATATTTCAGATATCGTGTTCGCCATCAGTAAAATAAGAGACACCATGTGGCTAAGGCCTATACAATCAGATCTTTCACAAAGGAACCATAACTCAGTGTGCGAATTTTAGAATACACATGGTCATAGGGTCGAAGATTGCTGACAACTCCGAGAAAAGGTAGCTCGACTACTTCGCAAAGGTCACCTCCGAGAATTCCTTAGTGACCAAGCAAAAAATCAGATCCGGGAAAGATAGGAGACCAAAAACAATGAAGCAGATGAGCTGCAACATGTCACCCATACGATCTTTTGAGGTGTCGGTGCCCTGTAGGAACCCACAGTCAGGAGAACGAAAATATCCCTAACCAGGAAAAAGTGAACTCGAGGCTCTATCTCATCCCCACAACGACACACTGGTAACTTCTTTTCTTGTGAATACATTTCAAATTAAACATGTACTTGTGGATTCAGGTAGCTCGACCAATATTATAAGGGCGAGGGTGACATAGCAGCTCAGGCTGCTTGACCAAATTATGCCCGCCTCTCGAGTCCTCAACGAGTTCAACACGGCGAGCGAAACAATGAAAGGGTAAACCACCCTACCAGTCGATGTGTCCGGCACAACCCAAAACACCAATATCTCCACCATCAAAGGAGCTGAAGGATAAACAAGCAATGAAATAGCCACCACGAGACACGTTCTTAGCTATACCCGAATGAATAAATAAAGGACTGTACCGTGTCCTCAGAGCAAATACTGAAGGCCTACCGAGGCTCAAAGCGCCATCACCACTAAGGTATAACCATCTCCCTTTTAATTTATACTTCACACTAACCTTTATACAGGTGTCCGACTGAGACAGTCGAAGCGCTATCCAGCCCGAAGACCATAAGGTTTCAAAACATACGTTGCACTCTTTTCCTTCGACTAGGTTTTATTCTGAAAAGGGGTTTACCGATAAGGTTTTTAACGAGGCAACATCTATATGCTACCAAAGGAAAACTCAACATGTATTTAGGGCTTCTTTTGCAATCAACCTCGAATACTGGGGGGGGCATCCCCCCAGAAGGTCACCTACTCGGAGAATCCAAGATGCGTTAAATGGGGTCTCGATCAGAAAATAATGTATCGTGCCAAACGGTCGAACGAACCGTGTCTGTATAGAGTAACTGAGCCCTTAAACAACAAAAAAAATGTATACTTATGCAAAGTAATCAAAGAATACTTTCCAAAAGCATTTTGCATTTCAATGAAGCTCGGTATTTTTGCAGAACCAACTTCTCTGTCAAAGACATCCCGAACACTAGGGGACTGGCGTCAACAACTCGAAACAATGTGACCCCCGTGTCGGAGCTTCAAACTCGTAAGCCCTCAATGAGGCAACATCAAGATCACAAAACAGCTCCGAAGCCAAAAACGTCCCCAACACTAGGGGATTGGCATTGAAAACTCAAGGCCACATGACCTCCAAGTCGGAAACCCCAAATCATAAGCCCTCAATGAGGCAATACCAAGTTTACAATGTAATTGCTCCCGAGCCAAGAAACCCTTGATGACTCGGGGACTGCAGCCAATTGCCACCCCCATTGACTTATCAAAACCTGAGGCCACAAGACCACATGTTGGAAGCCTCGGTCTCGTAAGACCTATATAAGGCAATAACAATATCTGCAAGACCTCAAGCAAGGCATGAACCACACTTGTACCAAGTGACAATATCTATAAGACCTCAAGCAAGGCATGAACCATACTTGTACCAAGTAGCCAAAATGTAAGACCTCAAAGGCATGTAAATCTTGTAAGACCTTACTAATGGAATAATCCCGATGTTAAAGTTAAGGCTATATATCGAACTTGTAAGACCCCTAAAAAGGAAAACCCTCAATATAGACGCCGGAACTAGTTCACTTTGGGACTAAAAGACTCCGGCCAAACACAAATGACCACGGTCATAAGGCTGTACCAGCCAAACTAACACGACTCGGGGATGCCCGACCGTTGTTATAAAATCACAGGTCTTCAATTACTTCGAAAAAAACCGGGTAAACAGGCTACCCTCGATATAGGCAAAAGAGCTTCGACCATGTCAGCTCCAAACTATAGGCTTTGAGATACTCAACCACCGAGACAAACCTTCAGAGGAGCTCGATCATCGCCACATAACGACTCATAATCCAGGATTTAATCGAACCATTGAAGAGTCAGGCAAACACAATTTCAAAAAGTCTTTGACGAGGGAAAAGTAAAGCCCATATAAGAGGTCGTACCGACCCAATACGTAAGAGCCACTAACGTCAGCCCATATAAGAGGTCGTACCGACCCAATGCATAAGAGCCACTGTCGCCAGCCCATATAAGAGGTTGTACCGACCCAATGCGTAAGAGCCACCATTGCCAACCCATATAAGAGGTCGTACCAACCGAATGTGTAAGAGCCACTGTCGCTAGCCTATAGAAGAGGTCGTACCGACCCAATGCATAAGAGCCTAAGGGCCAACATTAAATTCAAAAACTTGAGGGTTAAATAAGCTCGAGTCGACACCCGACTCGGAGACTAAACCCAAAACAGTTATTTAAATATGCCTAAGAATAAAAGCATAAGAGCTCAAACGCCAACTTATACTAAATGGTCATACCGACCAAGCGCGTAAGAGCCTACGGGCTAGACCAATGAGTCTCAGGGCCTGTCGCGCCCTTTTTTCCTCTCGGAAGTCGGGTTTATGATATTTTTGGTTAGGACAACCCTTTCCTTTTGGAAAGGGGGGTTGCATTTTTGAAGAGTCGCCACCTAACAATTTAAGGTAATTTAGGGCACCTATAGGGCTCATTTATAACAACATTTGGTAACCAGAGATAGGGTAAGGGCTTGAAATTATCCCAAGAGAAATGTGTTAGGCACCCCTTAGGATCCACTAGTGTGGTTCCCAGCCAAACAGTTTTTTGTGAATTTGTACAAGTAGCAAATAAACAAGTATGGCTCAAATACTAGGGATTTAAGTTTAAATACATAGGTGTTTGGAAAGCAATTGATTAAAAGCAAGATTTTGAAAAGAATTATAAGCCCTTTATATTCAGGTATGAAAAGGGGGTGTCCTAGGTTTGTTTATAATATGGATCACATCAATGCAATATCTGGTATGACACTCCCCAAAGAGGGGCTACATGTGGTATTAACACACCGGTCATCATATCCATATCTACCATTTCCTGCCCCATGAATGTAATTAAAGCGAGGGTTGGTCTCGACCCCTATTGCATGCTGTTACCCGTCCCTTACTATCAGTCCCCGAGTAATTTAGAACTCTTATCCTATAAGATGGGGGTTCTAGGCAGACCCTCAAGTTTAAAGGCAAAATACTAAGGCGACATATAATAAACAAGTAGGACTTCCATTAACGGGAGCATGGGAGACAAATGAAAGGCTCAGATATACCTCCACATAGTACACATAAATAGCATGACTCATACACAATTAAGGTCTGAATTCAGACCCTAAGCAAGGTATCTAAGTGATAACAACAGAGTCATATTTATAACATAACTCAAATAGGAAGTCCTAATCAGGCTTGCCTACTGATTTTAACATGCTAACAGTTAAACAAAGACGGTTCTGGTTTTTATTTAAGCTATATTGCCCAAGGCTTGCCTAGGCATAAAATAATATGCAGCAGTTACAAGAATTATAAAACAGTTATTTTACCTAAAGCTGTTATTCTAAATGTTACAAAGACATGCAAGGATCGTGACCAGTTTCACTTAGCAAGATAATCAAACATGAGGCTATTTTATGTCCCTTTTCATGCATCAGTAATTTAACTAGGTGTAACTGAGCGAGTGTGAACCAGATCATAAAATAGGATATCTAATGTGCACATATGAAAATTCTAAATGATTGCAGAATTCCTAAAGCACGATTTCTAAATGCCCAAAGAGTTACAACGTGATTTCAAGATGTACATGAGCAACAATTTTAAGTTAATGTTGTTATTTAGCCTAAAGCAGGATTTCTAAGTGGTGAAGTGATGTCAAATGAGATGCTGAAACAGTAAACCTAAGAACATGGTATTTAATGCATGACATGCTTTTAATATGTTTATCTTACGCATGGATTCTAATGCACATATAGGGAATGTAAACCTAAGGCATGGTTTCTACCCATTGATATTGATAGCATATATAACTATCCTCCCATTTTCACTAGAAAGCCCCAATACTTGTTTACAATAAATTATTATAGACTAATGCTGAAATGAATAACAAGTAGAAAAGAAAAGTAAAAAGTTACACTATAGAAAGCCTGAAAACAGGCCTAGATTTCCAACACCTGATTAGGACTTCCTCTCTGAGTTATATAATAAGTCACCTCATATGCCAAGATTGTTTTATAGCCCTTCTCATATTTGGGTGTGTAAGAGTTCTCAAAGGAACTCAAGGGATCCCCAACAGTACTTACACCTAGATTTCATAGCCAAGACGTAGTAAGTGTAGTATGGAATGGCCAGCTTTCATGTGTCCAAGTTCAGAGGGAGCTCAAGGGTCCTAAGGCAGGACTCACACAAAAGGGGCATAAATTAGTGGTCTAAGAGTAGAGTAAGAGTGCTTATCATGGTGTTGAAATGATTTAAGTAAGGAAACAGTTTTGAAAAGGGTAAGTAAGAAACAATTTTAAAAATAGAGACTTAATGACAAAGTTAACTGATGAAAACAATTTGAAGAAGTATGCATACCAATCTTAGAACAAAGTCAGCATCACACCAATGACCGGGAATAGTCCAACAAACACAAGCAATGGAATGGGATTGGAGGGACAAATAGATGTGAGGGCAAACATGTAGCAGGCATGAAAATATGCAACCACACAATCAGAAACTCCTACAGGTTCAGAGGATTAAGGGGATAGTATCATATCAACACCAAACAACTGAGATCATGCTCAAACCAATGATGGGGATTCACATAAGAAACATGTACTAAGTATACAGAAACATGTTGGTCATTGACAAGTAAGGCAGAACTTGACATGTAGAGGGAAATCAGGATCCTAATTTCATGTTTGAACAACACAATAGTAAATAAAAGCATATCAGAAACACAAGGACTTGTAACAGTAATAGAAACATGTTGGTTTGAGGACTGAAATCTAAATTAGAACATACCAGTGAAGTGAAAAAGCAAAACACAAAGCGAAAATAGGAGAGGTGCAGTAGTTAGCCTTGGCTTGCAGCCGGTTAGCTTAGAATAGTAGCAAGTAGCACAGAAGAGAGAATAGAGAGTTTTAGTTGTGTGAAAGAGAGTTGAACAAATTTTTTTTCGTCTATTAAGACTGTAGAAGAGAGTCATTTATATAGTAGTTTGAAAACTGGTTAAAATAAGGCAAGAATCAATTCTTTAGTAATTATAGAACTCAGTATGAAAATTGGTTCGAATCTCCCTTTAATTAAGGGAGTCAGTGTAAATGGTAAAGAGTGGTCCAAAGGAAAATATTCAAATCACACCAAGTAATAAGGAATTCAGAATCAATCAAAGAGAAAGTCATGGAAAAGAGTCAGCATGTTTAACATATAAATAGAGTAAGACATTGATAGTCAAGAATTGGCACACAACTCTAGCAAAACATGAAGATCACACGATACTGAATCAGTAAGAATGACACAAGTCTTGATGCGAACAATCAAGATGAACACAAGCACATAGAATTGGAGTAAGTATAGGCTGAGAAACTCAGTAGAAGCATATCAAGGCAAGGCAGTCACAAGAAATCACAAGAACTCAAAAGAAACATGAGAATCAGTAAGTCATGCTAATACATAGAAACCAAACGAAGAACCCTTAAAATTAGGGTTTTTGACATAGGCTAGTTAGGGTCAAAGAAGAACTCAACAAAATCAGCCAAAACACATAGAGACTAGGGATTAAGCACTTAAAACTAGAAAACGTTTTGAATAAAAGGATTTTTCAGAAAGCCTAGTTTAGGATTCTTCTCAGATTTGTATAGATTTAAGAAGTTTAAGATATGAAATTTTGGTTTTCAACAAAATATATCGAATAGAGGAGAAAGCTTAAACAAACATTTTAAACATAGAGACTCGAAGATTGATACAAAAATTTGAAGAAAGAAACATTTTTTGAAAAGGTGTTTAAGAACCCTAGTTCGAAGATGAAAAAATTACTTTAGAAAAATCGGAAAAACCTTTGCAAAAGACAACAAAAGCTCATAATATACACAGATCTGAGACAGATCTATGAGAAAATGGAAAATCTTAAGAGTTAGGGTTTCAGAGAACTCAGAGAAGATGAGAAAACATTAAAGTGTTACCAGTTTTAGCCGGAAAAGTCATAGATCTTACACGAACGGACTGAGGTGGCCGAAAAATTGAATGAAGGACCATAGGTAGGAGTTGACCCGCTCCAGGTTCACCTGAGAACCTTAGGGTAGTGTCAAACGATCATGGGGTGAAGCAGAGGCCAGGAGATGATGAGAGGCCTTGGTTTTCGGCGAGAGAGGTGGCCGGATAAGGTGGATAGGGTCTATCGGAGGGGAGGGGAGAAGAGAAAGTTCTAGAGTGAACCAGAGATTGAGAGAGGGAGATAGAGAGACCGGTTGAGAGAGAATGAAGGGGGGAATGAGACTTGGGGGTAGTCATTAGGGTTTAATATGGTATGGGGTGATCTGGACCGTTGTTAAAATTGATCAACGGTCCAAAGTGGACCAGGGATTGGGCCGGGTATGGTTTGGCTTGGGCTTGGGTCTGGTGGGTTATTTAATTGGGTTGGGATCTGATTCAATTATGCTAGAATTGAAAAAATGGAATTGTCTATTTGTTAAATACCCAATTAAAATTAGATAAATAATTAATAAAAATAGCTAATATTTGGATAAAATGAAATTAAAGCTGAATAGGTGTAATTAAGGTAATTAGATAATATTTTAAAATATATAATGACTGATTATTGAATTAAAATAGCATAAAGTGTACAATTAGGCTGTAACTACAAAATTATTGTAATTATAGCCAAATAATGCCAAATTCGCTAATTGTGAAATAATTAAATCCTAATAGGATTAAGAATGATATATTTAACAAAGAAATACTTTGAAACAATTTGTAATATAATTTATGAATAATTATTGGATATAAAATACTGAATAAATTAGAAAATAAATTGATAATAATATGGAAAATTATTGAAAAATACCAGTTATTATAAAAAGTGATTTTGAAGGTATATATGCAAATTTAAAAATATTTTAAGGAAAAATTTGGTATCAACAACTGCCTCTCTTTACACGGTCAGGATCCATTGGCGGAGTATACTGATGAAGCCATTTCAAGAACGGACAAAACACCTAGGGCTGGGTGAGTGAACGGTTTACGAGAATGGTTAGGTTTGATATGGATTGAGGGAACTGGAGTGGGATTGCTCCTGCTGGGATAGTAGTTGCTTGTTGTTTTACCTGCAAATAGAAGCAATACAAGCATGTACTGTGCATAAATTTAAACATGATGCAAATTCCCGTCGGACCATGAATGTTGTCTTTGGACGGTTAGGAATGGCGTCCTCAGACCATGATATCCTGGGCCATGTGTTGTTGGATGCAGGATTCGCAGGCCATGATATGATTTTCTCGCACTACGAGGATGGTGCCTCCGAACCATGATGCCTATGAATAATGATATGCAAGAGATCAATTGAGATCCTCAGGACATGACATAGTGTTCTCGGGATATGAAGATGGTTCCTCCGAACGATGACGCCTTTGGATGAATTGGCGATATTTCAGCCCATGAAGGATGAAGTAGTATGATGCGGACAAGACAGAGCTCAATCTTGTAAATTGAAGGGCAGAGCTTAGCCCGTAAGAGAAGCGAGATAAATAGTGTTTGGGATAGCACATGGTTTTGAATTAGAGGTAGAGTTTAACCTCGAAAGGAAGAATGGTAGCCTTATGCAAGAATGGGAATGCAGATGGAGACAACGTTTAGTCTCGGAAGGTAGAATGGTAGCCTTATGCAATAATACAAATGGAGACAGTTGTTACACTCGAAAGATGGAATGATCCCCTGGTAGTAGAATAAAGGTGTAATTATTGTAGATAAAGGATGATGTTTGGACTTCAATTGAGTTACGATTTGAAGAAAAGAAAGGGGATATCATGAGTTATACGGGATTAGAATAACCCTCAAAGGATGTATCACGTTAGGATGCTATGAAATACGATTATGGAAGCATAGTATCGCCCCAGGTGGATGTCACGACCCAAACTGGAGGGCCATGACTAGCACCCGACCATACTTGCCGAGCACCAACATACATTTCATCTAACCTTCATTATTATCTTTTAGGGCTGACGAGATCAATATAAATGGTAGACCTGGATCATGGACAACCAGCAATAAAATATGACGGCATGAACATACATAGCAGGGGATGACCAGACAATCAAGAAACTACATATAAGGTATGAGCTACCACGCTACTATGAAAGACTATACAACAAAAACTAGCCGACAAGGCATACCAAACTATACATGAGCCGACACCTGTCTATGAGCCTCTAAAAGAACATAAGTGTTGCAACATAGCCGGAACAGGGCCCCGACATACCCATAATGTCTATAACAAAAATTGCATACCAAGACCAAGGCAAGTCCGGAGAAGGGATCTCGCCAATCACCGCTGAACTGGACAGTCTACTGTGGTGGGGGAGCTGCACCTGCCTGTCTATCAGGACCTGCAGCACGACATGCAGCGTCCACAAATAAAAGGACGTCAGTACGAATAAAGTACTGAGTATGTAAGGCAAGGAACCATAAATACGATCAGTAATGTAAGCAAGGATAGAGAATATACAACCTGTAACATCTTAGTACCTCTGAGGGCTACTTACATGAAATGCATGATACATATGTATAAATACATAAACCTTTAAAGCATTCGCCTCTGTGGGCATCATCATCATCATATCGTACCCGGCCATAATAGGCTCGGTAGAATCGTACCCGGCCACGTGGAGCTCGGTAAAACCCAACTGATCAGTGGTTGCACAATAGGTGTCGTACCCGGCCAACTATAGCGTGGCTCGGTAGAGTAAAATAGATACATATATATAATGCATGCTCGACTCATGGAATCACATTCTAAACCTTTCGGAGTGACGTAAGGTCGGTATCCTCTGTACACGTTATTAGGACTAACTCTTCACTATGAACCTTATAAGAATCAGGAAGTACCAACAACATTGATAACATAAGAATAAGAGAAGCAACATTAACATCAATCGTTCCATAAGAGGGAAAACAATGTAAGTACTGCTAGCTTCTAAGAGTAGAGTATCTTTGGAAGCTCGTTCATTACATTATGTACAATCGGAGTCGTGCAAAAGAAGGAAAGGGATAGCCTCACATACCTTGTATATACTGCCCCAATCTCAAGCTATGCAATTGTCAAAACTCCTTAGTCTACAATAAGAGAAACGATACTATCGTTATCATTTAAGCGTCATAACTATTATGTATCGACCACAACCTATTTTACGATGAAACGGACAGCACCTCCCCTATATATATGACTTCACACCATTCAAAACAGTCACCAAACAGCCCAAACAACATCAATAATAAACATATTGAGCCTCCCAAAATAGTCCACGCACATCCTAATCACTCCATACATACGACGACCACCGTAGTCGTGTCAAACAACCCAGAAATGTTACGAATAACTATCATCCCACAACCCTACATATATATGGTGTTTCTCCACACCCTTCCTCCTCCAAAACTCCACAAAACAGTAGTAAAATACGCAGCCCAACAGCAACGCAAAACAGTCCACAAAACAATAACATTACTACCAAGCCTTTCGATATATATTTCACAAGTTCTAGCTTCAATGGCTTAGCCGCAACTTGGATAATCTTAAATACATATAGAGTAAGAGGTTACTTACCTTTATACAGAAAGAACAACTCCAATTTGACCTTAAATTTCCATGAAATATCCCTCCAATGCTGCCACAACAACAAAAAAGCGAAACTAGCGATCAATTAGTGTTTTTCGGCACTAGAATCACTTTAGAAGGCTTGAAATCACCTAGGATTGATATTAAGAACATGAGGGAGTATTTACAGAACATAAACCCTTTAAAACAACCTCCCACACGAGCTGGAACGACACAAAAATGAGCAACAACAAGAAGAACAAGAGACTTACTAGCGCCACGGAATTCCCGACACTTGATTTGTGTTGTTTGCCCTTTTTTTGGGTCTTGAATCTTGAGAGAACCTTGAGAGGATGTTCCTAGGGTTCTAAGGTCTGAAAATAGTGAGAATAAATGACTTAAAACGGGTTGGAGGCATCCTATATAGGTCCAAGTATCTTAAACCGCCTTAGTGGGCCCCATAGAGAGGTGCTTGGCGCAGTCTCGCAAAAATGCGAATATCTCTCTACTCCGAGATCGTATCGATAAACGGTTTAATGCGTTGGAAACTAGACTCATAGATCTTTAATTTTGTTGGTAGATCACCCCGTAATTTCTTGTAAATTAGGAGAAAAGTTTAGAAACATTTGACCTTATGTTTAAGTAAAATTATGAACCTAAGTTGAGACAACTTTTGTCGACTTTTGTTTCATAACTCGTTTGACTTCAAGACTTATGATACGGATATTATATGATTAAAATACCTTAATACATGACCTCTTGAGTGTATTAAGCACCGCTAGATTTACCTGAAAATACGAGTTACAACATCCTTGATTCATTTAACTTCTAATACTTGTTAATCACCCTTATACACTCTTGTATCACTTAAGACCAATAGGATTGACTTCTTATCATCTCAAAGATAATTCCTTCTTGGATTTATGTTAACTAATATATGGCATGAACTAACACATGTGGATATGGGTTGTAACACCCTCCCCCCCTTAGGAACATTCGTCCTCGAATGTAAGGGTTCATGGGGAGTTTAAATCATCGTGGATTCCAATGGAAATTTCCGATCAATTTTCCCCTATAAAATGGTCACTAGCAAAACTTGCAAGCAATTAAGCCCAACATATGGCTTCACAAGGCTACACAAAGCATTATGCATATTTACATTATCTACATATCACCATTTTGTATTAAGGAGGAGTATTCTCAAATTATTGCTTACCTCATAGAGCCGTTTCACCTTCCAATGTATCCTGTCTTCCACCAGCATCCTTGTTATCTTCATTCTGGAATAGGTAAGGGTATTTAGACTTCATCTCCTCTTCTGCTTCCTATGTCATTTCTTCCATATTTTTGTTCCTCCACAATACTTTGATGGAAGCTACATCTTTTGTTCTCAGCTTGCGGACTTGTCGATCTAATATCGCCACTGGCACTTCTTCATATGATAGGTCCTCTGTAACTTGTACATCTTTGATAGGGACGACTCGAGAAGGGTCTCCAATACATTTCCTCAACATAGATACATGGAATACCGGGTGGACAAATTCCAATTCGGATGGCAATTCTAACTCATAAGCAACCTGTCCAATCCGTCGATGAATTTTATACGGCCCGATATACCTTGGACTCAGCTTACCTTTCTTCCCAAAATGCATAATACCCTTCATTGGTGAGATCCTCAAGAAAACCCAATCACCAACCTCAAACTCTAGATCACGACGTCGGACATCAGAATAAGATTTTTGCCTGCTTTGTGCCGTCCTCAATCGCTCCTGTATCATTTTCACCTTCTCAATAGCTTGGTGAATCAGATCTGGCCCATATAATTCTGTTTCACCGACTTCAAACCATCCAACTGGTGATCTACATCTTCTCCGATATAGTGCCTCGTATGGGGCCATTTTAATACTGGAATGGTAGCTATTATTGTAGCCGAGTTCTATGAGTGGAAGATGGTCATCCCAATTTCCCTTAAAATCTAGAACACATGCTCGTAGCATATCTTCCAATGTCTGAATGGTACGTTCAGCCTGTCCGTCAGTTTGCGGATGAAATGCAGTGCTGAAGATTCACTTGTGTGCCTAAACCCTTCTGAAAAGACCTCCAAAAGTTAGCTGTAAATTGAGCTCCTCGGTCTGATATAATAGATACCGGCACACCATGAAGCCTAACAATCTCCTTGATATACAACTTCGCATAATCTTCAGCCGTGTAAGTTGTCTTAACTGGCAGAAAATGGGCACATTTTGTAAGTCGATCAATTATCACCCAGATGGAGTCAAACTTATGATAAGAGCGAGGTAATCCAATAATGAAGTCCATATTAATCACCTCCCATTTCCAGGTCGGAATCTCTATATTCTGAAGCAATCCACCGGGTTTCTGATGTTCTATCTTTACTTGTTGACAATTGGGACACTGGGCTACAAATTCTGCAATAGACTTCTTCATGTTATCCCACCAATACTGCTCCTTGACATCATGATACATCTTTGTCGAGCCGGGATGGATGGAATATCGGGATTGATGAATCTCATTCATAATCTTCTCTCGCAACCCTGCCACATTAGGCACACATAATCGGCCCTGGTATCTCAGTGCCCCATCTCTTCCGATCTCAAAAGCCATACTTTTACACTGCTGAATGCTCTCTCTTAATCGTACTAAGATAGGATCTTCATATTGTCGTGCTTTTACCTCGGCTACCAAAGATGATTCTGATGTATTCTGTACAGTAACACCTCCGTCATCAGAGTCTAACAATCTGATTCTCATATTGGCTAGCTGATGAAGCTCTTTAGTCAACCCCCATCTACCTGCCTCAATATGTACTAAGCTTCCCATTGATTTACGGCTGAGAGCGTCTGCCACAACATTGGCTTTACCGGGATGATACAATATCTCGACGTCGTAGTCTTTCAATAATTCAAGCCACCTACGCTGCCTCAAATTCAACTCTTTCTGCTTGAAGATGTATTGTAAACTCTTGTGATCTGTGTAGATGTCAACATGGACGCCGTATAAGTAGTGCCGCCATATCTTCAAAGCATATATTACTGCAGCCAATTCCAAATCATGGGTTGGATAATTCTTTTCATGCTTCTTCAATTGTCTTGATGCATAAGCAATCACATTCCCATGCTGCATCAATACGCACCCCAAACCTATACCTGAGGCATCACAATATACCACATAACCTTTTATTCCTTCGTGGAGAGTGAGCACTGGTGCGGATGTCAATCCATTTTTCAGCTCCTGAAAACTACGTTCATAAGTGTCAGACCACTGGAACTTGGTAGCTTTCTGTGTTAACTTAGTCAATGGTGATGATATAGAGGAAAATCCTTCTACAAACCGCCTATAATATCCTGCTAGCCCTAGGAAGCTGCGGACTTCTGATGGTGTTGTAGGTCTCGGCCAATTCTTTACTGCATCGATCTTCTGAGTGTCGACACTAATACCCTCATCAGATATCACATGGCCAAGGAATGCTACTGAGTTCAGCCAGAATTCACATTTGGAGAGCTTAGCATATAACTTACGATCCTGAAGCGTCTGTAATACTATCCGCAAGTGGCCCGCATGTTCCACCTCCGAACGAGAATACACTAGAATGTCATCAATGAATACAATCACGAACACATCAAGATAGGGCCTGAATATAGTATTCATGAGATCCATAAAAGCTGTTGGGGCATTTGTTAGCCCGAACGACATCACCAAGAACTCAAAGTGCCCATATCTTGTCCGGAAGGCCGTCTTTGGAATATCCTTCTCCTTAACCCTCACCTGATGATACCCTGAATGTAAATCAATCTTGGAGAAATACTTGGCACCCTGGAGTTGGTCAAACAGGTCATCAATTCTTGGAAGTGGATACTTGTTCTTTATAGTAAACTTATTCAACTGTCGATAGTCGATACACATCCGTAACGACCCGTCTTTCTTCCGCACGAATAGGACTGGCGCACCCCAAGGTGAAGTGCTAGGCCTAATGAAGCCCTTATCCAGCAAGTCCTTCAACCGCACCTTCAACTCTCACAACTCTGCTGGGGCCATTCTGTATGGAGGGATAGAGATCGGTTGAGTGTCAGGCAACACATCAATGCTAAACTCAATCTCCCTTTCAGGAGGAAGGCCTGGGAGTTCATCTGGGAAAACATCTGGAAATTTTTTGACCACGAGGATTGATTGTAGAGTAGGCGGCTTCGCCTCCACATCCCTAACGTGAACGAGATGATAAATGTAACCTTTTGAGATCATTTTCCTTGCCTTAAGATAGGAAATAAACCTACCTTTCGGTGTAGCAATGTTCCCTTTCCATTCAATGACGGGTTCACCCGGAAATTGGAACCTAACCATCTTCGTACGACAATCAACATTTGCATAGCATGAGGCCAACCAGTCCATTCCCATTATCACATCAAAATCAACCATTTCTAACTCAAATAAATTTGTCGAGGTTTGACGACTACAAATCATCACAGTGCAACCTCTATATACCCTTCTAGCAATCACAGAATCTCCTATCGGAGTAGATACCGCGAGGGGTTTACTTATCAATTCAGGTTCAATGCCAAACTTATTAGCCACAAAGGGTGTAACATATGATAATGTAGATCCCGGATCAATCAGCGCATATACATCATAAGAAAACACAGATATAATACCTGTAACAACATCTGGAGATGACTGGAGATTCTGTCGACCTACTAGAGCATAGGTTCGATTTTGAGCACCACTCGAACTCGGCACTATACCTCTACCCCTACCACGACCTGTCGACTGCTGAAAACCCCGTGCTGGAGGTCGAACTGATGAGAAAGAACCAGACACAGATCCAGTCGGCTGAGCCATACCATCACCTCATCTGTTAGGACAATCCCGCATCATATGGCCAGGCTGTCCGCACGAATAGCACGCATCAGAACCTCGACGGCACAGTCCAAAGTGGGCCTTGCCGCACTGATCACAATATGGTGTTGGGGGTCTCATCTGACTAGTATCCCTGTGATGTTGCGAGCCAGATGCCCGCAAACTCTGACCTGGACTAGAATAGGATCGATCATATCGAGGCCTCTGAAACTGTAGAGGAGCACTAGCTACAGGTGGCGCCGAACTCCTCAAAACCTGTGGCCTGACATTGCCTCTGAAGTCATTAGAATACCCTGCAAATCTCGCCCTCTTATGCTGGCCCTATCCTGCTCCCTAACTGCCCACTGCTGGCGCTTACAATCTTCTAGGGTCTGGGCATAAGCTTGAATACGGGAAATATCCATGCCATCCACCAAGGAGGCTGTCGTACACTCATTTATCAGATGTGGTCCCAACCCATTCACGAACATATGCACCCTATCACTCATCTCGGCCACCATATGGGGAGCATACCTTGACAAAGAATCAAACTGCAATACTGTACTCTCGCACACTCATATTACCTTGTCTAAGGTTCAAGAACTTATCAGCTCTAGCTCGTCGTATCTCAACTGGCAAGTAGTGACGAAGAAAGGCCTCAGAAAATTCCTTCCACACAATTGGAGGAGCGTTCGGACCCCTGGATCTCTCCCAACTATCACACCAGAGAACCGCTAAATCCCGTAGACGATAAGAAGCCAACTCTACTGCCTCTGTATCACTAACATGCATAACCCGAAGTGTACGATGAACCTGGTCAATAAAAGTCTGCGGGTCCTCCTTGGGGTCTGATCCGGTAAACACTGGAGGGTCTAAATTAATAAAATCACAAACTCTCATACTAACTGGTTTCTCAGCAGCACCTGTATTTTGCCTCTGAGCCTGAGCAGCTACCAAGCTAGTCAATAACTGTAAAGCACTCCATATATCCTGGTCTGTAGTGCAAGACGGAGGAACTAGAGGTGCTGGGTGCCTCCTAATATCCTCTGGAGGAGACAGGGTAGATGAGGTATGAGACGACATCTCACTCTGAGCCTCACATTGGCCTGCTCTGGCTTGGGGCACCTGACTGGTACCTTCTCCCGAAGCTGTATCAAGCCATCTACTAATTGTTTGCTTCCTAGTCGAAGGCATCGCTGAAAGAAAACAACGTGAATATTAGAGACAAACACTTACGACTCAACTCTACACACGATCTAGATTCAGGAAGAAGGTAACAACCCTAGATGTCATGTAGCCTCCTGATTATAAATGTGGCGCGCTACACATCCATAATCAAGACTCTACTAGACACGGCTCATAGACAACCCCTAGGACAGACTTGCTCTGATACCAAGTTTGTCACGACCCAAACTGAAGGGCCATGACTAGCACCCGACCACACTTGCCGAGCACCAACGTACATTTCATCTAACCTTCATTATTATCTTTTAGGGCTGACGAGATCAATATAAATGGTAGACCTAGATCATGGACAACCAGCAATAAAATATGACGGCATGAACATACATAGCAGGGGATGACCAGACAATCAAGAAACTACATATAAGGTATGAGCTACCATGCTACTATGAAAGACTATACAACAAAACTAGCCGACAAGGCATACCAAACTATACATGAGTCGACACATGTCGATGAGCCTCTAAAGGAACATAAGTGCTGCAACATAGCCGGAACAGGGCCCCGACATACCCATAATGTCTATAACAAAAATGCATACCAAGACCAAGGCAAGTCTGGAGAAGGGACCTCGCCAATCACCGCTGAACTGGACAGCCTACTATGGTGGGGGAGCGGCACCTGCCTGTCTATCAGGACCTGCAGCACGACATGCAGTGTCCACAAATAAAAGGATGTCAGTACGAATAAAGTACTGAGTATGTAAGGCAGGGAACCATAAATACGATCAGTAATGTAAGCAAGGATAGAGAATATACAACCTGTAACATCTTAGTACCTCTGAGGGCTACTGACATGAAATGCATGATACATATGTATAAATACATAAACCTTTAAAACATTCGCCTCTGTGGGCATCATCATCATCATATCGTACCCGGCCATAATAGGCTCGGTAAAAAACGTAGCCGGCCATCATAAGGCTCGGTAGAATCATACCCGGCCACGTGGAGCTTCGGTAAAACCCAACTGATCAGTGGTTGCACAATAGGTGCCGTACCCGGCCAACTATAGCGTGGCTCGGTAGAGTAAAATAGATACATATATATAATGCATGCTCGACTCATGGAATCACATTCTAAACCTTTCGGAGTGACGTAAGGTCGGTATCCTCTGTACACGTTATTAGGACTAACTCTTCACTATGAACCTTATAAGAATCAGGAAGTACCAACAACATTGATAACATAAGAATAAGAGAAGCAACATTAACATCAATCGTTCCATAAGAGGGAAAACAATGTAAGTACTGCTAGCTTCTAAGAGTAGAGTATCTTTGGAAGCTCGTTCATTACATTATGTACAATCGGAGTCGTGCAAAAGAAGGAAAGGGATAGCCTCACATACCTTGTATATACTGCCCCAATCTCAAGCTATGCAATTGTCAAAACTCCTTAGTCTACAATAAGAGAAACGATACTATCGTTATCATTTAAGCGTCATAACTATTATGTATCGACCACAACCTATTTTACGATGAAACGGACAGCACCTCCCCTATATATATGACCTCACACCATTCAAAACAGTCACCAAACAGCCCAAACAACATCAATAATAAACATATTGAGCCTCCCAAAATAGTCCACGCACATCCTAATCACTCCATACATACGACGACCACCGTAGTCGTTATGAATAACTATCATCCCACAACCCTACATATATATGGTGTTTCTCCACACCCTTACTCCTCCAAAAATCCACAAAACAGTAGTAAAATACGCAGCCCAACAGCAACGCAAAACAATCCACAAAACAATAACATTACTACCAAGCCTTTCGATATATATTTCACAAGTTCTAGCTTCAATGGCTTAGCCGCAACTTGGATAATCTTAAATACATATAGAGTAAGAGGTTCCTTACCTTTATACAGAAAGAACAACTCCAATTTGACCTTAAATTTCCATGAAATATCCCTCCAATGCTGCCACAACAACAAAAAAGCGAAACTAGCGATCAATTAGTGTTTTTCGGCACTAGAATCACTTTAGAAGGCTTGAAATCACCTAGGATTGATATTAAGAACATGAGGGAGTATTTACAGAACATAAACCCTTTAAAACAACCTCCCACACGAGCTGGAACGACACAAAAATGAGCAACAACAAGAAGAACAAGAGACTTACTAGCGCCACGGAATTCCCGACACTTGATTTGTGTTGTTTGCCCTTTTTTTGGGTCTTGAATCTTGAGAGAACCTTGAGAGGATGTTCCTAGGGTTCTAAGGTCTGAAAATAGTGATAATAAATGACTTAAAACGGGTTGGAGGCATCCTATATAGGTCCAAGTATCTTAAACCGCCTTAGTGGACCCCATAGAGAGGTGCTTGGCGCAGTCTCGCAAAAATGTTAATATCTCTCTACTCCAAGATCGTATTGATAAACGGTTTAATGCGTTGGAAACTAGACTCATATATCTTTAATTTGATTGGTAGATCACCCCGTAATTTCTTGTAAATTAGGAGAAAAGTTTAGAAACATTTGACCTTATGTTTAAGTAAAATTATGAACCTAAGTTGAGACAACTTTTGTCGACTTTTGTTTCATAACTCGTTTGACTTCAAGACTTATGATACGGATATTATATGATTAAAATACCTTAATACATGACCTCTTGAGTGTATTAAGCACCGCTAGATTTACCTGAAAATACGAGTTACAACATCCTTGATTCATTTAACTTCTAATACTTGTTAATCACCCTTATACACTCTTGTATCACTTAAGACCAATAGGATTGACTTCTTATCATCTCAAAGATAATTCCTTCTTGGATTTATGTTAACTAATATATGGCATGAACTAACACATGTTGATATGGGTTGTAACAGTAGATCAATCTAATCATTTCAGATGTTCCCCGACAAGAGGTGTGCCCTAGTGGTAGTGTTACATAAGAGGTCAAGTTATCGGTGTTAAGGTGAATCAACAATGGATGGATAAAAGTTACAAAGTATGAGATGAGATTAGGCCATAATTCTTAAGATGAACAATAATGAAGAAGCATTTAAAGACTAATTTATGCATATAGGATAAGCAACGAGAGTACTAGAGATTGGTAGTAGACCTCAGTAACAATAAATCAAAGTAAGAGTTATGGTAGTAAAGTCATACGGATTGATAAATGGATATATGAAATGAGGCATAACAATATTCGTAAGTTCAACAAAGTACTCGAGCGAAGAACTTCAATATAACCATACATGCCTAGAGGGAAGTCTTATCAAGATCGGTATATGTTTACAAAGTGAGGCGTAGAGATTGGCAAAACAAAATTCGCAAGATAAAGGAGAGAGGAGTCGCGTAGGCTCACTTACAATGTCAGAGTCGTACAAGCTGCATGATAGAAGGTAGCAACAGTCACAAGTCATGGTGTGAGAAAGAGGCCTAAAGGGGGGAATGCCCTAGACTTTGGACTTATTCACAGAATAGTTGCCTAGATGGCAAAAGGACTACTAAAGTATTCGCAAGAGCTATGGGATACGAGAACGATAAGTGCATCAGTCAACATTCGAAGACGAATGTTCCAAAGAGGGGAATGATGTTTCACCCCATATTTTCGTACATGAAAATTCGCCATAAATAAATTAATGAGATCCTGGAAGTGAGATGTCACATCCCGTAGTACTACATTACGACGATGTTGCACCCTGTAGAGTTGTACGTTGAATTTGTCGTAAGTTAATTGACATCAGTCCAAGGAAAGGATTATTTGGAGATTATAAGGATTATGCTATTTCAAACAAGTAATAAGTAAATTCATGAAGATGAGAGGGGAAACAAGTCAAAGAAAACAATTTTTTGTCCAAGTTTGGCATGTTGGGATAAAATACGACTTGAGCTAAAATACTCGGTATTTATGGACTAGTACCATATGAGGTACCACATGACCGTAATAGTAAGGTGTATAAGGTATGTGATAAGTGAGTAATATTTTAAGTAAGTGGGAATAATTCTCAATTTTGCAAGTAATTGATTACTTACCAGGTAACGGAACATTCCCTAATTAATAGGGGATATATTTGGGTAAAATCCATAATGTTGCAGCCAAGGACTTAAATAAATATGACTCTTGAATTCATTTGATATGTGTTACATTTTGAGGATTAGTCATCCTAAAGTGGGGCCCAGATAAGCCAATAATTTAAAGAAGGTTTCTTTAACTTATTAAGGTTGGTGGTTAAGTATGTAGTATGGTATGAATCACTTATATCATGTTTTCTTGCACTTCAATTTTCCAGAGGGCCCAAGTTCAATCTTCTATCCTTAAGACCTTGTAATTTGCTCAATAAAAACACATTCAAATAATTCATGGATTGTTTTTTTAATCCCTTTAATCTTTGCCATCTCTGCTAGTTCTCTTGCCCTCCACGTGATGCTCCACTTTAACCCAAATAGTTCTTAAAATTGGTGGCAAGGATAGAACACATTATGCAGTAAAGGAATATCATATGGATTTTTCCTTACTCCGATCCATCATTACATGTTTTGTCGTGATTGTCCTATGTTAGAGGGATTTTTCGGAGAACCGACTCATGTATGTTAAGGATAAGCTCTTCTTTCATTTGGTATGATCTCGTTATTATAGAAGTTTGATAACGAAGTATAAAGAAAAATTAATATCCCGGAATTTATGTATATATTTCTAGTTTTGTAAGTCACAGTATCCTCCTTGTAGGGACTCATATTTAATTGAGTATTTCCTTCTTCCAATCAAGAGAGCAGAGAGTTTATATATAAAGTATTATATTACTTTCATTACCATCGAGCTATAATCGATGGGCAGGCCCCTATTAGGCAACCTCTGATCAGATGGTAACTTATATACCTAGCCTACTATGGCCGAGTGCTTATGAGTGAGCCCAGTTGGTTGATATACATAGCCTAGTATGGCCGAGCGCATATGAGCGAGCCTACTACGGCAGAGCAGTTATATAAATACCGAGCCTACTATGGCCGAGCGCTTATGAGCGAGACCAGTTGGTTGAGATACAGAGCCTAGTATGGCCGAGCGCTTATGAGCGAGCCTACTAAGGTAGACCAGATATATATTTATACCGAGCCTTATAGGGCTGGACATCTATTTTACTCACTATATTGAGAGAGTTGAGTCAGTATCAGCAGCTAAGCATATCTTCAGATTATCTTTGACTTCCAGCTACTGTAGTTATTATATTATCAGTTTAGTTTCAGCATTCAGTATATTGACTTACATACTCAGTATATTATTTCGTACTGACGTCCCTTTTTTGGGGGCGCTGCATTCCATGCATGCATGTTCAAACAAATAGGTGGATATACATTCTCATTAAGTGTTGCCCGAGTTCAGCTTGATCGGTATGCTCTATGCCTTTTGGAGTTGTCGGGTATAGAGCTTTATGTACATCTTGTGTATATATGTATATATGTTATGAGTAGGTCGGGGAGCTGTTCTGATCATAGTATATCCATCAGTAGTGTCTTGTCGACATATCCTGTCAGTTAGTGCAATATGTTGGGCTTGTAGGCCTTGTATGTATATTTGGTTGGTTTTCAGCTGTATTAGTTATGACGGCCTTGTCCGCCAAGTTTTATATTGACATTTAGTCGGCATTCGCAGTTATCTTGCAATGTGGCCCATGGCCATAGTATGACATCATATGTTCACAGTCCTTTAGTTGCAAGTTGGTATGCAAGGATAGATGAGGCACGGGGTCCCGGTATCACCCCCAGGTTCGGGGTGTGACAACAGTGGTGTCAAAGCAGTTCTGTCGTAGGGAGTCTACAAGTCGTGTCTAGTAGAGTCTTGTTTATGGGCGTGTCGTGCACCACACTTATAAGTAGGATGCTACAGGGCATTTAGGAATGTCTCTTTTTCTTCTTACTTTAGATCGTGTGGCAGAGCTCAGTTGTAAGAATTCAAATTCATAACTTCTATGTTATTCGTAATAAGACGATACCTACATACAGAAAGACGGTTGGTAAAAGACATTGCTATGGAAGAATTGAGTTAGAAGAACTCGATTTTGCATCATGCTTATGATAAGTAAATGTGAGGTCTTCAGCCGATCATGTGCATACTAAAAGGTGTAAGCCTCTTGATAAGGAGTCTTGAGGAAAGAATACCTATGCACCTTAATGGTGAAAGACAATGAGAGATTCAGAAGATAAACACATGTTTCTGTAAGCAAAAGAAGCAAGGTGATGAAGGGAATGAGGTACCTAGTCAATAAAGATTATCATTATTTTCCATTTAGGAAGGGAGATATAGGTATTTTGAGTTACATTCAACCGTGACAGATGTACATACAATTGGCCACACTGATCTCAGTTATACCGTATGGAAGCTAATAGATATAGTTTAATAGAAGGAAGGGTTATTAGGATCCGGCTAGGGTTAGAGTAACCCAAAATAGGGGATGAATTAGTAGAATTAGGTGACATTTCCGAAGGATAGTATTAATGTGTTAATAGATCTTCTTGTAAGACACCCAGGTGGTACACTCTAGAATATTACAATTAGATCTGAATACTAGCATGATCAAAAAATAAAAATTCAGAAGATAGGTACTGAAAGCCTGGAAGGAATAAATATTACCTTAGTGTGACCCTCGTCCCGAGTAGAGCAAGGACGTTGAGCAACCCGAAGAGCCGCTGGATGAAGCAAGGGGAGAAAAAATCAAAAGAATGTCTTGCTGAAGTTTTCACAAGAAAGGGATAGGTAGAAATACTAGTGGAATAATGAGAAGAGAGATAATGAAGAATTATGAATAAGATGCGATACATGGATGACAATGGTAGATCAAAAAGATGACGGTATTACAGAGTCTATGGCCATGTCAAGGAAAAGACAAGGGATGACAGACCTTGAGAAAACAAAAGAGTATGGGCCATAAAATCATATCCTCGCTTCGAGAAATAAGTTCGCAACTCCAACACAATTACCGAAAGGAAAAGTTAGCCCCAAAAATAATAGAAACAGTATGGGCTGGTGAACAAGATAAACTAAATATGAATTAGGGACTGAGTGATTGGATAATACTTGACATCATGAGAATTTCAGATTTCGTTCTGGCAAAAATAGAATGGATGACAGAAGAATATTCATAGAAATTCAGAAAATATTCATTTAGGAAGACGCTTCCCTAAAGTAAGCAATGTGAGCAGAATTGAGCATAAAAGACCGTATGTGCCAGTTATAGTAATTGTCACCTCGCGAGTAAGGAATTTCGTTATCCTTTGTACAGAAGGATTACCGCAAGGAGAGTAAGGGTCATCGATAACGTGAAAGGACGCCAAAAATGAAGAAGTAGAACATCTATAGGCAGATTGCCATAGCTCCAACTTTTAGTAACCCCCCCAAAGGGGAGAAAATAGAATGGCGTGGAAAATTGCGATAAAACGAAAAAGGGATGAGATTGCACTTATTCGAAGTCTACAGATATGCTAAGATACCAGAGCATTACGTAAGCACGATGTCAAGGAAAGGAAGTAAGGTTTCCAGCCCGGGATTTTTTTGAGAAATAAGGAACTAGTGCAAGAGGGAAGTTAGGACAAAGGGAATAACCCAAGAAAGATTACTCGGAATATTGATATGGGAATGGGCCAATGAGTAGTTAGTAGTTTATTCAGGAAGAGCCCAGCTATGGCTAGACAAAAGGATAAAAGATTAATCAAAAGATCAATGTAAGATAAATGTAAGGAACCCCAACATGGGGAATTCAGTCTCACAGTTATGACATTGTAATACTTGAGATATATTCATATAAGAGTTGGGGAAGTTAAAAAGGTACTGTATAAGTATTACGGAAATAAAAGAGAATGCCACTAGGAAGATAGTCGAAATATCAGTTTAGAAGTAACCCTACAAGTACAAGGGCGTGGAGGTATGTAACTACGAATAATAATAGGAGATGAAGGACCTTAAAAATTCTGGTGAGTATACGACATAATAAGCTCGCGGCCTTACAAAAGTCAGAGGATCCCCCCCCCCTCAAGTACCACAATGAAAGACTAGTTAAGGAAATAAGGAAGAAGGCTTCAATCAAAGCACAGTGACCTAAAGAGGAAAGGGTTGTGTAACAACAGTTTAACTACAAAATTGAATGTACTCCAAGAGATAGTTGCACCTACCACGGCTAATGACCGGGGAGTAAAACCAAAAGTAATATTCGAGACCATATGAGTTTCACAAAAATTTGGCATGCATGAGAACTCAGATAATTTGAGTATGCATGCAAAAAGACTAGGAAAATCAATTAGTAACATTTGAAGAAAGCTGAAATGGAACAAAAGAAATTATTCGATTAATGATCAGCCGTATAAGACTCCCGGTATAAGTTAAAAGAAAGAATCGAGCCCAGGGCATTGACAAAGGATCGAGAATATTGTATCATGGATATTTTATAACGCCCATAAAAGGCTAAAGTAATAACTAATACAGGAGAGGCAAATCAGAAGATAGCTTAAACCTACATAAAGACTGATCATAAGGAAGAGGCAACTAAAGATTTACATCGATTAAGTAAATTAGGAGTATGCTTATTGGACCCAGAAAGTTACAAACATCACGATTGAGAACATTGTGGAATTACTCTTAATATTAGAGGTATAAGAGAAATAGTACAGTAGCCATATTCTATAAAAGCTCTACAATAGAGCCAGTTAGAAGAGTAACAGTATGGAGCTATCACGAAATTGTGTATGCACTAGAGGTGCAAGTATTATAAGAGAACTTCAAGTTATGGGTGTGATTATACCTATATGAAAAGGAGGTCATGAAAAAGATAAAAGATATAATGTGAGACTTTAAGATAAGTAAGGTAAAGGTTGACAACGTACGAGATATTCAAATACAAAAGGTTGTGGATAGTCCATACTTCGGATAGAAGGCTAGAAGCACGAGAATTCAGTATCAAGAGAGATCTAGTCAAGAGAGCAAAGAAGAGTTGGAGATGATGTAATATCTCGCTTGATGTTCCAGAATAATATCAGAAAATATATGGTGCTAGCGAGTTGAAGGAAGGTGGCGAATAATATAAATAGATAAGTGTAGATCGCAAGCTAAAGTATGGTAATGTGTCAAGGCTTTAGAAAGATAGCAATAAGGATAAAAATGGGCGAGTGAGAAGGGACGAAATGGACGTCCTCAGGATTAAGCCTATAATGACAAGAACATCTGATGGTTTTTCCAAGTTATACAAAGCTCAGTATAGCCTGAATGAACTTAAAGGAGTCAAAGACTAATGGCTTTTAGAAAAGATGGAATGATGCCTTGGTTGTAGTATAAAGGTGTAATTATTGTAGATAAAGGATGACGTTTTGACTTCAATTGAGTTACGATTTGAAGAAAAGAAAGGGGATTTCATGAGTTGTACGGGATTAAAATAGCCCCCAAAGGATGTATCACGTTAGGATGCTATGAAATACGATTATGGAAGCATGGTATCGCCCTAGGTGGATCGGTCTAATCATTTTAGATGCTCCCCGACAAGACATGTTCCCTAGCGGTAGTGTTACATAAGAGGTCAAGTTATCGGTATTAAGGTGAATCAATAATGGATGGATAAAAGTTACAAAGTATGAGATGAGACTAGGCCATCATTCTTAAGATAAATAGTAATGAAGAAGCACTAAAAAATTGATTTATGCATATAGGATAAGCAACGAGAGTAACCTGGAGATTGGTAGTAGACCTCAGTAACAATAAATCAAAGTAAGAGTTATGGCAGTAAAGTCATACGGATTGATAAATGGATCTATGAAATAAGGCATAACAATATTCGTAAGTTCAACAAAGTACTCGAGCGAAGAACTTCAATATAACCATACATGCCTAGAGGGAAGTCTTATCAAGATCAGTATATGTTTACAAAGTGAGGCCTAGAGATTGGCAAAAAACAAATCGGAAGAAAAAGGAGAGAAGAGTTGCATAGGCTCACTTACAAGGTCAGAGTCGTACAAGCTGCATGATAGAAGGTAGCAACAGTCACAAGTCATGGTGTGAGAAAGAGGACTAAAGGGGTTAATGCCCTGGCCTTTGGACTTATTCACAGAACAGTTGCCTAGATGGCAAAAGGACTACTAAAGTATTTGCAAGAGCTATGGGATATGAGAACGATAAGTGCATCAGTCAACATTCGAGGACGAATATTCCAAAGGGGGGAATGATGTTACACCCCATATTTTCATACATGAAAATACGACATAAATAAATTAATGAGAGCCCGAAAGTGAGATGTCACGTCCCGTAGTACTACATTACGACGATGTTGCACCCTGTAGTGTTGTAAGTTTAATTTGTTGTAAGGTAATTGACATCAGTCCAAGGAAAAGGTTATTTGGAGATTATAAGGATTATGCTATTTCAAACAAGTAATAAGTAAATTCGTGAAGATGAGAGGGGAAGCAAGTCAAAGGAAATGAATTTTTGTCTAAGTTTGGCATGTTGGGATAAAATACAACTCGAGCTAAAATACTCGGTAATTATGGACTAGTACCATATGAGGTACCACATGACCATAATAGTAAGGTGTATAATGTATGTGAAAAGTGAGTAATATTTTAAGTAAGTGGAAATAATTCTTAATTTTGCGGGTACTTGATTAATTACCGAGTAACGGGACATTACCTAATTAATAGGGGATATATTAGGATAAAATCCATAACGTGGCAGCCAAAGACTTAAATGAATATGACTCTTGAATTCATTTGATAAGTGTCATATTTTGAGGATTAGTCATCCTAAAGTGGGGCTCACATAAGCCAATAATTTGAAGAAGGTTTCTTTAACTTATTAAGGTTGGTTGTTAAATATGTAGTATGGTATGAATCACTTATATCATGTTTTCTTGCACTTCAATCTTCCAGAGGCCCCAAGTTCAATCTTCTATCCTTAAGAGCTTGTAATTTACTCAAGAAAAACACCTTCAAATAGTTCATAGATTGAATCTTTAATCCTTTTAGTCTTATCCATCTCTTCTAGTTCTCTTGCCCTCCACGTGATGATCCACTTTGACCCAAATAGTTCTGAAAATTGGTGGCAAAGATAGCACAGATTATGCAGTAAAAGGATATTATATGGATTTTTCCTTACTCCGATCCGTTGTTACGTGCTTTGTCGCAATTGTTGTATGTTAGAGGGATTGTTAGGAGAAACGACTCAGGTATATTAAGGCTAAGCTCTTCTTTCATTTGGCATGATCTCGTCATTACACAAGTTTGATAATGAAGTATAAAGAAAAATTCATATCCCGGAATTTACGTATATTTTTCTAGTTTTGTAAGTCACAGTATCCTCCTTGTAGGGACTCATATTCAATTGAGTATTCCTTCTTCCAGTTAATAGAGCAGAGAGTTTATATATAAAGTATTACATTATTTTCATTACCATCGAGCTATAATCGATAGGCAGGCCCCTATTGGGCGACCTCTGATCAGATGGGAAGTTATATACCGAGCCTATTGTGGCCGAGCGCTTATGAGCGAGTCCAGTTGGTTAAGACACAGAGCCTAATATGGACGAGCACATATGAGCGAGCCTACTACGGCAGAGCAGTTATATAAATACCGAGCCTACTGTGGCCGAGCGCTTATGAGCGAGCCCAGTTGGTCAAGATACAGAGCCTAGTATGGCCGAGTGCTTATGAGCAAGCCTACTACGGCAGAGCAGATATATATGTATAATGAGCTTTATAGGGCCGGACATCTATTTTACTCACTATATTAAGAGTGTTGAGTCAGTATCAGTAGGTTAGCATATCTTCAGATTATCTTTGACTTCAAGCTACTATAGTTATTATATTATCAGTTTAGTTTCAACTTTCAGTATATTGCCTTACATACTCAGTACATTATTTCGTACTAACGTCCCTTTTCTAGGGGCACTGCATTTCATGCGTGGAGGTTCAAACAGACAGGTAGATAGACATTCTGATTATGTGTTGCCCGAGTTCAGCTTGATCGGTAAGCTCCATGCCTTTCCGAGTTGTCGGGTCTAGAGCTTTATGTACATCTTGTGTATATATGTATATATGTTATGAGTAGATCAGGGAGCTGTTCCGATCATAGTATATCAATAAGTAGAGGCTTGTAGACATATCCTGCCAGTTAGTGCAATATGTTGGGCTTGTAGGCCTTGGATGTATATTTGGTTGGTTTGCAGCTGTAATAGTTATGACGGCCTTGTTGGCCAAGTTTTATATTGACATTTAGTCAGCATTCAGAGTTATCTTGCAATGTGGCACATGGCCAAAGTATGACATCATATGTTCCGAGTCCCTTAGTTGCAAGTTGGTACGCAAGGATAGGTGAGGCACGGGGTGCCGGTTCGCCCCCAGGTTCGGGGGGTGACAATAGCGTTTAGTCTTGGAAGGCATAATGGTAGACTTATGCAAATTGGAAGGCAGAATGATAACCTTGTCTAAATTGAAAGGCAGAATAGTAGTCTTATACAATGCGAATGCAGGTGGAGGTAGAGCTTAACCTCGGAAGGCAGAATGGTAGACTTATGCAAATTGAAAGGCAGATTAGTAGCCTTATGCAATGCAGATACAGATGGAGGTAGAACTTAACCTCAGAAGGAAGAATGGTAGCCTTATGAAAGAAATATGATAACAACTGATAGTAGAGTGTTCTTAGCTGATAACAGATTGCGGCGTTGTGACTACTAGGAGCATTGTCACATACAGAACATCACTGGTGTGTGCTGATAGCAAGTGTTGGCAAGTGCAACGGTTCTGAGAATCGTATTTTGAACAATATTTGTCCCGTGGGCGTACAGTATGTCTAATGATTTCACAATCCTAGTGCCTGCATCCAAAGAAAATCGTGAGTTTTGTAAGGGGGGAAGGTTAGTTCGTATCCCTACTGGCCTTGCTTGACTCGTGCGACTTTAATTTGGTGATATCGTCTGTATTATTGGGGTAGTGTTGCTAAACAAAGTAGTTTCTATAATAATCATACATGATTTTGTAAAAGTATGACATAAATTAAAAATAGCTTTTTAGATACACCGACGACTGTGACATAGTTCAGGACATTCCAACCTCTCCTGCTACGGAATTTTGAGGGTCCTCCTCAAAATTCTGCCCCAGTTTGATGGGTCGATGTTTCTGACTACTGCTCGTGCGGCGATTGACTGAAATTACTTCGGAATTTTGAGGGTCCTCCTCAAAATCCTGCCCCAGTTTCCAATTGCGGGGGAAATGAAATTTTTATTGAATTATGACCGAACCCATAGGGCTACCTATGTATCCCCTCTTAAACAGGAATCAGGTCAGGCGTAGTTCAATTTACATCATATATAGAAAGCATAAAGATTACACATAGTAACGTTTGACTGCATCTAAATTGATCGGCTTTGGCCAGACTTCTCTGTCCATTTCTACAAGTATGAGGGCTCCTTCTTTCAAAACCCGATGAACCATGTATGGACCCTGCCAATTGGGAGAGAACTTCCCTTTGGCTTCATCTTTATGCGGAAAAATTTTCTTCAACACCAGCTACCTCGGTGTGAACTGTCTTTGCTTGACTCTTTTTTGAAGGCTCGGGACAATCTGTTCTGATAGAGCTTACCATGGCAGACTGCATTCATTCTCTTTCCATCTATAAGGGGTAGTTGCTCATAACGACTTTTTACCCACTCTTTATCATTTTCCTCAATATTTTCTTGATATTCTTGTTAGCGGCTTCTACAGCTCCATTCATCTGAGGCCTGTAGGTTGAGGAATTCTTGTGTTTGATCTTGAAATTTTCGCACATATCTTTCATCATGTCGTTGTTGAGGTTGGAGCCATTATCAGTAATGATTGACTCTGGAATTCCGAATCGACAAATAATGCGGTCGCGGACAAAGTTTGCCACGACTTTCTTAGTCGCTGCTTTGTAAGATGCTGCTTCGACCCATTAGGTGAAATAGTCAATGGCTTTTAGGATAAATTTGTGTCCGTTAGAAGCAGCAGGCTCGATTGGTCCAATAATGTCCATTCCCCAGGCGGCGAACATCCACAGTGAGCTTATTGTGTTAAGCTCGTTTGGAGGTACCTTTATCATGTCTACATGTATCTGACAGTCGTGGCATTTCCGGACATACTAGATGCAGTCTGTTTCCATAGTCATCCAAAAGTAACCAGCCCGGAGTATCTTCTTTGCTAAGACAAAACCGTTCATATGTGGACCGCAAGTCCCAACATGAATTTCCTCTAGTAACCTGGATGCTTCCTTTTCATCGACAGATCTTAATAATCCTAAATCGAGAGTCCTACTGTAAAGGATTCCTTTGTTGTGAAAGATGTTGTTGGACAATCTCCAAAGTGTGCGTTTCTGAGTAGGATTCGCAAGCTCCGAGTACACTCCTTTTGCCAAATATTCCTTGATATCATGAAACCAAGGCTTTCAGTCTGCTTCCTATTCAACATGGGCATAGTAAGCTAGCTGGTTATGGATTTTCATTGGAATGGGATAATTGAAATTCTTGTCAGGATACTGTATCATAGATGGTAAGGTAGCCAATGCATCGGCGAACTCATTCTAGATTCTGGGAACATGTTGGAATTCCTTCTTCGTGAACCTCTTTCTCAATTGATGTACATGATGCAAATGCGGGAGTATCTTGTAGTTCATGGTAATCCATTCTCCCCGTACATGATGTATAAGTAAGTCTGAATCTCCAATCATTAGCAGCTCTTGAACATTCATGTCAATGGTCATTTTGAGTCCTAAGATGCAGGCTTCGTACTCGGCCATATTGTTGGTGCAGGGGAACTTGTGTTTGGCAGACACCAGATAATGCTAACCGATTTCTGATATTAGGACTGCTCCTATGCCAACTTCTTTAAAGTTTTCTGCTCCATCGAAGAACATTCTCCAACCGTCATAGGATTCCGCAATGTCTTCTCCTATGAATGATACCTCTTCATCAGGAAAATACATTTTCAGGAGTTCGTATCCTCCATCCACGGGGTTTTCAGCAAGGTGGTCTGCCGGTGCCCGTCCCTTAACCGCTTTATGAGTTACGTAAACAATGTCGAACTAGATCAACGGGATTCGCCACTTGGCTAGCTTGCCGGTGGGCATGGGCTTCTGAAAGATTTACTTTAAGGGGTCCATTCTCGATATGAGATATGTAGTATTGGTGCAAAAGTAATGTCTCAACTTCTGAGCTACAAAGTCACAGCACAACATTTGCGTTCCAATAGGGAATATCGGGCCTCGTGCGGGGTGAACTTCTTACTGAGATAATAAATGGCTTGCTCCTTTCTCCCTGTTTCATCGTGCTGTCCCAGAACGCAGTCAAAAGCTCCATATATTACTACAAGGTAGAGTAATAAGGGTCTACCTGGCTCGGGCGGGACTAAGACTGGTGCTGTTGATAGGTACTCCTTGATTTTGTTGAAGGCCTTTTGGCAATCATCGGTCCAATTGTTGGCTGCGTCCTTCTTTAACATCTTAAAGATTGGCTCATAGATAACTGCAGATTGTGCTATGAATTGACTTATATAGTTAAACCTTCCCAAGAAACTCATCACATCCTTCATGTTTTTTGGTGGTGGTAGCTCTTGAATGGCTTTGACTTTCGATAGATCCAGTTCTATTCCTTGGCGGTTCACAATAAACTCAAGCAATTTCCCAGCAGGAACCCCAAATGAACACTTTACGGGGTTTAGTTTTAGGTTGTATCTTTGCAATCTATTGGAGAACTTCCTCAGATCTTCTATGTGGTTAGTGGCCTTCTTGGATTTGATAATAACATCATCCACATATACCTCTATCTCCTTGTGTATCATATCATAGAAGATGGTAGTCATTGCCATCATGTAAGTGGACCCTGCATTTTTCAGGACGAATGGCATCATCTTGTAACAGTACACTCCCCACAACATAATGAAAGCTGTTTTCTCAGCATTTTCTTCATCCATCTAGATCTGATAACCGGCGAAGCAATCTACGAATGACTGTAGCTAATGCTTGGCGCAATTGTCAATCAGGTTGTGTATATTTGGCAAAGGTAAGTCGTCTTTCGGACTGGCCCGATTGAGATCCCGGTAGTCGACACATACTCTGACCTTCCTATCCTTCTTTGGCACTAACACAATGTTGCTAACCATGTGGGGTATTCTACTACCATGAGAACCTTAGCTTGGTGACTTCTTCCTTGATTTTCAAACTCATATCAGGCTTGAACTTTCAGAGATTTTGCTTTATCGGTGGACACATTGGATTGGTTGGCAGCTTGTGAGCCATAATAGACGTACTTAGACCAGTCATGTCATCATACGACCAGACAAATATTTCCTCATACTCCTTTAGAAATTATATATATTCTTTCTTCTCTTATGGCGATAGGTGAATGCTGATTCGCGTTTCCTTGATGTTTTCTGCATCTCCCAGGTAGAAAATTTCATTCTCGTCCAGGCTTGACTTAGGTCTATTCTCAAAGTTCTCAACTTCTTTGACAATCTCGTTAGGTATGTCATCTTCCTCTGAATCCATGTCCGTTTATTGCTTTGTCTCATTGCATGTCACAATCATTTGTTCATCAAGACAAGTAATAGTAATGTTGTAATGGTAAAGGAAGGAGAGAAAATGATAACAATAATTATTAATTGATAAGAAAAATAAAAAATTCTTTTGATAAATTGAGTAACGGTTTTGGACATCGAAGATCTTATTGCGAGAATTGAAAAAAATTCGAAAACAAAGTCATTTGGTAAATAAAACAGTGAATAATGTTTGTTTAATCCTTGCTACCCCAAGGCTCATCGGGCTTTGGTTGTCTTAATGGTCCAATTCTTGATATGTGCCCCTCTATCCATATCCTGTATGGAAGGGCCTTCCTCCCCCTCCTCCTCGCGAATAATGCAACGGTCCATATCACTGTCCTCTAAAAACAAGTTCTTCACTGCTGCAAGTTCTTCTTCTTCTTCATCTGACCCATAAATAATGTCGGCCTGTTGGAAGGTTTGCTCCAGATGCGGTATTGGCTGTTCTGGTGGGTTAGTAAGGACCGCGCCATCGTGGAGACCAGTTATTGAATTCTTCCTAGGTGTATTCATAGCACAAACCGAAGGTAGTGCCATGTTTCTTGAGTTTTATGGGTTTAGAGATTCCTTGGAGGTTCTTGCCGATCCCTTTGCTAGGCTCGAACCTATTCCAACTTAATATACTCTTGATTTTGCTATCCCACAGTTTGTCTTTGTCGATAGCATTGACCTGCTCAATGTGCTGGTAAGTTTCTCCACCCAGCTTCATTCTTCCCTCGATTGCCGGAATGGTCTGGTGACTATATATAGGGTTGCTACCATCGCCATGAATGATCAATTCCAGGTGATCCCATTCGATCATTACTACAATATACAGTGTTGATTCTATGGCCCTAGTAGAATGAATCCATGGTCGTCCCAACAAAAAGGTGTAAGACGTTGGTACATCTATTACCTGGAAATCGACCTCGAACCAGGTTGGTCCCATCTGCAGGCATAGACTAATCTCACCAATGGTGGACCTCCGAGAACCATCGAAGGCTTTCACATTGATTGCTCCATCCTTTATCTCATGTATCCCTTTACCCAACTTCTTGAGTATCACCAGCAGACAAATGTTAAGACTGTAACCTCCATCGATCAGGATTCTGGTGATGAAATGATCTTCGCATTGCACAGTGATGTGTAGTGCTTTTTGTGCCACAACCCTTCAGGTGGCAGCTCGTCTTCAGGAAAGGTGATCTTATGGCTTTCTAGCACTTGTCCTACCATATTAGCCATTTTCCCAGTAGTGATGTTACTTGGTATGTATGCTTCATTTAACACCTTTAACAAAGCATGCATGGGTGTCTCAGCATTTTGCAGCAAAGAGAGAATGGATATTTGCGCTAGCGTCTTGTTCAACTAGTCGATGACCGAATATTCCTTGGCCTGTATTTTCCTCCAAAGGTCGTCTGGACCTGTCACAATGAGGGGCGACCAGTTGGAGGCCTAATTGCTCGATTTAGCCAGATGTTCAGGGGTATAAACTCTAGCAGTTCTTGTCATACCCTATGCTGCGATAGATGCTTCAATCCTGACCTTGCCCTTCTTTCTCGCCTCGGCTGTATAGTCCCAGGGTACAACATTTGTATAGAATGGTGGCATGGTAGACATCTCCATTGGACCAGCGCGACTATCCTTACTTCGAATGGAACATGTGCCTTGGGTAGCAAGACTGCAACCTCAAATTGTGCGGGTGCATCTGCTGGAGACACGAATTCAACCTCAATTGGTACCAGTGTCTTTGCGGGTGGCGCTGCTTCATACTCAAGAGGTATAGACATATTCACCTCAGCGTCCTTAGATGACTAGATCTGGACTGTGATTAAATTGAGAGTAATTGTTGGTTTCTTCGGGTCATCACCTTCTGCGACCAACCTGATTGATCCCTGGGGATCCCAGTCATCTTCTACTTCAATCATGTGGATACCTCTACTCTTATGATCTGGCAGAGGATTGATGCAGACGTTTGGAGCGGGTTCATTTGCCATAATGATTTTGTTATCAATCAAAGACTGTATCTTGTCTTTCAAGAAGTGGCATTCATCGATGTTTCGCCCTCTCATGCCGGAGTGGTATGCACAGGACTTGTTTGGGTTAACCCACTGACAAGGATTCTCAGGGGTTGCAACAGGGATGGGGGTGACATAACCAGCAACTTTGAGCCTCTCATACAGTTGGTTGATGGGTTCAGCGATGGTTGTATATTGTTTTGGAGGTCTACGATCAAAATTAGGTCAGGGTCGAGGGAAATTTTGGCGTGCAGGGGGTGATTGATATTGGAATGGTTGAGAATTATAAGTTTGGTAGACATGAGCGGGTTGGGAGTATCTGGGCGAGGTAGGTTGATATGTAGCAAGTGGAGATGACTGATAGGTTGGTGGCGGAGCTTGGTATGAGGGTGCTTGGTTATTTGGGGTTGGCTGGTATGTAAGTGGAGGTGTTGGGTAAACTTGGTATTTAAGGGGAGACTTGGTCCTTTGTGAAACTATCACGGCCCCTACTTCCCTTTTCTTGGACACACCACCAGACTATAAAGCCTTATTTGTAGCTTGCAAGGTTTTGAAATTTGTAACCATAGCACTTTTCATACCTTCTTCAATTCTTTCACCTAATTTGATAATGTCGGAGAACTTGTGGTTCTTAATCGTCATCAGTCGTTCATAGTACTATAGGTCATGAGCCTGGACAAAGAACCTGTTCATTTGGTCCTATTCTAAGGCGGGTCTACCGATAGCAACATCAGACCTCCAGCGAGTAGCATACCCGCGAAACGTATCTGTGGGGTTCTTCTTCAAATTCTAGATATGGAACACCTCCGGTGCATTCTCCATATTAAACCTAAATCTGTCCATAAAGTCAGATTCCATGCCTACCCAGCTTGACCACTTCTTAGGATATTGCCTGATGTACCAAGATAATGCATCTCCTTTCAAACTCCTCATGAATAGCTTCATTCGGATCCTTTCATCCTTCCCTACTCCAACCAGCTTGTCGCAATATGTCCTCAGATGGACCCTTGGATCACCTGTACCATCAAACATTTCGAACTTAGGAGGTTTTTACCCCTCAGGTAGTTCGACATCTAGCTGTATGCAAAGGTCCTCATAGTTCAGCCCATTGATTCATTTGCTTCCCTCTATGCCCTAAATCCTACTGGTCAGTTTCTTAAGTTCCTCGGCCAAGTTTCTGATAAGTAGATCCTTTTCATTAGACTCAGGTGTGCGTGATGTAGGTTGGGTAGAGTGTGGCATGGTCTCCACGTAGATAGGAGTGTTATGGTGGCCTGGTGTATGGGTGTGGAAGTGGTCATTTGTGGAGTTCTAAGGTTCTGGCATGAGTGGTGGAGTGTTGTTTGGGGTATAAGGTGTTTTATTGGTTCTTTGGTGGAGCAGCGTGATAGTGAGGCACGGGATGATTCTACTATTTTGGGATATTTTGAGAAGGTGTAGGGTTTTGAGCATTGGGGAAGTTGATATCTGGGGTATTGAGAGAAAATGACAGGTTTTCCAGATTCTGAACCTGATCGAGCTCTTCCTGGAATTTCAACAGTTTCTGTGCAAGTTGTGACATATTGTTAGGAACATGAATACCCTGTCCATCAGTGCCTCTACCCGTTCAGCCGTGTTATCCTTCCTGATGTTGTTTAAATCTTCCATCTTATTCTTGTCTTCAATGGTTCTAAGAGGAGGAGTGGATAGAGGGCCCTTGGATCTTGTGAAATAAGATGATGATGCTAGAGTGCACGAACTAACCTTTAGGGAGGGGAATAATAAAACAAAAGGTAATCAAGTTAGTGATGATTATAAATAGTATTGCAATATTTAAACACATAGTGTGGTAATTTAAAGCGTGTCCTAATTTGGGAACCTTTTTATGCCCGAGGTAGGCCTAGAGACAAATAGACTTGGAGAACATAGAATGCCAATAAATGCTTCATTTCATAATATAAAAATAGACGAATCCCAAAATGATACTAAGATAATAATAAGTCACTACTTGAACTTGGCCTTATTACATTTGGAAAGCGAGTAAACCTAATCTATTTGGTCTCAGAATGACCTTCCTCATGTTGAATTCTCTTGTTGATCAAATCCTCCAGTTCGCGTAGATTCACCAGTATAAATGCCTTATCTAGGTGTTCTTCTTCGTTTCCCTCAGTGTTCTAGCAGTCGGTGACTCTCTTCCTCACTATTCCTTCCAATTCCAGCAGACTGTATTCCAGATATTCCAACTTTTTGCTAGCTTTGGCGGCCCTCTATTTCCAATCATTGATTTGGTCATTCGATGGAAGACTCCTCCACCAGCCTAGAATAAGTGAGGGCGTGCTATCCATACCGAAACTGGGGACCTCGTGCCTCATTTTCTACAAAACAAAAGGGTTAGACCCTACCCCCACCAGACTCGACTATTTATACATTTATGATCAACACATAAACATTTAGTTCTCCAAATAAATGCACAGAACATGATGATGTCCGTTTGGGTTTAGGGGAAACCCAATGGACTTTTGTACAAGGCTATCTTAAAGGATCATTATGTGGACAACATAACTGACCCGGCTAGGTTTGACCATGATGCATTCGCAATTAAAACAAAGTAAGGTTCTTATGGTGTTTTAGACTAGTACCATTGAGTGGACAAGCCAAGGGGGAAGGCACGAAATTGTCGACTGCATCGATGATCGTTTAGTTTTACCGCAAATAAGCCTTTCCGAATTTAGGGGTAATGATATAGGAAGGGCGCAACCACTCATCAAGCGTTGCTATAGTATTTGTTTGGCACGAGTGTAGTATGATGTTGAGCATTATTCTGCAATAATTAAAAGCATGTTGACATGTATTCGCATGTTAAGAAATCGATAAATACAACAGTTTTATAATTTAAAGCAGTTATAAAGGAAAGAAACAAGAAAGATATGTCAGTTTTGATTTGGAAAAAATTAAATGCTTAATGGAAATTACAAATAATTGCACATAGGGAGGTACAAATTCACAAAAATGATATGAAATGGTAAAAGCTTGAATATCCGTAGCAGAGTCGCCACACTGTTGCGCCCCCTTTTTCTTCGCAGAAGTTGGGTTTATAACATTTTTGGTTGGGACAACTCTTTCCTTTTGGAAAGGAGGTTTGCATTTTTGAAGAGTTGCCACCTAACGATTTAAGGTGCGTTAAGGCACCTATAGGGTTCGTTTTGGTAACCAGAGACAGGGTGAGGGCCGAAATTATCTCAAGAGGAAGGTGTTAGGCACCCCTCAAGATCCACTAGTGTGGTTCACGGCCAAATAGTTTTTTGTGAATTTGTACAAGTAGCAAATAGGCAAGTATGGCTCAAATAGTAGAGATTTAAGTTTAAATACACAGGTATTTGGAAAGCAATTAGTGAAAAGCAAGATTTTGAAAAGAATTATAAGCCCTTTATATTTAGGAATGTAAAGGGGGTGTCCTAGTTTTTTTTATAATATGGATCACATGAATGCAATACCCGGTATGGCACCCCTCAAAGAGGGGCTACACATGGTATTAACGCACCGATCATCATGTCCATATCTACTCTTTCCCACCCCGTGAAGGTAATTAAAGCGGGGGTTGGTCATGACCCCTATTGCATGTTGTTACCCGTCCATTCCTATCAATCATGGAGGAATTTAGGACTCCTATCCTATAAGAAGGTGGTTCTAGGCAGACCCTAAAGTTTAAAGGCAAAAATACTAAGGCGACATATAATAAACAAGTAGGACTTCAATTAAGGGGAGCATGTAAGACGAATGAAAGGATCAAATATACCTTCACACATAGTACACATAAACAACATGACTCATATACAATTAAGGTCTGAATTAAGATCCTAAGCATGGTATCTAAGTGATAACAACAGAGTCATATTTATAACATAACTCAAATAGGAAGTCCTAATCAGGCTTGCCTATTGATTTTAACATGTTGATAGTTAAACGAAGACGGTTCTTGTTCTTATTTAAGTTATATTACCTAAGGCATGCCTAGGCGTAAAATAATATGCAATAGTTACCAGAATTATAAAACAGTTATTTTACTTAAAGCTGCTGTTCTAAATGTTGCAAAGACATGCAGGGATCGTGACCAGTTTCTGTTAACAGGATAATCAAACATGAGGTTGTTTTATGTCTTTTTTCATGCATCAGTAATTTAACTAGGTGTAACTGAGCAAGTGTGAATGAGATCCTAAAACAAGGTATCTAATGTGCACATATGAAAATGAAGAATGATTGCAGAATTCCTAAAGCATGATTTCTAAATGCCCAAAGAGTTACAATATGATTTCAAGATGTGCAGGAGCAACAATTTTAAGTTAATGCTGTTATTTAGCCTAAAGCAGGATTTCTAAGTGGTGAAGTGATGTCAAATGAGATGCTGAAATAGTAAACCTAGGAACATGGTATTTAATGCATGACATGCTCTGAATATGTTGATCTTACGCATGGATTCTAATGCACATATAGGGAATGTAAACCTAAGGCATGATTTCTACCCATTGACGTTGATAGCATATATTGATAGCATATATTACTACCATCCCGTTTTCAATAGCCAGCCCCAATACTTGTTTATAACAGATTATTATAGACTAATACTGAAATGAATTAACAAGTAGAAAAGAAAAGTAAAAAGTTACACTATAGAGAGCCTGAAAATAGGCCCAGATTTCTAACACCTGATTAGGACTTCCTCTATGAGTTATATAATAAGTCACCTCAAATGCCAAGATTGTTTCATAGCCCTTCTCATATCTGGGTGTGTCAGAGTTCTCTAAGGACCTCAAGGGATCCCAGGCAGTACTTACACCCAGATTTCATAGCCAAGACGGAGTAAGTGTAGCGTGGAAAGACAAGCTTTCATGTGTCCAAGTTTAGAGGGAGCTCAAAGGTCCCAAGGCAAGGTTCACACAAAAGGGGCAGAACTTATTGGTCTAGGAGTAGAGTGAGAGTTCTTGTCATAATGTTGAAAAGATTTAAGTAAGGAAATAGTTTTGAAAAGGGTAAGTAAGAAACAATTTTAAAAAGAGAGACTTAATGACAAAGTTAACTGATGAAAACAATTTGAAGGAATATGCATACCAATCTCAGAACAAAGTCAGCATCACACCAAGGACCAGGAATAGTCCAGCAAACACAAGCAAGGGAATGGGATTGGAAGGACAAATAGGGAGCATGTGAGGGAAAACATGTAGCAGGCAGGAACATATACAAGCACACAATTAGAAACTCCTACATGTTCAGAGGATCAGGGGGATAGTATCATATCAACATCAAACAACTGAGATCATGCTCAAACCAATCATGGGGATTCACATAAGAAACATGTACTAAGCATACAAAAACATGCTGGTCATTGACAAGTAAGGCACAACTTGACATGTAGAGGGAATTCAGGATCCTATTACATGATTGAACAACACAAAAGTAAATAAAAGCATACGAGAAACACAAGGACTTGTAATAGTAATAGAATCGTGTTGGTTTGAGGACTGAAATCAGACTTAGAACATACCAGTGAAGTGAAGAAAGTAAAACACAAAGTAGAAATAGGAGAGGTGTAGTAGTTACCCTTGGCTTGCAGCCAGCTAGCTTAGAATAGTAGCAAGTAGCACAAAAGAGAGAATAGAGAGTTTTAGTTGTGTGAGAGAGAGTTGAACAAATTTTTTTGCTTTGTTAAGACTGTAGAAGAGAGTCATTTATAAAGTAGTTTGAAAACTGGTTAAAATAAGGCAAGAATCAATTATTCAGTAATTATAGAACTCAGTGTAAAAATTGGTTCGAATCTCCCTTTAATTAAGGGAGTCAATGTAAATGGTAAAGAGCAGGTGACAAGTAAGGAAAGAAATCATACATGGCTGGAGTATAACAAATAAAGAAAGATTTCAAAATAATACCAGTATTGAACATGTAATTAAGGCTAGGTTCAGAAAGTTTTCAAACTAAGGAAACAATCAGTAAGAATTAAGTAGCAATGCAGAAAAGGCAAGGGAAAATTAATTAAGGGAAGCAACTAATCAAATTAAGTGGAAAGGTAGGAGTCGAGGGGTCCAAAGGAAAATGTTCAAATCACACCAAGTAATAAGGAATTCAGAATCAATAAACGAGAAAGTCATGGAATGAGTCAGCATGTTTAACATATAAATAGAGTAAGACATGGGTATTCAAGAATTGGCACACAACTCTAGCAAAACATGAAGATCACACGATACTGAATAAGTGAGAAAGATGCAAGTCTTGATGCAAACAGCCAAGATGAACACAAACACATAGAATTGGTGAAAGTCTAGGCTGAGAAATTCAGTAGAAGAATATCAAGGCAAGGCAGTCACAAGAAATCACAAGAACTCAAAAGAAACATGAGAATCAATAAGTCAAGCTAATACACAAAAACCAAACGAAGAACCCTAAAAATTAGGGTTTTCGACATAGGCTAGTTAGGGTAAAAGAAGAACTTAACAAAATCAGTAATAACACATAGACATAGGGGATTAAGCACTTAAAACCAGAAAGCATTTTGAAGAAAAGGATTTTTCAGAAACCCTAGTTTAGGAAGACGCAAAGCCACTCGAAAATCAGGAGATTTTTTATAAAAATAAGTAAAAATAAGTTTGATCCTTCTCAGATCTATACAGATCTAAGAAGTTTAAGAGCCAAAATTAGGGTTTTCAACAGAATAACTAGAATAGAGGATAAAGCTTAAACAAACGTTTTAAATATAGACACTCGCAGATTAATACAAAAATCTGAAGAAAGAAGCATTTTTTGAAAAGGTGTTTAAGAACCCTAGATCGAAGACGAAAAAATTACTTTAGAAAAATCGGAAAAACCTCTGCAAAAGACAACAAAAGCTCATAATATACATTGATCTGACACAGATCTAAGAGAAATCAGAAAATTTTATGAGTTAGGGTTTCAGAGAACCCAGAGAAGATGAGAAAACCTTAAAGTGTTACCGGTTTTAGCTGGAAAAGTCATAGATCTTACTCAAACGGCCTAAGGTGGCCGAAAAATGGTATGAAGGACCATGGGTAAGAGTTGAACCGTTCCAGGTTCACCTGAGGACCTTAGGTTAATGTCAAACTTGCGTGGGGTGAAGTAGAGGCCAAGATATGATAAGAGGCCATCGTTTCCGGTGAGGGAGGTGGCGGGAGAAGGTGGACAAGGTCCATTAGAAGGGATGGGAAAGGAGAAAGTTCTATAGAGAACCAAAAATAGAGAGAGGGAGACAGAGATACCGGTTGAGAGAGAATGAGAGGGGAGGAATGAGAGTTGAGGGGTAGTCATTAGGGTGTAATATGGTATAGGGGGTTTGGACCGTTGATTAGAATTGATCAACGGTCCAGAGTGGATTAGAGATTGGGTCGAGTATGGTTTGGTTTGGGCTTGGGTCTGGTGGGTTATTTAATTGGGTTGGGATTTGATTCAATTAGGCTAGAATTGAAAATATGGAATTAGCTATTTGTTAAATACCCAATTAAAATTAGATAAATAATTATCAAAAATAGCTAATATTTGGATAAAGTGAAATTAAAGCTAAATAGGTGAAATTAAGGTAATTTCCTAATATTTAAAATATAAAATGACAGATTATTGAATTAAAATAGCATAAAGTATACAATTAGACTATAACTGCAAAATTGTTGTATTTATAGCCAAACAATGCCAAATTGGCTATGTTGTGAAATAATTAAATATTAATATGATTAAGAATGATATATTGAGCTAAGAAATATTTTGAAATTATTTGTAATGTAAATTATAAATAATTATTGGATATAAAATAATGAATAAATTAGAAAATAAATTGATAATAATATGAAAAATTATGGAAAAATACCAGTTATTATAAAAAGTGATTTTGAAGGTATTTATGCAAATTTAAAAATAGTTTGAGGAAAAATTGGGTATCAACAAGGCCATACCATGAATTTGAGGGGTCCTTTTAACTCGAAGACCAGTTCATCTGGCTAAAATCAAAGCAAAGAGAAATGCATGAAACATAAAACCGCAAGGCTTCCTTTTATACATGTATGCGAAAAAATACAAGCTCCATTTACAAATGTTCTTCGAAAGCACTATACGTAGAATAGGGAAGGCCTAATCTACGTTCCCTCGGGAACTATTGCCCGTCGGCCTCTTTCTCGCTATCCTCAGCATCGGACATAAGGGACCTAGCATCATGTTCATCCACCTTTGCCTGCTTCACCTCTTCCGAGAGGTCAAAGCCTCTAGCATGGATCTCCTCGAGGGTCTCCCTTTAAGATTTGTACCGATCATATTCCTTGCTTCTGCTCTAACGATCAAGAGCCCTTCTCAACTCAGCTCAAGCATCGGCAGTGTTCTTCAAATAGACCCCCACTTTCTTGTCAGCCTTAGTACGGCTCTTTACGACCCCGGCCCTGGAATCCACAACTTTGGCCTTCACCTTCAAAAGCTCTGACTCGAGCCTTGTAATCATATTTGCTTAGAAGAGCTGTTTGCACTAGCATTCCAAAGGTGCACCTCGAGGGCGGAAGCCTTAGCCAAAACATCCTCCTTGGTTGCAACTTGGACATCTGCTTGAGCCTTCAGCTCGTTGTACTCACGCTTAACCCGGACAACTTCGCCCCAAAGTCGTTTTAGCTCCTCCATTTTACTCTTCAACTGAAATATCGAATATTAATCTCTAAAGTAGGGGGAGCACACATCAACACAAAGTATAGGCTACCTGTCTTTCGAGATGTCTCTCATAGTTCCGACTTCGATCCTCCTCATACCGTAGGTATACTTGCTCATCATCCTTTTTTCGTGCAAAGAAGCCTAAGGGACTTCTCCATATCCAAAGCTTTCTATAGCCTGGCTTCACGGCGAAGCAACTCGGAATTAAGCTTGTTAAAGGCCTGCAAAAGAATGCTCGATTAGAGAGACGCGAAACTGAAAGAAGCCTATACCAACTACCAAAACTTACCACGGAGCTAAGCCGCTAAGCCCCACCAAAGGTCGAGCATACATCCGATTGCTTAGTTTCCCCCAAAGTGCCTTCTATAGGAGAAGAGGGAGGCGTCAGATGACCCTTGTCCCTCGTAGTACCTTCGACAGGAACGTGAAATGTTTTTTTAGAAAACAGAGGCCTCCGAAGCCTAAAGATCAGTCGACTCGTCTCTTTTGAACCTCAGAGATGGACTCGTCCCGTCGTGAGTATCCTCACACCTTGAAGACTCTTTCCCTTTATTATCGATTCTCGACCCCAAGGTCGGCAGTCTTTCCTTCTCCCCTAGAGGACACGGCCTCATCTCGGAAAAATCTCCAACACCTGCGGTAGCAGAGTTAGTGCGGTAAAAAGAAAGTACATTTCTGAGGAAACAAGCCACTAAGCACCTACCATGATGCTTTGACTCCCATCTTCCCTTGGACAGGTCTCACTATTTGCGCTTATCATGGTCGAGCAAGCTGCCAGCTTACGAGACAGTTCAGCCAAGTTAGGAACCTCGTCTGGCAACCAAGGAACCACTAAAGAGAATTAAATGAAAAAACATCTTTACAGAGCCCGCCTCCACTATGGACAAAGAGATAAAAATACGAGTATACCACTTACGTATGAAATTCCATTTCTCAGGAAATGGCAAAAACTCTTTATGGATAATATTGACTGTCCATGCTCGGACAAATGGACTAATCCACCCCCGATCCTTGTGCTCATCAATACTCGAGAAAAAAGGGTTTCAAAGATTAAGGGTTAAGCTTAATCAAGCCTCGAAAAAGATGGGGGTTATACAGCCTGATCAGATGATCAAGGGTAAAAGTCGTACTCTTGGCTTTGCTTGAAAAGTAGCGAAGCATGTAAACTATCCTCCAGAAAGAGGGGTAAATATGGCCAAGTGTCACCGGTACTTACAATAGAAGTCGAGAATGATCGGGTCTATAGCCGGAGAAGAAGGGTTAGAGGAGTCGATAAGGCCCAAGGTGAACGAGTATGTGTACACATAAAGAAAGCCAGCCTTATAGTCTGTTATGCTCTCTTTAGGGCTAGAAATCTTGACCAGCACCTTTTTATCCCAATTGTAGTTCGCCCGTACTTTGTCTATATCTTTCACAAAGCTGATGAACCGGGACACGTGTTCGCATTGACCCGGCGTAGATGAAGGTCTCTCAATGGAAAAATCCTTCTTGCTATTGAACCAGGTGGGTGTACATTGTTCGGCGGTAGGAGCCACTTTCGGCTTACCCTTGGATTTATTCTTGGATGTTCGAGTTCGAGATGAAGAGGCATCCTCATCTTTTCGAGGCACTGTCTTAGAGGTCCTGGCCATGGCAACCCAAAAATTTTCTTTTTCTCGAGAAGGAAAGTAGGAAACCAAGAACAGAAGAAAGAGGGACGTAGAGGAAGATGGATTTGGCTCTGGAAGTTTGAAGGAATCACAAATGTGTGGGTCATTAAACAATTGGGGTATTTATAGAAATCGTATGGGCAGTGGAAAAACTGAACCAAAAATGGTTCGTAGGCTTCTCGATAGTCGTGCTGACGGTGATCCTTACGTGGCTTTTGGGATATGGCATTTAATGATATGATAGGCTAACATCATGAGGATAATGCCTAAGGAGTAGAAGTTCAAAACCGTTTCCTATCATTCTATTCTAGGAAACGCGGGGACTATCTCTATAAGGCAAAAATTGGCGGTTCAATTTTACGATCACCAAGGCACCTCGAAGGAACTGCCTCCCCTGAAGGATTGAAGCTTAGCTCAGGGCCCTGGCCTCTAGGGTTCTCAGTAATCTACTTCGAGGTAGCGTAAACAACAGTCGGCCTCGAGGTATGGTAAATCAGCGATGTTGGTGGATTGGTCTGACGTTCTCAAGGCTTGTGAGTAGAGCTAACAAGGTCTATTTGGCTAGTCAAAACCCGTACCATGGCATTAAATGGCTGTATGAGCCCTTTATCTTTGTAATAAATGCATTTGTACTATGTTGAAATTCCCCCTCATATATAAGGGGGATCCTTGTCATTTTGTACACACCTGATGCTCAATACTGAATACACAAGAACATTCTCTCTACTCTCTAACATATTCTCTTGATCTCATTACTTCCATTTATTGCTTATATTCGTTGTGTTCTATTTATTGTTCTTCATTTATTGCTAATTATTGATCATAAAGAGCCATCATCGCATCTCTCATAACTCTTAGTCTTTCCTTGGTCGCTTTAAGCCAACCACCCAACTAGACCCCGAGGCCTCATATACGACAACCGAGGCCCCAATCTCCAGCCGTTTGGTTTGACTATCATATCGTTTTTAAGCTATAATCTTGCCTTATAACCTTTCATTTAGCATCCATTGCCTAACAACTATCATAAAAATAGATCACGTATTTTTTGAACCACAAAATCAAATTTAATTTTTATTACCATTTTCACGGTAAACAATTAGCATCTCGGGTAAAAATCAAGAAGTGATAACGCTAGAACGATCCCTACGACGTAAGAATCATTATACTGCCTTTCTCTTTTCTTCTTAGTTCGAGGTTTGGAAGGTAATTCAAAGTTAAGAAACGTCTAATATCTGTATTTAAGTGGTTAATATCAAGGTAGGTTGATAAATTTGTTTCCTAATAGTTAGAACTCACGGGACGGTGATCGGAAGCGGTGAGTACGAGTTATTTGACTTGTAATGGATTGTTTGTGGGTTGTTTCATATTGTCCTCTTATGCTGATGTTTTATGGAGTTTTTGAGTAGATGAGGTATGGGTAAACAACACATAATGATGGAAAGGTAGGCCGGTTGTTCGTTGTTGTTTTTTTAGTTTTTTTGGCACTACTATGGTTGTTGTTTTATGTATGCAGTGATTATGGGTGTGGATTGTTTTGTGGTATATTGTGATGGAGATAAGGTTGGAAAATGATGCATACATGTTGTTATTGTTGTGTCGTTGTTGTTGTTGGTATGTGTTATTGGAGGAGGGCCTTGTTACAGGGGAGATGCTACCAAAATTTACGTAAACGAGCTACTAGTTTATGTCCCGAACTTAGCCTTTACTCGGCACTGATTTTGAATCTCCTTATGCTGTGGTACATTAAGTTGAGTTGTGTGAAGAATTGCTTGGAAGGTATTAAGGACTCGATAGAGTTAAGGTATGTTAAGGCTAAACCTTTCCTTCATTTTGCAATGATCCAGTAACTACATGTATTTGATAACGAGACATAAAGAAAAGTGCATATTCATGAATTTATGGACATTTTCCTAGTCTCATAAGTTACAGCATTCTCCCTTATCAGGACTTCATATTCATTTTAGTTTTGTCTTCTTTCAGCCAAGAGAGCAGAGAGTCTCTATATATATACAATATTACAGTATTTTCACCACCATCGAGTTATAATGGATGGGCAGGCCCCTATTGGGTAACCTTTGATTAGATGGTGAGTTATATACTGAGCCTACTGTGGCCGAGCTGTCACGCCCCAAACTCGGGAGGCGCGACCGGTGCTTAATCGAGTGAACCCAACTAAGCAATCCTTTTTAACGAGTTCTACCTAGCTCAATACAATTAAGAAACCCTGCATTTGTTTATTTAGACAATAACAAAATCGTACATTCAATATTGTTGATTCATTTTTTATATCACAACTTTAGATCGTAGATAAGTTTCCAAGATCCCATACAGTTAAAATTTAGGGAAACGAGAGTTTAATATTTCAACCTAGTTCATAGACCCGTGCAACACCCATAAATAACCCACACAAACGTCTACGGAGCCTCTATGAATACAAAATACAAATTATAACAATGTCGGCAACAAGGCCCCGACTATACCTCAAAAGTGGAAGTCTACAACAAAAGATATACAACATAACCCCTTGAAGGAAGAAGGGGCTCAGCAAGACATTGAGAGGAGGACACTCCGCTACACGCGATCGGCACTTTCCGCTATGGAGCCACCTACATTCATTTAAAAATGTAGCGCCCCCGGCAAAAGGGATGTTAGTACCATGGAATAGTATTAGTATGTATAACTAAACACCATCTATTTAGAAAGAACTTTCATACAAGAATAAGGAAATCACAAGTATAACTTCAAACACTTTAAATGGTCACAACATTATCAAATAAAAGAATCATACAATTTTCACATCATTTTCCCATAGCTTTTAGTTTTGGGGCATTTCATATTGTTCATCATTGTCCACCATACCACTGCTATCTAATCGGAGTCCGATCTCGACCCGATCGGCTAGGTTGCCTCATTTGAGACATACATTTCAATCACAAATACAATACCACCATGTGTGTGGCATAGCAACCAATCTCGGCCCGATCGGCTAGGCTGCCTTACCAAGACGTTTCCCTTTTCCATCAATGATCTCATTTCAATCATTGTTTCACATATATCATTTCATAGGCACTTGGGGCCACATCTATCACGTCATATATTTGGAACTAGGCCACATCTCATATCATTCCCAATTTCAATGTTAGATTTTTAATTTAGGATAATATGTGCACACAAAAGCAAACAAAATTGTAAGCATAGATGAGACTTCACATAGATGGCACAACATATGAAGTTTCAATCTTAATTTAAGGTCTAGGCATTTAAATACATGTTTCATATTCATTTCACCTTTTCAAGTTATCAAGAATAGCACTTCGACCACATTGAGACACATCTTTCACGCCTATAAGGTTGCAACTTCAATTCATGTGAAACAACAATCAACATAACAATCCAACCTTAATCTTAATGCATTTACACAAACACCAATGGAGCTCAATTTCTAAAAGATGGGGTTTTAGTCATACATACCTCGATTGAGCTTTTCCTTAATGCTATAATGTTCCAGAATGTTCGCACTTCAATATATTTTTGCAATGTAACACAATTGAACCCATAATTAGGAAAAGATCATAGTTTAAGCTCACTTGAACATTTTATCAATCATTGAGTGTTCATCAAGGCCTTATGGTCCTTTTATGAAAGATTACACTAGCCCTTTCCCTATGCCTCTCTATTTATAATCTCCCCATATCTTCTAAGAACACATGCATGCAATGTAATCACCTTTATCCCCATGAATTACCTCACTAATGTCCCATTATAGCTATGTTTAAAATTAAGAGCTTAGGTGATGAAGTCTTACCTCATGGGATGAAGATTTAGGTGCCTCACTTAATTATCTTCAATGTTTTAACAAGGATTTGTGGAACAATTTTGATGAAAGGCATTTCCCTTCTCTTAGACCCTATTTCTCACTCTAAAAGCACCAAGAAGGTAGGCTCAAAATGAGCTATTGCATAGGATATAACGACAGGGAGTCGGGTTTAAAATTTAGAAATCTGGAGCCCCGACTCATATCTCCGATCGCAAAATTGACATGTGGCCCACAGAATGGACCACAACAATGGTCCCAAAACCTGAACAGATTGTCTGGGTATGCGACAGAAATGCGGTCCGCATACCTGTTTTGCGGTCGCATAATGCACTGTAGAACTGCTTCTCACAAAATTTCGTAGGGGATTATGCAACGACTATATAGCCTGCATATTGATTATGCGATCGCATAATTAGCCACATAAATGACCTCAAATAAACCAACAAACTACCTGGCTCTGCGATGATTATGCGGTCCGTATAGCTATTATGCGATCATACAATGGACCTCAGAAACGGATTTTCTTAGAAAATATTATTCCTTAACTATTTAATGCACATATCAATCCAAAGGGTACGAACCGCACATGATCCGAACTTGGCACTACGAGATTTGAGTTTTTGAGTAGAAATCTCACGGGGCCTTACACGAGCGCCTATGAGCGAGCCCTGAATGGCCGAGATACAAAGCCTAATATGGCCGAACGCCTATGAGCGAGCCTACTACGGTAGATCAGTTACATATACCGAGCCTTATAAGGCCGGACAGTTATTTTACTTACTATATTGAGAGAGTTGAATCAGTATCAACAGGTAAGTATATCTTCAGATTATCTTTGACTTCGAGTTACTTTCAGTTATTATATTATCAGTTCTTTTTCAGCTTTAAGTTATTCTATATCCTTACATACTCGGCACATTATTTCGTACTGACCTCCTTTTTGCCAGGGATGCTGCATTTCATGCCTGCAGGTCCTCATTGACAGTTGAACAGACCCTGCTAGTAGACAGATTCAAACATCAACTTGGTTGGTAAGCTCCACTTCCTTGAAGCTAACAGGTCTACACCTTGGAGTCCATTTTATATATACAGATTTGATGGGTAGGTTGAGGCCCTGTCTCGACCATGGTAAAGTACAGTTATCTCTAGAGGCCTGTACACGAGTCCTGTATAGTTTGTATATCAGTAGATGTTCATGGCGGCCTCGTCAGCCTCCACAGTTATATATATGTGTAAATGATCTTTTGGGTATGTTTATCCCTCATATAAGAGAGATGATATTTTCATATGATTCAGAACGGCCTCATTGGCCTAAGATGCAGGTTACCCTTTCAAAGTTTACGGTTACAGAGTGGTATGCTCGAGCCGAGTATGGCACCGGGTGCCACCATACCTCATCATATTCGGGGCATGACATAGCCCGAGAGCTCAGGTTTATGCATAATATTCCTTAGTGAGTAAGAAGTTATGATGCATATGGGGTGGCATTGAAAATATGGCTTTAACTTTCTGGAGGCACTTAGGAAAGCGAGGGCAAATTTTTCTAGGTGAGGATACCTTTCTTTGGCCTCACCTAGAGTTCTACGAACATAATAGATAGGAAATTGCATATCTTCCTCTTCCCGTACTAGGACTCCACTTACCGCTATCTCGAATATCGTTAAGTACAGGTATAGCTGCTCGTCTGCCTTCAGAGTATGAAGCAAAGGTGGACTCTAAGACCATCCCTTTCAGTTTCCACTTCAACCATATGAGCCTTGAGCCTTGCAATTTCAGTATCCTTGTCTGCACATTCCTGAACCAGAGTCCTAACTTTGTTGTTGATGGGTATCTTCTAGGATGAACCAGGTTCAATGGGGATGGCATTGACTGAATAGTCATAGGCAAGATGAGTTTTGATGCCAAAGTGTTCCTTGCTCGAAGTTATTTCCCATTTCTTTAGAGGCACATTTAGCCTGTCCAGAACAGTGGTCAGAATGAAGCCATATGGAGTAGCATAAGCTTTGGAGCCATTTATGACCCTGTCTAGCAATTTGATAATGAAGGCAGGCCAGTTGATTTGCTTTCCTCTCTCCAGGCACTTCATAAGAACCAGATCCATGTAGTTAGCAGTGTGCCTTTTATCCTATATGGGAAATAAGCACTTATTGAAAAATTCAAACACAACCTTGTGCTCGAGCCTCATTTCACTTGTCTGCACATCCCTGGCTTCAGGCACCTCTTATGAATCACAAAACCTCTTGGTGATTTCAAGGGAAGTAGGGAGGGAGTCGAGGCAAGGACACCTTTGCCTTGTATAGTCATCAAACCCTTCAGAGGGTATGTCCAGGATCTCTCCCAGTTTCTCTGCATCAAATTGCACTTGAACTCTTTTCACCAGGCTACTAACTATTCCATCCTTAACATCAGCATTGGCCATAAATTCAATCAGCTCATTTCTGGCTAGCCTACCAGCCATCTGAAGGTCCATGTCCTTCCATCCTTGAGCAGCTAAAGCATCCATCAATCTCGTCATTCCTGGTTCCACTAGGTCCTTCAACAGTCTACCCTTTAAAATCTTTCTTCTGCCAAAAATGGCAAGCTTGTCCTGTTCCTTATTAGAATCATTTTCTTCTTCTTCTCCACTCTAATCATCATCATTAGAAACTTTTGATTGTTTGGTTTTTACTGCAGATCTTGTCCTCTTGGCTAGTGTGGGTTCAGCAGCCACAGGCACAGAGGGAGACTTCTTGGAAGAGGTCTTGGGCTTTTTAGGCTTGGGTGTAGGAACCTCCACTGTTGTACCCCTATCTTGATGGACCAGTTCTATCTCCTTTTCCTCAACATCCTCTGAGGATTCTGCAATCTTTTCCTTTCCTTTATCCTTTTTCTTTTTCTTACTTTCTTCTAATGCCCTTTGTAGATCATCTTCACTCTATTTCACCCTGCTTCTTGTGGCTCTACCCCTTGGAAATGAGGAGGCAGTAGGTGTTGGAGATGAAGCCTTTCTTTTCTTGGAAGGTTTTGGAACATTTGGGGCTTTTGTTGTGGGAGTTCTACGTTTCTTTTGGGTCATAGCTTGCCCCAACCTTTTTCAATAGATCAACTAGGGTCTCTTCAGTAGATGAAACAGGTTCATCTCCCCGTGTACTCAGATGAACCAACCCCTCAACAGCTTCCCCAAAACCACTTCCCCCTGACTTCTCTTCTATCCTTTCATGTTCAACCCCACAAATGGCAGGCATTATAATTTTCCCAATTTCCCTCTCTTCACCACATGCACCCTCTCTCTCTTTTTCTTTTTCAAAATTCTTTTTACCTCCACTCTTATGTTTCTCAGGCACGTCAACATCTATAATTGGTCCATTTAGAACAAACCTAGTCTCTGGGTTTTCAATAATATATGAACTTACCTCAAAAGGAGATTCTTGAATCTTTTCAAAGTCAGAAGACCCATGTCCTTCTCCCTCAGTTGCGGATTGATAGGATTTAGACTCAGAGTTGGAGTCGAAATTTGGAGCTTGACATTCTTTCACTTGGCTTGCTTTCAACCTTTCATTTAAAGCCTTCCTCAGATCCCCAGATGCTACAGTCTTTCGAGAAAACATTTTCACCCTTCGTAGTCTAGGTTTTGGGGATACACTGGATGGAGTAGATGAGGATGAATTTGAGGGAGATGGCGGTGGAGGAGTTCCAGGATTTTCTTGTGGGTTAGACAGGATTGTTGGTTTCTTGAGAGAATCTTGGAATTTTGGAAGAGGGAAAGTGAAAGTGAAAAAGAGTTTTTGACGGTTTGGAGTTAAGATGAAGGCTGTAGAAAGTATGTGTATTTAAAGGAATTACACATTTAATAAGTAACGACAGCCTTATGCAGTGGTCAAAAAGGAGTCTAATCAACCTAAAATTCCAGATTTTGAATGATTTATTTGGCTTCCCTAGATATTAGACAAAAATTACGGTTTAGAGTTCTCGATGGACGGAACTGGTTCAATGCTAATGGATAGAATTTTCTAGGAATTTGACAAGTATAGGACTTCCGCTCGTGATTGAATTATTAATCTTTCTAATTGTGCAGAGTATAGAAACCATACCTAAGATTTCATATGAACCCATACTGATGAACCGAGTTCTTCATTTAGAACTCTCTTGAACATGCCTCAAATTCCATAATAGAGAAAATTTTGTAAGAGATCAGTGAGTCATATAAACACATATTACAGGAGTATACTAATTAAAGTATGAAGCTGAGTAAAAATTAATCTAGATATTTACACAAGTTCAGAATTCCTAGCCAAAATTTTTTTTTCTTATTTTTTTTCATTGTGCATTCTAAGCTGCACCTATTAGGTGATCTTAATCATCCCTAATTCCAACTTGTTCCTCTCAATGTTTTCTCTACTTAGTGCTTTAGTGAAGATGTCAACAATTTGCTTATCAGTAGCACAAAATTCTATGGAGATCAATCCTTTCTCATAGTTATCTCTTAAGAAGTGGTGTCTAACATCTATGTGCTTAGTCCTCTTATGATGAACATGGTTCTTTGTCATACTTATAACACTAGTGTTATCATAGAATAGGAATGCAACCAACTTCAATGCCAAAATCTACAAGCTGCTGTTTGATCCAAAACAATTGAGCACAACAAGATGCAGCAACAAGATATTCAGCTTTAGCAGTGGATAAGGCCACTGAAGTTTGCTTTTTAGTGGCCCAGGATACAAGATCTGAACCAAGAAAGTGAGCCATACCTGAGGTGTATTTCCTATCCACAAGGAAACCTGCATAATCAGCATCAACATATCCTACTAGATTGAAACTACTACCTTTGGGGTACCAAAGACACAGATCAGTGGTGCCTTTCAAGTATCTTAGTATCCTCTTGACAGTAGTCAAGTAAGACTCTTTTGGATTGTCCTTTAAGCATGCACAAAGCCCTACACTGAAGACTATGTCGGGTCTTCTAGCAGTTAGATACAAGAGTGAACCAATCATACCCCTATACGACTTTTGTTCATCAATGTTTAATTTTGTGGCAGTTTCAATGGGGGTGTCTATTTCCTTTGATTGCTCCATTTTAAACTTTTTGATAAGCTCTTTTGCATACTTCTATTGATGGATCATGGTTCTATCTGGGATTTGATTGATTTGTAAGCCTAAGAAGAAGTTAAGCTCACCCATCATACTCATTTCAAACTCACTCCCCATTAGTTTTGCAAAATACTTACTTAGCTTATTAGTAGTGGCCCCAAAGATTATGTCATCAACATATATTTGTACCACAAGGAGATCTTTACCTTTTTCACTTAAGAATAAGGTACTGTCAATTTTACCTCTTTTGTACCCATGTTCAAGCAGAAATTTGGACAGTCGTTCATGCCATGCTCTTGGAGCCTACTTGAGTCCATAGAAAGCCTTGTCTAATTTATACACAAGCTCAGGACATTCCTTGCTCTCAAACCCAGGAGGTTGTTTTAAAAATACTTCTTCTTTCAGGAAGCCATTCAGGAAGGCACTTTTGACATCCATCTGATGAAGAGTGAATTCCATGTGTGATGCAAAGGCTAAGAGGAGTCGTATTGCCTCTAGTCTTGCAACTGGAGAAAAAGTCTCGTCATAATCTATGCCCTCCTCTTGGCTGTAACCTTGGACCACTAGTCTTGCCTTATTTCTTATAACTGTTCCATCTTCATCAAGTTTGTTTATGAAGACCCATTTTGTACCAATAACTAATCTGTCCTTGGGTCTTGGAACTAGATGCCAAACTTGACTTCTCTTGAACTGATTGAGCTCATCTTGCATTGCATTCACCCAACCTGCATCCTGCAAAGCCTCAACAACATTTTTAGGTTCAATAAGAGATCAAAAGGCATCAAAAGCACACAGATTTTTCAATTGTGATCTAGTTTTGACTCTAGATGTTGAATCAGTGATAATGTTCTCAATAGGATGAGAACTTTGATACTTGTGAGGTTTCACAAACTAGTTTCTGCTAGATGTTTCTCCCATGTTCTGTTGTCGAGGAACATGGTCATGAACAGGTTCTTTTAGGGGGTTTGTTTCAATTCCTCTTTGATCAGTTCCCCTTGTCAGGTTGCCCTAAATGGAAGAACCTGTTACATCACTTGTTCATTATTTTGGTGCCACTTTAACTTGTGGTGAGGCTTCACTCAAATCCTTTACCAATCCAATGGCTTCATCTTCATGTTTTTGTCTCTCAGAAAGAAAGTTAGTTTTATCAAACACTAGATGCCCACTTTCTTTGACACACAAAGTTCTTTTGTTGAACACTTTATATGCTTTGCTATGTGAAGAATATCCCAAGAATACTCCCTCGTCACTTCTGGGATCAAACTTACCTGGGGAATCTTTTCCATTATTGTGCACAGAGCACTTGCATCCAAATGCCCTAAGATGGGATATATTTGGTTTTATCCCTTTAAGTAACTCATAGGGAGTCTTCTCTACAAGAGGTCTAGTCATGCATCTAGTTATAATGTAACATGCAGTGTTTACAGCCTCTGTCCAGAAGCTGTGGGGCAGCTTACTAGAAAGAAGCATAGTCCTAGCCATGTCATCAAGAGTCTTGTTCTTTCTTTCAACTACTCCATTTTGTTGAGGATTACTAGGGGTAGAGAAGTTATGATCTACACCATTTTCATCACAGAATTCAGCAAACATAGCATTTTCAAATTTAGTTCCATGATCAGACATAATGGATGCAAGTTGATTTCCTAATTGTTTTTGAGTTTTTCTAACAAAAGCAGTAAACATGTCAAATGCTTCATCTTTAGATGTTAGAAATAGTACACAGGTAAATCTAGAATAATCATCAACAAGTACCATTACATATTTCGTTCAACCTCTGCTCATGGTTCTCATTGTACCACAGAGATCCATATGGACCAGTTCCAACGATTTGGTTGTGCTTACCATTTTCTTGCTTTTGAAGGATGATCTTACCTGCTTCCCCTTGCACAGGCCTCACAAACTTTGTCTTCCTTGAACTTGATGTTAGGTAACCCTATCACCAAGTCCTTAGAGACTAATTTGTTTAGCTGATTCAGACTAGCATGACCAAGTCTTTTGTGCCACAGGAGGGGATCATTATCCAACACACTAAGATAGGTGAGTTCATTTTCTGAAAGAGTAGACAAATCTACAATGTAAATATTGTTAACTCCTTTTCCCTACAAAACAATCTTGTCAGTGGTAAGGTTAATAACAAAGCATTTAGAAGAGGTAGATGCTACAAGGTTACCTCTGTCACATAGTTGTGACACACTGATCAAGCTATATTTCAAGCCATCTATCAAGTAGACATTCTCAATGGAGTGAGAATCTGTCTTACCTACCTTTCCAACCCCAATAATCTCACTTTTCTTCCCATTTCCAAAGGAGACATTACCTCCCTTTAGCTGCTCAAGTGAAAGGAACTGGTTCTTGCTTCCAGTCATATGTTTTGAGCAGCCACTATCCATCTACCATATTTGGCTACTTCCCTTCACTTGGACCTGCAAAACGAAATCAAGGGTTAGTCTTAGGAACCCAAACAAGTTTGGGTCCCTTTCTATAGGCAAAGGGATAAATCAAATTCCTTTTAGCCCACCTAGGCAGCCTATTTTTCTCTTAAACAAAAGTTTTGTTCTTTTGACTGACCTTTTCTTTTTCATTACATTCATTTTGGTAATGGCCACTCTTACCACAGTGTGTGCAGATTTTGTTCTCAGGAAGAGTGAGATACTTGCTTTTAGGATCCCACTTAGGTTCTTGAGTTCCATAGCCAAGTCCTCTTTTGTTGCTACTGTGATGTTCTTGTAGCCAGGAAAGTGCATCAAAAGCCTTGTTCCATTTGCAAGTTCTATATAGTTCATGTTTTACCTTCCCTAAATCTTCTTTTAAGGCTTCTATCTACTCATCCTTCCTGTACAACTCATCATTTATTTTTCTCAAGTTTTCTTCTAGAGCGAGATGTGTATGGTCAGCTTTCTTCTTACCTGTTCCTAGTTTCAGTTTTAAGTTCTCAGACCTAAGTTCTAGGTTACTGGCATCAAGTTCAAGAACCTGGTTCTTCCACTCAGCCTTTTTACTCTAACTCTCATTAGCCCTAGACTCTAGGTTTTTGCACTTGGCTTTTAGGATCAAACATTCCCTAGACAGATCTTCCTTCTCATTGTTAATTATTTCAGACTCATCAATGAAATCTAGCAATAGCTCAGAAAACCTTTCTTTAGATAGGAATTTAATCTTGTCTTTGAGATGAAGGATACTTACCTCTTGTTCATCATCTGATTTTCCGATGGCCATAAGTGCTTGTTCATCTCCAGCTTCATCTTCTAAGTCCTTATCTAATGTTTCTCCCCATGTAGCAACCATAGCCTTTGTTGATCCTTTGTTCCTTCTTGGTTGAACCTATTCCTTCTTCCTGTTCCTTCGTTCAGCCCTTTGCTTCTTCCACTCAATTTCCCATTAATGATAGTTCTTGATCATGTGATCAGTCTTACCACATTTGTAGAAACCCTCATTAGTCTGTTTCTTAGGAGCCCTTGGTTTGTTGAAGGTTGTACCTCTTGAAGAACCCTTTCCTCTCATTAGGTACTTTTTGAAATCTCTTATGATCATAGCCATTTCATCATCCTCCAGATCTGAACCTTCAGCAATTCTGAGAGTCAGACTTTTTTCCATCTTGGGTGCATCTATTTTCATGGTTTGCCTTCTCAGTTCATAGGCAGTGAGGTTTCCAATTAGTTCATCCATCTTGAGGGTAGAAATATTCTTTGATTTCTGAATAGCAGCTATTTTGCTTTCCCAAGAGACTGGCAGAAGCCTTATCAAAATCTTCTCAACTTTGTCTTCCTCAAGAATAACCCTTCCAAGAGAGTTAAGTTAATTTGTCAGTGTGGTAAACCTTGTATACATCTCTTGGATGGTTTCTCCTTCCTTCATGGTGAAATTCTCATACTGAGAATACAGCAGTGTTCCGCTGGACCTCTTCACTTGAGGTGTACCTTCATGGGCCACTTGCAAAGTGTCCCAGATTTCATTAGCAGTGGTACAACTTTGAATTCTACTGTACTCATATGGACCTAGTCCACACACAAGCCATTTCTTGGCCTTGGCATTCTTCTCCCATTTCTTCAAATCTTCAGCAGTGCAGTCAGCTCTTGTCTTAGGCACATCCACTCCTTTAGCATTCTTCTTTGTGGTTGCTAGAGGACCATCAGTGACTATGTCCTAGAGTTCATAGTCTTCTCCTATGATGTGATCCCCCATCCTGTTCTTCCACCAAGAATAGTACTGACCATTAAAAAGTGGAGGCCTAGCAGTGGATTGCCCTTCCTAGTTCCGGGGTGGTGCAGTCATTTTGATATTTTCCTAAGATGTTAGCCTCTTCAAGGATAACCTACTATGATACCAATTAATGTTTTAAGCGTCAATACCACATAAGAGGGGGGTGATTTGTGTGGTTCTCAATTTTCACTATAGAAGAACCTGGTTCTTCTAGGTGTTCTAACTACTACTGTTTGTGGAATAATAAGTACATAAAATAAAGAACACAGAGATTTTTATGTGGAAAACACATGGCTCAAAAGGTGAAAAAACCACGATCTACTACTCAGTATTATTTTCCCAAACTTCCACTAAAATCACTGAGCCAAAATAGCATTTGCAAAAACTCTTTGTAAACCCAAGGATTAACTCTGATCTCATTGTGGCACACAGCCTGAGCTGTTGCGACAACTTCATGTTAGCTATAACTTGAACACTCTAGGTACCTAATACAATTGCTTCTATGAAAGCTGAAAGGTACAACTTTAAACTACCCACTACAATTGAACTAGAGTAAAAGATAGACACGATGGAACCAGTTCTTCTATATCGTTCAAGTAGCTTCAATAGTGCACACTCAAATCACACATAAATTTCTTGCAAAATCGCCTTGCTTTTTGCTCTAAATTTAGTTTCACATCTGCATATGTGCAATACCTGTAAAAGAAACCAATCACTATCATTTAATAGATTAGTAATCAGAGTTTGATCGAGACTCATTTGCTGAACTTCTATCGTAGAAGAGTTCATGATGATCTCAAACTCTAACACTATCTTTATCCTGGATCGCGCTCTCTTCATATAAGAAGACTTTCTCCCCTTATCTAATATGTAACCTTTTCGATCAGATCAGGAGATATTGCTGCTTGATCAGTAGGACTTATCTCCTTCACATGCATCTCATATGCATACATTGATCATGACGGTGCTTCACAAGATGGACCTAGTCCATGACTGAGTTCATTTGTCATTCTTCAAAACTTCACCTGTTCTTGAGCCAACACTTTCTTTCAAAACTGCATGATACCCTTCATAGGGGAAACCTTCACAAATACCCAATCATTTTCTCTGAACTCTAAATCTCTGCGACGAACTGTTTAACCCAAAAAATAGTTTTCAAGGTCAAAAGCAATAATTTTATATGACGGGCCACAAGCAACCGATTCAATCCAAAAGATATAAAATTTCATTAATACAATGTGATAGAGATGTGGGAAATAAATTCAATGACATATAATATAATAAAAATAAAGCATAGAAGAAAGAATTCTTATTGAATGATCCTTGATAAGATAATGAGCCGAACAGAGCTCGAAGGGCTGAACTATGGCTAACTTGAGAGCAATATGCTATAAATTACAATGTATAGAATTGTAGAGAAGAAAATTAGCTTCCCCTAATGGTGGTAAAAGTATGTCAATTTATGGGGATAAATCTAAGTAACTAGTCTCCTTGAATTATGGGTCCATTATGAGCATTTACTCAATCTATCCATTACTTTTGGAAGACTTGTAACAGCTGTGTAAATGCTAGAATTCCGTAACTGATGAGTTAATTCCGTAAATGATGAGTTAATTCCATAATTGATGAGTTGATTCCATAACTGATGAGTTAATTTCATAACTGATGAGTCAATCCCATGCCTATTGAGTCAATCTCGTGCTTGTTGAGTCAATCTCGTGCCTGTTGATTGCCTTGTTCTGACTGTTACAATCATTTAATGCATTTATTAACAATTTATTTGTAACTGATGGTGTAATGATGGTAAATCCCATATAATTCGGGATTAATTGATTCCTTCCTCATTTGTAATTATGAGATATTCTCCCGCATCTGATCCGGGCTATTTCATGATGAACAGTTCCGAGGCTAACAGGCACGGTATGAGTATGGTCGGTCCCGAGGGTGTTTCACATATCATCATTACCCGTCATTCTTCACTTTTCTTCAAACATTGCTGACACGTATCGCCATTTAATAGACCCACATGGAGAGTCTTATTTTTACTAATACAGATAGTCCTCTCACTTTTTGGTTACTCACTATGATGTGACCGAGAAGTGGGAGATTTTATCCTTTTCATCGTTGCCTCTGCCTCATTAAAAACCTTGCCAGAAAAATCCAATAGGGACAAAAACCGGACAAAAGGTAAAAGAGTGCAGAACTAAGCGATTCAGATGATAACTCTACCCTTATGTTCCTTTTGTAAATAATCGGTTGGTATACCCTTGTCTTGTTTCGGGGTTTGAATACAAATCTTTGTCTTATGTTTTCAAAGTTTGATATATAAATTTCAGCTCTATTTTCTGCCTATTTTAATGTTTGGGTTTTTGTTTCACCCTTTAACTTTGCATTAAAAATTCTTCAATTCTCCGTGACTTTTTTTGAATAAGCACGAATTATAAAAGAGGGACCTTTTTTGATCGACACTTAATGAAGAAGACGTCTCAACTTCATAATGGTATAAATATAAAAAAGAGAGATCGGAACTTTCACATGTTTTTCTTTAACAATGTTTTGAAGAAAGTTTTTGCATTGAACATTCATAACATTTCACATGTGTTTGTGTATCGTCTATAACTCATTTTTCAACTGTTTTTTCTTTGAATAGATTCGTTATAAACTTGCACTCGTAACTGTTTTTATTTTGCAACCGTTTTTTTTTGAATTAGTACAAAGGGGATAATTGTTTTTGTTTACAACAGTTTTAACTATAAGGTTATGAATTTTTACCCATAACTGTTTTTATTGATAACAGTTTTAAATGAATACAAGGGTAATAATTTTTCATCCGTAACTGTTTTCATTTACAACGGTTTTTTTTAATAAGTACAAAGATAATGATCTTTCATCCATAAATGTTTTCAGTTACAACAGTTTTTGAGTAAGTGCATAGATGTGCATTTTTACCCGTAACTAATATTCTGCCTTTAATCTGAATATTCATTTACATTTACGAATATGGTTTCTTTGGTTTTTGAGTCAGGATTTTTGTTTTGAGTCGTTGGCTCTTTTGATTTTGCTCATAGTACTTGACTTGTTGGGAAGATGGATCTTTAGGCTCGAGCTTTGACTTTTTGATAGTCTTCTTTGCTTCATCTTTGACTTCCATACTGTATAGTCCCCCAAGTGTTTGAGCTTTGAAGAATGAAATCTCGAGCACTTGACTATTCCTTCCATGTGGTCCATTTCCTGAAAAGGAAAAACATACGGGACTCGGAGATATATTTTTTAGATGATGACTGCTTAACCCTTTTATTTCATCAGAAGGGTTGTAACCTGTACCGGGAATAATACAGTGTTCCTTGTGTCTTTTGGATCTAATATCATCATTTGGCATTTTAGGGAATTTATCTGAGTACAAGTTTTTCTTGGCACTTTAGAAAAATATTTGAGTGCTCATACTTAGTCTTTTAGACTTAAAATATATATTTGGATGCATCGTTACATGTGCGATGTCTTAATGTTGCACCTTTGGGTGTCTAACTTTTATATTAAAGAGGTCCCTTTTATATACTTTAAACACTATGAAAAGGACATCTCCTTTTCATTCAGGCGTAAAATAGGATAGATTGATTCGAGTAGACTTTTAGTTTGAGGGAATATTAATCCTGGTAGGATTTACAACAGTATTTACCCCATTAAAATTTATGGGAATATTGATCCCGGGAAGACATTAAGTTTGAGGGGATATTGATCCCAAATAAATATATATATATCTTAGTAGATTTGTCCTGAATAGACATTTAATCTGATTGGATTTTGAATCCAAATTGGAGTATATAAACATACTTCCAAGTAGAGAGGGACAAATGTCCGAAATAATATTTGAAATTTTCATTTATATATACGGGATAGTCGATCCGAGTCATAATACAATTAGCCATTAAGTAAGGCCTATATATTTAACTTGGATAGTCGTTGTTGGACCGAATATAAGTCACGTGTTTGTTCAAAGTGAACTTTATTCTGGTGGCATATTTGCATACTTTTATCTTGACATAGATGTAAAACTCTCATTTTTTATCGTTGGATTCTTGACTCTGACATGGAGTTCTCGATCCTTTTTGTATAGTATATGTATTTTTGAAGAACTCAATCAACACTGTTTGAAGTGTTTATGTTTGATATGAGCAAGACAACAAATTGAGTTGAGATGGTAATTAATGTCGGAATACTCTTAGGAATTCTATCTCCCAAGGAAATCAATTGCTTGTATCACTTCTTATAATGTTCGGTCAAATTGACTAATCTTCAAGTATATGTAATCTCCCTAGTGTTTGAGTTTTGAGGTATGAGAACTCAAATACTGGAATCATAATTTGATAGTCTGTAGTTTAATAGTCCCCAGTAGGATAGTTAGTTTCGATATTGATGGAATTTCAAGTGGTCCAGTTCCAACATAGGGATGGTACCAGAGCTCTTTTATCAAATATTTGTTACTCTTGACGGGAACTACAGAAGTTCTAAAATGTTGCCGAAACTGGAGTAATGTTCACTGCTTTCTTTATAAATTTCTCGCATCATATATTTTGTTTGTTTGGCCCATGTGGTATTTTAGCTTTTGGAGCCTTGAATATTCTCAAATAAAATTTTCCTTCAACAGGCAGTAGAGGATGAGACGTACTCAGAGTTATCGAGAGCATGCTTGTCTTTGAATAAAGTCTCATTCTACAGGTAATAAATGAATGTTATGCAAATTCCAAATTAAATTAGTCAAGCTTACCTTATTTTTATTCTAATTGATGATAGATCAAGGATTGCCTAAATAAGGGATGGCTCGATCCCGAGACTATTTGATCCGAAAATGATATTTCTCAATAAGAGCGTGGGGTTACTTTCGGAGTTAGTGATATCATCAATAGACCCGAGTGTAGCACATCCGGCTCGATTTTCTTGGGATGCATAGTTTTCTTGGATTTGATCAATCGTTAAATCAAAAATTTTGCTCTGAGTCCCCAAGCTAATTTAAGCCATGTAGCATATGCTTCATACTCGACTTTGTTGTTAGTAATAAAATAACTTTTATGAATTATCTAACTACTTTCCCTGGTAGGCATTAAGAATTGTCCCTAACTTGGGAAGTTTAGTACTTGTGGACCTAATTGTGTAGAAGGTCCAGATCCCGAGAATTATCCCAAAAATAACATGTGCTATTTTTTTAGCTTCGGGTAATATGTTCGAGCTAAGATTAATCATGAAATCTGCTAAATTTGTGATTTTATAGTCGTAGGTGGCTGATAAATAATATCACATTCAATTAGTTCGACTACTAATTTAGCTAGCCTTTCTGACAGTTCATTTTTATGCAAAATATTGCGTAATGAAAATATAGTGACTACGTGAATTGAATGACATTGAAATAAAGCCTTAGATTTAGGTCAACTACAATTAATGCCAAATTATCAAAATGTAGATATGTCGTTTCCGTATCTAAGAGAATTTTATAATAGATAGGAGAATGTATACCTTTATCTACTTGAATTAAAATTGCATTTACCGAGACATCCGAGATAATTTGGTGTACCGGCAATCATCTTTCTCCTCGGAATGTTGAAAGTAATGATGTGTTGTTGTTATAAAGCAAGTTCGAATGATTCGACTTTTCGAACTAAACTGATCTTTCAAAGTTCTGTAACTTTATCTTTTATTATTTGACTATAGTTTCTTCTTTTGATTGACTAGATTATACCGCGGGTCAATATTGAGCATATAAACCTTTACGTCCAGCGGTACACCTGTTATGTTCGCATGGAGGCAAGCAAAGCAATTTTTGTTAACATGTAAAAGTTTAATCAACTTACCTTTATATTCGGTGTCGAGTCTCGACCAATGTAAACCTTCCTATTTGGGAAGTCAATGATAATTTCTAGTTCTTCGGCATTTTACCTCGTGGTTTCGGATGCTTTCGGTTCAATGATTGCTTCCGAAAATATTTGTATAATTGTCGAAGGTTATTAATGAACCTTCCTTCCATGTGGTCTATTCCATCCCGCAACTATCTCTTCTTTTTCAGTTGTTAGGTGTAGTATCTTTGTAAGCAATCTCGTGGGTGTTTTACCCATGTTACTCCTAATCTTCATTCTTCTCCTATAAAATTTTACAATTTAGCAAGGTAATTCTTTACCAGTTTGGGTAGATCCGGATCTTTTCCAGCCCCTGAAGAAAATCTCGTATCACCCAAGAATCACATCGGATTGATCTTCGGACCTATTTTTGACTTTCAATTGAATGAACATGTCTTCCTCTATTCGAAGCTTTGTATTATATCGAATGTAAATTTTACCCCTCAGTTCCGGGAAGGTCCTACATTATTCTTCTGACTCCTTCAATCGGATCTGGAATCACCTCGGTTTGGTTTTCGAACCTGTTTTTGGACATCATATTAGTGTCGATTCGACTTTTCTTCTTTTTTAGATTCCGGTGCTGCAACGGTTATGCATATCATTCTCGCATGATAGATAGGAATTCCCAGAGGTGTTCTATCCGTTCGTTCTGTTCCTTGATCTATTTCTGTAAGGTTAGAACTAAATTTTGCAAATTAAAATTACCTGGTGTATCTGAACCTCCTGTTACAGAACTGTTTCGAACAGATCCGTTATAATCAGTTCTGGTACTGATAGTTGCGGTAACAATATATCGATTTACATTCTCTATTTTTCTCTGCTTGTTGCTTACATATCATTATCATGTCTATTCTTCCCTTTTTATTTGCATGGTAAAGTCATCTCCAACTTGGTTGTCCTCAACTGTGTTGATTGGTAAATTTCGGCCATGATGAAGGTTTAAACTGAAAACATGCGAATATTAACAAAAATTGTTACTATCTTTAGATGAATAGCAAATTTGCTTGAGTTCCCGGTAATAGAACCAAACTATTTAACCCAAAAAATAATTTTCAAGGTCAAAGCAATAATTTTATATGACGGGCCACAAGCAACCGATTCAATCCAAAAGATATAAAATTCGTTAATACAAAGTGATAGAGAAGTGGGAAATAAAATCAATGACATATAATATAATAAAAATAAAGCAGAGAAGAAAGAATTCTAATTGAATGATCTTTGATAGGATAATGAGTCGAACAGAGCTTGAAGGGTCGAACTATGGCTAACTTGAGAGCAATATGCTATAAATTACAATGTATAGAATTGTAGAGAAAAAAATTAGATTCCCCCGATGGTGGTAAAAGTATGTCTATTTATGGTGCTAAATCTAAGTAACTAGTCTCCTTGAATTATGAGTCCATTATGAGCATTTACTCAATCCATCCATTACTTTTGGAAGACTTGTAACAGCTGTATAAATGCTAGAATTCTGTAACTGATGAGTTAATTCCGTAATTGATGAGTTAATTCCATAACTGATGTGTCAATCTCGTTCATATTGAGTCAATCCTGTGCTTGTTGAGTAAATCTCTTGCTTGTTGAGTCAATCATGTGCCTGTTGATTGCCTTGTTCTGACCGTTACAATAATTTATTGCATTTATTAATAATTGATTTGTAACTAATAGTGCAATGGTGGTAAATCCCATATAATCCGGGATTAATTGATTCCTTCCTCATTTGTAATTATGAGATATTCTCCTGCACCGGATCCGGGCTATTTCATGATGATCAGTTCTGAGGCTAACAGGCACGGTACGAGTATGGTCGGTCCCGGGGGTGTTTCACATATCATCTTTATATGCCATTCTTCACTTTTCTTCAAACTTTGCTGACACGTGTCACCATTTAATAGACCCACATGGCGAGTCTAATTTTTACTAATACATGAATGTCGGAGTAAGACTTTTGGCGACTTTGAGTAGTTTTCAACCTCTCTTTAATAATCTTGACTTTCTCCTTAGCCTGATGCACGAGGTCCGGCCCTATCAATTCAGCTTCTCCAACCTCGAACCACCCAATAGGAGATCCATATCTCCTACCATACAACGCCTTAAATGGTGCCATCTAGATACTAGCATGGAAGCTGTTATTATAAGCAAATTCTATGTGTGGCAAGTGATCATCCCAACTACCTTTGAAATCTAGAATACAAGCACGCAACATGTCCTCAAGTGTCTGAATAGTCCGCTCCTCTTGTCCGTCGATTTGAGGATGAAAAGCTATGCTAAGATTTATCTGCGTACCCAAACCTTGCTGAAATTTCTTCAAAAAGATGGCTGTGAACTGAGCCTCTCGATCAGAAATGATTGAGACTGGAGTGCCATGCAATCTGACTATTTCTTTGATATACAACTGAGCATACTGTTCCGATGTGTTGAAAGATTTAACTGGCAAGAAGTGTGCTGATTTCGTGAGTCGATCCACGATTACCCAAATTGAGTCAAACTTGTGCGGAGTGCGCGGTAACCCTACCACAAAATCCATATTAATCATCTCCCATTTCCATATTGAAATTTCTATGCTTTGGGCCAATCCACCGGGCCTTTGATGTTCGGCCTTCACTTGCTGACAATTCGAACATTTTTCCACAAAGGGCGCCACAACCCTTTTCATGTTGTTCCACCAATAAATTTCCTTGAGATCTTGTTACATTTTCGTAGAACCTGGCTGCACGGAATACCTGGAATTGTGAGCTTCTGCCATGATCCTTTCCCGAATACCGTCAATATCCGGAACACATACGCGGCCTTGGTATTGTAGGGTACCATCATCCATGCTAAAGGAAAAGGTTGTGGTCTTGTGTTTATGAATCCCCTATTTTAGTTGTGCTAACAATGGATCGTTTAGTTGCTTCTCTTTTCCTTTCGCTACAAGCGATGATTCAGCCCTATTCTGCACAATCACTCCTCCTTCATTAGAGTCCGCAAGGCGAACTCCCAAACTAGCCAACTGGTGAACCTCCCTAGCCAACGGCCTTTGAAACGCCTTAAAATGAGCCAAACTTCCCATAACATTCGCCTTTCCCAAGTGATAGAGAATATCAATGTCATAGTCCTTAAGTAACTCTAGCCATCATCTTTGTCTCAGATTCAACTCCTTCTGCTTGAAAATATATTGAAGGCTCTTGTGATCCGTAAATACATCCGCATGGACCCCATATAAATAATGTCGCCAAATCTTTAGCGCAAACACCACTATCGCAAGCTCTAAGTCATGGGTTGGATAGTTCTTTACATGATTCTTGAGTTTCTTATAAGAGTAAGCTATAACCTTGTCGTGTTGCATTAACACACACCCAAGCCCGACCCTTGAAGCATCGCAATACATCACAAATCCCTCTGTAGCCTCTGGCAGGGTTAACACCGGTGTTGTAGTCAATCTTGATTTCAATTCTTTGAAACTCCTTTCACAAGCATCGGACCATTGGAATTTAACTACTTTCTGCGTCAATTTAGTCAATGGATAGACAAGAGTAGAAAACACCTCCACAAATCTCCTGTAGTACCTGGACAAACCGAAGAAACTGCGAATCTCTGTTGGAGTGGTAGGTCTAGGCCAATTCTTCACTGCCGCAATCTTTTGAGGATCTACCATAATTCCTTCCCTGGAGGCGACATAACCCAAGAACGCGACAGATTCAATCCAAAATTCACATTCCGAAAATTTTACATACAATTGATGTTGCTGAAGAGTCTGTAGAATTGCCTTGAGATGGTTAGCATGGTCTTCCCGACTTCGGGAATACACAAGAATATCATCAATGGACACTATCTAAAGGAGTCTATAAAAGACTTGAAGACTTAATTCATAAGATCCATGAAAGCTGTCGGGGCATTTGTTAACCCAAAAGACATCACCAGAAATTCAAAGTGCCCATACCGAGTCCTAAAAGTTGTTTTTGGAACATCCTGCTCTCTTATCTTCAATTGATGATACCCGTACTGCAAGTCAATTTTTGAGATAACACGTAGCACCATGCAATTGATCAAACAAGTCATCTATCCTTGGTAGAGGGTATTATTTTTGATTGTGACTTTGTTGAGTTTCCGGTAGTCAATACACACCGTAGCAACCCATCTTTCTTCCTTATAAACAAGACCTGTGTGCCCCACGGTGAAACACTCGGACGGATGAAACCCTTCTCTAGAAAATCCTTCAATTGTTCTTTTAGCTTCTTCAATTCTGGTGGTGCCATTCTATAAGGTGGAATTGATATAGGCTGCGTGCCTGGCATCACATCGATCCCATAATCGATCTCCCTATCTAGTGGAATCCCAGGGAGTTCATCTGGAAAGACATCCAGAAATCCATTCACAACTAGCACGGACTCAAGGCTAGGCACCTCGGCATTGGTGTCCGTAACCCAAATTAAATGATAGATACACCCTTTCTTGATCGTCTTCACGGCCATAAGGTAAGAAATAAGCCGACTTTTAGGACCTACATTATCTCCCTTCCATTCAACAACGGGCTCATTAGGAAATTCAAGCCTCATTTATTCTAGTACGACAATCGAGTTTGGCAAAACATGAATAAAGCCAATCTATTCCCATTATTACATCAAAGTCGACAATCCCTAATTCAATTAGATCAGTCGTGGTATCCCTACCTCGTACCGTAAAAACACAACCTCTATAAACTGGAGCATCTGTAATTGACTCACCAACCGGGGTAGACACCGAAAATAGCTCATGAAGCTGATCCGGTTCTATCCCAAATTCTATAGCAACAAAAGGTGTAACATAGGACAAGGTGGAACTAGGGTCAATAAGTGCATACACATCATGAGATTGGACAATCATAATACCTATAACAACATCTGGAAAAGCCTTTGCGATCTAGCGAACACTCATAGCATAGAACCGGCTGGGTCCTCCTGAACTCTGCGCACCATCCCTATCTGCATCACGCCCAGCAGGTGCTAGGGCACCTCGAGCTGGAGAGGGGGCTGAAGATGTAGTAGTTGCTGGACTGGATGACTGAATTGTGCCCCTACCTGCTCCGTGGCAGGATACACGACAATGCCTCTGAATATGACCCTTCATCCCACATCCATAGCATATAGGCAACTCCAAATAGCAAGTCTCCGAGTGCATCTTCCCGCACCTAGGGCACGGGGACCTCTGCTGTTGTTGGGATTTCTCTCCTAACTGACCCCGCTGATGGGATCCCCTGTTGCCCTAACCAGGCCTGAAACGACTCCACTGCTGCTGGCTTGGCCCTAATGACGATGCACTAGCTGCAGACTTTGCAACAGACTGGGACGACCCTGATGATCCACCCTTGAAGGCTGATCTTCCCCCACATAATGAATCTCTCATATTGACCGTAGACCGTGCCTTATTGTTACCCTCTCTCTCCATTCTATTCTTCAGTTTACGGTTCTTTGTGGCCTGAGCAAATGCTACCATCATCCCATAATTCATGTCGAAATTCAATGCAGCCGTAAAAGACCCATTAATAGTCAAAGGATTAAGGCCCTGAACATACCGGCATACGTTGCCCTCCATCGTATGCAACATATGAATGGTATACCTGGACAGGTGAGCAAACTCCATGTGATACTCCCACACACTTTTGTTACCTTGCTTCAGATTTTCAAACTCTGCTACATGGGCTGCCCTTCTCTCAACAGGCAGGAAATGATCTATAAAAGCATCGGCAAACTCGCTTAACCTTGTCGGAGGGCTCCCCTCCTCACGGGAATCTTCCCACAACTCAAACCACGAATAGGCCACCTCTTTCAGATGATAGGCAGCCAACTCTACTCCTTCTATCTCAGTTGCGCGCATAACCTTGAGGGTCTTGTGCATCTCATCAATAAAACTCTGAGGGTCTTCTTTTGGATTGGAACCCGAAAACACTAGAGGGCCTAACTGAAGAAATCTATTCATCTTGGAACTGGTGGAATCCCCTGCTGGCTGGATGAACTGGGTGCAACATTGGACCTCTAGGCCTGAGAGGCCACTAGATGGGTTAACATCTGAATAGATCCGCTAAGATCCCCATCAGAAATACCAGAACCGGAAGCTGGGGCTGGAGGCGGAATAGGAGTACCAATGGGAGGGATAGTGCTACCCTCTGCAGGTGTAGGAACTAGGGTAGTCTGCTCTGGAATAGAAGAACCAGACAAGGTGATAGCAGGGTGACTACCTCACCCGCAGTATCAAGAAGTGATTCATCAACCACTCCTAAGGTGGCATTGGCTCCTTGGCCGATTCTCGCTTTTTTCTTAGGTGCCATTTACTGAAAGATGGAACAATGCACTAGTTAGAGGGGAAATAGTTTCATAACAGGTTTTGCCGCAGGATCCAGAATATCAAAGTAGGGTGTTATTCCTAAATGACCAAGTATCCTCCAACTTATAGATGTGGTCGACAAAATATCGATAAGAAGGACTCCACTAGACACGGCTCCGAGACATCCTAGGACACTTTAAAACCTTAGGCTCTGATACCAAGTTTGTCACGACCCAACCTCCGGAGGCCAGACTGACGCTCAATTGAGTGAACCCAACTGAGCAAGTCTTTCTAACAAGTTCTACGCATCTCAATACGATTAAGAAACCTCGCATTCATTTATTTAGCCAATAGCAAAAATCGTACATCCAACATTGTTGATTCATTTTATACCACAACCTTAGACCATAGATAAGTTTCCAAGATCCCATAGAGTTATAATTTAGAGAAACAAGAGTTTAAGATTTCAACCTAGTTCGTAGACTCGTCCAACACCCATACATAACCCACACAAACGTCTACGGAGCCTCTATGGATGCAAAAGACAAATTATAACATCGCCGGCAACAAGGGCATGGCTATGCCTCAAAAGTGGAAGTCTACAACAAAAGATATACAACATAACCCCTTGAAGGAAGAAGGGGCTCACCAAGACATTGAGAGGAAACTACGCTACGCGCGATCGGCACAGTCCGCTATGGAGCCACCTACATTCATTTAAAAATGTAGCGCCCCCGGCAAAAGGGACGTTAGTACCATGGAATAGTACTAGTATGTATAACTAAATACCATCTATTTAGAAAGAACTTTCATACAAGAATAAGGAAATCACAAGTATAACTTCAAACACTTAAAATGGTCACAACATTATCAAATAAAAGAATCATACAATTTTCACATCATTTTCCCATAGCTTTTAGTTTTGGGGCATTCCATACAGTTCATCATTGTCCACAATACCACCGCTATCTTTCGTAGAGTCCGATCTAGACCCGATCGGGTAGGTTTCCTCATTTGAGACATACACTTCAATCACAAATACAATACTACCATGTGTACGGCATGACATATGATCTCGGCCCGATCGGCTAGGTCGCCTTACCAAGGCATTTTCCTTTTCCGTCAATCATCTTATTTCAATCTTTGTTTCACATATATCATTTCATAGGTGCTTGGGGCCACAACTATCACATCATATATTTGGCACTAGGCCACATCTCACATCATTCCCAATTTCAATGTTAGATTTGTAATTTAGGATAATATGTGCACATAAGAGAAATAAAATTGTAAGCATAGATGAGACTCCACATAGATGGCACAACATATTTAGTTTCAATCTTAATTTAAGGTCTAGGCATTTCAATACATGATTCATATTCATTGCACCTTTTCAAGTTATCAAAAATAACACTTCGACCACATTGAGACACATCTTTCACGCCTATAAATTTGCAACTACAATTCATGTGAAACAACAATCAACATAACAATCCAACATTAATCTTACCGCATTTACACAAACACCAACGGAACTCAATTTCGAAAAGACAGGGTTTTAGTTGTACATACCTCGATTGAGCTTTCCCTTAATCCTATAATATTCCGAAATGTTCTCATTTCAATCTATTTATGTAATGTAGCACAATTTAACCCATAATCAGGAAAAAATCATAGTTTAAGCTCACTTGAGCATTTTATCAAGCATTGAGTGTTCATCAAGGACTTATGGTCATTTTATGCAAGATTACACTAGCCCTTCCCCATGCCTCTCTATTTATAATCTCCTTATATCTTCTAAGAACACATGCATGCAATGTAATCACCCCTATCCCCATGAATTACCTCACTAATGGCCCCTTATAGCTATATTTAAAATTAAGAGCTTAGGTGATGAAGTCTTACCTCCTGTGATGAAGATTTAGGCGCCTCACTTGATTATCTTCAATGTTTTAACAAAGATATGTGGAGCAATTTTGATGAAAGGCACTTCCCTTCTCTTAAACCCTCTTTCTAACTTTAAAAGCACCAAAAAAGTAGACTCAAAATGAGCTATTGCACAAGATATAACGACAGGGCGTCGGGTTTAAAATTTAGAAATATGGAGTCCCGACTCAAATCTGCGATCGCATATGCGATAGCAAAATTGACATGCGGCCCGCATAGTGGACCGCAACAATGGTCCCAAAACCTGAACAAACTATCTGGGTATGCGACATAAATGCGGTCCGCATACCTGTTCCGTGGTTGCATAATGCACCGTAGAACTGCTTCTCGCAAAATTTCCCAGGGGATTTTGCGACGACTATGCGGCCTGCATATTGATTATGTGATCGCATAATTAGCCGTATAGTTAACCTCAAATAAACCAACAAACTGTCTGGATCTACGTTGACTATGAGATCCACATAGCTATTATGCAATCGCATATTGGACCGCAGAAACACAGTTTCCTGGAAAACATTATTCCTTAACTATTTAATGCACAGATCTATCCAAAGGGTCTGAACCGCACATGATTTTAAAATGGCACTACGGGATTCGGGTTTTTGAGTAGAAATCTCATGGGGCCTTACATGAGGGCCTATGAGCGAGCCCTGAATGGCCGAGATACAGAGCCTAGTATGGCCTATGAGCGAGCCTACTATGGCAGAGCGATTACACATACCAAGCCTTACAAGGCAGACAGTTATTTTCCTTACTATTTTGAGAGAGTTCAGTCAGTATCAACAGGTAAGCATATCTTCAAATTATCTTTGACTTCGAGTTACTTTCAGTTATTATATTATCAGTTCAGTTTCAGCTTTAAGTTATTTTGTTTCCTTACATAGTCGATACATTATTTCGTACTAACGTCCCTTTTGCTAGGGATGTTGCATTTCATGCTTGCAGGTCCTCATTGATAGTTGGACAGACCTTGCTAGTAGACAAATTCAAACATCATCTTGGTTGGTAAGTTCCACTTCCTTGGAGCTAACAGGTCTAGACCTTGGAGTCCATTTTATATATATAGATTTGATGGGTAGGTCGAGGTCGTGTCTCGACTATGGTAAAGTACAGTTATCTCTAGAGGCCTATAGAGGAGTTGTGTATAGTTTGTATATCAGTAGATGTTCATGGCGGCCTCATCAGCTGTAAAGCAGCAAAAAAATTTTGCTAAGTAAATTAAGATTTCGTGGTGCCAAGGTAGGTTAATTATTTTATCTCGCGTGCAAATGATGATTCATGATATAATGGATATCAATTGGATATGTTAATAAGCGTATAAGTCATATTATAAGTGATTTGGGGTCTAAGGAGAGGCCTAAGTCTAAGCCAAGTTGGAAAATTTTATAATAGACTAAAGTTGTAAATGAGTACGCACAAGACCTCACTTTGGACAAGCATATCTTCATTTATATAAGGTGTTGTGCGATACTAAACCTATCAAATTAAAGCTCCTTGAGTCTAGTTTCCATCTCATCAAACCGTTTGTCATTTGGAGGTGTATAAAAAGAAAGTTATGATCATTTTACTGGACTTGTGTCCGACGCGCGTCCGCGGCGCGGCCGCAGGAAAACTGAAAGTTTCTACCTCCGAGCGCGGTACGAGCGTGGACACCACGTCCCGGACATGGTTTGACATGGTCGCGCGCCTAGTAGTCCTATAAATACCCCAAGACCGGGTATGGGGATCTCCAAGTCATTTTTTTGAGCTAGGGCTTGCTCTATCAAGGGGAATCCGTCCCATACTTCCCTCCTATGATCCAAGGTAATGTTTTTGGAGTATTTTAAGTTGATTACTACTCCTAAACACTTATATTAACAAGGACTGATCTTGAAAATCCATACATTCCCATTCAAATCCCTAAATTTATCAAGAACACTACAAGTGAGGATTATCAAGATTCTTACCACAAGAGGTATGTCTATCATCTCTAACTACTCTATGGTGATTATTTATGTATGATATATACGTCAGGACTCATGGGATGGTGATTGGAAGCCTTAGGTGCCTAACCTAGGTTGTGTTGGTGTTGTAGAGATTGTGAGATGGGTTATTGAGGTATAATTCTTGGGTGTAATAGTATTATGTATACATGCATGTACATATTAGGTTTGTGGGAAGATTGTTGAACATAAATAAGTAATGATTGGGTTGGGTAATGAAGGAAATCTTGTAAAAAATATTTGAAATCAAGATGCTCAATTAGAATTTGATAAAATGCTCAAATGAGCTGAAACCATGAATACCTTCCTAATTTGTGTTTAATTTTGTTATGTCTCAAGTAGATTGGGATTTCTAGAATTTTCGGAATGTCGTAGTAACTTAAGGAAAGCTTAAATAAGGTATGTATGGCTAAACCCCCCTCCTTTTAGAAATTGAGCCTCCATGATGCCTGTGCAAATGTTGTAAGCCCGGAATTCGATTGATGTGGTACTTGTTATGTCAAAAAAATTGATGTTGTGAAATTGCATGCGGAAGATGCTTCTCCATGTGTTTAGTGTATTATTCTTTGTAAATTGAGGATGCCGAGTTAAGGTTACATTGTGATTAATATGCAGAACTAGATGAATTTCTCTCTATGTTTATAACTTAAATTGCTTTTGTATGTGCCTATAATCCTAAATGGCAAGATAAATGTTAAAAATGGGAATAATGCGAAATGTGAGTTATGGAATGTGGTAATTGTGGCCTGAAGTGCCGAGAAACTAATTCATGTGAATCCAAAGATTGAAATGAGATGATTAACGGAAAAGGGTAATGTCTTTGTAAGATGGCTTAGCCGATCGGGCCGTGATCGGATGCCATGTTATACACGCATGGTGGTACTGTATTGAAAATTGAAACTGAAAAGTGAGAATGAAATAAGAGTAAAGTCTTGGTAAGACGGCTTAGCCTATCGGTTCATAATAGGACTCCGCTCAAGGAAGCGGTGGTAATGTAGATGATGATGCAACGATAAGGAATGCCCCAACCAAAAATTTCAGAAATTATGTGAAAATTATGTTAACCTCTTATATTATTGATGTGATGCTTATTTGAATCTTTGTTGTCCTTATGATTTCTTTTACTCTTAATGGTTGTTCTTTCTGACTGGATGTTATTTAGTTATACATACTAGTACTATTCCATAATACTAACATCCCTTTTGCTGGGGGCGCTACATTTTTTTAAATGAATGTCGGTGGCTCCATAGCGGATAGTGCCGCTCGCGCGTAGCGGAGCATCCTCCTCTCAAAGTCTTAGTGAGCCCCTTTATCCTTCAAAGGTGTTGTGATGTACATCTTTTGCTATAGATATCCACTTTCGAGGTATAGTCGGGGCCTTGTTGCCGGCATTGCCATACTTGTCTTTTGCATCCTCAGAGTCTCCATAGACATATGTGTTGGTTATGTACGGGTGTTGGATAGGTCTACGAACTATGTTGTAATTCTAGCTCTCTCTTCTCTAAAGTGTAATTTTATGGAATCTTGGAAACTTAACTACGGTTTAAGGTTGTGATATAAAATGAACTAACCGTGTTGAATGTACTATCTTTCCTATAGTCTAAGTAAATGAAAGCATGGCTTCCTTATTCATATTGAGATGGGTAGAAAGTGTTTGATAAGGCTTGCTCAGTTGGGTTCACTCGTTGAGCGCCGGTCGCGCATCTCGAGATTGGGGCATGACAAACTTGGTATCAGAGTCTAAGGTTTTAAAGAGTCCTAGGATGTCTCGGAGCCGTGTCTAGTAGAGTCCTTCTTATCAGTGTGTTGTCGACCACATCTATAAGTTGAAGGCTACATGGACATTTAGGAATGTTACCCTTCTTCAACACTCCAGAACGTGCAATAAAGCTTGACTATAAGATTGTCTTCTAACTCATGCATTGAGATTCAAGGTAAGTTTAAACGCTCTTTCGTCTATTTCAAGTAATGTTGTCATATGGCATGACCAATGGGCCAAGGCAAAGGAGATGGCACATGTATCTTGTTGAACGAATGGTATGGGAATATAGGATAAGTACATTGCACCATGAGCATAATTTATTCGAGGAAAGTGTTAAAAATGATTACCACCTCCAAAGAAACATTGAATTGATAAGTGATATATAAGCTTGAATAGCACATGTGGGTAGTGTGAGAAGTTTCTAAATGATCCTAAGGTGTGAAAGAAAATTGGTTATATAAGCATGTGATATATGGGAGACATGACCAGGAGATTAATGATGAGAGTGCAAGTCTCTTCTAGGAGACAAAATGTTATGAAAGGAGATTCAATTGAACCCACGATGAGAAGACCCATGTACAACGAACTTTATAAAAATCCAGAAGTGTATGAAGTGATATTACACTCCTAAAGGATATTGACATGAGGAATTGGAATCCTAAGCCTGTGTGGCTGAATAAGAGCAGAGAACTTATGAGGTTAATACCATGGTGACTTAAATCTCCCTTATAGTCGAACATATATATGAGGGATAGAGACATGAGGCATATGTCCCTGAAGTTGCTAAATTCAAGAGTTGTATCAAAATCGGGGACATTCGCCCCTAGTGTGGGAGGAAGTCCATAGTGAGGTCACTTAAATACAACGAAATAAGAGTAAGACCGTGTAGCTATGATGTTTGAATATTTTTTTGAAGACGGGTGTAGCCTAGTAAAAGAGATAATGGGTAACGTGATTCTCTGAAAGGATATGCTCGTGATAGACCGCTAGTACCCCAGGAAGGTAGAAGTTTAAGGAAGGAAAACTCTTCATACGTGGCAATGTTAATGACAGGGGCAACGGTTCTAGAAACCATGAGTAGTGTTTGTAAAGGGGGTTTTATTCTTAATAGAGGGTCAGGAACAATGGAACCCAAGGAAGTACTATGGATCAAAAGTGAAGGGTTGTGAGTTTTTTGAATGGGTTAATCATGGAATTGCGATTCAACTAAAGTTCCAAGGCATTAAGAAAGGTAGAACGAGTAAGAGAAATAAATGTGATGCTATAATAAACAAAGGCTGCATTTGGACTTAATGGAGAGACCTTAAGAATCTTTCAAGAAAGGGTGTGTTAAGTGATACGCGGATGAACACACTTTCCCACAGATATCCCAACAAGTGTCGAGAGGTGAGTAGGATGAATTCCTAACTAAGAGAAAACACCACATAACATACGAAAGAGTGCATAGCTATTCCCTAATTAGGATGAATGAGGTGAGAAGAATTGGAAGAAAATCTATAAACTGAGATATCCATGGTTTACATAATCTTGTGTTGGATCTGTAGTAGTTGTTGATCTAGGGTTTAGGTTCAGAAATGTCTGGATTTTATATATATTCTCAATATATGTTTGAGTAATATGGTTATATACCTTTTTGTTGTGGTGTAGGCTATTAGCATAGGTTGAAGTTTGTGGGGCTATAACTATTGCTTCTCTTGGCTTTTTTGATGTAAATGGCTTATCAAATACGGTATTTAGGTTTACATTGATATGTGGTTTTTTGCTAACTTGTTTGCTTGTACCTGCAGCTGTATATAAAGCAACTGTGTTATGGGTTTTTTGGAGTTTCCCAACGTCTCCTTCTACCTCTGGAAGTTTAGAGTCTTCCGATCGACTTAGCTCCGCATTTTTATAGTCATGCTGCTGACTTTCTAGCTGTTGTAATCTTTTTCCCATACTCTCCATCTGTAAGGATAGAGTAGTAAGGATTGTAAATATGTCTTTTGATTCTTGGCTTTCATCTGTTTGGGTACCTTTGTCTTGATAGGTAGTCTGCAATAACATTCTTGTCAGTCCGTATTACTTCAATTGTAAATGTAAAATTTTGTATATTTAATACAAGTCTCCTTATTTCCTTTGTAGTTACTGAATCCTGTACTTTCCGAGTTATCCACCATTTTACTTGTGTATTATCTGTTCTTACTATAAATTTGTTATAAACAATATATGGCTCAAATGCTAACAAACATTTATATAATCCAAATAGTTCTTTCCTATTTATTTCCCATTTTAATTGTGGTTCCGTGTATGATCCGGAATAATATCTACAATGGTGTTCAATTTTTTCATTATCATATTTATATTTTAGAACTCCTCCGTAGCTGTGATCACTAGAATCAGTTTCTACAATATATGTAAATTGTTTCTTTTCATCTGGAAAATATAGTTTTGGTAATTTTTTACACATATTTTTTATCTTCTGTATATGTATTTTATCTTTTTCGTCAAAATGATATTCTATGTCCTTTTTTAATTTTTTCTGTAATGGTTTTAAGTTTTCTGCTAATTTAGGAATATATTCTCTTACTTGGTTAACCAATCCTAAAAATGATTGTAACTTCTTTTTTGTATCAAGTGTTTCATTCAAGTTAATTATTTTTTGTACTACATGGGTTTGCATTTTTATTCCGTTTTTATCTATTTGTATACCTAAAAATTCTATTTGATTTTTCATTACTTCTGCTTTCTTTTTACTTAAACTTATTCCTGATATTTCTACAATGTGTATGAATTTTTCTAGTAGTTTTATATGTTCGTTCTCTGTTCTAGAATATAGCAATATATCATCTATATATATTATACAATTTTCTAATTGGTTGAAGTAATTATCCATAAAATGTTGATACCTACCTGGTGCATTTTTATATCCAAAAGGTAATACGTTCCATTCGTAAAATCCTTGTGGTACTGTGAATGCTGTTAACTTTTTAGATTCATAGGTCCTATAAGAAAACTCATCCAGTAATGTTTTTTGTTGAGAATTTGGAAGAGCAAGTTGCAAGTATTCACAGAAGATTGTAACGATATCATGGAAATTATTGAATAACTCAATTTCTATGAGGTCTTATGTAAGAGAAATGTGACATAGATGGTCCACTGTTGATGCAACATGGACAGGTGATCGCTTATGCCTCTAGACAACCCAAGAATCATGAAAAGAACTATCTAACCTATGACTTAGAGCTTGCGGCAGTGGTGTTTGCCCTAAAGATTTGGCGACATTATTTGTAAGGGGTCCATGTGGATGTATTTACGGACCACAAGAGCCATCAGTATATTTTCAAACAAAAGGAGTTGAATCTGATACAGAAAAGATGGCTCGAGTTACTCAAGGACTATGATATCGATATTCTCTATCACCTGGGAAAGGCCAATGTTGTAGAGGATGATCTTAGCCGAAAATCTATGGGAATTTTGGCTCACTTGAAGGCATATCAAAGGCCGTTGGCCAGGGAGGTTCACGAGTTGGCTAGTCTGGGAGTTTGTCTTGCAAACTCTAGTGAAGGGGGAGTAATTGGTGTAGAATAGGGCTGAATTGTTGCTTGTAGCAGAGGTCAAAGAAAAACAATACAATGATACTTTGTTAGCGCAGCTGAAGGGGGGAATTCATAAACATAAGACCAATTTCTTTTCTCTCTTGACATGGATGATGGTACACTATGGTACCAAGGGCGGATATGTGTTCCAGATGTAGATGATCTTCGGGAAAGAATCATGGTTGAGGCTCAAAGTTTTTAGTATTCCGTTCACCCAGGTTCTACGAAAAATGTATAATGATTTCAGGGAAATTTATTGGTGGAATAACATGAAAAGGGATGTGGCGGACTACGTGGCAAAATGTCTGAACCGTCAGCAAGTGAAGGCCAAACATTAAAGGCCTGGTGGATTGGCACAAAGCATAGAAGTCCCAATGTGGAAATGGGAAATGATCAATATGAATATTGTGGTAGGGTTACCACGCACTCCGCGCAAGTTTGACTCAATTTGGGTAATCATGGATCGACTCACGAAATCAGCGCACTTCTTGCCAGTTAAATCTACCGACACAGCGGAACAATATGCCCATATGTATATCAAATAAATAGTCAGGTTGCATGGCACTCCAGTTTCAATCATTTCAGATCGAGGGGCTCAGTTCACTGCCAACTTTTGGAAGAAATTTTAGCAAGGTTTAGGTACGTAGGTAAATCTCAGCACAGCTTTCCATCCTCAAACCGATGGGCAAGCAGAGTGGACTATTTAGACGCTTGGGGACATGTTGCGTGCTTGTACTTTTGATTTCAATGGTAGTTGGGATGACCATTTGCCACTCATAGAATTTTCTTACAACAACAGCTTCCATGCTAGTAACCAAATGGCACCATTCGAGGCACTGTATGATAGGAGATGTAGGTCTCCCATTGGGTGGTTCGAGGTTGGAGAAGTAGAATTGATAGGGCTGGACCTCGTGCATCAGGCCATGGAGAAAGTCAAGATTATTAAGGAGAGGTTGAAAACTGTTCAGAGTCGCCAAAAGTTTTATTCGGACATTCGTCGCAGAGATTTGGAGTTCAAAGAAGATGATTGGGTATTTTTGAAGGTTTCCCCAATGAAGGGCATCATGCGATTCAGGAAGAAAGGGAAATTTAGTCCGAGGTATGTCGGACCATACAAAATCATTTAGAGGATTGGTCAGGTGGCATACAAGCTCGAGCTGCCACCGAGATGTCGTTGATACATCCGGTCTTCCATGTGTCTATGTTGAAGAAGGAAGTGGAAGATCTATCCGCTATTGTGCCAATTAAAGCTATTGAGGTTAATGAAGAACTATCTTATGAAGAAATTCCAGTTGTGGTAGAACTGTTATGGTAGAACTAGCATGTTGAGGAAGCCACTTGGGAAGCCGAGGAAAAAATGAGAAAGAAGTGCCCACATTTGTTTGAATAGTCATGTAATAGCTTGTATGCATTTGGTTCCTATGAACTCTTATCTTTTGATTTGATCTATGTTAAACTATTCTATTTTGGTTATATATATTGCCTATGCGGCCATGGTTGGTGTTGTACGAGTTATGTTATGTCTATGGAACATATATATGCTGTTAGGATATGTATATGGGGTCCTCTGACAGGTGGATAGGCCTAGTTACAAAGGAAACTCTGGCAAAACTTTCGGAAATTTAATGAGTTAGCCAAATTCGGGGCTGTTGATATATTTCATGATGTGAAAAATCTAAAGTTACATAATGATGTCTAATGAATAAACCTTGATCCTCATTCGAGGACGAATGATCTTAAGCGGGGGAGAATGTAAAGCCCAAGAAAATTTTGCTAAGTAAATTAAGATTTCGTGGTGCCAATGTAGGATAATTATTTTATCTCACGCGCAATTGAGGATTCATGATACAATGGATATCAATTGGATATGTTAATAAGCGTATAAGTCATATTATAAGTGATTTGGGGTCTAACGAGAGGCCTAAGTCTAAGCCAAGTTGGAAAATTTCATAATAGACTAAAATTGTAAATGAGTACGCATAAGACCTCAATTTGGACAAGCATATCTCCATTCATATAAGGTGTTGTAAGATGAACAACCTATAAAATTAAAGCTATTTGAGTCTAGTTTCCAACTCATCAAACCGTTTGTCATTTGGAGGTGTATACAGAATATTATGATCATTTTACCGGATGTGTGTCAAACACGCGTCTGCGGCGCGGCCGCGGGAAAACTGATAGTTTCTGCCTTCGAACGCGGCCCGAGCACGGTGCCCGCGCGGCCACCGTGTCCTGGGCCGGTTTGACCACAGTCGCGCACCTAGCAAACCTATAAAAACACCAAGACCGGGTATGGAGAGTCTCTAAGTCATTTTTTTAAGCTAGGGCTTGCTCTATCAAGGAGAATCCATCCCATACTTTCCTCCTATGATCCAAGGTAATATTTCTGGAGTATTTTGAGTTGCTTACTACTCCTAAATAATTATATTAACAAGGATTGATCCTGAAAATCCATAGATTCCCATTCAAATCCCCAAATTGATCAAGAATACTACAAGTGAGGATTCTCAAGATTCTTACTACAAGAGGTATGTATATCATCTCTAACTACTCTATGGTGATTATTTAAGTATGATATATATGTTAGGACTCATGGGATGGTGATTGGAAGCCATAGGTGCCTAACCTATGTTGTGTTGGTGTTGTAGAGATTGCGAGATGAGTTATTGAGGTATGATTGTTGGGTGTAATAGTATTATGTATACATGCATGTACAAATTAGGTTTGTGGGAAGATTGTTGAACATAAATAAGTAAAGATTGGGTTGGGGAATGAAATAAATCTTGTAAAAGAGATTTAAAATCAAGATGCTCAACTAGTATTTGATAAAAGGCTCAAATGAGCTGAAACCATGAATACCTTCCTAATTTGTGTTAATTTTTTTTATGTGTCAAGTAGATTGGGATTGCTAGAATTTCTCGAACGTCGTACTAACTTAAGGAAAGCTTAAACAAGGTATGTATGGCTTTAAAACCCCTCCTTTTAGAAATTGAGCTTCCATGGTGCCCGTGCAATTATTGTAAGCCCGGAATTCGATTGATGTGGTACTTATTATGTCAAATAAATTGATGTTGTGAAAATGTACGTGGAAGATGCTTCTCCATGTGTTTAGTGCGTTATTTTTTTAAATTGAGGATGTGTGGAAAACATGAGCTATGTGCTAAATGCCTAAATGTCAAGTCAAGGTTACATTGTGATTAATATGCTGAACTAGATGAATTTCTCTCTATGTTTATAACTTAAATTGCTTTTGTATGTGCCGATGATCCTAAATGGCAAGATAAATGTTGAAAATGGGAATAATGCGAAATGTGAATCCAATGATTGAAGTGAGATGATTGACGGAAAAGGGTAACGCTTTGGTAAGACGGCTTAGCCGATCGGGCCGTTATCAGATGCCATGTTTTACGCACATGGTGGTACTGTATTAATAATTGAAACTTAAAAGTGAGAATGAAATAAGAGTAACATCTTGGTAAGACAACTTAGACGATCGGGCCGTGATCAGATGCCATGTTATACACACATGGTGGTACTGTACTGATAATTGAAACTGAAAAGTGAGAATGAAATAAGAGTAACGTTTTGGTAAGACGGCTTAGCCGATCGGGCCATGATCGGACTCCGCTCACGGAAGCGGTGGTAATGTGGATGATGATGCAACGATAAGGAATGCCCCAACCAAAAATTTCAGAAATTATGTGAAAACTATGTGAACCTCTTATATTATTGATGTGATGCTTATTTGAAGCTTTGTTGTCCTTATGATTTATTTTACTCTTGTATGGTTGTTCTTTCTAATTGGATGGTGTTTAGTTATACATACTAGTACTATTCCATGGTACTAACGTCCCTTTTGCGGGGGCGCTACATTTTTTTAAATGAATGTAGGTGGCTCCATAGCGGATAGTGCCAATCGCACGTAGCGGAGCATCCTCCTCTCAAAGTCTTGGTGAGCCCCTTTCTCCTTCAAAGGGGTTGTGTTGTACATCTTTTGCGATAGATATCCACTTTTGAGGTATAGACAGGGCCTTGTTGCTGGCATTGTCACACTTGTCTTTTGCATCCTTAGAGGCTCTATAGACATATGTGTGGGTTATGTACAGGTGTTGGATGGGTCTACGAGCTGTGTTGTAATTCTAGCTCTCGCTTCTCTAAAGTGTAATTGTATGGAATCTTGGAAACTTAACTACGGTTTAAGGTTGTGATATAAAATGAACTAACAGTGTTGAATGTACTCTTTCCTATTGTCCAAGTAAATGAAATCATGACTTCCTTATTCATATTGAGATGGGTAGAAAGTGTTTGATAAGGCTTGCTCAGTTGGGTTCACTCGATCGAGCGCCGGTCGCGCCTCCCGAGATTGGGGTGTGACATCAGCCTCCATAATTATATATATGTGTATATGATCTTTTGGGTATGTTTATCCCTCAGATAAGAGAGAAGATATTTTCATATGATTCCGAATACGGCCTCATCGCCCTAAGCTGAGTGGTACGCTTAAGCCGAGTATGGCACCAGGTACCGGCCATGCCTCATCATATTCGGGGCATGACACAGCCCGAGAGCTCGGGTTTATGCATAATGTTGCTTAGTGAGTAAGAAGTTATGATACATATGGGGTGGCATTGAATATATGGCTTTAACTTTCTGGAGGCGCTTAGCAAAGCGAGGGCGAATTATTCTAGGTGAGGATACCTTGCTTTGGCCTCACCTAGAGTTATACGAACATAATAGATAGGAAATTGCGTCCTTCCTCTTCCCGTACTAGTACTCCACTTACCGCTATCTCAGATACTATTAAATATAGGTATAGCTGCTCGTCTGCCTTCAGATTATGGAGCAAAGGTGGACTCGAAAGGTACTGTTTGAGTTCCTTTCAGAGCTTGTTGACACTCTGGGATCCACAAAAAGTTATTCTTCTTCTTTTTCAATAATGAGAAGAATCGATGGCTCTTATCGGAGGACCTAGATATGAACCGGCCCAGGGCGGCTATGCGCCTGGTTAGCCTCTGAACGGCCTTGACACTGTCCACCACAGTGATATCTTCCATAACTTTTATTTTGTCGGGATTGATCTCGATCTCCCGGTTGGAGACTATGAATCCAAGGAACATTCCAGATCTGACCCTGAATGCACATTTCTCTGAGTTTAGCTTCATAATGTATTTTTTCAGTGTGTTGATGGTTTCGTGCAAATGTTTCAAATGGTCCTATACTCGTAGGGACTTAACTAACATGCCGTAAATGTAAACTTCCATTGATTTTTCTATTTGTTTTTCCAACATCCGATTTATTAGGCATTTATAAGTGGCACCGGCATTTTTTAGTTTGAACGACATTACATTATAGCAGTAGGTGCCGAATTTAGTGATAAAAGAAGTTTTTTTTGATTGCCCGGGTCCATCCGGATTTGGTTGTACCCAGAATGGGCATCGAGAAAGCTGACTATCTTGTGCCCAGCCATTGCATTGATCATGAGATCAATGTTAGGCAAAGAAAAGAATCTTTAGGGCACGCCTTGTTCAAGTGTTTGTAATCTATGCACATTCTTAATTTATTTCCCTTTTTAGGCACTACTACAATGTTACCCAGCCAATCCGGGTATTAACTTCCTGAATGGAACCTATTCTAAGGAGTTTCGATACCTTGTCTTTTGCTACACCCTGTGCATCCCAAGGTGACGTATAATGAATATGAGACTTGTTAATCATTATCTATAAGAGTTTAAAGTCATAATATGATTATATATGATGTTTTGATAAAAAAATATAATGTTTGGGAAAAATTGGATTTGAGTTGTAGAAAAACTGACTAAGGATTTGCCTTGTAATAAAGCTTTTTGAGAAATACATTTCGTGTGCTATATGAGGTCTTTTTATGACATATTATATACCAAAATGAAGGTCTTCGAATACAGTTTCCAAATCACTTAACCGTTTGATCATACGACAATCAGATAAAAAGATATAAGTGTTGGAAGATGGGCCAATGCGAGGGTGTCAAGCTAGCACCTCTTTGAATTTTCAAAAGATTATATATAAGTCTTAGCTCGTCTCTCTCTTCACTTTTACATAAATCTTGACCTGAGAACACCATAAAAACCTATTTTTGAGCTTTCTAAAGTGTCTCAAAGAATACTAACATCCCAAGTACGAAATCGAGAAGTGATAATATTAGAACGATCCCTACGGCGTAAGTATCATTATACTGCTTCTCTTTTTTCTTTGTAGTTCGCGTTTTGCAAGGTACTTCATAGTTAAGAAACGTCTAATTTCTGTATTTAAGTCTTTAAATATCACGTAAGGTTGCTAAATTTGTTTCCCAATAGTTAGAACTTACAGAACAATGATCGGAAGCCATGAGTTTGATTTTTTCCACTTTTAGTGGACTATTTTGTAGTCCACTCATGTTAGCCTATTGTGTTGCTGACTTATGGAGTTTGGAAGGATAAAAGGGCATGGATAAATGCTACATGTATTAGGGTAGTAGGTTTGTCGCTTGTCGTTGCAGTTTCAGGCTAATTGATAACTTGTTGATTGGGTGTGTTATGGTATACTTAGGGTTTTTGTTGTATTGAAGGTCCCAAAATTTAATTAGGTTGGTTTTGAGTTGCTGATTGCATTGTATTTGTATCTTGCCTATAGTAGGCTTGAGGGAGCAGTAAAATTAGGGGAAATGCTGCCCGTTTTATTTTAGAATTGAGTTATGTTTTGAGATACGTAATATACTAGCGCCATCTAAGTTGTGCATGTATTTCTTTGTTATAGGGCTGGCACGATAGTTATCATATGCTTGTTGTTGAGTTACATTGACAACTTGAGGTATGTTAAGGCTATTCCTTCTTTCCTTTTAGCATGATCCATATGATACAATGAAACGATCAAGGACACAACAACTTTCATATGTGATCCAATTCTTAGAAGTACTAGGGTTGACTATGTTCTAGATTCCCCATATGTCCTACTACTATATTGTCAGTTCAAAGGTCTCGTGATATTTCGAGATATCTTATTGACTTACTTCATTATGCATTGCATCCATTTATACATGTATATCGACCCACGACCATATGGCGTTATATACGCGTATAATATATGTATATAGGGTATTGGGAAAGGTTATGGCATTATATACGCACCACCAACTGTTCAGCTGGTATATATTTATGATTTTGCCCACATAGGCTTAGATGATATGATGGGATGATCTTAGAGGCTTGATAATGTTATGTACGCATATACCTATGCATGATATGAAATTTATATGCATATGCATGACATTATAAATGTTTCATGATTTATAGAGCTATTAAGACTTACAGTTTTAGTGATTTACTCCATGTTTCTTTCATGTCTGTCATATACTAATTATTATGCCTTACATAAGCGGTACATTATTCATACTTGTGTGCGGTGAAATTGGGAAGGCCGATTTCTCCTTGACAAAATGCTTCGGAGGGTGATCCCGGAGGCCCGGGATCTCGAGCTGGTCACTTCCCTCAAGATCTGTCAATGCCAAGCCAAAGATAATGCCGACCGAAGTCCCGACGAATGCGGGAATCTCTCGAAGAATGCATCGGGGGTCGATCAGGTCTATTTGAGCAGCTCGACATCGGCCCACGTATACGTCGTAAAACTAGTTGTTTGTCCCATCCTATTTCCTTCATCACGCAACGTATCTTGTAATAAATTTGGGCTCACCCCTCCTATAAAAGGGGAGTCGCTAACACCCTGTAAAGCAGAGCTCCAAAAATTTCTCCACAAGATCAATAATATTTCTCTCTCTCTTCTCTCTAACTCGCTTGCTCTCACTAGCTCAAGGCCACTTTAGCATTCATCGCTTTCTTACTTGTTCTTTATTTATTGCTTGGGCTTTGCCATATAGTGCTTTGTTTTATCATAACCTAACTGTTATCCCTTCTCCGACTATCCCCAATAGCTCGAGCTCAACCCGAATATTGACCCCAGGTCCTCTATCGACCGGTCCGAAGCCCGTACAGTAAGCTTTTCGGGTTGATTATTGCTTCGTTTAGCTCGGATTTCATCGTTAAACTCCATATTCTTAGCATCATCTACTCTAAAAACTAGCATAAAAATAGATCACCTATTTTTAGAATCCAATTTACAAATTTAATTATTGTTACCATTTTCACGGTAAACAATACTGACGCTTTATTTCCCGGGGACCTATGTTTCATGCCCGTAAATGCAGGTAGGCAGGCTGACGGTCCCCCATCTTAGGATCTTTGCTCACCGAGAGGTTGTGTGCTCTAATTGATCGGGAGCTGCTATTGAGTTTTGATAAAAATACTTTTGTATACATATGGGTATGACGGGGCCTAATCCCTTCCTTTATACAGGTTGTACACTCTATTAGAGGTTTGTATACGGTCATGTATAGTTGAATAATATGTGGCCTTGTCGGATCACCCTACCGTATTCCATATATATATGTATGTAAATATATCTTTTGGACATGTTTTCCCATGTATATTGTTCATATGAATCAGTATTTTATTTCAAGACGTTATGCATGACCTACACTTATTTGATGTTTAAATCTTAGACGTATGCATAGGGGTGTTTGATAGGTAGAACTCGGGCACTTGTCACGCACCATTGATTTTGGTCGTGACTAAAGTGGTACCAGAGCAGTTCCATCATAGGGTTGTCTACAGACCGTGTCTAGTAGAGTCTTGTTTATGAGTGTGTTATGCACCACACTTCTAAACTGGAGGCTGCAGGATATATAGGATGTTATTTTCCCTTCTTATTTTAGATCGTCCAATATGAGGATTCATTTTCCTAATGATATGTTATGTTTTCAGCGATGCCCAAGAAAGATATATCCGCCCAGAAGGGCAAGTCCATGGCTGATGAAATTATAAGTTGACTACCACGAGTTACCAGGGATCGGGGAGAATCTCATAGTGAGACTCCATCTCAAACTTCACATATCCTGCCTTCCCTAAAGGAGATCCGAGGGGCACCAGCTCTAGTACCCCTAGCTCCTCAGCCAGATGCACTAGTTGGGGAGATGAGAGAAGTTATTCAGCTATTGACTTGATTAGTGGCTGCACAGGCTCGGATCCAGGGGATAAGTATTGGTCATGTAGATAGGGCCATCAGTGTGAGGGTTCGTGATTTTATTCATTTGGACTCTCAGATGATCTTTGGAGCAGATCCAAACGAGGACCCTCAAGTATTTATCAATAGGATGCAGAGGACTTTGAGGGTAATGAAGGCCACTACGACTGAGTTAGTTGAGCTAGCTTCCTATAGACTTCGGGATGTTGCAATTAATTGGTACAAGTCTTGGGAGTTGTCCACAGGTTAGGATGCCCTTCCAGCAATATGGTAGGAGTTTATAGCGGCCTTTCTTTGTCATTATTTTCCACCAGAGCTTAGATGGGCCAGAGTTGATAGATTCTTTACCCTTCAACAGGGTAATATGAGTGTTCGGGAGTACAACTTTCAGTTTGATTATTTGTCTAGGTATGCTCCCACTATTATAGCTAAGATGGAGGATTGGGTTCACCGATTCGTGATAGGGATGGAGCTACACCTACTTAATAATTGTATGTGGGTCTTATTTTATCCAGGCTTTGATATTAGTATTCAGGGATATGATCAGGACATAGAGGAGTGCTAGAAGAAGTTGATGGCCGATCGTGAGCATGATAGGGGCTAGAGTAAGAGAGCGAGATCTTCAGGTCTTTCTGGTGAGTTTCAAGGTGGTCAGAGACATCAAAACCCAAGGTATCTAGCCCAGCCATCGGCTAGTGCACCCCCTCAGTTTGCTGGATGGAGATTTGATCGTTCCACCCATCCAGGGCCCAGTCAGAGTTCCAGGGCCTGTAGTTCACAGTATAGGGTTAAGTCAAGTCAGATGAGGCAACCTTTGACACGATTTACTCAGTGTAGTAAACAACATTCCAGGAAATGCCTCATAGGGTTGGGTGTTTATTATACTCGTGGTTATCCAGGCCACATTATGAGAGATTGCTAACGAGAGGTGGTGTGGGTATAGTTTAGCCAGAAGGATCTATAGCTATTTTATCATCATCAGTTTCCCCCCCCCCCAAGTCAAGGTTCACAGGTACCAACCGGTCATGGTAGAGTCAGAAGTGGAGCATCTAGCTCGAGCGATCCTTAGAACCGCGCTTATGCATTAGCGGGCCGACAGGATTAGGAGTCATCACCTGATGTTGTTATAAGTATATTATCAGTCTACTCATATGATATATATGCATTGATTGATACAGGTTCCACCTTATCATATGTCACTCCATTGGTTTCTAGCAAGTTTGAGATAAAACCCTAGTTGATTAAATCTTTTGAGGTATCTACACCTGTTGGGGATCCAATGACAGCTAGGTGTGTATATAGATATTGCATAGTAGTAGTTATTAGTCGTTCTACAATAGAAGACTTGATTGAGCTAGATATGGTAGAATTTGATGTTATAATGGGTATAGATTGGTTGGCTTCTTGTTATGCTAATGTTGATTTTAGATCAAAGATGGTTCAATTTCAGTTCCAGGGCAGACTGTTCTTGAGTGAAAGGTAACACTACATCGCTGAGAGGTAGGTTTTTTTCCTATTTCAAGGCAAGGAAGATGATCAGAAAGGGCTATGTTTATCACTTAGTTCGGGTACAAGATGTGAACGCAGAGTCATCGACCCTTCAAATATATCCCAGTGTTTAATGAGTTTTTCGATGTTTTCCCCGATGAGCTTCCAGGCCTTCCGCTAGAGTGGAAGATTAAGTTTGCAATTGACATATTACCATATATTCAACCAATATCTATTCCTCCATATAGAATGGCACTTGCAGAGCTAAGAGAGTTGAAAGAACAATTGAGGGATTTGCTTGAAAAAGGCTTTATTAGACCCAATACATCACTGTGGGAAGCACCTTTATTATTTGTAAGAAAAAGATGTTTCATTGCGGATGTGTATTGATTACAAACAGTTGAATAAGGTGACAATCAAGAATAAGTACCCGCTCTAGAGGATTGATGATTTATTTGATCAGTTGCAGGGTGTCAGGTGTTTCTCGAAGATAGACTTAAGGTCGGGGAACCATCAGGTAAGGGTTAGAGAGAAAGATATTCCGAAGAAGGCATTCAAGACAAGATACATGCTCTTTGAGTTTTGTGTTATGTCATTCAGTTTGACCAATGCCCCAGTAGTATTCATGGACTTGATGAACTGTGTGTTCAACCCCTTTCTATATCTATTCGTGATTGTATTTATAGATGATATTTTGGTTTATTCTTGTTCAGAGGGTGAGCATGCAGATCATTTGCGTACTGTGCTCATAGTTCTACAAAAAAGGAAGTTGTACGCAAAATTCTCTAAATGTGAATTCTTGTCGAATTTTGTAACATTCCATGGAAATATTATTTCAGATGAGGGTATCCATGTTGATACACAGAAGATTGAGGTAGTGAAGACTTGGTCTAGACCCAAGACATCGACGGAGGTTCATAGCTTCCTAGGTTTGGTAGGTTATTATAGGAGATTTGTAGAGGGCTTTTCTTCTCTTTCAGCACCATTGACAATGTTGACTCAGAAGGCAACTAAGTTTCAGTGGACTCATGCTTGTGAGCGGAGTTTCCAGGCATTGAAGAACATATTGAATTCAGCACCGGTTCTGACACTCCCAGAGGGGGCCGATGGTTATTCTATCTATTGTGACGCTTCGGACATTAGATTGGGTTGTGTATTGATGCAACATGGTAAGGTTGTAGCTCATGCTTCTAGATAGCTAAGAAAGCACTAGAAGAATTACCCGACCTACGATTTAGAGTTATCCATAGTGATTTATGCATTAAAGATGTGGATGTACTATTTGTATGGTATTCATATTGATATCTATACAGATCATAGGAGCCTTCAGTATGTCTTCAAGCAAAATGAATTGAATTTACGTTAGAGGCGATTGTCGCACCCCCTTATTTCATCCACGGAGAATGTCCGAGTTCCGACGTTCATAGGGGAAATAACTCATTTCCTTTAGGGATTTGGGTATTTGAAGAGTCGCCATCTAACGGATTATGGTGAGTTAGGGCACCTAGAGCAATTAATCATGTAACTAGTTTGCATTACCAAAGATTTAGGGTAAGGGCTCGAAATAACCTTGAGAGGAAGGTGTTAGGCACCCCTCTTGGTCCATTGTAGTGGGTCCCGACCGAACTTATACTTATGGATTAGTCCTTTAACAAACAAGAAGTTGAAACACAAAATTTGTAAGTAAAAGCATAGTGGACACTGTTTGACTCAAATAACAATAAGACAAGGAATTTGAGCAAGTTCCATACAAGAGAGTAAAGTTTAAACATTGGGAATTGGAGAAAGGGGTCCTAGGTTGGTTAGCCTATAGGATCAACCCACACAATGCCCGGTAAACACTCCTCAATAAGGGCTACACGTGACATTAGCGCGTAGTCATCATATCCTTTCTACCCAATTCTCTTCCCTTGGTCATAGCCTAAAGCATTCTAGAAACCTTGACAATGTCCTATGCGTGCACTACCCGTCCCTTCCTAGTGGCCATGGAGGTATTTCAGGACCTCTATTCTTTTGACAATTCTAGACGTTCCTAAGGTTTTAAAGGATAAAAATCTAGGCGTCAATCAAGAATAGTTTGGACTGCTTATAAAAAACAAGTTATAGGCTCACAGTTACCTCCTCAAACATAGCAAGTAAGTGCACGTCTTCAAACAACATTTCAATACCTAAGAGAAAATCCTGGAACATGATATCTAGGTGAGCAGGGGTTAAACAGCCTTGAATTAGGGAAAAATGTCAAAATCCTATTTAGCTTGCCTACTGGTTTAAACTTGTTAAATCTGGACAGCTTAAGTAGCAAAACACAATTTCAGAGTTGCAGAATTTAAAATCGCCCTATAGGCTTGCCTAAACGCAGAACAATGATGTCCTAAGAGCAAGGTATCTACGTGGGTGCAGTGAATCGGTGAACAGTTTTAAACAGACATTTGAGATCCTATAGGTATACTTTCTAGCATTAGTGAATTAAGGCAGTGTTTTAAAAACTCAATTAAAGAAGTGGATAGTTGATTAAGCCAATTTCAAAGTAAACTAACATGAATTAAACTGACTTGTGTAACTAAATTAATTTTAATTCTATAGGCAGAATCTCTGATTTTTATTCCTATAGCATGGTATCTAATTTTTAAGAGCTGATGTTGGAACCTATATGCATGATTTTAGTGAGGCAAATGTAAACACATGCAGTAGCAGGAATTGTGCTCAATCACTTTACACTCTATAGGCATGGTATCTAATTATGAAGCTTATTCTAAACCTATATATATGGTTTCTATTATTGAATCCATTTAAATCCTATAGACATGATTTCTAATATGGAAAACCTTTAAAATCTTATAGGCATGGTTTTTAGTGTCGTAAAGCAAACATAGCAAGTATATTGACATAATGTTATAGGCATGGTATCTTACCCAAATTATTTAACAAACATAGCTACCCACCCTTTTTCAATAATCACCCCAAAGTTGTTTACAAATAATTATTACAGACCAGCCGAACAAATTACATAAACAAATAAAGAAGGAAAAGAAGAAGTTAACTATTGGGAGCCTGAAGCAGGCCCAAATGACTTCCTAAGCCTCCAATAGCCTCAAATGCAAAATTCCATAGACAATATTATGTCTAGGTGTGTCAAAGTTCCCTAAGGACCTCAAGAATCCCGGACAGTGCTCATACCTAGGCCTTTTCTCAACAATAACTGATATTCGGGCAATGTGGAAGGGCCAACTCTGACATGCCAGAGTTCAGATAAATCTCAAGGACCTCAAGGCAGTACACATGCCAGAAGGGCAGAACCTAATACTCTAGGAGCAATGTGACAGTGCATAATGACTTTAAAAGAGTTTGGTAAATAGAGAAAAAAGATATTAGTAGCAGAAAGAACTTTTATGAAAGGCAAAATAGAGTTAAAAGTAGGAATAGTTTAAAAAGACATTTAGAAATAGTCAGAAAGCAAGCTAGAGAACATACAACTTCAGAACAGATCTCACACAAGGGGAAGACGTATGGGAACATCTAGCATACACCTTAGTGATGGCAATCACATACATAGATGGTAGTTGCAAAGTCAAGTTGAGAACACATATGTTTAAGACACAAACAGAATTACATTAGAACAAACTGTACAAGAAAAAAACATTTTTAGAACAAGCAGGGTTTGGTCATGCTAAACAGTATGAAACTTAAAGCATGTTTTGTGGTACCATAATCTAGGCATGTTGATTGTATACTAAGTAAAATAGCTCATAAACTGGAAATCAAGATTGATAAACTGCAGGAACAAAGTATACACATAGCTTGGTATGTGAATTGAATAAGAACATACCAGTTAAGGGGAATATGCAGAATACAGGGTAAAAATAATGTCAGTAGTCAGCCTTGGCTTACAGCCGACTGAACTAATAGGAGTCGTAAGTAACAAAAAAGAGTAGAGAGCTTTTGAGAGTATAATAGTGTAGATAAATTAGAGTTCCTCTTTTTCTTGTTGTTGTGAACTAAAAAGAAGAGAAAGTTTATATAGGAGTCGATAACTTAACAAAACAAGGAAAGAGATCAATTGAGTAGTAAATCAGGGAAGTTACCCATAAATCAACAAGATCTTCCCTTAATCAAGGGACAATTCAATCAATGGTAAACATGCCAGGTACTTAAGGAAAAGAATAAAGTAAAGCTTTAGGTATAGAATAGGTAATTAAGGGTAAATGCACAGCAGTTTAATTATGGAAACAAATCAACAATAATCAGTGGAATGCAAACAAGGCAAGAAGGACAATTAAGGTAGGTAAATTCAAACAAATTGGGTAAAGAAGTAAAAATCAAAATGTTAAATGGAAGGGGTTCAAATTAAACCATAAAATAAGGGATTCAGAGTAATCAAGGATTCAGAAAATCATGAAAGAAGCAGCATGCTTAGCATATAAAATGAGGTAAAGCATGAATGATCAGTATTTCACACAGCCTTAACAAAATCTATGGCTAAACGACACTAATTCGAAGAAAAGCATACAAGTTTTGCATGAATGGCTAGTACAAACACGAGTTCATAATATCAGTGAAGGTTTGAACTAAGAAAATTTTAATAGAAGCATGCTAGTACAAATAAATCATGAGAAATCACAAAAATCCAAGGCAAGAACACAGTCAGAGGTACCCGTATCAGAAACAAAATGAAAAACCCCAAAATATTAGGGTTTTTAGTACAAACGGGCTAGGGTTGCAGCAAGTTTATAAAATTAGTCAAAAAATGTGTGAGAATCAAAAGTTTAAGCACAAAGAATCATCAAACAAAGTTTAAAAAGAAATTACAAAAACCATACTTTTAGAAAAAGATGAAAACACTTGAAATCATACCATTCTTGAAAAGAATCTCAAGGCTACTATAAAACACACAAGAAACAAACTCAAATCGTCTTACATCTGTACAGATCTAGGAGTTTTAGAAATGAAATTACGGTTTCAAAGAGAACCATACAGAGATGAAGAGCCATATTGAAAATCCCATAGATCGTGGCTAATATAGAACGATTTCATCCGAAATCACACTGGAATGGCCAAGAACAGACGAGAGGTGAACCCTAGATGCAAGTAAGCATGGCCCTGGTCCCTTGAGGTCCTTAGAGATGGAAAGGATAACATGAGAGAAGCCATTGGAGGCCTGAGAGAGAGTGAGAGGTCACCAGAGATAGCCACAGATGGAGGTCGGTGTTTGGATATTAGGGTTAGGTTAAGAGACTTTTGAGAGAATAGAGGATTTTAGGGCGGCGGGTTAGGTTGTAATAGGAATTAGGTTTTGGGAGGTATAGGTTGGTTTAATTAGGAAAGGGCAAACATGGACCGTTGATCAAAACGATCAACTGCCAGGATTTGGTCAGGTATTGGGTTTGTGTGGGTGGGTATTAGGCCTGGGTAGTTTAATTGGATACTGGGCTGGCAATTTGGGTTAGGATTAACGTTGAATTGGGGCTAAAATTGAAATATCATTAGGCCATATTTTAAATAGCCATTTTAATACTATATAATTTATATTAAATAATAAATAATTTCAGAAAAATAAATTCATGTACTAAAATGATTTAAAATAGTTTTTTAATAATTTAAAGATATAAAAGACCATTTTATATATTAAAAACGTAATTATGTTTCAATAGGGCTAGTATTGCAAACATACACAAATTGATTAAAAAAATATAAATGCAATTATAAAAATACAATAAAAATATTTCACAATATTTTGGTATAAATATGGAATTTATATGGCTAAATCGCCATAAAAATAATTTGAAAGATAATTATTGGAAGTTTTATGAGTAAAAAGGGAGGAAATAAATTAATTTGAAGCCTTTAAAATTATAGAAAAATTATAAAAATGCTTATGCATGCTTATATATGCATATATACTATTTTGAAAGTATATTTATGTATTAAAAATATATAGGAAAAATTGGGTATCAACATCTGCCCCTCTTTACTCGGGAAGGATGAAAGAGTTTTCGGGTAAAGAAATGATGGCCAATTTTGACCGGACGGGATGCTTTGAAAAACAGAGGCCGAACTCCGTTCTTTGAGTTGTCTATATACCCCTGGTCTTACGTGAATCAGGCCATGTGTAGTTCTGGATTCATCGGCGGAATATGCCGATGAAATCATTGCAAGAACGAACACGAGATGCGGAAGAGGCTATGGTTAGCAGTTAAGTTTTGAGATAGTTGAAGGAACTGGAGCAAGATCGCTCCTGCTAGTATATCGGTTTCTTACTAGTTACCTGCAGATAAAAGATGCTGCAAACATGTATTTGCGAAAATTTTAACATGATGCAGATTCCCTTTTGGACCATAAAGGTTGTGTTTGGACGGTTGGAGATGAACTCCTTGGACCATGAATTCCTAGGCCATGAATTGTTTAGTGACGGATTCACAGGCCATGAAATGGTGTTCTCGGGCCAGGACAATGGTTCCTTCGAGCCATGGCGCCTTTGAATAATGATATGTAAATTTGAGGGATCCCCAGGCCATGTCATGGTGTCTTCTGGCTATAAGCATGATGCCTTCTAGACTATGACGCCTTCTGATAGATTGGCAATATTTAGCCCATGATATGCAATAGAATGATGTTAACAAGACGAAGCTTAGTCTTGTGAAATGGAGGGAAGAGCTTAGCCCGATCAAAAACCAAATAGATAGTGCTAGAAATAGAGCAATATTTGTACAGAGAGGGACAATGCTTAGACCCATGCAGATGGGGAGGCAAGGATTAGTCTCATGCAAATATGGAGGCAAGGATTAGCCTCATGCAAATATGGAGGCAAGGATTAGCCTCATGCAAATAGGGAGGCATGGATTAACCTCATGCAAGTGTGAGGCAAAGATTAACCTCATGCATGTGTGGAGGCAAAGATTAGCCTCATGCAAGTAGGGAGGCAGGGATTAGCCACATGCAAATAGGGAGGCAAAGATTAGCCTCATCCAAATATGGAGGCAAGGATTAGCCTCATGCAAGTACGGAGGAAGGGATTAGCCTCATGCAAGTATGGAGGCAATGATTAGCCTCATGCAAGTACGGAGGCAGGGATTAGCCTCATGCAAATAGGGAGTCAAGGATTAGCCTCATTCAGATACGGAGGCAAGGATTAGCCTCATGCAGATATGGAGGCAAGGATTAGCCTCATGCAAGTACGGAGGAAGGGATTAGCCTCATGCAAATAGGGAGGCAAGGATTAGCCTCACACAAATATGGAGGTAAGGATTAGACTCATGCTGGTGTGGAGGCAAGGATTAGACTCATATAGATATGGAGGCAAGAATTAGCCTCATGCAAGTAAGGAGGCAGGGATGAACCTCATGCAGATATGGAGGCAAGGATTAGCCTCATGGAAGTATGGAGGCAGGGATTAGCCTCATGCAAATAAGGAGGCAAGGATTAGCCTCATCCGGATATGGAGGCAAGGATTCACCTCATGAAGATAGGGAGGCAGAAGGAAAGGATTAGCCTCATGCAGATAGGGAGGCAGGGATTAACCTCATACAGATATAGAGGCATGGATTAGCCTCATGCAGGTAGGGAGGCAAGGATTAGCCTCATGCAAAGAGCACGTAGCAATTAAGAGTAGTATATGTCTTAGTTGGAGATATATATGGTGTCTGATTGCCTGATTGATAGTGATCTTGCTACATGTATATATTTGCGGATGTTATCATTACGTCGGATGTGCCTGCGTTCAAAGAAAAATTGTAAGTTTTGTGGGGGAAGGTTAGTTCGTGCTTCTGTCGGCTGTCTTCGCTTTGCTCCGTTCTAAAATCCTTTCGAGTTCCCCCGGGTAACACCTGACTGTTATGGAAATAGAGTTTTCAAAAATATGCAATTATTGATAAAACAAATAGAGTTGTTTTAGAAATGTATTGATATATCAAGTAATTTTGATGAACTAGTGACTGTAACACATCTCAAAGGCATCGCAGCTCTCTTATATTGGAATTTTGAGGGTCATCCTCAAAATTCTGCCCTAGTTTGGTAGATAATCTTTTGACCGTTTGCAGATAATGGATCTTGCTGAACCTTCTTCGGAATTTTGAGAATCCTTCTCAAAATACTGCCCTAGTTTCTTAATTGATTACTAACCGTCTCACACATGTTGGCATTAGTTGGACTTGCTCCGGAATTTTGAGAACCCTCCTCAAAATTTTGCCCCAATTTCTGATCTTGGGGGAAATGAAATTTTATTATGATATGATCGAACCCATAAGGCTGCCTACGTAACCCCTTTTAAATGGGAATCAGGTCAAGAGTAGTTCAATTACATCAAATGAGGAAGTGTAAATAATCTAAGCATAGTATCTCTTAACTGCATCTAAATTGATTGGTTTTGGCCAGATTTCTCCATCTATTTCTGCAAGTACGAGTGCTCCTCCTGTTAGTACCCTGTGAACCATGTACGGACCTTGCCAGTTAGGAGAGAATTTTCTTTTGGGTTCATCTTCATGTGGGAAGATCTTCTTCAGCATCAACTGACCTGGTGCAAATTGCCTGGGTTTGACCCTTTTGTTGAAAGCTCTAGACATTCTATTTTTATAAAGTTGGTCGTGGCACACTGCGTTCATCCTCTTTCCATTGATGAGGGCCAATTGTTCATAGCAGCTCCTTATCCACTCTACATTGCTAAGTTTCACTTCCCGTATGATTCTTAAAGAAGGAATCTCTACCTCGGCTGGAATAACGGCCTCGGTACCATAAACCAACTTGTAGGGAGTTGCCCCGGTTGATGTACGAACTGTAGTGCGGTATCCAAATAAAGCAAAAGGTAGCTTCTCGTGCCACTATTTACGATTCTCTACCATCTTCCTTAGTATCTTCTTGATGTTTTTGTTGGCTGCTTCTACAGCTCATTCATCTGAGGTCTGTAGGCTGTGGAAATATTGTGCTTGATTTTGAATGTATCACATATGGCTTTTATTAGATCACTATTGTGAGCACGTGATTTTTGCCGTATGAGAACTACTTACAAAAAATTCAAAATAAAATAATTTTTTCTTTGTGTGCAATTTTGAGAATTCGCGTGGCATTCTTTTTGGATAATTATTTGTATTTTTGTCTGTGAATGTTTATTCTATTTTAATTTATAAAAAAATACAAAAATATATATGTTGCATTTGCATTTACGATTTAGTTTTGCAATTTAGGATTAATTAAACAGTAATTTGTTTTACGAAAATGAAAAATCGAAACAAATAACGTACTTTGCATTTTTAGTGTCTAGTGTCAAAATTGTTTGATTATCTTTGTATTTAATTTTGTATGATAATTATTATTAAAGGTTAATTAATATTTTTCTAAGTTAATTTTGGCTTTACAATTTATTTTAGAATTGTTGGTAATTAGGAATTAAAAAGAAAATAAAAGGAAAAAGAAGAAACAAGAGAAGAAGAGTTAAAATCGGACTGGGCTAGTTTTAAAAAGAAAATGTTCAGGCCCAATGTCAAACCCCATATCCAGGCCCAAACCAGCCGGTCCAAGAGACCATACCAAATGACGTCGTTTCATCGCCAATCAATCTCAACCGTTCAATCACCCAATCCAACGGTCCAAGATCCCCCTCCCATAACCCGTCTCTAGCCCGACCCGCTTACCCCGAACCATACCCGCCCCAGCTAAGCCTAAACGACCCCGTTTGGCTTAAGTGACTTAATCTGGACCGTTGGTTCCCATCATCCAACGGCCCAGATTAATCAACTAATTTTGATATACCAAACACCCCCCATTCATCTCTTCAGAGACCAAAACACACACCACCACACACCACCGCTTTCCGCCCGCCGGAAATCGCCCACGGCGGCGGACGGTGGCCAAACAACCCCAAAATCACACTCCTGAACCATCAAACCATCCCCTCTCCGAATTCACGCTCATTTTTCTTCGAATCACCCCCGAGCCCCTCGAATCTTCGATCGAAGATCCCCGTCCCAAACCCCAGCATGTCCGCTTAACCCCAAAAGCACACCCAATAATCCCCTTGAACTCCTTGTCGCTAATCCCTAACCAAATTGGCTCGAATCCGAGTAAAACTCGTCGAATGGCGGATCTAGGGTTCAACGGTTCGAGACTGTTTCAGAGCTGTCAGGGTTGAATGAGTTCTAGTTAGTATTATAAGCCTATTTCTGACGAAATAGACGTATAATGCTAACTGGAACTCAAGTTCGAAAGGGCATGTTGGTGGGATCCAAGAAAAGAATAGTAAGTTATTCTTAGCTTCTTCTTTTCCTTTTTCTATATGTTTATTTGTTTGTGTTAAGTTGTAATTAGTCGTTTCTTTAGGTTTTCAGTTTAAGTTAATTCTTAATCCAGTAAATATTCCGCCTCTTTTTCTGATTCTGGTCAGATTAAATACTACAATGTTCAATTGAGTAGTTCAATAGATTATTCGTTTGCCTAAATTAGGTTCGTTGTAATTCGTCTTTGTCCGTTATTTTCTCCTTTCTCCATCAGACCATTTAGTTAGTCCACTTTTCTTCTGTCAATTAATAACATATGTTATAAATAGTTTCGTCGATTAATTCATTCTTGTTTGTATACCAATATTTTTCGTCAAATGGTTTGATGTCGTGTGTTATATGTACTGATCCTTAGACACTTAGCTTTAGGGCTTATTGTCAATTTACTGACACTAATCATGTATGTTGTATAGACTTGACTTAGAATTGTGTTAGCTTAATCCCTGTATCGACGTGATTTTGATTCAGTTTCAGCTTCAATGATTTCTGTGTGGTGTTAATATAATTTTGATTTAAATTCAGTCCATTTGTTCCAATTAGAATTCAGCTTTAGTCATTCAGTTGTTAGGTATTTGATAGGTTTGATTGGTTATAGCTGAGGTTTTTAGAGTTTAAATTCAATTCATTTAGATAATTGAATTAGGAATCAGTGTAGTTAAATTGGTCATAACTGGGGTAGGATAGGAATTTCAGGTAACTCAGGGGGTAATTGGGAAGTTTGAAATTAGAAAATGGCTTAGTTGAATATTATGTCAGGAAGTACTAATGGACCATTAAATTATTCTATTTGCTTAATGATAGTGCGGAACAAGACATAATGGTACGGGGGTAATGATAAAAGCTAAAAGGATACACATAGTAGAGGAATATATTACAAGCTGGAAAGTAAAAGAAACATGGGGGGCAATAATAAAAGATATCTTTTACAACTGTAAAGAGAAAAGGGGGGTTGGAAAGGGGTTCAAGAGTTGGGTATAAAGATGGGGGATCAATTTCAGAGAAAGGAGGGGGAAAAGGAGAACATTCTGAGAACTCTAAGAAGTAACATTGTTCCATTGAGTGATTGGTGATTTCTAAAATTTCCATAAGGCTGAAACAATTTCTGGTCAGTTGATAGTTGAAATAAGTTGAAGTCAAATCAGGTTAAGGTCTTTTTTGTTCATTCGTTTCAATTGAAAGGGTTTTCCTAGGCTGGTATTTCACTTTTCTGGGTTGGAAATTGATTGAAAATTGTTGCTAATCACTGCGCTTGCTACTGTCTTGCTGCTGCTGTCTTCTTCTTAAATTGCAATCTCATTTGTCCTTATTTTGATTGCTGTAATCAGATACACATTCGAAATTCTGATGTAATTATGAGATTGAACATGGAATAAATTGCACGCTTGCTTGGTTCTGAGAACTGATGCTGGCTGATGGACTTAAATGGATGCTAGAATTGTTAAGCATTATTGAGCAGTGATTTGTTGTATATAAACTTTGGATTTATTTTTATTCATGGACTGTTAGCTGATTCAGGGTCTTCTGATGCGAATTTTGTAGTCATTAGGTGACAATTGGATCCGATTTAAACTTCCAGTTGATATTATTGAATGTTAATTGAAGCTACTGAAAATCGATTTGAGCCCAGTCATGATTTAATGTTGAGGTCAGCTCAGATGTGATAACAGTTTAACTGGACTAGGTCGGTAATATGGCTATCCACCGTTTTAACATATACATGAGAATAAATGTCGGGGACTTAGTTAATGTGTGTATTTAAATTGTTATCCTTGAATTAACGTTAGGATTTGTGATTATTCAGATTCAAAGAATTGGTTCATTGAGTTTAGTAGTATGCTTTAGTTAATAACCTCCCTTAATTTGATCAACACCTTCAAATAAATACCTTCAGTTATTTGCATGCCTGAGTATGAAGCTACAATCAAAACAATCAATGCTAGCTTGAATTAAGTGAATAAACTTGAGACAACTCAGGAGTAATTGCTCAATTCGAAATGTTGCGTCTGGGTTTTTAACTCAATATAGTTTTCAGTCTTTGAATGAGCAGCCCAGGCCCATCTCTAATGGCCGTGTGTATTTGGGTCCAGGCTAAAATACGCGCACAGCCCATCATTGGCGTGGGCCTGCGCATAACACTCTCTTCGTTGGGTTTGTCGTAAAGCCCGATGGCTTTAGTGCAGATTTATTATGTGGTTTGCCTCAGTCCAGCAACAAGTTAATTAGGACCTTTCTTTTATCGATAGAGACAATAAAGGTAGAAAATCATAGTCTCTTTAGGATTGGCCTTTAAATAAAAAGAGATGAGCCTCGCCGAATAAAAATGCAAACTTGCGGTGCCCTCAATAGATACTTGTATTAAAATACTTAGATTTTGGGATGAGCCGTTCAATGAATTTCACGGCCATCCCCAAAATAATAACGCGTTAGTCTCTTTAGGTGCGTATTTTAATAATATTACCTCCCTAAACTCGGGTGCGCATTTATGTGACCCAAATCCAAATCCCAACGATGTTAAAGTATGTCCAAAAACCACGGGTGCATTTATGTGACGTGGTTCAAGACTTGTTTTATTGACGTTGCAATTTTCTTTAAAAATGAATAAAAGCGGTTAAGGTTAAAATTTGCACATAGGTTCATAATTGTTAAAATCAGATAATTTAAGACAAATATAATAGTTGAGCGACCGTGCTAGAACCACGGAACTCGGGAATGCCTAACACCTTCTCCCGGGTTAACAGAATTCCTTACTCAGATTTCTGGTTCGCGGACTGTAATACAGAGTCAATATTTTCCTCGATTCGGGATTCAACCGGTGACTTGGGATACCATAAATCTCCCAAGTGGAGACTCTAAATCTTTAATAATAAATCCCCTTTTCGATTGTCCTTTAATTGGAAAAACTCCCTTATGCCCTTGCGGGTGCAGGTATAAAGGAGGTGTGACAACTATTAAGGTTGGTGTCATTATCAGTAACAATGGACTCGGGAACTCCGAATCGACAAACAATTCGATCCTTGACAAAATCTGCGACAACTTTCTTGGTTACAGCTTGGTAAGATGCAACCTCTACTTATTTTGTGAAGTAATCAATGGCTACTAGAATGAACTTGTGTCCGTTTGAAGCAGTGGGCTCGATCATACCAATAACATCCATTCCCCAAGCGGCAAATGCCCAAGGTAATCTTGTTGCATTGAGCTCGTTTGGCGACATTTTTATCATATCGGCATGCACTTGGCATTGAAAGCACTTGCGTACATACTGGATGCAATCTGTTTCCATGGTCATCCAAAAGTAATCGGCCCTAAGTATCTTTTTAGCATAGACAAAACCATTCATGTGCGGTCCACAAGTCCCGGCATATACATCCTCAAGTAGCTTAGAAGCTTCCTTTACGTTGACACATCGTAGCATACCTAAATCAGGAGTTCTCCTATACAAGTTTCCTCGACTGTGGAAGAAGTGATTGGACAATATCCGGAGTATGCATTTCTTAGTGTGATTTGCGTGCTCCAAATATTCTCCATTCAATAAATACTTCTTGATGTCATGGAACCAAGGCTTTCCATCCGTCTTCTGCAACATGAGCATAATATGCCGACTGATTATGGATCCTCACCAGAATAGGGTCAATATAATTCTTATATGGATGTTGTATCATAGATGACAAGGTGGCCAATGCATCGGCAAATTCATTCTGAATTCTAGGCACATGTTGGAATTCTATCTTCGTGAATCTCTTTCTTAATTCCTGTATATGGTGCAGATATGGCAATATCTTGGAATTATAGGTAACCCATTCTCCTTGTACTTGGTGCACAAGCAAATCTGAATCACCGATCACCAGTGGCTCATGAATGTTCATGTCGACTGCCATGTTGAGTCCTAGTATGCAGGCTTCATACTCTGCCATGTTGTTTGTGCAGGGAAATCTGAGTTTAGCAGATAGCGGATAATGTTGACCCGTTTCTGATACCAAAACTACTCCAATGACTATTGTATTGAATTTTGTGGCTCCATCAAAGAACATCCTCCAGCTGTCATATGCTTTGGTAATGTCTTCTTCTATGAACCATACTTCATCATCAGCAAAATATGTTTTCAAAGGTTCGTATGCTCTTCCCACCCGATTTTCAGTAAAGTGATCTACCAATGCTTGTCCCTTGACCGCCTTTTGAGTTATGTAGACAATATCGAACTCACTTAACAGTATCTTCCATTTCGCCAACATTTCAGTCAGCATGGGTTTGTGGAATATGTACTTCAGAGGGTCTATCCTAGATATGAGGTACGTAGTGTAGGCACAGAAGTAATGCCTCAATTTTTGAGCTGTCCAGATTAAAACACAACACGTGCGTTTGAGCAGAGAGTACCATTCTTCATAAGGTGTAAACTTCTTACTCAAGTATTATATGGCTTGCTCCTTTCTTCCTGTCTCGTCACGTTGTCCCAAAACACATCCGAACGGTCCATCTAATACAGATAGATAGAGTAGCAAAGGTCGTCCTGGTTTTGGCGAGACTAGAGCTGGTGTTGTGGACAGGTACTCCTTGATCTTGTCAAAAGCTTTATGACAATCCTCGGTCCAGCTTGTTTCGGCATCTTTCCTTAGCATCTTGAAGATGGTTTCACAAATGACTATGGACTGTACTGTGAAGCAACTGATATAGTTGAGACGTCCTAGGAAGCTCATCACATCCTTTTTGCTCTTAGGTAGTGGTAACTGCTGAATAGCCTTGACTTTAGATGGATCCAGCTCGATCCCTCGATGACTGATGATAAATCCTAATAATGTTCCTGCGGGAACCCCGAATGCACACTTTGCGGAATTTAGTTTCAAATTGTACCTCTTTAGCCTGTCAAAGAACTTTCTTAGGCCTGATATGTGATTTGCGGCCCTCTTGGATTTGATAATGACATCGTCCACATACACCTCTTTTTCTTTATGGATCATGTCATTGAATATAGTTGTCATGGCTCTCATGTAAGTGGCCCCAACATTCTTTAGACCGAACGGTATCATCTTGTAATAGTATAAACTCCAAGGTGTAATAAAAGGTGTCTTCTCTAAATCTTCTTCATCCATCCAGATCTGGTGATAGCCCGCAAAGCAATCTACAAAGGACTGGAGTTCATGCTTGGCGCAATTATCAATTAGGATGTTTATATTTGGTAGTTGAAAGTCGATTTTGGGACTCGCTCTATTTAAATACTGATAGTCAATACATACTTTGACCATCTCATCCTTCTTCGGATTGGCACAATGCTAGCTAACCGTGTTGGGTACTCAACCACCATGAGAACTTTGGCTTTGATCTATTTGGTAACTTCCTCCTTGATTTTCATGCTCATGTCTGGTTTGAACTTTCTGATTTTCTGCTTTACTAGTGGTCACATGGGATTAGTAGGAAACTTGTGAGCCACTATGTACGTGCTCAAACCGGTCATATCATCATACGACCATGCAAAAATGTCCTCATACTCTTTTAGGAAATGAATGTACTCTTCCTTCTCTATTGGTGACAATTAAATGCTGATGTGAGTCTCCTTAACGGTCTCGGCGTCTCCCAAAATTACTGCTTCGGTTTCATCTAGATTGGACTTAGGCTTATTCTCAAAGTTTTCAACCTCCCTAACAATTTCCTCAGGTATCTCATCTTCTTCATCTGAATCACTATCCTCATGTTACGTTGCCTCATTACATGTCACAGTCACGGGTACATAAGGAAAAGTAATAATAACCATGTAGAAAGAAAAGTGTAAAAATAGTAATGAATAATAAAGAGCAAATGCATTTGATCAAGACTGAAAAATCATCCAGACAAGTACAGCTCGATAAATCGGCCATTTATTTTGAAACAAGTAAATCTTAAAACAAAATTATTGGAAATCTTAAATGCCTAGAATGGCTATTGAAGTAAAAATCTGCCAAGCTACCCAAGGACTCGGCGGGCTCGGGATGGTGTGGCAGTCCAGTTCCTAAGATCAGATCCCTTCTTTACGATCTGGATGGTGAGGCCTTCTTCCTCCTCCTCCTCAATTATGGCACTGCAGTCCATGTCCTCATCCGCCAAGAACAAATTCTTTAACCCAGCGAGTGCTTCCTCTTCTGCAGTCCCCTATATTGTATTAGCTTGGTGAAAAGCTTGTTCCAAATGTGGCACTGGTTGCTCGAGAGGGTAGTACGGTCCATGCCATAGAGGCGACCAATTTCTATACTCTTGCCATGTGTACTAATATCCGAGCGCAAAGGTGGTACCATGATTTTTTAACTATATTGGTTTGGTGATACCTTGGAGGTTCTTTCCCTATCCTTTGCCCGGTTCATATCAAGACCAGGCCAATATGCTTTCTATTTTACTGCTCCGCCATTTATCCTTCTCGATTTCATTAACCCGTTCAATGTGATGGTAGGTTTCCCCTCCTAGCTTTCTTCTATGTCCAATAGCCGGGATGGTTTGACTAGTGTAGATGGGGTTACTCCCATCTTCGTGAATGATCACCTCCTGATGATTCCATTCGAACTTCACGGCTTGATGTAGTGTGGAGGGCACGACCCCAGTGACATGGATCCATGGTCGGCCTAATAGAAGATTATATGAGGCTGGTATGTTGAGTACCTGAAATTCGATGTCGAACCATGTTGGCCCCATCTGTAAGCAAAGGTTGATTTCCCCGATCACGGCCCTTTGGGACCCATCGAAAGCTTTCACGTTCATGCTTCCTACCCGTATTTCATGGAAACCTTTGTCCATCCTTTTCAGAGTGTCCAACGGACATATATTTAGGCTTAAACCTCCATCAACCAAGACCCTAGCAATGAATTTGTCTTCAAATTACACTGTAATGTGCAATGCTCGATTGTGATTTAGCCCCTCAGGTGGTAGCTCATCTTCGTGGAAGATAATCTTATGACTCTCCAATACTTGCCCCACCATGTTGGCCATTTCTCCACCAGTAATGTTATTGTATACATAAGCCTTGCTCAGCACTTTCATTAAAGCATTCTTATGTGCCTCTAAATTTTAAAACAGTGACAGGATAGATATTTGAGCTTGGGTTTTGTTCAGATGGTCAACGACGGAATACTCTTTTGCATGTACTTTCCTCCACATGTCATCTGGCCCTGTCTCAATGACGGGTTGCCTGGTAGTGGCATCCTTGCTTGATCCTCCCAGGTTTTTAGGTGTATAGACTCTTCCAGTATTAGTTATCCCTTGTGCAACATCAGATTCTTCTACCTTGGCCTTCCCTTTCCGCCGAGCTTCGGCAATGTAATCCTAGGGTATTGCTTTTGAGTAGAATGGAGGTATGGTTTAAATCGTCATAGTGAAAGGTGTTACCACTTCTACTTCAAATGGAGCGGGGGTCACCGTAGGCAGATCCACCTCTACCTCGAATGGAACCGATACAGTTACCTCAACCTCGGTTGGTGACTGAGTCTGTACCACGATAGGTGTAAGTATGACTGCAACTTTAGAATCATTGCCTTTTCGAATAAGCCTAATCGACCCCTCAGGGTCCCACTTTTCGTTCGTCTCTATCACATGTACTCCACGACCTCTAGATCAGGGAGGGGTTGTCGCAGATATTAGGTGCGGTTACCTTTGCTGGTATGACCTTGTTGTCAATTAGCGTCTGGATCTTATCCTTCAATGTTCGGCGCTCAGCAGCGGTGTACCCCTTCATACCGGAGTGATAGGCATAAGTTTTGTTCGGATTGACCCATTGGGATGGGTTTCTAATGCCATAGCAGGAACAAGAGTGACGTAACCCACGACTTTCAACCTTTCATATAACTGGTCGATAGGCTCAGCAATGGCGGTGTATTGTCTGGGTGGCTTGAGATCGAAATTGGGTCTTGGTCTTGGTAAGTTTTGTTGAGTTGAATGTGATTGGAAATGGGATGGTTGGGAGTTATAGGTGTGGTGGACAGTGGGAGCCTCGTTGTGCCTGAGATAGGCCTAGTGACAAATAGATTTGGCGAACTTTAAATGCCAATAAATGTTTCATTTCATAATATAAAAATAGACGAATCCCAAAACGATACTAAGATAATAGAAAATAAGTCACTACTGGCACTTGGCCTTATTACATTTTAGGAAAACAAGTAAATCTAGCCTATTTGGTCCCAAAAGGACCTTCCCCATAATCAATCTTCCTAACTACGTCATATAGGTTCCCTAGCTCACGCAGACCCAGCAGCAAGTAGGCTCTGACCAGATATCCTCCTTCAGCTCCTTCAGCGATCTGGCAATCCTCGATCCTCTTTATGACTTTGCCTTCCATCTCCCCTATTACTCGCTACAAATATTCCAGTTTCATTTTAGAAGTGAGTGCCATCTCTTTCAATTCTTCAATCAACCGTACATTCCTCTCATGTATTTCCCGGTGCTCATTCAGAGAGTCGTGGACCCTCTTGTGCAGCCTGTTGTATTTAACTTGAGCCTCAGCTTCTTCGTCTATGATCCTATACTCTCGACCAGTTCCTGGCATCACCATCCCTTTCAGATTGTCTTCCAACCATGTTGGGTAGAGAGGCTCACACCCTGTATGATATCTGTCTGGCTCGACACTGTTCTTTTCCACAATGATTTTGCAGAGCCACATGTGCTGAGCTTGGCACTTGTAAGGGACGTCGTTGTCTTGAAAGTCTGCCCTGAAATGACTCATCTTGGAAACCCTTGGTACTGTGAGCACGTGATTTTTGCCCTATATGTATTACTCCAATAAATTCAAAACAAAATAATTTCTTTCAGTGTTTGCAATTTTGTTGGATTTCATGGCATTTTCTGTTAATTATTTGCATTTGTCTGTGCACGTTTATTTTTTTTAATTCATGAAAAATACAAAAAATATGTTGCATCTGCATTTAGGATTTAATTTTATATTTTTAGATTAATTAGTAAATTAGTTTGTTTATAAAAAATGAAAATCACAAAAAATAATTCATTTTTGCATTTTACTTTTTAATTTTGAATTGTATAGTTTTCTTTAAATTTAGGATTTAATGAAGTATTGTAAATACCATGATGAGTGATTAATCTAATTGGGTAGGTTAATTTAGTTTAAAAATTATTATTATTAATTTAGGTTTTATTTTAATTTTGAAAAGAAAAGAATTTTGAAATTGAAAAAATAAAGAAGTGAAAGAAAATCCAAATCTGGGCTAAAACCCATTTAGTTGTTCCCAGCCCAAACGAAATTACCCAGTACCCAGCCCAAACCCACGCCTTGACCCAATCGGTTCCCCCCCAAACCAAACGACGTCGTTGCATGGGCAACAAATCAGTACCGTCGAGGTTTCTTGATCGGACGGTCCTGAAGCCCGGGCGACTTAGTATTTAAATGTCCAAACCTGCCCCTCTACCCCTCACTTATCTCCCTCACAACCCGCCCCTGCAAACCCTAACAACGCCGCCCCTAAATCCCCCCACCACCGGAGGGGGCACCACCACGAACCGACCACAAATTAACACCAAGTACCCTCCTCAACTCCCTCAGTCCAAATCTACAAGCACCTTCCATCGAACAAGCCCAGAATGTCTCGAATCTTGAATTGAAAGAAAAACCCTAGCACCGCTCATATGTTCTCCGATGGCAGCGCCGCCTCGATTCGACCCCAAAATCACACTCCTGAACCCCCATCTCTCCCTCACTCTAAATCCCCACTTAGATTCCCTCAAATCACCCCAGAACTCTCCGAATTTAAAATCTCAGTTCGACCCCTAAAAATTCCGTCGAAGCTATGGGCATGCATGACCTTAAGCCTCCGATTTACTCGAGTTTGAATTCTGATTCAACATGAATTGATGCTGCTCATTTGTTCTTGACAAAGAACAAGGGATTAGCATCAGTTCCGTTTAAATCAAGGTGTCCGATACCATTTAGGTTTTACTAGTGTAAGTTTCTTTCCCTTTTTTCTTTTCTATACGAGTTTACCTTTTGGTCCTCTTCTTTTCTTCTCCCTTTCTTTAAGTCTTTTTTTACCTTGACTGAAATTTGAACAAAGTTCTGAACCTAGTTTCTCTTAAGATTGATTTTGCGTTCGTATTTCTTTCATTGGCTTTTTAGTTTTCTTTTTCTTTTTTGTAGTTTATGGTCTGGTTAATTTTCATTAGTGCCATGCTTAAATTTATCATTTTTGTCTTTGTTTTGGTCACTGAGCTTAATTAGTTAGCTTAATTAGTTCCCCATTTGTTTGTGATTGTTAATTAGTTGATTTGTTTGGTTTTTAATTTTTCTGAGTTCATTTGGGTTTCGTCTTTGGGCTCTAAGGTCAGTCTATGATCTCATGTTAAAGGCATTCTGTTTGGCCTGAGTCTGAGCCCATGTCTAGTTAAGCATTGAGCCTGTTTGGGGATTCAAAGCCCGTGTTCAAGTCTGGCCGGGCTTCAAGGTAAAATACAGGGGTAATAGGGGTAAATTGGGTAAGTCACCTAAGGGAATCTTGCTATAACAGACTAGGAAGCTTCTAGGAAGCTGGGGAAGGGGTTGGTTCTAATTTTCTGTTTTTTATAAGGGTATCTGTGCTATATGAAAATGAAAAAGGGGGGCAAAGTGCAAAAATTAAGTCTGCCCTAATAGCTTGCCTATAAAGGCAGCTTTTCTTGCCTTTGAAGGCAGACCCAAAGGCTAAAAAGAAGAAAAGCTCAGAAAAATACAAAAATGGCAGGAATTTTACTGTTTCATTGAATTTCAGTGGTTGTGGATTCCTTTTCAACTTCTGAAACTACTTTTACTCATCCGAGTGGGAAAGGGACTGAACTTTATCGCCAAAAAGTTGGGTCTAAAGTTTTGTTGGGCTGTCAAGTGTTTGAGTTTGTTGTATTGAACTGCTGTACATCATTTCTGGGGTTGGGACTGGTTTTTCTAGTTGTTTCGGTGCTGATTCTTGTTGCTGCTCCTGTTGATTTTTCATTTTGTCTTTGTTCATTACCAGGTACACATCTTTGCACTTTATTCGAATGTAAAGCTTGATGTGGGAAATCAAAATTGGAATCTGGAGCTTTGAGTTGTATTCAATTTGAGTTTAAATTATGAATATAGCATGCTTGTCAACTCTGTTTTGCAGGAAATTTCACTTACTGCCTTTCAACTGTGAACAATGGGATCAACCTTTAACATCTGAATGTCATACGACATGGTAGCCTAGTCTATATGTCTACCTCAGTATAGGTTCTTTATAGGTAGTCATTTTACTATTCGCTTGTCTCGAGGTAAGTAGTTTGACTGATTTAGATACTGTTGACTCAAGATTGTTTATTTCATGGACTATTAGATCTGATTGAAATTGGTATTTACATTTAACTTGCCTAAGTTTTGTATCGCATTTTCTGGTACGGTTTTAGAATTCGAGCAAGTTGTTTGCTCTCGAAGAACTATGATTCAGACTATGAATTTACAGTTCGACGAGTACCAAATCTGGTAAAATACCATCAGGGTTCGAGCTCTATATAATATGTTGATGATGTAGTTTGGGACTTGAATTTTCATTATGCCATTTGGTCCAATATGGTTGCTGCATTTTGTGGCGGAAATGGGTTTAGCAATACATGAAAAGCATTACTAGAAGTTGAGTTCTGCATTAAAAATCATGGATGCAGATTTAGCATGTAACAAAGAGTAACCTTGGATTCGTATTTGCGTGTAAATAGATATGAATTTGAGCTAGCAATCTGGATGTATGTATGACTATCTTTATGGAATCAAGTAAGGGAATTGGGCCCGGTTGGACCGCATGGGACATCTTGTTAGGAAAGGGTCTTCATATCTGTATTGCTTCCCCCTTACTCCAAATGCTTCAAGTAATATTGGGCCTATAGTCAGCCCAAAACCATCTCATGCGATGTGAATGCTTGTTCTATCCCATTCATACTTTTGGCTAATAAAAGTGATCTGAACTTCAATTTTAGGGTATGTTTAATGTCGTGGCCCGAGTTAATTAATTACCGTCCCTCCATGTGTTTGTGGCGTAATATCAACCAATATATGACCCTCGCATGTTTTAATTAGACAATAAGACAAATATTCATAAAGAAACCTTTAGGGTCATCTAAAATACTATCGTGGTTGTGGACACGTTCACGTGACACGGTTACGATTCTTAAAAATAAATCGTAGTATACGTTCGTGTAACTTCGGCTAAACTTTCTTTATAATAATAAGCGTTATTAATTATGGACACGTTCGCGTGACATGATTTTTGACGCGCCAAAGGAAAAGAGTATACGTACGCGTAACCCAATTCTTTAACTAGGGATAATCAAGTGATTTAAAAGCGGTAAAGGGTAAATGCACATAGGATCTAAAGTCAGTATATAAACAAATTTAATAAGCCAAGTATTATCAAAGCGACCGTGCTAGAACCACGGAACTCGGGAATGCCTAACACCTTCTCCCGGGTTAACAGAATTCCTTACCCGGATTTCTGTGTTCGCAAGCTGTAGAACAAAGTCAACTTCCTCGATTCAGGATTTTAAATCGGTGACTTGGGACACCCTAAATTATCCCAAGTGGCTACTCTGAATTTTTAATAAATAAACAATCCCATTTTGATTGTCCTTTAATTGGAAAAACTCCCTTATATTTATGCCCTTTATGGGGTGTAAGTAAAAAGGAGGTGTGACAGCTCTGACGACTCTGCTGGGGATCGAAACCAGAATCTCTGGTTCAGGGTTCAAGAATTCAAGCTTGTTAACATTATATTTTACTTGGCTTTATTTATTGTTAATATTATTGTATTCTGTGAATCTTTTGTGCTAAATGCTATCTGTTTACCGCTTTAATATTATCTGACTTGTATATAACTGTCTTCTTACGCCACCCATCTGAGTCTACTGGAAATGGTGCATACGTTCGCGTAGCCCGCTTTTTCTGTAGAAATTATACCAAATAGAATGAGGCTGGGCAAGCGACAAGGCCGAGTAGACTTCAGTGCTCCCAGTACGTCGCCCCCTCCTCGGACCCAGTTGTACGCTCGGGTACCCCAAGTCTAGACCAAAACCCCAGGATTTAAACCTAGAAAAACACAACCTCATGGCGGATCCCTAGTAGGAATGTTTGTTTGCATCATGTGTATTTGACTTAGGGGACTCAACACAGGGGTTGGGTCCGTCTAGGACAGGTATGCCCGAAATAACAGACCATCCTGATGCATTCTACGTGCTATGTGAACATTTATTCTAGCTTGCATGCTGACATGCTAGGGAAAATAAAGCCAACAAAAAGAGGGAAAACCAAGAGTGATATAGGGAAGGAAATAAAACCCGGTTCTAAACATCCCGGTTTTTGAAAAGCATCCTGAAACTCTGCCTAAAATTTTTCAAAAAAAAAGTTATTCCACAAGAGTCAAACACGGTGTTCTTTCAAATGTGTCAAAACTGACCGAACTACGCAGGTCTGATTCTCACCGGATGTGGGATACGTAGGCAACCTACATAAGGTTCGGCCTTATTTTTGAAAAAAAAAGAAAAAACAAGGAAAGAGAGTCGGTGGTCGAGTGAACGCAATCTTGATTTTTGGTCAAAATAAGCCGATCCAGCTTCGGCAATGTCTTAAACCGTTCTTGTCAAGATGGCCTCAGAGTATTTTTCAGTTGTCGAAAGGCTATTTTCACAAAAGAATGGACAAGTTTGTAATTCCCCCCTGGCCTCAAAATTCGCGCGAAATTGGGAAGGGGACCTATTTGCAAAAAACAGCCATTCGGCTAAAGTTGCATATAGGGAAGAAATTATGGTTCTTTTCTTTTCTTTTTAATTTTTCTTTTCTTCTTCAGAAACTGTTTACAAAAGGGTCAACTCGAGTCAACCCTAATCTTAATCTTCCACAGTAACAAATGAATACCATCCAGGAACCGCCAGAAGTGGTCAAGGAACAGACTCAGCTACACTTGCGTATGTGGTGGAATGATCTAGATGAAGATGGTCAGAAATGGGTGAAAAAGCACTTGGGTGCCCTTATAGACATCTTTGAGATCAAACCACGGGAAGATTTGATAAACGTTTTGGTAACCTTCTGGGATCCTGTCCACAATGTCTTTCATTTTTCGAATTTCGAGATCACCCCTACTTTGGAGGAGATAGCTGGGTACATTGAATTCGGACGGGATAGCTGGGTACATTAAATTCGGACGGGATTTGAGGAAGCAACAACTTATATTTCCAAGGGCTCCATCGGTGCACAAGTTCTTTGACCTCCTGAATGTTAGTAAACAGACGAATAAGGAACGTGTGAGCAATAGGTGTTGCACTTTCTATTTCTTATACTTCAGGTCGGGCATTCTGCTGGTTTTGAAACACATGAAAAGGGTCTGAGCAACAAACAAAACAAGGGCCTTTGGCAAATTCATCGTCGGTTCGCATTTATTGTGGCATTCTTGGGGATCATGGTTTTTCCAAATGAGAAAGGAACGGTGGATATTCGTATGTCTAGAATTGCAAAAATTCTCACTACCAGGGAGGATCATACACTTGCCCCGTTGGTGCTAGCAGATATCTATCGCGCATTAACTTTATGCAAAGCAAGGGCTCAATTTTTTGAGGGTTGCAGCATCATTCTGCAAATGTGGTTGATCGAGCATCTTTGCCATCATCCCAGATTCATGAGTTACGGTTCGAGGCCAAATATCTTCATCATTAGTTATGAGGAGAGGATAAAAGATTACAACACACTTGAAGGATTTGAAGCATGGGTTTCTCATTTGAAAGTTCTTCACGCAGGTCAGGTCGAGTGGACTATAGGATGGCTTCCGAGGACAGAAGCCATCTATATGACTACTACCCAAGGATACCTGAGGATAATCGGCGTAAGGAGTATCATCCATATGCACTACCGAGGGTCTTGAGGCAATTGGGAAGGTATCAGATTGTGCCTGAAGATAAAGATCTAAGCACCTAGGTCATAGAGTTACATCCAGAAGCTGCATTTCCTGAGGCTGTAGTTCAGCAGGATTGGAATAGCTATCGGTATCTAAAACATGGCACCCAGGTACCAGACATCGTCAAAGGGGAAATAGATCCAAATTATGCTGCTTGGTTTGAGAAAATGTCTTATGTAAACAACAAGCCAGAGCCCGAGAGGCCCGCCAAAAGGCCTCATGTTCAAGCCTTTGATAATAAAATTCAAGAGAGGTTAGCTTGGGGGAGAAGGAAAAGGAATATAAGGCCATCATCCATGGTCTACGAGAAGAATTGAGAAATGTCACCTTCAACAATGATTTGCAGGCACAAGAGGCTGAAGGTGAAAGGAAAAGATTGGTGAGAGAAAATGAAGCCCTCAGAGCTCAGGTTCGGTAGTTGAAAATTGAAGCCGAGAACCCAGGCCAAAGCAGGAAAGATAAGTGGCTCATTTACAACCTCACTCAAAAGGTACGTGACTATGAAGACGACCTGCAGAAAGCTGAGTCTGAACAAGCAAAAGCGCGGGCAAGGTTGGCTAAAAGCGCCGAAGGGCGTGCAGCTTTCGTTCAAAGGATGAAAGAAAGATATCAAAGAGGGGTCACAGGTAGGGAAAATGCTATTGGCAACCTCGAGGGTGAAATGGCTAAACAAACCAAATATTTTAAGGCTGAAAGAGAACATTGTTACGCCTTAATGGCATGGCTAGAAAGGGATTTGCAACAACTCCAAGAGCAGAACCGGGTAGCCGAACGAACTTTGGAAGCCAGAACCGAACAAATTTGGCGTTTGTTGCAAGAGAAGGGCATCATAAGAGAGCGAGTCAAAAGGGTCACCAACTATATCGCAATGAAGAGTAGTAGCTGTGAGGATATGACGAGGTCTATGTTCTTCGCTGCTGTGACGATTTTTGTTCGTCGGGTAATGGAAATCTCTACCACCTTCAGGGGGATTTAGCGAGTCATCCCGCAGCAAGGCCGAATGACACCCCGCGTGTCCCAGGGACAATCGAGGCATTGATGTATTCGTGATTTCTTGAGTCTGTATTTTCTTTCCGTTAAAGTCTGCTAGTTGTTTTGGAGACTGTATTTATGTTACCAGAGTATGTGGGTTGTCTGTTTTTTGAGTCTGTATCTTGTTCTCTCATCAGAGTTTGTTAGCTTCTTTCGAGTCTATTAGTTTCAGTCTGTGTAATAGCATTTTTATATATATATGAAAACTGAAAATCCCAAAATGTTTTTACTTTATTTCACACTTATCCCCAAGAACTACGCTTTGTCTGATTCATGCGGGGTCATGATACATAGGCAATCTCCATAGGATTCGACCGTGACCAAATAAAAGAGAGAAAGAAAGAGCAGAAAAAATAAGAAAGAAAATAAAGTCAAGAGAGAATAAAAACAAAGAGAGAATGAAAGGAAGTAAAAGGAAAAGAAAGAAAAGGGGGAGGTTCGCAATCGAAAGTAAGAAAAGGCCGGAATGACGCATGCAACCAATCAAGTACATAATTGAGACTGTTAGCTGCTTAGGTGCATTCATGCCTAATGTGCAGTCTCTAATCTATCAAAGCCTAACCGCTAAGAAGATTGTTATTTGATGTATTGATCCCAGGCAGGTGGTTAGTTGATTGGCATTCTAGCAACCCACTCATACAACACCCGATCGAAAGATAGACTGAATATGGCCAACCAGGAACCGAAAACAAGTATTGTCGACCCATCGAAAGAGGTGGAAGAAATGGGCGTTAATGCGATGAGGGAAGAAATGTATAAGCTGAAGCAATAGATGGCTGAAATATACCAAGCCTGGGCGAAAGGGCATCCACCACTGGTTTATCCCGCTAACCCTGCTTATATCCCACCATCAGCCCAGCCTCCGGAGCCTCCCACTGTGAACTCATCTCCAGCATTTCCCCTCTACCAACAATGCCATGGCGCCACTTCCCATACTTCTCAAGCTCCACCACCCAAACAAGTCCCATACCCTCCCCCACCAATTACATCTATTTTTGTGGCACCTCCACCGCGACATTACACCGATATTCCAGTGAACCCCTGTTTCAAACTCACGATAACCAGTACTATCCCCCTGAACCCACCCTCAAAGTTCCAAAACCATATCCTTACACCCCTCATCCTGATATCCCGACAGAGACCGAGAAACCGCCCAAAAATCCCGAGCATGAAGAGATGATCAGAAAGGTCAAAAGCTTAGAACATTCATTCCGAGATATGAGGGGGTTGGATTGTCAAATAAGTGTGGCTTATAAGGATTTATGTATGTTCCCAGATGTTCAATTGTCAGCGGGGTTTAAAATGCCCATGTTTGATCTGTACGATGGGCATGGTGACCCGGTAGCACACTTAAGAGGATTCTGTAGCAAGATGAGAGAAGCAGGTGGAAGAGATGAATTGCTGATGGCATATTTCAGCCAAAGTTTGAGTGGATCGGCTTTAGAATGGTATACCAGACAAGATCATAACAGGTGGTACATATGGGACGATTTGGCCCAAGCCTTCGCTTGCCATTTTCAGTACAACCTCGAAATTATCCTAGATCATCTGTTGTTGACAAAGCTGGAAAAGAAGCTCGGTGAGAGCTTCAGGGAATATGGATTCCGCTGGAGAGAGAAAGCAGCGAGGGTTGACCCTCCGATGATAGAAAGCGAGATGGTTGATTATTTCTTGCAGGCCTTGGAACCCACTTATTTCGGTCACTTGGTGTCAGCAGTAGGTAAGTCCTTTAATGAAGTCGTGAAAATGGGAGGCATGATTTAAGAGGGACTCAAGTCCAACAAGATCATGAGTTATTCAGTAATCAAGGCGACCACTCAAGCCATTCAAAATGGTATTGGGGTTATGCTCGGGAAGAAGAAGAAGGAGAAAGTTGCGACAATTGAGTCGGGAGCTTGGGTTGGATCCAGGAATCTTCCCCGTTACTATAACCAGCCGCGACCTTATCTCCAAACTAACCCCCACACTGCATATAACCCACCACAACACTATTACCCACCGCCAGATCCTCATTTTTCTGTCCATCATGCATAACCTATACCCAGTCGCCCGCTCACTCACAATGGCATGCGCCAGCTCCACAAAATAACTACCCACCCCCAAAAGACCATAGAAATCCTCCTGGAACGGGTTTTCGACCCAACCAAGCCTTTAAGAATGAGAGGTTACAGAAGCAAAATACTTTCACTGCATTGGGAGAATTGTATGCTAGCCTATTCCACAGACTAAGACAGTTGGGTATGTTGAATCCGATCGAGGCTAAATTGCCGAATCCGCCTCCCAGAAATCTTGATCGCTCGGTGAGTTGTGAGTATTGTTCAGGATCCCCGGGACATGACACAAAGAAATGCTGGAAATTGAAAACAGCCATTCAAGAACTCATTAACACCAATCAGATTGAGGTCCAAGCTCCGGAGGCACCCAATATCAATCAGAATCCCTTGCCAGCCCATCATGAAACAAATATGATTGAGATAGTGCATAGGGGAGGAGAGCCTAAGAAGCCTTCGCAGACCGTCATGATGATTTGGGCTAGTGAAGCCAGGCCATTTGAAAAGTCAACCAGTGAGAAGTCTGTGATCAAGTTGAATAGGGCAATTAATGAACCATCTGTGGAGGTCAATAGGGGGTCCTCAAGTGGCATTGCAGGAAAACATGAAAAAGAAAAAGTGGTTGTGCCGGGAGTGATGAACAAGCCCGTGGTAATTATGAAGGGCGCCCCCACAGATCCTGTCGTTATCAAACTGGTAACTCAATTACCGATAGTTGACAGCAAGGCAGTCCCATGGAATTACGAACGAGTGATCGTGACTTACAAAGGGAAAGAGGTTAAAGAAGAAGTGTGTGAGAATCATGGTTTGACTCGATCGAGGAGATGCTTTGCCCCCGAAGAGTTAAGAAAAGCTAAGACCTCAAAAGATAATCCAGTGTTGGTGAAGAAAGTGGTGACTGAGGAAGAAGCAGAAGAATTTCTGAGAAAGATGAAAGTGCAAGACTATTCCATTGTGGAACAGTTAAGGAGGACACCAGCTCAGATCTCGCTAATGTCATTATTGATCCATTTAGACGAGCACTGTCGCGCTTTGATGAAGATCTTGAACGAAGCCCACGTTCCTGACAAAATCTCAGTAAACCACTTGAAAAAGATAGCTAACAAGATATTTGAGGTAAACAGAGTCACTTTTTCTGATGATGAGTTGCCCGTGGAGGGTACCGACCACAATAGAGCCCTTTATCTAATGGTGAAATGCGAAGATTCTGTGGTTAATCGGGTACTGGTTGACGATGGATCTAGCACGAACATTTGTCCTCTCTCCACATTGACCAAGCGAAAAGTGGAGGATGAAAGAATTCACAAGAACAATATTTGCGTCCGGGGATTCGACGGTGGAGGGAAGGATTCAGTCGGGGACATATTGCTTGAGCTCACAATAGGGCCAGTTGAATTTACTATGGAATTCCAGGTGCTCGATGTGGCTGTTTTGTACAATCTGTTGTTGGGACGACCCTTGATCCATGCGCCCAAAGCAGTCCCGTCTACTCTGCATCAAATGGTCAAGTTTGAATGAGATCGACAGGAAATTGTTGTACACGGTGAAGATAATTTGTGTGTGCCCAACGCTGCCATTATTCCGTTCATAGAGGTTGAAGATGACAAGGGACCATGGGTTTATCAAGTTTTCGACATAGTATCGGTAGAGAAAATTCCGGAATGAAGGTGCGTTCCAACTCCAAAGATGGTTGCGGCATCAGTTATGGTAGCTGTTGAAATGTTGAAAAATGGTTTCATACCAGGCAAGGGTTTGGGTGCATCTCTGCAAGGTATTGTGCAGCCAGTTTCTCTTACAAAGAATCTGGATACTTTTGGTTTGGGGTTCAAGCCTACCATCGCATACGTGAGAAGAGATAGAAAAATGAAATAGAAAGCATGTGCATTGGCAAAGCCAATCCCGCGTCTGTCTAGATCATTCGTCAGACCGGGTATCAGAAGGCAACTGTTGTCAAAGGTTCCTGGACCACTGATTGGTGCCGATGGAGACTTGGAGAAGGGGTTCAAAAGGTTATTCGCCTAGGTTAACATGGTTCAGCCTGGGGAAAAGTCCAGCAGGGCAGATGTTCAATTTGTGGGACCACGTGCAATAGTCAACAACTATGAAGCTATTCCTCTTCCTATCCGGAGGGAGTCTTGGTAGTGGATTTTGATTTTCTTTTGTTGTCTGGATTATTCCAGGGTCTATAATTCAGATATTATGTTCCTTTCAGTTAGATGTGTTAAAACCCTGTTATCTTTGAATTCAATAAAATGCAATTGATCCTTTTCCTTCATTTCTTCTAATTTTATTTTGTTTTCTTCTTTTGTACAGTTCTTTTTATGCTAATATCAATGACATGACATGCATGAGGAATCTTCGGCCCAATTTTAAAAGCCAATCTAACTCTGAAATAATAATACAAGAAATTGAGTGTGATGACGAGTTTGAATTTGATGATGATGAGGCCTATGAAGAAATTAGTAAGGAACTAAGTCATTTTGAGGAAAAGCCCAAACCTAATTTGAACGATACAGAAGCAGTTAATCTAGGGTACAATGAAAATGTCCGTGAAACTAAGATAAGTGTACATCTGGAACCTTAACTCAGGGAGGAGATAATTAAAGTACTGTTCGAATATAAAGATGTTTTTGCATAGTCTTATGATGACATGCCGGGTCTAAGAACTGATTTAGTGGTTCACAAGTTGCCCACTGACCCGGCATGCCCTCCTGTCAAACAGAAGCTGAGAAAGTTCAAAACGGATATGAGTGTAAAGATCAAGGAAGAGGTCACCAAGCAGTTCGATGCCAAAGTTAGTCGGGTCACCCGGTATCCCACCTGTTTAGCCAATGTTGCACCTGTACCGAAGAAGGATGGCAAGACTAGAGTGTGTGTTGATTATCGGGATCTCAACAAGCCGAGTCCAAAAGATAATTTCCCATTTCCTTACATCCATATCTTGATTGATAATTGCGCCAAACATGAGATTGGTTCATTTGTGGATTGTTATGCAGGTTATCATCATATCTTAATGGACGAGGAAGATGTAGAAAAGATGGCATTCATCATGCCGTGCGGAACGCACTGCTATCTGGCCATGCCATTTGGCTTGAAGAATGCTGGGGAAACCTACATGAGGGCGATGACAACAATATTCCATAATATGATACACCAGGAAATCGAGGTGTACGTGGATGACGTGATCGTGAAGTCTAGAAAGCAGTCTGACCATGTCAGGGATTTGAAGAAGTTCTTCCGAAGGCATCGCACGTACAATCTCAAGCTTAATCCTACAAAGTGTGCTTTTGGAGTGCCGTCTGGAAAGTTGTTGGGGTTCGTAGTCAGCTGCTGGGGCATTGAACTGGATCCATCGAAAGTCAAGGCAATCCAAGAATTGCCACCTCCGAGGAACAAGACCGAGGTGATGAGTTTGTTGGGGAGATTGAATTATATCAGCAGATTCATCGCTCAACTCATGACGACTTGCGAGCCCATCTTCAAACTGTTAAATAAAGACACTGCGGTCAAATGGATAGATGAATGTCAGGAGGCGTTTGAAAAGATAAAGGGGTATTTGTCAAATCCACCCGTGTTGGTCCCGCCAGAACCGGGGCGACCGTTGATTCTATATTTGACGGTTTTGGACAATTCATTCGGCTGTGTATTGGGTCAGCATGACATCACCGGCAGGAAGGAGCAGGACATATATTATCTCAACAAGAAGTTCACATCTTATGAGGTTAAGTACACTTACTTTGAGAGCACGTGTTGCGCCATAACTTGGGTAGCCCAGAAGTTGAAACATTATTTGTCCTCTTATACTACTTACGTCATATCTCGCTTGGATCCATTGAAGTATATATTTTAGAAGCCTATGCCCATAGGGAGGCTTGCCAAGTGGTAGATCCTGCTCACAGAGTTTGACATTGTCTACGTGACTCGAACTACAATGAAGGCACAGGCCTTGGCTGACCATTTGGCTGAGAACCCGGTTGATGAAGATTATGAACCTTTGAAAACTTATTTCCCTGATGAAGAGGTGATGTACATTGATGATTTGGAGCGAGTTGAGAAGCCGAGATGGAAACTTTTCTTTTATGGGGCTGCAAACATGAAGGGCGTGGGGATATGACCAGTACTTATTTCTGAAATAGGGCAGCACTACCCTATTACAGCTCAGCTTCATTTTTACTGCACCAACAACATGGCTGAGTATGAGGCATGCATTCTAGGTTTGAGGTGAGCTGTGGATATGGGTGTCCAGGAAGTCTTAGTCTTGGGTGACTCAGACCTCCTAGTGCACCAAATTCAGGGAAAATGGGAAATACGGGATTTGAAACTCATACCATGCAGACAATGTTTGCATGATCTTTTTCAACAGATTCAGTTAATAGAATTCAGGCATATACCAAGGATCCATAATGAAGTCCCGATGCTTTGGCTACTCTGACGTCAATGTTATATCATCCAGATAAGGCTTATGTGGACCTTTTGCAGATTCAGGTCTGTGACCAGCATGCTTACTGTAATATGGTAGAAGAAGAACTTGATGGGGAGCCATGGTTCCATGATATCAAAGAATACCTCCAGATGGGGGTATATCCATTATAGGCCACACGTGATCAGAAAAGAACAATTCGATGATTTGCAAGCGGACTTTTCTTCAGTGGAGGGGTGTTATACAAAAGAACTCCAGATCTCGGATTGCTAAGATGCATAGATGCCAGACAGGCCACAGTTATCATGACTGAGGTACGCTTCGGAGTTTGTGGACCGCATATGAGTGGGTACATTCTGGCAAAGAAGATTCTCCGAGAAGGTTATTACTGGCTCACTATGGAGCGAGATTGCATCAGTTTTGTGCGCAAGTGTCATCAGTGCAGGTGCACGGAGATTTGATTCATTCTCCACCATCTGAATTGCTTACAATGTCGGCACCATGGCCCTTTGTTGCTTGTGGCATGAATGTCATTGGGCCAATTGAACCAGCAACATCAAATGGACACAGGTTTATTCTGGTAGCCATTGATTATTTCACCAAGTGGGTTGGAGCAAAAACTTTCAAATCTATGACCAAAAAAGCAGTGGTCAATTTTGTGCATTCAAATATAATCTGTCGGTTTGGGATTCTAAAGGTAATCACACGGACAATGGTGCTAATATCAACAGTCACCTGATGACGAAGACCTGTCAGCAGTTTAAGATTATACATCGCAATTCCACCACATATCGCCCTAAAGCGAATGGAGCGGTCGAGGAAGCCAATAAGAACATAAAGAAGATACTACGAAAAATGGTGGAAGGGTCTAGACAATGGCATGAGAAATTACCTTTCGCATTGTTGGGTTATCGCACTACTGTTTGTACTTCAGTAGGGGTCACTCCTTATTTGTTGGTGTATGGCACGGAGGCAGTAATACCCGCCGAAATCGAAATCCCATCACTTCGGGTTGTCGCTGAGGCAGAAATTGATGAGGTGGAATGGGTCAAAACCCGCTTGGAGCAATTAAGTCTGATTGATAAAAAGGGATTGGCAGCAGTATATCACGGCCAATTGTACCAACAGAGAATGGTGAGAGCATATAACAAAAAGGTATGTTCACGGATGTTCGAAGTGGGTCAGTTAGTGTTGAGACGTATCTTGTCTCATCAGGCTGAAGCAAAAGGAAAGTTCGCCCCAAACTGGCAGGGGCCATTTGTATTTGTTTGTATTTGGCATTTTTTGAAGATTGAAATGACGAAGACATTTTGTTCTGCTATCTAAACACCTTATCCCTTGTCAACCCTTTTGAGTCTTATTTTATTTTCATTCTTACCCCTCTTTCGCAATCAGTAGTAAATATCAGAAACACAGACGTGAAAGATAAGAAAAGGAGAAGAAAAATGAAAAGAAGAGAAGAAAGGAAAAGAAAAGAATGAAAAAAAAAGAGTGAAAAAGAAGAAGAAAGAGATAAGAAAAAGAAAGAAAAAAAGAGAATAAGAAAGAGAAGAAAAAGAAATAAAAAAAAGAGAATAAGAAAGAGAAGAAAAACAACAACAAAAGGAAAAGAAGGAAACAAGAGAAAAGAAAAAGAAAAGAAAAATCACAACAAACAAAGTAATTCCTATGACATGAACTACGTCCGACCTGATTCCTTTTAAGGATACGTAGGCAGCCTCACGTTCGGTCTCATCAAACAAAAATCCAAAAGCCCCAAGCAAGAAACTGGGGCAGAAGTCGTGGTTGTTTTGAAAAATCTGATTCCGAAAGTTGTAATTTTAACCCATTTGAATCGTTTTGATCCTTTTATGCCCTTTCTTTCTAACCCTGTTCAAAAGCCCACATTACGGTCCAAAGAAAGTCCTTCTGATTAGTCTTTGAGAAATGTCAAGTCAAGTAGGTAAAGGTAATTTCATGTCAGGGGCAACACTCTAGTTCAAGCAGGAAAAATAAAAATGAGAGAGTCTTATTGGTGAAAACCTTCACAGACACCCTAAGGCGACGAGAGTTGAGAGAAATTAAAATGAGAGAGTCTTATTGATGAAAACCCTCACGGGCATCTTTAGGTGACAGTGAGTTGAAAAGTGAATAGGCGAGAAAGGTCTGTTGGTGGAAACTGTTTTAAGGCACTGCAGGATAAACAAGGTCAAGGTTTGAGTGAAGTAATCAGGTCTTAGAAATGCTGAGGCGACGAAGTATGGCAACTAAAAGTGGATCGGTTGGACAGATTGGGCCGATTAATTCGAAATGCATATCATGATCAATGGTACCAGATGTTCCACTCAGATAAGTTTCTTTTTCTTTTTACCTTTTTAGCAGTCATCCGGTTTCGGATTCTTCTTACCCTTAACCCGCAAAGTCATTGCATTTCATTTTCTTTTGGGTTTATTTGTGTAAGATGTTTTAATGTCAGTCTTGTCCCAAATAAATGGAAAAGAATTTGAAATCTCACTACCAACTTCCCAAATTACAAATCACAACATGGTCAGAGCATACTAAAGATAGCATGATGTAAGGTGGGATACGGGGAATCACCAGAATTGGTGGAATGATTTGGTATGTCATGGGAGATGCAAAGGTTCAGATAAAGGGGTCAGATGTGTTAAACAACAACATGGGTATAGAACACTCGGTTCGTCAAAGGCCATGGGATTTGAAAGTCAGTTAGAAAGTCAAAGCAGTTCAGGGCCAGTTCAGGAAAGCCATTCAAAACAAAACAATGCAGTGGAAAGATCTCCAGCAAGAATGCCATCAGCTAACCACCACTTTAAACTGACAAATTTTTCTTTGATTGAAACAAGGGCAGAAAATTCGTTTGCTTTGGAGAAACTCTCCACAGGGGAAACATCAAGCATCAAAACATGTTTGACCGTAAACTTTCAGGACCCTCCAGAAAAATGGGACCTAGTTGAAAGTTCAAAAATAGCATAATCTAGCATAAATGTATCCCAAAGGAATAAGTTGGCTTAGAAGTTTGCATGTTCGAGATAGGATTCAATTAGGAGTTTCCAGGACCCTCTTGAATAATGGGACTTAGCTTTAAGATTTCGATTAGATAACAACATTTAGCATAAACTCTGTTGTAAGGTAGTATAATTCAGACATCAGAGTTGTCACCCTTAAGATAAAATTTGACATTTGTTTTTCAGGACCATCTTGGATAATGGGGAGTAGTTGAAGATCCTCTTAGATAACAAGATTTAGCAGAAGTCACACTTTAGAATATAACTTAGATTTTTAATTGTCGCTTAACGAGGAGTTTTCAGGAACCTCCTGGATAATGGGACCTAGCTTTCAAATTCTTAGTAATATTTGGTAACATGATTCAATTTAACACTTACATTTGTGCCCAACCACCAACTGGGGAAGAAATTCTCTTTGTCTTTGTCTATTTTGTTGACGTCAGGAGCCTGCCTAGAAAGCAGGGAATATTTTCAAGTCAGCAATCAGGAGCCCGCTTGGAAAGCAGGGAGTACTTTCGAGTTTTGAAGTCAGGAGCGCGCCTGGAGAGCATGGAATACTTTCAAGCGTGGCATTCAGGAGCCCTCCTGGAGAACAAGGGAGTACCATTTACATTTTAGCTTTCAAATTCTTTGTTTTGTTTATTTTGAAGTCAGGAGCCCGCCTGGAGAGCAGGGAGTACTTTCAAGTTGAAATCAGGAGCCCGCCTGGAAAGCAGAGAATACTTTCGAGTTTTGAAGTCAGGAGCCCTCTTGGAGAGCAGGGAATACTTTCAAGCATAGCAGTCAGGAGCCCGCCTGGAGAACAAGGGAGTACCATTTACATTTTAGCTTTCAAATTCTTTGTTTTGTTTATTTTGAAGTTAGGAGCCCGCCTGGAGAGTAGGGAGTACTTTCAAATTGTAATCAGGAGCCCGCCTGGAAATGAAGGAATACTTTCGAGTTTGAAGTTAGGAGCCCGCCTGGAGAGCAGGGAATACTTTCAAGCGTAGCAGTCAGGAGCCCGCCTGGAGAACAAGGGAGTACCATTTACGTTTTAGCTTTCAAATTATTTGTTTTGTTTATTTTGAAGTCAGGAGCCCGCCTGGAGAGTAGGGAATACTTTCAAGCATAGCAGTCAGGAGCCCACCTGGAGAACAAGGGAGTACCATTTATGTTTTAGCTTTCAAATTCTTTGTTTTGTTTATTTTGAAGTCAGGAGCCCGCCTGGAGAGTAGGGAATACTTTCGAGTTTAGCAGTCAGAAGCCCGCCTGGATAGCATGGGAATATATTCACGTTTCAAAGTCAGGAGCCCACCTGGATAGCGTGGGATTGCATATCAAGTTCAGCAGTCAGGCACCCACCTGGAGAAAGGGAAACATTTCAGTTTACAATTGAAGGCGACAATGAAGTAATTTTTCCGAGAGAATACAAGGCAACAAGAAACACAAGATCAAGTTCGAAGATCTAGATAGGATTTTGTAAAGCATAGATCATACTCTAGTCTAGCTTCTTTTATTTTTGACATGGTGTAATAAGGGGTTTAGTGAGCAGCAGCAGCAGCAGCAACAACAGTGAAATCACAGCTCCATGGTAGTCCCATCTACCAGACATTCCTGAACTATACTGACAAGATTCCTTTTTAGCGAAGGATATGTAGGCAACCTCGGAAGCAGGGTGCGGTCAAATCTTTCAAAAAATGCTTCCCACGGAGTATTCGAACGGGCAAAAATCGCTCATATCCGCTCACTTATCTTTGCACGAAAACTCTTCGTGTTTTCGGGCAAAGAGGGGCAGCTGTGAGCACGTGATTTTTCCCTATATTTATTACTCCAACAAATTCAAAACAAAATAATTTCTTTCAGTGTTTGCAATTTTGTTGGATTTCGTGGCATTTTCTGTTAATTATTTGCATTTGTCTGTGCACGTTTATTTTATTTAATTCATGAAAAGTACAAAAAATATGTTGCATCTGCATTTAGGATTTAATTTTATATTTTTAGATTAATTAGTAAATTAGTTTGTTTATAAAAAATGAAAATCACAAAAAATAATTCATTTTTGCATTTTTACTTTTTAATTTTGAATTGTATAGTTTTCTTTAAATTTAGGATTTAATTAAGTATTGTAAATACCATGATGAGTGGTTAATCTAATTGGGTATTTTAATTTAGTTTAAATTAATCTAACGACGTCGTTCATGGGCAACAGATCAAGACCGTCGAGGTTTCTTGATCGGACGGTCCTGAAGCCCGGGTGACTTAGTATTTAAATGTCCAAACCTGCCCCCTACCCCTCACTCATCTCCCTCACAACCCGCCCATGCAAATACGCCGCCCCTAAATCCCCCCACACCGGAGGCGGAACCACCACGAACCGACCTCAAATTAACACCAAGTACCCTCCTCAACTCCCTTAGTTCAAATCTACAAGCACCTTCCATTGAACAAGCCCAGAACGTCTCGAATCTTGAATTGAAAGAAAAACCCTAGCGTCACCCCTGTGTTCTCCGATGGCAGCGCCGCCTCGGTTCGACCCCAAAATCACACTCCTGAATCCCCACTTAGATTCCCTCAACTCACCCCAGAACTCTCCGAATTTCAAATCTTAGTTCGACCCCTAAAAATTCCGTCGAAGCTATGGGCATGCATGACCTTAAGCCTCTGATTTACTCGAGTTTGAAGTCTGATTCAACACGAATTGATGCTGCTCATTTTTCTTGACAAAGAACAAGTGATTAGCATCAGTTCCGTTTAAATCAAGGTGCCAGATGCCATTTCGGGTTTACTAGGGTAAGTTTCTTTCCCTTTTTCTTTTCTATCCGAGTTTACGTTCTGGTCCTCTTTTTTTCTTCTCCCTTTCTTTAAGTCTTTTTTACCTTGACTGAAATCTGAACAAAGTTCTGAACCTAGTTTCTCTTAAGATTGATTTTGCGTTCGTATCTGTTTCATTGGCTTTTCAACTTTCTTTTTCTTTTTTATAGTTTATGGTCTGGTTAATTTTCATTAGTGCCATGCTTAAATTTCTCATTTTTGTCTTTGTTTTGGTCACTGAGCTTAATTATTTCCCCGTTTGTTTGTGATTGTTAATTAGTTGATTTGTTTGGTTTTTAATTAGTTGATTAGTTAATTGTTAATTAAGATCTCATGTTAATGGCATTCTGTTTGGCCTGAGTCTGAGCCCATGTCTAGTTAAGCATTGAGCCCATTTGGGGATTCAAAGCCCATGTTCAAGTCTGGCTGGGCTTCAAGGTAAAATACAGGGGTAATAGGGGTAAATTGGGTAAGTCACCTAAGGGAATCTTGCTATAACAGACTAGGAAGCTTCTAGGAAGCTGGGAAAGGGGTTGGTTCTGATTTTCTATTTTTTATAAGGGTATCTGAGCTATATGAAAATGAAAAAGGGGGGCAAAGTGCAAAAACTAAGTCTGCCCATATAGCTTGCCTATAAAGGCAGTTTTTCTTGCCTTTGAAGGCAGACCCAAGGGCTAAAAAGAAGAAAAGCTCAAAAAAATACAAAAATGGCAGGAATTTTACTGTTTCATTGAATTTCAGTGGTTGTGGATTCCTTTTCAACTTCTGAAACTACTTTTACTCATCCGAGTGGGAAAGGGACTGAACTTGGTCGCCAAAAAGTTGGGTCTAAAGTTTTGTTGGGCTGCCAAGTGTTTGAGTTTGTTGTATTGAACTGTTGTACATCATTTCTGGGGTTGGGACTGGTTTTGCTGGCTGTTTCAGTGTTGATTCTTGTTGCTGCTCCTATTGATTTTTCATTTTGTCTTTGTTCATTCCCATGTACACATCTCTGCACTCTATTCGAATGTAAAGCTTGATGTGGGAAATCAAAAATGGAATCTGGAGCTTTGAGTTGTATTTAATTTGAGTTTAAATTAATAATATAGCATGCTTGTCTACTCTATTTTGCTGGAAATTTCACTTACTACCTTTCAACTGTGAACAATGGGATCAACCATTAACCTCTGAATGTCATACGACATGGTAGCCTAGTCTAAATGTCTACCTCAGTATAGGTTCTATTAGATCTGATTGAAATTGGTTTTTACATTTAACTTGCCTGAGTTTTGTATCGCATTTTCTGGTACAGTTTTAGAATTCGAGCAAGTTGTTTGCTCTCGAAGAACTGTGATTCAGACTTTGAATTTACAGTTCGACGAGTACCAAATCTGGTAAAATACCATCAGGGTTCGAGCTCTATATAATATGTTGATGATGTAGTTTGGGACTTGAATTTTCATTATGACATTTGGTCCAATATGGTTGCTGCATTTTGTGGCGGAAATGGGTTTAGCAATGCATGAAAAGCATACTAGAAGTAACATTCTGCATTAAAAATTGTGGATGCAGATTTAGCATGTAAGAAAGAGTAACCTTGGATTCGTATTTGCTTGTAAATAGATACGAATTTGAGCTAGCAATCTGGATGTATGTATGACTATCTTTATGGAATCACGTAAGGGAATTGGGCCCGGTTGGACCGCATTGGACAACTTGCTAGGAAAGGGCCTTCATATTTGTATTGTTTCCCCGCCTTACTCCAAATGCTTCAAGTAATATTGGGCCTATAGTCAGCCCAAAACCATCTCATGCGATGTGAATGCTTGTTCTATCCCATTTAGACTTTTGGCTGATAAAAGTGATCCGAACTTCAATTTTAGGGTATGTTTAATGTCGTGGCCCAAGTTAATAAATTACAGTCCCTCCATGGGTTTGTCGCGTAGTATCGACCAATATATGACCCTCACATGTTTTAATTAGACAATAAGACAAATATTCGTAAAGAAACCTTTAGGGTCGTCTAAAATACTATCGTGGTTGTGGACATGTTCGCATGACATGGTTACGATTTCTAAAAATAAATCAGAGTATACGTTTGCGTAACATCGACTAAACTTTCTTAGTAATAATAAGCGTTATTAATTATGGACACGTTCGCGTGACGTGATTTTTGATGTGCCAAAGGAAAAGAGTATACGTACGCGTAACCCAATTCTTTAACTATGGATAATCAAGTGATTTAAAAGCGGTAAAGGGTAAATGCACATAGGATCTAAAGTCAGTAATTAAACAAATTTAATAAGCCAAGTATGAACAAAGTGACCATGCTAGAACCACGGAACTCGAGAATGCCTAACACCTTCTCTCGGGTTAACAGAATTCCTTACCAAAATTTCTGTGTTCGCAGGCTGTAGAACAGAGTCAACTTCCTCAATTCGGGATTTTAAACCGGTGACTTGGGACACCCTAAATTATCCCAAGTGACGATTCTGAATTTTTAATAAATAAACAATCCCATTTCGATTGTCCTTTAATTGGAAAAACTCTCTTATATTTATGCCCTTTACGAGTTGTAAGTAAAAAGGAGGTGTGACAGGTACAACCTGTTTCCTGCTTGCTTGCCTCACAACTCGGATAGGGAAAAAGGGTATATCCCTCTCAACCCAATCAACACCATGTGTGGAGCGTCTCTGGATTTGATGATGAATTCGTCTGTTGGGAACCATTCAAACATCCATTGCACATGTTCATCAGTTACATTTTTGAAGAACTCTACTTATTCTTTGGCACTTTCTGGCTGAGCAAATCTGTCTGGAATGTAAGTTATCCACTTGAGGTGATGGAAGGAAATATGATCGTTCCAAGCCCTTCGCGGAAATTCTTTGTGGTACTGACCCTTTTGAAAATGTTTTAACAACTACAATTGCAGCAACAAGTTACAACCCTCAAAATGTTTGAGCCCTCTTTGGCAGCGCTGCAAAGCCCTGTAGATGCTGGCTATGATTATGGGGACTATAGTGTATGTCTGTCCGTTGATCCCTTCCATCAAAGTCTTGGCGACCATGGTCAACCTAGTGTGGATTCTTCCCTTTTCATTGGGAACACTATCAGGCCCAAGAAGCATACAATGAACACGAACACTCTGCGGTGGATGTGGCCTAGAAAAGTGAGAGAGATCTCATCATGGTAGGTATGGTAGGACTTACTATGGTAATACCTCTCATAAAAGTATTCAAAAGGTATGTAAGATTCTTTTAGGCATACTAGGTCAGCATTCTTCTTCAACCCCATCATCTTTAAGAACCCTTTACCGGTACAGTTCTTCGGTACTAATAACTCGGGACTATCCCAAGTCAACCCCGCAAGCTCTCCAATTTCTTCTAGAAGTGGTGTCATTTCAATGTCGCCGAAACGGAACACAGACCTCTCACTGTCCCAGAACAAAGTGGCAGCCTCGATCAACTTGTTGTTTTGGCTCAATGTCTAGCAGGGAAGGCAAGTTACCCAGGTACTTCCTTACATGTTTCTTGTCACTTGAGGAAAGGTACTCCTACCGATCTAGCAGTAATGGTGGAATGTTGCTAACCATACCGAATCTGGGACCTCGTGCCTCATTTTCTGCAAAACAAAAGGGTTAGGGCTTTCTCCTCCACCAGACTCGATTATTTATACATTCATGATTAGCATATCGACATTTAGTTCTCCAAATTAATGCACAGAACGTGGTTGTGTCCGTTGGATTATGGAAACCCCGGTGGACTTTGGATAACGCTCATCTTAAAGGATCATTATGTGGACAACATAATTGATCCGACTAGGTTTAACCATGATGCATGCACAATTTCGATAAAAGTAAGGTTACTATGGGGTTTTAGACTGGTACCCTGAAGCGGACAACTTGAGGGGAAAAGATACGGAACCGTCGACTACACCGCTGATCGACTGGTTTTATCGCAAATAAGCCTTTCCGAATTTAAGGGTAATAAATAGGAAGAGCATAACCACTCATCAAGCGTTGATGTAGGATTTGATATGCACGAGTGGAATATGATGTGGAGCATGATATATGCAGCAATAAATAGCATGTAGTCAAGTATTTGCACGTAGGAAAAATAAATATAGTATTTAAATAATTTAAATACAGTTACAGAAAAAGAAAACAAAGAGACAAGTCAGTTTCATGAATAAAAGAAACATAAATGCTTAAAATAAGCAGTTAAATTCAAATAAGGGGAATGAGTTTAGGATAGAGCATACTTGGATTAATTGATAAAAAAAATTAAGTTCGTTATGGTAAGAGCCTAAGATATCCCCAGCAGAGTCGCCATGTTGTTGCGCCCCCTTTTCTCCTCCACAGAAAAAGTCCGGGTTCCGACGTTCATGGGGGTAATAACTCATTTCCTTTTGGGATATGGGTATTTGAAGAGTCTCCACCTAACAGATTATGGTTCCTTAGGTCACCTATAGCAATTAACTCATGTAACTAGTTTGCATTACCAAAGATTTAGGGTAAGGGCTAGAAATAACCTTGAGGGGAAGGTTTTAGGCACCCTTCTCGGTCCACAATAGTGTGTCCCGGCCGAACTTATACTTATGGATTAGTCCTTTAACAAACAAGAAGTTGAAACACATACTTTGTAAATAAAAGCATGTTGGACACTGTTTGACTCAAATAACAATAAGACAAGGAATTTGAACAAGCTGCATACAAAAGAGTAAAGTTTAAACATTGGGAATTGGAGAAAGGGGTCCTAGGTTAGTTAGCCTACAGGATCACCCCACACAATGCCCGGTAAACACTTCTTAATGAGGGGCTACACATGACATTAGCGCGTAGTCATCATATCCTTTCTACCCAATTCCCTCCCTTTGGTCATAGCCTAAAGCAATCTAGTAACCTTGACAATGTCCTATGTGTGCACTACTCGTCCCTTCCTCGTGGCCTTGGAGGTGTTTTAGGACCTATATTTTTTGGACAATTCTAGACTTTCCTATGATTTTAAAGGATAAAAATCTAGGCGTCAATCAAGAACAGTTAGGACTGCATATAAAGAAACAAGTTATAGGCCCACAGTTACGTCCTCAAACATAACAAGTAAGTGCACATCTTCAAACAACATTTCAATACTTAAGAGAAAATCCTGGAACATGATACCTAGCTGAGCAAGGGTTATACAGTCTTGAATTAGGACAAAGTGTCAACATCCTATTTAGCTTGCTTACTAGTTTAAAACTGTTAAATCTGGATAGCTTAAGTAGCAAATCACAGTTTTAGAGTTGTAGAATTTAAAATCGCTCTATAGGCTTGCCTAAACATAGAACAGTGGTGTCCTAAGAGCAAGGTATCTAAGTGGGTGCAGTGAATCGGTGAACAGTTTTAAACGGACAATTGAAATCCTATAGGCATGCTTTCTGGCAATAGTGAATTAAGGCGGTGTTTTAAAAACTCAATTAAAGAAGTGTATAGTTGATTAAGCCAATTTCAAAGTGATCTAACATGAATTAGATTGACTTGTGTAACAACATTGATTTTAATTCTATATGCTGAATTTCTTATTTTAATTCCTATAGGCATGGTATCTAATTGTTAAAAGCCGATGTTGGAACCTATAGGCATGATTTTAGTGATGCAAATGTAAACACATGCAGTAGCATGAATTGAACTCAATCACTTTATACTCTATAGGCATGGTATCTAATTATGAAATTGATTTTAAACCTATACACATGGTTTCTATTATTGAATCCATTTATATCTTATATACATGATTTCTAATATGGAAAACATTTTAAATCCTATAGGCATGGTTTCTAGTGTGGTAAAGCAAACGTAGCATGTATATTGCCATAATCCTATAGGCATGGTATCTACCCAAATTATTCAACAGATACAGCTACCCACCCTTTTTCAATAATCACCCCAAAGTTATTTACAAATAATTATTACTGACCAGCTGAACAAACTACATAAACAGATAAAGAAGGAAAAGAAGAAGTTATCTATAGGGAGCCTGAAGCAGGCCCAAATGACTTCCCAAGCCTCCAATAGCCTCAAATGCCAAATTCCATGGACAATATAATGTCTAGGTGTGTCAAAGTTCCCTAAGGACCTCAAGGATCCTGGGCAGTACTCACACCTAGACTTTTTCTCAACAATAACTGATTTAAGTGCAGTGTGGAAGGGACAACTCTAACATGCTAGAGTTCAGAGAGATCTCAAGGACCTCAAGGCAGTACACATGCCAAAAGGGCAGAACCTAATACTCTAGGAGCAATTGCAGGAGTGCATAATGACTTTAAAAGAATTTGGTAAACAGAGAAAGAAGATCTTAGTAGCAAAAAGAACTTTTATGAAAGTCAAAACAAAGTTAAGAGTAGGAATAGTTTAAAAAGACATTTAAAAATAGTCAGAAAGCAGGCTAGAGAACATACAACTTCAGAACAAATCTTACACAAGGGAAAGAGGTATGGGAACATCTAGCATACACCTTAGTTATGGCAATCACATACATAGATGGTAGTTGCAAAGTCAAGTTGAGAACACATAAGTTTAAGACACAAACAGAATTAGATTAGAACAAACTGTACCAGAAAAAAAAAACATTTTTAGAACAAGCAGGGTTTGGTCATGCTAAACAGTATGAAACTTAAAACATGCTTTGTGGTACCATAATCTAGGCATGTTGAATGTATAGTAAGTAACATAGCTCATAAACTTGAATTCAATATTGATAAACTGCAGGAACAAAATAAATACATAGCTTAGAATGTGAATTGAATCAGAACATATCAGTGAAGGAGAGTATGCAAATTACAGGGCAAAGATAATGCCAGTAGTCAGCCTTTGCTTACGGTCGACTGAACTAATAGGAGCTGTAAGGAACAGAAGAGAGTAGAGAGCTTTTGAGAGTATAATAGTGTAGATGAACTAGAGTTCCTATTTTTATTGTTGTTGTGAACTAAAAAGAAGAGAAGGTTTATATAGGAGTCGAAAACTTAACAAAACAAGGCAAGAGATCAATTGAGTAGTAAATTAGGGAAGTTACCCATAAATCAGCAAGATCTTCCCTTAATCAAGGGACAGTTCAACCAACGTTAAACATGCCAGGTATTTAAGGAAAAGAATAAAGTAAAGCTTTAGGTATAGAATAGGTAAATGCACAACAGTTTAATTAAGGAAACAAATCAATAATAATCAAGAGAATACAAATAAGGCAAGGAGGACAATTAAGCCAGGTATATTCAATCAAAACGTTAAATGAAAGGGGTTCAAATTAAACCAAAAAAATAAGAGATTTAGAGTAATGAAGGGTTCAGAAAATCAAGAAAGAAGCAGCATGCTTAGCATATAAAATGAGGTAAAGCATGAATGATCAGTTTTTTACACGGCCTTAACAAAACCCATGGCTAAACGACACTGATTTGAATAGAAGCATACAAGTTTTGCATGAATGGCTAGTATAAACATGAGATCATCATATCATTGAAGGTTTGAACTAAGATGATTTTAATAGAAGCTTGCTAGAACAATTAAATCATGAGAAATCATAAGAATCCAAGGCAAGAACACAATTAGAGGTATCCGTATCAGAAACCAAATAAAAAACCCCAAAACATTAAGGTTTTCAATACAAACGGGCTAGGGTTGCAGCAACTTTATAAAATTAGTCAAAAAATGTGTGAGAATCAGAAGTTTATACACAAAGAATCATCAAACAAAGTTTAAAAAGAAGTTCCGAAAACCCTAATTTTAGAAAAAGATGAAAACACTTGAAATCATACGATTCTTGTAAAGAATCCCAAGGCTATTGTAAAGCACACAAGAAACAAACTCAAATCGTCTTAGATCTGTATAGATCTAGGAGTTTTAGAAACGAAATTAAGGTTTCGAAGAGAACCATACAGAGATGAAGATACATATTGAAAAACCCTTAGATTGTGGCTAATATAGAACGATTTCGCCCGAAATCACACTGGAATGGCCAAGAATAGGCGAGAGGTGAACCCTAGATGCAAGTCGGCAAGGCCCTGGTCCCTTGAGGGTCTTAGAGATGTCAAGGATGACATGAGAGAAGCCATTGGAGGCCTAAGAGGGTGTGAGAGGTCACCGGAGCTGGCCACAGATGGAGGTCGGCGTTTGGAGATTAAGGTTAGGGTGAGAGTGCTCTGAGAGCAGAGAGGATTTTAGGGCGGTGGGGTAGGTTGTAAAAGGAATTAGGTTTAGGGAGGTATAGGTTGGTTCAATTAGGAAAGGGCAAACCTGGACCGTTGATCAAAACGATCAACGGCCAGGATTTGGCGGGATATTGGGTTTAAGCGAATAGGTATTGGGCCTGGGTAGTTTAATTGGGTACTGGGCTGGCAATTTGGTTTAGGATTAAGGTTGAATTGGGTAAAAATTGAAATATAATTAGGCCATATTTTAAATAGCCATTTTAACACTATATAATTTATAATAAATAATAAATAATTTCTAAAAAATAATTTCGTCTACTAAAATGATTTAAAAGAGTTTTTAACATTTTAAAAATATAAAACACCATTTTATGTATTAAAAACGTAATTATGCTTTAATAGGGCTAGTATTGCAAACATACGCAAATTGACTAAAAAAATATAAATGCAATTATAAAAATGCACTATAAATATTTCACAATATTTTGGCATAAATATGGAATTTAAATGTAAATTACCACAAAAATAATTTGAAGGATACTTATTGGAAGTTTTATTAGTAAAAAAGGAGAAAATAAATCAATTTGAAGTCTTTAAAAATTATAGAAAAATTATAAAAATGCTAATGCATGCGTATATATGCATATATTCTATTTTGAAAGTATATTTATGTATTAACAATACATAGGAAAAAATTGGGTATCAACAGCGATGGTTGGAGCTATTGAAAGACTATGATGTTGATATTTTATACCATCCAAGGAAGGCGAATGTAGTAGCCGATGCCCTCAGTCGTTGATCTATGGGTAGCCTATCATATTTACAACCAGAGATGAGTGATATAGCCCATGAGATTCATTAGCTAGCTAATATTTGAGTTCAATTACTAGATTCAGGTGATACTGAAGTTACTATTTAGAATATGACAACATCCTCTTTAGTAACTGAAGTGAAGGAACGCCAATATGAGGATCATGTGCTAGCTCATTATAGAGATACAGCCCCTCAAAATGAGAAGACACTATTTGAGATTACAGGAGATGGAGTCCTCGGATATCGAGGTCGATTATGTTTTTCCTAATGTGGCAGGGCTGCGCCACCAGGTTATGGGAGAAATTCAGTATCCTTATTATTCTGTTCATCCAAGAGTGGCGAAATGATATCATGATTTTAGGGAAATATACGGGAAATATAGCAGAGTTTGTTGCGCAATGCCCTAATTGTCAGCAAGTTAAGATTGAACATCAGAAACCCAGTGGATTATTGAAGGCTATAGAGATTCCGACTTGGAAATGGGAAGTAATTAATATGGATTTCATCATAGGCATACCTCGTACCCAGCGTAAGTTTGATTCTATATGGGTTATTATTGATAGACTTACAAAATCAGCCTATTTTCTGCCTGTGAGGACTACGTATTCAATAGAGGATTATGCAAGGCTTTACATTAAGGAGATAATACGACTTCATGGTGTCCCTATATCTAATTATCTCAGATAGAGGTGCTTAGTTTACAGCTAATTTCTGGAGGTCCTTCCAAAAAGGATTGGGGACTCAAGTAAGTCTTCGTACAACATTTCATCTCCAGATAGACGGTCAAGCTGAGAGTACTATTCAGACACTAGAGGATATGCTACGGGCTTATGTAATAGACTTTAGGGGTTGTTGGGATGATAATCTTTGACTTATTGAGTTCGCATATAATAATAGCTATCATTGCAGCATTCAGATGGCTCCATACTATGCTCTTTACAAACGGAAGTGTAGGTCACCTATCAGATGGTTCGAAGTTGGGGGATCTAAGTTAGCAGGACCAGAGTTGGTACAACAGGCAGTTGAGAAGATGAAGCTTAGTTGGGAAAGGCTATTAGCATCTCAGAGTCGCCATAAGTCTTATGGAGATAATCGATGACGAGAGTTAGAGTTTTAGGTAGATGATTGGGTATTCCTAAGAGTATCACCGATGATAGGCATTTTGAATTCGGTAAGAAAGGAATGCTTAGCCCTTGGTACGTTGGACCTTATAATATCTTATGCAGAGTAGGCCAGGTAGCATATGAGTTAGACTTGCCTTCCAACTTGGAGTCAGTACATCCAGTTTTTCCTATGTCTATGCTCCGTAAGTGTATAGGAGATCCTTCTAGAGTCATTCCAATTGATAGTGTTTAGATCACAGTGCAGCTATCATATGAGAAAGCTCCCATTGCTATACTAGATAGACAGGTTCGTAGATTGAGAACTAAAGACGTATCTTCAGTTAAAGTACTTTGGAGGAAAAATAATATGGAGTAGATGACTTAGAAAGCTGAAAAAGACATGAAGTCTAGGTATTCCCACTTTTTTCCACTTCCAGAGGAGGATCGTACTGAGACATCACAGCCTTAGGTACGCATACCGTACTTGATTCTTATGTTAGTTCTTATCATTAGTCGTGTGAGACCATTAGTGTTATTGATGATTGTGGACCTGTGTGGCTTTGTATTGTTGGGTTTTCTATCTGGCAGGTGGTAGTGGTACCATTACAGAGGAGACTCTGCCAAAATTTCTATAGATCTCTAGGAGATTAACATTCGAAGATGAATGTTTCTAAGGGGGGAAGATTGTTACACCCTGTGCGTCCCAAGGTGACGTATAATGAATATGAGACTTGTTAATCATTATTTAAATTAGTTTAAAGACATTATATGACTATATATGATGTTTGGATATAAAATATAAGGTTTGGGAAAAATCATATGTAAGTTGTGGAAAAACCGACTAAGAATTTGCCTAGTAACAAAGCTTTTTGAGAAATAAATTTAGTGTGCTATATGAGGTAGTTTTTGTACATATTATATACCAAATTTAAGGTCTTGTAATTTATTTTCCAATGCACTTAACCGTTCATTCATACGACATCCGGATAAAAAGATATAAGCGTCGGAAGATGGGCCAATGCGACGGTGCCAAGGTAGCACCTCTTTGACTTTTCAAAAGATTATATATAGGTCTTATCTCATCTCTCTATTCATTTTTATATAGATCCCGAGCAGAAAAATACATAAAAAACTATCCTTGAGCTCTCTAAAGGGTTTCAAGGAATACTAACAACTCGGGTACGAAATCGAGAAGCGATAACATCAGAACGATTCCTACGACGTAAGTATCGTTATAATGCCTCTATTTTTCTTTGTAGTTTGAGTTTTGCAAGGTAATTAATAGTGAATAAACGTCTAATTTCTTTATTTAAGTGTTTAAATATCAAGGAAGGTTGATAAATTGGTTTCCTAATACTTAGAACTCACAGGATGGTGATCGGAAGCCGTGAGTTCGATTTTTCCCCACTTTTAGTGGAATATTTTGTAGTCCACTCGTTTTGGCCTATTGTTCTGCGGACTTATTAGGTTGGTCGCTCGTCATTGCAGTTTCGGGCTAATTAATAACTTGTTAATTGGGTGTGTTATGGTATATTTGGGGTTTTTGTTGTATTGAAGGTCTTGAATTGTAATTAGGTTGGTTTTGAGTTATTGATTGTATAGTGTTTGTATGTCTCCTATAGTAGGCATGAGGGAGCTGTAAATCCAGGGGAAATGCTTCCCATATTATTTTAGAATTGGGTTATCGTTTGAGATACGTAATATACTGGCGCTATCTAAGTTGTGCATGTATTTCATTTTTATAGGATTGGCGCACTAGTTATCATAAGCTTGTTGTTGAGTTGAATTGACAACTTGAGGTATGTAGAGGCTATCCCTTCTTTCTATTTGGCATGATCCAAGTGATACAATGAAACGAACAAGCACACAACTTTCATATATGATCTCATTCTTAAAAGTACTAGGGTTGCCTATGTTCTAGATTCCCCATATGTCCTACTATCATATTGTCTATTCATGGGTATCATGACATTTCAAGAGATATTATTGACTTACTTCATTATACATTGCATCCATTTATACGTGTATATTTATCTATGACCAGATGGAACAATATACGCGTATAGTATATGTATATGGGGTATGGGGAAAGGTTATGGCGTTATATACGCACCACCACCTGATCAGTTGGTATACGTTTATGATTTCACCCACAAAGACTAAGATGAAATGACGGGATGCCCTTAGAGGCTTGATGATTTTATGTACGCATATACCTATGCATGATATGACATTTATACGCATATGCATGACATTATTAATGTTTCATGATTCACACATCTATTCAAACTTACAAGTTGAGTCCTTTACTCCATGTTTCATTTATGTATATTATATATTAATTTTTATGCCTTACATACTCGGTACATTATTCGTAATGATGCCACTATTGCCTAAGGGCCTAGTTTCATGCCTGCAGGTGCAGGTAGACAGGCTAACGGTCCCCCATCTTAGGATCCTTGCTCAGCGGGAGTTGGTGTGCTCCATTAGATCCGGAGATGCTTTTGAGTTTTGGTACAATACTTTTGTCTACATATGGGTATGACGAGGACCAGTCTCGTCCTTTATACAGTTGTACACTCTACTTGAGATCGGTGGACAGTCATGTATAGTTAGATAGTACGTGGCCTTGTCTGCTTGCCCTACCATATTCCATATATATATATATATGTCTTTTGTTCATATTTTCCAATGTATATTGTTCATATGAATCAGTAGTTTATTTCTAGACATTATGCATGACCTAGACTTATTTCATGTTTATATCTTAGACGTATGCATAGGGTGTTCGATAGGTAGAACTCGGGCACTCATCAGGCCCTACCGGTTTGAGTCGTGACATCTTTGATGAATGCATACATCACTTCGGATTGAGGGATCCTCTTCTATTTAACCGGGTTGAACTATGAATCCAAGCATAGCATATGAGTTTTTATTTCATGTAGGATCTGTATCATGTCTTGATGGGACCAAGCGTAACAATCTATATTAACTGTAAGAAAATTAATGAGTTTTTTCTTGAGCTTGGGGTTAACCCTACGCCCATGTATACCTTCCGATCAGAAAAGTGTTCAATCAGTATGACTTGCTCCAGCTCTTCGACCATTGAGTTGCTGGCATCAGAATCGTCAGGGGTGATGAACGACATAGGAACTCTGTAATCATAATCCTAGTCCGCTTCTTGCTTCTTCGATTCAATTGAGGCCGGTGTTGGTGATTGTTATTTAGTTACTTTCTTCCTAACCGTCTCCGGGTTCTTTGATGTCGAGAGTGCTGAAATTGGGATCACTTCATCGACTGCGAACTTTTCTTTTGCGGCTGGCTGCTCTCCGTAAACTATCTTGATCCCTCCCGGTGTGGGGAACTTCAGTGCTTGGTGTAGTTTAGAGGGTATTGCCTTTATGTTGTGAATCCATGACCTTCTAAATAAAGCATTATATCTCATATCGCCTTCAATCACATAAAAATTCGTTTCCTGAATGGTCCCAGTGGTGTTCCCCGATAGGGTAATCTCCCCTTTAGTAGTCTCGCATGCTATGTTGAATTCATTTATAACCCGTACTACAGGTTGTATTTGGTCTTATAGACCCAACTATTCTACGAACATTAATCTGATGATATTGGTTGTAAGGCCGTATAAAATTTCGCTAAGGAATTTAAGGTTTCGTAGTGTCGAGGTAGACTAATGTGTTTAAAAATTGTAGAAAATGAGCCACGATATGGAATTTTTGGGTTGTACAATGCATTGGAGAGTTAAAGGTAAAATGCTGCACAAAATGGCCTTCCTATGGTCCATTGTGAGACCACAAAATCACTCCGCGGACCACATATCTGTCACAAAGTTAAACAGAGAATTGGTAATTCCGAAACGCCGTTCTGCTGTCCGTGAAATGATCCAGCTATTGCAAAATTGATTCTGTTATCACAAAATTGGTCGCAGAATGATTCTGCTATAGCAAAATGGTTGCAAAAAAATTCTTCTACAACATAATCAATTCTGTTGCCCACAAAACAATTCTTTTACCACATAATTAACTTCGGGGGTTATTTTTGGAAAATTTTATATTCAATCCTATTTTGATATAAGGCATTGGGGGCTCATTTAAGAAGGTAAATTTTAATTTTAGAGAGAGGAGAGATCTATGTTAGAGAGATAAAGAGAATACCTAGCTATTGTTTTCATCAATTCTTGCTTAAGGCTTGATGATTTCACAAGGTCTTCAACCAAAAGGTAAGATTCTACACACTAACCCTTAATTTCAAAATGTAACTAGAAATGGGTGATTAGTGAGATAATTCTTGGGAATAGGAGTTGTTTATTTTGCATGCATGTGTTATCAGGGTGTGTAGGAAGATTGTTGAGATAAAAATGGTAAAGAATGGGTTGTGGAATTATGGAATCCTCCATTAAAAGACCTTGAAACCATAATGCACACCTAGTGTTTAATAAAATGCTCAAATGAGCTAGAACCATGATCATCATTGTAAAATAGATAGAAGTTGCTATTTTAGAATTTAAGGAAGTTCAAGTGAGGTATGTTGGCTAAACTCTTCTCTTAGAATTGAAACCCACAACGTCCTTGTAAGTCCTGAGTTGCTCATTATGAATTATTTATTCCGGATAAGCTTTATGTCAAAAGACGTTTGTGTTCAACGTGTATTTCAAATGTTCTTATTATGTTGTACTACTATTTGAGGATATGTTTAATGTATAGGTTGCATATCTAAATACCATGACTTCAAGTTGGGTTTCAAATGAAAGCTAATGACAATTGTGTAAGATATCTTAATGCGCCTAAGACTCTTATTTGCTCATATGTGTGCTTAAATGTCTTGAATAGAAATGCCTTGTTGTTGAAAAGTCCATGATTGTGGCTGAAAGTAAGAAGGTGTTCATGAAATACGAAACACAAAATACGAAACACAAAATGCAAAATATAAAATATGAAACCTGGCCAACATGCCAAGAGAAATAATACAATTTGACCACTAGGTCCAATTAAATGAAGAGATATGCAAGAAATATGAAATGTGATGATTGATAGAAAAGGTTTATGTCTCGGATGATACGGCCTAGTCAACCGGGTCGTTATCATACGTTATTCCGCACACATTATGGTGATTGTATTGGAACCTATACTTGAAATTGTGATTGTGGTTAACGTCTCGAATGAGATGGCCTAGCCGGTCGGGTCATGATCGGACGCCATGCCGCACACATTGTGGTGATTGTGCTGGAAATCGTAATTTAAATCAGAATTGTGATTCTAATTGTGGTTGATTTCTCAAATGAGACAGCCTAGCTGATTGGGTCATGATCGGACTTTGTACTAAAAGTACGGTGGTATTGTGAATGGTGACATAACAGTGCTAAGAATTTCCCCAACTTAATACATGAAGGTTTACTTGAAAGGCTTATCTTGTTCCTAACTTGATGTTTGATATCGCTTGAGTTTTTTAATTGAAATTATGATTGTTTCTTCTTCCATTATTACTCATTCTATTGAGAGGGTGTTTAGTTATACATACTAGTACTATTCCATATGTACTAACGCCCTATTTGATGGGGGTGCTGCACCTTTTATGGATGCAGGTGGTTCCAGCAGACTTGGTGAGCCCCACTTCATTTCGGGATCATGTATATTTTTGTTCCATGTATATTGTGTTTCAAGGTAAAGTCGGGGCCTTGTTGCCGGCACTACTATTGTACTCTTTTGTATCCACTAAAGGCTTAGTACACATAGAGTTGGTTGTATATGGGTGCTGGGAATGTCAAACAAGTTGTGTGGTGATTGAATCACTTGTTCCACATCGAACCATGAAAGTGTTTGTATTTTGAGACTTATTAAAGGAAGTAACTAATGGTAATGAATTGGGTATTGTCTACATGATCTCTTTATTGGTTAATTAACAATGTTATGTATTATCTTTAAATTATGGGTGAGTTTGGGAAGAAAGTATTCAACAGGCTTGCTTAACCGGGTTCACTCGGTTGAGCGCCGGACACGCTCCCCAAGTTTGGGACGTGACAAACTTTGTATCAAAGCCTATGGTTTTAATGTGTCCAACTCATTCTAATCGGTGTGTTGTCGACCACATCTATAAGTTGGAGTCTACTTGGAAATTTAGGGATAATACTCTTTTTTGATGTTATGGATCGTTCAATAGAGCTGATTATGAGACTGTTTGTTATACCTCGCAATATTACGATAATGTTAGGTCATGCAGTATTATATTATGATGATGTTATGCCTTGCAGTATTATATTACGATGATGTTACGCCTTGCAGTATTACATTATGATGATGTTATGCTTCGCAGTAATAAGTTACGACAATGTTACACCCTACAATATTACATTATGGTAATGTTACGCTTCGCAGTATTAAGTTACGATGATGTTGCACCATGTAATTTTGTACGTTGAATTTATCGTAAGGTAATTAACATCAGTCCAAGTAAGAGATTATTTGGAGATTATAAGGATTACGCTCTTGCAAAAGTGATGAGTAAATTCGTGAAGGTGAGAGGGGAAGCTAAATAAAAGAAAATGAGTTTCGTCAAAGTTTTGCATGGTGGGATAAAATATGGCTTGAGCTAAAATACCCGGTATTTATGAACTAGTGCCATACAAGGTACTACATGACCATGATAGTATGGTGTATAAGGTGTGTTAAATGTAAGTATTATTTTAAGTAATTTGAGATAATTCTTAATTATGTGGATATTTGGTTAATTGAGTATTTTTGGTGGAAGATTAACCATGTAATTAAGGGAATGGATGGATAAAATTTGGATAAGCTAAAATCCACTCCAACGTGGCAGCAAACCATGTCTAAAAGTAATGACTATTGAATTACAAGGCAAGGTGTCATACTTGGAGGGAATTGTTGGCCAAGTAAGCCTTATAAAGTGGGTCCTACATCCATTATAATAAAAGACATATCTAACAAAGAGATATGATATGAAATGTGAGATTTCCATAAGAAATTTTCAGCAACGTCCATTCCCCATTTCAAAAATAAAAGTATACTATATCTAAAAAGGCTTCAGCAAGATAACTTCATGAGCAACGTAAGGTTTCATAGGTTCTTCAACAATTCTAAATGTGAGATTTTGCAATTATAAGGGAGTACGGTGCAATCTGTCTCAAGAATATTATACGGATTTTTTTCTACTTCAGGTATGTTAAGACTATCCCTTCTTTCTTTTGGCATGATCTATATGACACAAACGAAACGAGCAAATGCACAAATTCCATAAATGACTCTATTCATAGAAGTATTAGAGATATCTATGTTCTTGAATTTTCATGTGTCATAATATTCTATCATCTGTTCATGGGTTTTAGAAAAAAAAAATACGAAAGCTGAAAAGAGTTTACTTTATGATATTACTCAAAGGAAAAATGGTCTTATGACATTCCGAAAGATTTTATTAACGTACTTTTCATGCATTGCATTCATGTACATTGACCCATGACTAGATGGCATTATATACGTATATATATATATGTATGTATATATATATATGTATATGGGATATGGGAAAGGTTATGACGTTATATATGTACCACCACCTGATCAGCTGGTACACGTTGATGATTTTACCCACAATGATCGAGATGATATGATGGTATGCCCTCAGAGGCTAATGATGTTATGAAACATGTACCTATGAACGACATGACATTCAGACGCATATGCATGATACTATAAGTATTTTATGATTTACAAAGTTTTCTAGATATACAGGTTGAGTCAATTACCCTATATTTCTTCTACGTCTATTATGTACTTATTCATGTGTCTTACATACTCAATACATTATTCGTGCTGACATCCCTTTTGCCTGGGGACGCTGCATTTCGTGCCCGCAGGTCCCGATAGACAGGTCGAGAGCCCTCCAAGTAGGCTATCAGCTCAGCGGAAGATGTTGGTGCGCTCCATTTGCTTAGGAGTTTCTTGTTTGGTTAGTATGATTTAGACGTATATTGTTTGGTATGGCAGGACTCTGTCCCGACCTTTATGAAAATTTTGTAGTCTTAGAGGCTTGTAGATAGATGTCATCTACGTAAGATATTGTATGGCGCTGTCGGCCTATATTTAGGGTACGAGTGGTTACATGATGTATTCTACCTAGTTCGTGGCAGCCTCTCCGACTCAGTTATTTATGATAGTATCACATGAAAAGATATGTTATGTTGGTACTCGGTTGAGTAGGTAACCGGGTGCCCATCGCGGTCCATCGGTTTGGGTTGTGACAAAAGTGATATCAGAGCAGTTCTGTCCTAGGGAGTCAACAAGACGTGTCTAGTAGAGCCTTGTTTATGTGTGTGTCGTGCACCACACTTATAAGCAGGAGGCTACAGGGCATTTAGGATTTTCACTCTTTCTTCTTACTCTAGATCGTGTGGTCGCTCACTTATAAGAGTTCAAATTCAAATATTCTATTTTATTTGTAATAATATGATACCTACATCCGAAAAGAAGGTTGGAAAAAGAGATAGTTGTGGAAGAGCTGAGTCAGAGGAATCGAATTTTTGTATGATGCCTACCATAAGTAAATGTGAGGTCTTTAGTAGATTATGGGCATACTGAAAGGTGTAAGCTTCCAGATAAGAAGCCTTAAGGTAAGAATGCCTATCCATATTTATGGTGAAAGACAATGAGAGATTAAGAATATAAATACAAGTTTCAACAAGCAAAAGAAGCAAGATGAAGAAGGGTACGAAGCGCCCAATTAATGAAAGTTAACAGTGTTTATAATTCAGGCAGAGGAAGATAAACTTTTTGAGTTATATTAAACAGTAACAGAGATATGTACAATTGGTCACACCCATTTCAGTTATGGCCTGTTGGGACTAACAGGTATAGTTAAGAGAAGGACGAGATGTCGAGATCCGGCTGGGGTTAGGGTAATCTAAATTGGTGAATGGATTGCTTGTGTTAGATGACATTGCCGAAGGATATTGCAAATGTGCTAATAGATCTCCTTGTGAGACACACAGATGGTGCACTCTAGAATATTACAATTAGGTGTCAATACTAGCATGATCAAAAAAAATATTTTTAGATGATAGGCACTGAAAGCCTGGAAGGGATAAATATTACCTTAGTGTGACTTACGTCCCTAGTAGAGGGAGGACGTTGAGCAACCCGAAGAGCCGATGAATGGAGCAAGGAGAAGCTAAAAGTGAAAGAATGTCGTATTGAAGTTTTCACAAGAAAAGGGATATGCAGAAATATTAGCAGAATAATGAGAAGAGAGATAAGGAATCATTATGAATAAGGTGTGATACATAGCTAACGACGGTAGGGAAAAAGGAAAAAAAGAAATGACAGTATTATAAAGTCTAGTCAAGTGAATGAAGAGATGAGAGGTGGCATGCCTTAGGACAACAACAGATATATGCCATAAAATCATATCTTCATCTCAAGGAATAAGTTCGTGACTCCAACACGACTACTAGAAGGGAGAGTTAATCCCTAGAGTAATAGAAATCAATATGGGCTGGTGAACAAGATAAACTAAACATGAATTAGGGGCTAAGTGATTCGATAATAGTCAGCATCATGAGAATATCATATTGCGTTCCGGCGATAATAGAATGGGTCACAGAAGAAGATTCATGAGAATGGTCATTCAGGCATATGCTTCCCTAAAACAAGAAATGTGAGCAAAGTTAAGCTTAAGAGACTGTATGTGCCAGTTACACTAAGTGTCACCATCATGAGTGAGGGATTTTGTTATCCTTGGTAGAGAAGGATTACTGAATGTTGCGACCCAAATCCCGGTCGTGATGGCGCCCAGCACACTACTAGGCAAGCTCGACCATTATTCAACACTTAACCCAATTTATCAAAAATAGCGGAAAGAAATATCAATTAAGCAAGATTAAAGTACTGAAGATTTTAACAAAATACACAATATAATCTCACTAGGACCCGGTGTCACGAATCTGAGCCTCTAGAATACAGAATATCATCCTAATACACGGTATATCCAAAGTCCGATAATGCGGAAATAAAGATATAGGATAGGAGGGAGAAGATCAATGGCTGCGAACGCCGTGCAGCTACCTCGATACTCCCAGAGGCTGGATCTGCTGATCAGCTGGATCTACTGAGCCTGAGACTGCCCTGGATCTGCACACAAGGTGCAGGGAGTAAAGTGAGTACTCTGACCCAGTGAGTAATAAAAGTAACTACAATCCGAAGATAAGAAAATCCAGTAAATACACAAAATAAGCTACAATCCGAATATACAGCAACATATGGAACTGAGCAGCTAAACGCCAATATAAATACAAATACATGAATGCATTGAAATGCATATGATGGTACATTCCAGTACCGACTACGGCGTGCAGCCCGAGCCATCCATATTTATTTATCGTCGACGGCGCCCACTGGGGGTGTGTACAGACTCCGGAGGGGCTCTTACAGCCCAAGCGCAATATCTTGGTCAGTCATTGGTACCTGACTGGTCAGCCATTGTTACCTGACTAATTTATATCATACAGTGCCATTGTTACCACTGTTCAAGTATATCACACAGTGTTATTGTTACCACTGTTTCAAGTATATCACACAGTGTCATTGTTACCACTGTTTCAAGTATATCACACAGTGTCATTGTTACCACTGTTTCAAGTATATCACATAGTGTCATTGTTACCACTGTTTCAAGTCACTTTATAATCAGTCCAGAAAATAATATAATAAGCCCCTTGGGCATTTACAAAACAGAAGTTTCAAGCCCGGAATACAATTAAAAATATCATTTAAGTTTTCAACACTTAGAATTATGGTTGAGTTTGCAAAACAGCATTTAAAACCTTGGACTGAAATTAAATGATATGCAAATCATGCTAAGCAGTAATATCAATCCTCGAAGGATTTTACAAATCGCCACAAGGCCCCAAACATGGCATCAAGCCCAGTAATATCAATGAAGTATGTGCATCAATCACCAGTATAGTATAAACATCACACGGGATGGACCAAGTCACAATCCCAATAGTATCCGACCCCGCACTCGCCATGGAGTGCGTGTCACGCCTCAATATAGCGTTACGATGTGAATGTCCGGGGTTTCAAACCCTCAGAACAACATTTACATCTATTACTCACCTCAAGATGGCCAAAAGTCTACTCCGCGAGGCCCTTCCCTTTCGAATCGACCTCCTCGCGCGTCGAATCTTGCCAAAATCACAAGGAATATATTACAATAGCCTAAGGTAATATAACCCAATCGAAAAGACTCGAAAAATATCGAAAATCACGAAATTTGCAAAACCCGAGCCCTAGGCCCACTTCTCGAAAAATTACGAAAGTCACATCACCGGATTCCTTGTCTTGCCACGAGTCCGTACATATAAAATTTACCAAAATCGGAGTTCATTTGACCCCTCAAATCACCAAATCTTATTTTCAAATCCCTAGGACTAAATCCTCAATTTTTCTATAATTTTCATGCTCAAATCCATACGTAATTGATGTACTTAACTCAAAATAGGTGGGGATAACTTACCTTCACATTGATGATGAAAATCCCCTCTTGAAGCTCCCCAAAAATCGTCCATACTTTAAAGAAATGAAGAAAAGTGAGCTAAATTCGTGTATAAAAGAATCTGCCTGTGCTTCGTCGAGTTGTACCTTGCACTTGTGCTATACAAGTTGTACATCCTATTAAAATTGTTCCTTGTCGGACACCTTCTGTTTAAACACCCATAACGTCTTGTATAAATATCTAAATGACAAACGGTTTGAAGATTTATAAACTAGACTCAAAGATATTTAATTTGATAGGTTGTACACCATATAACTCTTTATATATCCCGAGATATGAGCTTCTAAAGTGCATCATAAATTCTGCTAAAATTGCTCCAGCAGCCCTTTTCGACCCATCGTAACTTTCTGAGATGATATCCAAATCGCGAATGGTTTAACTTTCCAAAAACTGGAATGTATGGGATACAACTTTCGTGTTTTGCACTTTTTCTGATTTCTTATAGATTACAAAATATGAGTTTCCAAACTGGACTACTCGCACCTAAAATTTTCTGGGCACAGCAGAATTTTCTGCAATTTTTCCCAAGTCCGAAATCACTCCGAAACACTCCCGAGCCCTCGGGGCTCCAAACCAAATATGAACACTGACTCTAAAACATCACACGAATTTGCTCGAGCGATCAAATCGCCAAAATAACATCAAAATCAATGATTTGAGCCTTAAATCCAAGAATTCTTTCAAATTTCATAAACTTTCAAATTTTCTAATTTAAGGCCAAAACCCGTCAAACAACGTCCGTTTGTAACCAAACTTTATAGGAAGCGCTTAACCAACATATATGACCTGTACCGGGCGTCAGAACCAAAATACGAGCCCGATACCATTACTTTCTGATCAAATTTCATTTTAATTTTCCTTAAACATTTTCAGAAAATAATTTCACGAAAAAATTCATTTCCCGGGCCTGGGACCTCGAAATTCGATTCCGGAAACACGTTCAAATCCCATATTTTTCTATGGACCTTTCGAGACAAAAAAATCATGGGTCCGGGTCCGTTTACCAAAAATGTTGACCAAAGTCAACTTTAACAATATTAAATATCAAAAATTTTCAAATTTTTCCCATAATTCATATATTTCAACACAAAGATATTCCGGACACACTCCTAAGTACCAAATAACCTAACGAAGCTATTCAAACCATAAAATTCGCATTTCGAATCCGATATCAAAATTTCCACTTCCGACCAATTTTTATCAAAAACCTTCAATTTTCCATATTTAGCCGAACGACTCCAAAATGACCTACGGACCTCCGAATTCACTTCCGATCGCGCTCCCAAATCCAGAATCACCATACGGAGCTACTCCCAGTCTCGGAATCCCAAACGGACATCAATAACACTGAAATGCATTTTAAACCAAACTGATGCAATTTCTTCTAAAATGCTATCTTCCACAATAGGCGCCAAAACGCTCCCGGGTTATCCAAAACCCAATCCGGGCATACGCCCAAGTCCGAAATCATCATACGAACCTGCTGGAACCTTCGGATCCCAATTCCGAGGTCGTTTACTCAAAATTCCAATCCTAGTTCATTTCTTCAATTTTAATCTTTCAAAATGAGAATTTCCATTTAGATTTGACTCCAAACTTCCTGAAATTTAATTTTGACCATACACACAAGTCAATATACCTGAGATGAAGCCGCTCATGGCCTCAAACTGCTGAATGATGCGCCGGAGCTCAAAACGACCGGTCGGGTCGTTACAATCTTCCCCACTTAAACATACGTTTGTCCTCGAACGTGCCGAGAACTACACTGAAGTAGTCTGAAATCACTTGTTTAACACATCATGCACCTTCCCATGCTACCACTACTCCGTTGAGCACATTAGCTCGATAATTCTGTAGATATACTTATTTATTCAAGCAAATAAGCCATTAGGCCCAATTCCAACATCCTGAATTTCCCTGCCAAGCCTGTTTCCATCATACGACCACCATATCAATCTCCACACGCTGTACCCAAACATGACTGCATAACTTTGCTGAATTCACACTTTGCATCACTTTACTCATAGAACCACAATTACATTCTTTAAACATAATAGTCGAAATTCCACGAATCTGATGCTCCCATTGCATCTCATGATCTATACAGGTCTTGCTCTAGTTTTTTTTTCAACACCGATACGACTGAAGAGATGTGCCGAAATTCACAACCAACTGCTGAATCAACAATTCATTGGATCTACACTCCTGACAAGTTCGATTGCCTTGTCCCAAACCAAAGAATGATCTTTACTCTATAATATACTTCATATAATCAGTTTGCACTGACCCCAAATCTAGTAACCTCGTCTCACCCAGTACGAACTGCTCAGGCAATAAGCCACCTCAGACATAATCAAAAATCCCACAAGACGCCACAATGTGCCAGTATGCTATCAATTCGAACGCGATACAAAAGGAAGGCGAACTCTAGAAGGAACTACTCAACTCGCACACTAACATAGACTTCCTCAGAAAACAGGGAAACAGAACACACAAAAGCAAATATGGGCACTGAACTGAACATCACACTGTTGCGGCGTGCAACCCGATCCAAACAACATACCCATGGCGGTGTGCCACCCGATCCACATATAGAACTCACATAAGGAGATATACGTCGAGCTGAATAGCTCATCATATCAAAATACCGAATATCGGTCATAAACACACTAAGGTGCATAATATCATTCCCAAGGAAACATATAGCGCTATAGGCTACAAACTCAAGCACAACTGAGGTGCGATACATGATCTAAGTCTCATCCTGCTCATATAACATCACCGCTGAGCGGAACCTCAACACATAAGGAATTTACCAAGCCGTCTCACAACTCATACGGTGCAATATATCTTTACATGAATTAACTGACCACGAAATAAGACCGCGACTATCCTTCCATAAAGAGTGCATTGCTGAAATAAACACAACTAGCATGACATAAGGCTCACTTCCACATTTAAATCTATCCACCGACCTCAAGTCGATCCTGATCGTGCCAAGCTAGGCTAATAATCTTTCATAGGTCCATAACCCAATAAACAGAGTGCCCTCCAGGCATAAATTTTCAAATGGATGATATTACCAAAATCCTCATACTTGGTTTAAATTTCTAATTAATCAAGTGACTACACGTCGCACTTATACAATATTCCTTTGGGACAAGCTCCCACCATCTTCCGAAATAATTAACGGGTCTGCACATCCAAACCACCGGCTGCACTAACGCTGAAAAGTGATCAAGAATCCCTAACCAAGATGCAAAGCCTTTCTCACAAAACACCGACCTCAGGTGATACTGACGTCAATACCCATCTTACTCAAAACACTGAAACTCATATACTGCTCATCCGAGATCATGACATCACAGTCATTGACCAAACTGCAACCTTGGTCCTTACTTCAAATTCCATACCACTCACTGCACCTCACGTGCCAATATACGATAGACGCGATTTCCATCACAACTCTGGAACCGCCGATAGGCTAATACTTCATCACATAAGACTTTCCATTTAACTCACTTCAGGAGAACTATAGCAGCATACAGGCGAATCCTCATAATCGTCGAATATGCCAATCTCTAAGTAGTTGTCCAAGCCACCATAACACTTTCTGGGATCCGCCTACTCATAATAGGCCCTAACAAAAGAATGCTTCAGAATAACATCAATCACTGCGGCCGACAAGCCTCACATGCATAACTCGATCACGCTGAACGAACCGATCACTGACACCAGTATACCAACTCAACTATGGCTAATCAATCTACTTCCTTCCAATTTATCCTTGATTGCCTTAGAAATAATAATATCTCCCTTTAACACCTAACTTATTTCAACCAAACTCACCCCGAGTGACCTTAAATCACGAGACCATGCTGTCTCAAATACCATGACCATTTCATGTCTCTCAAATGCTACACCGCAAGTCAAAACATCATAGAACATTCTGTGCCTTTCTTCATAAGCTGCTTCAAAAGCTTGACTCTTAACCGTACTTATAGACTCAAAATCATTAGGCACCACACTTTACCTCTTGAATTAACTAGGACCGCTATTGAGAGCCACCCAGCTCTGACTTGGCCCCGAATGCAACCAACTCTACTGAATTTTATAACATATGAATACCCTCTCGATAAAGCACCTAGAGGGATCACTTCCCTCGAAGCCTGCACCTATACGAGGCATAAATCATGAATCTTCCCTCAAGTCTGAACATGAGCCAATAAGGCTAACCATAGCATGCATCCAACAATTCATTTACTCAAATTACCACTCATGGTCCTTTTCCGTAGCTGCAATAACCCACCAATACGCCAATAACCAGAATTCACGCAGGTAATAAACCGTGCAATCAGCTAATCAACAGCAAGCTCCCCAACTTGGCTCGAAGCCATAGATCACAACACATATACTCTATTGCTGTCGTAATATCATGGTGAGATTAAACTCACTCCATCATAAGCTCGTGGAAACACGAATCATCTGGAATTTTAACTCTTCTGCAATTCTTGCATTTACTCACACAACAGTTAAGCCCACTCTCTAGGCGACCAAATTTTTTTTTTTTACTAAGTCCTAAATTTTTCAAAAATTTCGGCAGAGCCTCCTTTGTAATTGGTCCTATCCACCTGCCAGAGAATCACCAAAACCATCCTAACAACACATCCACAACTTGACAAAGCATCACAATGCATATCAATTACATAAATCTAAATTGATACATGGACATGCGTTGCACCTATTTGAATCATAACACATAGAAAATACCCTTCAACCCTCCATTATTGGGCTATTCAACCAAGTAGGAACATATTCTTCCTTTAATATTTTCGACCTTCAAGGTGGTCTCCTTGACTCAACGATTTCGTCATAATACATTTACGGAAGCGATCTCAGCTCCCAGACTTATCTAACTAGGAGACACGAAAAATATTCTTCACGCGCCCATAACTCGGGCTACTCAACAAATCACAATAAGAAACGAATCACTTAACAGTTCATCTACTATCCAGTAGGCTTCTTCGCCACTACCAAGTCGTACAAATACACCTCGCAACACTAACATACTCATCACGTGGATATCCAACCGCCATTCCGGCTAACAAGGACAATAATGAACATATGAGTTCAAAACACTTGCTCACAAAATCAGCACCTCGGTGCTCAAGCCATTGGCAAAGATTTGGCCTCAAGTCCTCCAGACTGGTCTAACTTCAAACTCACAGAGATTACACCTCGCCCCTCGATCGGGGAATCAAAAGCCATCGAGACACATCTGATACTGAGCGCTCGTTGGTGCATACGATCACGCGGAAGGAATTTCAAAAGTTTCTTTTCAAGCTGAATCAAGGACGCACGATAAGAATTCAAGAATGTGAAGTTTTCCTAAAGGTTCGGCAGCCTCTCGAGGATAAGTACAGACGTCTCCGTACTGATCCTCGAGACTCTACTAAAATAGCTCATAACTTGCGAGACCAAGTAACCTAGGCTTTGATACCAACTTGTTGCGACCCAAATCCCGGTCGTGATGGTGCCCAACACACTACTAGGCAAGCCCGACCATTATTCAACACATACCCCAATTTATCAAAAATAGCAGAAAGAAATATCAATTAAGCAATATTAAAGTACTGAAGATTTTAACAAAATACACAATATAATCTCACTAGGACCCGGTGTCACGAATCTGAGCCTCTAGAATACAGAATATCATCCTAATACACGGTATATCCAAAGTCCGATAATGCGGAAATAAAGAGATAGGATAGGAGGGAGAAGATCAATGGCTGCGAACGCCGTGCAGCTACCTCGATACTCCCAGAGGCTGGATCTGCTGATCAACTGGATCTACTGAGCCTGAGACTGCCCTGGATCTGCACACAAGGTGCAGGGAGTAAAGTGAGTACTCCGACCCAGTGAGTAATAAAAGTAACTACAGTCCGAAGATAAGAAAATCCAGTAAATACACAAAGTAAGCTACAATCCGAATATACAGCAACATATGGAACTGAGCAGCTAAACACCAGTATAAATACAAATACATGAATGCAATGCAATGCATATGATGGTACATTCCAGTACCCACTGCGGCGTGCAGCCCGAGCCATCCATATTTATTTATCGTCGACGGCGCTCACTGGGGGTGTGTACAGACTCCGGAGGGGCTCCTACAGCCCAAGCGCAATATCTTGGTCAGTCATTGTTACCTGACCGGTCAGCCATTGTTACCTGACCAATTTATATCATACAGTGCCATTGTTACCACTGTTCAAGTATATCATCCAGTGTCATTGTTACCACTATTTCAAGTATATCACACAGTGTCATTGTTACCACTGTTTCAAGTATATCACACAGTGTCATTGTTACCACTGTTTCAAGTCACTTTATAATCAGTCCAGAAAATAATATAATAAGCCCCTTGGGCATTTACAAAACAGAAGTTCCCAGCCCGGAATACATTTAAAAATATCATTTAAGTTTTCAACACTTAGAATTATGGCTGAGTTTGCAAAACAGCATTTAAAACCTTGGACTGAAATTAAATGATATGCAAATCATGCTAAGCAGTAATATCAATCCTCGAAGGATTTTACAAATCGGCACAAGGCCCCAAACATGGCATCAAGCCCAGTAATATCAATGAAGTATGTGTATCAATCACCAGTATAGTATAAACATCACACGGGATGGACCAAGTCACAATCCCCAATAGTATCCGACCCCGCACTCGCCATGGAGTGCGTGTCACGCCTCAATATAGCGTTACGATGTGAAAGTCTGGGGTTTCAAACCCTCAGAACAACATTTACATCTATTACTCACCTCAAGATGGCCAAAAGTCTACTCTGTGATGCCCTTTTCTTTCGAATCGACCTCCTCGCGCGTCGAATCTTGCCAAAACCACAAGGAATATATTACAATAGGCTAAGGGAATATAACCCAATTGAAAAGACTCGAAAAATATCGAAAATCACAAAATTTGCAAAACCCGAGCCCCGGGCCCACTTCTCGAAAAATTACGAAAGTCACATCAACGGATTCCTCGTCTTGCCACGAGTCCGTACATATAAAATTTACTAAAATCGGAGTTCATTTGACCCCTCAAATCACCAAATCTTATTTTCAAATCCCTAGGCCTAAATCCTCAATTTTTCTACAATTTTCATGCTCAAATCCATACATAATTGATGTACTTAACTCAAAATAGGTGGGGATAACTTACCTTCACATTGATGATGAAAATCCCCTCTTGAAGCTCCCCAAAAATCGTCCATACTTTGAAGAAATGAAGAAAAGTGAGCTAAATCAGTGTATAAAAGAATCTGTCTGTGCTTCGTCGAGTTGTACCTTGCACTTGTGCTATACAAGTTGTACATCCTATTAAAATTGTTCCTTGTCGGACACCTTCTGTTTAAACACTCATAACGTCTTGTATAAATATCCAAATGACAAACGGTTAGAATATTTAGAAACTACACTCAAAGATCTTTAATTTGATAGGTTGTACACCATATAACTCTTTACATATCCCGAGATATGAGCTTCTAAAGTGCATCGTAAATTCTGCCGAAATTGCTCCAGCAGCCCTTTTCGATCCATCGTAACTTTCTGAGATGATATCCAAATAGCAAATTGTTTAACTTTACGAAAACTAGAATGTATGGGCTACAACTTTTGTGTTTTGCACTTTTTCTGATTTCTTATAGATTACAAGATATGAGCTTCCAAACTTGACTACTCACACCTAAAATTTTCTGGGGACAGCAAAATTTTCTGCAATTTTTCCCAAGTCCAAAATCACTCCGAGACACCTCCGAAACACTCCTGAGCCCTCGGGGCTCCAAACCAAATATGAACACTGACTCTAAAACATCACACGAACTTGCTCGAGCGATCAAATCGCCAAAATAACATCAAAATCAATGATTTGAGCCTTAAATCCAAGAATTCTTTCAAATTTCATAAACTTTCAAATTTTCCAATTTAAGGCCGAAACCCGTCAAACAACGTCCGTTTGTAACCAAACTTTACAGGAAGTGCTTAACCAACATATATGACTTGTACTGGGCGTCGGAACCAAAATACGAGCCCGATACCATTACTTTCTGATCAAATTTCATTTTCATTTTCCTTAAACATTTTCAGAAAATAATTTCACGAAAAAATTCATTTCTCGGGCCCGGGACCTCAGAATTTGATTCCGGAAACACGTTCAACTCCCATATTTTTCTATGGAACTTTAGAGACCGAAAAATCACGGGTCCGGGTCCGTTTACCAAAAATGTTGACCAAAGTCAACTTTAACAATATTAAATATCAAAATTTTTCAAATTTTTCCCATAATTCATATATTTCAACACAAAGATATTCCGGACACACTCCTAAGTCCCAAATAACCTAACGAAGCTATCCAAACCATAAAATTCGCATTTCGAATCCGATATCAAAATTTCCACTTCCGGCCAAATTTTCTCAAAAACCTTCAATTTTCCATCTTTAGCCGAACGACTCCAAAATGACCTACGGACCTCCGAATTCACTTCCGATCACGCTCCCAAATCCAGAATCACCATACGGAGCTACTCCCAGTCTCGGAATCCCAAACGGACATCAATAACACTGAAATATATTTTAAACCAAACTGATGCAATTTCTTCTAAAATGCTATCTTCCACAATAGGCGCCAAAACGCTCCCGGGTTATCCAAATCCCAATCCGGGCATACGCCCAAGTCCAAAATCATCATACGAACCTGCTGGAACCTTTGGATCCCAATTCCGAGGTCGTTTGCTCAAAATTCCAATCCTAGTTCATTTCTTCAATTTTAAGCTTTCAAAATGAGAATTTCCATTTAGATTTGACTCCAAACTTCCTGAATTTTAATTTTGACCATACACACAAGTCAATATACCTGAGATGAAGCCGCTCATGGCCTCAAACTGCTGAATGACGCACCGGAGCTCAAAATGACCGGTCGGGTCGTTACACTGCAAAGTGAGTTAGGGTCATTGATGATGTGAAAGGAAGCCAAAGATGAAAAGGAAAAACATCTATAGCCAGGTCGTAATAGCTTCAAGTCTTAGTACTCCCCTAAAAGGGGGAATATAGAATGATAAAGGAAGAATGCAAAAAAAAGGATGAGATTGCACTTGTCCAAATGTTACACATATGCTATGATTCTGGCACATTATGTAAGCATAACGCCAAGTAAAGGGAAGTAAGGGCTCCTGCACGGGATGTTATTGATAGATAAGGAGACAGTATGTAAGGTATGTTAAGACAAGGAAACAACCCAAGAAAGATTACGGAGAATTTGGATATGAGAATTGGCCGACGAGTAATTAGTAGTTGATTCAGGAAGAGCCTAGTCCTGACTAGACAAGAGGACAAAGACAAATCAGTAGATTGTTTAAGATAGACATAGTAAAACCCAACATGGAGAATTCAGCCTCGAAGTAATGTCATTATAATACTTGACACATATTCAAATAGGAGTCGGGGTAGTTAAAGGTATAGTATGAGTTTTATGGGGATAAAAGAAAGTGTCACTGGGAAGGTAGTCAAAATATATGTTCAGAAGTAACTGTACAAGCACAAGGGCATTGAGGTAAACAACTACGGATTATTATAGGCAAGGAAGGACATCAAAAAGGTCTATAATAAGCTCGCAGCTTTACAAGAGTCAGAGGGTTCTCCCTAAGTACTACAGTGAAATACTAGCTGAGGAAATGAGGAAGAAGGTTCAACCTAAGCACAATAAACTAAAGAGGAAATGGTCTTGTAACAACAGTTTCACAACAACATTGTACGTCCACCATAAGAAAGAGGAACTTATTGTGGCTAGTGAACGGGAAGTAAAATCAAAAGTAATATTTGAAGATCATATGAGTTGTACGAAAATTCCGGCAAGCGTGAGAGCTGAGATAAGCTAAGTATGCACGCAACAAGGGGAAGAAAGACCAGGAAAGGTAGTGGCTTACATTTAAAGAAAACTGAGAAGGAACGAAAGAATCATACGATCAATAATACATCGTTGGTTACGTTATGAACGTACTTAATAGTTCGGAGTATTATCCATGCAGCATATATGTTCACAATCATACGGCCGTAAAAGATTCCTGTATAAGTTAAAAGAAAGAATTGAGCCCAGGTCATAGACAAAGGAATGAATTGTTAGAAGATTGTATCATGGATATTCCATAACGTCCATGGAAGGCTAAAGTAATAACTAATACCATGAGCCGCATATTGGAGGATAACTTAAGCCAACATAAAGGCCGATCAGAAAAAGGAGGAAACTAAAGAGTTACATCAACGAAGTGAATCAGGAATCTGATTATTGGACCCAAAAGTTATAGGAATCATGATTGAGAACAAAGCAGAATCACTCTTAATATTAGAGGCACAAGAGAGATAGCACAAAAACTATGTTCTATAACGGCTCTACAATAAATCCAGTTAGAAGAGTACCAGCCTCATAAGAAGTCAGTATGAAGTTCTTACGGGTTTGTGTATGCACCAGAGGTGCAAGTATTATAATAGAGCTTTATGTTATGGACGTGAATTACACCTAGGTGGAAGGGAGGTCATAAAAGATATAGAAGATACGATGCGAGATTTTAAGGTAAGTGAGGTAAATTTAAACAACGTACGAGATACTCAAAGGTAGAAGATCGTGAATAGTCTATACTTCTGACAAAAGGGCCAGAACCACGAGGATTCATTGTCTAGGTATCGAAAATCTTGACTAAGAGAGTAAAGAAGAGTTAGAGACGATGTGATGTCTCACTTAATGTTCCAAATGACATAAGGAAATATGTGATGCAAGCAAGTTGAAAGGTTGCAAGTAATATAAATAGAGATGTGTAGGTCACAAGCTATTGTATTGTGAAGCGACAAGGTTGTAGAAGAGAGGAGTAAGGATAAGAACATGCGAATGAGAAAGTAACAAAATTGAGAAGTCCTTAGAATTAAGCCCATAAAAATAAGAAGAGCATATGGTTTCTCTAAGTTATACAAAGCTCACTATATCCTGAATGAACTGAAAGGAGTATAAGACTAATAACATTTAGAAGAGATGGAATGTTTCTCTATTAATTAAATAAGGGTGTAATTGTTATAGACAAAGGATGACATTTGGGACTTCAATTGAGTAATGATCTAACGAATAAAAGAAAGGGATCTCATGAATTGGACAGGAGTAAAATACCCATGCAAGGTGAATCACATTGGGATGTTGTGAGATACGGTTATGGAAGTATAGTTTCACCACTAGGTGGATCAATCTAATTACTCCAAATGTCCCCGATGAGACGCGAGCCCTATAAGCGGTGTTACATAAAAGATCAAGTTATCAGTGGAAGATGATGAATCAACACTAAGGTGAACCAACAATACATGGATAAAAGTTCAACAATATGAGATGAAATTTGACCATCAATCTTAAGGATAAGCAATGAGAGTGTCACGCCCCAACCTTGGGAGGCACGACCGGCGCTCAATCGAGTGAACCCAACTGAAAAAGCCTTACCATACACTTCCTACCCACCTAGATATGAATAAAGAAACCATACTTTTGTTTACCCATTTAGACGGGGAAAGACAGCACATTCTACATTGATATTTCATTTTAAACACCACATTAAACCGTAGATGAGTTAGTTTCCAAGATCCCCATAGAGTTACAATTTATTGGCAACATAAGTTTAGAATTACAACATGGTTCGTAGACCTATCCAACCCCCGTACATAACCCACACATATGTCTACGGAGCCTCTAGGATACAAAAGATGACTTTCACAATGCCGGCAACAAGGCCCCGGCTATACCTCAAAAGTGAAAGTCCACAATACAATGATATACAATATAGCCCCTTGAAGGAGAAAGGGGCTCACCAAGATCTTGAGAAGAGGGATGCTTTGCTACACACGACCGGCACTATCCGCTAAGGAGCCACCTACATTCATAAAAAAAAAATATAGCGACCCCGGGAAAAGGGACGTTAGTGCCATTGAATATCACTAGTATGTATAACTAAACACCATCAAATTAGAAATAACTTTCATACACAAATAAGGAAATCAGAGGTATCACTCCAAAGCTTTAAACGGTCACAACATTATCAACATGAAAGAATTATACAACCATCACATCATGTTTCCATAGCCTTTAGTTGGGCATTTCATACTATTCCGCATCGTTCAAATTACCACCGCTATCTTGAGCAGAGTCCGATCTCGACCCGATCGGCTAGGCCGTCTCCAGGAGGCATTACCAATATTCTATTCACACCTTTTAGTTTCAATCATGGCAAAATATATAAGTACCCACCTAACATATGGCTCAAATCCCCCTTACACACTTTCTGTGGACGATAATAATATTACACACACAACCTTTTAAAATTGTGCCTAATACACTCTACGTTTGCTAGATGGCACATGCGTGTTTAAAAAAAATGAGCGCGTCAAACCAATGCATTATCTGTCCAAGTCCTTATATAAGCACACGTGTCTAAATCTTATTTGTCCACTTATTTTTGTTAATTTAATAATTAAATGAAATCAAAATGATATCCAATCCCTTCTTCCCCATTTGGAGCCCTCTCCGGAAGCCGGCGACAACCGCAGCCTCCTCATCTCCTCCCTCTTGCATCTCCTTTAAGAAGATGTCAGCCATAACTCGTAATACCGGCAACGACCTCAAGAAACAAGCCGATAACTCTATTTCCAGATCATTAGTTTCACTGTCAGTTCATGATCGATGAGCTCAGATCTTCTCCGCGTGGGTGGAGCTATCAGATCTTTCGGCAAGCTGGTGTTCTTCGTTCAAATCTTGTCTCGTTTGGTTAAAAAAAGGCAAACAACAGCGACCTTCATTTTCGACCACTGTTATAGTGGCAAACCCATCGGTAACAATGGTGATTCCACAGCAAACAAAACAAACAAAACCTAGAAACTAAAAAAAAAGTGAAAATTTTATAGACTAAAAAAATGGTGAAAATTCATGTTAATATTTTGTTCTGGTAGGGATTTTCCATGGCTGATGGAATTTAGAGGAGGAGGTCGACGGGTATGGGGTTCAGAAGAAGAAGAGAAACGTGGGGGGGCTTTGTTTCTTTTTTGTTTGTTTTCTTTTAAATATTATCAATTGGTGTAAATTTAGTATTTTCTTTATTTTCTTGAGTTACGACACGTGTTAGGACTTTATTGGCATGTGACCTCACACATATTTTGAAAAGCTGGTCAAGAAAAAAGTGGTGTGCACTAGCTACACTTTAGAAAGGTTGCATATGTAATATTATTATCGTCCACACAAAGTGTGTAAGGGGGATTTGGGCCATAGGTTAGGTGGGTACTTATGTATTTTGCCTTCAATCATCAATGCATAACCGCCATGTGTATATGTCATGGCATACGATCACGGCCCGGTCAGCTAGGCCGCCTTACTGAGGTGTTACCATTTTCCATTATTCATCTCACTCCAATCTTTGGTTACACATGTATTAGTTTACCGACTCTTGGGGACACAATTTTCACATTCCACAATTCACGTTTCACATTTTTCCCATTTTCAACATTAGGTTTGTAATTCAAGAGAGTATGGAACACAAGAGCAAATAAGGTTGTAGGCGTAGATGAGACTTCATGTAAATGGCACAACAACACACTTCAATTTCAATCTAAGATCTAAGCATTTCGATACATGATTCATAGTCCTTGCACCTTTTCAAATTATCAATAATAGCACATTGATCAATTTGAGACACATTTTCCACGCATATAAGGTTGCATCACCATGTCAAGTGAAATAGCAATCAGTACAGCAATTCAATTTAGTCTTACCGTACTCACACAACAAACGATGAAGCTCAATTTCTAAAAGACGGGGTTTTAGCCATACATACCTCAATAAAGCTTTCCTTATTCCTTACAAAATTCCGGAACTTTTAGCACTTCGATCTAATGTGTAAGAATTACAAATTAAACCGAGAGTTAGAGATGAGATTGAGATTCTAGCTTGTTTTGAGCATACTATCAAGCACTAAAGGTGCATTGTGATCTTAGGCCCTTTTGAGAGAAATATCTATCATTTTATACCCCAATTGCTTTCTTTTTAGTTCACTACCTCCCAATATTATATGGTGTGATATGCATGCAAGAAATTCATTCTTATACCCATAAATTACTTTACTAGTGATCCCTTATTGCTAAGCATAGGAATAAGAGCTGAGGTAATGAAGTCTTACCTCTCGGGATGAAGATTTAGGTGACCTCACTTGATTATCTTCAAAGATTTGGCAAGGTTTCATGGAGTAATTTGATGGGAAGCACTTCCCTCTCTAAGACCCTCTCTCTCTCTCTAAAAGCATCAGGAAATATGCTCAAGATGAGTATAACACCGAATATATCGATAAGGGGTCGGGTTTAAAATTTGGAAAATTGGAGCCCCGAGTTAAGTATGCGATCGCAAAGTGGAAATGCGGCCAGCATAATGTACCACAAAAGTGCTCCCAACATCTGAATATTCTGTCTGGGTATGCGGCATAAATGCGGTTCGCATACCCGTTCTGCGGTCACATAATGCATCGCAGAACTGCTCCTTACAAAATCCCAAGGAATTATGCGACGACTATGCGGTCCACATATCGTTTATGCAATCACATAATGGACCGCATATTTAACCTCAAATTTGTCCAACACACTGACTCACTTTGCGGCGATTATGCGGTCTGCATACCTGATATGTGACCGCATTCTCGACCGCAGAATCGCATTTTCTGGAAAACATTATTTCGACTTTTTATAGCATAGAACTCTAACACATGATCCTAATTTCCACCACGAGCTTTTGGGTTTAGGGTGGAAATTTTTCACGGGGCCTCACATCCTCCCCAACATAAGATCATTTGTCCTTGAATGAGGATCAAGGTTCGCTTATTAGCGATCTCTATGCAACCTACTGCTTACATACTATTAGTCTCCAAATTTGGTAAACTCCCTGAATTTTCAAAAATTTCGCCAGAGTTTCCTTTGTATCTAGGCCTTATTCACCTGCCAGAGAGCCTCAGAACATATCCTAGAAACATAACCATATTTCATAAACGTAACATAACTTGTACAATCATCAACCATGGCCGTATAGGCAATATTTTACCAAAAAGGGGACAGTTTTACATAAATCAAGTCTAAAGATAAGAGTTCATAGGAGCTAAGTGCATAAAAGCGATTACATGACTATTCGAACAAATGTGGGTACTTCTTTTTCATCTCATCCTCGGCTTCCCAAGTGGCTTCCTCAACTTGCTGGTTTCGCCATAACATTTTCACCGATGCAATTTCCTTATTCCTCAATTTCCGAACTTGCCTATCAAGAATGGCAATTGGAACTTCTTCATATGACAGCTCTTCATTAACCTCAATAGTCTCAACTGGCACAATAGAGGACGGATCTCCCACTACCTTTATCAACATGGACACATGAAAGACCGGGTGTACCATTGACATCTCGGGTGGCAGCTCGAGCTTGTATGCCACCTGACCAATCCTTTGAATGATTCTATACGATCCGACATACCTCGGACTCAATTTTCCCTTCTTTTCGAATCGCATGATGCCCTTCATTGGGGAAACCTTCAGCAATACCCAATCATCTTCTTTGAACTCTAAATCTTTGCGACGCACATTCGAATATGATTTTTGGTGACTCTGAGCAGTTTTCAATCTCTCCTTAATAATCTTGACTTTCTCCATGGCATGATGCACGAGGTCCGGCCCTATCGATTCCGCATCTCCAACTTTGAATCACCCAATGGGAGACCTACATCTCCTACCATACAGTGCTTCGAATGGTGCCATCTAGATACTAGCGTGGAAGCTGTTGTTGTAAGCAAATTCTATGAGTGGCAAATGGTCATCCCAATGACCCTTGAAATCAAGAGTACAAGCGCGCAACATGTCTTCAAGCGTCTAAATCGTCCACTCTGCTTGACCATCGGTTTGTGGATGAAAAGTTGTGCTAAGATTTGCTTGCATACCCAAACCTTGCTGAAACTTCTTCCAAACCTTGCTGACTATTTCTTTGATATACAACTGAGCATACCATTCCGCTGTGTCGGTAGATTTGACTAGCAGGAAGTGCGCTGACTTTGTAAGTCGATCAACAATCACCCAAATTGAGCCAACTTGCGCGGAGTGCATGGTAACCCTACCACAAAATCCGTGTTGATCATCTCCCACTTCCACATTTTAATTACTATGCTTTGAGCCAATCCACCAGGCCTTTAGTGTTCGGCCTTTACTTGCTGACAATTCGAACATTTTGCCACAAAGTCTGCCTCATCTTTCTTCATGTTATTCCACCAATAAATTTCCTCGAGATCATGATATATTTTCGTGGAACCTCGGTGCACAGAATAGTTGGAAGTGTGAGCTTCTTCCATGATCCTTTCCCGAAGACCGTCGATATTAGGAACACATAGGCGGTCTTGGTACCGTAGGGTACCATCATTCATGCCAAAGGAAAAAGTTGTGGTTTTGTGTTTGAGAATCCCCTCTTTCAGTTGTTCTAACAACGAATCCACAAATTGCTTCTCTTTCACCTCTGCCATAAGCGATGATTCAGCCCTATTCTGCACAATTACCCCTCCTTCATTAGAGTCCTCAAGGCGGACTCCCAAACTAGCCAACTGGTGAACCTCTCTGGCCAACGGCCTCTGATGGGCCTCCAAATGAGCTAAACTTCCCATGGATTTTCGACTAAGTGCATCTGCCATAACATTAGCCTTTCTCAGGTGATAGCAAATATCAATGTCATAGTCTTTGAGTAACTCTATCCATCTTCTTTGTCTCAGATTCAACTCCTTTTGTTTGAAATTATATTGAAGGCTCTTGTGGTCCGTAAATACATAAACGTGGACCCCATACACATAATGTCGCAAAATCTTTATACAAAAACTACCGCCGCAAGTTCTAAGTCATGTGCTGAAAAATTCCTTTCATGATTCTTGGGTTGCCTTGAAGCATAAGCGATCACCTGGCCATGTTGCATCAATAGTGGACCATCTATGTCATATTTTTCTCACATATGACCTCATAGTAATTGAGTTCTTCAACAATTTCCTTGATATGGTTACAATCTTTTGTGAATACTTGCAACTTGCTCTTCTAAATTCTTAACAAAAGACATTACTGGATGAGTTTTCTTATAGGACATTTTATTTCAAAGAAATCATATCTTCTAGACTTCGCACACACCTTCACATCATCAACATGCACGACATTGCATCAAATGTAATGTAACATTGTGCTCAGACCTTTCCTAGACAACTTTTTTCCTCCTTACGTGACTTATAGAATTTAAGAAACCACTCCACTTCCCTTGTGAACATTCTCATGATCTTTCTTTACTATTAAACACTTCCCAAAACACATATCAACACCCTTCATACATATTCAATTCAGAAAGAGCCACTGGCCGGAACAATATGCTGGTACCATCTTTTCTTTCTAACTGGAACATTCATTCCCATTCTATTTTGCTCATACTGCATAATTGATAGCCTTATTTTGCCCCACACTTGTCTACCTCCCGTGAACTTGTAATAACATTGTGCCTGGTTTAATGTGTTTATCATACCACAACTTCACCTCCAGTAGTCTCACTTTCCATTACATGTAGACATGAACTGTCTCTAGATCCTTTAGTTGATATTCGGTGTCACCCAAGTCGATTGCATTACAATTAGTCCTTTATAACTTTTATTAACACTTATACTCTAAGCGAGTCCACCATTCTGATACAAGATATTTTATGATAACCATGACCATCTCAATTTATAAGTTTTCTCCCCATTTTTTTCTCACCTCATTCTTCCTAGCTAGTGAATATCCATGCATTCTTCCATATGTTACGTGGTCTTTTTCCTTAATTTTTTTATCCTGCTCACCTCTTAACTCTTGTTAGGATATCCGTGGGAAAATGTGTTCATCGTCATATCACTTAACACTTATTTGCTTGTAAGATATTTTTCTTAGGCTCTCCATCAAGCCCAAATAAGCTCTTGTGTTATTATAGCATCACATTTTTTTCTCCCACTCGTCCCACCTTTCTTAACGCTTTGGTACTTTTGTTAAATCACAGATATATGATTAACCCATTCTAAAAACTCGCAACCTTCCACATTTGACCTATAGTACTTCCTTGGGTTCCATTGTTCCTGACCCTCTAGCAAGTATAAAATCCTTTTACAAATATACTCTTAGTTTCTAGGATCGTCGACCCTATCACTCGTATTGCCCTGTACGAAAATTTTACCTTCCTTAACCTTCCACCCTTTTTGGGGTACTAGTGGTCTACCATTAGCTATCCTTTCAGATAATCACGTTATCCATTATTACGTTTCTAGACTACGCATGTCTTCCAACAAAATATTCAAACATCATAGCTACATGTTCGTACTCTTGTTTCATTGTATTTAAGTGGCCTTACTATGGCCCTTCCTCCCCCACATAGGGCGAATGTCCCGGATTTCTATACAAGTCTTGAATTTGGCAACTTCAGGTACATATGCTCATGTCTCTATCCCTCATATATATGTTATACTATTAGGGAGATTTAAGTCACCATGGTATTAACCTCATATGTTCTTTGCTCTTATTTAGCCACACGAGCTTGGGATTCCAATTCCTCATGTCAATATCCTTTGGGATTTCGTACACTTCTATATTTTTATAAAGTTCGTTGTACATGGGTCTTCTCATTATGGGTTTAATTGACTCTCATTTCATAACTTCTTGTCTCCTATGAGAGACTTGCACTCTCATCATTAATCTCCTGGTCATGTCTCCCATATATGATGTGCTTATATAACCAATTTTCTTTCACACCTTAGGATCATTTACATACTTCTCACACTACCCACAGGTGATATTCAAGCTTACATATCACTTATCAATTCAATGTTTCTTTGGAGGTCACAATCATTTTTTTAACACTTTTTTGAATAAAGTATGCTTCTGGTACTATGTACGTACCTCATATATTCATACCATTCATTCAACATGATACATATGCGATCTCCTTAATATTCAAGCCTTTGCCCATTGGTCATGCCATACGACAACATTACTTGAAATAGACGAAAGAGCGTTTGAACTTATCTTGAATCTCAATGCACGAGTTAGAAGACAATCTTATTGTCGAGCTTTATCACACGATCAGGAGTGTTGAAAAAGGGTAACATTCCTAAAATATCCATGTAGCCTCCAACTTATAGATGTGGTCGACAACACACCGATAAGAAGGACTCTAATACACAAGGCTCCGAGACATCTTAGGACACTTTAAAACCTTAGGCTCTGATACCAAGTTTGTCATGCCCCAACCTCGGGAGGCTCGACCGGCGTTCAATCGAGTGAACCCAACTGAGCAAGCCTTACCATACACTTCCTACCCACCTCGATATGAATAATAAAACCATACTTTTGTTTACCCATTTAGACAGGGAAAGATAGCACATTCTACATTGATAGTTCATTTTAAACACCACATTAAACTGTAGATGAGTTAGTTTCCAAGATCCCCATAGAGTTATAATTTATGGGAACATAAGTTTTGAATTACAACATGGTTCGTAGACCCATCCAACCCCCGTACATAACCCACACATATGTCTACAGAGCCTCTAGGATACAAAAGATGAGTTTGACAACACCGGCAACAAGGCCCCGGCTATACCTCAAAAGTAAAAGTCCACAATACAACGATATACAATATAGCCCCTTGAAGGAGAAAGGGGATCACCAAGATATTTATAAGAGGGATGATTCGCACACACGACCGGCACTATCCGCTATGGATCCACCTACATTCATTAAAAAAAATGTTGTGCCCCCGGAAAAAGGGACGTTAGTGCCATCGAATAGCACTAGTATGTATAACTAAACACCATCAAATTAGAAAGAACTTTCATACACAAATAAGGAAATCACAGGTATCACTCCAAAGCTTTAAACATCACAACATTATCAACATGAAAGAATTACACAACCTTCACATCATGTTTCCATAGCCTTTAGTTGGGCATTTCATATTGTTCCACATCGTTCAAATTACCACCGCTATCTTGAGCGGAGTCTGATCTCGACCTGATCGGCTAGGCCATCTCCTGGAGACGTTACCAATACTCTATTCACACTTTCCAGTTTCAATCATCAATGTATAACCGCCATGTGTATATGTCATGGCATCCGATCACGGCCCGATCGGCTAGGCCGCCTTACTGAGGCGTTACCATTTTCCATTATTCATCTCACTCCAATCTTTGGTTACACATGTATTAGTTTACCGGCATTTACGGCCAAAATTTTCACATTCCACAATTCACGATTCACATTGTTCCCATTTTCAACATTAGGTTTGTAATTCAAGATAGTATGGCACACAAGAGAAAATAAGGTTGTAGGCGTAGATGAGACTTCATGTAAATGGCACAACACTGCACTTCAATTTCAATCTAAGATCTAAGCATTTCAATACATGATTCATAGTCCTTGAACCTTTTCAAATTATCAAGATAGCACGTTGATCAATTTAAGACACAGTTTCCACGCATATAAGGTTGCATCACCAAGTCAATTGAAATAGCAATCAATACAACAATTCAATTTAATCTTACGGTACTCACACAACCAACGATGAAGCTCAATTTCTAAAAGACAGAGTTTTAGCCATACATACCTCAATATAGCTTTCCTTATTCCTTACAAAATTCCGGAACTTTTAGCACTTCTATCTATTGTGTAAGAATTTCAAATTAAACCGAGAATTAGAGACGAGATTGAGATTCTAACTTGTTTTGAGCATAATATCAAACACTAAAGGTGCATTGTGATCTTAGGCCCTTTTGAGAGAAATTTCTATCATTTTACACCCCAATTGCTTTCTTTTTAGTTCACTACCTCCCAATATTCTATGGTGTGATATGCATTCAAGAAATTCATTCTTATACCCATGAATTACTTCACTAGTGATCTCTTATTGCTAAGCATAGGAATAAGAGCTGAGATAATGAAGTCTTACCTGTTGGGATGAAGATTTAGGTGCCCTCACTTGATTATCTTCAAAGATTTGGCAAGGTTTCATGGAGTAATTTGATGGGAAACACTTCCCTCTCTAAGACCCTCACTCTTTCTCTAAAAGCATCGGGAAACATACTCAAGATGAGTTATAACACCGAATATATCGATAAGGGGTCGGGTTTAAATTTAAAAAATTGGAGCCCCGAGTCAGGTCTGCGATGGCAAAGTGGAAATGCATCCTGCATAATGGACCGCAAAAGTGCTCCCAACATCTGAACATTTTGTCTGGGTATGCGGCAGAAACGTGGTCCGCATACCTGTTCTGCGGTCGCATATTGCACCGCAGAACTGCTCCTAACAAAATTCCAAGGAAATTACGCGACGACTATCCGCATATTGGTTTTGTGATTGCATAATGGACCGCATATTTAGCCTCAAATTTGTCCAACACATTGACTCACTTTGAGGCGATTATGCACTCCGCATACCTGATATGCGACCGCATTCTCGACTACAAAATCGCATTTTCTGGAAAATATTATTTCTTGACTTTTTATAGCATAGATCAGTCAAAAAGGTCCGAACTGTGGCGAGCAAGCTCGCCGTGAAGAAATTTACGCATCTCTAACCCATGATCCTAATTGCCACCACGAGCTTTTGGGTTTAGGGTGGAGATTTTTCACGGGGCCTCACAGAGAGTAACCTTGAGTTTGTTGAAGACCTCAGCAACGATAAATTGAAGTAAATATTATGGTATAGTATAACCCATGTAAATGCAGTAAAGTCATACGAATGGATAACTAGATCTATGAAATAAAATATGGCCATATTCGCAAGTTCTACAAAGTATCGAGTAAAGAACTTCAGTACACATATAAATGCCTAGAGAGGCATCCTATTAAGCCCTGTATATGTTTACGAATTAAGGCCTAGAGACTGGCTATAAGATGGACAAAAAAAGGAGAGAAGAGTCGCATAGGAACACTTACAAGGTTAGAATCGTAGAGGCTGCATAATAGAAGGTAGAAACAGTTACAAGATTTGTAAGAATTTGATCACAAGTCGTGGTATGATAAAGAGACCTAAAGGAGGGAATGCCATGACCTTTGGATTTATTCACAGAAAAACCGCCTAAATGGGTAGGAGAGTATTAAGGTATTCACAAGAGCTATAAGTTATGAAAATGATAAGAGCATCAGTCAACATTCGAGGACGAATGTTCCAAAGGGGGTAATGATGTTACACCCTGCAATATTACGACAATGTTACATCCAGCAACATTATATTACAATGATATTACGCCTTGCATTATTATATTACGATGATGTTACTCCTTGCAGTTACATTACGATGATGTTACGCTTCGTAGTAATAAGTTACGAAAATGTTGCACCCTGCAGTATTACATTACGGTAATGTTACGATTTGCAGTATTAAGTTACGACGATATTGCACCCTGTGTTATTGTATGTTGAATTTGTCGTAAGGTAATTGACATCAGTCCAAGTAAAAGATTATTTGGAGATTATAAGGATTATGCTATTTCAACAGTGATGAGTAAATTCGTGAAGGTGAGAGAGGAAGCTAAATCAAAGAAAATGAGTTTCGTCAAAGTTTGGCAAGGTGGGATAAAATATGGCCTAAGCTAAAATACCCGATATTTATGGACTAGTTTCATACAAGGTACTACATGACCATGATAGTAAGGTGTATAAGGTGTGTTAAATGTAAGTAGTATTTTAAGTAATTTGAGATAATTCTTAATTATGTGGATATTTGGTTAATTGTGGATTTTTGATGGAAGATTAACCATGTAATTAAGTAAATGGGTGGATAAAATTTGGATAAGCTTAAATCCACCCCAACATGGCAGCAACCCATGTCTAAAAGTAATGACTATTGAATAACAAGACAAGGTGTCATACTTGGAGGGAATTGTTGGCCAAGTAAGCCTTATAAAGTGGGTCCTACATCCATTATAATAAAAGACATATCTAACAAAGAGAGATGATATGAAATGTGAGATTTCCATAAGCAATTTTTAGCAAGGTCCATTCCCCATTTCAAAAATAAAAATATACTATATCAAAAATGGCTTAAGCGAGATAACTTCATGAGCAACGTAAGGTTTCATAGGTTCTTCAGCAATTCAAAATGTGAGAGTTTGCAATTATATGGGAGTACTGTGCAATCTTTCTCAAGAATATCATACAAAATTTTCCCTACTCCATTTATGTTAAGGTTATCCCTTCTTTCTTTTTGCATGATCTATACGACACAAACGAAACGAGCAAATGCAAAAATTCCATAAAGGACTCTATTCATAGAAGTATTAGAGATATCTATGTTCTGGAATTTCCGTGTGTCATAATATTCTATCATTTGTTCATGGGTCTCAGGAAAAAAAATAATACGAAAGGTGAAAAGAGTTTACTTTATGATATTACTCAAAGGCAAAATGGTCTTATGACATTCAAAAAGACTTTATTACCGTACTTTTCATGCATTGCATTCATGTCCATTGACACATGACCAGATGGCATTATATACGCGTATATATGTATGTATGTATATATATATATGTATGTAAATAGGATATGGGAAAGGTTATGACATTATATACGCAACACCACCTGATCAGCTGGTATACGTTGATGATTTTACCCACAGTGGCCGAGATGATATTATGGGATGCCTTCAGAGGATGATGATGGTATTAAACATGTACCTATGCACGACATGACATTCATACACATATGCATGACACTATAAGACGCTGTGTTTCATGCCTGTAAGTCCTGATAGACAGGTCGAGAGCTCTCTAAGTAGGCTATCAGCTCAGCGGAAGATGTTGGTGCGCTCCATTTTCTTTGGAGTTACTTGTTTGGTTGATATGATTTAGATGTGTATTGTTTGGTATGGCGGGACTCTATCCCGACCTTTATGAAAATTTCGTATTATTAGAGGCTTGTAGATAGATGTCATGTACGTAAGATATTGTATGGCTTTGTCAGCCTATATTCAAGGTACGAGTGGTTATTTTAGGCTTGTAGGACCATATGTCTTATGTATAGATTGGTATTACATGTTGTATTCTACCTATTTCATGGAAGCCTCTCCGGCTCAGTTATTTATGATAGTATGACACGAAAAGATATGTTAAGTTGGTACTCGGTTGAGAAAGGTATCGGGTGCCCATCGCGGTTCATCGGTTTGGATCGTGACATTGTTCCTCCTCTAACTCGTACATTTGATCAACTGTACGACTACAGCTAGGCAGATCAACTGCCACTCCTGATCCTTCTGGGGTAGAGGAGGAACAGTTGACCAGATCAACTGCCACTCCTGGTCCATCGGTAAAGAATCAACCGCCATTGTTTCCCCGACTACAACACTGCCTAATTCTACTACACTTGACCAGATCGCACCAGTTCCTGCACCCAGTGAGGGTGAAATGATTCCTCCAACTAATATTTTGATTCCACCTCCAGCCCCAGCTTCCGATACCGATATTTCTAATGCAGATCTTAGGAAAGCCATACAGATAGTGGCTTCCCAGGCCATGAGATCTATTGTTGAACCCACTTATTCTTGCCAGCAAGGGAATTCTACTAGTTCTAGGGTGAACAGGTTTCTTTAGCTAGATCCTCTAGTGTTCACGGGTACTAATCCCGAGGAAGAACCCAGGACTTCATTAATGAGATGCATAAGACTCTCCAAGTTATGCATGCTACTAAGACATAGGGAGTGGGGTTGGCCTCTTACAACATGAAAGGGGTGGTCTATTCTTGGTTTGAGATGTGGGAGGACTCCCATGAGGAGGGGAGCCCTTCTGGTGAGGTAGAGTGAGTTTTCCAATGCTTTCATGGATTATTTCTTGCCTATCGAGACTAAGACAGCCCTTTTTATTGAGTTTGAGATCCTAAGATAAGGTAGAAAGAGTGTATGGGAGTACGATATGAAGTTTGCGCGCTTGTCCAAGTATATTATTTTCATGTTGCCCACTATAGAGGCTAGATTATGCCGGTTTGTGTTGGGCCTTAGTTCTTTGGTTGTTAATGACGCTGCTACAACTAACATGAATTCTGATATGAATTATTGGAAGATGGTGACATTTGCTCAAGCTACATAGAACAGTAAGTTGAAGACAAATGGAGCGAAATACAATCAACTTTGGTGGTTCTTCTGGTGGCGATAGTGGTAGGTTGGCATTTAGGGGAGGGCCATCCCAGTCCTTTGCACAGTTTTCAATTACTGCACCGCCATCAAGGCTCAGTCAGCAGTAGTTGAGTCATTTCAGGCCCAGTCAGGGCGAAAAGGGACCCCACCAGCAGAGGCCGATCCGGAGGGAGATTTTAGCAGCAGCGAAGGCCCCCATATTCTAGTTATGGGAAGATGCACCTAGGAGTATGTTACATGGACTTACCCATATGCTACGGGTTCGGATTAAGGGGTCAAATTCAGAGAGATTGTCGTTCGTCCCGCCAGGGTAGGGGCAGGGGCAGGGGCACGTCATCGCCATCCAGTTTTGTAGCTGTTATGCCTACAACACCCCTTCCAGCTCGAGGCAGTCCAATACCCGTAGGGCGTAGTGCAGCTAGGCTTGGTGCACAGAGTTCGGGAGGACCTAGCCATTTCTATGTTATAAGTGGTTGCCAGAGTACAAAGGCTTCTCCAGGCATTGCCACAGGTATATTGACTATCCAATATCATGATGTATATGATCTTATGTATCCCGGTTCCACTTTGTCCTATGTCACTCCTTATATTAATATGGAGTTTGGGATAGAACCAGAATAGCTCCAAGAGTCATTCTCTATATCTACACCGGTTGGTGAGTATATTCTAGCCGCACGAGTCTATAAGAATTGTGTGGTCACGTTGCATGGTCGGGACACCATGTTTGATCTCATTGAATTGGGAATGGTTGATTTTGATGTGATAATGGGGATGGACTGGCTTTATTAATGTTTTGCCAATCTTGATTGTCGAACTAGAACTATGAGGTTTGAATTTCCTAGTGAGTCAGTGATTGAATGGAAGGGGGATAATGTTGTACCAAAGGGTAAGTTTATTTCCTACCTTAAGGACAAAAAGATGATTAACAAGGGGTGTATCTACCATTTGGTCCCAGTTATGGACACTGATTCTTCGGCACTACGCTTGAGTGTATCCCTGCTGTGAATGAATTCCCGGATGTCTTTCTTGATGAGCTCCCTAGGATCCTACAGCTTATATATATTCCACCTTAGAGAATGGCACTGGCTGAATTGAAGGAGCTAAAGGAACAATTGAAGGATTTTATACATAAGGGTTTTATTCGACCGAGTGTATCGCCTTGGGGCGTGCCGGTTCTCTTTCTAAGAAAGAAAGATACGTCACTACGAATGTGTATTAACTACTGGCAGCTCAACAAAGTCATAATAAAAAAATACCCACTACCAAAATCTGGATTTCGAGCCTTTTATTGATTCCTTCATAATAGTTTTTATTGACAATATTGTTGTATATTCACGAAGTCAAGAGGACCATGCCAGTCATCTCATGACAGTTTTGTACACTCTATATCAGCACTAGTTGTATGCCAAGTTTTTGAAATGTGAATTTTTGCTGGAATCTGTCACATTCTTTGGTCATGTCATCTCTAGAGAAGGAATTGAGGTTGATCCTCAGAATATTGTAGCTGTGAAGAATTGGCCTAGACTTACAACTCCAATAGAGATTCATAGTTTCTTGGGATTAGCGGGGTATTTAAAGAAGTTTATGGAGGTGTTCTCTACCCTTGCCTTTCCGTTGAAAAAATTGACGCAGAAGGCAAGTAAGTTTCAATAGTCTGAATCTTGTGAAAAGAGCTACCAGGAGCTAAAATTAAGACTGACTACGGCACCAGTGTTGACCCTCCCGGAGGGTACGGATGGGTTTTTGGTGTATTGTGATGCTTCAAGGATAGGGATTGGGTGTGTATTGATGAAACATGGCAAGGTGATAGATTATGCTTCTAGGAAACATAAGAATCATGAAAACAATTATCCAACACATGACTTAGAACTTGCAGCAGTGGTTCTTGCATTGAAGATTTGGCGTCATTATTTGTATAGGGTCCATGTGGATATATTCACGGACCAAACGAGCATTCAATATATTTTCAAACAGAAGGAATTGAATCTGAGGTAGAGAATATGGCTTGAGTTACGCAAAGATTACGACATTGATATTTTGTATCTCCCGGGAAAAGCCAATGTTGTGGTAGATGCTCTTAGCCGGAAATCTATGGGTAGTTTGGCTCACTTGGAGGCATATCAAAGGCCATTGTCCAAGGAGGTTCACCGGTTGGCTAGCTTGGGAGTCCATCTTGCGGACTCTAGTGAAGGAGGAGTGATTGTGCAGAATAGGGCTGAATCATCGCTTGTTGTGGAAGTCAAGGAGAAGCAATACAACGATCCCTTGTTGGTACAGTTGAAGGAGGGGATTCATAAACATAAAACTATGGATTTTTCTATTGGCATGGATGATGGTACACTAAGGCGCCAAGGGAGGTTATGTATTCCAGATGTAGATGGTCTCCGGGAAAGAATCATGACTAGGACTCACACTTCTAGGTATTCCGTGCAACCAAGCTCTACAAAGGTGTATCGTGATCTCAAGGAAGTCTATTGGTGGAACAACATGAAGAGGAATGTGGCGGACTTTGTAGCAAGATGTCCGAGTTGTCAGCAAGTAAAGGCCGATCACCAGCGGCCCGGTGGGTTGGCACAGAACATAGAAATTCCAATGTGAAAGTGGGAAATGATTAATATGGACTTTGTGGTAGGAGTACCGTGAACTCTGCTCAAGTTTGACTCAATTGGGGTATTGTGGATTGACTCGAAATCATCCACTTCTTGCCAGTTAAATCTACCGAAACAGCGGAGCATTGTGCTCAGTTGTATATCAAGGAAATAGTCATTTTGCATGGCACTCTAGTTTCTATCATATCGGATCGAGGGACACAGTTCACGCCTAATTTTTTGAAGAAATTTCAGCAAAGTTTGGGTAATGTGAAGTTTATCTCCACAGAGACATGGTAGCAAAACAACAAATCATACAAAGAAACATAAAAATTACTATGTTTGGTGGAAGAAAAGAGGAAACCCGGCCTCCACGGCGGCTCTATGCTCTCCCTTTGTCAAAAGTTAATCTCAAAAACATTCTCTCTCCCTCCAACATAGGTGTATGACCGAAATAACCAAGTCCCGGGCAAAATAGGACAAATCCCGTAATGCAGGGTCCAAGCCAGCGCGAGGCTCTGGCCCTGGTACACAAACTAGTGTGTTTTGCAATTTTCAACTCTTTTATTATAAACATTTTTTGGTTTCTTCTTTGTCCCTTGTCCTTTATTTGGGGGGGGGGACAAAAACCCAAAGGGTGTCCCCCCTTTGTTTCCCTCTTTTTAATTAAATTATTTTCCTTTTTTTCTTCCTCATTTTATTCAATTTAGCTCCAAATCTCTTCATCTTCATGCTGCTTTACTTATACACAGTTAAAATATAATATTAAGCATAAAGTAATATAATTAACACTCAAAAGACGATTAAAAGCACTAAAATGTGAGGCAACAATGAGTAAATATATGTATTTTTGACCAAACATCATCACCCCACACTTAAACGTTGCTCGACCTCGAGTCAACCAACAATTTGCATTATCTTTGAGCATTTTATTTTTACACAATTGAGGCACACTACACCAATGACTATGTTTGATAGCAAAATTTAAGCTTAGAATATGCAATCAACACACACTTCTCTTGAACTTATGCCATTCTTCAAGAATATTCACAACAAAAAACATGCTCATCACGATCCTAGCCTCAAAAATTGACTAAATGTCACAATGCACTCATGGTTTGAACACCTAACATCTTAGAGAAGTCTAATAATGTTACATATCCCTTGTGAAACCGTGTGCCCTTACAACAAAAGCAAAGAGAGTAAAACCAATCCACACATTCTAATCTCATGTTCACATATAGTTTAAGGACTAATATGTATCAAAAAAAAATCTCTCACTTTCACAAAGAAGTCAGATGCGTGCAATTCGTTTCCTCGCATGGCTCTAGTGTACTTTTCTCAATATGGGCATCATCAACAAACATATGCTCGAATGATTGATTCTCCACTTTTGTCTCCTCAATTTGGTGAATAAGTTCATTTTCAAATTCACACAACTAATTACTATTTTGTTGGGCGTTAGACGCATCAACCTTTACATTCAATTGAGCCTCTAAGTTGTGACTAACCGTACCAAATTACATGTTGTTATTGTTGTGTTCTTGTTGTTGTTGGTATATGGTATTGGAGGAGGGTCTTGTTGAAGGGGAGATGCTGCCAAAATTTACGTAAATAAGCTACTAGTTTAAGTTGCGGACTTAGCCTTTACTCAGCACTGATTTTGAATCTCCTTATGGTATGGTAGATTGAGTTGAGTTGTTTGAAGAATTACATAGAAGGTATTATGGACTCAACGGAGTTAAGGTATGTTAAGGCTAAACTTTTCCTTCATTTTTGGATGATCCATTAACTACATGTGTTTGATAACAAAACATAAAGAGAAGATCATATTCCTGAATTTATGTAAATTTTACTAGTCTTATAAGTTATAGCATTCTCCCGTATCGGGACTTCATATTTAGTTTAGTTTTATCTTCTTTCAGCCAAGAGAGCAAAGACTCTATATATATATACTGTATTACAGTATTTTCACTACCATCGAGCTATAACCGATGGGCAGGCCCCTATTGGGAAACCTCTGATCAGATGGTGAGTTATATATGTAGCCTGTTGTGGCCGAGCACCTATGAGCGAGCCTGGTATGGCCGAGATATAGAGCCTCGTATGGTTGAGCACCTATGAGCAAGCCTACAATGGCAAATTAGTTATACATATCGAGCCTTATAAGGCCGAACAACTATTTTACTTACTATATTGAAAGAATTGAGCCAGTATCAGTAGGTAAGCATATCTTTAGATTATCTTTGACTCTCAGTTACTTTCAGTTATTATATCATAAGTTCAGTTTTAGCTTTCACTTATCATATTGCCTGACATACTCGGTACATTATTTCGTACTGACGTTCCTTTTGCCAGGGACGCTACATTTCATGCCTGCGGGTCCTTATTGACAATTGGACAGACCCTCCCAGTTGAGAGAGTCAAATATCAGCTTGGTTGGTAAGCTCCACTTCCTCGGAGTTGCCAGGTCTAGACCTTGGAGCCAATTTTATATATACAGGTTTGATAGGTAGGTCAAGGCACTATCCTAACCATGGTATAGTTAAGTTATCTCTGGAGGCTTGTAGACAAGTCCTGTATAGTTTGTTGTATGCGGCTAAAATTGGAAAGACCAATTTCACGATCGACGAGGCATTACGTAATTTCATTTCGAAGGGCCCATCGTACAGCTCGGGGTTCGAAGTCTTCGAAGGTTCTTCGTGCCCGGTGTTGGGGCAGAACGAACCGGTGGTTATCACAAGTAAGTGGGAAGTTCCCTAGGATCGGTATTTTTCTGACAAAGCCTGCACAAACAGTGACAACCTGCACCAAGCTGATTGAGCGGTCGTACCGGCTACTTTATGTAATATTTACGCATGTGTCATATTGGGATTTTCCCCTCATATATAAAGGGGACACTCGTCATTTTGTAAGCATCATCTAAGATACACTATTGAATACACAAGAACATTCTCTCTGCTCTCTAACTTAACATATTCTCTTGATTTCACTACTTACATTTATTGCTTACATTTATTATGTTCTATTTATTGTTTTTCATTTATTGCTCATATTGATCATAAAGAGCTCTCATCAAAGATCCCAATATTGTTAGTTCTTCATCGGCCATTCATAACTCTGTATCGAGCTCGACGACTACCCTCAGTCGAGCATCCGACTTGACCTCAAGGCCCTGTATATGCCTGTTCCAGGCCCTGATTTCTATACATTCGATTCGATTATTACACTATCTACAAGCTCTTATCTTATCTTTTAATCTTTCACTTAGCATCTATTGCCTAAAAACAAGAATAAAAATAGATCACGTATTTTTAGAACCACAAAATCAAATCTAATTGTAATTACCATTTTCAAAGTAAATCGTTTGGCACCCACCGTGGGAATAATAATAATAGTGATCATTTTCTTGCTGGTTCAATACATAACGCAAGTTATCTTTCACACTTTTTTGTGTCCAAGAGTCTTTTATTCAGGTCAAAATGTGTGATTCCGTAAACGCACATGACAACAACGGTCTCGAAGACCATAGAGAGTATGGTGCAGTTGTTCTAGGTAATGGTGTACCACCACAAAACCCTGAGGTTGCACCAGAACCGATCTCTATCGATATGGTCCCACGTAACACTCAACACATTGGCATAAGTTCCCATACCAATAGGAGTATACATCGAGAAAATCAACAAGACATTCGGAAAACCCGGGAAGAAAGAGAGGCAAACAGGGGAAGCGATGTTGGAAAACCTCAGCACATAGTTCATATGATTATTGGGGGGACCAACATTCCCCAGGGGCCCGTGATCAAGCGGATAAAGGTTTCTGCGGCAATGCAAGGGCAAAACATATCACATATTTTTATAACCGCAAAATCAAATCTAATTGTTATTACCATTTTCAAGGTTAACATTTGTATATCAGTAGATATTCATGGCAGCTTCGTCAGCCACCACAGTAATATATACATATGAGCTTTTGGGTATGTTTAGCTCATAGATAAGAGAGACATTATTTTTAGACGATTCAGAATATGGCCCCATCGGCCTAAGTTGAGGGTTACCCCTCTAGAGTCCACAATTATAGAGTGGTATGCTTGGGCCGAGTACGGTACTGGGTGCCAGCTATGCCTCTTCATCTTTGGGGCGTGACAGTTTTAATTTCACCTTCGATCGAAATTATAAGGCAAGCAATGAAATGTTACCCAATTACTAACAATGCATGAGGCCGTAATTGCTTGTTTGGAACTTCCAAGGAAACTTGGGATTAAACAAATTGAAATCAAAAGTGACTCGCAGTTGGTGATGAATCAAATGCAAGGGAATTACGTGGCTAAAGAGACACGAATGCAACAATACTTGGAGAAGATATGATAATTACTGAGGCAATTCCAGACATAGAAAGGTGTCCAAATACACAGGGAAGAAAATGCAAAAAGTGATGCGTTAGCAAATCTGGGGCCATGGCTGATGTGTTAAATGAAGAAAATGTGATTGTGGTGCATTTTATTCATTCATACTTGATTAAGCCAAGAATGTTGTGAATTTTAATAATTTAACTTGGGATTGGTGAAATGAAATTGTGAATTATCTGAAGTATAGAATTTTTCTTGAGGATAAGAAGAAATCCTAATTGTTGCAAAGGAAAGCCGCTCACTCTAGTCCCGGTCTAGGTTACAACAATATTAATGAAAAAGGGTTAAGCATTCATCATCTTAAATTTTACCTCCGAGTATCATGTGTATTTTCTTTTTCAGGGAAAGGACCATAAAGAAGAGTTGATCCAATGTTCAAGTTTTAGTGCTTCAAAGCTCAAACACTAAGGGGACTATGCATATAGAAGAAGTACACAATGGTGTAATATGTACACCACAAAAGCTTCGCTAACCCAAAGAAAAAACCTCTTGAAGAAAAATTTCAACTTTTCAAGCTAGCATAAGTAATGGGAAGTATAGAATTGAAGATTCAGTAGAAAAATCCCAAGAGCCATTAGGTTAAGGCCACAAATGTAGTCAATTAGTCAAACCCGTACTTGTAAACCTATTATAAAGAAAGCGGTTATGAAAATGTTGTACATAATTTTTTTTCTAAAGGGTCAAATAAAACTTCTTCAATTTAGTTCATATTTCGTATCTTTACACCAATATGAAGTTGAGCGTCATCTTCATCAGTGTTGTTAATATAAAAGGGCCATCTTTTATAAAATATCTTGTGCGCATTTTGATGCGGCATATTCAAGTATTTATCTTCTTTAAATGCACAAAAAGACTCAAAAAATGCAAGAGCGAAAAGCATATATAAGATATTCCACGAATTAATATTAGCACTAATGTTGATATTCAAAAACAATGGAGCAAAAATTTCCCTAAACCATCATCCAAAATGATAATCATTTAAAGGTAAATAAACTAAGGAGCATCATCATAAGGGGCAGAAGGATTGACTTGAGGAGAAGATGAGGGTTTGGCATCAATTTGGTCAGCTCCGAAACCGTCCTTTCTCAAATCACTCTTGGAACTTTCGTCCTCAGGTAATGAGATACTTTGACATTGCTGAGTAGTCTCGATTTCACCTTTAGCCTTAGCAATCTCAGCATCCAAGTCAAAGCCTTCCTGGCTAGCCTCGGTCAATGTATCAAGACAAGCGCACAAAATACCTCAACTAACATGAAGTGTTAGTTTGTTCTTAAGAGCCTCATAGTCTTTCTGTAGTTGCGCTACTTTAGAATTATAGTCTTTCTTTTTAGCTTCTGAATCTTCATAAGACACCTTCAAAGGTTCAAGAGTAGCCTTGAGGAACTTGACCTTTTTAGAAAAGGCACAGATATCCTCTTGAGCTTGAGTCAACATCTAAACTAGATTACATACATATACTTCCTTCTGATTTAGAAGCTCTTTCAAGCACCTAATTTCCTCAGTGTCCCTTAAGTGTTGTTTAGCAAAAGAGGATTCCACTTTATCTTCTCCATCTCTACTTGATTGGAAGAATCTTATCAAACCACCAATTCAGTAGTGGTAATCTTTAGTTGTTGCTCCAGGGATCCTTTCTCCTTCGCAAGCACATATTTTTCTAGTTGAAGGCTCTCAAATTGTTCATTATAATTGTTAGTTCTTGTACAAAACTCGGCATCTTGCTGCTCAGTCTAGGCTATTCTTCTCATCAATTCTATACCTAGTAAATTAATCTACAAGAAAGGCGTGATGGAAGAATTACGAACTTAAAGAAAAGAGAATGAAGAAAAATAGGAGAAGAGAAACATACCTTAAGGGCAGAATGAATAACATCATTCATTAAAGTAATGGAGCTATGAACTCAATCTTTTCTCTGTCCAGAGGTCTGATCAACGGTTTGAACCATACCACAGCTCTGTTGGACTTCTTTAGCAAATTGCCATCCTCACGCACTTCAATTAAAAATTACATCATGCCTCTTCTTCCACTAGAAGGGACAACCTCTTCACAAGGAACAACAATAGGAGTAATAGTAGGTGTGGAAGTAGATGTAATGGAAGGGATGACTGAGGGAGTAGCAGGGGTTATTGGAAGAGCAGCAAGAGGTGGCTCTTCAGAAACAGGGCTAAATTTTTCTTCACCCTCAAATACTTGAGAGAAAAGCATTTCAGTAGGATTTGAGGGAGGGTTGAAAGCATGGTCAACATCTTCATCTTCTTATCCAAAGGGACGTTCTCGGGTTCATCAACAAGTTTAAAAGGCACGGGTCATGAAGGTTGAATATGGGGAGCAATGGCTTCGTCATCAAAAACCACACGCTTCCTCACTCGCAACTTCTTTATTAGAGAGCATTCATTTTCTTCTATATCATCAGAGGCGCTGGCTTCATTGTTGTTCCTCTTTGAAGAGGACACTACAAAATCTGTTCTTGGGTAGCACTAATAGGTATGTCTAGTAGCATGAACAGAGGAGAGATGAATGTCACGACCAACAAATCATGATAATAATGAAAAAATCATAATAAGAGATATTATAGAAAGGAAAATTTATAGTAAAGTAAAATAGAATACCATGGGTTTTCACTTTCCATCTGAACTATTGGGAGAGAAATTTCAAATATCTTTGATCTATAGGGGCACCAGTCAGCATTTTTTATGCCTAATCAAGAAATTCGAGAAGTGCACCAAAAACTTCTATTATTCCTGAAAAGTAAGAAAATAAGGATGAGGAAAGTAAAATTCTGAAAAGAATGTGACGAAGGGAAAAAAATACTCATGTGCAAAGTTTCACTTCTCATGAAAAGGAATATTGTCATCACTCACTAAATCTCAAGTGGGAATAGCCACGAACTGAACATACTAGTCTCGGTCACAATCATCTTTGGGACTGGCTAGGACTCTCTTGCCTCTCGGCACAAGGGAGAAAATACCTTCGTAGAAAGCTTCGGGGAATACAGATGGAGTAGGTGTCAGAAAGAGAAAGGGGCTAAAACTAAGCCTGATAAGTAAAAAAGGCAAGCCACTGCCCTCGACACTATTAGGCCAATTTGATCGAGACATACATTAAAGTAACGACAAAATCGAATGATCACTGGATCAATAGGTGGATTGAATCCTAAAGTAAAATAATAGCTGTAAGCAAACAGATAACCTTCACGATAGGAGGTTATTCGATCATCTACACTAGGAGCTACAACATGGAATTTAGATTTCCAATAGCATTCATGGTGTACTAAAGGAAGAAAGTCGGGAGTGATTAAAGAGGGTTAATGATCTGTAGCGTTAAGTGCTGCTATGGATGAAAATATTTTTTTTCTATGCCTCACAATCTGAAGTGAAAGAGAATTCCTGAGGAACAATTTTAGAAACAATAGGCTCCTTCAGTGGTTCACTTTGATCTTTACCTTTGGAAGAAGATTTAGGGGTTGATGATTTTTGGCTTTATAAGAAAAAGATTTTGAAGTATTCCTCTATGAAGGAGTGGTGATACGGCTTGATATGGAGCCTAAACTACAGAATCTACCACCTTTTCTACTCCTAACTAGGGCCGTAGAAGGAGGGAGTTCATCAACAATGATCATTTTTCTTGGGTCTAAAGATGAAGAAGGGTTTCAAGAACAGGACGACATTTTTTGTTAATGGAATTATAAAGGAAGAAAAGAAATTATTGAAGATGCTCGTACATGAGTGCAAGAAGTATGAAGAGGTATTGATTAAATAAGATGTGTTATTTATAAGACAAGAACGTCATTGTATATGGTAAAATCAGTGGTCCAATTTTATGATCATTAAGGCGCTTTGTAAAGACTACCCCCAAAAGGCTCAAAGCTCGGCTCAAGGTTTTGACCCTGAGGATTGTCAATGATCGACCTCGAGGCAGTGTAAACTAGCGGCTACGGCGGATCGATGCAAGGTTCCCAATGCACGTGACTAGAGCTTTTGGCTAGTTTGAGCTCGTACTGTGGCATTAAATGGTTGTACCAACCATATATCTTTGTAATAAATATATTTGTACTATTTTGGGATTCCCCATCATATATAAAGGGGACCCTTTGTCATTTTGTAAAGGATTAATTACACACTACATCCAATACAAGAACATTCCCTGCTCTCTAACTCAAACATACTCTCTATTTGATCTTATTGCTTACATTTATTGTCTTGCTCATATTTGTCACATTTCATTAATTGTTCTTCATTTATTGATCATTATTGGTCATAAAGAGCCGCCATCAAATTTATCATAACTGTTAATTCTCCATCAACTGCTCCTAACCAGGTATCCGACTCGACCTCAAGGCCCCGTATACACAAGCTGGAGGCCCCTATTTTCAGCCATTCGGTTTGATTATTACACTATCTAAAAGCTATTATATTATTTTCTAATGTTTCACTTAGAATCTATTGCCTAAAAACTAGAACAAAAATAGATCACATATTTTTTAGAACCACAAAATCAAATCTAACCATTTTCAAGGTAAACAGTTTGGCGCCCACCGTGGGGCTAAAACTAATAGCGATTATTTTGTTGTTGGTTTACTACATAACACATGTATCATTCACACTTTTTCTTGTCCAAGAATCTTTGATTTCAGGTCAAAATGTCTAACTTAGTGAATGCATATGAAAACAATGGTCTCGAGAACCATGGAGAGAATGGTGTAGTTGTTCCAGGTATTGGCGCACCACCGCTAAACCCTGAGGGCATACCAGAGCCAATCCCCGTGGATGTGGTCTCATGCGATGCCCAACATGTCAATATAAGCTCCCACACTAACAGGAGCGTACGCCTGTGAGCACGTGATTTTTGCCTCACGAAAACTACTCCAAAATAAATCAAAAAATAAAACAAAATTCTCTTAGTGTGCAATTTTTAGAATTTATGTGGCATTTATTGGATAATTATTTATGTTTTGTCCGTAAATGTTTACTTTGTTATAGTTAAATGAAAAAAATACATGTTGCATGCATATCTAGGATTTAATTATGCATTTAAGAATTAATTAAAAAAAAAAATCACAAAAATATGCATTTATCTTATTTTTGTCATTTAAATGTGTCATTATGTGATTAATGTTTTGACTTGTGTGTTAATGATTGTTAAAAGGTGATTAATATTTTGTAAGGTTAATTTTGATTTTTATAATTAATATTAGGAATTTAATAATTAGGAATAAAATTAGAAAATGAAAAGGGTTGAAAATATAAGGCAAAATCTGATTTGGGCCAAAATTTTAGATCAGAAATCAGGCCCACAACATCCAAAAGACTCGGCCAAGTTCAGTCTACATGCAACCAAATCCAAACGACGCCGTATTGGCACTTCAAATCTGGGCCGTTGATTCGTTTCAATCAAACGGTCCAGTTCAGTCCCTGCATAAATGAAACAACGGCGTTTTAGGCAATCAGATCTGAACCGTTCATCTATCTTTATCCAACGGCCTCAAGAACTCACCAAGACCCGATCCACTTCACCCCCGGGCCAACCCATTCCCCAACTTAATTCAAACGACATCGTTCCTTTTAAGAGAATTGATCTGGGCCATTGATCTCAACAGGTCGAACGGCCCAGGATCAATTCCCCCCTTTGTATATAAGCTTAACATATCACCCACCCCCCAAGCCAGACCCCCCCATCTCTTCATCGTCTCTATGCTTTAGAGACCAGACGACCCTCCGCCCCTTCACCACCGTGCACCGCCCACCGAAAATCGCCTCACGGCGGTTCCGGTGGTCCAAACAACCCTACCTTAACACCCTCGACTCCTCTTAACCTCCCCGTTCCAAATCAATAACCCATATCCCTCGAATCAGGCCCCAACGTCTCGAATATTCTATCGAAGGTTGGCCTGAAAACCCAACCGTCTCCGATGGCAGCCCCTTTAACACCATATCACCTCTTTCACACCCTGAACCCAAATCCCTTACCCCCTTGGTTCGAATCTAGCTAGAAACACTCGAACCCCAAATCGAAACAAACAAAACCCTAGAAAATCCCGAACTAATTTCTGTCCAAATTTTAAGAGATTGTGGGTGTTTAACTGACATTAGTCGAAGTGTTTTCAATTGAAAACACTTCGATTAAAGTTTGTTTCGACCTCAAAGTGCTAAGGGGCGAGTTCAAACCTGGGTCCGAAGGCATTTGATATTCTGAGGTAATTTTGTTTTCCTTTGATCTATATTCATGTTTTTTTTATCTATGTAATGTTTAGTGTAATTAATTTCCCCTGCCTTTCAATTCATCTGCTTATCTCCGTTAGACCTGTTTGTTTGATCCAATTCCGGCATTATTTCTGTTTGTTTCTTGTTATTATGAATTACAATGTGTGTAATCGATTCAAATAAGTTTAGTTGATTAGTTAAGTTTTATCACAAACCTTTGTTTTGTCAATGCTGTTTGAAATTGCCTAATTGTCCATTTCTGATTGATTGTTGTATGTGATGATACTTAGAAAATTAGCTTCAAAACTTGTCAGTATGCTGACAATGATCCTGCCTGATGTTGATTCAAGTTTCAATTTCAGCTTCAATGAGTCTGATGAATTCTATGTTGTGTTAGTTTTAATTTAAATTCAGTTCAGTTATTTCAATTAGAATTCAGCCTTCAGTTTTGGTGTTCAGTCATCAACTGATAGGTTTGAAATAATAATAGGTTAATAAAAGTTTTGAATTAAAGGCAGTAATAACAGTAGGATTATAGAGGAATTTTGGGAATGAAACAGTAAGAACAGTTTGTTAGTATTAGTGTGTTATTAGTTGAATGTTAATGGCTTTAATTTAATGTGATAATAGGGAACAAAAGGTAATGGGGAGGGGCTGAAATTAAAGGAAAGTGCTGATTAATTAGAAAAGCAGCCTTAATGGCAGTTTCAGTGGAAAATTCTGATTTTTTTAAAAGGAAAGGGGTCGGGCAGCACAAAAAAGAGAAGGGACAAACTTGTATAAAAGGGGGAAGCTGGACAGTGTTAAGGGGACTGGAACTAAGATAGATAGAGAGAGATATACATAAAAAAGGATCTAAAAGAGAGCTGAAATCAGTAGAGAGGGCAGAACATATAGAGATAGAAGGAACCAGAGAGAGAGAACCAGATAGAGAGGAGAAGAAAAATAAGAAGGAGAAAAACTGGAAATATAGACATAGAGAGAAACAGAAAAACAGAAAAAAAAGGAGGAGAATCAGAGAGGGAAACAAATCTGAAACAGATAGAGAAGAAAGAAAGAAAATCTGAAACATTGTTCCCTTGAATATGTCCGGGTTTGTTTTGTTGATATTGTTTGTTTTAAATCTGAAATTCCCTAAGATTCCTACCACTGTGCGTCTGGGCTTCACGAGTCTTGCTGTTTGTTGCTCAAATCTGTTGAATCATTAGTATATTCTGCTGGTTTTGCTGCTACTGCTATTGCTGAATTTTACCTCTTTCACCCTCATTTCCAGGTACATATCTGTAGACTCATATCATGAAAAGCTTCAATATTTCCAGTAAATGAAATCTGGAATTTCAAATATGTCTGTTGTTCATCTTAAGGCATTAGTTGATTTTAATTTTTTATTAACTATTAGCTTGCGCTTGACATGAGGAATATTAGTTATTCATTCCCTTTTGAAGTTCGTATAAGCGTTGTAATAATGTTATCTATTTCAGAATTTCATTAAGTATAGTTATATTCGAATTGTCAAGATAGGGAACATGGCAGAAAGTTGGCCACTAATTAAATCTTGCGATATTGTTGGCTAAGTATAGGATAGTATGGAAATATCAAGAAATTATATTATTTGCATACTTCGTCAAATATCCGATTTTGTTTAAAGCTAGATAATGTAAGTTGTATTTTGGTTGTATATGGCGTGACAACAGTTATGTGTATAACCAATAGGTGAAAGGTGAATTGATATAATCCGTTACATGTACGATGTTGGAATATTGCGAATGGTTCAGATGTACAACTACGCTACATATAATGTCATTTTATTAAATCAATTTGTAAATTAATTTTTTTTTAACAAATGGCCCAATTACTTTAGGAATGCGATTAATTCATTTCTTAAAAATAGTATAAAAATAATTCCAATAATTTATTACAAAGTGTAGATTTAGTGTTTGTAAATAGTTTGCATAGGTTGAGAATGAAAATTGGTTTAATTTTACCTATCCCGAATTCAATCATTGTAAGTGAATTAACCGAACAATTATAACGTTGGACTAAAAACAAGTAGATGAGAAGGAGGTGGGATTTATAAATATAAATTGCAATATTTTATGTCAAAGATATATAAAAATAGAGTTCGCTCTAAATATAACAATGAAAATTCTTCAAAAACTATTAGTTTGTTTATCAAATTAATTCTTTTCCTAGTTTTGCATGCAATTCGCTTTTTGGGTATACAAATATTGTATTCATGATAAAAATGGTAGTTTTAGTTACACGTTGTTTGCTTTTTATATCATTAATTCTTTAAAATTTGAATAGTTTTGAGGTATATAATTCATACGCGTAAAATAAAACTTGCGGTCAACACATAATAAATTTTGAATTCTTTTAAAGAAATTTGAAGACGTCCAAATCAGTGATTTCCTATGACTTTCATATTTAAAAATAGATGGATGTAATAAACAATTTGTAGAGAATTTTATGTTCCCATCAAGAATATTTTGTGAAATTAGGGATACGTTCGCGTGGCCTAAATACATTTTTAAAGGAAGTTCGGATTATACGTTCGCGCAACTTTGAGCCAAATTTTAATAAAAGGAGATTCGTCGGAGGATATTAAATTAATTTCGTATAACCCGAGATGTGCAGTTCACTATTCAATCATATAAGAGTGATGAATGTTCTTAATTTTATTTTAAGCACAATTTCGAACATCAAATTTTTTTAATAAAATATAAAAATATTATCAATCTTTTTGTGTACACGTATGCGTGACACGATTCTCTACATTTATAAAAGATATATAATACGAATATACATACGCGTGATTCGTTTCTATAATTGTAAACAATCTAAACAAAAGCGGTAATAAAATCGGGCAACAAGAAAAAATGTATTTAGTAAATTAAGATAATTAAGCCAAGTATAAAAATGGTTAAGCGACCGTGCTTGAACCACGGAATTCGGGAATGCCTAACACCTTCTCCCGAATTAACAAAATTCCTTACTCGGATTTCTGGTTCGCAGAATGACAAACAGAGTCATATTCTCCTTGATTCGGGATTAAAACCGGTGACTTGGGACGCCATAAAATTCCCAGGTGGCGACTCTGAAATAAATAAACAAATCCCGTTTCGACTGTCCTTTAATTGGAGAAAACTCCTTGCACCCTCGCGGGGGCGGAAAAAAGAGGTGTGACAGCTTTGGCTACTCTGCTGGTTGAGGGTTCAAGAATTCGAGCTTAAAATAACTGTTATAGTTGGCTTTATTTATTATCTGATTTTTTACATGATATATTCCTAATGTGCTAAATGATGCTTTCACCGCTTTAATATTATCTGAATTGTGTATATAAAACTGCTACGAAACCCTCCTTCTTTCTGAGTCTTCTGAATCTATGGTGCACACGTGCGCGTGGCCCACCTTTCTGTTAAAAGTCATACCAAATCAGACGAAGTTGGGACAAGTAACTAGGCCGGGTAGACTTTCGTGCTCCCGGTACGTTGCCCCCACTTCAGCTCAAGCTCTCCACTTGGGTAAGCCAGGTCTAGAACAATATGCCTCAGGTTTTTCACTTAGAATAACTCAGCTTCATGTTGAATCCCTAGTAGGAACGTCTATTTGCATCATGTACATTTGACCTTGGAGACTCAACACAGGGGTTGGGTCTGTCTAGGACAGGTGAACCCGAAATGAAAAGACCATCCTGATGCATCCTACTTGCTACTTGTGCATTCATTTGCCTCGGATTTGCTTGTTGACCGGCTTAATTGAAAAAATCATTGTGAGAGCTGAGAAATAAAATGGGTTGTTTTAGAAAATTCCCAAAAAAATAGTTTTAAGTTTCGAATTTTAAAAAAAGAAGAAGTGTTAAATAAAAAAAAATGATTTTTTTTTCTATAAGTGTTTGTTTTCAAAATGAGTCTTGATTTTGTTAAAATTAATCGCAGACACAAAATGAGCACCACCCAAAACCCACCATTCGCAGATGTAGACGAGTTTCTATTTCGGCTTCAGGCGTGGTGGCATGAGTTAGGAGAAGATGGTCAGAAATGGGTCGTTAAGCACTTGGGAACTCTTACAGATATTATGAAAGTTAAACCACGAGATGATTTGATTGCGGCATTAGTAACTTTTTGGGACCCTGTTCACAATGTCTTTCGTTTCTCCGATTTCGAGTTTACTCCTACATTAGAAGAGATAGCTGGATATGCTGGTTTTGACGGAGATCTGAGAAATCAAAATCTGATATTCCCAAAGGCTCTATCAGTGCATCGATTCTTTGGTCTTCTGAACATCAGCAATCAAATCAGAAAAAGCAATGTTGTCAACGGATGTTGTTCTTTCAACTTCCTATATTCATGGTTCGGAAAGCTGGACGGATTTGAAATTCATGAAAAGGGCCTTACTAACAAGCAGAACAAAGACACCTGGCAGATTCACCGACGCTTCGCTTTCATGTTGGCTTTTCTGGGAATCTTGGTTTTCCCAAACAAAGAACGAACAAATGATATTCGCACAGCGAAAGTCCTACAGGTTCTCACAACCAAGGAAAATCACACCCTTGCCCCGATCATTCTCTCAGACATTTATCGGGCATTGACTTTATGTAAATCAGGGGCAAAGATCTTTGAAGGGTGCAAAATTTTGTTACAAATGTGGATGATTGAACATCTCCAACATCACCCCAAGTTCATGCAGTATGGTCCAAGCAATGATAATTTCATCGAGAGTTATGAAGAAAGAATAAAAGATTATAAGTCTCCCGAAGGGGTGGAAGCCTGGGTATCCCATCTAAGATCTTTAACGGCAAATCAAATTGAATGGACTTTGGGATGGCTCCCGGTAAGGGAAGTGATACACATGTCAACCTTGAATAATTATTTGCTGCTATTGGGATTGAGAAGCAGCCAGCCATATGCACCACAGCGAGTTCTAAGACAACTAGGGAGATACCAAGTGGTGCCTGATGATGAGGATTTGAGTATGCAAGTAATCGAGTTACATCACGAAGCCACTCTTCCCGAGGCTTTAATTCAGCAGATGTGGAATGGATGTCGATACTTGAAAGATGATACTAAAATTCTAGACACAACAAAAGGCGAGATAAATCTCGGATATGCAAGATGGTTTGAGAAACGATCCCGCGTGGATGATGCATCAGAACTCGATCTAAGAAGGCCAATAAAAAGACCCCGTGTTCAAACCTTTAACGATAAAATACAAGAGCGATTGATTTGGGGAGAAAAGGGAAAACGATACAAAGCGATTATCCATGCCTTAAAGGAAAATCTGAGGAACCTCAATTTGGAGAAAGACTTACAAGCACAAGAAGCAGAAGGCGAGAAGAAAAGTCTGGCTAGTGATAATAAAAATCTTCACGCTCAATTTCAAAAAATGAAGAAAGCTTCTGAAACACCAATAAGGAGTTGGAAAGATCAAAAAATCATCGCCAATCTTTTAGAAAAAATGCAAGATTGTGATTCCATTTTGGCAAAAACCAAAAAGGCGTTGAGCAAAGCTAAAGAAAGAATCCAACAATTAAACGAGGAGGCCAGATCTAATAAGGAACGCCAAGTAAGGCAATCCGAAGAAGACAGGACACAATTCAGGAAAGAGAAAGACCGTTGGATGCATTCAGAAGCCCAAATTCATGCACAATTGGAAGAAGCAAGAAGATACAATAGGGAACATCAGCACGAGGACATCGATAGAGAAAGAGCACAGGCAAGACTCGATCAGGCCAGACTCCGAGCTCAATTAGAGTCAGCTCTAGATCGCGAAGACCGTATAAGAGATATAGCCACCACTCACCAACAACAACTACAAAACCAAGACCAACGTCTCCAAGACTTCAGGGCCCAAATCCATGATTTAGCAGTTTACACCTCTCAAAGTTATGTAAACTGCCAAGGGATAGATTATGAAAGGTTTATAGAGCATGCACCTATTTTTGCCCGTCATCTGGCAATGGAGTTAGAAAGAATGTATCGTACGCTGGGAGGTCATCCGGGTCAAGCTCCACCATGAGAAGATGATCCAATGATTGAAAACAAAAGTGGGGAGTGGAGCATGTTCACAACTATTCAGAGTTATGTCTTTTGTTTAATTTGGGTTTGTGTCGAGTTTTAAACCATTTTCTTATAATGTTTTCCAAATGTAAGGTCTATTCCATCTTTGTATTATTTCAAGAATAAATAAAAGTGTTGACAATTGCTTTACGTCCGGAACTACGCACGGTCTGATTCATGCGGGGGCATGATACGTAGGCAATCTCTATAATATTCGACCACATTCAAAAAATAAAATAAAATAAAGAGTGAGTAACAATAAAAAGGTCAAGAAAAGCCGGGATGACGCAAGCAACCGAGCAAATGCATAATAGAAAAGGGTTATTTGTCTAGGAACATTGCATCTCAACGTGTAATTATATATGTGTTAAACTCTCAAGACTAACAAGTTTGTTCATTTCCAGAATACAAGCAGTTAGTTTCTCTAAGAGTATACTGGCATATTATCATTATCACACCAGATCAAAAGGACCGATACCCGAAAGTATGTTTATCCCGGATGTCGACACAGGTATTGAGATAGAGGAGATGGACGTCGGTAAAATGAAAGAAGAGATGCTTAAAATTAAGCAACAAATGGCTGAGATGTATCGGGCCTGGACCATAGGGCAATCACCCCCATCTTACCCAGCTAACCCTGCCTCCACCCCATCACTAGCCCAAACTCAGGATAGTCCTAACACTGAACTATCCCCGAGTTTCCCCATCTACCAGCACTACCGAGGCACTACCTCTCATACACCACAGTCTCCACCTCCTAAACCAGTTCCATACCCTCCTCCACCAGTAACTCCTGTCTCCGTGGCACCTCCCACAGCTGCATTCCACAAATCTTCTAGTGAGCCTATATTCCAGGCCCAGGACAACCAATACTACCCCCCGGAGCCCACCTTCAAAGCCTCCAAAATCCATTCATTTACTCCCCGTTTTGACCTCCCAACCAAAATTGACAAACCAGTCAAAAATTCTGAGCAAGAAGAGATGTTCAGGAAGGTCAAAAGCCTAGAACAATCATTCCGAGACATGTGAGGGTTAGGAGGGCAGGTCAGTGTGGCCTACAAGGACTTATGCTTGTTCCCAAATGTGCAATTACCAGTCGGTTTCAAGATGCCCAAATTTGACCTATACAACGGGCACGGCGATCCAGTATCCCACTTGAGGGGTTTCTGCAGCAAGATGCGAGGAGCTGGGGGAAGAGATGAATTAGTAATGGCCTACTTCAGTCAAAGTTTGAGCGGATAAGCTCTGGAGTGGGATACCCGCCAGGACCATGGGAGATGATATACCTGGGATGACCTAGCACAGGCATTTGCTTGTCACTTCCAGTACAATCTGGAAATCATCCCAGATCGACTATCCCTGACAAAATTTGAGAAAAAACACAATGAAAGCTTTAGAGAGTATGGGTTCCGGTGGAGGGAACAGGCAGCAAGGGTGGATCCTCCTATGAAAGAAAGTGAAATGGTAGACTACTTCTTACAAGCCTTAGAGCCAACTTACTATGCCCATTTGGTTTCAGCGATAGGAAAATCATTCAACGAAGTAGTGAAGATGGGAGGTATGGTGGAAGAAGGCCTCAAGACGAATAAAATCATGAGTTATTCGGCTATTAAGTCAACTACTCAAGCTATTCAAGGCGGAGTAGGAGGGATTGGAAAGAAGAAAAGAGAGGAAGAGGCAATGGTTGATTCAGGAACTTGGTCGGGATCCAGAGGTTCACCTCAGTACTACAGTCAACATCAATCCCCCCAACCAACTTATCACCACAATTCACCCCAACACTACTATCACCCGTCGGAACTTCATTTTTCCGTTAACCATGCACAAGCATACAATCAGCCACCTGCCCACGCTCATTGGCGTGCTCCTGTCTCACCAAGTACCTACCCTTATCCGCGAACCTATCCCGGACCAGGTTTTAGGTCTAATCAAGCATTCAGGGGTGAAAGAGGGCAGAAAAAGAAAACCTTCACTCCACTGGGAGAATCCTACACTAGTCTGTTCCACAGGCTGAGACAGCTAGATATGTTAAGGCCAATACAATCCAAGCTGCCCAATCCTCCTCCAAAGAATCTGGACTACACCGTTAATTGTGAGTATTGTTCTGGTACACCAGGCCATGATACGGAAAAGTGCTGGCATTTAAAGAATGCAATACAAGAGCTGATTGATACTAATAAAATTGAAGTTCAAACCCCTAAAGCTTCCAATATCAACAGAAATCCAATGCCAGCCCATCAGGAGGCTAACATGATAGAAACAGTACGGGCTGATGGGGAAACAAAGAAGCCGTCACAAACCGTCATGATGATTCGGTCTCATGAAGCCAAGCCAGATGAACAGTTAGCAGAGGAGAAGCCGGTACCTAAGCAGAACAAAAATGGTGATGAGCCATTTGTGGTAGTTGAGAAGGGATCTTCGAGCAAAGTTACTACGAAGCAGGTAGGATCAAAAGTGATTGTACCAGGGGTCGCTAGAAAACCCATCATAGTCGTGGAAGGAGCCCGTGTGGATCGGGTTATTATCAAGCCAGTAACCCAGTTACCAGTGATCAACAACAAGGCCATTCCATGGAACTACGAACGTGTGACGGTAATGTACAAAGGAAAAGAAGTCAAGGAAGAAGTCTGTGAGGTGCAAGGCTTGACTTGCTTGGGAAGATGTTTTACTCCCGAAGAGTTAAGAAAAACTAAAAATCCAACACCAATGAAGAAAGCTATTACGGAAGAAGAAGCGGAAGAATTCTTGAGAAAGATGAAGCTCCACGACTATTCTGTCGTGGAACAATTGAAAAAGACACCCGCTCAAATTTCATTATTGTCATTGTTGATCCATTCTGACGAGCACCGTCAAGCTTTGATGAAGATCCTGAATGAGGCACACGTTCCTGACAAGATCTCCGTAAATCACTTGGAAAAAATAGCCAACAAAATCTTTGAGGCAAATGGAATCACATTTTCTGATGATGAATTGCCTGTGGAAGGTACTTAGCACAACAGAGCTCTTTACCTCACCTTGAAATGTGAAAGCTCCATAGTGACCCGAGTGTTGGTTGACAATGGGTCGAGCGCAAACATCTGCCCTCTCTCCACTATAAGCAAGTTGAAAATAAAAGAGGAGAGGATCCAGAAGAATAGTATTTGCGTACGGGGGTTTGACGGAGGAAGCAGAGATTCATTTGGCGACATAGTGTTGGAGCTGACAATAGGGCCAGTTGAATTCACGATGGAATTTCAGGTGTTGGATGTATCTGTTTCCTATAATTTGTTGTTGGGTCGACCATGGATCCATGCTGCCAAAGCAGTCCCATCAACACTACACCAGGTGGTCAAGTTTGAATAGGATAAACAGGAAATAGTTGTGCATGGGGAAGACAGTTTAAATGCTCACAGCGGTGCCATTGTACCAGTCGAGGGAATAGAAAATGACCAGGGACCATGGGTTTACCAGGTTTCCGACACAATGTTGGTAGGAAAAATTCCATAGGAGAAATATATTCCGAATCCAAAGATAACCTCTGCATCAGTCATGGTAGCCTATGAAATGTTAAAGAATGGTTTTTTACCCGGCAAAGGTTTGGGCTCGTCTTTGCAAGGCATTACACAACCAGTATCTCTCCCCGAGAACTGGGGAACATTTGGTTTGGGATTCATACCCACTGTCACAGACGTGAGAAAGGCTAGAAAGCTGAAACAAAAGGCATGGGTTCTTCCAAAACCAGTCCCACATCTATCAAAGTCTTTTGTCAAGTTCGGTACCAGAAATCACCCGATAACAACAATTCCTAAATCCATGATTAATCCGGAGGAGGAATTAATTGAAAGATTTGAAAAGCTGTTTGACGATGTGAACATGGTGGAAAACGATGAAGGTTCTAACAACGCGGAAGTTCAATTCGTTGGGTCAGAGACAAAGCTTAATAATTGGAAAGCCACTCCTCTCCCCATTCGAAAGGAGTCTTGGTAGTTTATTTTGATTTTCCTTCAGTTTGTTTGGGTTACTTCAGGGTTGTAATCCCAATGTTTATCTTACAGTTTGTTTGAAGTGTGCAAACCTTGTTATCTTTCATCATCCAATGAAAATACAGTTTCTTTTTCATTATCATTCCTAATAGTTTTCTTTTTTTCTTCTTTTTCTGTATAGTTCTTTTTACGCTGGCTCTAGTGATATGGGATGCATGAGGAATCCTCAGCCCAGTCTTAAAAATCAATCTGGTTCCGAAATAATAATTCAAGAAGTATATTGTGATTATGAATCAGAATATGATGAGGATGAGGCTTTCGAAGAGATTAGTAAAGAGTTAATTCATTTTGAAGAAAAAACCAAACCTAATCTGAGTGATATCGAAGACATCAATCTAGGAGACACAAATAATATCCGAGAAACTAAAATAAGTTTCCACCTCGAACCAAAGATCAGGGAGGAGTTAATTAAAACACTCATCGAATTCAAAGATGTTTTTGCATGGTCATATGACGACATGCCAGGCTTGAGCACTGATCTAGTGGTTCATAAGTTGCCCATTGATCCAATGGTGCCTCCTGTCAAGCAAAAGATGAGGAAGTTCAAGACTGATATGAGTGTGAAAATTAAAGAAGAAATTACCAAACAGTTGGATGCAAAGGTCATTCGAGTCACTCGGTATCCTGTTTGGTTGGCTAATGTCGTTCCTGTGCCAAAGAAAGACGACAGGATTAGAGTATGCATCGATTACCACAATCTCAACAAGGCAAGTCCGAAGGATAACTTCCCATTACCCAATATCCATATTTTGATTGATAATTGTGCCAAGCATGAGATAGGATATTTTGTGGATTGTTATGCCGGGTATCATCAAATTCTAATGGATGAAGAAGATGCAGAAAAGACAGGATTCATCACACCATGGGGAACTTATTGCTACCGGGTAATGCCATATGGTTTGAAGAACGCCGGGGCAACTTACATGAGAGCAATGACCACGGTGTTTCATGATATGATACATAAGAAGATTGAGGTATACGTGGACGATGTAATCATAAAATCAAAGCATCAGGCCAACCACGTTGGGGATTTGAGGAAATTCTTCCTGAGACTTCGCAGGTACAACCTCAAACTTAACCCTGCCATGTGCGCATTTGGTGTTCCATCTGGAAAGCTGTTGGGATTTATAGTCAGTCGGCGAGGCATCTAGCTAGATCCATCAAAGATCAAAGCCATCCAAGAATTGCCACCTCCAAGGAACAAGACTGAAGTAATGAGTTTGTTAGGGAGGTTAAATTACATCAGCAGGTTTATTGCTCAGCTCACAACAACCTGTGAACCTATTTTCAAATTGTTGAAAAAGGATTCTACGGTCAAATAGACCGATGAGTGTCAAGAAGCGTTTGATAAGATAAAAGGATACTTGTCAAACCCACCCGTGCTGGTCCCGCCAGAGCCAGGAAGACCTTTGATTCTTTACTTGACAGGCTTGGAAAATTCATTTGGTTGTGTACTGGGGCAACATGACCTCACCGGCAGAAAAGAACAGGACATCTACTACCTTAGCAAGAAGTTCACAGCTTATGAGGTTAAGTACACTCATCTGAAAAGGACATGTTGCGCCCTAACTTGGGTAGCTCAGAAACTGAAACACTATTTGTCATCCTACACTACTTACCTCATTTCACGTCTAGATCCGTTGAAATATATTTTTTAAAAGCCTATGCCAATAGGGAGACTTGCAAAGTGGCAGATATTGCTCACAGAATTTGACATCATCTATGTGACTCGGACTGCAATAAAAGCCCAAGCATTGGCCGATCATTTAGCCGAAAACCCAGTCGACGAGGAGTACGAGCCATTGAGAACTTATTTTACCGATGAAGGAGTAATGCATATCGGTGAGATGAAAAAAATTGAAAAACCTGGCTGGAAGCTCTTCTTTGATGTGGCCGCTAACATGAAAGGAGTCGGGATAGGAGCTGTAATTATTTCTGAAACCGGGCATCACTATCCGGTTACGGCTCAACTTCAATTTTATTGCACCAATAATATGGCTGAGTATGAAGCTTGTATTTTGGGTTTAAGGCTAGCTGCAGACATGGGTATCCAGGAAATCTTGGTCTTAGGAGATTCGGATCTTCTGGTACATCAAATTCAAGGAGAATAGGAAACACGAGACCTGAAGCTCATACCCTACCGACAATGTCTATATGATCTTTGTCAACGGTTTCGATCAGTGGAGTTCAGGCATATTCAAAGAATCCATAACGAGGTTGTCGATACATTATCTACCCTAGCATCAATGTTGCACCATCCTGACAAAGCTTATGTGGATCCACTGCATATTCAAGTCCACGATCAGCACGCTTACTGCAACATGGTTGAAGAAGAATTTGATGGTGAACTATGGTTCCACGACATCAAGGAGTATATCAGAATGGGGATATATCCAGCACAAGCCACAGGAGATCAAAAGAGAACCATTAGGCGATTGGCAAATGGATTCTTCTTAAGTGGAGGAGTTTTGTATAAAAGAACACCAGACCTTGGATTATTAAGATGAATAGATGCTAAACAAGCTACGACTGTCATGTCTGAAGTACATTCGGGAGTTTGCGGACCCCATGAGCGGATATGTGTTGGAAAAGAAAATTCTCCGAGCTGGTTACTATTGGCTTACCATGGAGCGAGATTGTATCGGTTTTGTGCGCAAATGTCATCAATGCCAGATACATGGGGATTTGATTCATTCTCCACCATCCGAGTTGCACACAATGTCGGCACCATGGCCCTTCGTCGCTTGGGGCATGGATGTCATTGGACCAATTGAGCCGGCAGCATCCAATGGGCACAGGTTCATTCTGGTAGCCATTGATTATTTCACCAAATGGGTTGAGGCCAAAACATTCAAATCAGTGACCAAGAAAGTTGTGGTCGATTTTGTTCACTCAAATATCATATGTCGATTCGGAATCCCAAAGGTGATCATCACAGATAACGGTGCTAATCTTAACAGTAGCTTAATGAGAGAGATATGTCAACAGTTTAATATTGTACATCGCAATTCTACCCCGTATCGGCCCAAGGCGAATGGAGCAGTCGAAGCAGCCAACAAAAACATAAAGAAGATACTTCGGAAAATGGTAGAAGGTTCAAGACAATGGCATGAAAAATTACCATTTGCGTTGTTGGGATATCGCACTACTATTCGCACTTCAGTAGGAGCAACTCCTTATTTGTTAGTATATGGCACTGAGGCGGTAATTCCTGCAGAAGTCGAAATTCCTTCCCTTCGGATCGTCGCCGAAGCTAAGATTGATGATGATGAATGGGTCAAAACCCATTTGGAACAGTTAAACCTGATTGATGAAAAACGATTGGCAGCAGTATGTCATGGCCAATTGTATCAAAGAAGAATAGCAAGAGCATACAACAAAAAGGTGCGTCCCCGAAAGTTTGAAGTGGGTCAACATGTGCTGAAACGTATTCTTCCACATCAGGTTGAAGCAAAGGGCAAATTTGCCCCGAATTGGCAAGGACCGTTCATTGTGACCAGAGTATTGTCCAATGGTGCATTATGTTTAACAGATATTGAAGGAAAATGCATAGACATGGCTATCAATTCTGATGCGGTAAAGAGATATTATGCATGATTTTTCTTTGGTATAGTTATTGAATGTTTGTATTTGGCATTATTTCGAAGATTGGAATGACAAAGGCAATTTATTCTGCTATCCAAACACTGTACCCTTTGCTTCCCCTTTGAGCCACATTTTTTTCTTTCCTACCCTCTTTTGGAATCAATTAAAAAAATGTATTATTATTGGAGTGAACTACGTTTGACCTGATTCCTCAAAGAGGATACGTAGGCGCCTCACGACTCGGTCATAGGGTGCATAATATGCATAATGTGCATAAAAGGAAACATCAAGAGACCCCCAATCAAGAAACTGGGCAGGAATTGTATTGGCAATAAGAAAAATAATTCCAAGAGTTGTAATTTTAAACCCATATCAAAATGGTTTTGACTCTTGATACCCTTTCATTCCAACCACATACCAAAAGACCTTTCGATCAATCTTAGAAAAATGCCGAGTCGAGCAAATGGAGGTGGTTCATAACACTCTGGTCAAAACAAGAAAAGCGATGAAGATGAGAGAGTCTTATAGGTGAAAACCCGCACGGGCACCATGAGACGACGGAGGCTGAGAAAATGTAAAATGAGAGAGTCTTACAGGTGAAAACCCGTACGGGCACCATGAGATGACGAAAGCTGAGAGAAAGTAAAATGAGAGAGTCTTATTGGTGAAAACCTTCGCAGGCACCATAAGGCGAAAAGGAATTAAGAAATAAACAAATGAGGAAGGTTAGTCGGTGAAAACTCTTTAAGATGCTGCAAGTCAAACAAGGTCTGTAAGTTGGCAAAAAGTAAAATTGGGTTGTGGAAATTTTGGAAAGATCGAAAAGGAGATTGGTTAAATAGACTGGGCTGATTAATCCAAAATGCATACCCTGATCATTGGTGCCAGTAACTCCAATCAGATAAGTTCCTTATTCCTTCTCCAACAGTAATACAAATTTGGATTTTTCTTTTCATTCTTAATTGTCAAAATCGTCATGTTTCGTCACTAATAATCTTATTCTTCTAAAGCTTTTTAGGTAAGTTTCGTTCCAAACAAATAAAAAGGAATGTCAAGGTATACTACCAAGATTCAAGATTGCATAATGCAAAATACGGCCACGATAGGTGGGAAGTAATAAGATGAAAATAAGATATGGGTGTAAGAAAAGTTGAATCGGAAAAGTGGTTCAGTAATGTCAGGAGAGACATATGATTACAATTGAAAGGGTTTGAAATGAAAACAACAGTTGGGGATCCTAAGGTTAAGGATCAATTACAAGGACAAAATAGTCTTTTCAACCACTCCAAGGCAGTAAAACAGGACAGAGAGAAACCCCACCCTCAGCAAGAATGCCACAACTAACCACCCTGCTTTAAACTAACAAAATTTTCTTTGATTTGAAATAGGGGCAAAAACAACATTTGTTTCAGGAAACACCCGTTGAGGGAAGTATTAGCAATCAGGCGTCCACCTGGAGAACAAGGAAGAGTAATGGAAGTATTAGCAGTCAGGCGTCCACCTGGAGAACAAGGAAGAACAATGGAAGTATTAGCAGTCAGGCGTCCACCTGGAGAACAAGAAATAGCAATGGAAGTATCAGCAATCAGGCGTCTACCTGGAGAACAAGGAAGAGCAATGGAAGTATTAGCAATCAGGCGTCCACCTGGAGAACAAGGAAGAACAGTTGAAATATTAGCAATCAGGCGTCCACCTGGAGAACAAGGAAGAGCAATGGAAGTATTAGAAATCAGGCGTCCACCTGGAGAACAAGGAAGAGCAATTGAAGTATTAGTAATCAGGCATCCACCTGGAGAACAAGGAAGAACAGTTGAAATAGCAATCAGGCGTCCACTTAGAGAACAAGGAATAACAATGGAAGTATTAGCAATCAGGCGTCCACCTGGAGAACAAGGTTCAAATAAAACTTCTTCAATTTAGTTCATATTTCGTATCTTTACACCAATATGAAGTTGAGCGTCATCTTCATCAGTGTTGTTAATATAAAAGGGCCATCTTTTATAAAATATCTTGTGCGCATTTTGATGCGGCATATTCAAGTATTTATCTTCTTTAAATGCACAAAAAGACTTAAAAAATGCAAGAGCGAAAAGCATATATAAGATATTCCACGAATTAATATTAGCACTAATGTTGATATTCAAAAACAATGGAGAAAAAATTTCCCTAAACCATCATCCAAAATGATAATCATTTAAAGGTAAATAAACTAAGGAGCATCATCATAAGGGGCAGAAGGATTGACTTGAGGAGAAGATGAGGGTTTGGCATCAATTTAGTCAGCTCCGAAACCGTCCTTTCTCAAATCACTCTTGGAACTTTCGTCCTCAGGTAATGAGATACTTTGACATTGCTGAGTAGTCTCGATTTCACCTTTAGCCTTAGCAATCTCAGCATCCAAGTCAAAGCCTTCCTGGCTAGCCTCGGTCAATGTATCAAGACAAGCGCACAAAATACCTCAACTAACATGAAGTGTTAGTTTGTTCTTAAGAGCCTTATAGTCTTTCTGTAGTTGCGCTACTTTAGAATTATAGTCTTTCTTTTTAGCTTCTGAATCTTCATAAGACACCTTCAAAGGTTCAAGAGTAGCCTTGAGGAACTTGACCTTTTCAGAAAAGGCACAGATATCCTCTTGAGCTTGAGTCAACATCTGAACTAGATTACATACATATACTTCCTTCTGATTTAGAAGCTCTTTCAAGCACCTAATTTCCTCAGTGTCCCTTAAGTGTTGTTTAGCAAAAGAGGATTCCACTTTATCTTCTCCATCTCTACTTGATTGGAAGAATCTTATCAAACCACCAATTCAGTAGTGGTAATCTTTAGTTGTTGCTCCAGGGATCCTTTCTCCTTCGCAAGCACATATTTTTCTAGTTGAAGGCTCTCAAATTGTTCATTATAATTGTTAGTTCTTGTTCAAAACTCGGCATCTTGCTGCTCAGTCCAGGCTATTCTTCTCATCAATTCTATACCTAGTAAATTAATCTACAAGAAAGGCGTGATGGAAGAATTACGAACTTAAAGAAAAGAGAATGAAGAAAAATAGGAGAAGAGAAACATACCTTAAGGGCAGAATGAATAACATCATTCATTAAAGTAATGGAGCTATGAACTCAATCTTTTCTCTGTCCAGAGGTCTGATCAACGGTTTGAACCATACCACAGCTCTGTTGGACTTCTTTAGCAAATTGCCATCCTCACGCACTTCAATTAAAAATTACATCATGCCTCTTCTTCCACTAGAAGGGACAACCTCTTCACAAGGAACAACAATAGGAGTAATAGTAGGTGTGGAAGTAGATGTAATGGAAGGGATGACTGAGGGAGTAGCAGGGGTTATTGGAAGAGCAGCAAGAGGTGGCTCTTCAGAAACAGGGCTAAATTCTTCTTCACCCTCAAATACTTGAGAGAAAAGCATTTCAGTAGGATTTGAGGGAGGGTTGAAAGCATGGTCAACATCTTCATCTTCTTATCCAAAGGGACGTTCTCGGGTTCATCAACAAGTTTAAAAGGCACGGGTCATGAAGGTTGAATATGGGGAGCAATGGCTTCGTCATCAAAAACCACACGCTTCCTCACTCGCAACTTCTTTATTAGAGAGCATTCATTTTCTTCTATATCATCAGAGGCGCTGGCTTCATTGTTGTTCCTCTTTGAAGAGGACACTACTAAATCTGTTCTTGGGTAGCACTAATAGTATGTCTAGTAGCATGAACAGAGGAGAGATGAATGTCACGACCAACAAATCATGATAATAATGAAAAAATCATAATAAGAGATGTTATAGAAAGGAAAATTTATAGTAAAGTAAAATAGAATACCATGGGTTTTCACTTTCCATCTGAACTATTGGGAGAGAAATTTCAAATATATTTGATCTATAGGGGCACCAGTCAGCATTTTTTATGCCTAATCAAGAAATTCGAGAAGTGCACCAAAAACTTCTATTATTCCTGAAAAGTAAGAAAATAAGGATGAGGAAAGTAAAATTCTGAAAAGAATGTGACGAAGGGAAAAAAATACTCATGTGCAAAGTTTCACTTCTCATGAAAAGGAATATTGTCATCACTCGCTAAATCTCAAGTGGGAATAGCCACGAACTGAACATACTAGTCTCGGTCACAATCATCTTTGGGACTGGCTAGGACTCTCTTGCCTCTCGGCACAAGGGAGAAAATACCTTCGTAGAAAGCTTCGGGGAATACAGATGGAGTAGGTGTCAGAAAGAGAAAGGGGCTAAAACTAAGCCTGATAAGTAAAAAAGGCAAGCCACTGCCCTCGACACTATTAGGCCAATTTGATCGAGACATACATTAAAGTAACGACAAAATCGAATGATCACTGGATCAATAGGTGGATTGAATCCTAAAGTAAAATAATAGCTGTAAGCAAACAGATAACCTTCACGATAGGAGGTTATTCGATCATCTACACTAGGAGCTACAACATGGAATTTAGATTTCCAATGGCATTCATGGTGTACTAAAGGAAGAAAGTCGGGAGTGATTAAAGAGGGTTAATGATCTGTAGCGTTAAGTGCTGCTATGGATGAAAATATTTTTTTTCTATGCCTCACAATCTGAAGTGAAAGAGAATTCCTGAGGAACAATTTTAGAAACAATAGGCTCCTTCAGTGGTTCACTTTGATCTTTACCTTTGGAAGAAGATTTTGGGGTTGATGATTTTTTGGCTTTATAAGAAAAAGATTTTGAAGTATTCCTCTATGAAGGAGTGGTGATACGGCTTGATATGGAGCCTAAACTACAGAATCTACCACCTTTTCTACTCCTAACTAGGGCCGTAGAAGGAGGGAGTTCATCAACAATGATCATTTTTCTTGGGTCTAAAGATGAAGAAGGGTTTCAAGAACAGGACGACATTTTTTGTTAATGGAATTATGAAGGAAGAAAAGAAATTATTGAAGATGCTCGTACATGAGTGCAAGAAGTATGAAGAGGTATTGATTAAATAAGATGTGTTATTTATAAGACAAGAACGTCATTGTATATGGTAAAATCAGTGGTCCAATTTTATGATCATTAAGGCGCTTTGTAAAGACTACCCCCAAAAGGCTCAAAGCTCGGCTCAAGGTTTTGACCCCGAGGATTGTCAATGATCGACCTCGAGGCAGTGTAAACTAGCGGCTACGGCGGATCGATGCAAGGTTCCCAATGCACGTGACTAGAGCTTTTGGCTAGTTTGAGCTCGTACTGTGGCATTAAATGGTTGTACCAACCATATATCTTTGTAATAAATATATTTGTACTATTTTGGGATTCCCCATCATATATAAAGGGGACCCTTTGTCATTTTGTAAAGGATTAATTACACACTACATCCAATACAAGAACATTCTCTGCTCTCTAACTCAAACATACTCTCTATTTGATCTTATTGCTTACATTTATTGTCTTGCTCATATTTGTCACATTTCATTAATTGTTCTTCATTTATTGATCATTATTGGTCATAAAGAGCCGCCATCAAATTTATCATAACTGTTAATTCTCCATCAACTGCTCCTAACCAGGTATCCGACTCGACCTCAAGGCCCCGTATACACAAGCTGGAGGCCCCTATTTTCAGCCATTCGGTTTGATTATTACACTATCTAAAAGCTATTATCTTATTTTCTAATGTTTCACTTAGAATCTATTGCCTAAAAACTAGAACAAAAATAGATCACATATTTTTTAGAACCACAAAATCAAATCTAACCATTTTCAAGGTAAACAGTTTGGCGCCCACCGTGGGGCTAAAACTAATAGCGACTATTTTGTTGTTGGTTTACTACATAACACATGTATCATTCACCTTTTTTCTTGTCCAAGAATCTTTGATTTCAGGTCAAAATGTCTAACTTAGTGAATGCATATGAAAACAATGGTCTCGAGAACCATGGAGAGAATGGTGTAGCTGTTCCAGGTATTGGCGCACCACCGCTAAACCCTGAGGGCATACCAGAGCCAATCCCCGTGGATGTGGTCTCATGCGATGCCCAACATGTCAATATAAGCTCCCACACTAACAGGAGCGTACGCCTGTGAGCACGTGATTTTTGCCTCACGAAAACTACTCCAAAATAAATCAAAAAATAAAACAAAATTCTCTTAGTGTGCAACTTTTAGAATTTATGTGGCATTTATTGGATAATTATTTATGTTTTGTCCGTAAATGTTTACTTTGTTATAGTTAAATGAAAAAAAATACATGTTGCATGCATATCTAGGATTTAATTATGCATTTAAGAATTAATTAAAAAAAAAGAAATCACAAAAATATGCATTTATCTTATTTTTGTCATTTAAATGTGTCATTATGTGATTAATGTTTTGACTTGTGTGTTAATGATTGTTAAAAGGTGATTAATATTTTGTAAGGTTAATTTTGATTTTTATAATTAATATTAGGAATTTAATAATTAGGAATAAAATTAGAAAATGAAAAGGGTTGAAAATATAAGGCAAAATCTGATTTGGGCCAAAATTTTAGATCAGAAATCAGGCCCACAACATCCAAAAGACTCGGCCAAGTTCAGTCTACATGCAACCAAATCCAAACGACGCCGTATTGGCACTTCAAATCTGGGCCGTTGATTCGTTTCAATCAAACGGTCCAGTTCAGTCCCTGCATAAATGAAACAACGGCGTTTTAGGCAATCAGATCTGAACCGTTCATCTATCTTTATCCAACGGCCTCAAGAACTCACCAAGACCCGATCCACTTCACCCCCGGGCCAACCCATTCCCCAACTTAATTCAAACGACATCGTTCCTTTTAAGAGAATTGATCTGGGCCATTGATCTCAACAGGTCGAACGGCCCAGGATCAATTCCCCCCTCTGTATATAAGCTTAACCCATCACCCACCCCCCAAGCCAGACCCCCCCCCATCTCTTCATCGTCTCTATGCTTTAGAGACCAGACGACCCTCCGCCCCTTCACCACCGTGCACCGCCCACCGAAAATCGCCTCATGGCGTTTCCGGTGGTCCAAACAACCCCACCTTAACACCCTCGACTCCTCTTAACCTCCCCGTTCCAAATCAATAACCCATATCCCTCGAATCAGGCCCCAACGTCTCGAATATTCTATCGAAGGTTGGCCTGAAAACCCAACCGTCTCCGATGGCAGCCCCTTTAACACCATATCACCTCTTTCACACCCTGAACCCAAATCCCTTACCCCCTTGGTTCGAATCTAGCTAGAAACACTCGAACCCCAAATCGAAACAAACAAAACCCTAGAAAATCCCGAACTAATTTCTGTCCAAATTTTAAGAGATTGTGGGTGTTTAACTGACATTAGTCGAAGTGTTTTCAATTGAAAACACTTCGATTAAAGTTTGTTTCGACCTCAAAGTGCTAAGGCCTGAGTTCAAACCTGGGTCCGAAGGCATTTGATATTCTGAGGTAATTTTGTTTTCCTTTGATCTATATTCATGTTTTTTTTATCTATGTAATGTTTAGTGTAATTAATTTCCCCTGCCTTTCAATTCATCTGCTTATCTCCGTTAGACCTGTTTGTTTGATCCAATTCCGGCATTATTTCTGTTTGTTTCTTGTTATTATGAATTACAATGTGTGTAATCGATTCAAATAAGTTTAGTTGATTAGTTAAGTTTTATCACAAACCTTTGTTTTGTCAATGCTGTTTGAAATTGCCTAATTGTCCATTTCTGATTGATTGTTGTATGTGATGATACTTAGAAAATTAGCTTCAAAACTTGTCAGTATGCTGACAATGATCCTGCCTGATGTTGATTCAAGTTTCAATTTCAGCTTCAATGAGTCTGATGAATTCTATGTTGTGTTAGTTTTAATTTAAATTCAGTTCAGTTATTTCAATTAGAATTCAGCCTTCAGTTTTGGTGTTCAGTCATCAACTGATAGGTTTGAAATATAGAGGTTCAATAATAGGTTAATAAAAGTTTTGAATTAAAGGCAGTAATAACAGTAGGATTATAGAGGAATTTTGGGAATGAAACAGTAAGAACAGTTTGTTAGTATTAGTGTGTTATTAGTTGAATGTTAATGGCTTTAATTTAATGTGATAATGGGGAACAAAAGGTAATGGGGAGGGGCTGAAATTAAAGGAAAGTGCTGATTAATTAGAAAAGAAGCCTTAATGGCAGTTTCAGTGGAAAATTCTGATTTTTTTAAAAGGAAAGGGGTCGGGCAGCACAAAAAAGAGAAGGGACAAACTTGTATAAAAGGGGGAAGCTGGACAGTGTTAAGGGGACTGGAACTAAGATAGATAGAGAGAGATATACATAAAAAAAGGATCTAAAAGAGAGCTGAAATCAGTAGAGAGGGCAGAACATATAGAGATAGAAGGAACCAGATAGAGAGGAGAAGAAAAATAAGAAGGAGAAAAACTGGAAATATAGACATAGAGAGAAACAGAAAAACAGAAAAAAAAAAAAAGGAGGAGAATCAGAGAGGGAAACAAATCTGAAACAGATAGAGAAGAAAGAAAGAAAATCTGAAACATTGTTCCCTTGAATATGTCCGGGTTTGTTTTGTTGATATTGTTTGTTTTAAATCTGAAATTCCCTAAGATTCCTGCCACTGTGCGTCTGGGCTTCACGAGTCTTGTTGTTTGTTGCTCAAATCTGTTGAATCATTAGTATATTCTGCTGGTTTTGCTGCTACTGCTATTGCTGAATTTTACCTCTTTCACCCTCATTTCCAGGTACATATCTGTAGACTCATGTCATGAAAAGCTTCAATATTTCCAGTAAATGAAATCTGGAATTTCAAATATGTCTGTTGTTCATCTTAAGGCATTAGTTGAGTTTAATTTTTTATTAACTATTAGCTTGCGCTTGACATGAGGAATATTAGTTATTCATTCTCTTTTGAAGTTCGTATAAGCGTTGTAATAATGTTATCTATTTCAGAATTTCATTAAGTATAGTTATATTCGAATTGTCAAGACAGGGAACATGGCAGAAAGTTGGCCACTAATTAAATCTTGCGATATTGTTGGCTAAGTATAGGATAGTATGGAAATATCAAGAAATTATATTATTTGCATACTTCGTCAAATATCCGATTTTGTTTAAAGCTAGATAATGTAAGTTGTATTTTGGTTGTATATGGCGTGACAACAGTTATGTGTATAACCAATAGGTGAAAGGTGAATTGATATAATCCGTTACATGTACGATGTTGGAATATTGCGAATGGTTCAGATGAACAACTACGTTACATATAATGTCATTTTATTAAATCAATTTGTAAATTAATTTTTTTTTAACAAATGGCCCAATTACTTTAGGAATGCGATTAATTCATTTCTTAAAAATAGTATAAAAATAATGCCAATAATTTATTACAAAGTGTAGATTTAGTGTTTGTAAATAGTTTGCATAGGTTGAGAATGAAAATTGGTTTAATTTTACCTATCCCGAATTCAATCATTGTAAGTGAATTAACCGAACAATTATAACGTTGGACTAAAAACAAGTAGATGAGAAGGAGGTGGGATTTATAAATATGAATTGCAATATTTTATGTCAAAGATATATAAAAATAGAGTTCTCTCTAAATATAACAATGAAAATTCTTCAAAAACTATTAGTTTGTTTATCAAATTAATTCTTTTCCTAGTTTTGCATGCAATTCGCTTTTTGGGTATACAAATATTGTATTCATGATAAAAATGGTAGTTTTAGTTACACGTTGTTTGCTTTTTATATCATTAATTCTTTAAAATTTGAATAGTTTTAAGGTATATAATTCATACGCGTAAAATAAAACTTGCGGTCAACACATAATAAATTTTGAATTCTTTTAAAGAAATTTGAAGACGTCCAAATCAGTGATTTCCCATGACTTTCATATTTAAAAATAGATGGATGTAATAAACAATTTGTAGAGAATTTTATGTTCCCATCAAGAATATTTTGTGAAATTAGGGATACGTTCGCGTGGCCTAAATACATTTTTAAAGGAAGTTCGAATTATACGTTCGCGCAACTTTGAGCCAAATTTTAATAAAAGGAGATTCGTCGGAGGATATTAAATTAATTTCGTATAACCCGAGATGTGCAGTTCACTATTCAATCATATAAGAGTGATGAATGTTCTTAATTTTATTTTAAGCACAATTTCGAACATCAAATTTTTTTTAATAAAATATAAAAATATTATCAATCTTTTTGTGTACACGTATGCGTGACACGATTCTCTACATTTATAAAAGATATATAATACGAATATACGTACGCGTGATTCGTTTCTATAATTGTAAACAATCTAAACAAAAGCGGTAATAAAATCGGGCAACAAGAAAAAATGTATTTAGTAAATTAAGATAATTAAGCCAAGTATAAAAATGGTTAAGCGACCGTGCTTGAACCACGGAATTCGGGAATGCCTAACACCTTCTCCCGAATCAACAAAATTCCTTACTCGGATTTCTGGTTCGCAGAATGACAAACAGAGTCATATTCTCCTTGATTCGGGATTAAAACCGGTGACTTGGGACGCCATAAAATTCCCAGGTGGCGACTCTGAAATAAATAAACAAATCCCGTTTCGACTGTCCTTTAATTGGAGAAAACTCCTTGCACCCTCGCGGGGGCGGAAAAAAGAGGTGTGACAGCTTTGGCTACTCTGCTGGTTGAGGGTTCAAGAATTCGAGCTTAAAATAACTGTTATAGTTGGCTTTATTTATTATCTGATTTTTTACATGATATATTCCTAATGTGCTAAATGATGCTTTCATCGCTTTAATATTATCTGAATTGTGTATATAAAACTGCTACGAAACCCTCCTTCTTTCTGAGTCTTCTGAATCTATGGTGCACACGTGCGCGTGGCCCACCTTTCTGTTAAAAGTCATACCAAATCAGACGAAGTTGGGACAAGTAACTAGGCCGGGTAGACTTTCGTGCTCCCGGTACGTTGCCCCCACTTCAGCTCAAGCTCTCCACTTGGGTAAGCCAGGTCTAGAACAATATGCCTCAGGTTTTTTACTTAGAATAACTTAGCTTCATGTTGAATCCCTAGTAGGAACGTCTATTTGCATCATGTACATTTGACCTTGGAGACTCAACACAGGGGTTGGGTCTGTCTAGGACAGGTGAACCCGAAATGAAAAGACCATCCTGATGCATCCTACTTGCTACTTGTGCATTCATTTGCCTCGGATTTGCTTGTTGACCGGCTTAATTGAAAAAATCATTGTGAGAGCTGAGAAATAAAATGGGTTGTTTTAGAAAATTCCCAAAAAAATAGTTTTAAGTTTCGAATTTTAAAAAAAGAAGAAGTGTTAAATAAAAAAATGATTTTTTTTTCTATAAGTGTTTGTTTTCAAAATGAGTCTTGATTTTGTTAAAATTAATCGCAGACACAAAATGAGCACCACCCAAAACCCACCATTCGCAGATGTAGACGAGTTTCTATTTCGGCTTCAGGCGTGGTGGCATGAGTTAGGAGAAGATGGTCAGAAATGGGTCGTTAAGCACTTGGGAACTCTTACAGATATTATGAAAGTTAAACCACGAGATGATTTGATTGCGGCATTAGTAACTTTTTGGGACCCTGTTCACAATGTCTTTCGTTTCTCCGATTTCGAGTTTACTCCTACATTAGAAGAGATAGCTGGATATGCTGGTTTTGACGGAGATCTGAGAAATCAAAATCTGATATTCCCAAAGGCTCCATCAGTGCATCGATTCTTTGGTCTTCTGAACATCAGCAATCAAATCAGAAAAAGCAATGTTGTCAACGGATGTTGTTCTTTCAACTTCCTATATTCATGGTTCGGAAAGCTGGACGGATTTGAAATTTCATGAAAAGGGCCTTACTAACAAGCAGAACAAAGACACCTGGCAGATTCACCGACGCTTCGCTTTCATGTTGGCTTTTCTGGGAATCTTGGTTTTCCCAAACAAAGAACGAACAAATGATATTCGCACAGCGAAAGTCCTACAGGTTCTCACAACCAAGGAAAATCACACCCTTGCCCCGATCATTCTCTCAGACATTTATCGGGCATTGACTTTATGTAAATCAGGGGCAAAGATCTTTGAAGGGTGCAAAATTTTGTTACAAATGTGAATGATTGAACATCTCCAACATCACCCCAAGTTCATGCAGTATGGTCCAAGCAATGATAATTTCATCGAGAGTTATGAAGAAAGAATAAAAGATTATAAGTCTCCCGAAGGGGTGGAAGCCTGGGTATCCCATCTAAGATCTTTAACGGCAAATCAAATTGAATGGACTTTGGGATGGCTCCCGGTAAGGGAAGTGATACACATGTCAACCTTGAATAATTATTTGCTGCTATTGGGATTGAGAAGCAGCCAGCCATATGCACCACAGCGAGTTCTAAGACAACTAGGGAGATACCAAGTGGTGCCTGATGATGAGGATTTGAGTATGCAAGTAATCGAGTTACATCACGAAGCCACTCTTCCCGAGGCTTTAATTCAGCAGATGTGGAATGGATGTCGATACTTGAAAGATGATACTAAGTTCTAGACACAACAAAAGGCGAGATAAATCCCGGATATGCAAGATGGTTTGAGAAACGATCCCGCGTGGATGATGCATCAGAACTCGATCTAAGAAGGCCAATAAAAAGACCCCGTGTTCAAACCTTTAACGATAAAATACAAGAGCGATTGATTTGGGGAGAAAAGGGAAAAGGATACAAAGCGATTATCCATGCCTTAAAGGAAAATCTGAGGAACCTCAATTTGGAGAAAGACTTACAAGCACAAGAAGCAGAAGGCGAGAAGAAAAGTCTGGCTAGTGATAATAAAAATCTTCACGCTCAATTTCAAAAAATGAAGAAAGCTTCTGAAACACCAATAAGGAGTTGGAAAGATCAAAAAATCATCGCCAATCTTTTAGAAAAAATGCAAGATTGTGATTCCATTTTGGCAAAAACCAAAAAGGCGTTGAGCAAAGCTAAAGAAAGAATCCAACAATTAAACGAGGAGGCCAGATCTAATAAGGAACGCCAAGTAAGGCAATCCAAAGAAGACAGGACACAATTCAAGAAAGAGAAAGACCGTTGGATGCATTCAGAAGCCCAAATTCATGCACAATTGGAAGAAGCAAGAAGATACAATAGGGAACATCAGCACGAGGACATCGATAGAGAAAGAGCACAGGCAAGACTCGATCAGGCCAGACTCCGAGCTTAATTAGAGTCAGCTCTAGATCGCGAAGACCGTATAAGAGATATAGCCACCACTCGCCAACAACAACTACAAAACCAAGACCAACGTCTCCAAGACTTCAGGGCCCAAATCCATGATTTAGCAGTTTACACCTCTCAAAGTTATGTAAACTGCCAAGGGATAGATTATGAAAGGTTTATAGAGCATGCACCTATTTTTGCCCGTCATCTGGCAATGGAGTTAGAAAGAATGTATCGTACGCTGGGAGGTCATCCGGGTCAAGCCCCACCATGAGAAGATGATCCAATGATTGAAAACAAAAGTGGGGAGTGGAGCATGTTCACAACTATTCAGAGTTATGTCTTTTGTTTAATTTGGGTTTGTGTCGAGTTTTAAACCATTTTCTTATAATGTTTTCCAAATGTAAGGTCTATTCCATCTTTGTATTATTTCAAGAATAAATAAAAGTGTTGACAATTGCTTTACGTCCGGAACTACGCACGGTCTGATTCATGCGGGGGCATGATACGTAGGCAATCTCTATAATATTCGACCACATTCAAAAAATAAAATAAAATAAAGAGTGAGTAACAATAAAAAGGTCAAGAAAAGCCGGGATGACGCAAGCAACCGAGCAAATTCATAATAGAAAAGGGTTATTTGTCTAGGAACATTGCATCTCAACGTGTAATTATATATGTGTTAAACTCTCAAGACTAACAAGTTTGTTCATTTCCAGAATACAAGCAGTTAGTTTCTCTAAGAGTATACTGGCATATTATCATTATCACACCAGATCAAAAGGACCGATACCCGAAAGTATGTTTATCCCGGATGTCGACACAGGTATTGAGATAGAGGAGATGGACGTCGGTAAAATGAAAGAAGAGATGCTTAAACTTAAGCAACAAATGGCTGAGATGTATCGGGCCTGGACCATAGGGCAATCACCCCCATCTTACCCAGCTAACCCTGCCTCCACCCCATCACTAGCCCAAACTCAGGATAGTCCTAACACTGAACTATCCCCGAGTTTCCCCATCTACCAGCACTACCGAGGCACTACCTCTCATATACCACAGTCTCCACCTCCTAAACCAGTTCCATACCCTCCTCCACCAGTAACTCCTGTGTTCGTGGCACCTCCCACAGCTGCATTCCACAAATCTCCTAGTGAGCCTATATTCCAGGCCCAGGACAACCAATACTACCCCCGGAGCCCACCTTCAAAGCCTCCAAAATCCATTCATTTACTCCCCGTTTTGACCTCCCAACCAAAATTGACAAACCAGTCAAAAATTCTGAGCAAGAAGAGATGTTCAGGAAGGTCAAAAGCCTAGAACAATCATTCCGAGACATGCGAGGGTTAGGAGGACAGGTCAGTGTGGCCTACAAGGACTTATGCTTGTTCCCAAATGTGCAATTACCAGTCGGTTTCAAGATGCCCAAATTTGACCTATACAACGGGCACGGCGATCCAGTATCCCACTTGAGGGGTTTCTGCAGCAAGATGCGAGGAGCTGGGGGAAGAGATGAATTAGTAATGGCCTACTTCAGTCAAAGTTTGAGCGGATCAGCTCTAGAGTGGTATACCCGCCAGGACCATGGGAGATGGTATACCTGGGATGACCTAGCACAGGCATTTGCTTGTCACTTCCAGTACAATCTGGAAATCATCCCAGATCGACTATCCCTGACAAAATTTGAGAAAAAACACAATGAAAGCTTTAGAGAGTATGGGTTCCGGTGGAGGGAACAGGCAGCAAGGGTGGATCCTCCTATGAAAGAAAGTGAAATGGTAGACTACTTCTTACAAGCCTTAGAGCCAACTTACTATGCCCATTTGGTTTCAGCGATAGGAAAATCATTCAACGAAGTAGTGAAGATGGGAGGTATGGTGGAAGAAGGCCTCAAGACGAATAAAATCATGAGTTATTCGGCTATTAAGTCAACTACTCAAGCTATTCAAGGCGGAGTAGGAGGGATTGGAAAGAAGAAAAGAGAGGAAGAGGCAATGGTTGATTCAGGAACTTGGTCGGGATCCAGAGGTTCACCTCAGTACTACAGTCAACATCAATCCCCCCAACCAACTTATCACCACAATTCACCCCAACACTACTATCACCCGTCGGAACTTCATTTTTCCGTTAACCATGCGCAAGCATACAATCAGCCACCTGCCCACGCTCATTGGCGTGCTCCTGTCTCACCAAGTACCTACCCTTATCCGCGAACCTATCCCGGACCAGGTTTTAGGTCTAATCAAGCATTCAGGGGTGAAAGAGGGCAGAAAAAGAAAACCTTCACTCCACTGGGAGAATCCTACACTAGTCTGTTCCACAGGCTGAGACAGCTAGATATGTTAAGGCCAATACAATCCAAGCTGCCCAATCCTCCTCCAAAGAATCTGGACTACACCGTTAATTGTGAGTATTGTTCTGGTACACCAGGCCATGATACGGAAAAGTGCTGGCATTTAAAGAATGCAATACAAGAGCTGATTGATACTAATAAAATTGAAGTTCAAACCCCTAAAGCTTCCAATATCAACAGAAATCCAATGCCAGCCCATCAGGAGGCTAACATGATAGAAATAGTACGGGCTGATGGGGAAACATAGAAGCCGTCACAAACCGTCATGATGATTCGGTCTCATGAAGCCAAGCCAGATGAACAGTTAGCAGAGGAGAAGCCGGTACCTAAGCAGAACAAAAATGGTGATGAGCCATTTGTGGTAGTTGAGAAGGGATCTTCGAGCAAAGTTACTACGAAGCAGGTAGGATCAAAAGTGATTGTACCAGGGGTCGCTAGAAAACCCATCATAGTCGTGGAAGGAGCTCGTGTGGATCGGGTTATTATCAAGCCAGTAACCCAGTTACCAGTGATCAACAACAAGGCCATTCCATGGAACTACGAACGGGTGACGGTAATGTACAAAGGAAAAGAAGTCAAGGAAGAAGTCTGTGAGGTGCAAGGCTTGACTTGCTTGGGAAGATGTTTTACTCCCGAAGAGTTAAGAAAAACTAAAAATCCAACACCAATGAAGAAAGCTATTACGGAAGAAGAAGCGGAAGAATTCTTGAGAAAGATGAAGCTCCACGACTATTCTGTCGTGGAACAATTGAAAAAGACACCCGCTCAAATTTCATTATTGTCATTGTTGATCCATTCTGACGAGCACCGTCAAGCTTTGATGAAGATCCTGAATGAGGCACACGTTCCTGACAAGATCTCCGTAAATCACTTGGAAAAAATAGCCAACAAAATCTTTGAGGCAAACGGAATCACATTTTCTGATGATGAATTGCCTGTGGAAGGTACTTAGCACAACAGAGCTCTTTACCTCACCTTGAAATGTGAAAGCTCCATAGTGACCCGAGTGTTGGTTGACAATGGGTCGAGCGCAAACATCTGCCCTCTCTCCACTCTAAGCAAGTTGAAAATAAAAGAGGAGAGGATCCAGAAGAATAGTATTTGCGTACGGGGGTTTGACGGAGGAAGCAGAGATTCATTTGGCGACATAGTGTTGGAGCTGACAATACGGCCAGTTGAATTCACGATGGAATTTCAGGTGTTGGATGTATCTGGTTCCTATAATTTGTTGTTAGGTCGACCATGGATCCATGCTGCCAAAGCAGTCCCATCAACACTACACCAGGTGGTCAAGTTTGAATAGGATAAACAGGAAATAGTTGTGCATGGGGAAGACAGTTTAAATGCTCACAGCGGTGCCATTGTACCAGTCGAGGAAATAGAAAATGACCAGGGACCATGGGTTTACCAGGTTTCCGACACAATGTTGGTAGGAAAAATTCCAGAGGAGAAATATATTCCGAATCCAAAGATAACCTCTGCATCAGTCATGGTAGCCTATGAAATGTTAAAGAATGGTTTTTTACCCGGCAAAGGTTTAGGCTCGTCTTTGCAAGGCATTACACAACCAGTATCTCTCCCCGAGAACTGGGGAACATTTGGTTTGGGATTCATACCCACTGTCACATACGTGAGAAAGGCTAGAAAGCTGAAACAAAAGGCATGGGTTCTTCCAAAACCAGTCCCACATCTATCAAAGTCTTTTGTCAAGTTCGGTACCAGAAATCACCCGATAACAACAATTCCTAAATCCATGATTAATCCGGAGGAGGAATTAATTGAAAGATTTGAAAAGTTGTTTGACGATGTGAACATGGTGGAAAACGATGAAGGTTCTAACAACGCGGAAGTTCAATTCGTTGGGTCAGAGACAAAGCTTAATAATTGGAAAGCCACTCCTCTCCCCATTCGAAAGGAGTCTTGGTAGTTTATTTTGATTTTCCTTCAGTTTGTTTGGGTTACTTCAGGGTTGTAATCCCAATGTTTATCTTACAGTTTGTTTGAAGTGTGCAAACCTTGTTATCTTTCATCATCCAATGAAAATACAGTTTCCTTTTCATTATCATTCCTGATAGTTTTCTTTTTTTCTTCTTTTTCTGTATAGTTCTTTTTACGCTGGCTCTAGTGATATGGGATGCATGAGGAATCCTCAGCCCAGTCTTAAAAATCAATCTGGTTCCGAAATAATAATTCAAGAAGTATATTGTGATTATGAATCAGAATATGATGAGGATGAGGCTTTCGAAGAGATTAGTAAAGAGTTAATTCATTTTGAAGAAAAAACCAAACCTAATCTGAGTGATATCGAAGACATCAATCTAGGAGACACAAATAATATCCGAGAAACTAAAATAAGTTTCCACCTCGAACCAAAGATCAGGGAGGAGTTAATTAAAACACTCATCGAATTCAAAGATGTTTTTGCATGGTCATATGACGACATGCCAGGCTTGAGCACTGATCTAGTGGTTCATAAGTTGCCCATTGATCCAATGGTGCCTCCTGTCAAGCAAAAGATGAGGAAGTTCAAGACTGATATGAGTGTGAAAATTAAAGAAGAAATTACCAAACAGTTGGATGCAAAGGTCATTCGAGTCACTCGGTATCCTGTTTGGTTGGCTAATGTCGTTCCTGTGCCAAAGAAAGACGACAGGATTAGAGTATGCATCGATTACCACAATCTCAACAAGGCAAGTCCGAAGGATAACTTCCCATTACCCAATATCCATATTTTGATTGATAATTGTGCCAAGCATGAGATAGGATCTTTTGTGGATTGTTATGCCGGGTATCATCAAATTCTAATGGATGAAGAAGATGCAGAAAAGACAGGATTCATCACACCATGGGGAACTTATTGCTACCAGGTAATGCCATATGGTTTGAAGAACGCCGGGGCAACTTACATGAGAGCAATGACCACGGTGTTTCATGATATGATACATAAGAAGATTGAGGTATACGTGGACGATGTAATCATAAAATCAAAGCATCAGGCCAACCACGTTGGGGATTTGAGGAAATTCTTCCTGAGACTTCGCAGGTACAACCTCAAACTTAACCCTGCCAAGTGCGCATTTGGTGTTCCATCTGGAAAGCTGTTGGGATTTATAGTCAGTCGGCGAGGCATCGAGCTAGATCCATCAAAGATCAAAGCCATCCAAGAATTGCCACCTCCAAGGAACAAGACTGAAGTAATGAGTTTGTTAGGGAGGTTAAATTACATCAGCAGGTTTATTGCTCAGCTCACAACAACCTGTGAACCTATTTTCAAATTGTTGAAAAAGGATTCTGCGGTCAAATAGACCGATGAGTGTCAAGAAGCATTTGATAAGATAAAAGGATACTTGTCAAACCCACCCGTGCTGGTCCCGCCAGAGCCAGGAAGACCTTTGATTCTTTACTTGACAGGCTTGGAAAATTCATTTGGTTGTGTACTGGGGCAACATGACCTCACCGGCAGAAAAGAACAGGACATCTACTACCTTAGCAAGAAGTTCACAGCTTATGAGGTTAAGTACACTCATCTGGAAAGGACATGTTGCGCCCTAACTTGGGTAGCTCAGAAACTGAAACACTATTTGTCATCCTACACTACTTACCTCATTTCACGTCTAGATCCGTTGAAATATATTTTTTAAAAGCCTATGCCAATAGGGAGACTTGCAAAGTGGCAGATATTGCTCACAGAATTTGACATCATCTATGTGACTCGGACTGCAATAAAAGCCCAAGCATTGGCCGATCATTTAGCCGAAAACCCGGTTGACGAGGAGTACGAGCCATTGAGAACTTATTTTCCCGATGAAGGAGTAATGCATATCGGTGAGATGAAACAAATTGAAAAACCTGGCTGGAAGCTCTTCTTTGATGTGGCCGCTAACATGAAAGGAGTCGGGATAGGAGCTGTAATTATTTCGGAAACCGGGCATCACTATCCGGTTACGGCTCAACTTCAATTTTATTGCACCAATAATATGGCTGAGTATGAAGCTTGTATTTTGGGTTTAAGGCTAGCTGCAGACATGGGTATCCAGGAAATCTTGGTCTTAGGAGATTCGGATCTTCTGGTACATCAAATTCAAGGAGAATGGGAAACACGAGACCTGAAGCTCATACCCTACCGACAATGTCTATATGATCTTTGTCAACGGTTTCGATCAGTGGAGTTCAGGCATATTCCAAGAATCCATAACGAGGTTGCCGATACATTGGCTACCCTGGCATCAATGTTGCACCATCCGGACAAAGCTTATGTGGATCCACTGCATATTCAAGTCCACGATCAGCACGCTTACTGCAACATGGTTGAAGAAGAATTTGATGGTGAACTATGGTTCCACGACATCAAGGAGTATATCAGAATGGGGATATATCCAGCACAAGCCACAGGAGATCAAAAGAGAACCATTAGGCGATTGGCAAATGGATTCTTCTTAAGTGGAGGAGTTTTGTATAAAAGAACACCAGACCTTGGATTATTAAGATGAATAGATGCTAAACAAGCTACGACTGTCATGTCTGAAGTACATTCGAGAGTTTGCGGACCCCATGAGCGGATATGTGTTGGAAAAGAAAATTCTCCGAGCTGGTTACTATTGGCTTACCATGGAGCGAGATTGTATCGGTTTTGTGCGCAAATGTCATCAATGCCAGATACATGGGGATTTGATTCATTCTCCACCATCCGAGTTGCACACAATGTCGGCACCATGGCCCTTCGTCGCTTGGGGCATGGATGTCATTGGACCAATTGAGCCGGCAGCATCCAATGGGCACAGGTTCATTCTGGTAGCCATTGATTATTTCACCAAATGGGTTGAGGCCAAAACATTCAAATCAGTGACCAAGAAAGTTGTGGTCGATTTTGTTCACTCAAATATCATATGTCGATTCGGAATCCCAAAGGTGATCATCACAGATAACAGTGCTAATCTTAACAGTAGCTTAATGAGAGAGATATGTCAACAGTTTAATATTGTACATCGCAATTCTACCCCGTATCGGCCCAAGGCGAATGGAGCAGTCGAAGCAGCCAACAAAAACATAAAGAAGATACTTCGGAAAATGGTAGAAGGTTCAAGACAATGGCATGAAAAATTACCATTTGCGTTGTTGGGATATCGCACTACTATTCGCACTTCAGTAGGAGCAACTCCTTATTTGTTAGTATATGGCACTGAGGCGGTAATTCCTGCAGAAGTTGAAATTCCTTCCCTTCGGATCGTCGCCGAAGCTAAGATTGATGATGATGAATGGGTCAAAACCCATTTGGAACAGTTAAACCTGATTGATGAAAAACGATTGGAAGCAGTATGTCATGGCCAATTGTATCAAAGAAGAATATCAAGAGCATACAACAAAAAGGTGCATCCCCGAAAGTTTGAAGTGGGTCAACATGTGCTGAAACGTATTCTTCCACATCAGGTTGAAGCAAAGGGCAAATTTGCCCCGAATTGGCAAGGACCGTTCATTGTGACCAGAGTATTGTCCAATGGTGCATTATGTTTAACAGATATTGAAGGAAAATGCGTAGACATGGCTATCAATTCTGATGCGGTAAAGAGATATTATGCATGATTTTTCTTTGGTATAGTTATTGAATGTTTGTATTTGGCATTATTTCGAAGATTGGAATGACAAAGGCAATTTATTCTGCTATCCAAACACTGTACCCTTTGCTTCCCCTTTGAGCCACATTTTTTTCTTTCCTACCCTCTTTTGGAATCAATTAAAAAAATGTATTATTATTGGAGTGAACTACGTTTGACCTGATTCCTCAAAGAGGATACGTAGGCGCCTCACGACTCGGTCATAGGGTGCATAATATGCATAATGTGCATAAAAGGAAACATCAAGAGACCCCCAATCAAGAAACTGGGCAGGAATTGTATTGGCAATAAGAAAAATGATTCCAAAAGTTGTAATTTTAAACCCATATCAAAATGGTTTTGACTCTTGATACCCTTTCATTCCAACCACATACCAAAAGACCTTTCGATCAATCTTAGAAAAATGCCGAGTCGAGCAAATGGAGGTGGTTCATAACACTCTGGTCAAAACAAGAAAAGCGATGAAGATGAGAGAGTCTTATAGGTGAAAACCCGCACGGGCACCATGAGACGACGGAGGCTGAGAAAATGTAAAATGAGAGAGTCTTACAGGTGAAAACCCGTACGGGCACCATGAGATGACGAAAGCTGAGAGAAAGTAAAATGAGAGAGTCTTATTGGTGAAAACCTTCGCAGGCACCATAAGGCGAAAAGGAATTAAGAAATAAACAAATGAGGAAGGTTAGTCGGTAAAAACTCTTTAAGATGCTGCAAGTCAAACAAGGTCTGTAAGTTGGCAAAAAGTAAAATTGGGTTGTGGAAATTTTGGAAAGATCGAAAAGGAGATTGGTTAAATAGACTGGGCTGATTAATCCAAAATGCATACCCTGATCATTGGTGCCAGTAACTCCAATCAGATAAGTTCCTTATTCCTTCTCCAACAGTAATACAAATTTGGATTTTTCTTTTCATTCTTAATTGTCAAAATCGTCATGTTTCGTCACTAATAATCTTATTCTTCTAAAGCTTTTTAGGTAAGTTTCGTTCCAAACAAATAAAAAGGAATGTCAAGGTATACTACCAAAATTCAAGATTGCATAATGCAAAATACGGCCACGATAGGCGGGAAGTAATAAGATGAAAATAAGATATGGGTGTAAGAAAAGTTGAATCGGAAAAGTGGTTCAGTAATGTCAGGAGAGACATATGATTACAATTGAAAGGGTTTGAAATGAAAACAACAGTTGGGTTCCTACGGTTAAGGATCAATTACAAGGACAAAATAGTCTTTTCAACCACTCCAAGGCAGTAAAACAGGACAGAGAGAAACCCCACCCTCAGCAAGAATGCCACAACTAACTACCCTGCTTTAAACTAACAAAATTTTCTTTGATTTGAAACAGGGGCAAAAACAACATTTGTTTCAGGAAACACCCGTTGAGGGAAGTATTAGCAATCAGGCGTCCACCTGGAGAACAAGGAAGAGTAATGGAAGTATTAGCAGTCAGGCGTCCACCTGGAGAACAAGGAAGAACAATGGAAGTATTAGCAGTCAGGCGTCCACCTGGAGAACAAGAAAGAGCAATGGAAGTATCAGCAATCAGGCGTCTACCTGGAGAACAAGGAAGAGCAATGGAAGTATTAGCAATCAGGCGTCCACCTGGAGAACAAGGAAGAACAGTTGAAATATTAGCAATCAGGCGTCCACCTGGAGAACAAGGAAGAGCAATGGAAGTATTAGAAATCAGGCGTCCACCTGGAGAACAAGGAAGAGCAATTGAAGTATTAGTAATCAGGCATCCACCTGGAGAACAAGGAAGAACAGTTGAAATAGCAATCAGGCGTCCACTTGGAGAACAAGGAAGAACAATGGAAGTATTAGCAATCAGGCGTCCACCTGGAGAACAAGGAAGAGTAATGGAAGTATTAGTAATCAGGCATCCACCTGGAGAACAAGGAAGAACAAGGGAAGTATTAGCAATCAGGCATCCACCTGGAGAACAAGGAAGAGCGATGGAAGTATTAGCAGTCAGGCGTCTACCTGGAGAACAAGGAAGAGTAATGGAAGTATTAGCAATCAAGCGTCCACCTGGAGAACATGGAATAACAAGGGAGGTATTAGCAATCAGGCGTCCACCTGGAGAACAAGGAAGAGCAATGGAAGTATTAGCAATCAGGCGTCCACCCGGAGAACAAGGAAGAGCAATGGAAGTATTAGAAATCAGGAGTCCACCTGGAGAACAAGGAAGAGCAATGGAAGTATTAGCAATCAGGCATCCACCTGGAGAACAAGGAAGAACAGTTGAAATAGCAATCAGGCGTCCACCTGGAGAACAAGGAAGAACAATGGAAGTATTAGCAATCAGGCGTCCACCTGGAGAACAAGGAAGAGCAATGGAAGTATTAGCAATCAGGCGTCCACCTGGAGAACAAGGAAGAGCAATTGAAGTATCAGCAATCAGGAGCCCACCTGGAGAATAAGGGAATACAATTGAAGTATCAGCAATCAGGAGCCCACCTGGAGAATAAGGGAATACTGTTGAAGTATCGGCAATCAGGGGCCCACCTGGAGAATAAGGGAATACAGTTGAAGTATCAGCAATCAGGAGCCCACCTGAAGAATAAGGGAATACAATTGAAGTGTCAGCAATCAGGAGCCCACCTGGAGAATAAGGGAATACAATTGAAGTATCAGCAATCAGGAGCCCACCTGGAGAATAAGGGAATACAATTGAAGTATCAGCAATCAGGAGCCCACCTGGAGAATAAGGGAATACAATTGAAGTATCAGCAATTAGGAGCCCACCTGGAGAATAAGGGAATACAATCGAAGTATCAGCAATTAGGAGCCCACCTGGAGAATAAGGGAATACAATTCAAAATTTTAAGTGATCAGCAGCCCCCATGAAGAACAGAATGGCAATTTATTTTTGACATTGCTCATTGAAGTCAAGAGTCCGCCCATATAATAGAGGAGTGCACTTAGAGTCAATAAAGCAGAGGAATCTAACCAAATCCCCCAGCGGAAAACAACAAAAGTCCCAAATAGAGAAAGGAAGTACAAGACACAATGAAAAAAAAACAATGCGAAAGGAAAAAGCAGTTCAAGATCGGTGGTCAAAGGAGAATACGAGACAAACCAGAAGCAAAAGATACCAAAGAGTCACCAAGACATCAAAGCAACAACAAACGCAAGGGCATGATCTAGATAAGATTTTGTAATTCATATACCATGGTCTAGTCTAGCTTTTTGTTTTTCTTTAAGCAGGGTGTAATAAGGAGGTCATCAAGCAGTAAAAGCAGCACGCAACAGCAGTAACATCACAGTCCCATGGTAGTCCCAGCTACCAAAACTTCCCGAACTACATTGACCTGATTCCTTTATAGCCAAGGATATGTAGGAAACCTTTGAAGCAGAGGTTCGGTCAAATCTTTCAAAAAATGCTTCCCACGGAGTATTCGAACAGGCAAAAATCGCTCGTATCCGCTCACTTTATCTTTGCACGAAAACTCTTCGAGTTTCCGCACAAAGAGGGGCAGCTGTGAGCACGTGATTTTTGCCTCACGAAAACTACTCCAAAATAAATCAAAAAATAAAATAAAATTCTCTTAGTGTGCAATTTTTAGAATTTATGTGCCATTTATTTGATAATTATTTGTGTTTTGTCCGTAAATATTTACTTTGTTATAGTTAAATGAAAAAAAATAAAATAAAAATACATGTTGCATGCATATCTAGGATTTAATTATGCATTTAAGAATTAATTAAAAAAATCACAAAAATATGCATTTATCCTATTTTTGTCATTTAAATGTGTCATTATGTGATTAATGTTTTGACTTGTGTGTTAATGGTTGTTAAAAGGTGATTAATATTTTGTAAGGTTAATTTTGATTTTTATAATTAAAATTAGGAATTTAATAATTAGGAATAAAATTAGAAAATGAAATGGGTTGAAAATATAAGGCAAAATCTGATTAGGGCCAAAATTTTAGATCAGAAATCAGGCCCAAAACATCCAAAAGACCCGGCCAAGTCCAGTCTACATGCAACCAAATCCAAACGACGTCGTATTGGCACTTCAAATCGGGGCCGTTGATTCGTTTCAATCAAACGGTCCAGTTCAGTCCCTGCATAAATGAAACGACGGAGTTTTAGGCAATCAGATCTGAACCGTTCATCTATCTTTATCCAACGGCCTCAAGAACTCACCAAGACCCGATCCACTTCACCCCCGGGCCAACCCATTCCCCAACTTAATTCAAACGACATCGTTCCTTTTAAGAGAATTGATCTGGGCCATTGATCTCAACAGATCGAATGGCCCAGGATCAATTCCCCCCTCTGTATATAAGCTTAACCCATCACCCACCCCCCAAGCCAGACCCCCCCATCTCTTCATCGTCTCTATGCTTTAGAGACCAGACGACCCTCCGCCCCTTCACCACCGTGCACCGCCCACCGAAAATCGCCTCACGGTGGTTCCGGTGGTCCAAACAACCCCACCTTAACACCCTCGACTCCTCTTAACCTCCCCGTTCCAAATCCATAACCCATATCCCTCGAATCAGGCCCCAACATCTCGAATATTCGATCGAAGGTTGGCCTGAAAACCCAACCGTCTCTGATGGCCGCCCCTTTAACACCATAGCACCTCCTTCACACCCTGAACCCAAATCCCTTACCCCCTTGGCTCGAATCTAGCTAGAAACACTCGAACCCCAAATCGAAACAAACAAAACCCTAGAAAATCCCGAACTAATTTCTGTCCAAATTTTAAGAGATTTTGGGTGTTTAACTGACATTAGTCGAAGTGTTTTCAATTGAAAACACTTCGATTAAAGTTTGTTTCGACCTCAAAGTGCTAAGGCCTGAGTTCAAACCTGGGTCCGAAGGCATTTGATATTCTGAGGTAATTTTGTTTTCCTTTGATCTATATTCATGTTTTTTTTATCTATGTAATGTTTAGTTTAATTAATTTCCCCTGCCTTTCAATTCATCTACTTATCTCCGTTAGACCTGTATGTTTGATCCAATTCCGGCATTATTTCTGTTTGTTTGTTGTTATTATGAATTACAATGTGTGTAATCGATTCAAATAAGTTTAGTTGATTAGTTAAGTTTTATCACAAACCTTTGTTTTGTCAATGTTGTTTGAAATTGCCTAATTGTCCATTTCTGATTGATTGTTGTATGTGATGATCCTTAGACAATTAGCTTCAAAACTTGTCAGTATGCTGACAATGATCCTGCCTGATGTTGATTCAAGTTTCAATTTCAGCTTCAATGAGTCTGATGAATTCTATGTTGTGTTAGTTTTGATTTAAATTCAGTTCAGTTATTTCAATTAGAATTCAGCCTTCAGTTTTGATTTTCAGTCATCAACTGATAGGTTTGAAATATAGTGGTTCAATAACAGGTTAATAAAAGTTTTGAATTAAAGGCAGTAATAACAGTAGGATTATAGGGGTATTTTGGGAATGAAACAGTAAGAACAGTATGTTAGTATTAGTGTGTTATTAGTGGTATGTTAATGGCTTTAATTTAATATGATAATGGGGAACAAAAGGTAATAGGGAGGGGCTGAAATTAAAGGAAAGTGCTGATTAATTAGAAAAGCAGCCTTAATGGCAGTTTCAGTGGAAAATTCTGATTTTTTTAAAAGGAAAGGGGTCGGGCAGCACAAAAAATAGAAGGGACGGACTTGTATAAAAGGGGGAAGCTGGACAGTGTTAAGGGGACTGGAACTAAGATAGATAGAGAGAGATATACATAAAAAAAGGATCTAAAAGAGAGCTGAAATCAGTAGAGAGTGCAGAACATATAGAGATAGAAGGAACCAGAGAGAGAGAACCAGATAGAGAGGAGAAGAAAAATAAGAAGGAGAAAAACTAGAAAAATAGACATAGAGAGAAATAGAAAAACAGAAGAAAAAAAGGAGGAGAATCAGATAGAGGGAAACAAATCTGAAACAGATAGAGAAGAAAGAAAGAAAATCTGAAACATTGTTCCCCTGAATCTGTCCGGGTTTGTTTTGTTGATATTGTTTGTTTTAAATCTGAAATTCCCTAAGATTCCTGCCACTGTGCGTCTGGGCTTCACGAGTCTTGCTGTTTGTTGCTCAAATCTGTTGAATCATTGGTATATTCTGCTGGTTTTGCTGCTACTGCTACTGGTGAATTTTACCTCTTTCACCCTCATTTTCAGGTACATATCTGTAGACTCATGTCATGAAAAGCTTCAATATTGCCAGTAAATGAAATCTGGAATTTTAAATATGTCTGTTGTTCATCTTAAGGCATTAGTTGAGTTTAATTTTTTAATAACTATTAGCTTGCGCTTGACATGAGGAATATTAGTTAATCATTCCCTTTTGAAGTTCGTATAAGCGTTGTAATAATGTTATCTATTTCAGAATTTCATTAAGTATAGTTATATTTGAATTGTCAATATAGGGAACATGGCAGAAAGTTGGCCATTAATTAAATCTTGCGATATTGTTGGCTAAGTATAGGATAGTATGGAAATATCAAGAAATTACATTACTAGCATACTTCGTCAAATATCCGATTTTGTTTAAAGCTAGATAATGTAAGTTGTATTTTGGTTGTATATGGCGTGACAACGGTTATGTGTATAACCAATTGGTGAAAGGTGAATTGATATAATCAGTTACATGTACAATGTTGGAATATTGCGAATGGTTCAGATGTACAACTACATTACATGTAATGTCATTTTATTAAATCAATTTGTAGATTAATTTTATTTTAACAAATGGCCCAATTACTTTAGGAATGCGATTAATTCATTTCTTAAAAATAGTATAAAAATAATGTCAATAATTTTTTACAAAGTGTAGATTTAGTGTTTGTAAATAGTTTGCACAGGTTGAGAAAGAAAATTGGTTTAATTTTACCTATCCCTAATTCAATCATTGTAAGTGAATTAACCGAACAATTATAACGTTGGACTAAAAACAAGTAGATGAGAAGGAGGTGAGATTTATAAATATGAATTGCAATATTTTATGTCAAAGATATATAAAAATAGAGTTCGCTCTAAATATAACAATGAAAATTCTTCAAAAACTATTAGTTTGTTTATCAAATTAATTCTTTTCCTAGTTTTGCATGCAATTCGCTTTTTTGGGTATACAAATATTGTATTCACGGTAAAAATGGTAGTTTTAGTTACACGTTATTTGTTTTTCATATCATTAATTCTTTAAAATTTGAATAGTTTTGAGGTATATAATTCATACGCGTAAAATAAAACTTGCGGTCAACACATAATAAATTTTGAATTCTTTTAAAGAAATTTGAAGACGTCCAAATCAGTGATTTCCCATGACTTTCATATTTAAAAATAGATGGATGTAATAAACAATTTGTAGAGAATTTTATGTTCCCATCAAGAATATTTTGTGAAATTAGGGATATGTTCGCGTGGCTTAATTACATTTTTAAAGGCAGTTCGGATTATGCGTTTGCGCAATTTTGAGCCAAATTTTAATAAAAGGAGATTCGTCGGAGGATATTAAATTAATTTCGTATAACTCGAGATGTGCAGTTCACTATTCAATCATATAAGAGTGATGAATGTTCTTAATTTTATTTTAAGCACAATTTCGAACATCATTTTTTTTTTAATAAAATATAAAAAGATTATCAATCTTTTTGTGTACACGTATGCGTGACACGATTCTCTACATTTATAAAAGATACATAATACGAATATACGTACGCGTGATTCGTTTCTATAATTGTAAACAATCTAAACAAAAGCGGTAATAAAATCGGGCAACAAGAAAAAATGTATTTAGTAAATTAAGATAATTAAGCCAAGTATAAAAATGGTTAAGCGACCGTGCTAGAACCACGGAATTCGGGAATTCCCAACACCTTCTCCCAAATTAACAGAATTCCTGACTCGGATTTCTGGTTCGCAGAATGACAAACAGAGTCATATTCTCCTCGATTCGGGATTAAAACCAGTGACTTGGGACGCCATAAATTTCCCAGGTGGCGACTCTGAAATAAATAAACAAATCCTGTTTCGACTGTCCTTTAATTGGAGAAAACTCCTTGCACCCTCGCGGGGGCGGAAAAAGGAGGTGTGACAACGCCTATCGCGCCCCCTTTTCCCTACTTTTCGTCGGAAAATCGGGTTTATGACATTTTTGGGTATAGGACAACGCATTCCTTTTGGGAACGGGTTTTGCATTTTGAAAAGTCACCACCTAATGATTTAAGGTGCATTAGGACACCTATAGGATTCATTTCTAAGTTTGGTTGATAACCAGAGATAGAGTAAGGGCTTGAAATTATCCTAAGGGGAAGGTGTTAGGCACCCCTTAGGATCCACTAGTGTGGTTCCCGGCCAGACAGTTTTGTGAATTTGTATAGTTAGCAAATAGACTGGTATAGGCTCATATAGTAGGGGATTTAAGTTTAAGCACATAAGAGTTCGAAGACAATCATTAAAAGGCGAATTTTAAAAAAGAGTTACAGTTTTACAAATACTTGAGAATATAAAAAGGAGGGGGGGGAATCCTAGGTTTGTTTATAATATGGAACACATCAATGCGATACTCGGTATGACACTCCTCAGAAGAGGGGATACACGTTGTATTAGCGCACCGGCCATCATATCCATATCTACCTTTCCTACCCGTTAAGGTATTAAAGCGCGGATTGGTCTCGACCTCTATTGCATGCTATTACCCGTCCCATTCCTATCAGTCCTCGAGGAATTTAGGACTACTATTCCTATAAGAGGGAGGATTTAGGCTGACTCTTAGGTTTTAAAGGTAAAAGGCTAAGGCGACAGACAAAACATGTAGGACTGCATTTAAAGGGGAAACACATAAACAATTAAGTGGCTCATATATACCTCCGCAGACAATGCATATAAATAGCATGACTTAAACACAGTTGGGGTTAAAATTTAAAGTACTAAGGCAGAGTGTTTTAATTGTTGAAGCAGACCCATTTATTATATAACTAAGATAAGAAGTCCGAATTAGGCATGCCTGTTGGTTATAGTAGTGCTAATTAAACAAAGGCGAGTTCAGTTTTATCATTATTACCTAAGGCTTGCCTAGGCGCAGTAGTGATCATGATATCTATTACTGATTAGGGTGTAGTAAAATAGTAAACAATTTGAAACGAGCGATTTGGATCCTATAGGCATGCTTTCTAACTGTATTAATTTAAAAGAGCAAGTTATTTAAAATGATTCAAAACTGTACGAGTCAAACCAATTTTTTTAACTAAACTGGTTTTAGATCCTATAGACATGATCTATATTATAGCTGATTTTGATTCCTACAGACATGGTATCTAAGTATTAAAGGCTGATTTTGGTCCTATAGGCATGGCATCTAATTGAACATGAAGTGAAGCAGGCAGGATTCATTTTATTACAGCAAAATTCCTATAGGCATGATTTCTATGAAAAATTGATTTTTAGATCTTATAGGCATGACATTTAATTTCAAAGCTGATTTTAACCTTGTTGGCATGATGTCTGATTATATCCATTTAGACCCTATAGGCATGGTGTCTTTGTGTGGAAGTAAAATATGCAGAATTTATTAAACAGATCCAATAAGCATGTTATCTACCATTCTAATAGATAAAGCATGCATAATCACCCCATCCCTTTTTAATAACCAACCCCAATAAATTGTTACAAATTATTACAGACCAAAAATGATTGAATTACATCAGAAAAGTGCAAAAATAAGAAGTTACAACCATAGGAAGCCTGATTCTTGACTTCCTCTCTGAGTTATGGAATAAACTACCTCAAATGCCCATGTTGTTCAAAGCCTTTCTCAGACCTAGGTGTGTCAAAGTTCCCTAATGGCCTCAAGGGACCCCGGGCAGTGCTTCCACCTAGGTTTGCATAACCAGAAAGAAATGAGTGCACTGTGGAAGGGCCAGCCCTTATGTGTCCAAGTTCAAAGGGAGATCAAGGGTCCCAAGGCAAGGCTCACACAAGAAGGGCAGAACCTAGGATCTAAGAATATAGTGAAAGTGCAGAATATAGTTTTTTTTTTAAAAAAAAAGAGTTTGTTTAAAACTGGACTGGTAAGTCCATTTTTTTAAGGTAATCAGTAGAAGAAGTGTTTAAAATCAGTTGGGGTAGTGATCAAAATACGAAATTAATAGTCATAAAAGGGGTCGAAGGAGTTTTTGGAACATATTGTTTGTAAGCACATAACCCAACAGGGGTCTGGTTTGGTCATGCACAACAATAGGTGATGCTGGAATGGCCACAAACCAACCAAAGGAACACCAACACATAGAGGGGATATGGGGTTTGGTATTCATACACATAGGAGAGCATTAATTTAAAAGGGGAAGGGAACATATTTCAGCATGTTATTAATGTAACTTGACTGCAGAAACATAAGCAGTAGTAGACAAGAATGAAAGAAGTTGGAACAATTAAAGAGATATGTTCCTGTTGATACTTGAAAATTAACTAGGACATACCAGTAGAGAAGCAAAGTGCAGAAAGGAAAAGTAAGCAAAATTCCACAGTCTAGGCTTGGCTTTCAGCTGGCTAGACAAAAGCAGTAGTGCAAGTAGTAGTAGAGAAAAGAGAGAATGTTTTGAGTGTAAGTGTGTGTTCTTGAATTCAAGTTTTTCGTCTTTGAAAGAAGAGAGGGTGGGTATTTATAGTTTTGAAAACGAGTGAAGGAGAGGTAAAATCTTAAACACAAACATGGAAATAATCACAATCAGAATCAATTAGCACAAGTGATTCCCTTTAATTAAGGAATCACAATTTAACGGGTAGTAACCGGTTTAATTAAGGGAAGAAATCAGTTTGGGGATAGATTGATTATTGCCATATAAGGGGCAGTAAAAGTATGAAGTAAATAACCAAGTCTAAGTACAAAATAGGCTTATTTTGGGAAAGGATTCAGCAAGGTAAAACATCACAGTAAAGGAAAGGAATCAATTAATTTTAAATAGATGAGTAAAAATTAGGGATCGTAAAAAAACCTTTTACAATTAGTCGGAAGACCGAGGAAATCAAGATCAATCAAGAAAGGAACATGATTCTACACTTCATCATATAAATAGCAAGGGATGAACAAGCATGCAGAATTAAACATGTTGACAAAAATAAGCAACACAAACATACAGTAGCAGTAGGGGTAAGCTAGGGTTCAGTAGCAAGAAAATATTCGAAGCACAGTAGTCAAGTAGGTCAAGTATTCACATAGAATCAACAGTAAAGAAGAACATAGTAACAGGTAAAGAGAGCCAGAAACAAGTAAAGGTCTCACAGTAACAAGTGAGGCAAAACTTCTAAGAAATTAGGGCTTCACCAGTAGCCGAATTTAAGAGATGATAAGAACACAAAATTAGATGAGTCAAACAAGGAAAAGAGAGTCATAAACGAAGAACATTAAAATAAGCACACATTTAAGCAAACAATTTCAGAACTCGAATAAGACCAAAAGGGAACTAAGGATTTTAACATGCCGAAATAGATAGAAGAACAACATGAGCAAACCGTTTTAAACATAGCAAAATCACAGACAACATTAAAATCAGAGAAGAGCTCTTTCTGAAAACATAAAAGAAAACCCTAATCGTCGAAAAATGTAGAGTCGTTTTGAAAGAAAAGTTGAAGAACCTTCGAGAAAGCACTTAAGAAGTTCGTAGTAAACACAGATCTAAGATAGATTTGAAGAAAATTGCAAGATCTTAAAGATTAGGGTTTCAGAAAACCCAAAAAAGATGAGAAAGACCTTGAGAGTTACCGATCTAACCAAGAAAGTCAAGGATCTACCTTGAAAGGCAATGAATGGCTGGAGAAAGGTCATGGATGGCCGAATAAAGGCCATGAACAGAAGTCGAGCAAGGACTGGACTAGATTCCTTCGAGGTGTGGCCATGAAACCACAGAAACAAAAACCCAGGAGCCATAGGAGGCCGATACATATCTCAAATGGCCATGAGAGGCCATGGATTAGGTAGGGGTTGAGGTGGATTAGGGTGGAATTAGATGGCGGCGACTAGGGTTCATGTGAGGTTACACAGAGAATTGAGAGGGAAGAGATTCTAAGGCGGCGGGTGGTGGGAAATGAGTTAGGTTTAGGGGTCGTTCAGGGTTAAAAATGGTAAGGGGGAACGGTGGTCATTAATCTAAATGATCAATGGCCTAGATTTAAAAGGGTAGGTGGGGAATCCGGGTTGGGCCGGTTAAACTAGGTTAGGGTTCGGGTTTAAATGAAATTGGGCCAGGGAAATTGAGTCTGGTTTAGGGTCAGATTTAGGCTACAATTTAAATGCAATTGGGCTATTATTTAAATAGCCACTTTTCCCCTTTTAAATTTATAAAAAATAGTAAATAAATTCTGAAAAAAATTGAAAGAACTAAAGTGATTTATAATATATAATTAACAATTTAAAAATGCAGGGCTTAATTTTATGAATATAGAACACAATTAAACCTTAAAATGGCTAATATTGCAATTATATGCAATTAGCTTTAAAAATACTAAATAAAATTGTAAAAATATGTGAAAATTATGTTAGCTATTATTTGGCATAAAAATGAAAATCCAATAGATGAATTACCAAAAAATATTAATTTTGGAAGTAATTATTGGGATTTTATGGATAAAAAAGGGAAATAGATTGATTTAAAAACCTTTAAAAATTATGAAAAAATAATAAAATACTTGGATATGCTTACATATGCATATATATGTCATTTGAAGTTATTTTGCATATTGAAAATATATAGGGAAAAACTAGATATCAACAACTGTCCCTCTTTACTCGGGAAGGATGAAAGAGTTGTCGGGTAAAGATCTGATGGCCAATTTTGACTGAGCGAAATGGTTTGAAGAGGTTTAGGCCGCACCCTAGATTTTGAGCTGCCTACATATTCCTAGTTTTACAAAAAACAAGCCATATGTAGTTCAAGATCCATCGTCGGAGTATACCGATAAAGCGGTTTCAATGACTGATGCAATATCCAAGGCGGGGTGAGTGGAAGACTTGTGGGAATGGTTAAGGTTTGATATGGTTGCGGGAACTGGAGCGGGATTGATCCTGCCGGGATGGTCGTTGCTCGCCGATTTACCTGCAAATAGAAGCAATACAAGTGTATATTGTGCATAAATTTAAACATGATGCAAATTCTCGTCGGACCATAAATGTTGTCTTTAGACGGTTAGGATGACGTCCTTAGACCATGGTGTCTTGGGACATGAAGCGTATGATAAAGGATTTGCAGGCCATGAAATAATGCCCTCAGTCTATGAGGATGGTGCCTTCGAACCATGATACCTTTGAATAATGATATGCAAAAGATTGAAAGGGATCCTCAGGCCATGACATGGTGTTCTCTGGATATGAAGATGGTGCCTCCGAACGATGATGCCTTCGGATGAGTTGGCGATATTTTAGCCCATGAAGGATGCAATAGTATGATGCGGACAAGACAAAGCTTAATCTTGTGAATTGAAGGGCAGAGCCTAGCCCGTTAGAAAAGCGAAATAAATAGTGCTTGGGATAGTGCTTAGTTCTAAAAAAAGTAGGAGGTAGAGCTTAGCCTCGGAAGGCAAAATGATAGCCTTATGCAAAGGTGTGAATGCAGGTGGAGGTAGAGCTTAACTTCCAAAGGTAGAAAGGTAGCCTTATGCAAGAATGAAGATGGAGACGGCGTTTAGTCTCGGAAGGCAGAAAGGTAACCTTATGCAAGAATGCAGATGGAGACGGCGCTTAGTCTCGGATGGCAGAATGGTAGCCTTATGCAAGAATGCAGATGGTGACATCTTTTAGTCTCGAAAGGCAGAATGGTAGCCTTATGCAAGAATTCAGATGGAGATAGCATTTTGTCTCGGAAGGCAGAAAGGTAGCCTTATGCAAAATGAAATAACCAATGATAGTAGAGTTTTCTTAGCTGGTAGCAGATTGCGATATTGTGATTACTGAGAGCATTGTGTCGAATGGAAAATCACTGGTGTGTGCGGATAGCAAATGTTGGTAAGTGCAACGGTTCTATTTATCCCATGGGTGTATAGTATGTTTGATGATTTTGCAATCCTAGTGCCTGCATCCAAAGAAAAATCGTGAGTTTTGTAAGGGGGAAGGTCAGTTCGTATCCCCGATGGCTTTGCTTGACCTGCTTGGCTTTGATCTGGCGATACTGTATGTATCATTGGGGTAGCATTGCTAAACAAAGCAGTTCCAATAATAAACATGCATGATTTTTTTAAAAGTATGCCATATATGTATATTAAAACGGTTTTTAGATTAACAGACGACTGTGATGTGGTTTGGGACATTGCAACCTCTCTTGCTATGGAATTTTGAGGGTCCTCCTCAAAATTCTTCCCCAGTTTAATGGGTTGATGCTTCTGACTGTTGCTTGCGATGATCGACTGAAATTACTTCAGAATTTTGAGTGTCCTCCTCAAAATTCTGTCCCAGTTTCCAATTGCGGGAGGAAATGAAAATTTTATTGAATTGTGACCGAACCCATAGGGCTGCCTACGTATCCCCTCTTAAATGGGAATCAGGTCAGGCATAGTTCAATTTACATCATATAAGGAAAGCATGAAGATTACACATAGTAACACTTGACTGCATCTGAATTAATCGGCTTTGGCCAGACTTCTCCGTCCATTTCTGTAAGTATGAGGGCTCTACCTGTCAGAACCATGTGGACCGTGTATGGACCCTGCCAGTTGGGAGAGAACTTTCCCTTGGTTTCATCCTGATGCGGAAAAATTTTCTTTAACACCAGCTGCCCCGGTGTGAACTGTCTTGACTTGACTCTTTTGTTGAAGGCTCTGGATATTCTGTTATGATAGAGTTGGCCATGGCATACCGCATTCATTTTCTTTCCATCTATAAGGGCTAGTTGCTCATAACGGCTTTTTACCCACTTTGCGTCGTCGAGCTCAGCTTCTTGTATGATCCTTAGGGAAGGAATTTCTACCTCAGCGGGAATGACAACCTTTGTACCATAAACCAGCATATAGGGGGTTGTCCTGGTTGATGTGCAGACTGTGGTGCGATACCCCAATAGAGCAAATGATAACTTCTCATGCAACTGTTTATGCTTTTCTATCATTTTCCTTAATATCTTCTTGATATTCTTGTTGGCAGCTTCTACAACTCCATTCATTTGAGGCATGTAGGCTGTGGAATTCTTGTGTCTGATTTTGAAAGTTCCACACATAGCTTTCATCAAGTCGTTGTTGAGGTTGGAGACATTATCAGTGATGATTGACTCTGGAATTCCGAATCGACAAATGATGCGGTCGCGGACAAAGTCTACCATGACTCTCTTAGTCACTGCTCTGTAAGATGCTGCTTCTACCCACTTGGTGAAATAGTCTATGGCTATCAGTATAAATCTGTGTCCATTGGAAGCGGCAGGCTTAATTGGTCCAATAACGTCCATTCCTCAGGCGGTGAACGGCCATGGCGAGCTTATTGCAGTAAGCTTATTTGTAGGTACCCTTATCATGTCTAGATGTTTCTAACAGTAGTGGCATTTCCGGACATACTGGATGCAGTCCGTTTCCATGGTCATCCAAAAGTAACCTGCTCAGAGTATCTTCTTTGCTAAGACAAAACCGTTCATATATGGACCGCAAGTCCCAACATGAATTTCCTCTAGTAACTTGGATACTTTCTTTGCGTCGACACACCTTAGTAATCCCAAATCGGGAGTCCTCCTATATAGGATTCCTCCTCTATGAAAGAAATTGTTGGGCAACCTTCGAAGTGTGAGTTTCTGAGTAGGGTTTGCAAGCTCTGGGTACTCTCCTTTTGCCAAATATTCCTTGATATCATGAAACCAAGGCTTTCCGTCTGCTTCTTTGTCAACATGGGCATAGTAAGCTGGCTGATCATGGATTTTTACTGGAATGGGATCAATGAAATTCTTGTTCGGATGTTGTATCATAGATAACAGGGTAGCCAATGCATCGACGAACTCATTCTGGACTCTGGGAACATGTTGGAACTCCATCTTCATGAACCTTTTCCTCAGTTCCTGTACATGATACAGATACGGAAGTATCTTAGAGGTTTTGGTTGCCCATTCTTCTCGTACCTGATGTATAAGTAAGTCTGAATCTCCAATCACTAGTAGCTCTTGAACATTCATGTTAATGGCCATTTTGAGCCCTAGGATGAAAGCTTCATACTCGGCCATGATGAGGTGCACGGGAACCTAAGTTTGTCGAACACAGGATAATGCTAACAGGTTTAAGATACTAGGACAACTCCTATGCCAACTCCTTTGAAATTTGCTACTCCATCGAAAAACATTCTTCAACCGTTAGAGGGTTCTGCAATGTCTTCTCCTATGAATGATACCTCTTCATCAGGAAAGTATGTTTTAGGGGTTCGTATTCTCCATCCACGGGATTCGCATCAAGGTGGTATGTTAGTTCCTGCCCTTTGACCACTTTCTGAGTTACGTAAACAATGTTGAACTCACTTAATAGGATTTGCCACTTGGCTAGCTTGCCGGTGGGCATGGGCTTCTGAAAGATGTACTTCAAGGGGTCCATCCTTGATATGAGATATGTAGTATAGGCACAGAAGTAGTGCCTCAACTTCTAAGCTACCCAAGTTAAAGCATAACAGGTGCGCTTTAATAGAGAATACCGGGCCTCGTACAGGGTGAACTTCTTACTGAGATAATAGATGGCCTGCTCCTTCCTCCCCATTTGATTATGCTGCCCCAGAACGCAACCGAAAGCTCCATCCAATACTGCAAGGTAGAGTAATAAGGGTCTACCTAGCTCAGGCAGGACCAAGACTGGTGGTGTTGACAAGTACTCCTTGATTATGTCAAAGGCCTTTTGGCAATCATAAGTCTATTTGGTAGTGGCATCCTTCTTCAACATCTTAAAGATTGGCTCACAGATAACTGTATATTGTGCTATGAACCGGCTAATGTAGTTAAGTCTTCCCATGAAACTCATCAATCCTTCATGTTCTTTGGCGGTGGCAATTCTTGAATAGCTTTGACTTTTGATGGATCCAGTTCTATTCCTCGGCGACTTAAAATAAACCCAAGCAATTTTCCAGCAGGAACCCCAAATGCGCACTTCGCGGGATTCAGTTTCAGGTTGTACCTTCGCAATCTATTGAAGAACTTACTCAAATCTTCCATGTAATCAGTGGCCTTCTTGGAAATGATGATGACATCATCTACATATACCGCAATCTCTTTGTATATCATATCATGGAAAAGGGTAGTCATGGCCCTCATGTAGGTGGACCCTGCATTCTTCAGGCCAAACAGCATCATCTTGTAATGGTACATTCCCCACGGCATAATGAAAGTTGTTTTCTCAGCATCTTCGTCATCCATCCAGATCTGATGATAACCAGCGAAACAATCTACAAATGATTGCAACTCATGTTTGGCGCAATTGTCAATTGGGATGTGTATATTTGGCAAAGGGAAGTCATCTTTTGGACTGGCCCGGTTGAGATCCCGGTAGTCGACACAGACTCTGACCTTCCCATCCTTCTTTGGCACTGACACGATGTTGGCTAACCATGTCGGGTATTCTACTACCCTGAGAACCTTATCTTTTACTTGCTTAGTGACTTCTTCTTTTATTTTCAAACTCATATCAGGCTTGAACTTTCTGAGCTTTTGCTTTACCGGTGGACATGTCGGATCGGTTGGAAGTTTATGAGCCACAATAGACGTACTCAGACCAGTCATGTCATCATACGACGAGGTGAATATGTCCTCATATTCCTTTAGAAGTTCTGCATATTCTTTCATTTCTGATGGCGATAGGTGAACGCTGATTCGTGTTTCCTTGATGTTTTTTGCATCTCCCAGGTTAACAATTTCGGTCTCGTCCAGGTTGGACTTAGGTCTATTCTCAAAGTTCTCAACTTCTATAACAATCTCATCGGGTATGTCATCTTCCTCTGAATCAATGTCCGTTTGTTGCGTTGTCTCATTGCATGTCACAGTTATTGGTTCATCAAGATAAGTAATAGTACTGTTGTATAAGTAAAGTAATGAGAGAAAATGATAATGAGTGTTGATTCATAAGAAAAGTCAAAATTCTTTGATAAATTGCATAACTATTTTGAACACTGAAGGTTTTATTGCGGGAATTGAAAAATGTGAAAAGAAAATCATTTAGTAAATAAAACAGTGAATAATGCTTGTTTTATCCTTGCTACCCCGAGGCTCGTTGGGCTGTGGTTGTCCTGATGGTCCAATTGTTGAGGCATGCCCCTTTGCTCACATCTTGTATGGAAGGGTCTTCCTCCCCCCTTCTCCTCGAAAACAACACAACAGTCCATATCATTGTCTTCTAGGAACAAATTCTTCACTTCTGCAAGTGCTTCTTCTTCGTCTGACCTATAAATGATGTCAGCTTGTTGGAAAGTCTACTCCAGACGCGGTATTGGCTGCTCTAGCAGATAATAAGTACCATGCCATGGTGGAGACCAGTTGTTGAATTCTTCCCAGGTGTAATCATATCCCAAACCGAAGGTAGTGCCATGTTTCTTGAGTTTTATGGGCTTAGCGATTCCTTGGAGGTTCTTGCCGAGCCCTTCGCCAGGTTCGTACCCACTCCAATTCAGTATACTCTCGATTTTGTTATCCCACCATTTGTCCTTGTCAACAGAATTTACCCGTTAAATGTGATGGTAAGTCTCTCCTCCCAACTTCCTTCTTCCCTCGATAGCCGGAATGGTCTGGCGACTATATATAAGGTTACTGCCATTACCGTGAATGGTCACTTCCTGGTGATTCCATTCGAATTTTATTGCCTGGTGCAGCGTTGATGCTATGGCCCCAGCATCATGAATCCACGGTCATCCCAATAGTAAGTTGTAAGATGCTGGCACATCTATCACCTAGAAATCGGCATCGAACCATGTTGGTCTCATATGCAAGCATAGAATAATCTCCCCAATGGTGGACCTCTAGGAACCATCGAAGGCTTTCACATTGACAACTCTGTCTTTTATCTCGTGTAGTCCTTTACCCAACTTCTTAAGTGTTACCAGTGGACAAATGTTGAGACTAGAACCTCTATTGATCAGGATTCTGGTTATAAAATAGTCCTCGCATTGCGTGGTGATGTGCAGTGCCTTATTGTACCCCAACCCTTCAGGAGGCAGCTCGTCCTCATGAAACATTTCATACATTTCGAACTTAGGAGGTTTGTACCCCTCGGGCAGTTCGACATCGGGCTGTATGAAAATATCCTCATAGTTTAGCCCCTTAATTCCCTTGCTTCCTTCAATGCCTTGAATCCGGCTGGTCAGCTTCTTGAGCTCCTCGGCCAGGTTCCTAATATGTAGGTCCTTTTCATCAGACTCAGATGTGCTTGGGATAGGTTGGGTAGAGTGTGGCATGGTCTCCACACAGATGGAGGTGTTATGGTGTCCTAGTATGTGGGTGTGGAAATGGTCATTTATGGAGTTTTGTGGTTCTGGAATGAGTAGTGGAGTGTTGTTTGGGGTATGGCAGGTGTTGCATTGAGTTTTTGGTGGAATAGTGTGATGGTGAGGAGCGGGATGAATTTGTTGCTTTGGGATATTTTGAGGAGGTGTAAGGTTCTGAGTGTTGGGGAAGTTGATATCTGGGGTGCTGAGGGAAAATGAGAGGCTTGCTAGATTCAGATCTTGATCGAGCTCTTCTTGGAATTTCAGCAGCTTTTGTTCAAGTTGGGATACATTCTCCTGAGGAACCTAAGTACCATGGCAATTAGTAGCCTCTGCCCGTTCAATTGGATTCTCCTTCCTGATGTTGTTCAGATCTTCCATTTTGCTTTTGTTCTTGTTTCTGACATGACTAAGAGGAGGAGTGGGTGGAGGGCCCCTGGATCTCGTGGAATATGATGATGATGCCAGAGTGTACGAACTAACCTTTGGGGAGGGGAATAATAAATAGAAAATAAAACAAAAGGTAATCAAGTTAGTGCAGATTATAAAAAGCATTGCGGTATCAAAACACATAGTGCGGAATGTAAAACATGTCCTAATCTGGGAACCTCTTTGTGCCCGAGGTAGGCCCAGCAACAAATTGTTTTGGAGAACTTAGAATGCTAAATGCCTCATTTTATTGATAGAAAATAAGACAAATCCCAAATTGACACTAAATAAATAGGAAAATAAAAGTCACTAATGGCTATTGGCCTTATTACATTTTATAAAGTGAAAAGGTAAACTCCTATCTACTTGGTCCCCGAAAGACCTTCCCCAGATTCGGCATCCTTGGCTCCGTCGAATAGCTTTCCCAACTCGCAGAGTCCCAGCAACAGGTATGCTCTAGCTAGATGTCCGCATTCGGTCCCTTTAGCATTTTTGAAAATCTTCGACCCTCTTGAGAAATTTTCTCTCCAATTCCACTATGCCTCGCTCCAAGTATCCCAGCCGCTTGTTGGCAATGACAGCCATGTCTTTCCATTCCTCAATCAGCTTTTAGATGGACTCTTGTATTTCGCGATGTTTGCTTTCGTATTCACGGATCCTTTTACGCAGCTGGTTGTACTTGACCTGCACCTAGGCCTTTTCATCTATAATCCTATGACCTCGAACAAACCCTGGCTGGCCCAAACCATCATGATTGTCTTCCAACCAACTTGAGTGGAAAGGAGCGCAACCAGCATGATACCTGTTTGGTTTGATGGTATCTCTCCCCATTATGATCTTGCAGTGCCACATATGCTGAACTTGGCACTTGTAAGGACTATCATCATTCTGGAAGTCAGCTCAGAAATGACTCATCTTGTTGACCCTGGGTATAACTTGCTTCCTACCAGCTTGCTTGAAAACTCGGAGAGGGACGTAAGGGTATGTTCCTCTACGACATATCAATATCAGGAAAGGTGCATCTCTGGATTGGGCGATGAACTCCTCGGTCGAAAACCACTCGAACATCCATTGAACCTGTTCTCCAGTCAGATTGTCAAATAGCTCAACCCATCCTTTGGCATTCTCAAGCTGAGCGAACATATCGGGGATGTAATTCATTCACTTTGGATGATGGAAAGCGATGTGATCATCCCAGTCCCTTCATTGAATCACTTGTCGGTATTCGCCCTTTTGGAGATGTTCCATAAGCCAGAGTTGGAGTAATAAATTGCAGCTTTCGAAGTGTTTTGATCCTTGTTTACACTTCTCCAAGGCTCGATATATGTTTGCAATGATCATGGGCACGATGCTGAATGGCTGTCCACCAATCCCTTTCATTAGGGTCTTAGTTACCATAGTCGGCCTTGTGTGGATTCTCCCTTTCTTCATCGAAAACACGACCAGCCCCAGGAAACAAAACATGAAGACAAAAACCATTTGATGGATGTTCCCCAAAGATGTGATGGCAAACTCGTCAGGGTAGGTATGGTAGGATTTGCTATGATCGTACCTTTCATACAAGTAGTCAAAAGGGATATATGACTCATTCAGGCATGTCAATTCTGTGTTCTTCTTCAAACCCAGCAGTTTGAGGAAACCCTTGCCTTTGTGGTTCTCAGGCATTAGCAAACCCGGAGTTTCCCACACTAGACCGGTCAGTCCTCCTATCTCCTCTAGCAACGGTGTCATTTCAATGTCCCCAAAGCGCAACACGGCCCTTTCACAATCCCAAAACAGTGTGGCAACTTCTATGATCATGTTGTTAGGTTGGATCTCCAGGAGGGACGATAGATTTCCCAGGTATTTTTTGACGAGAGTTTGGTCACTAGAGTGTAAATATTTCCACCAGCTTAGCAGTCTTGGGTGGATGTTAGTGACCATGCCGAATCTAGGGACTTCGTGCCTCATATTTCTGCAAGAAAAATAAGGTTAGGCCCTTACCCCCACCAGACTCGACTATTTAACACCAACAATTAGCATGAAGAAGTTAGTTCTCCAAATAAATGCACAGAACGTTGTGATGTCTGTTTGGGTCCAGGGAAACCCAGTGGACTTTGGATAAGGTTGTCTTAAAGGATCATTATGTGGACAACATAACTGACCCGGTTAGGTTTGACCATCATGCATGCACAATTTTAACTAGAGTGAAGTTTCTATAGGGTTTTAGACTGGTACACTTGAGCAGATAACTCAAGGGGGAAGGCACGGAATTGTCAACTACACCACTGATCGACTAGTTTTACAACAAATATGCCTTTCCCAATTTAGGGGTAATGATATAGGAAGAGCGCAACCACTCATTAAAAGTGTTGCTATGGTATTTGTTTGGCACGAGTGGAATATGATGTTGAGCATGATTATGCAATAATTAAAACATGTTGGCACGTATTTGCACGTTAAGAAAGCGATAAATACAGCAGTTTCATAATTTAAAGCAACAATAAAAGAAGAAAACAAAGAAGATAAGTCAATTTTGCTTTTGAAAGAAAATTAAATGCTTAAAAAAATTAAACAAGTAATTGCACATAAAGGGGAGGTACAAATTCACAAGAACAATCTGAAATGGGAAAAGCCTAAGTATCCCTACCAGAGTCGCCATGCTATCACGCCCCATTTTTCCCTCATTTTCGTCGGAAAATTGGGTTTATGACATTTTTGGGTATAGGACAACTCATTCCTTTTGGGAACGGGGTTTGCATTTTGAAGAGTCGCCACCTAATGATTTAAGGTGCATTAGGACACCTATAGGGTTCATTTCTAAGTTTGTTTGATAACCAGAGATAGGGTAAGGGCTTGAAATTATCCTAAGAGGAAGGTGTTAGGCACCCCTAAGGATCCACTAGTATGGTTCCCGGCCAGACAATTTTGTGAAATTTTACAGTTAGCAAATAGACAAGTATAGGCTCAAATAGTAGGGGATTTAAGTTTAAACACATAAGAGTTCGAAGACAATAATTAAAAGGCGAATTTTAAAAAGGAGTTACAGTTTTACAAATACTTCAGAATATAAAAAGGAGGGGGGAGTCCTAAGTTTGTTTATAATATGGGTCAGATTAATGCGATACCCAGTATGACACTCCTTAGAAGAGAGGATACACGTGGTATTAGCGCACCGGTCATCATATCCATATCTACCCTTCCCATCCCGTTAAGGTATTAAAGCGCGGATTGGTCTCGACCTATATTGCATGCTATTACCCGTCCCATTCCGATCAGTCCCAAAGGAATTTAGGACTACTACTCCTATAAGAGGGAGGATTTAGGCTGACTCTTAGGTTTTAAAGGTAAAAGGCTAAGGCGGCAGACAAAACATGTAGGACTGTATTTAAAGGGGAAACACATAAACAATTAAGAGGCTCATATATACCTCCGCAGACAATGCATATAAATAGCATGACTTAAAAACAGTTGGGGTCTGAATTTAAAGTACTAAGGCAGGGTATTTTAATTATTGAAGCAGACCCGTTTATTACATAACTCAGATAAGAAGTCCGAATCAGGCCTGCCTGCTGGTTGTAGCAGTGCTAATTAAACAAAGGTGAGTTCAATTTTATCATTATTACCTAAGGCTTGCTTAGGCGCAGTAGTGAGCATAATATCTATTATTGATTAGGGGTATAGTAAAATAGTAAACAATTGGAGACGAGCGATTTGGATCCTATAGGCATGCTTTCTAACCGTATTAATTTAAAAGAGCAGGTTATATAAATTGATTCAGAACTGTACGAGTCAAACCGATTTTTTAACTAAACTGGTTTTAGATTCTATAGATATGATCTCTATTATAGCTGATTTAATTCCTACATACATGGTATCTAAGTATTAAAGGCTGACTTTGGTTCTATAGGCATGATATCTAATTGAACATGAAGTGAAGCAGGCAAGATTCATTTGATCACAGCGAAATTCCTATATGCATGATTTCTATGAAAAATCGATGTGGTGATCTTATAGGCTAATTTTAACCTTATTGGCAGAATGTCTGATTATAGCCATTTAGATCCTATAGGTATGGTGTCTAAGTGTGGAAGTAAAACATGCAAAATTTATTGAACAGATCCTATAGGCATGTTATCGACCCTTCTAATACCTAAAGCATGCATAATCACCACATCCCTTTTCACTAGCCAACCCAATATTTGTTACAAATTATTACATACCAAAAATGACTGAAATACATTAGAAAAGTGCAAAAATAAGAAGTTACAACCATAGGAAGACTGATTCTTGACTTCTTCTCTGAGTTATGGAATACACTACGTCAAATGCCCATGTTGTTTTAAAGCCTTTCTCATACCTGGGTGTGACAAAGTTCCCTAAGGGTATTAAGGGACCCCGGGCAGTGCTTACACCCAAGTTTTCATAACCAGACATAAATGAGTGTAGTGTGGAAGGGCCAGCCCTTATGTTTCCAAGTTCAAAGGGAGCTCAATGGTCCCAAGGCAAGGCTCACAAAAGAGGGGCAGAACATAGGTTCTAAGAATATAGTGGAAGTGCAGAACACACAGTTTTTTAAAAAAAAAGAGTTTGTTTAAACTGGACTAGTAAGTCCATTTTTTTAAGGTAATCGGTAGCCGGAGTGTTTAAAATCAGTTGGGGTAATGAACAAAACACATAATTAATAGTCATAAAAGGGGTCGAAGGGGTTTTGGGAGCACATTGTTTATAAGCACATGACCCAGTAGGGCCTAGTTTGGTCATGCACAATAATAGGTGATGTTGGCATGGCCACAAACCAATCAAAGGAACACAAACACATAGAGGGGATATAGGGTTTGGGATTCATACACATAGGAGAGCATTAATTTAAAAGGGGAAGGGAACATATTTCAGCATGTTATTAATGTAACTTGACTGCAGAAACATATGCAGAAGTAGAAAAGAATGAAAGAAGTTGGAACAATTAAAGAAACATGTTGTTGTTGATGCTTGAAAATTAACTAGGACATACCAGTAGAGAAGCAAAGTGCAGAAAGGAAAAGTAAGCAAAATTCCACAGTCTAGCCTTGGTTTTCAGCCGGCTAGACAAAAGCAGTAGTGCAAGTAGTAGTAGAGAAAAGAGAGAAAGTTTTGAGTGTAAGTGTGTGTTCTTGAACTCAAGTTGTTCGTCATTGAAAGAAGAGGGGTGGATATTTATAGTTTTGAAAATGAGCGAAGAAGAGGTAAAGTCTTAAACACAAATATGGAAATAATCACAATCAGAATCAATTAACACAAGTGATTCCCTTTAATTAAGGAATCACTGTTTAACGGGTAGTAACAGGTTTAATTAAGGGAGGAAATTAGTTTGGGGACAGATTAGTTATTGCCATATGAGGGGGCAGTAAAAGTATAAGTAAATAACCAAGTCTAAGTACAAAATAGGCTTATTTTGGGAAAGGATTCAGCAAGGTAAAACATCACGGTAAAGGAAAGGAATAAATTAATTTTAAATAGATGAGTAAAAATTAGGGCTCGTAAGAAAACCTTTTACAATTAGTCGGAAGACCGAGGAAATCAAGATCAATCAAGAAAGGAACATGATTCTGCACTTCACCATATAAAAAGCAAGGGATGAATAGGCATGCAGAGTTAAACATGTTGACAAAAAGAAGCAACACAAACATACAATAGCAGTAGGGGTAAGGTAGGGTTCAGTAGCAAGAAAATATTCGAAGCACAGTAGTCAAGTAGGTCAAGTAGTCACATAGAATCAACAGTGAAGAAGAACATAGTAACAGGTAAAGAGAGTCAGAAACAAGTAAAGGTCTCATAGTAAAAAGTGAGTCAAAACTTCTAAGAAATTAGGGCTTCAACAGTAGTCGAATTTAAGAGATGATAAGAACTCAAAATCAGATGAGTCAAAAAGGAAAAGAGAGTCATAAACGAAGAACTTAAAATAAGCACACATTTAAGCAAACAATTTCAGAACTTGGATAAGACCAAAAGGGAAATAAAGTTTTTTTAATATGCCTAAATAGATAGAAGAACAACATGAGCAAACCGTTTTAAACATAGCAAAATCACAGATAACAGTAAAATCAGAGAAGAGCTCTTTTGAAAAACTTAATGGAAAACCCTAATCATCGAAAAATGAAGAGTCGTTTTGAAAGAAAAGTTGAAGAACCTTCGAGAAAGCACTTAAGAAGTTCGTCGTAAATACAGATCTAAGATAGAACTGAAGAAACTTGCAAGATCTTAAAGATTAGGGTTTCGGAAAACCCAGAAAAGATGAGAAAGAACTTGAGAGTTACCGATCTAACCAGGAAAGTCAAGGATGGCCGGAGAAAGGCCATGAATGGCCGCTGAAAGGTCATGGATGGCCGGAGAAAGGCCATGAACAGAAGTCGAGCAAGGACTGGACCAGATTCCTTCGAGGTATGGCCATGAAACCACAGAAACAAACACCCAGGAGCCATAGGAGGCCAATACACATCTCAAATAGCCATGAGAGGCCATGGATTAGGCAGGGGTTGAGGTGGATTAGGGTGGAATTAGATGGCGGCGGCTAGGGTTCATGTGAGGTTGCAGAGAGAATTAAGAGGGAATGGATTCAGAGACGGCGGGTGGTGGGAAATGAGTTAGGTTTAGGGGTCATTCACGGTTAAAAATGGTAAGGGGAACGGTGGTCGTTGATCTAAATGATCAACGACTTAGATTTAAAAGGGTAGGTGGGGTATCCGGGTTGGGCCGGTTAAACTGGGTTAGTGATCGGGTTTAAATGAAATTGGGTCGGGGAAATTGGGTCTTGTTTGGGGTCAGATTTAGGCTACAATTTAAATGCAATTGGGCTATTATTTAAATAGTCAATTTTTCCCTTTTAAATTTATAAAAAATAGAAAATAAATTCTGGAAACAAATTGAAAGCACTAAAGTGATTTATAATATACAATTAACAATTTAAAAATGCAGGGCTTAATTTTATGAATATAGAACACAATTAAATCTTAAAATGGCTAATATTGCAATTATATGCAATTAGCTTTAAAAATTACTAAATAAAATTGTAAAAATATGTGAAATTTACCTTAGCTATATGTTTGCATAAAAATGAAAATCCAATAGATGAATTACCAAAAAGTAATAATTTTGGAAGTAATTATTGGGATTTTATGGATAAAAAGGGGAAATAGATTGATTTAAAAAACTTTAAAAATTATGAAAAAATAATAGAACACTTGGATATGCTTACATATGCATATATATGCCATTTTGAAGTTATTTTGCATATTGAAAATATATAGGGAAAAATTGAAAATCAACAATGCCAAGGAGACCAATAAGAAGATCAGAAAACCCCAGCTAGGGAAGAACGAGAGGTTATCCTTCACATTATTTTTGTAATGGTACAGACACAACAGTTGGCAATTGCTCAATTGCAAAGGCACCAGAAAACTCCCAGCACGGTAGCACCGGAAACGGCTCCCCAAGCCAAGCAGGTACCAGAAAGATTAAACAAAAACGGGTCGGCAGCCGACCCTGCCATCACAAAGATGTTCGAGGACCTCAAAAAGAGGATCAAGTCGGGCGAGAAGAAGATAGAAGCCAACGACAATAAAGTAGAGACCTACGATTCTAGGGTCGGTCAAATTTCGGGCGCACCCCCGATCATGAAGGGTGTAGATTCGAAGAAGTTTGTTCAAAAGCCGTTCCCACACGAAGCAGCTCCAAAACCCATTCCAAAGAAGTTCAGAATGCCTGACCTTACAAAGTACAATGGAACCTCGGACTCCAACGCGCATGTCACTGCTTACACTTGAGCAGTGAAGGGCAACGAAAGATCGAATCTGTCCTACTAAAAAAGTTCGGAGAGACACTTTCAAAAGGGGCGATGATGTGGTATCACAACCTAGACCCAAACTCAATAGATTCGTTTGCCATGCTGGCAGATTCCTTCATAAAGGCACATGCTGGTGCCATCAAGGTAGCTACAAGGAAATCTGATGTCTTCAAAACCAAGCAGAGGGAGAACGAGATGCTGCGAGAGTTCATATCTCACTTTCAAATGGAATGAATGGAACTATCACCAGTCTTTGACGACCGGGAAGTGCAGGCTTTCACTCAAGGTTTGAAGGAGCGAAGCTAGGTAGCTTCAAAGTAGCTGAAGCAGAACTTAGTCGAATATCCCGCAGTGACTTGGTCAGACGTCCACAACCGATATCAATCAAAGATCAGGGTCGAAGACGACCAACTAGGAGTTCCGTCAGGCTCGGTATATCCTAGCAGGCTTCCGGCAAAGAAGCCAAAGCTAAATAAAGAAAGATAAAAACCATACACTGAAGATAGAAGAAACGCCCTGAGGTGCAACATACCCCGCAATGACCAAAGGATGGATCGAGGCTAGAAAACAAGGGGACTCATTAGCAGAGCTAGATTCGATAGGCCCACCGAGTCGACGGAGGCACCCCGCTTATCAGAATACAACTTCAACATCGACATTTCAGACATTGTATTCGCCATCAGTAAAATCAGAGACACCAGGTGGCCAAGGCCTTTACAATCAGATCCTTCACAGAGGAACCATAACTTAGTGTGAATTTCACTGCACACACGGTCACAGGACCGAGGGCTGCGGACAACTCCGGGAAAAAGTAGCCCGACTACTTAGTAAAGGTCACCTCCGAGAATTCTTTAGCGACCGAGCCAAAAATCATTTCCGAAAATAGAGGCGACCAAGAAGAATGAAACAAATGAGCCAAAACATGTCATCCACATGATCTTAGGAGGCATCGATGATCCACAAGAAGCCATGGTCAGGAGAACAAAATTATCCTTCACTAGGGACATGCAAATTTGAGGTTACATACCCGAGTACGCTCTCACCTTCAGCGACGAACACATCGAGACTTTATCTGAACCTCACAACGACGCATTGGTAATCTCTTTTCTTGTGAATACATTTCAAATTAAACGTGTACTTGTAGATCCAGGTAGCTCGGCCAATATTATTAGGTCGAGGGTAGCGGAGTAGCTCTGACTGCTTGACCAAATCGTGCCCGCCTCTCGAGTCCTCAACGAGTTCAACATGGCGAGCGAAACAACAAAAGGGGAAATCACCCTCCCGGTCCTCGTGGCTGGCACTATCCAAAATGCTAAATTCCATGTCATCGAAGGAGACATGAGGTACAACGCCTTGCTCGGAAGGCCATGGATACACTGCATGGGAGCGACACCATCAACCCTTCACTAAATGATGAAGTTTTCGATGAAGGATGGAATAAAAACCGTGTACAGGGAACAACATGCAGTGAGGGAGATGTTCGCGGTACATGACGTAGCATCAGTATCAATGCCTTCGATGTCGAAGGAACCACAGGACAAACAAACAATGAAATAGCAATCACAGGACACATTCTCGGCTATACCCGAATAAAACAAACAAAGGACCATGCCGTATCCTCAAAGCAAATATTGGAGACCTACAGAGGCTCAAAGCCACATCGCCACTAAGGTATAACCATCCCTCTTTTTTATTTACATTTTACACTTACCTTTATGCAGATGCCCGATCAAAACAATCAAAGCGCCATACAGCTTGAAGGCCTTAGTTTTCGAAAGCATACATTGCACTCTTTTCCTTCGACCGGGTTTTTATCCCAAGAAGGGTTTTATCGGCAAGGTTTTTAACGAGGGAAAGTTCATATGCTATCTAAGGAAGACTTAACAAGTATTCAAGGTTTCTCTTCAATCAACGTGATAACTGGGGAACATCCCCCCAGAAGGTCACCTCCTCGGAGAAGCCAAGATGTGCTAAATGGGGTCTCAATAGGAAAATGGTGTACCGGGCCAACCGGTCGAACGAATCGTGTTCGTATAGAATAACCGAGCCCTTGACAGCAAAAACGTGTATACTTGTACCAAGTAATCAAAGAATACATTCCCCTCCATCAAAGCACTTCGAGTTTCAAAGGAGTTCGGTATTTTTGACAAAAATGGCTCTAGAGCCAAAAATGTCTCGAACACTCGGGGACTGACGTCAAAAACTCGAAGCCATATGACCTTCGGGTCGAAAGGTTAGAATTTTTTGGCCCTCAATGAGGCAACATAAAGGTTACAAAAATGGATCCAGAAGCCAAGAACGCCCCAAAAACTTGGGGACTGGCGTCAAAAACTCGAAACCGTATGACCCCCGGGTCGGAAGCTTCAAACTCGTAAGCCCTTAATGAGGCAACGTCATGTCTACAAAACGGCTCCAAAGCCAAAAAACGTTCAATGTCTCGGGGACTTACGAAGCCATAAGACCCCACGCGGGCAACCTCGACCTCGTAAGACCTTTATAAGGCAACACCAAAACTGTAAGACCTCAAGCAAGGCATGTAAAAATTATAAGACCTTACAAAAAGGCATTACCTCGATCATAATGTTAAGGCTATATATTCGAACTCGTAAGACCCCTAAAAAGGCATACCATCAATATAGATGCCAAAACTACTTCATTCGGGAACTAAAAGGCTACGACCAAATACAAATGACTACGGTCATAATGCTCTGGCCAAACTAACGCAACACAGGGATGCCCGACCGTTGATATAAAATCACAGGCCTTCAATTACTTCGAAAAAACCAGTTAAACAGGCTACCCTCGACATAGGCAAAAGAAGTTCGACCATGTCAGCTCCAAACTATAGGCTTCAAAACACTCAGCCACCGAGCAAAACCTCCCGAGGTGCTCGTTCATCACCACATAACGACTCACAATTGAGGTTTTATCGAACCGTGGAAGAGTCAGTCATACACAATTTGAAAAGTCCTTAACGAGTGAAAAATAAAGCCTATATTAGAGGTCGTACCGACCCAATGCGTAAGACTACTATCGCCAGCCCGTATAAAGGGTCGTACCGACCCAATGCGTAAGAGCCACTATTGCCAACCCATATAAAGAGTCGCACCGACCCAATGCCTAAGAGCCACTGCTGTCAGCCCATATAAAGGGTCGCACCGACCTAACACGTAAGAGCCTAAGGGCTAGTTTTAAATTCAAAAAACATAAGGTTCAATGAGCTCGAGTCGAGACTCAATTCGGAGACTGAACCCAAAACAGTTAATTGAATATTCCTAAGAGCAAAAACATAAGAGCTTAAAAGACGGCTTATAGGTCGCACCAACCAAATCTATAAAATCCTACAGGCTAGCCCAACGAGCCTCAGGGCCGTACTATAAACCTAAGGGTTCTTTAACTCGAAGACCAGTTCATCCGGCTAACGACTGACAAACATCAAAACAAAGGGAAGTGCATGAAAAATGAAACCGCAAGGCTTCCTCTTATATGTATATGTGAAAAAATACAAAACTCCATTTAAAATGTTCTTTAAAAGGCACTATACACAAAATCAGAAAGGAAAGGCCTAATATACATCCCCCTCGGGGACTATGGCCCGTCGGCCTCTTTCTCGTTATCTTCGGCATCGTACAGAAGGAACATAGCATCATATTTGTCCGCCTTTGCCTGCTTTATCTCTTCGGAGAGATCGAAGCCCCTGGCATGGATCTCCTCAAGTGTTTCCCATCGAGATTTATGCCTAACATACTCTTTGCTCCTACTCTCCTGATCAAGAGCCCCTCTCAGCTCAGCTCAGCTCGAGCATTGGCAGCGCCTCGCAAATAGACGACCACTTTCTTATCAGCCTTGGTTCGGATCACTTCGGCTTGAGCTTGGGCATCCACAACTTCGGCTTTTATCCTCAGAAGCTCAGCCTCGAGCATTGTAATCATATTCGTTCGGACCGAGCTATTCTCACGAGCGTTGCGAAGTTGTACTTTGAGGGCGAAAGCCTTGGCCAAAGCATCCTTCTTAGCCGTAACCTGGGCATCCACCCGAGCCTTTAGCTCATCGTACTCACACTTGGCTTGACCAACTTCGCTCCAAAGGCATTGCAGGTCCTCCGTCTTTTTCTAAAACTGAAGTAAACGAAACATTAGCCTCAAAAGATAGAAGAAGAAACACGCACTCCCCTGGAACAAAAATTACCTACTCCTCGAGGTAGCTTTTGTAGTACAGGCTTCGACTCGCCTCATACCGCAAGTGTGCCAACTAGTCTTCCCTTTCATCGCAAAGAAGCCTGAGGGATTTCTCCCCATCCACAGCTTTTCGCAGCCTAGCCTCACGATGAAGCAGCTCAGCCTTAAGCTTGTTAAAAGCCTATGAAGGATAAACTCGATAAGAGAGTAAAAATTGCAAAACACTATAAAACCAATACGATCGGCCAAAACTCACCACAAAGTAAAGCCGCTGAGCTTCCTCAAAAATCGAGCATGCACCTACTAGTCTGGCTCTATTGACACTAGTAGAACCACTCACGGATGGGATACAATCGCTTGATATATGCGGCCCTTGGCTTCGAACATCCCTCAAAGTACCTTCGATGGGAGAAGAAGTTGGCGGTAGAGAACCCTCATTCCTCGAGGTATCTTCGATGAGAAAAAAGATGGCAGCGGAGGAGGGACCATTTTTCTAAATCCAGAGATCTCGGGCACTGCAGGCTCGGCTGATACATCCTCTCTAAGCCTTCGGGCTAGGCTCGTCTTTCTATAAGCACCATTGCCCTACGAATGTCCTTTTTGCTTATTATTATTATTCCTTGGCCCCAAAGCTGATGATCCTTCTCCCTCTATGAGAGGTCACGATCTCGCCTTAAAGAACTGTTCAATGCCTATGATGACAGAGTTAGTACACATAAAAAAAAGTGCATTTCAAAAAAGGAGCGAATCGCAAAGCACGTACCATGGTGTTTTGCCTTCCATCTACCCTTAGACAAGGCTCGCCACTTACGTTCATCGTAAGTCGAGTGGGTCGCCAACTTCCAAGCCCAATCCGTCAGGTCGGGGACCTCGTATGGCATCATGGAATTGCTACAGAAAAGGAAAGAAAGGCGCATTTACGGAGCCCGCCTCTTCCATAAGCAAAAAAACGATGACACAAGTGTACCACTTACGTGTTAAATTCCATTCCTTAGGAAATGGCAAATACTCTGCGGGGATAATATCAACAGTCCATACCCGGACGAATCGTCTCATCCATCCCTAATCCCCATCTTCTTCATCATCAACAATGAAGGGCCTGGTGGATCGGCATCGTAGGGTTAGCAGGCCTTGGTTGTAAAAAGGTCGGTACAGCCTGATGAGATGACTAAGGGTGAACTCAAGTCCTGGTTCCTCCACAAAGAATCTCATCATCAATATTATCCTCCAAAATGATGGATGAACCTGTGCCAAGGTAACCTGGTACTTTCGACAGATGTCGTGCACGACCCTATCAAGGGGGCCCAGCATAAAGGGGTATGGGTATACACTCAAAAACCCCTCGACATGATCCATGATGCTCTCTTCCGGGGAAGGTACCCACAGTACTACCGTTTCCCCCCATCCAATATATGTCCTCACTGACTCAAGTTGCCTCTCTCCTATTAAAGAAATAAACTTTGAGGCATACTCCTAATAACCCTAAACATTGAGGGTTTTCTGACGGAAAGTCCCCCCTCGAAACAAAATGTCCCGAGGTTAACTCGCTTGGCACCAGCGGCGCACCACCAACCAGGCGAGAACCAGAGGTGGAACTTCATTCTCCTTGTCAAGTGGACCCTAGCGTAGCAGCCATAACTGTAGTAAAACTAGGGAATTAGAGCGGGAATTTGAGCAAGGGCTTCAAAGTTAAAATGATGAAGAACCTAACGCAGGAAAGAAGAACACTATGGAGGAGGATAACTACTCAGAGTAGCGGAATCCTCAAAGGAGGGAAGACTAACCTATATATAAAGAAAGCGGTGACTGTCCACCTGCCTCAAAGGCCAATTAAAAATACTGACTAAGCCATTATCGCTTTGGGAAGATGTACCAGCAGGATTGCATCTGTCATTTCATAACCATTTCATACAATTAACGCTGTCGTATGATGTTTTGGGGATCAAATACCCCCGCATCAACAAGCCTTGAGATGGTATCCGATCTCGAGGACCTCTGTCAAAAAGAAGATAGGCTCTAAGGAGCCGCTGATATCAATACAAGCCTCGAGATGGTACCCGATCTCGAGGACCTCTATCAAAAAGAAGATAGGCTCTAAGGTGCCATTGATATCATTACAAGTCTCGAGTGGTACCCGATCTCGAGGACCTCTATTAAAAAGAATATAGGCTCTAGGGAGCCATTGATATCATTACAAGCCTCGAGATGGTACCCGATCTCGAGGACTTCTGTCAAAAATAAGATAGGCTCTAAGGAGCCATTGATATCATTGCAAGCCTCGAGATGGTACCCGATCTCGAGGACCTCTATCAAAAAGAAGATTGGCTTTAAAGAGCCATTGATATCTTTACAAGCCTCGAGATGGTACTCGATCTCAAGGACCTCTATCAAAAAGAAGATAAGCTCTAAAAATCTAATCATATGGGCCTAACTTCGAGGTGGTACCCTACCTCGGGGATTTCTGCTATTGCAAATGCGGGTCATTTACCTGATCCTCTGGCCTTTTCGAGCCAATTTTCACTCGAAAACTACTAATAAAGCCTTAGGGCTATTTCTCGCCTTCAGTTCGAGTTAAACGTCCTCTCGGTTACTTTAATCCAGGGGCTATCCAAGTCTAGGTGTACCCTCATTCGGGATATATCTATAATGCCTTAAGGCTATCTTCGCTCTAAGTTCAAAATAAGTTTTCAGGTCATCCGAGCATAAGCGAACTCTCACTCGGGGACTGCCTTCGAAAGCCTTAGGGCTATCTTTATTCTCAGGCTTCCGAGCAAGTTTCCCCTCGAGGACTATCAATGGGGTCTGAAAGGCTAAATTTTGTTCTAAATATTCGAAGCCCTATTCTCACTCAACTCGAAGTCGGGGGTCCCGGCGGCCTAAGCTTGTATCAATTCAATCCGGGCTCAGTCCGAGGAACGAAAAAGGGCTCCACGGGATATCGTATTAACCAATCATGCACCGGGGAAATACCTACACTCGGGCCCAGTATTCGGAACGATCGGTAGAGTCATGCACTCAGATTCTTCAAAACGCAAATAAAAGGAAATCTAGCATAAATCAGAGACAAATTGAAGAAAAATCTTTGTATTAATAAACAATGATTACAAAAATCCCATGAAGGGAACTTACACATGATTAGAAAAGCCCACGAAGGGTCATTACACAGAAACAAAGAAGCAAAAGTAACAGCTAAAAGTCTAATCTACTCTCGGGGGTACATCCTCGGGAGCAATGCCTTCGAGAATCATTTCTTCAGGGCCTCATCTCGGCCTTCTAAACGGTGTATTCAAGGATGAGGAAGAAGCAAAAAATGATGAAGAAGAAGCATAAAACGATGAAGAAGAAGCAGAAAAAGAGGAAGAAGCAGAAAAAGATGAAGAAGTGGATGGGTGAAAAATTTGGCGAGTATGGGTCTCGCCAGCACTACTATTGTAAAGCCACTTCTTGAGACGTTGCACCAGTGTGGGATGCAACAGTTAGTAGATGGCACCACCTCATTCCACGGAAAGAAAAAGGAGTGAAGCGTCGCACCGGGTAGTTAAGAGAGATGAGCAGAAGTACATAGTCCGCATATCCTTTAAATGCGAAGATAAAGTGATATTTCTCTCTCATTATTTCGGGCCAACAACAACAACAACAACAAACCAGTGCAATCTCACTTAGTAGGGGAAAGCTCTGGGAAAGGGCCACGACATAACTGATGAGAACATTGCTGTGTGACCTTATGGCCACTGGCTTCAAACATGGGAAATAACGTTGGATGAGGACGAAGAGAAGAAAAGAGTAAAAGGCTGTTGAAGAACGTTTGAATGAAGTTTTGGTTCAAGAAAGCTTTCATTTATAGAAAAGGTTGCAGCGTAACCGATGGCGCAATCAATGTCTTTGGAAAATGTATCGACAGGCGCAATCAATGCCTGTTGGGAGACGGATCCGCTGCAATATTATCACCTTGAGAAAGTAAATCGGCACTACATTAAATGTTCCCAGGAAAGACATATTGATGGGACGTCTCAGTCATTGCAAAAGCTGACGTCATAAGCATGACATCAGCACAAGAGGCTCGGTGAGATCAGTGTCAAAATCGTTTCTTATCATTTTAATCCAAGAAATGCGGGGACTATCTGTATACGGTAAAAATCAGTGGTCCTATTTTATGATCATTAAGGCACCTCGTAAAGACTGCCCCTAGAAGGCTCGAAGCTCAGCTCGGGGTTTCAACCCTGAGGGTTCTCAATGATTGACCTCGAGGCAGTGTAAACCAGTGGCTACGGTGGATCGATGTGAGGTTCCCAATGCACGTAAGTAGAGCTTTTGGCTAGTTCGAGCCTGTACCATGGAATTAAATGGCTATACCAACCATATATCTTTGTAATAAATGCATTTGCACTATTTTGGAATTTCTCCTCATATATAAAGGGGACCCTTGTCATTTTGTAAAGGATTCATTACACACTATACTCTCTGTTTGATCATATTGCTTATATTTATTGTCTTGCTCATATTTGTCACATTTCATTAATTGTTCTTCATTTATTGCTCATTATTAGTCACAAAGAGCCACCATCAAATTTATTATAATTATTAATCCTCCATTGACTGCCCCTAACCGGCAATCCTACTCGACCTCGAGGCTCCGTATAAGCAAGCTCGAGGCCCCAATTTCCATCCATTTGATTTGATTATTACACTATCTACAAGCTATTATCTTATTTTCTAATCTTTCACTTAACATTTATTGCCTAACAACAAGCATAAAAATAGATCACATATTTTTAGAACCACAAAATCAAATCTAATTGTTATTACTATTTTCAAGGTAAATAGTCTTTATAAACCACCATCATGGAACGTTACTTCGAACTGATGCAGCCGCATGAATTCCTAAAAAGATGCTATAAACCGCATAACCAATAATAACATGACACGTGTCTCAGGTATTAAATGGAAAAGACGTACATCTCTTCATATCTGAAGAAAACATAATGATGTTGGGAAGAGACGGAAGACATTCCCGCCATGATTAAACTTATCACTTTTCGAATATTCAGTTGAGAAAATTCAGAAAGTGGAGAGACTATCTGTATTGGTGTAAAAAATAGATGACACGTGGATTAACGAAATGTTGACATATAGCATTTGAATAAGGCCAATAAATAAGAATGATGAGGCAAAGTTAAAATATCCACGTTATTGAATACAAAAGCGACTGTATCAAACAAATGGGAAAGGTAGGCACGAGATGTATGAAGACTAAAGGAAAGGAAGATTCATCGACAGTTACGGATATGGAAAGAGGATTAGGATAATCCCTGATTATACGAGATTATTTATTATTACCCTAACCATTATGTATAATTTGAGTAACGGGCAATTAATCCAGTTAATATTAGTAACGGGCAGGAATTAAGTAGGGAAAAGCTGTTATATGTTAGAAAATTCACAAATATATGCAATCAGTTGTTTACTTTTACTGATTGAAAATTCTTAGTCGCAATTCTTGGGAGCAAAAAATAATCATTAATAAGAATTCTTTTCTTTATTTATTGAATATTAAATTTCAATTACTTTTACTCTATTATTTTTGGAAAAGTGAAGTAAACTTGTTATTAAAAACCTGATTTATTCTAATAATAACTTTGACCACAAAACTATTTTTTGGTCAAATACATGAGTTGGTAAACCTCCTACTATATTTTTAGTTTCTACCTAGTTAGAGTTTTGGAAAATGTCTATTACATTGTCTCTATGTATAGACAATAAATCTTAGGGTTAAGTTTCTATACACTGATATTATTAAAGTTTTTTTTCACTATCAGATCACTACATAAGTATTACTACTAACATATTTTAACAGTCAGTTTATACAAAATAAATCTTAAACCTTAATGTGGTTTCATCACATATAGTGTGCCTTCCCATGACTGTCATGATCATGTATTGGAGAATATTTGCATATGTATGTTCGCATCTCTGAGTTTTTTTGGGTTTGACATTGCCTCAGATTCCCTTGAAAATCAGCAAGAGTTAGACATTTCACACATTCATGCTAGCTCACTTGGTTGTAACACATGTCCAAAACAATTTATTTTACTAATATAAGACTATAACTTACATAATATGTACCTTGTTGTATGAAAAAGAATCTTTTGACCAGTACATTGCAGCCATTGCTATGTACATACCTCATTATGAATAGATTTTCAGCATACATTTTGCATTATTTTTCTGTGTATTAATTTTCTTTTCTTTAATAGTAAAAACCACGTACCTTTATGACCAGAGGTTAGACGGACCCTACCTGTAATTAATGTTACAAACCAATTTGAATTAGATTTAACATAATGCTAGCTTGCATAACTAAGGATCTCATTATCGTAATTTTCTGCATAGTCAAATAATTGTTCCATTTGGTAAAATGCTGGCCAAGTCACTAAGGACGTAAATGGCAATGGAATCCATAAAAGGAAAACACGAAACATAAGATGGACTTAAAATTAGGGGAAATATAAAAGTAGTATTGCTGCCCCCATATCCCATGTCAGTGCCACCTTGATTGGAAAGATTGTCCAACAGAAGCAAATGGAGCATGTTAGGTTTCTTGCTGATATGCAAGTCCAGCTGCTTGCCTCAAGGGCACAGCTCACTTCTTAATCCCAGCATTATTATAAATATAACACAACAAAATATTTTTAAAGATTCTTCCATATATATGAAGGTTCAATTGATTAAAAACTTTATGATAAGAAAAAAAGATAGAATATTTAATGAAGAATTTTTCTTCGAGTATATCGATCCCATCAATTGAACGATACAGAGAAGTTAATATGGGACATGCAAGATGACATAAACAAATTGAAAATTGGTCCAAATATTTAAAATAATTTATTTTTAAAAGAATGTTGACGATCAGAGTCGAACCCACCCACAGTGTTCCTCTTCCCTCCCCACAATAAAAAATAAAAAGGAAAGAGAAAATAAATTGTTGGTGACCATATATAATAAAAAAAAAAGAGTTGAAGAACATTGATCGAATTAGTGATGCATGTAGTCAGGAAAAGGGGCTGTTCTATCATTGATAGTACACACAATCACAATCGTTCTAAGGCATGAAGAGGCACTTTCTGGTTGAACTTTTTGATTCAGAGTTTCCTTTATGTGCAGTACTTACCCATCTTTTTTGCCTTTTAATATTCATTATAGTGACTTTCCTGACATCAAAAAATTTCATTAGATCAACAACATTTTTAAATAAAACATACGAAAATATATCCCATGTGAGGAGCATTTCATGAACATATATGTTAACGAGGCAAATTCCTTTGTCTATGCTATATTTGGCATAGTCCACACAGACCACTAGTCTATTTTTGCTCTTCTTGGAAGTCAGTCTCAGTTCCAAGTGAGTGATGACTGGGCTGGACAGGGGCAACTTGGACAAATTTCAGCTCTTTTCCAAGCAATTAAAGATTTAAAAAACTAGTTAATCAGAGATTTACAAGCAAATCTCCTTGGTGGAGATCCATGTCTTTTGAATTAATTTAGGTGCTTGACCCACTGATTGTTAACTAATTAAAGAAAAAAGTAGCAACCAGCCAATGATTCCCTTAAGTCAAATAATAATAACAATAAAATTAATAATAATATCAACTTTTGAGAAAGTTAATTATGCTTAGGTGTGCACAGATTCCTCAAAAGTTCAAAATTTTTACCAAATAAAATATTCTTATTCCCATTCTTAAAAGTTGCATTTTTCTTTTGAGCAATGCTTAATTCATGTTGTCCTCGTAGAGAAATTATGATATTTAAGATTACCATTCGAATTGTCACAAGTTTAAATGCAGAGAAAGTATCGTATTAAATCACCATTTTTCCTTATTTAAAAAGTTGTGTTTACCCTTAAAATTGGATAACAATTGAACTTATACGCGCTTTTAAGAATACGTGATATGACTTGATACAAATTAAGCAGACAGGTTAATATTGAAATTAATGATAAGGAAATAAATGTAAACCACATAAAATTGAACACCCTTTGCCTCTAAGTTTGAGCACCCTCGAGCCAAGAAACATCTCAACTAGTGTTAGAACTAAACAACAAGATGATAAGAACTAGAAATGATCAGTATATTACTTTCTTTGTGCGTGTTACAATGTGTCATACAAATGATCATAACTCTCTTTATATAGTAGGGGTGTTCTACTGTTGGTACAATTCTATACAAGGTAAAATATCTCATGATTTGCTAATTAATCGACCACTTCTTGATACATGCCGAGATTTTCGCCGTGATTCTCGATCGATTGTGGATATTTCGGCTTTCCGTTATTTGGCTCGGCGAGTTTCCCTCGATCTTGCTTGGTCTATTGATCACGAGCTCGACGATCTAATTTTGCACCTTGATTCGATATAACCCGAGCTCGAGCTTTGACCTGCCATGTTTTAGTTTCGATTGGTCAAATAAAGGGACGAACCCGATTTCAACCGTATACTCGATGGTCAATGTTTTTGGTTACTATAAACTAGAAAGAGACCTTCTGCCCGTTTGTAATTGCTGCCATTTTCTCAATCAAATTTTTTTTGTGGACGAGAAAAGGAGATTGGATCTTCAACCATAATCTCATGTTTGACTGTATGGAAACCGCATTTGAGAGAGTGCATTTTCAAAACTACTGCTATCAAATCATTTGAATTATGGAATGATTGAACTTAGCTTTTAATGGATTCGAGGTTTATTAATGACTTATCTTATTGTACGAAAAGGTGATTATATTATCTTTTGGCATTTAGAATCTTTAGAATGCTATCCCAAGCCCACCCCAACATTTACAAAGTCAATACTTTATCCACCATTTTAACATTTTCCGCTTTCAACTACAACCTCTTTAATTTACTAATTTGCAAATCAAGTATTTTTTGAAACATGCAGAATTATACTTACTAGAAATATATCCCTTTTCAGAAGTTTGACATCGCTAGCAGTAAGGTATTGTTGGGATTCTTCTACCCATAATCAGAGATATCAGATCCTGAGAATGAAGAACTTTTTAGTAGGAAACAGTTTATTCATTAGTGGGTCTTGACAAACATATGAATTAATCGGACCAATGAATTTCATTGGGCTCTCTCTTTATTTGTAAAAGAAAAGTAAAGAGTAAGAGCGATCAATCAAATTATTGTTATTACATTTGAATTGCACTGCCTCTATTGAAGCAGCATAACTCTTAAGATTTCAGCCTAATTTCTTGAAATTCCATTTCGGCATCTCGTCCTATCTCTATTTGTGTTAAGATTTGTCAGAAAAGAAAAAGTTGCAAGTCAGTGTAGATGACACACTAAGGTCCGATACCCTTTGCACGTACCGAAAAGATTAAAAAAAATGATAAGATAAAAGAGAGTGGGAAAAAAGAGAAAAGAATGTCAACTTGGCTATGGTCTTTAAAGAAGTAATATTCCTAATTATTTCTTTTTGCACATGACCACTAGAGGAACTCAGGTTCTCTATAAGAACATTTTGACTTGTGTTTAACTTGTAAATTATACTATTTTGCAGTGTGGTGCTGTTCCATCCATCATTGTTGGCAATCTGAAAGCTTTGTTTTATATATAATTATTAATTAACTCACTTATGCGTGTTGGTATTAATATCTAACTTTTTGTACTAGAGATAGCATTTGATAATGAGGGATTCCAATTTCCAATAACATTGGTTTATTAGTTGTAGATGCTATTGAGTTCACAATTCCTTCACCTCATTCCCCCACCCCCCAATATATGTGGATTTGACGACTTTCTCATTAACTAGGAAGTTTTGATTTCAATGGGCTGGTAGCCCAACGAAATTTTGTCGTAATACGAGCCTCAAGTATATGTTTGGCCTCAAATTAGAATCCCCCTAAATGCGTGTAATAACCCAAAAATAATGTGAGGCTACTTTTAAAGTAGGATCTTTACCCAAAGCCAGCAAAGTTCATTATTTACCTTTTCTTGAAATATACAAAAATTATAGACTAATTATACTTGAAAATATACATATATTACACATTTGTCAGATTTTTTAGTTTAAACTATTGGATAAACCGCTATTTAGGTTAATTACTCATTTTTATAATTGAGCGATAAAAGAAAGAAGAGCTGAGCAAGCGAAAAATTTGTGGGTCGTTGACCATGAATTGCAAAAGTGATGAGATAAAGGGGTGATTGATAAGAATGACTCTATAAGGGACGGGTCTTTAAATATTATTTTTCCCGTTTTTTAATGTATTTAAAAAATAACCTTCAAACCCACACAACTCTTCAAGGACTTCTCATTGGATCGATAAAGTTAAGGATATATTTACTCTACTTATGGTGATAAATGTTCATAAAAATGCTACCCGGTTCGCATGATTTTTATTTGTTCAATTGTTCACCAAACTCTACCAGATTGGTATAATTTTGTATTATCTGCAATTGAATTATCAATTAAATTCTTCATCCAGATTTACCCGATTGGTATATTTTTTATGCATTTCACAAAATATTCTTCAAATTTACAATTTCAAATGAGATTAAACCATCCCCAAATTGCTCCAAATGATATCAAATCTGAAACAAAGCCTCCAAATATGAATACAAATGATCCACAATCACCAAATTAGTCAAATAACACAAAATCAAGAAGGCCCACATTATCATCTTCAATGTTTTCTAAGGACCAACAATAGAGTGTTATGATTTTTAAAGCAAAACACTAAATTAGTATTCAAACAGAAAGTTTAAGTATAAATAACCAAAGCACAAACGTTTTAACAATAATTAACCATTAAATTTGAACCCCAAAAAATAATTTTAAACTTCCAAATTGAAGAATTATGGTGTTCTTTGGTGAAGAAGAAGTGATGGAAAAGAAGGGGCTGAAGACAAAGAAGCAAATTTCATTTATTAAATACCACAGTACGAGAACATTCAGCTAAGACCACTCTCATTGGGGGACATTCCACACAATTATCTGGAGATAGAGGCTTGATGAGCCATCAACAACAACAACAAACCCAGTTTAATCTCACAAGTGGGATCTGTGAAGGATAGTGTTACAAACCTTACCCCTACCTGGTAAAGATAGAGGGACTATTTTTTGTAGACCCTCGGCTCAAGATAAGAAAAAGAAGAAGTTATCTGAAGCAAATGAAACAACATGGCGTAAATAATGCTATAAGAGTATGAAGGACTGCTACTAATACTACTGGTAATGGACGGGAAAACTCTCGACTACTTACTACCCTCAATCCTAATTCTCGACCTCCACACCCTCCTATTAAGGGTTATGTCCTTGGTAAGCTTAAGCACTGCCATGTCCTACCTAATCACCTCTCCCTATTACTTCTTTGGCGTACCCCTGCCTCTTCTCAGACACGCCACAACCAACCGCTCGCGCTTCCTAATAGGAGGAACAACACTTCTCTTTTCACGTGCGCGAACAACTTCAGCCTTGACTCCCACATCTTTTCCTCCACAGGGGCCACTCCCACTTTGTCTCGAATAACATCTTTCCTAATCTTATCTCTTTATGTATACCCACATATCCATCTCGGAATCCTCATTTCTACTACTCTCATACTCTAACCATGAGAGTTCTTGACTAGTCAACACTTAGCCCAATACAGCATAGTCGGTCTAACTACCACTTTGTAGAACTTACCCTCAATCCTTGGGGAACATTCTTATCACATAAAACATCAGATGTGAGACTCTATTTCATCTACCCTGCTCCAATATATTGTGTGGAATCCTCGTCAATCACTCCATTATCTTGTATTATGGACCCGAGATACATGAAACTACTTCTCTTGGGGATGAATTGAGTATCAAGTTTTCACATCCACGTCCAGTACATGGGTCCCGTCACTGAATTTGCAGTTTAACTATTCTATTTTGGTCCCGCTCAACTCAAAACCTTTAGACTCTAAGGTATGTCTCCAAACCTCTAGCCTTGCATTAAACCCGCCTCACGTCTTGTAAATCAATATTATATCATCGGCAAATAACATGCACCATAACATCTCCTCTCGGATTTGTCGCATTTGCACATATATCGCCAAGGCAAATAAAAAGGGGCTAACGGACGATCCTTGGTGCAACCCCATCACAACTGAGAAGTGTTCTAAGTCACCTCCATGACCCTCACACGAGTCTTAGAATCATTGTACATATCCTTAATCACCTTAATATACACTACTAGAACACCTCAAACTTCCAAGCATCTACCTCCCTTATGACTTTATCGTATGTTTTTTCTAGGTCAATGAACATCATATGAAAGTATTTCTTCCTCTCCCAATACTGCTTCACCAATATCCTCACCAAATGAATAGCATATGTAGTTGATTTCCCGACATAATCTGAACTGGTTCTCAAAAATAGACATACTCTTCCTCACCCTTGCTTCTACCACTCTCTCCCAAATTTTCGTAGTGTGACTTCGCAGCTTGATACCCAAATGAATATTGCAATTTTGGATATCACCCTTGTTATTGTACAACAGAATAATCGTACTCCATATCCATTCTTCTAGCATGATCTTCGTCCTAAAAGTGACATTGAACAACCTAATAAGTCACTCCAAGCCTGCCCGGCCCGTGTTCTTCGAAAATTTCACCAGGAATTCATCTAGCCCATACGGTCTACCCTTGTTCATCTTATGCAATGCCCCCCCCCCAACCTCCTAAACATTAATGCTCATACAATACCTAAAGTCACACCGACCCTCGGATTGCTCTAAATTACCCAGCACAATGCTTTTTTCCCCCTCCTCGTTCAACAGTTTATGGAAGTAAGTCTGATATCTCCATCTAATAAGTGCCTCTTCCGTCAATACATTTCCATCCTTGTGATTGATGCACTTCACTTGGTCTATGTCACGGGTCTTCCTCCCCCTCACCTTGGCCAATGATACAACTTGTTATCCTCATTTTTCTGTACATGTTTCGACTTGGGCCTACTGAGTTTCATCGAAAACTCAAGACCAAATTCAAATCCAGCCTGCTCCCCTTTCACTCAAAAAAGCTTGCCGCATAGTCCATGTTACACCGAGTGCGTCCCAAGGTGACGTATAATGAATATGAGACTTATTAATCATTATTTAAATGAGTGTAAAGTTGTAATATGACTATATATGATGTTTGGATATAAAACAAAAAGTTTAGAAAAAATCGGATTAAGTTGCGGAAAAACCGACTACAGATTTGCCTTGTAATGAAGTATTTTGAGTAGTATATTTCGTGTGTATAAGAGGACTTTTTTGGAAATACCAAATTGAAGTTACTGGAATGTAGTTTTCATCACTCTTAACCATTCATTCATACGACGCCCGAATAAAAAGATATGAGTGTTTGAAAAAGGGCCAATGCTAGGGTGCCAAGCTAGCACCTCTTTGGCTTTTCAAAAGTTTATGAGCCCGTTTGGCTTAGCTGATTTAGCGTAGCTGATAAACATTAGGTGTTGAAAAACACTTTTAAGTGTTGAAACTGATTTAAAAAATAAGCAGTTATGTGTTTGGATAAAAGTGCTGAAATTAATAATATGCAACTGAAGAACTGGGTATACGAAGAGTTTTGTTTTAAAAAGAAGTATTTTAGGGATAGAATAGTAAATATTTTGGTCAAACTTAAAGTGATTATAAGCTGAAACTTGATAAGTTGGGGGAGACCAACTTATAGCTTTTGGCTTATTTTTGGCTTATAAGCACTTAACTTATAAGCACTTTTAATTTTACCAAACGCGTAGATAAGCCAAAAAGTGCTTATAAGCCAGTTTGACCAGCTTATAAACTTAGCCAAACACCCTCAATATATATGGGGATTAAGTCTTCTTTCTTTTCATTTTTCCATAGAACACGAACATAGAACACCCATAAAGCTATCCTTAAGCTCTCTACAAGGGCTTCAAAAAAGATTAACATCCCGGGTACGAAATCAAGAAGCGATAACATTAGAACGATCCCTACGACATAAGTATCATTATACCGCCTCTTTTTCTTTGTAGTTTGAGTTTTGGAAGGTACTTCATAGTTAAGAAAACACCTAGTTTATGTATTTAAGCTTTTAAATATCAAGAAAGGTTGATAATGTTACACCCCATGTTTTTGTACATGAAAGTACACCTTCAGTAAATTGATATAAGCTCGGGAATAAGATTATTTTTGAAGTTTTAAGTATTATGTTATTTCAAACAAGTGATAAGTAAATTCGTGAAGGTGAGAGGGTAAGCAAATCGAAGAAAATAAATTTTATCAAAGTTTGACATTTAAGGGATAAAATACAGTTCGAGCTATAATACCAGATATTTATGGACTAATACCATACAAGGTACCACATGGCCATGATAGTAAGGTGTATAAGGTATGTGAAAAGTGAGTAGTATTTTAAGTAAGTGGAAATAACTATTAATTATGTGAGTAATTGATTAATTGTTGGGTAATGGGGCAATACCTAGTTAATTGATAAATAGTGGTGGAGTTATTGAAGTTTTGGATAAAGATTAAACTCAAAAACATGGCAGCACACTATTCTAGCATTATGACTCTTATACTATACTTGAAGGGTGAAAAAATTTAGTAGATTATGTGACATTAGTCATTATTCAAATGGGGCCCACACCCAAATATTAAAAAAGACTCTCTAATTTACTATTCAATCTCTTCAAAGTTCAAAGAGATATTCAGCAACTCATCATAAAATTAGCAACGTGATTTTGCTATCAAAAATTTAGTAATTCAAAGTCTCTTCATTCTTCTACAATAAATATTTAGAAACTAGGATAGACAAATAAGATTAGGCAACGAACACAATGCTCAAAGGCTTATTCGGAAAGTAAACAAAGGGATTATTTACAAACATCGTCTGTGATAAGTATCACTTCAATCCGCCATTACGCGTTCACAATTGACGTGTGCTGGAAGGATTGTGAACAGAATCGACTCATGTATGTTAAGGATATCCTTTTTTTTGGCATGATCTATACGATACAAACGAAACGAGCAAATACACAATTTCCGTAAATGAGTCTATTCATAGAAATACTAGAGATGCTTATCTTCTTGATTCCCATATCTTATATTATTCTATCATTTGTTCATGGGTCTCAAAAAAATACGTAAGTTGAAAAAGTTTACTTCATGATATTAATCGTAGGCATGATGGTCTTATGATGTACCAAGAGATTTTATTAACGTATTTCATATGAATTTCATGCATTTATACATGCACATATACCCATGATCGGATGACGTTATATACGTGTATATATAAGTATATGGGATATGGGAAAGGTTATGGCATTATATACACACCATCACCTGATCAGCTAGTATACATTGATGATTTTATCCACAATGGTCGAGATGATATGACGGGATGCCCTCAGAGGCCTGATGATGTTATGAAATATGTACCTATGCACGGTATGACATTCATACGCATATTCATGACACTATAAGTATTTCATGATTTATAGAGTTATCCAGACTTACGCGTTGAGTCATTTACTCTATATTTCTTCCATGTCTGTTATGTATTTATATATGTTCCTTACATACTCGGTACATTATTCGTACTGACATCCCATTTACCCGGGGACGCTGCGTTTCATGCCCACAGGTCCTGATAGACAGGTTGAGAGTCCTCCAAGTAGGTTATCAGCTCAGTTGAAGATGTTGGTGCGCTCTATTTGCTATGGAGTTGCTTGTTTGGCCAGTATGATTTAGACGCGTATTGTTTGGTATGGCGGGGACCTGTCCCGACCTTTATGTTAAGTGTGTACTCTTAGAGGCTTGTAGATAGATGTCATGTATACGAATGCTTGGATGGCTTTTTCAGCCTATGTTTTGAGTATATAAAGGATTATGCCAACCTTATTGGGCCGTACGTCATATGTATAAGTTTAGATTACATGTTGGGTCATCTAATATCGAGTAGTTTCCCCATAATTTATTCTACTTATCTCATGACAGCCTCTCTAACTCATTTACCTATGATAGTATGATACGAAAGATACGTTACGTAGGTACTCCGTTGAGTAAGGTACCTGGTACATGTGGCGGCCCATCGGTTGGGTCATAACAAAAGTGGTATCAGAGCAGTTTTGTCCTAGGGATTCTACAAGCCGTGTCTAGTAGAGTCTTATTTATGGGTATGTTATGCACCACACTTATAAGCAGGAGGGTACATGGCATTTAGGACTGTCACTCTTTCTTCTTGCTCTAGATCCTGTCATAGAGCTCAATTGTAAGAACTCAATTTCCTAACTTTATCTTATTCATAATACGACGATGCCTACATCCAGAAAGATGGTTGGTAAGAGATATAGCTATGGCAGAGTTGAGTTAGAGGAACTCGATTTTTCCATCATGCTTATGATGGATAAATTTGAGGTATTCAGCAGATCATATGTGTACTAAGACGTGTAAGTTTTGTTATGAGGATCCCTAAGGAAAGAATATCTATCTTCTCTTACGGTAAAAAGGAATAAGAGAATTGGAAGGTAGATACAAGTTTCAACATGTAAAGGAAACAAGGTGAAAGAGGGTACGAGGTACCCAACTGATAAAGATTATCATTATTTACCATTCAGGAAGAGAGATATAAGCATTTTGAGTTACCTTCAACAGTAACAGATGTATGCACAATTGGCTACACCGATCTAAGTTATGCTCTATGGGAGCAAACAAATATGGTTTAAGAGAAAGACATAATATCATGATCTAACTGGGGTTAGAGTGGCCCAAAATAGTGGATGAATTGTTTGCGTTAGTTGACATTTCCGAAGGATATTGCAAATGTGCTAATAGATCTCCTTGTGAGACACCCATATGGTGCACTCTAAAATAGTACAGCTAGATATGAGTACTACAAAGATAGGAACTGGAAACCTTGAAAGGACAACTATTACCTTAGTGTGGCTCCCGTCCCAAGTAGAGCAAGAACATTAAGCAACCCCAAGAGCCATTGGATGGAGAAAAGGGGTGCTAAAAGCAAAAGAATGTCTTGTTCAAGTTTTCAGAAAAAAGTGATAGACATAAATGTTAGTGGGAAATAAGAAGAGAGTTAACGAAGCATTATGAGTAAGATGTGATACATGGATGACGACGGTAGATAAAAAATGACAGTATTACATAGTCTATAGTCAAGGGAAGGAAAGGATGTGAGGTGACGGGCCTTGAGACAACAAAAGAGTATAGGCCATAAAGTCATATCCTCATTTCGAGAAAAAAGTTGCGAACAAAAGGAAAAGTTAGACCCCTAAAGTAATACAAATCAGTATGGGCTGATGAACAAGGTAAACTAAACATGAATTAGGGATTGTGTGATTTGATAATGGTTGGAATAATAAGAATACCAGAGATTGCATTCTGGCAATAATAGAATGGATGAGAGAAGGATAACCTTTAAAGGCTAGTCAGGAAGACGCTTCCCTAAAGCAAGAAATGCAAGCAAAGTTAAGCTTAAGGGACTATATGTGCCAGTTACACTAAGTGTCACCCTTGTGAGTAAGGAATTTCGTCATCCTCGATGCAGAAAGATTACTACAAGGTGAGTAAGGATCATTAATGATGTGAAAGGACTCCAAAGATCAAGAGAAAAAACATCTATAGGTAGATCGTTGTAGCTCCAGCTCTTAGTACTTCCCTAAAGAGGGGAATACAGATGGATGTGGCATTAAGTCAGAATTAAGTGGTTGTAGTAACTATGGAATAATAAAGGAAGAATGTGATAAGACTGAGAAAGGGAAAAGATTGCACTTATCCAAATCTTACAGGTATGCTGCAATTTCAAAACATTATGCAAACACGACGTCAAGGAGAGGAAGTAAAGGCTCCTACCCGAGATGTTATTGATAGATTAGGAGCCAGTGTGAGGCGTAAGTTAAGACAAAGGAAATAACCCCAGAAATATTACACAGAATATTGATATGAGAAGGGGCCAACGAGTAGTTAGTAGTTGATTCAGGAAAGGCCTAGTTATGGCTAGACAAAAGGATATAGACAAATAAATAAATCGTGCAAGATAAACAAAATGAACGCCAACATGGGGAATTCAGTTTCACAGATATGACATCATGACCTTGAGAAATATTCAGATCGGAGTTGGGGTAGTTAAATATACCGTATGAGTGTTATAGTTAAATATACCGTATGAGTGTTATAGAAATAAAAGAGAGCCCCGCTGGGAAAACAACCAAAGCTTTAGTTCAGAAGAAATCGTATGAGCACATGAGTGTGGAGGTAAGTAACTGAAGATAATTATAGGTAAGTACGAACATCAAAAATTCTGTCAGGTAAGCGATATAACAAGATTTTAACATTACAAGAGCTAGAAAGTCCTCCTTAAGTACTACAACAAAAGACTAATGGAGGAAATAAGGAAGAAGGCTTCAACCTAAACATGGTAACTCGAAGGAGAAAAAAATGTTCCTGTAAAAAATGTCTCACTACAACATTGTATGCACTCTATAAGAAAGTGGCACCTACCGTAGCTAACGAACGGGAAATAAAGTCAAAGGTAATATTCGAGATCATATGAGTTGCACGAAAATTCCGCTATGCATAGGAACTAAGATAAGTTAAGTATGCACGCAACAAGGAGGCAGAAAGTTGAGAAGGAACGAAAGGAATTACTCGATCAATGAGCCAGAGTCAGTTACGTTATGAACGCACTTGCGATTTCAGAGTATACATATATGTTGACAATCATGAAGCCATAAAAGACTCAGGTATTAGTTAAACAAAAGAATTGTGCCCAGATCATGGATAAAGGATCGAATCATTAAAAGATTGAATCATGGATATTCCATAGCATCCTTGACGGGCTAAAGTAATAACTAACATCCTGTGCCGCAGATCGGGAGATATTTTAAGCCTACATAAAGGTTGATTAGAGGAAAGAGAAAGCTAAGGAATTACATTACCCAAGTAAATCAAAAGTTTGATTATTGGACCTAGGAAATTATGGACATCGTAATTGAGAACATTACAGGATCACTCTTAATATCGGAGGTACCAAAAGGGATAGTACAACAACCATATTCTATAACGGCTTTACGATAAAGCCAGTTAGAAATACCAGCCTCATAAAAATTCAGTATGGAGCTCCCACTGGATTGTATAGGCACCAGAGGTGCAAGTATTATTACAGAACTTCAAGTTGTGATGTAAATCATACCTATGTGGAAGGGAGGTTATGAAAGAGATAGAAGATATGATGCGGGATTTTAAGATAAGTAAGGTAAAGGTGGACAACGTACAAGATACTCAAATGCAGAAGGTTGTGAATAGTCCTTACTTTAAATAGAAGGCTAGAAGTGCGAGGATCCAATACCCAGGAATGATAGCGGCATCTTCAGTGGCATGTCTTCTGGCCTATGGTATCTAGGTATCTAGAAGCCTGATTAAGAGAGTAAAGATGAGTTAGAGACGATGTGATATCTCGCTTGATGATCCAGAATGACATAAGGAAATCTATGATGCAAGTAAGTTGGAAGTTACGAGTGATATAAATAGACATGTATAGGTCGCAAGCTATTGTATGGTAGAGCGACAGGATTTTAAGAAGGCATGGGTAAGGATAAGGAAAGGCGAGTAAGAAGGTAACAAAAATGGATAAGCCCTCAGGATTAAGCCCTTGTAAACAAGAAGAGCTGATGGTTTCTCTAAGTTATAGAAAGCTCAGTATAACCTGAATAAACTCAAAGGAGTCTAAGACTATAACATTTAGCAAAGATGGAATGCTGCCCTAGTAGTAGAATAAAGGTGTAATTGTGATGGGTAAAGGATGACATTTGAGCCTTTGATTGAGTAGTAATTTGAAAAAAAAATCAAAGGGGATTTCACGAACGACACAGAATTAAAATACCCACGTAAGGTGAATCACATTGGGATGCTATGAAATACGGTTATGGAGGTATGGTATCGCCCCCGGGTGGATTAGGAAAATCACTTCTAATATTCCTTGATACGACGTGAACCCTAGCAGCGGTGTTACATAAAAGGTCAAGTTATCAGTGGTATTTTATAGATCAATATTGAGGTGAATCAATAATGGATGTATAAATGTTATAAAATGTGAAATGAGATTAGGCCATCATTTCTAAGATGAACAGTAATGAGGAAACATTAAAGGACTTAGACTTATACATATATGATAAGTAGTGAAAGAGTAACCGAGAATTTGGTAGCAGACCTCAGCAACAACGAACCAAGGTAAGAGGTATGGTATAATATGACCTACCTAGATTCAGCAAAGTCATACGGATAGATAACCGGGTCTATGAGATAAGATACAACAATATTCGTGAATTCAAAAAAGTACCAAGAGAAGAACTTCAGTATACCTATAAATTCCCAAAGAGACATCTTATCAAGCTCTGTATATGCTTATAAAGTGACGCCTAGAGATTGGCTAAAGACTAGGGAATAAGGAGAGAAAAGTTGCATAGGCGTTCATACAAGGTCAGAGTCATACAAGCTGCATGATGGAAGGCAGCAACTGTTACAAAGTTGGAAGGATTCCGACCACAAGCCATGTTGTGAGAAAGAGGCCTAAAGGGGGGAATGTTCTGGCTCTTGGATTTATTCACAGAATAGTTGCCTAGATGGCAAGGAGAGTACTAAAGTATTCGAAAGACATAGGTTGTGAAAATGATCAATGCACCAGTCAACATTCAAGGAAGAATGTTCTAAAGAGGGGAATGATGTTACACCCCATGTTTTCGTACATGAAAGTACACCATGAGTAAATTGATATAAGCTCGAGAATGAGATTATTTTTGAGGTTTTATGTATTATGTTATTTCAATCAAGTGATAAGTAAATTCGTGATGGTGAGAGGGTAATCAAATCAAAGAAATGAGTTTCGTCAAAGTTTGACATTTTGGGATAAAATACAGTCCGAGCTATAATACCTGATATTTATGGACTAGTACCATAAAATGTACCACATGGCCATGATAGTAAGGTGTAAAAGGTATGTGAAAAGTGAGTAGTATTTTATGTAAGTGGAAATAATTCTTAATTACGTGGGTAATTGATTAATTGCTGGGTAATGGGATATTACCTAGTTAATTGATAATTAGTGGTGGAGTAATTGACGTTTTGGATAAAGATTAAACTCAAAAACGTGGCAGCCCACTATTCTAGCATTATCACTCTTATACTATACTTGAAAGGTGGCAAAATTTAGTAGATTATGTGACATTAGTAGTTATTCAAATGGGGCCACTCTCTAATTCACTATTCAATATCTACAAAGTTCAAAGAGATATTCAGCAACTCATCATAAAATTAGCAACGTGATTTTGCTATAAAAAATTAAGTAATTCAAAGTATCTTCATTCTTCAACAATAAATATTTAGAAACTAGGATAGACAAATAAGATTTGGCAACGAACACAATGCTCAAAGGCTTATTTGGAAAGTACACAAAGGGATTATTTACAAACATCGTCTGTGATAAGTATCACTTCAATCCGACGTTACGTGTTGTCACAATTGATGTGTGTTGGAAGGATTGTGAAGAGAATCATCTCATGTATGTTAAGGATATCCTTTTTTTGGCATGATCTATACGATACAAACGAAACGAGCAAATGCACAATTTCCGTTAATGAGTCTATTCATAGAAATACTAGAGATGCTTATCTTCTTGATTCCCATGTCTTATATTATTCTATCATCTGTTCATGGGTCTCAAAAAAATACGTAAGTTGAAAAAGTTTACTTTATGATATTAATCGAAGGCATGATGGTCTTATGATGTACCAAGAGATTTTATTAACGTATTTCATATGAATTTCATGCATTTATACATGCACATTTACTGATGATCATATGGCGTTATATACACGTATACATATGTATATATATGTATATGGGATATGGGAAAGGTTATGGCGCTATATATGTCATGCCCTGAACCATGGATTGGGCATAACAAGGCACTCGGTGCCTGACTGCATGTGATCGAGTGAACAAACTGTATGGCTGGATCAACATGTGGGATAACTGTAAGCTAGATGTAAATATATAACATGATGATCTACTAAAGATTCTGACTGAAATATCATAGATGTGGAAAATACTGAAAGGTCTGCAAGTATATACGAGTAGCCCACAAGGCTAATATCTGACTGACTGGGTTATGGTCTACGAAGCCTCTAAAGAATACTAAAAATGCTAATTGTTTACCGGGACAAGGTCCCCGGTATACCTTATTAACTGAAATACTATAATGACTAAAAAAAGGGAGGGATAATTCCCCGAAAGATTGGGGCTCACCAATAGCTGATACGAGATGTCCTAGCAAGCAGAATTGTCAATCTGAAATAGTTACCTACATTGCGAGATGCAGGCCCCGGGCAAAAAAGGACACCAGTACATTTGAATTGTAATGGTATGTAAAACAACTTAAGGAAAGAACTGTAAATATTATAACTGAAACTGATAAGTGAACTAAACATAGGAAGTAAGGTTATGAATACTCCTCTTTTGAATGATGAACCAATTGTTTATCTGAAAAAATAGACTGCGGCCTCAGGTCCAAATACGGGTTTTTAACATTCAGGAACTTAGAATCAGGAACTGAGAATCATACCGCAATACATCACACTGAATTACATGATACCGGAATAACGAATAGGGCTAGATTGAGATGTGTATTCATTATAAGTTGATTTGTCATAATTGAAACTCATAGAATATCGAATGATTGTGAACCTATGCCATCTAGAGAATAGAAGTTCTTCTACTATTCACAAAACTAGGCATAATTACTTTCCAAGGAAACTAGCAATACTCATAATGAATGGGATATAGGGAGAATCATAGACATTCCCAAACGTATAGAGTTAGCCTCACATACCTCAATTTCTCCCCTTAGTGATACTAAAATGATCCACAATACTAAGAACCTTCAATCTACAATATCAACATCCAATGGAACCAATATTAGTAACAAATTCCATAACTTAAGCCATTTAGGCATATTATCAAACACCTTGTAGGCATAAATCTCTACATTCGATCACCATATATTTAGTTCATCCAACTACCACCATTCATCAACAATTTATCCCACAATCATGATTAACTAATTTATAACTTCCAACATCACATATGTGACCATCCATCCACACTCAACCAACAAAGTTCCATTAAATAATCATCTATTCTATCTCTACCATAATTATGTAATTAAATTTGGAATTAAATGGCTTCCAATCACCATACTAAGAGTTCTATTACTTATTCATACTCATATTCCCTTAAGAAATCCATACATGTAAGTCTAAGGGTGTAGGATTACCTTTTTGGAAGAAACCTTACAAAAAACCTCCTTTGAGTTCTTGAAGAAATTTCTGGAAGATTTATATATGTTATGTGTAGATTTCATCAATACTAGTGTAGAAATGATGTAATTTCACACCAAGATAATGTGGATTGCTTACCTTGAAGAGGGTAGGAGTTGGTGCTCTTGAGTGAGTGAAGAAGAACCCCAAGGGCCATCTAAATAGAATGGGGAAAATGAATCCCAAAATTGTGTTTATAAGCCCAGATTTCGGACGCGGACGTGGATGCTTCGCATCCGAGCAGTACTTCGCTCAGGATCTCGGATGCTACGCAGATGCTATGGCAGTACTACACTGCCAGCCCCTCTTTTCAGATGCAGCCTCGGATGTTTCGCATCTGCGCAATCCTCCACCAGCTTTTGGTAATTTGGTCATAACATCTTGTACGAAAGTCCGAATGACGAACGATTTGAAGAGATAGAAACTAGACTCAAGGACCTTTCATTTTATATGTTGTGCATCATCTAACACCTTATATATCTATAGATATTCTCATCGAAAGTATGGTCTTGTGACTCATTTGAAATTTTTGTCTATCATGTAATTTCCGACTTGGCTAAGACTTAGGTCTCTCCTTGGACCCTAAATAACTTATGATATGCCTCATACACTTATTATCATAAAAAATTGATTCCCATCATGTTAATACTCATTTAATGCATCCACAACCGATTCAAATTTATGGGGTGTTACATTATCTTCCCCTTGTGATCATTCGTCCTCGAATGATTGTCCTTGCTGTATCTTCGGCTATCTCCGGACCTTAAATGGGTCTGTTGGGAACATGAACATTCATTAACACTTGCATACTAAACTAAATGAATACAATATTACTGAACTGATGAGATACTGAACTGAAAAGGTACTAGACTGAATGGCTACTAAACTGACTAAACACTGAAAGACATGAAGATTGTTATATAAGGTCTGAGGGAGGAGGTTAGTTACTGTCTAGATTCTCTGCTTGCTCTTAAAAGAGATGGGGATATCTGGACTTCATGTCTTCTTCGGCTTCCTACGTTGCCTCTTCAACCTTTTGATTTCTCCAAAGCACTTTCACTGAAGTAATTTCCTTAGTTCTGAGCTTGCGGATTTTACGATCACGGATTGACACTAGAATTTTTACGTAAGTCAGGATGTCTTTAACCCCTATAGTCTCCATAGGAACCACAAGGGAAGTGAATCCCATGAATTTCTTTAACATAGACACATGAAACACAGGGTGTACAACAGCAAATTCTTGTGGCATTTCTAGCTCATAATCCACCCGCCCGATCCTTCACATTATTCTATATGGCCCAATATAGCGGGGACTAAGCTTTCCCTTCTTCCCAAATCTCATAACGCCTTTCATAGGAGAAACTTTCAAAAACACCCAATCATCCACTTGAAACTCTAGGTCTCTACGTCGCATGTCTGAATAGGACTTTTGGAGACTCTGAGCCATCTTCAAATGCTCTTGAATCAACTTGACTTTCTCCATTGCCTTATAGACCAAATTAGGTCCTAACAACTCTGCTTCTCCAACTTTGAACCAACCAATTGGTGATATACACCTTCGCCCATACAGAGCTTCGTACAGTGCCATCTTTATACTAGAGTGATAGCTGTTATTATAAGCAAACTCAATGAGGGGTAGATGATTGTCCCAATTACCTTTAAAATCGATAACACACACCCTTAACATATCCTCAAGAGTCTTAATGGTGCATTCCGCCTGGCCATCTGTCTGAGGATGAAAAGCGGTGCTGAGGTTCACCCTTGTGCCCAACCCCATCTAAAAGGATTTCCAAAAGTTCGTTGTGAACTGAGCACCACGATCTGAGATGATGGACAAAGGAGTCCCATGCAATCAGACAATTTCTTGGATATAAAACTTGGCATAATCCTCAGCCGAATCCGTAGTCTTCACTGGCAAGAAGTGAGCTGACTTGGTAAGTCGGTCTACAGTCACCCAAATCGAATCATGCTTCCGAAACGAGCAAGGTAGACCTGTTATGAAGTCTATGTTTATCATCTCTCATTTCCAAACGGGAATTTCTATACTCTATGCTAAACCACCAGGCCTATGGTGTTTGACTTTCACCTACTGACAGTTTGGACACTTAGCCACAAAATCTGCTATGTTCTTTTTCATATGGTCCACCAATAAATCTCCTTAAGATCATGATACGTCTTTGTGGAACCTGGGTGAATAGAATACCTGGAATTGTGGGCTTCTGACATAATCTGCTCTCTGAGCCCATCTACGTCTGGAACGCATAGTCTGCCTTTGTACCTCAAAGTACCATAATTTCCCCCTTGTTCAAAAGCTGACGTCTTGTGTTTGTGAATTCCCTCCTTCAGCTGCAATAAGTAGGGATCACTGAACTGCTTTTTCTTCACGTCAGCTACTAAGAAAGATTCAGCCCTGTTCTGAAGAACAATGCCACCATCTTCAAAGTCCAAAAGTCGAACTCCTATACTTGCTAAGCGGTGGACTTCCTTCTTCATAGTTCACTTATCTGCCTCAACATGAGCTAAGCTTCCCGTAGAAAGCCAACGGAGAGCATTGGCTACAACATTGGTCTTCCTCGGATGATAGAGGATATCAATATCATAATCTTTAAGTAATTCGGGCCATCTCCTCTGACGTAGATTCAATTCTCTTTGCTTGAAGATGTACTGAAGGCTCTTATGATCTATAAAAATGTCAACATGCACCCCATACAAATAATGGCTCCAAATCTTAATCAAAAACACCAAAACTGCTTATTCAATATCATGAGTTGGATAATTCTTCTCATAAGCCTTGAGTTATCTTGATGTGTAGGCTATGACTTTGTCATGCTGCATTAATACACACCCAAAACCAACCCCTGAAGCATCACAATGAACAACGAACCCTTCAGTTCCTTCCGATAGTGTCAAGACTGGAGCTGAAGTCAACCTCTTCTTTAACTCTTCGAAACTATTCACGCAAGCGTCTGACCATTGAAACTTGACTTTCTTCTGAGTTAATCTAGTCAAAGGGGATGAGATAAAAGAAAATCCCTATACGAAATGCCTATAATAGCCTTCTAGACCCAAGAAACTTCTTATATTGGATACTGAGGTGGGTCTAGGCCAATTCTTCACTGCCTTTATTTTCTGAAAGTCTACCTTCATGCCATCCCCTGAGATGACGTAGCCCAAAAATGCTACTGATTTCAACCAGAATTCACACTTAGAAAATTTCGCATATAGCTTGTGATCCTGCAGTGTCTGTAACACAATTCTGAGATGTTCTGTATGGTTAGTCTCGCTATGGGAATAAATCAAGATGTCATCAATAAACACAATAACGAACAAATCAAGATAAGGCTTAAAGACCCTATTTATAAGGTCCATGAAAGCTGCTGGTGCATTCGTTAAACCGAATGACATTACCTAATATTCGATATTCACGTATCTAGTCCTTAAAGCTACTTTTGGAATATCGACTTCCTTAACCTTCAACTAATGGTATCCCAATCTGAGGTTAATCTTGGAATAACACTGGGCACCCTGAAGTTGATCAAATAAATCATCTATTCTAGGAAGAGGGTACTTGTTCTTGATGGTGATTTTATTCAACTGACGATAGTCAATGCACATGCGTAAAGACCCATCCTTCTTTCAGACAAACAAGATTGGTGCGCCCCAAGGTGAGACACTTGGACTTATGAATCCCTTATCTAGAAGATCTTTCAACTGGACATTTAGCTCTTTCAACTCTGTTGGAGCCATTCTATAAGGTGGAATAGATATAGGCTTAGTGGCGGGGAGTAGATCAATTCCAAAGTCTATCTCTCTATCGGGAGAGACTCCGGGAAGATCTTCGGGAAACACTTCTGAGAACTCATTTACAATTGGTACCGGTTGGAGAGTGGGAATCTGAGCATCTGCATTCTTAACCCGGACCAGGTGATAGATATATCCTTTGGATATCATCTTTCTGGTTTAGGATAGGAAATAAACCTACCCCTAGGTCTTACTGCATCACCCTTCCATTTTAAGACTGGTTCACCAGGAAATTCTAAGCTCACTATTTTGGTTCTACAACCCACTGTGGCATAACAAGACTCTAACCAATCCATGCCCATGATCACATCGAAGTCTACCATCTCCATTCTACTAACTCTGCTACAGTAAGGCGATGATATACTTTGACTGGACATCCTCTGTAGATACATCTTGTTATAACTAGTTCTCTAGCTGGAGTGGATACTTCAAAAGGTTCACACAACTTTTTCTGGTTCTATCCCAAATTTCTAAGCAATAGATGGAGTTACATAAGATAGGGTGGATCCCGAATCTATAAAAGCATAGACATCAAAAGTGAATATCATTAGCATACCGTGACAACATTTCCCCGAGCCTCCGTATCCTTACAGTCTGCCAAGGCATACAAGTGGTTTCGACCACCGCTTGCATTACTAGACTTTGCTATACCGCGCCCTTGTTGGGCCTGAGAGTTATGAGGGGCTGCTAAATTAGTGGATTGATCCATATTGCCTCCATTGTTCTGCTTTGCTGATGGACAACCCCTCAAGAAGTGGCCTTGTTGACCTCACCCAAAGCAACCATTTGTGCCCGAATGACAGAACCATGGATGCCTTTTACCACATGTGTTGCAAATAGGGAAACCAAGGACTATGTAGACCACACTAGAATGTGATTGTGAGTCTGCTGTTTTGAAATTCTGGTTTTGCTTGTTGAACTTTGACCTCTGAACTGGTGCACTAGCTGAAGATGGAGCAGGTCTTGATTTTGATTTCTTCTAAAATTGGTGATTGCCTCCTGCTTGAGATCCCCCATGGTTGAAATTTCCTGCAGACTTAGCTCTCTTGCTGGATTCCCTGTCCTTCTCTTTCTATAGCCACTCTTTTTCCTTTAACCTGTCTTCATTCCCTTGAACAATGCAACCATCTTAGTGATGGTCATATCATTATTCTAAGCAGCTACATTAGCATCAGCAAACAAGTCATCTGAAAGCCCTAAAACAAACCGCCTAACTCTAGCCCTACTTATGCAGAGAGACAAACTTGAGGTAGTACTCATTCACACTCATATCATTCTATTTAAGTCTTTCAAACTCCAAAGCCTTAGCTTCCAAGACCTCAATGGGTAGAAAATGCTCAAGAAACTCATCTGTAAACTCCTTCCAAGTTGCAGAAGCCGTATCCCCCCCTCGGGACTCTTCCCATGTTTCATAACAAGTGTTGGCAACATCCTTCAGCTGGTACGCAACAAGCTCTGCTGGCTAGTATGCATCATTCGAAATATCTTTTGAACCTCATCAATGAAGTTCTCTGGATCCTCATATTTTTTGACCCTGTGAAGACTGGAGGTTTCATGTTGAGGAATTTTTTGGAACTGGGACTACCCGTCTCATAAACAACACTTGATCCATGCCTTTGAGCTTGGGTAGACACAATCTAGGTGAGCAACTGGATAGCTCCCCTGGCATCCATGTCTAAAGCACTTGGCATTGAGTTCGATGAAACCCCTTAGGCCGGAGTGTCCACCTCTTAAACAACATTAGTCGTAGCCCACTAGCTAGTAGCTGAGGCCCTCCTAAATGTCTTGGTGGTCAACTTGGACACGACTTCATAGACTCCCTAGGACTTCTAAACCTGGGCTCTTATACCAAGCTTTATCACGCCCTGAACTATGTCCTGCGTGTAACACGGCACTCGGTGCCTGACTGCATGTGACCGAGCTAACCAACTGTATGGCTGGATCAACATATGGTATAACTATAAGCTAGATGTAAATATATAACATGATGATCTACTAAAGAGTCTGACTGAAATATCATAGATGCAAAAAATACTGGAAGGTCTGCAAGTATAAACGAGTAGCCAACAAGGCTAACACATAAAAGACTTCTAATATCTGACTGACTGGGTTATAGTCTACGAAGCCTCTAAAGAATTCTGAAAATGCTAACTATTTACTAGGACAAGGTCCCGGATAAACCTTATTAACTGAAATACTATAATGACTGAAAAAGGGAGGGATAATGCCTCGAAAGACTGGGGCTCACCAATAGCTGATACGAGATGTCCTAGCAAGTAGAATCGTCAACCTGTAAATCGTTACCTGCATAGCAAAATGTAGGCCCCAGGCAAAAAGGGACGTCAATACATTTGAATTACACTGGTATGTAAAACAATTGACGGAACGAACCGTAAATATTGTAACTGAAACTGATAACTGATAACTGAACTAAACATAGGAAGTAAGGTTATGAATACTCCCTCTTCTGAATGATGAACCAACTGTTTATCTGAATAAATAGACTACAGCCTCAATATATATATATATATATATATATATATATATATATATATATATATATATATATATATATATATATATGTGTGTGTGTGTGTGTGTATGTACACAAATTGTGGCCTCGGACCCAAGTATACGTATACATAATTGTGGCCTCAGGCCCAAATACAGGTATCAACATTCAGGAACTTAGAATTAGGAATTGAGAATCATACTGCAATACATCATAGTGAAATACATGATACCGAAATAATTAATAGGGCTAGATTGAGATGTGTATTCATAATAAGTGGATTTGTCATAATTGAAACTCATAGAATATAGAATGATTATGAAATTATACCATCTAGAGAATATAAGTTCTGCTACTATTCATGGAACTAGGCATAATTACTTTCCGAGGAAACTAGTAATAGTCATAATGAATGGGATGTAGGGAGAATCACAGACATTCCCAAATGCAAAAAGTTAGCCTCACATACCTCAATTTCACCCCTTAGTGATACTACAATGATCCAAAACACTAAGAACCTTCAATCTATAATAGCAACATCCAATGGAACAAATATTGGTAACAAATTCCATAACTTAAGCCATTTAGGCATATTATCAAACACTGTGTAGGCATAAATCTCTACATCCCACCACGATATATTTAGTTCATCCAACTACTACCATTCATCAACAATTTATCCCATCATCATGATTAACCAATTTATAACTTCCAACATCACATATGTGATCATCCATCCACACCCAACCAATAAAGTTCCATTAAATAATCATCTATTCTGTCTCTACCATAGTTATGTAATTAGATTGGGAATTTAATGGCTTCCAATCACCATAACAAGAGTTCTATTACTTATTCATACTCATATTCCCTTAATAAATCCATACATGTAAGTCTAAGGGTGTAGGATTACCTTTTTGGAAGAAATCTTACAAAAACCTCCTTTGAGTTCTTGAAGGAATTTCTTGAAAATTTATATATGTTATGTGTAGATTTCATCAATACTAGTGTAGAAATGATGGATTTCACACCAAGATAATGGGTATTGATTACCTTTAAGAGGGTAGGATTTGGTGCTCTTGAATGGGTGAAGAAGAACCCTATGGGTCGTTCAAATAGAACGGGGAAAATAAATCTCGAAGTTGTGCTTATAAGCCCAGATTTCGGACGCAGATGTGGATGTTTCGCATCCGAGTAGTCCTCTGCTCAGGACCTCGGATGCTACGTAGATGCTATGGCAGCACTTCACTGCCAGCCCCTCTTTTCGGACGCGGCCTCGGATGCTTTGAATCCACGCAGCCATCTGCCAGCCTTTGGTAATTTTGTCATAACCTCTTTTAAGAAAGTCCAAATAATGATCCGTTTAAAGCGTTAGAAACTAGACTGAAAGACCTTTCATTTGATAGGTTGTGCATCATCTTACACCTTATATAACTGTAGATATGTTCATCGAGATTATGGTTTTGTGCGCACTCATTTGGAATTTTAGTCTATCATGTAATTTTCCGACTTGGCTAAGACTTAGGTCTCTTCTTGGACCTTAAATCACTTATGATATGCCTCGTAAACTTATTATCATAAAAAATTGATTACCATCACGTTAATACTCATTTAATATATCCACAACCAATTTGAATTTACTGGGGTGTTACAATATACGCACCACCTGATCAACTGGTATATGTTGATGATTTTGCCCACAGTGGCCGAGATGATATGATGGGATGTCCTCAGAGACCTGATGATGTTATGAAACATGTACCTATGCACGACATGACATTCATATGCATATGCATGACACTATAAGTATTTCATGATTTACTGAGTTATCTAGACTTACAGGTTGAGTCATTTACTCTATATTTCTTCCATGTCTGTTATGTACTTATTTATGTGCCTTACATACTCGGTACATTATTCGTACTGGTGTCCCTTTTTCCTGGGGACGCTACATTCCATGCCCGCAGGTCCCGATAGATAGGTTGAGAGTCTTCAAAATAGGCTATTAGCTCAGTGGAAGATGTTGATGCGCTAATTTGCTCCAGATTTGCTTGTTTGGTCAGTATGATTTAGACGCGCATTGTTTGGTATGGCGGGGCCATGTACCAACCTTTATGTTAAGTGTGTACTCTTAGAAACATATAGACAGATGTCATGTATACGAATGATTTTATGGCCTTGTCGGCCTAAGCTTTGAGTATATAAAGGATCATGCCGGCCATATGGGCTCGTACGTCATATGTATAAGTTTGGATTACATGTTGGGTCGTCCAGTGTCGGGTAGTTTCCCCATGATTTATTCTACTTATCTGACGACAACCTCTCTGAGTCATTTACCTATGATAGTATGATACAAAATATACGTTACGTAGGTACTCGATTGAGTAAGGTACCGGGTGCCCGTCGCGGCCTATCGGTTTGGGTCGTGACAGATAAATTCATTTTCTAATATTTAAAACTTACTAGACGGTGATCAAAAGCTGTGAATTTGATTTATTCAACTTTTAGTGGATTGTTTTGTAGTCCACTCATTACTTTTGTTAAAATTAGGGTAAAATGCTGCTCCATTTTTGTTACAGATTAAGTTACTTTTGTTTTATAAATGATAGAGTCATTCGTAACTTGATAATAGCTTCACTATCATTGTTGTAGATTAAGGTGCAGTGTGCTGGGTTTTGCATTGTTATTGGATTGATTTCTACAAGGTATATTAAGGCTATCCCTTCTTTCTTTTTGTCATGATCCATATGATACAACAAAATAAGCAAACATGCAACTTTCAAAATGGCTCTATTCTTAGAAGTACTAGGGTTGCCTATGTTCTTGATTCCCTATATGTCATATTATTATATCGTTTGTTCATGTGTCTAAGAAAATACGTAAGTTGATAAATTTTATTTCGTGATTTTTATGTATTGTATTCATTTATACATGTACATTGACCCATGACCCGATGGTGTTATATATGCGTATATTATAAGTATACGGGGTATGGGGAAAGGTTATGGCATTATATACGTACCGCCACCTGATCAGCTGGTATATGTTGATGATTTTGACCACTAAGGCCGAGATGATATGATGTGATGCCCTCAATGGCTTGACGATATTATGTACTCATATGCCTATGCATGATATGACTTTTATACGCATATGTATGACATTATAAATGTTTCATAATTCACATAGCTATTGTGACTTACAAGTTGAGCCCTTTACTCCATGTTTCTTTCATATCTTTTATATATGCGTATATTATATGTATGCACGGTATGGAGAAAGGTTATGGCTTTATATCATACCACCACCTGATCAGTTGGTATATGTTGATGACTTTACCCACTAAGGTCTAGATGATATGATGAGATGCCCTCAGAGGCTTGATGATATTATGTACATATATACCTATGCATGATATGACTTTTATACGCATATGCATGATGTTATAAATGTTTCATGATTCACATAGTGTTATATCTCGCGTTTTCGTACGTTAAAATTTTGTTTTCAGTTAACCGACGTAGACTCGGGGATAAGATCATCTTGACATTAACATATTTACGTTATTTTTAACAAGCAATAAATAAGTGTCTTGAAGCACAAATGGTACACGAATTAAAGAAACCGAGTTTTGTTGAAAATGGCCAATTTGAAATAAAATACGGGTTGAGCGACAATGCCCTATGATTATGAACTAGTACCATGAAGGTAACACATGACCAGGGTAGTATAATGCCCGATGATTGATTACATAACTCAGAGAGGAAGTCCTAAGCAGGCTTCCTATAGTGTAACTTCTTATTTTCATTGTGTAATTCAATTTATTGTTGGTCTGTAATAATTTGTAAACAAGTATTGGGGTTTTATAGTTAAAAGGATGGGGTAAATATGTATGTTATAGTTGTTAAGGGTAGAAAATATGTTATTAGGTTTATGTTCCTAATTGCGTAATAAAAACCATGCTTAGGGCTCATACATGCATTAGAAACCTTGTTCTAAGGTCTAATGTTTATTATTTCAGCATGTGCACCCCTTAAAAAATTATGTGTTAAAATATGCTAATAATTAGCACTTTACTATTATGTACTACCCTACCATGTGCATTTAGAAATCCCGCTCTTAGGAAATTCTGCAATCTTACCATATGCATTTAGAAATCCTGCTTTAGGAATTCTGCATCATAAGTTTTATACATGCATATTAGATACCATGTTTTAGGATCTTATTCGTATTTGCATTCACACTTAGTGTAAACTGCTGATTATAAAAGAGGTAAAAACAGTTTCACACTTGCTTATCCTGTCTAAAATAACAGGTAATAATCTCTGCATTTGGCTAGAACAACATGCTCTTAGGGTAAAATAAGCTCCAAACTATTTTAATAACTCGAATAACTACTGCATCTTGCTTTTCGCCTAGGCAAGACTTAGGTAATAACTTAAATAAAACTGGAACTGCCTTTGTTTAATTATCAACTATTAAAATCAGTAGGCAAGCTTAATTTGGACTTCTTTTCTGAGTTATGCGATAGATCTAATTCTGATGTAATCGTTTAGATACCATGCTTAGAATTCTGCATTCAGACCTTATTTGTGTACAAGTCATGTTGTCTAGGTGCATTATTTGTGGATGTATATCTGAGCCTTCTACTTGTTTCCGTGTTTTCCCCCTTTAAATGCAGTCCTATATGTTCTTGCTTGTCGCTTAATATTTTGCCTTTAAACCTGAGGGTCTACCTAGAACTTCCCTAATAGGATAGAAGTCCTAAACTCCTCTGAGACTAATAGGAAGGGATGGGTAACAACATGCAATAAGGGTTGAGACCAACCCTCACTTTAATTACCTCCACGGGGGGGAGGGGAGGGGGGGGGGAAGGATAGATATGGATATGATGACCGGTGCACTAATACGATGTGTAGCCCCTCTTCGAGGAGTGTCATACCGGGTATTGCATTAATGTGATCCATATTACAAACAAACCTAGAACTCCCCCTTACGTTCATAAGCATGCTTAGATTGTAACTCTTTTCAAAATCTTTTTTTTTTCATTAATCGTTTTCAAACACTTGTGTATTTAAACCTAAATTCCCTACTATTTGACCCTTACTTGTCTACTTGCTAATTTCACAAATTCACAAAAACTGTCTGGCCGGGAACCACACTAGTGGATCTTGAGGGGTGCCTAACACCTTCCCCTTAAGATAATTTCAAGACCTTACCCTGTCTTTGGTTACCAAAATGTAGCTGCAAATGAACCCTATAGGTGCCCTAACACACCTTAAAAATCGTTAGGTGGCGACTCTCCGAAATTGCAAGAACCCCTTCCCAAAAGGAAAGAGTTATCCCAACCCAAAATGTCATAAACCCGATTCCGTGAGGAAAAAAGGGGGCACGACAGCATGGCGACTCTGCTGGGGATATTTAGGCTTTTACCATTTCATACCGTTTTTGTGAATTTGTACCCCTCCCTATGTACAATTACTTGTTTAATTTCTTTAAGCATTTAATTTCTTCTTCAAAAGTAAAACTGACATATCTTTCTTGTTTCCTTCCTTTACTGTTGCTTTAAATTATAAAACTGCTGTATTTATCGCTTTCTTAACGTGCAAATACATGTCAACATGCTTTTAATTATTGCATAATCATGCTCAACATCATACTTCACTCGTGCTAAACAAATACTATAGCAATGCTTGATGAGTGGTTGCGCCCTTCCTATATCATTACCCCCTAAATTCGGAAAGGCTTATTTGCGGTAAAACTAGATGATCAGTGGTGCAGTCGACAGTTCCGTGCCTTCCCCCTTCAGTTGTCCGCTCAAGGGTACCAGTCTAAAACCCCGTAGAAACCTTACTTTGTTTAAATTGTGCATGCATCATGGTCAAACATAGTCGGGTCAGTTATGTTGTCCGCATAATGATCCTTTAAGATAGCTTTGTCCAAAGTTCACTGGGTTTCTCTAAGCCCAAACGGACATCATCACATTCTGTGCATTTATTTGGAGAACTACATGCTTCATGCTAATTGTTGATATTAAATAGTCGAGTCTGGTGGGGGTGAGGGCCTAACCTTGTTTGTCTTGTAGAAAATGAAGAACGAGGTCCCTAGCTTCGATATGGTTAGCATACCCTCACTATTGCTAGACTGGTGGAGGAATCTTCCGTCAAATGACTAAATCAACGAATGGAAAGAGAGGGCCACCAAATACAGCAAAAAGCCGGAATATCTAGAATACAACTTGTTGGAATTAGAAGGAAAGGTGAGGAAGAGAGTCACCGATTGCTAGAACACTGAGGGAAATGAAGGAGAACATTTGGCAAAGGCATTTTTACCGGTGAACCTACGCGAACTGGAGGATTTGATCAACGAGAACATTCAACCTGAGGAAGGTCATTCTGGGACCAAGTAGATATGAATTTACCTTTTTCGCTTTATGAATGTAATAAGGCTAATGACCATTAGTGACTTTTATTTCTTGTTTATTTAGTGTCATTTTGGGATTCACCCATTTTTTATCAATAAAATGAGGCATTTAGCATTCTAAGTTCTCCAAATCAAATTTGTCGCTCGACTTACCTCGGGCACAAAGTGGTTCCCAAATAAGGACACGCTTTACATTCCCACACTATGTGTTTAAATATTGCAATACTTTTTATAATCCTCACTCACTTGATTACCTTTTGTTTTTATCTTTGTTTTTATTACTCCTCTCCCTAAATGTTAGTTCGTGCACTCTGACATCATCATCTTATTTCACAAGATCCAAGGGCCCTCCACCCACTCCTCATCTTAGTCCTATCAAAGGCAAGAACAAAGGCAAAATGGAAGATTTAAACAATATCAGGAAAAAGAACACAGCTGAACGGGTTGAGGCCACTGATGGCCAGGGTATTCGGGTTCCTAACGAGAATGTGTCACAACTTGAACAGAAATTGTTGAAGTTCCAGGAAGAGCTCGATAAGGTTCGGAATCTGGCAAGCCTGTCATTTTCCATCAGCACCCCAGATATCAACTTCCCCAACACTCTAAACCCTACACCTACTCTGAATATCCCAAAACGACCGAATCATCCCGCTCCTTACCATCCCGTTGCTCCACCAAGGAACCAATGTAACACTTGCCATACCCCAAACAACACTCCACAACTCATCCTAGAACCTCAGAACTCCACAAACGATCATTTCCACACCCATACACTAGGCCACCATAACACTCCTATCTTCGTGGAGACCATGCCACACTCCACCCAACCTACCTTGGGAACACCTGAGTCTGATTAAAAGGATCTGCTTATCAGGAACTTGGCCGAGAAACTTAAGAAATTGACTAGCCAGATTCAGGGCGTTGAGGGAAGCAAATGAATCGAGGGGTTGAACTATTAGGATCTTTGCATACAGGCTAATGTTGAATAGCCCGAGGGGTACAAACCTCCTAAGTTCAAAATGTTTGATGGTACGGGTGATCCAAGGGTCCATCTAAGGACATATTGCGACAAGCTGGTTGGAGTATGGAAGGATGAAAAGATCCACATAAAGCTGTTCATGAGGAGTTTGAAAGGAGATGCATTATCTTGGTACATTAGCCAAGATCCCAAGAATTGGTCAAGCTGGGTAGGCATGGCTTCTGACTTTATAGACCGATTCAGGTTTAATACAGAGAACGCACTAGATGTGTTCTATATCCAGAACTTGAAGAAGAAGCCCACAGAGACATTTTGCGAGTATGCTACTAGCTGGAGGTCCGAAGCTGCTAAGGTCAGACCCGCCTTAGAAGAGGAGCAAATGAACAAGTTTTTTGTCCGGGCCCAGGACCAGCAGTACTATGAGCGGCTGATGATGATTGAGAACTACAAGTTCTCTGACTTTATCAAATTGGGTGAAAGAATTAAAGAATGTATCAAACGCGGTATGGTTACAAACTTCGAGACCTTGCAGGCTACAAATAAGGCTTTACAGTTCGGTGGTATGTCCAAGAAAAGGGACATAGGGGACGTGATGGTTGCATAGAGGACCAAATCTCCCCGCAAATACCTAACTTACCCAACACCTCCACTCACATACCAACCAACCCCAAATTACCAAGCACCCTCACCCTCTTACCAAGCTCCACCACAAACTTATCAGTCATCTCCACCTCCTACATATCAACCTATTTTACCCAGATACTCCCAAACCGCTCATGTCTACCAAACCTATAATGCTCAACCATCTCATTATCAATCCCCCTACACGCCAAAATTTCCTTAGACCTCGACCTAATTTTGATCGTAGACCTCCAAAATAATATACAGCCATCGCTGAACCCATCGACCAGTTGTATGAGAGGCTCAAAGCTGCTGGTTATGCACCCCCATCCCTGATGCGACCCTTGAGAATCCTTCTCAGTGGGTTAACCCAAACAAGTCATGTGTATATCACACTGGCATGAAAGGGCACACCATGGATGAGTGCCACTCCTTGAAAGACAAGATACAGTCTTTGATTGATAACAAGATCATTGTGGAAAAGGAGCCCACTCCAAACATTCGCAACAACCCTCTGCCAGACCATGAGGGTGGAGGAATCCACATGATTGAAATAGAAGATGACTGGGATCCCGAGGGATTAATCAGGTTGATTGCAGAAGGTGATGACCCAAAGAAACCAACAATTACTCTCAATCCAATCATAGTCCAGATCCAACGGTCTGAGGACGCCGAGGTAAATATATTTGTACCTCTTGAGTTTGAAGCAGCGCCACCCATAAAGACACCGACACCAATTTAGGTTGAATTCGTGTCTCCGGCAAATGCACTTGCACCATTTGAGGTTGCGGTCTTGCCATCCAAGGCACATGTTCCGTTCGGAGTGAGGATAGTCGTGCCGATCCCAGTGGTGATGTCAACCATGATGTCATTCTATACAAAGGCTGTACCCTAGGAGTATACAACCGAGACAAGAAGGAATGGCAAGGTCAGGATTGAAGAAACTATCACAGCGCAGGGTATGACAAGAACTGGTAAAGTCTATACCCCTGAACATCTAGCAGAATCAAGCAAGCAGGCCTCCAATCGGCCGCCCCTCATTGAGACAAGTCCGAATGACCTTTGGAGGAAGATACAAGCCAAGGAATATTCAGTCATCGACAAGTTAAACAAGACGCAAGCACAAATATCCATTCTCTCCTTGCTGCAAAATTCTAAAGCGCACAAGAGTGCTCTATTAAAGATGCTAAATGAAGCGTACGTACCGAGTAACATCACTAGCGGGGAAGTGGCTAATATGGTAGGACATGTTCTAGAAAGCTATAAGATCACCTTCCATGAGGACGAGATGGCACTTGAAGGGCTGGGGCACAACAAAGCACTGCACATCACCGTGCAATGCAAAGATTATTTCATCACCACAATCCTGATCGATGGAGGTTCCAGCCTCAACATTTGTCCGCTGGTAACGCTCAAGAAGTTGGGTAAAGGGCTGCATGAGATAAAGGATGGAGCAATCAATGTAAAAGCCTTCGATGGTTCTCAGAGGTCAACCATTGGTGAGATTATTCTATGCTTGCACGTGGGACTAACCTGGTTTGAGGTTGACTTCCAGGTGATAGATGTAATGGCGTCTTAAAACCTGCTGCTGGGATGGCCATGGATTCATGCTGCTGGGGCCCTAGTATCAATGCTGAATCAGGCAGTAAAGTTTGAATGGAATCACCAGGAAGTGATCATTCACGATGACGGTAGCAACCCAATATACAATTGCCAGACCATTCCGACAATCCAGGGAAGTAGGAAGCTAGGTGGAGAAACTTACCACCACATTGAATGGGTCAATGCTATCGACAAAGACAAATGGTGGGATAGAAAAATTGAAAGTATACTAAGTTGGAGTGGGTACGAACTCGGCAAAGGGCTTGCAAGAACCTCTAGGGAATCTCTAAGCCCATAAAACCCAAGAAACATGGCACTACCTTCTGTTTGGGTATGAATACACCTGGGACGAATTCAATAACTGGTCGCCACCATGGCACGGTCCTTACTACCCACTAGAGCAGCCAATACCACATCTAGCGCAGACCTTCCAACAGGCCGACATTATTTATGGGTCAGATGAAGAAGAAGCACCTACAACAGTAAAGAACTTGTTTCTGGAGGACAATGATATGGACTGTTGCATTATTATCGAGGAGGAGGGGGAGGAAGGCCCTTCCATACAGGCTGTGAGTAGAGGAGCACATCTCAATAATTAGACCATCTGGACAACCAAAGCCCGATGTGCTTTGGGGTAGCAAGGCTAAAACAAGCATTATTTACTATTTTATTTACTAAATGATTTTCTTCTCGCATTTTTCAATTTCTGCAATAAGATCTTCAATGTTCAAAATAGTTATTCAATTTATCAAAAGCATTTTTGATTTTTCTTATGAATTAATATTTATTGCTATCATTTGCTCTCCTTACTTCACTAATACAACATTACTATTACTTATATTGATGAAACAATGACTGTGACATGCATTGAGACAACGCAACATACAGACCTTGATTCAGAGGAAGATTACATACCTGACGAGATTGTCAAAGAAGTTGAGAACTTTGAGAACAGACCTAAGTCCAACTTGGACGAAACCAAAATTGTCAACCTAGGAGATGCAGAAAACGTCAAGGAAACACGGATCAACATTCACCTATCGCCATCAGAGAAGAAGGAATACACAGAATTTATAAAGGAGTATGAGGACATATTCGCCTGGTCATATGATGACATGATTGGTCTAAGTACGTCTATTGTGGCTCACAAACTGCCAACCGATCCAATGTGTCCACCAGTAAAGCAGAAGCTCAGGAAGTTCAAGCCTAATATGTGTTTGAAAATCAAAGAAGAAGTCAACAAACATATCAAAGCTAATGTTCTCAGGGTAGTTAAATACCCGACCTGGTTAGCCAACATTGTGCCAATGCCAAAAAGGATGGGAAGGTCAGATTCTGTGTCGACTATCGGGATCTCAACCGGGCCAGTCCGAAAGACGATTTCCCTTTGCCAAATATAAACATCCTGATTGACAATTGCGCCAAGCCTGAGTTACAGTCATTCGTAGACTGCTTCGCTAGTTATCATTAGATTTGGATGGATGAGGATGATGTTAAGAAAACTACTTTCATTATGCCATGGGGAGTGTACTGTTACAAGATGATGCCATTCGGCCTGAAGAATGTAGGGGCTACCTGCATGAGGGCCATGACTACCATTTTCCATGATATGATACACAAGGAGATAGAGGTATATGTAGATGATGTTATTATCAAGTCCAAGAAGGCCGTTGACCACATGGAAGACCTGAGGAATTTCTTCAATAGACTGCGGAGATACAACCTGAAACTAAACCCCACAAAGTGCGCATTTGGGGTTCCTGCTGGAAAATTGCTTGGGTTTATTATAAGCCGATGAGGAATAGAACTGGATCCATCAAAAGTCAAAGCCATTCAAGAACTACCACCGTCAAATAACAAGAAGGATGTGATGAGTTTCTTGGGAAGGCTTAACTACATCAGCCGATTCATAACACAGTCTACAGTTATCTGCGAGCCAATCTTTAAGATGTTAAAGAAGGACGCCGCTACCAAATGGACCGATGACTGCCAAAAGGCCTTCGACAGAATCAAAGAGTACCTATCAACACCACCAGTCTTAGTCCTGCCCGAGCCAGGTAGACCCTTACTACTCTAACTTGCAGTGTTAGACGGAGCTTTTAATTGCGTTCTGGGGCAGCACGATGAAACAGGGAGGAAGGAGCAAGCCATTTATTATCTCAGTAAGAAGTTCACCCCGTATGAGGCCTGGTATTCTCTGTTGGAATGCACCTATTGTGCTTTGACATGGGTAGCTTAGAAGCTGAGACATTACTTCTGTGCCTATACTACATATCTCATATCGAGAATGGATCCCTCGAAATACATCTTTCAGAAGCCCATGTCCACCGGCAACTTAGAAAGCGGTCAAGGGAAAAGCACTGACAGACCACCTCGCTGAAAACCCCGTGGATGGGGGATACGAACCCCTGAAAACATATTTTCCTAATGAAGAGGTATCATTCATAGGAGAAGACATTACAGAATCCTATGACGGTTGGAGAATGCTCTTCGATGGAGTAGCAAACTTCAAAGGAGATGGCATATGAGCAGTCCTAATATCAGAAATCGGTCAGCATTATCCGGTGTCTTCCAAACTCAGGTTCCCATGCACCAACAATATGGCCGAGTATGAAGCCTGCATCTTAGGGCTCAAAATCGCCCTTGACATTAACGTTCAAGATCTGCTAGCGATTGGAGATTCAGACTTACTTATACATCAGGTACGAGGAGAATGGGCAACCAAGAATACTAAGATACTCATATATCTGCATCAAGTACATGATTTGAGAAAAAGGTTCACAAAGACGGAATTCCAGCATGTTCTCATAATCCAGAATGAGTTCGCCGATACATTGGCTACCCTATCACCTATGATACATCATCAAGACAAGAATTTCATTGATCCCATTCCGGTGAGAATCCATAATTAGCTAGCTTACTGTGCCCATGTCTAAGAGGAAGCAGACAAAAAGCCTTGGTTTCATGATACAAGGAATATTTGACAAAAAGGGAATACCCGGAGCTTGTTAATCCTATTCAGAAACGCACACTTCGGAGATTGTCCAAAAACTTCTTTCACAGCGGAGGAATCCTATATAGAAGGACTCTCGATTTAGGATTATTAAGATGTGTCGATGCAAGGGAAGCATCCAGGCTACTAGAGGAAATTCATGCTACGACCTGCCATCCACATATGAACGGTTTTGTCTTTGCAAAGAAGATACTCTGGGCTGGTTATTTTTAGATGACTATGGAAACAGACTGCGTCCAGTGTGTTCGAAAATGCCATCACTGTCAGATACATGCAGACATGATAAAGGTACCTCCGAGCGACCTCAACATAACAAGCTCACCGTGGCCATTCTCTGCTTAAGGAATGGACGTTATTGGACCAATCGAGCCTGCCGCTTCCAACGGACATAGGTTTATCCTAGTAGCCACCGACTATTTCACCAAATGGATTGAAGCAACATCTTACAGAGCAATAACTAAGAAAGTCATGGCAGACTTTGTTCGTGACCGCATTGTTTGTCGATTCGGAATTCTAGAGTCAATCATTACTGATAACAGCTCCAACCTCAACAGTGACTTGATGAAAGCTATGTGTGAAACTTTCAAGATCAGACACAAGAATTCCACAGCCTACAGGCCTCAAATGAATGGAGCTGTAGAAGCCACCAACAAGAATATCAAGAAGATATTGAGGAAAATTATAGAGAGTCATAAATAGTGGAAAGAGAAGTTATCATTTGCTCTACTGGGGTATCGCACCACAGTCTGCACATCAATCGGGGAAACCCCCTATATGCTGGTTTACGGTACATAGACTGTCATTCCCGCTAAAGTAGAAATTCCTTTACTAAGGATCATTCAAGAAGCTGAGCTCGATGATGCAAAGTGGGTAAAAAGTCGTTATGAGAAATTAGCCCTTATAGACGGAAAGAAAATGAATGCAGTTTGCCATGGTCAACTCTATCAAAACAGAATGTCCAGAGCCTTCAATAAAAGAGTCAAGCCAAGATAGTTCACACCGCGGGGAAGCTAGTCTTAAAGAAAATTTTTCCGCATCAAGATGAAGCCAAGGGGAACTTTTCTCCCAACTGGTAGGGTCCATACTGTAAGCACGTGATTTTTGCCCAATATGAGAATTACTCCCAAAAAATTCAAAAATAAAATGATTTTTCTTGGTGTGCAATTTTGTGATATTTTGTGATATTTTTGAATAATTATTTGTATTTGTCTGTGAATGTTTATTTGTTAAATTAATAAAAATACAAAAAAATGTCGCATTTTGCATGTAGGATTTAATCCTACAATTGTTAGTAATTAAGTTTGTTTTACAAAAAAATAAAAATTACAAAAATAGGCATCGTTTGCATTTTTAGCATTTAATGTCCAAATATACAATTTTATGCTTAATTATTACTTAATTGTGCGTTAATTGTTATTGGGAGTTAATTTGCGCTTTTATAACTTAATTTAGTTCTTAATAAAAATTTAAGTATTTTTATAATTTAGTTTTAGAAAAATAAAAGAAGAAAAGAGAGCAAAAATATAAAGAAAGTCGGAATTGGGCCTCTTCTTCAAATTCAAGCCACAAGCCCAAAAAATACCCAATCTTCCAAAACGACCCAGTCCATTTCGAACTGGGTCGACCCAATCCAAACCCAAAGACCCAACACCCCTATTATCTTACATTTTTACAAAACAAACAAAAGAAAACCCTAAAAAAAAAAAAGCTAAGCCATCCGCCCCACCTCCCTATCTTCTTCTTCTCCAAGCTTCACCAAGCTCCAACCATGGCTGCCCTTTACCCTCCATTCTCACGTCCAAACGACTCTTCGCGTCCTCTTCGTCGAGATGAAGTTTGAGCTCAGACTGCCATGGCTTCCACCCTCCCCCGTCCGACAACCACCACGACCACCCCTTCACAGCTTCCCCCGACATCTACTTCATCCCATCATCGTCCCCATCTAGGCAGCCATGAACGACCCCCTCCAGCTTCATGTTCTTCGCAACGCACCCAGCAGCTCCCAGCCTCCATCATCGTCGTCGTCGAACCCGAACCAGCAACGACCAAACCTGCCCGCGCCACCGCTGCTGCTGCCGTTCCAGCTGCTCCAGCTTCTGCCTCGTCGAGCTGCTGCTGTTCGGCGTCGACCAGCTGTTGCTGCTTCACGTTTCTGCTTCTGCTGTTGCTTCATCTTCTTCGTTATGTCAAAGTTTCGTTGGTTTCATTTAGAGTTCGTTCGATGTTCGTCGTTGGTCATTTACGGTTAGTTGTTCTAAGTTTTATTTCGTCCATAATTTGTTTGATATTTTTAGATTTTGAATTAGCATAAGTTTGCTTTATTTTTCTTATTTATTTTTAGATAAAAATTGTTAGTTTAATTATATTGTTGTTAGATTTAAGTTGAAGTTAAATTGATTATTTAAAGATTAGTGATTTGAATATGTTTATTTGTTTTGTTTAAGTTTAATTCGAAGCTTGAATAAAGTTTGCTTGTTATTGTTGTTGAATCTTTTCATTTATGTCCATACTTTGTTTGATTGTTCTTGAATCCGAAATTAGTATAAGTTTGATTTTCTTGTTTATTGTTTATCATTTATGATTATTTCTTGAGTTTGTCTCATAATCTTGTTTAAGTTTAATATAGGAATTGTTGGTTGTAATGTTGTTAGATTTTAAGTTCAAATGATTATTGAATTTAGAAATCTGAATATACTTGTTTGTTGTTGTGGTTGTTGAATCTGAAAGTAGGTTTGTTTGTTGCTAAAAATATTGTTCAATCAAAATTTTAGTTGTTCTTTGTTGTTCAATTTGTGTTCATGTGATATTGTTGTTGTGTTGTTCATCCGTGTTCATATGATTTGTTGTTTGAATTTATGTAGAAATTGGTCATATTGGCTATATTTTGGTTGAGTTTGATTAATTGATTTGTTATAGCTGATGGGGTAGTTTGGTAAATTGCAGTACATTCGGGGTAAAATGGTAATTGCAATAAGGTCGGAGGGGGGGTAGTTTGGTAATTGAACATTTTATAATTCTTTATGTTAAGCATGGGGGACAAAATGTAATGGGGTGTGGGTGATATAGTTGTTTAATATAAATGGGGGACAAGACAAAATGTAGTGGAGGGGAATATGGTAATTGTTTATGGTAGGCATGATGGACAAGATGTAATGGGTTGGTTTTATATATTAGTTTAATGTAGTGGAGGATGAGTGGGAAGATAATGGGTTTGGTAGGATAAAATGAGTTGATTTTAATTGATTAAAGGATTCTGGGATGGGATATAAAGAAGAGGTCTTAAGAAGAAGAATGGGGAGAAGAATAAGAAAGATAGAAGAGATAGAGAGAAGAATAGAGAGAATAAGAAAGAGAAAAAAAAGACAGAAAACAGAAAAAAAAACGGACAGATAAAGAGAGAAAAAAAGAGCTGAATATTTAAGAGAGAAAAATTCCGAAAAATATTATAGCCTTCAAATAAAAAAAAACTAAAAAAAAAAAATCTTCTGCTTTCTTTCATTATTTGAAATCAGCATTAATTGTTGTTGTTTAATAAAAGCTTGAAGCTTTTGTTTTGGGATTACTACTCCACCGGTCTGTTCCTGGGTTGTTATTGTTGCTGGACTGTAGTTGCTGTGCTGTATTGTTATTACTGCTGCTGATTCTCATCTTCATTTTCTTTTGCTTCCAATATCAGATACACAACTGACACGCTGATTATTGTAAACTGAAACAGGAAGCATGAATACATATGAAGAATGAAATTTTGAAGTTTTAATTTTGTTTTTCTTTGTTCCTTTTGTTGATTGTATTTAAGCTATTTCATGTATTACTGAATAATAATTGGAATGAGAAAAAATAACATAAGAAGTCTTTAATGAATCGGTTTGGCAAAATGGGTTAATTCACTAGTTATGGAAGTTTCAAGATTATCAACAGTAGGTTGATCATGAACAAGTAGCTAAATTTAGCTAAGACATGAATTTAAATTAAACTTCGTAAATTAGGCATTAAGGCATGACTTGAGTTCAAGCAAGATTAGAAGAACGTTTAAGTCTAATAAACTTTCTAATAAGCTTTAGTAATTATGGTTAAATCTAGTTTCAAATGGTTGTGAATAATTAATCTCAATAATTTTTTTTATAACAATGCTTAGTTGTATTTGATTCTTTTGGATATTAGTTATCGAATTTTTATTTTATTTATAATTTCGAAATTTTGAGTAAAATTCCCTTTTTATCAATATTTGTATTAATCTAGCAATTAGCATGCCATGTTTTCTTAAAATAATAAAAAAGGCTAGTAATTAATTAGGATTTTCTTTATTTATTTTAGAGACTAATTTTTATAGAAAAAATGTAGTCGCTTTAAGATTTGTCCATTTAAAATAAATGAGATGAGTCTCGCTTAATAAAATGTATAGATTGCGGGGCCCTCAATAAATGTAGATTTAATTGCTTAGAATTCGAGAGGAGCCGTTTTAGCAAATTTCACGGCCCTACCCATAAATAATAATACGCTAATCGCTTTAGGCACGATTTAATAATAATACATTCTTAAACACGGGTGCGCATTTATGCGACCCAAATCCAAATCCTAAAACATTGAATAAAAATACGTTCCGGATCGCGGGTGCATTTTATGTGACGCAATCCAAAGACATGTTTTTAAACGATGTTCACATTCTTGTAAAAATAATAATAACAATTATGAAAGCGGTAAAAAGATAAAATTTGCACATAAGTTCATATTTGTATAAAATCAGATAATCAAGCCGAATATAACAGTTGAGCGACCGTGCTAGAACCACGGAACTCGGGAATGCCTAACACCTTCTCCCGGGTTAACAGAATTCCTTATCCGAATTTCTGGTACGCAGACTGTAATATGGAGTCATTCTTTTCCTCGATTCGGGATTAAAATTGGTGACTTGGGACACCCTAAATCTCCCAAGTGGCGACTCTGAAATAAACAAACAAATCCCGTTTCGATTGTCCTTTAATTGGAAAAACTCCCCTGTACCCCCGCGGGGGCGGAAAAAGGAGGTGTGACAGCTCTGACGACTCTGTTGGGGATAATAACCCAGAACCACTGGTTCAGGGTTAGAAATTCGAGCTTAGATAAATTGTTATATCTGGCTTTATCTGATTTTTACATGTTTGAGCTTAATGTGCTAAATGTTGCTTTTTACCCATTTTATATTATCTGAATTGTGTATATAAAACTGCTAAAAAAGCCTCCTTCCTTCTGAGTCTTCTGAATTTATGGTGCACACGTGCGCGTGGCCCACCTTTCTGTTAGAAGTCATACCAAATAAGACGAAGTTGGGACAAGTAACTAGGCCGGGTAGACTTTCCTGCTCCCGGTACGTTGCTCGCACTTCGGCTCAAGCTGTCCACTTGGGTAAGCCATGTCTAAAACAATATGCCTCAGGTTTTTCACTTAGAATAACTCAGCTTCATGCCGGATCCCTAGTAGGAACGTTTGTTTGCATCACGTGCATTTGACTTTGGAGGCTCAACACAGGGGTTGGGTCTGTCTAGGACAGGTGTACCAAAAAATGAAAATGACCATCCTGATGCATCTTACTTGCTGCTACTTGCGCATTTATTTGATTCGGACTTGTGTGTTGACTGACTTTTGAATATCAGGAATAATATTTTGAAATTAAAAAAAAAATAGCGGTTAGGGAATTGATTGTTTATTTTTGAAAAAAAAACAATGCCCAAATACTGTCAAAACTCTGCCGAAATTTTGAGAAAATGAAAAAAAATATTTTATTAGTTTGTTTTACTAAAAAGCAAAGGAAAAATAGAAGAAGAAAAAAAGTCGTTGTTCTGTCTTATTTTTTCAAAAAAACAAAAATAAAAAAATAAAAAGGAAAATAGTTTGTCTTCCCGTGAAAATGACAATGAAAAGAGTCTTACTTTTAAAATAGTTTTTTATTTGTTTCTGAAAATGCCAAAATGAAAATGAAAAGAGTCGTGCTTTGAAAGTGGTTTTGTTATATGCTGCCGAAAAGAAAAAAAAATCTTGTTTTAAAATAGTTCAGTTAATTGCCCGAACTACGCAGGTTTGATTCTCACCGGATGTGAGATACGTAGGTAACCCTCATCGGGTCCAACCCCCTTTTGCTAAAATAGCCAAAAACTAATAAATAAATAAAAAAAACGTGTCAAAGTTTTAATTTTGTCATAAATAAGTCGGGCGGTGTCCAACCTCCCCTTTTGCTAAAAAAATAGCCAAAACAAATATGTCAAATTTTAATTTTGTCATAAAGAAGTCGGGTGACGCTGTTTTATCAAGACATAGCCGAATGTTCCCGAAAGGGACGCCAGGAAGGCTGACTTTGCATAAACAGCCACCTTCGGGTCATTTTGTAGATTTGGTTCAGTTGACCCACACAGCCTTAAAAATATTCATCCCCGAGGCGCTGAAGGGCCGTGTTTGCAACACCACGTTTTCATTGAAATTTGAATAAAAAAAGAGTCAGCGGTCAGGTGAACACTGTCTGGATTTTTTAGTCAAAAATAAGCCAAGCCAGCTTCGGCCGCGTCTTAAACCGTTCTTGCCGAAATAGCCTTAGAGTATCTTTCAGTTGTCGAAAGGCTATTTTCGTAAAAGAACGGACAAGTTTGTAAAGTGTCAAAATAATCCTCCCCGACCTCAAAATTCATGTGAGATTTGGAAGGGGCCACATTTGCAAAAATAGCCGTTTGGTTGCATTTGTCAAAACGGGAAAGGAAGCTGGCCTTTTTGTTTTGAGGTTATAAATTTTTTGATTAGAATATGTGGGTCATTTGATTTTCAAGTTTGTAGGTCATCTTTAAACCTTTGAAATCCAGTTGTTTTATTATGAAAATTGATAATTCCAAAGAAAAAAAATGTTTCATTGTTCTTACCCAGTCTATTGGTCCGAACTACGCAAGGTCTGATTCATGCGGGGTCATGATACGTAGGCAATCTCCATAAGATTCGACCACAACAACAAAAAAAAATGAAAAAAGAGAAAAAATGAAAAAAAAAAGTGAAAAGAAAAAAAAATCGAAAAAAAGAAAGAAAAAAGAAAGAAAAAAAAAAGAAAAAAGAATAAAAAAGAGAAAAGATGTTAATAATGGGGACCGACTGAGTCCATTTTAACCTGTTTCGTTTTGAATCACAAAGAAAGAAGGTGGTTGGTTTGTGGTAAGCCGGACAATGACACCCAGAACATCGCGCAGAATCCTTTACTCGCACATCATGATGCACACTTTGCGGGGATCAGGCCTGATAGCAGAAGCACTCAAATCCTATTGGGAACTTGTTGACGGAGGTTGATAATATTGAAGCTGGTAATGGTCTTGGCAGTATTGATGCGAAGCTCAGTGGCTAAGATGCCAGTTTTGATAAAGTGGGAGGACGCTCCGTTCCTTGGTTAGCAAGAGAGAAGCTTGTGGTGGCTTATTTTGTTGTCATTTCTGTTGTCCGGATTATTGTTAGGGTTGTAATCCGGATATTGTCTTGCGTCAAACCTTCTTATCTTTCCATTTTGTCATAGCGGTTTGTTTAAGTTTTGTCCAGGCTATTTTAGGATTTTATTCTGGTTTGTTTCGTTTGTTTTGTTATTCAAACCATTTCACCGGTAATCTAATGCAAAATCCGGTCTTTTTTTATTTCCAGTCAGCTTTTTGTTTAGTCGTTTTATCATTTTTGTTCAATGCCGATTCTAGGGACATGACATGCGCACACAGTTTGGGCCTAGTCTTAAAAGTTAATCATAAAACCTTGGGAAGGTGATCAAAGCATTTAAAGGAAATAAGAACGGTTTGAGATTATTTGGAGCCCGAGTCATGTGGAACTGGGGCAAGTAAAACATAAAGAAAACCGTTAAATGCAAGATTCGCCAAATTGGCATGAGGGTCGTTCATGAGAGTGAGAGTGTCGCCCAACAGTGCTTTAGAAATGACAAATGAAAAAGCAAATGTTTAACATAATTGTCAAGTCCAGCACCATCGGAAGAGACTATAAATCTATGTTCAATTATGTTGTTTGCACTTGGCATGTTTTAAAGGCTGGAATGACGAAGGCATTTTGTTCTGCTACCTAAACACTTTATCCTTTGTTACCCCTTTTGAGCCTTATTTGTTTTTCTTTCGTACCCCTCGTTCGGAATCAATAGCAACGACTAGGAAATATGAGCCTGGAAGGTAAAGAAAAAAAATCAACAAAAAAACGAAAAAAAGAAAAAGAAAAATGATAACAAAAAAAAACAAAAGAAAGTCAGAAGAAAACAGATGAATTGTTAACTACGTTTGACCTGATTCCTCAAAGAGGATACGTAGGCGCTCCACGACTCGGTCATAGAGTGCATAATGGCCACAATGGTCACAGTGCGCATGGTATAATAAAAATTTTAAAAAATATATATATATATAAAAATAATAATAATAAATAAATAATCCCCAAGCAAGAAACTGGGGCAAGGGTTGCGCTTGTTATAAACAAATATGATTTCGAAGGTTGTAATTTTGAACCCCAAATTGATTTGTTTTTGAGCCTTTAATACCCTTTCTTTCTAAGCCTATCCAAAAAACCCACATTACGGTCCAAAGAAAGACCTTCTGATCAGTCTGCAAAAGATGCCAAGTCAGACAAATGAGAGTCTTACCGGCGAACATAACATTCTGTTCCACAGCAGAAAGGACTCTAATCTCCAGCAGAGAGAGTCATACCGGCAACACTCCAAATCCCCAGCTGGAAAGTGATATAAATGAGAGAGTCTTATCGGTGAAAATCTTCACGGACACCATAAGGCGATGAAAGCTGAGAGAAAAACCCAAAATGAGAGAGGCTTGATAGTGAAAACCCTTCGGGCACTACAAGTCGAATAAGATTGGGAATCAGATGGGGGATAGGCCACATATGCATGTCATGACCATTAGAGTCGGTGTCTGCGTTTGATAGGTTTTTATTTATAATTTCTTTTGTTAAAGAGTCATCTTTTTCCTTTGTCTTTTATTCTGTTCCTTTTTATCTTTCTCCTTTCATAGAAAATTCCCCAGTAGAGTCTGTTTGGTCAGAACCAGTGGGAAATGACTTCAAAATAGGCCATCAGCTTTCCAATTATGCAAGACGAGATCTGACTAGTACATCCAAGTGGTATAGTCAGCAAGGAACAAGCGCGAGGCCAGTGTCAAGAAAGATATCCCCAGCAAAAGGGAATTGACAAAAGGATCGACGAGTGTCAAGAGGGATATCCTTGCCGAAATCAAAGGTTATTAAACCTCAAGGCCAAGGCCCGTGGACAAATCAGGGAGAGCAATGAACATGATTTGGGAAATTCATGCGAGACTAAAAGGTCAGGGAAATGCCAGTTTCCGAGCTGTGCCACAAAAGAAGAGGGATATCCCCAGCAGAAAGGGATCATTCCCAGCAAATAACATCATCCCCAACAAGTTGTGGAACGTAGAGCAAGGAAGGAGAAAGGGAAAGCCATCCCCAGTAGGAGTATCACAACCAACCACCGCGTTTTAAACTAACAAATTTTGTTTAATTTGAAACAGGTAAAGGAAATGGCATTGATGACAAAAATGCATGCCATAAGGGAGACTGTCAAACTGGGGCAGAAAATTTTCCTTTCATTTAGAAAATTTTCTGGAAGTCAGGTACCCATTCGAGGAAGAATAAATAATACCGTCCTCAAGGGAAATGGTCTTTGAACCGGTGTTATACCCAGCAGTGTTAAAAAAATAATAATAATGAGTTTTAAAGGAGTTGTATCCCCAGCGGACAAAACCAAAGAGATGAAACTGGTGTTTAGAAAAAGCAAAAGTCATTATCATCCCCAGCAGCTTCCAAAAGAATGAAGCATCGATTTGAAGGGATAAAATTCCCCAGAAGTGTTATCCTCAACAATGTTATCCCAAGAAGATAACACTTTTATCCCCAGCAGTGTTGAGAGAAAATAAAAAAAATAAAAAATTGAAGGAGGGGAAGAAAGGAGACTCCCCTAGTGGTATTATCCTCAGTAATCAGGCATCCACCTGGAGAACAAGGAAGAACTGTTGAAGTATCAGCAATCAGGCGTCCACCTGGAGAACAAGGAAGAACAGTTGAAATATCAGCAATCAGGCGTCCACCTGGAGAACAAGGAAGAACAGTTGAAGTATCAGCAATCAGGCGTCCACCTGGAGAACAAGGAAGAACAGTTGAAATAGCAATCAGGCGTCCACCTGGAGAATAAGGAAGAGCGATGGAAGTATCTGCAATCAGGCATCCACCTGGAGAACAAGGAAGAGAAATTGAAGTATTAGCAGTCAGGCGTCCACCTAGAGAACAAGGAAGAACAGTTGAAGTATCAACAATCAGGAGCCCACCTGGAGAATAAGGGAATACAATTCAAATTTTAAGTAATCAGGAGCCCCCTGAAGAACAGAATGGCGATTTGTTGATTGAAGTTGGGTTGAAGTCAGGAGCCCCCCTGAAGAACAGAATGGCAATTTATGGGTTGAAGTCAGGAGCCCCCCTGAAGAACAGAATGGCGATTTATTGGTTGAAGTCAGGAGCCCCCTGAAGAACAGAATGGTGATTTATTGGTTGAAGTCAGGAGCCCCCTGGAGAACAGAATGGCGATTTATTGGTTGAAGTCAGGAGCCCCCTGAAGAACAGAATAGTGATTTATTGGTTGAAGTCAGGAGCCCGCCTGAAGAAAGGAAAGGCGTTTTATTTTTAAAAGTTGTTAAAATCTCGCCAGCTCAAGAAAGGAATGGCATTTTAGAAAAGTTGTTGAAGTCAGGAGCCCCCCTGAAGAACAGAATGGCGATTTATTGGTTGAAGTCAGGAGCCCCCTGAAGAACAGAATGGCGATTTAGTGGTTGAAGTCAGGAGCCCTCCTGAAGAAAGGAAAGGCGTTTTATTTTTAAAAGTTGTTGAAATCTCGCAAACCTAAAGAAAGGAATGGCATTTTGTTTTTAAAGTTGTTGTTGAAGTTGGGAGCTCGCCCATATAACAGAGGAATACATTTCAGTCTTTTCATTTCAAGTGTTGAAGTTGGGAGCCCGCCCATAGAACAGAGGCATACATTTCAGTCTTTTCATTTCAAGTGTTGAAGTTGGGAGCCCGCCCATAGAACAGAGGCATACATTTTAGTCTTTTCATTTCAAGTGTTGAAGTTGGGAGCCCGCCCATAGAACAGAGGCATACATTTCAGTCTTTACATTTCAAGTGTTGAAGTTGGGAGCCCGCCCATAGAACAGAGGAATACATTTCAGTCTTTTCATTCCAAGCGTTGAAGTTGGGAGCCCGCCCATATAACAGAGGAATACATTTCAGTCTTTTCATTTCAAGTGTTGAAGTTGGGAGCCCGCCCATAGAACAAAGGAATACATTTCAGTCTTTTCATTTCAAGTGTTGAAGTTGGGAGCCCGCCCATATAACAGAGAAATACATTTCAGTATTACTTTTCAAGTATTGAAGTTGGGAGCCCGCCCATACAATAGAGGATTCTATTTCAAGATCAAGTCAGAAGACAATAAAACAGAGGGTTACAACAGGAATCCCCAGCAGGAAACAATAAAAATCCCCAGCACCGGGAAGCAGAAGGTTGCAACAAGAGGTCCCAGCACAAACTCAAGTGCATGTGTCAAAAGGAAGAAAAGCATCGGAAGAAAAGCACCGGAATAAACACAAGCAGATAAGAAAGCAAGGCAACAAGAACAAATTGCAGTCTAGCCTAGCTTCTTGTTTTCTTTTAAGCACGGTGTAACAAGGAGATCGGTAAGCAGTGGTAATAGCATGCAACAACAGTAACATTGCAGTCCCACGGTAGTCCCAGCTACCAAAACTTCCCGAACTACATTGACCTGATTCCTGTTTAGCCCAGGATATGTAGGAAACCTTTGAAGCAAAGGTTCGGTCAAATCTTTTTCAAAAAAATGCTTCACACGGAGTACTCGGATGGGCAAAAATCGCTCGCTTTATCTTTGCACGAAAACCCTTCGTGTCTTCGGGCAAAGAGGGGCAGCTGTAAGCACGTGATTTTTGCCCAATATGAGAATTACTCCCAAAAAATTCAAAAATAAAATGATTTTTCTTGGTTTGCAATTTTGTGATATTTTGTGATATTTTTGAATAATTATTTGTATTTGTTTGTGCATGTTTATTTGTTAAATTAATAAAAATATAAAAGAATGTCGCATTTTGCATGTAGAATTTAATCCTACAATTGTTAGTAATTTAGTTTGTTTTACAAAAAAATAAAAATTACAAAAATAGGCATCGTTTGCATTTTTAGCATTTAATGTCCAAATATACAATTTTATGCTTAATTATTACTTAATTGTGCGTTAATTGTTATTGGGAGTTAATTTGCGCTTTTATAACTTAATTTAGTTCTTAATAATAATTTAAGTATTTTTATAATTTAGTTTTAGAAAAATAAAAGAAGAAAAGAGAGCAAAAATATAAAGAAAGTCGGAATTGGGCCTCTTCTTCAAATTCAAGCCACAAGCCCAAAAAATACCCAATCTTCCAAAACGACCCAGTCCATTTCGAACTGGGTCGACCCAATCCAAAGCCAAAGACCCAACACCCCTATTATCTTACATTTTTACAAAACAAACAAAAGAAAACCCTAAAAAAAAGCTAAGCCATCCGCCCCCTCCCTATCTTCTTCTTCTCCAAGCTTCACCAAGCTCCAACCATGGCTGCCCTTTACCCTCCATTCTCACGTCCAAACGACTCCTCGCGTCCTCTTCGTCGAGCTCAAGTTTGAGCTCAGGCTGCCATGGCTTCCACCCTCCACCGTCCGACAACCACCACGACCACCCCTTCACAGCTTCCCCCGACATCTACTTCATCCCATCATCGTCCCCATCTAGGTAGCCATGAACGACCCCCTCCAGCTTCATGTTCTTCGCAACACACCCAGCAACTCCCAGCCTCCATCATCGTCGTCGTCGAACCCGAACCAACGGCGACCAAACCTGCCCGCGCCACGGCTGCTGCTGCCGTTCCAGCTGCTCCAGCTTCTGCCTCGTCGAGCTGCTGCTGTTCGGCGTCGACCAGCTGTTGCTTCTTCACGTTTCTGCTTCTGCTGTTGCTTCATCTTCTTCGTTATGTCAAAGTTTCGTTGGTTTCATTTAGAGTTCGTTCGATGTTCGTCGTTGGTCATTTACGGTTAGTTGTTCTAAGTTTTATTTCGTCCATAATTTGTTTGATATTTTCAGATTTTGAATTAGCATAAATTTGCTTTATTTTTCTTATTTATTTTTAGATAAAAATTGTTAGTTTAATTATATTGTTGTTAGATTTAAGTTAAATTTAAATTGATTATTTGAAGATTAGTGATTTGAATATGTTTATTTGTTTTGTTTAAGTTTAATTCGAAGCTTGAATAAAGTTTGTTTGTTATTGTTGTTGAATCTTTTCATTTATGTCCATACTTTGTTTGATTGTTCTTGAATCCGAAATTAGTATAAGTTTGATTTTCTTGTTTATTGTTTATCATTTATGATTATTTCTTGAGTTTGTCTCATAATCTTGTTTAAGTTTAATATAGGAATTGTTGGTTGTAATGTTGTTAGATTTTAAGTTCAAAAGATTATTGAATTTAAAAATCTGAATATACTTGTTTGTTGTTGTGGTTGTTGAATCTGAAAGTAGGTTTGTTTGTTGCTAAAAATATTGTTCAATCAAAATTTTAGTTGTTCTTTGTTGTTCAATTTGTGTTCATGTGATATTGTTGTTGTGTTGTTCATCCGTGTTCATATGATTTGTTGTTTGAATTTATGTAGAAATTGGTCATATTGGCTATATTTTGTTTGAGTTTGATTAATTGATTTGTTATAGCTGATGGGGGTAGTTTGGTAAATTGTAGTACATTCGGGGTAAAATGGTAATTGCAATAAGGTCGGAGGGGTAGTTTGGTAATTGAATATTTTATAATTTTTTATGTTAAGCATGGAGGACAAAATGTAATGGGGGTGTGGGTGATATAGTTGTTTAATATAAATGGGGGACAAGACAAAATGTAGTGGAGGGGAATATGGTAATTGTTTATGGTAGGCATGGGGGACAAGATGTAATGGGTTGGTTTTATATATTAGTTTAATGTAGTGAGGGATGAGTGGGAAGATAATGGGTTTGGTAGGAGAAAATGGGTTGATTTTAATTGATTAAAGGATTCTGGGATGGGATATAAAGAAGAGGTCTTAAGAAGAAGAATGGGGAGAAGAATAAGAAAGATAGAAGAGATAGAGAGAAGAATAGAGAGAATAAGAAAGAGAAAAAGAAGACAGAAAACAGAAAAAAAAAAACGGATAGATAAAGAGAGAGAAAAAAAAGAGCTGAATATTTAAGAGAGAAAAATTCCGAAAAATATTAAAGCCTTCAAATAAAAAAAACTAAAAAAAAAAGCTTCTGCTTTCTTTCATTGTTTGAAATCAGCATTAATTGTTGTTGTTTCATAAAAGCTTGATGCTTTTGTTTTGGGATTACTACTCCACCGGTCTGTTCCTGGGTTGTTACTGTTGCTGGACTGTAGTTGCTGTGCTGTATTGTTATTACTGCTGCTGATTCTCATCTTCATTTTCTTTTGCTTCCAATATCAGGTACACAACTGACACGCTGATTATTGTAAACTGAAACAGGAAGCATGAATACATATGAAGAATGAAATTTTGAAGTTTTAATTTCGTTTTTCTTTGTTCCTTTTGTTGATTGTATTTAATCTATTTCATGTATTACTGAATAATAATTGGAATGAGAAAAAATAACATAAGTTAGTCTTTAATGAATCGGTTTGGCAAAATGGGTTAATTCACTAGTTATGGAAGTTTCAAGATTATCAACAGTAGGTTGATCATGAACAAGTAGCTAAATTTAGCTAAGACATGAATTTAAATTAAACTTCGTAAATTAGGCATTAAGGCATAAGTAGAGTTCAAGCAAGATTAGAAGAACGTTTAAGTCTAATAAACTTTCTAATAAGCTTTAGTAATTATGGTTAAATCTAGTTTCAAATGGTTGTGAATAATTAATCTCAATATTTTTTTTATAACAATGCTGAGTTGTATTTGATTCTTTTGGATATTAGTTGTCGAATTTTTATTTTATTTATAATTTCGAAATTTTGAGTAAAATTCCTTTTTCATCAATATTTGTATTAATCTAGCAATTAGCATGTCATGTTTTCTTAAAATAATAAAAAAGGTTAGTAATTAATTAGGATTTTCTTTCTTTATTTTAGAGACTAATTTTTATAGAAAAAATGTAGTCGCTTTAAGATTTGTCCATTTAAAATAAATGAGATGAGCCTGCTTAATAAAATATATAGATTGCGGGGCCCTCAATAAATGTACATTTAATTGCTTAGAATTCGGGAGGAGCCGTTTTAGTAAATTTCACGGCCCTACCCAAAATAATGATACGCTAGTCTCTTTAGGCGCGTATTTAATAATGTTATCTTCTTAAACTCGGGTGCGTATTTCATGCGACCCAAATCCAAATCCCAAAACATTGAATAAAAATGTGTTCCGGATTGCGGGTGCATTTCATGTGACGTAACCCGAAGACATGTTTTAAACAATGTTCACATTCTTGTAAAAAATAATAATAACAATAATAAAAGCGGTAAAGAGTTAAAAATTTGCACATAAGTTCATATTTGTATAAAATCAGATAATCAAGCCGAATATAACAGTTGAGCGACCGTGCTAGAACCACGGAACTCGGGAATGCCTAACACCTTCTCTCGGGTTAACAGAATTCCTTATCCGGATTTCTGGTACGCAGACTGTAATATGGAGTCATTATTTTCCTCGATTCGGGATTAAAATTGGTGACTTAGGACACCCTAAATCTCTCAAGTGGCGACTCTAAAATAAACAAACAAATCCCGTTTCGATTGTCCTTTAATTGGAAAAACTCCCCTGTACCCCTGCGGGGGCGGAAAAAGGAGGTGTGACACATACATGGTTCACCGGTTTTGACAGGAGGAGCCCTCATACTTGCAGAAATAGACGGAGAAGTCTTGCCAAAGCCGATCAATTCAGATGTAGTCAAGCGTTAATATGTGTAATCTTTATACTTTCCTTATATGATGTAAATTGAACTACGCCTGACCTGATTCCCATTTAAGAGGGGATACGTAGGCAGCCCTATGGGTTCGGTCACAATTCAATAAAATTTCATTTCCCCCGCAATTGGAAACTATGGCAGAATTTTGAGGAGGACCCTAAAAATTCTAAAGTAATTTCTGCCAATCGCCACACGAGCAACAGTCAGAAACGTCAACCCATCAAAATGGGGTAGAATTTTGAGGAGGACCCTCAAAATTCCGTAGCAAGAGAGGTTGCAATGTCCCGAACCACATCACAATCGTCGGTTCATCTGAAAGTTACTTTTTTTTAGTTATACACTTATGTCATATTTTTACAAAATCATGCATGTTTACTATTGAAACTGCTTTGTTTAGCAACACTACCCCAATGATACAGACGATATCACCAGGTCAAAGCCGAACGAGTCAAGCAAGGCCAGCAGGGATACGAACTAACCTCCCCCCTTACAAAACTCATGATTTTTCTTTGGATGCAGGCACTAGGATTGCAAAATCGTTACACATACTGTACGCCCATGGGACAAACATTGTTCAAGAATACGACTCTCCGAACTGTTGCACTTGCCAACATTTGCTATCAGCACTCACCAATGATGTCCCATATGTCACAATGCTCCCAGTAATCACAACGCTGCAATCTGCTATCAGCTAAGAAAACTCTACTATCATTTGTTATCTTATTTCTTGCATAGGGCTACCATTCTACCTTCCGAGACTAAACGTTGTCTCCATCTGCATCTGCATTGCATAAGGCTACTATTCTGCCTTCCAATCTGCATAAGGCTACCATTCTATATTTCGAGGTTAAGCTCTACCTCCATCTGCATCTGCATCGCATAAGGCTACTATTCTACCTTCCAATTTGCATAAGGCTACCATTTTGCCTTCTGAGGTTAAGCTCTACCTCCATCTGCATCTGCATCTTTGCATAAGGCTACTATTCTGCCTTCCAATCTATATAAGGCTACCATTCTGTCTTCCAAAGTTAAGCTCTACCTCCATCTGCATCTGCATTGCATAAGGCTACTATTCCGCCTTCCAATCGGCATAAGGCTACCATTTTACCTTCTGAGGTTAAGCTCTACCTCCATCTGCATCTGCATTGCATAAGGCTACCATTCTGCCTTGCGAGGCTAAGCTCTACCTCCATATGCATAAGGCTATCATTCTGCCTTCCGAGGCTAAGCTATGCCTCCAATTTTCTTCGAAACTAAGCACTATCCCAAGCATTATTTATATCGCTTCTCTCACGGGCTAAGCTCTCTCCTTAAATTCGCAAGACTAAGAACTGTATTGTCCGCAACATACCACTACATCTTTCATGAGCTGAAATATTTCCAACTCATCCAAAAGCGTGATCATTCGGAGGCACCGTCTTCATAGCCCGAGAACACCATGTCATGGCCTGAGGATCTCTTTCAATCTTTTGCATATCATTATTCAAATGCATCATGGTTCAGAGGCACTATCCTCATAGCCCGAGAACATCATTTCATGGTCTGTGAATCCTTTATCATACGCTTCATGGCCCAGGACATCATGGTCTAAGGACATCATCCTCATCGTCCGAAGACAACCTTCATGATCCAACAGAATTTGTATCATATTTAAATTTACGCACAATATATGTTTGTATTGCCTATTTGCAGGTAAACCAGCGAGCAACGGCTACCCCAGCAGGAGCAATCCCGTAAACCATCCACTCACCCAACCCTAGATATTGCATCCGTTCTTGAAAGGTCTTCATCGGTATACTCCACCGCTGGATCCTGAACTACATACAGCCTGATTCATATGAAACCAAGGATATGTAGGTAGCTCAGAAGCTAGGGTGCTGCCTAAACCTTCTTCAAACCATTTCGCTCGGTCAAAATTGGCCATCATATCTTTACCCGACAACTCTTTCATCCTTCCCGGGTAAAGAGGGGCAACTGTTAATACCTAATTTTCCCCCATATATTTTAAATATGAAAAATAACTTCAAAATAGAATGTATATGCATACATAAGCATATCCAAGGTTTTTATTATTTTTCTATAATTTGAAAAGGTTTAAATTGATTTATTTTCCCTTTTTATCCATAAAAACAGAATAATTATTTTCAAAATTATTATTTTTGATAATTGATCTATTTATTTTCTATATTTATGCCAAAATATGGCTAAGGTAATTTTTACATATTTTTTATAATTATATTTAGTATTTTTAAAGCTAAATTGCACATAATTGCAATATTAGCCCTTTTAAAGTTTAATTAGGTTTTATATTCATAAAATTGGATCCTGTATTTCTAAATTGCTAATTATGTATTTTAAATTATTTTAGCATTTTTAAATTATTTTTAGAAATTATCTACCATTTTCTATAAATTAAATGGAGAAAATGGCTATTTAAAATTTAGCCAAATTGACTTTCAATTATAGCCCAAATCAAGCCCCAATTTCCTAGCCCAATTTCAATTGAAAACCGACCCTAACCCAATTTTAACCCATACCCAAACCTGGATCCCCACCTATCCCATTCAATTTGGACCATTGATCAATCAGATCAACGGTCCTCATTTCTCCTTCCTAAATTAAACCCAAACAACCCCAAACCCTCTCATTTCCTCACTCAACTGACTCTCATCTCTCTCTATAGCTCTGGTTCTCCCTAGAACCTTCTCCCCTCCCCTCCTCTCCGATGAACTTCATCCACCTTCTCCGGCCATCCCCTTGCCTGAATCCATGGTGGTTTCACCACCTACCAGCCTTATGGCTCCCTCTTGAATGTGTGTCACCATTTTGAGGCCTTCAAGTGAACCAGAGGTAGTTCACTCACCTTCCATTGTTTCTCATGCCATTTTTTGGCCATCCATGGCCGCTCGAGTAAGATCTGTGATTTTTCCGACTAAACCGGTAACTTTTCAAGGTTTTCTTACTTTCTCTAGGTTCTCCGAAACCCAAACTTTAAAGATTTTCCAATTTTCTTTCAGATCTATCTTAGATATGTATATGTTATGAACCTCTTGATGTTTTTCTCAAAGGTTTTCCCGATCTTTCAAAGTGACTCTCCGTCTTCGAGATTAGGGTTTCTTAACCTCTTTTAAAAGACTTCTCCCCTGATTTTCAATATTGTCTTATGATTTTACTATGTTTAAACGGTCTGTTTATGTTTTTCTTCTACCTGATTCATCGTGTTGAAAACCTTAAGTATTTTTGGTTTCATACGGGGTTCTGGAACTGTCTTTGTTTATTTTGTATGTATACCTGTCTTGATTGAGTTCTTTATGGTTAGATCTTTTTCTTTGTTTATCTTGGCTTATTCTGAGTTCTTACCGCTTTTTAACTCAACTTTGTGAGAACCCTAATTTCTTAAAGATTTCTTCACTCATTACTGTGAGTTTTTAAAGACTCTCCTTACTTGTTTCTGTGTGTTGGCTTGATCTTCTTTACCTGTTAGGTTGGTTTTTCACTCTGGTTCTATGTCTTAGCCATGACTACTTGACTTCGTTGATTACCATGCTTTGAGTATGTTCTTTCTACTACTGAGTCCTTAGCCTACTCATGTCACTTCTGTATGTTTGTGTTGATCTAGTTTGCTTCTTTCGTCAATATGGTTGACCTTGCATGTCTGATACACCTGTTCATTCTTCTCTATTTATGTGTCGAAGTGCAGAATCACTACTTCCTCTTGATTAATCTAAATTTCCTTAAATTACAGTTTGATTACAAGGTTTTCTTGTATGTCCCTAAAATCTTACTCGTTTGTTTAACTTGCTGTGATGTTTCACTCTTGCTGAATCCTTTCCCCCAAATCAGTGTATTCGGTACTTAGACTCAATCATATGCCCTATACTTTTACTACCCTAATATGGTAAAAATCAATCTTTCTCAAACTGATTTTTCTTTCCTTAATTATCCCTGTAAATATTTATTTGAGCTGTAATTCCTTAATTAAAGGGAAGTACTTGCATTAATTGATTCTAATGGTGATTACTTCCATAATTGTGCTAAACCTTTACTTGTTACCTTATTTTCTACTCATTTTCAAAGCTATAAATACCCTAATTCTTTCATTAACATGACTCGAACAATAGTTCAGAACACATACATACACACTCAAACTCTCTCTTCTTTCTCTACTACTTGTGCTACTGCTTGTCTAGCCGGTTGAAATCCAAGGCTAGATTGTGGAATTCTACTTGGTTTACTTTTTCTACACTTTACTTCCTTATCTGGTGTGTCCTAGTTTAATTTAAAGCCTCAACAACAACATGCTTCTCTTATTGTCTACTTCTACTTGGGGTTCTGTTGTGAAACCTGTAGTTGAGTTACATTACTAGAATGCTATTATGTCTCCCCTTCCCTTTAAATTAATGCATTTCCTTATGTGTGTTTCAAAGCATGCTTTGTCAATCACTTACTGTGTACTTACCATCTTATGAATCCCAAATCCCTGTCCCTTCTATGTGTTTATGTTCTTTCTAACTTGTTTGGGATTATTCCAGTACCAACTATTGCTGAGCATGTCCAAACTAGTCCTAAGACCCTTGCTGGGGTTATGTGTTTACAGTCAAATGTCTGTGTATCCCAAAATCCCCTGACCCTTGTGTGACTACTGATTCTGTGTGTGATCCCATCTTAAGGTGTTTGAGTCCTGCTTACTACTACAACTGCTTTCCTTCATCTATGTTACTGATTGCTTTCAAAATGGACATGTCCGTCCAGTTTTTAAACAAACTCCTTTCAAGCATGTGTTCTACACTTTCACTATACTCTTAAAATACTATGTTCTATCCTTTTTGTGTGAGCCTTGTCTTGGGACCCTTGAGCTCCCTCTGAACTTGGACACATAAAAGCTGGCCTTTCCACACTACACTTACTCTGTCTTGGATATGAAATCTGGGTGTGAGCACTTCCCGGGATCCCTTGAGTTCCTTAGGGAACTCTGACACACCTAGATATGAGGGAAAGCTGTGAACAATCTTGGCACTTGAGATGATTGATTACATAACTCAGAGAGGAAGTCCTAATCAGGCTTCCTATAGTGTAACTTCTTATTTTTATTATGTAATTCATTTCAATGTTGGTCTGTAATAATTTGTAAACAAGTATTGGGGTTGGCTAGCGAAAGGGATGAGGTAAATATGTATGCTATAGTTGTTAAGGGTAGAAAACATGTTATTAGGTTTATGTTCCTAATTGCGCAATAGAAACCATGCTTAGGGCTCATACATGCATTAGAAACCATGTTCTTAGGTCTCTTGTTTATTGTTTCAGCATGTGCACCCCTTACAAAATCATGTATTAAAATCTTCTATTAATTAGCACTTTACTATTATGTACTACGCTGCCATGTGCATCTAGAAATCCTGCTCTTAGGAAATTCTGCAATCCTGCCATATGCATTTAGAAATCCTGCTTTAGGAATTCCACATCATAAGTTTTATACATGCATATTAGATACCATGTTTAGGATTTTATTCATATTTGCATTCACACTTAGTGTAAACTACTAATTATAAAAGAGGTAAAAATAGTTTCGCACTTGATTATCCTGTCTAAAATAACGGGTAATAATCTCTGCATTTGACTAGAATAGCATGCTCTTAGGGTAAAATAAGCTCCAAACCGTTTTAATAACTTGGAATAACTACTGCAGCTTGCTTTACACCTAGGCAAGACTTAGGTAATAACTTAAATAAAACTGGAATTGCCTTTGTTTAATTATCAACTGTTAAAATTAGTAGGCAAGCCTGATTCAGACTTCTTTTCTGAGTCATGTGATTGATCTAATTCTGTTGTAATCGTTTAGTTACCATTCTTAGAATTCTACATTCAGACCTTAATTGTGCATAAGTCATGCTGTCTAGGTGCATTATTTGTGGAGGTATATCTGAGCCTTCTACTTGTTTCTGTGTTTTACCCTTTTAAATGCAGTCCTATATGTTCTTGATTGTCGCTTAATATTTTGCCTTTAAACCTGAGGGTCTGCCTAGAAATTCCCTAATATGATAGAAGTCCTAAACTCCTTCGGGACTGATAGGAAGGGACGAGTAACAGCATGCAATAAGGGTCGAGACCAACCCTCGCTTTAATTACCTCCACGGGGCGGGAAAAGGTAGATATGGATATGATGACCGGTGCGCTAATTCCACATGTAGCCCTTCTTCGAAGATAGTTATACCGGGTATTTCATTGATGTGATCCATATTACGAACAAATTTAAGACTCCCCTTTACGTTCATAAACATGCTTAGATTGTAAATCTTTTCAAAAAAAAAATTTCATTAATCGTTTTCAAACACTTGTGTATTTAAACCTAAATCCCCTACTATATGAGCCTTACTTGTTTACTTGCTAATTGCACAAATTCACAAAAACTGTCTGGCCGGGAACCACACTAGTGGATCCTGAAGGGTGTCTAACACCTTCCCCTTAGGATAATTTTAAGCCTTTACCCTATCTCAGGTTACCAAAATGTAGCTGCAAATGAACCCTATAGGTGCCCTAACGCGCCTTAAAAATCGGTAGGTGGCGACTCTCCGAAATTGCAAGGACCCCTTCCCAAAAGGAAAGAGTTTTCCCAACCCAAAATGTCATGAACCCGATTCCACGAAGAAAAAAAGGGGGCGCGACAACTTGTATATATTATGGTTATGCCTACTTGGGGGTTTTGTAGACAGTATCGTGTATATTGTTTTGGGTATGACATGTCTATGGCCTAGTCGACCCCTATGTATATAAACCTTTTTCTAAATTAATTATGCGAGTTAAGTTTTAGTATTGCTACCTATATATACATGGATCTGGCCCGAAATGGCCCTTGATAGATTTGATAATAAACAAGGATAAGGTACGTGGTGTTCGGTTGGGTAGAACTTGATATTATAATGGGCATGGATTGGTTGGCCTTTCATTATGCTAATGTCAAGTGTCGATCTAAGATAGTCCGATTTCAATTTCCAGGGGAGCCTATTTTGGAGTGGGAAGGTAATAAGGCATTGCCGAAATGCAGATTTATTTCTCATCTCAAGGCAAGGAAGATGATCAGTAAGGGTTGTATTTATCACTTAGTTCTGGTTCAGGATACAGAAGTAGATTCACCAACCATTCAGTCCATCCTAGTGATTAGTGAGTTTCTCGATGTTTTCCCCGATGAACTTCCGGGTCTTCCTCCAGAGCGAGAAATTGAGTTTACCATTGACCTACTACCAGATACTCATCCAATATCTATCCCCCCTATAGAATGGCCCCGTATAGCTGAAAGAGTTAAAGGAACAACTAAGGGACTTGCTTGAAAAAGTTTTTATCAGACCTAGTACGTTACCATGGGGAACACCCGTGTTGTTTGTGCGAAAGAAAAATGGTTCCTTATGAATGTATATTGATTATAGGCAACCACAAAAGGTGATGATCAAGAATAAGTACCCTCTTCTGAGAATTGATGATTTATTTGATCAATTACAAGGTACCAAGTGTTTTTCAAAGATAGACCTAAGATCCGGGTACCATCAGGTAAGGGTTAAGGATAAAGATATTCCGAATACAACATTCAGGACTAGATATGGGCCCTTTGAGTTTTGGGTTATGTCGTTCGGTCTGGCCAATATTGTAGGGCTGCGTCGGCAGGTTATGGGAGAAACTTACTATTCTCGTTATTCTATATATCCAGGAGCAACAAAGATATATCATGATATCAGGGAAGTATATTGGTGGGATGGAATGAAAAAGGATATAGCAAAATTTGTTGCTCAGTGTCCTAACTGTTAGCAGGTTAAGATTGAGCATCAAAAACCCGGTGGATTATTGCATGCTATGGAGATTCCTACTTCGAAATGGGAAGTAATCAATATAGACTTCATCGTAGGCTTACCTCGTACCCAGTGTAAGTTTGATTAAATATGGGTGACTGTGGATATGCTTACAAAGTTAGCCCATTTTTTTTGCCCATTAGAACCACATATTCCTCAGAGGATTATGTGAGGCTTTATATCAAGGAGATAGTACGACTGCATGGTGTCCCTGTATCTATTATCTTGGATAGAAGAGCTCAATTTACAGCTAACTTCTAGAGGTCCTTCCAAAAAGGATTGGGGACTCAAGTAAGTGTTAGTACAACATTTCATCCCCAAACAGACGGACAGGATGAGCGTACTATTCAGACATTGGATGATATGTTATGAGCTTGTGTAATGTACTTCAAAGGTAGTTGGGATGATCATCTGCCGCTTGTTGAGTTCTCATATAATAATAGCTACTATTCCAGTATTCGGATGGCTCCATACGAAGCTCTTTATGGACGGAAGTGTAGGTCGCCTATAGGGTGGTTTGATGCTGGAGCATCTAGATTACATGGGCCAGACCTGGTCCAGCAAGTCATAGAAAAAGTAAAGTTGATTCGGGATCTACTACTGACAGCTCAAAGTTATCAGAAGTCATATTCTGACATGCAGTGTAGGGATTTAGAGCTTAGGGTTAATGACTGGGTATTCTTAATGGTGTCACCTATGAAGGGTGTGATGAGGTTTGGCAAGAAAGGAAAACTTGGACCATGGTATATTAGGCATTATAGGATCATTCGGAGAGTGGGCCAAGTAGCTTATGAGTTAGAATTGCCCTCGAAATTGGAGTCTATCTATCCGTTTTTTCACGTATCTCTGTTACGAAAGTGCATTGGCGCTCCTACCCGAGTGGTGCCCACGAATGATGTACAGATTACAGAGGACTTGTCATACAAGGAAATTTCGGTTGCCATTCTAGACCGACAAATCCGCAAACTACAGAATAAGGAAGTAACCTCCGTGAAAGTACTTTGGAGGAACAACAATATGGAAGAAATGACTTGGGAGTCCGAGGAACATGAAGTCTAGATATCCCTACTTATTTCTTCCTCCAGAGAAGTGTTCGACTGAGATGTCATAACCTCAAGGTGCGTGTACAAATTCTTGTGCTAGCTATTGTTATTGGTCGTGTGAGGCCATCGTCGTTATTAATGATTGGGGTCCTATGTGACATTAAATTACTAGGTTTATACTAGAAGAGTTGCCAGTAGCGTTGTTACAAAGGTGACTCTACCAAGGTCATATAAATCCCGGAGAGTTAAATATTCGAGGACAAATGTTTCTAAGGGGGGAAGGATGTTACATCTCGTATTTTCGTACATTAAAGAAAACGAGTTAAAGAAAGGGTACACGAATTAACGAAAACGAGTTTCGTTGAAAGTGGTCAATTTGGAATAAAATACGGGTCGAGCGATAATACCTGATGATTATGAACTAGTACCATAAAGGTACCACATAACCACGGTAGTATAATGTATAGTGTGTGTATATATATATATAGTATTGTAGCGCCCCCTTTTTTCCCTTTCGCGGAGAGGAGTCCGGGTTTCGACATTCATGGGTGCGATGACTCATTTCCTTTTGGGAATTGGGTGTTTGAAGAGTCGCGACCTAATGGTTTTTAAGTTGCATTAGGGCACCTATAAGGTCAACTACAACTATGTTTGATAACAAGAGATAGGGTAAGGGCTTGAAATTATCCTAAGGGGAAGGTGTTAGGCACCCCTCAGGATCTACTAGTGTGGTTACCGGCCAGACAGTTTTTTGTGAATTTGTGCAATTAGCAAATAAACAAGTAAGGCTCAAGTAATAGGGGATTTAGGTTAAACACACAAGCGTTTGAAAACAATCATTAAAAGATGAAATTTTGAAAAGTGTTATAATCTAAGGCATGCTTATGAATGTAAATGGGGTGTCCTAGGTTTGTTTGTAATATGGATCATATCAATGCAATACCCGGTATGACACTCCTCAGAAGTGGGGATACACGTGGTATTATCGCACCGATCATCATATATATATCTACCCTTTCCCACCCCGTGAAGGTAATTAAAGCGATGATTGGTCTCGATTCTTATTGCATGCTGCTACCCATCCCTTCCTATCAGTCCTGGAAGAGTTTTAGGACTCCTATTCCTATAAAAAGGAGGTTCTAGGCAGACCCTCAGGTTTAAAGGTAAAAATGCTAAAGCGACATACAAAACATATAAGACCGCAATTAAGGGGGAAACATATATGCAGATAGAAGGCTCAATCATACCTCCGCAAACAATGCACATAGACAGCACGACTTATACACAGTTAAGGTTTGAATTTAAAATCCTATGCAGGGTGTTTAAGTTAGAATCAGATTCATTATATAACTAAAGAAGAAGTCCGAATCAGGCTTGCTTGCTGGTTGTAGCAGTTGATTATTAAACAAAGGTAGTTCCCATTTTATTCAGGTTATTACCTAAGACTTGCCTAGGCGCAAAACAAGGCAGTAGTTGTTCCGAATCATTAAGACAATTTGGAGATTATTTTTATTACCTAAAACTTGTTGTTCTAGGTGTTTAGTACATATAATTATTGCCAGTTGATTGTAAAAACTAAGTAAAATTGTTTTATTCCTTTTTACGCATTCATATTTAGCCTAGGCGTGCTTAAGCGAATATAAGTAAAATCCTAAAGACATGGTATCTAACGTACAGAGATGCAGAATGATGCAGAATCTAAGCAGGATTTCTATATGCACAAATATTGCAGCGTTTAAACATGATTTCAAGGATATGAAGAAATGATATGTTTGTTAGTGTTGTTTAGCCTAAAACAGGATCTCTAAGTGTGCATAGCAGTAAGAACATGATCACAGAAATACCCGTTATTAACATAATTAACGCAGGGTTTTATAACTGATATGATAGTGAAATGGACATGCTGAAAACAGTAAGCGTAAGTCCTAGATAACATGATCTCTAATGCATGAAATGAGTCCTAAGCATGGTTTCTATTGTGCAAGTAGGAATATAAACCTAAAAACATGTTTTCTACTCCTTTTGATAGCTAGAGCATGCATAGTCGCCCCTTCCCTTTCCATTATCCATCCCCAAAGTTGTTTACAAATTATTATAGACCGAATGATTAAAAGAATTACATAAGAAATACAAAAAAAGAAGTTACAACCATAAGGAGACTGATTCTGATTTCCTCTTTGAGTTATGTAATAAACTACTTCAATGCCAATGTTATTCCAAAAAACCTTTCTCATGTCTAGGTGTGTCAGAGTTCCCTAAGGACCTCAAGGGATTCCGGGCAGTGCTCACACCCAGATTTTATATTCAAGAGTAAGTGCAGTGTGGAAGGGCCAGCTCTTATGTGTCCAACTTCAGAGGGAGATCAAGGGTCCCAAGGCAAGGCTCACACAAGAGGGGCAAGACCTAGTATTCTAAGAGTATATATGAGAGTTCTTGACATAGTTTGAAAAGAGTTTGTGTAAAAAACTGGACTGTCAAATCTATTTTTTTAAAAGCAAAAGATGATTGAAAGCAGTGGTAGTAGTAAACAAAACTCAAACCTCCTTAAGGTGGGATCATACACAGAATCAGTAGCCGCACAGGGGGTGCATTAATCTAAAGGGGAATGGAAAAAATAGACATTTGTCTGTAAGCACATGACCCCAACAAGGGTCTGGTTTGGACATGCACAGCAATAGCTGATACTAGCATAATCACAAACCAGCCAAAAAAACATAAACACATGTAAGGGATAGGGGTTTGGGATTCATAAGATAGCAAGTACACAATAAGGGATTGACAAAGTATGCCTTAAATACACATAGGGGAGTGCATTAATCTAAAAGGGAAGGGGAAACATTACAACATGCTGGTAATGTAACGTAACAGAACAACAAGCAGAAGTAGACCAAAATTGAGAGAAGCTGAAACAAATAAGGAAGCATGTTGTTGTTGGAGCTTTAAAATTAAACTAGGACATACCAGTCAAAGAAGCGAAATGCATAAAAGTAAAGCAAGTAGATCCCACAGTCTTGCCTTGGCTTTCAGCCGGCTAGACAAGCAGTAGCACAAGTAGCATAGAAAGAAGAGAGAGTTTGAGTGCTTAAGTGTGTTTTCCGAACTAAATTGTTCGTGTCTTTATAGAAGAGAGGGTAGGGTATTTATAGTTTTGAAAACGAGTGGAAAATAAGGTAACAAGTAAAGTTTTAACACAAACATGGAAATAATCACAATCAGAATCAATTAATACAAGTACTTTCCTTTAATCAAGGAATTACTGTTCAAACGGATATTGACAGGAATAATTAAGGAAAGAAAACCAATTTGATAAAGATTGATTTCTGACCATATAGGGGATATTAAAAATATAGAGTAAATAATTAAGACTAAGTACAAAATATACTTAATTTTGGGAAAGGATTTAGCAGGGGTAAAACATCACAACAAAGGAAGGGAATCAATCAATTTAAACAAAACGAGTGAAACTAAGGGTTTATAAGAAAATATTTGCAATCAGTCGTATCTTGAGGAAATCAAGATCAATCAAGAAAGAGTCATGATTCTGCACTTCGCCATATAAATAGAGAAGAATAAACATGCAAGGCCAATGGTATTGACAACAGAAACAACTAGATTTACACAAACATACAATAGTAACAAGAGTAGGCTAGGGCTTAGCAGTAAAAGAACCTACTCGAAGCATAGTAGTCAATAAAGTCAAGTAGTCACATAGAACCAAAAATGAAGGAAACAGTCTAACACATAGCAACAGGTAAAGGAGATCTTTTAAAAACTCTCATAACAAGTGAGAAAAATTTCAAGAAACTAGGGTTTTAACAGAGCTGAGTTAAAAGGGTAAGAACTCAGAATCAGTCAAGTTAAATAAAGAAAAAGGTTTAAACACAAAGAACTCAGTCGAAACACATATACAAAATAAAAGATAGTTTCAGAACCTTGGATAAAACCAAAGATATTTAGGGTTTTCGACATGCTGAGTCAGGTAGAAGAAAAGCATAAACAAATCATTTGAACATAGTAAAATCATAAAACAACACTGAAAATCGGAGAAGAGATCCTTTAAAAGAGGTTAAGAAAAACCCTAATCGTTGAAGACGAAAAGTCACTTTGAAAAATCGGAAAACATTTAAGGAAAACACTTAAGAGGTTCATAACATACACAGATCTAAGACAGATGTGAAAGAAAATTGGAAAGCCTTTAAAGTTAGGGTTTCGGAGAACCCAGAAAAATGAGAAAGACTTCAAAAAGTTACCGATCTAGCTGGAAAAGCAATGGATCCGACTCAAACGTTCATGGATGGCCGGAGAAAGGCCATGGATAGACGTTTGCAAGGTCTGGACTAGATATCCTCGAGATCTTTCCATGAAATCACACAAGCGGGCCACCAGGGGACGTAGGAGACAAGGACAAGTCTCAAACAGCAATGTGAGTCCATGGATTGGGTGGGGGTTGAAGGGAATTAGGGTGGATTTGGGTGTCAGCGGCTAGGGTTTGAGTGAAGTTGTAGAGAGAATTGGGGAGGAAGGGGATTCAAGGGTGGCTGGTTGGTAAGAATGATTTAGGTTAGGGTATTCGTTTGGGTTAAAAAAGGTAAGGGTGAACGGTGACCGTTGATCTGAATGATCAACGACCTAGATTAAATGGAATAGTTAGGGATTCAGGTTTAAGTAGGGTTCAAAAGGGTTAGGTTTGGGTTAAAATTAAAATTGGGCTGGGGAAACTGGGGTCTGATTTGGGCTAGAATTGAAATACAAAGGGGGCTGTTATTTAAATAGCCAGTTTTCCCCTTATTAATTTATACAAATAGTAAATAATTTCTGAAAACTAAATTGAAAGGGATAAAATGATTTATAACACATAATTAACAATTTAAAAATACCAAACCCAATTTTATGAATATAAAACCTAATTAAACCTTAAAAGGGCTAATATTGCAATTATGTGAAATTTAGCTTTAAAAATAATAAATGAAATTGTAAAAATATGTAAAAATTAATTTAATCATATTGTGGCATAAATATAAGAATCCAATAGATAAATTATCAAAAATAATAATTTTGGAAATAATTATTGGGATTTTATGGATAAAATGGAAGAAAATAAATCAATTTAAATTTTTAAAAATTATAAAAAAATAATAAAACACTTGGACACGCTTATATACGCTATTTTGAAGTTATTTTGCATATTGAAAATATATAGAAAAAAATTGGGTATCAACAAGTATATTAAAAATAAATAAAATTTTAAGATTTGAGGCAATTTTTGAATTATGCGGGTAATTAGTTAATTACCGAGTAACGGGACATTACCCAGTTAGCTAATAAGTTGGTGAAGATTAATAATCTTCACCCACCCTCCCACGTGGCATAAAGCGACAACGGCAAAAGGTGACTCTTGGTCATTTTTGCCAGATGGCTATTAGATAATCTAACCAAGCCATAACTTAAGTCAACTCTTAAAGACTTGTAAATCTTATCCATGACATTTTAGTGGGAATGCATTGTATAGGCTCCAAAATCAAAAGACGTTGAATCAGAAACATTCCATTTCAAGACAAAAGCTTTATTAGAAGCAATTCGTCCAAACTTCAACAAATCAAAGCAAGATTTCGTTCCTCAATTACAAAGCGCAGAGGCTTAATCCGATTTTAAGGTTCTAAGTTCAATCCATGAAGGTTTCCAATGGAATATTATACAGAGTTTTTCCTACTCCATGTATGTTAAGGACATCCCTTCTTTCTTTTGGCATGGTCGGAATTATACTGAAGAAATAAGCAAACGCACAGTTTCCATAAATTACTCTATCCATAGAGATACTAGGGGTGTCTATATTCTTGATTCCCCATGAAAAATATTATTATCTTCTGTTCATGTGTCTCAGAATAATACACAGTTGAAAAATTTTATCCGGAAGGAATGTTGAGATTATTACATATTTTTCATGTATTTCACACATTTATACATGTGCATTGACCCATGACCAGATGGCGTTATATACGCGTATATATGTAAATATATGTATATGGGATATGGAAAAAGGTTACGGCGTTATATACATACCACCACCTGATCAGCTAGTATATGTTGATGATGTGCCCACAGTGGCCGAGACGATATGATGGGATGCCCTCAGTGGCTTGATGATATTATGTAAAACCATACCTATGCATGATACGACATTTATACACATGTGCATGACATTATAAACATTTAAGAATTTACAAAGTTATTCATATTTAAAGACGTGTTTCTATATTCTATGTTTCATCTATGTTTGATACGTATAATTTTCATGCCTTACATACTCAGTACAATTTTTCGTACTGACGCCCTATTACACAGGGCTTGCGTTTCATGCCCGCAGATCCTGGTAGGCAAGCTGACAGTCCCCTTCTTAGGATCCATGCTCTGCGAGAGTTGGCGTGCTCCACTTGATCCGGAGTTGCTTTGATTTTGGTACGATACGTTTATATATATATATATATATATATATATGTGTGTGTGTGTGTGTGTGTGTGTGTGTGTGTGTATGTATGTGTGTTATGGGTATGACGCGGCTCAGTCCCCTCTTTGTACAACTATATTTTTATTAGAGGTCTGTAGACAGTATGTCTAGTTGGGTTGTATGTGGCCTTGACGACTTTAAGTTTTGGATGTATAGTTGTCTATAGCAGCCTTGTCGGCTTGCCCACTGTATTGTACCTGTATACGTACATATGCCTTGAAGGTAGGTTTCCTTCTTGTATGTTATTTTTGTAACTCAGCAGATGTTATTCAGGCTCATATCTTAGACGCATGCTTATGGGTGTTTGACAGGTAGGACTCAGGCACCCGTCGCGGCCCATCGGATTGGGTCGTGACACATAGCTATTCAGACTCAAAAGTTGAGTCCTTTACTCCATTTTTCTTTAATGTCTTTTATACATTGACATTTATGCCTTACATACTCAGTACATTATTCTATTGATGCCCCTATTTCCTGGGGCCTACAATTCATGCCCGCAAGTATAGGTAGAAGGGCTGACATCCCCCTTCTTAGGATCCTTGCTCAGCGAGAGTTGGTGTGCTCTCTTTAATCTGGAGCTGCTATTGGGTTATGGTACGATACTTTTGTATATATATATGGGAAAGATGGGGCCTAGTCCCATCCTTTATAAAGTTGTATATATTTGAGGTATGTAGATAGTCATGTATAGTTGGATAGTATGTGGCTTGTTCGGCTTCTATTTCAATATATAGTTGTCCATACTAGCCTTGTCGGCTCGCCCACCTATCAATTTCAGTCGTGATGAAAGAGGTATCAGTAGTTCCATCCTAGGATTGTCTACAGACCATGTTTAATAGAGTCTTATTTATGAGTATGTTGTGCACCACACTTATAAACAGGAGGTTGCAGGACATATAGGATGTTATCCTCCCTTCTTATCTTAGTTCGTGTGATCTAAGGATTTATTTTTCTAACTATATGTTATGTTTTTTGGGATGCCTAAGAAGGCTACAACCATCCATAAGGGCAAGTCTGTGGCTGATGAGACTATGAGTCGAGCGCCACGAGTTACCAGGTCTCGAGGAGAGTCTTAGAGTGAGACTCAATCTACGGCTTCACATACTCTGCCCTATCTGGAGGAGATTGGAGGGCCACCAAATCCAACACCTGCCCTAGTACCCCCAGCTCCCCAATTTTGAAGAATTTGAGGCGTGCTCTCCGGTTGTAGTACCGTTCTATGAATTGCTTCTATGTTGCCATTCTTATTAATGCAGCTTCCCGTCTTCCTTCAAGTAAATCAAGATTTAAATGCATTTCTTCGTCATTAGACTCTTCTATTGCCTGCGTAAACCTCATACTTGGCTCTCCTATCTCAACAGGAATTAAAGCTTCTGCTCCATAAACCAACGAAAATGGTGTTTCTCCTGTACTTGTTTTGCGGTTGTGCGATAAGCCCATAAAACGCCAAGTAATACTTTTGGCCAATTACCTTTTGATTCCTCTAAACGCTTCTTCAAATTGTTGATAATGACTTTATATGTTGATTCTGCTTTCCCATTACCCACCGGATGATAAGGCATAGACGTAATCCTTTTAATCTGCCAACTTTGAAAGAATTTCGTGATTTGAGCTCCTATAAACTGAGGCCATTATCGCACACGATCTCCTTTGGTACACCGGATCGGCATATGATATTCCTCCAAATGAAATCTTTCACTTCCTTTTCTCGCACCTGTTTAAATGCTCCTGCCTCTACCTATTTAGTAAAATAATCAGTGAGTACGAGCAAAAATTTTACCTGTCCTTTTGCTTGTGGTAATGGACCCACGATATCCATTCCCCATTTCATAAATGGCCACGGTGCAATGACCGGATGTAGTAACTCCGCAGGTCTATGCATATTGTTACGTTACCTTTGACATTTATCGCATTTAGCCACGAAACTCTCTGCTTCTTCTTCCATTTTAGGCCAATAATACCCTGCACTAATTAGGGTTCTTACCAATGATCTTCCTCCTGCGTGCATTGGGTTAAGAGATGAGAGATGTTACTCTGTTATTGACTCGATTAGTGGCTGCACATGCTTGGCGCTAGGAAGTAGGTCAGAGGAAATCCTTTTTCTAACAAATCCTTCAATTGTTCCTTTAGCTCCTTCAATTTTGTCGGTGCCATTCTGTAAGGTGGAATAGATATAGGATGTGTGCCTGGCATCACATCAATCCCAAAATCAATCTCCCTATCTGGCAGAATCCTAGGAAGTTCATCTAGAAAGACATCCGTAAATTTATTCACAATAGGTACAGACTCAAGCATAGGGTCCTCAGCATCAGTGTCCGTGACCTAGACTAGATGGTAGATACACCCCTTGTTAATCATTTTCGTGGCCTTAAGGTAAGAGATAAACCTTTCCTTTGGCACCACATTACCCCCTTTCACTCAATAACTGGCTCATTAGGAAATTCAAGTCTCATAGTTCTAGTTCAGCTATCGAGCTTTGCAAAAGAGGAATAAAGCCATTCCATCCCCATTATTACATCAAAATCAACCATCCCCAATTCAATGAGATTGGCCATGGTATCCCGACCATGTACCGTGACAACACAATCTCTATTAACCCGTGTGGCCACAATGGACTCATCAACTGGAGTAGAAATAGAAAATGACTCATGAAGCAGTTCTGGTTCTATCCTGAATTCCATAGCAACATAAGGTGTAACATAGGACAAAGTGGAACAGGGATCAATAAGAGCATACATATCGTGAGATTGGGCAGTTTATATATATGTGATAACATCTAGAGAAGCCTCTGTACTCTGGTGACTAATCATAGCAGAGAAACGGCTGGGTCCTCTGGAACTCTACCCACCATACCTAGCTGCACCATGCCTTGTTGGTGCCAGAGTGCCTCGAACTGGATGGTTGTGTTGTGCCTCTGCCTGCACCCTGGCGGGGAAGAATGAAAATCTCTCTTAATATGACCCCTCAAACGACACCTGTAGAATATGGGTAAGCCGATGTAGCAGATCCCCAAGTGTATCTTCCCACACTTAGGGTATAGGGGCCTTCGCTGTTGTTGGGATCTCCCTCTTGACTGACCCTATTGGTGGGGTCCCCTATTGCCCCGACTGGGCCTGAAGTGACTCTACTAGTGCTGACTGGGCCCTGATGGTAGTGCACTGACTGAAGACTGAGAAAAAGATTGAGATGGTCGTAATGATCCTCCCCTGAATACCTACCTAACACCACCAATTAAATCACCAGGGTTGTCACGGATCGGGCCTTACTGTTACCCTCTCGCTCCATCCTTCTCTTCAACTTACAAGTCTCTGTAGCTTGAGAAAATGCAACCATCTTTCCATAGTTCATATCAAAATTTAAGGCAACTGTGGTAGCCTCATTTATATCCAAAGGGCTAAGGCCCTGCACAAAACGGCGCACTTTGGGATCCACAGTAGGAATAATGTGAATGACTCACTTTGACAGGCGTGTAAACTCCATATGGTACTCCCACACACTCTTGTTTCCTTGTTTTAAGTTCTTAAACTCAGTGGAATGGGCTGTCTTAGTCTCGACTGGCAAGAAATGATCCATGAAAGCATCCGCAAACTCGCTCCACCTCACCGGAGGACTCCCCTCCTCACGGGAATCCTCCTACATCTCAAACCATGAATTGGCCACCCCTCTCTAGCGGTAGGAGGCCAACTACACTCCATCCGTCTTAGTAACATGCATAACTCAGAGAGTGTTGTGCATCTCATCAATTAACTTCTAAGGGTCCACTTTGGGATCAGTACTTGTGAACACTGGAGGATCTAGCTGGAGAAACCTGTTCACCTTAGAACCAGTAGAATTCTCTATTTGGCTAGTAGAAGTGGGTGCAACATTATATCTCTAGTCTTGGGAAGCCACTATCTGAGCCAAGATCTAAATGGCTCCCCTAAGATCCCCATCGGAAACACTGGGACCAGAAGTTGGGGCTGGAGTTGGAACCAGAAAGTTAGTTAGAGGGAACGACGTACCCTCAGCAGATGTAGGAACTGGTGCGGTGGAATCAGGCAGTGTGGTAGTCGGGGGAATATCCTCACCCCTCGGATACTCACCTACATCATCATATAAATAACCAACAACCACATCTGGGGTGACGTTGGCTCTTTGGCCAGTTCCTGCCTTCTAACTAGGTGCCATGTATTGAAAATTAGAGCAATGCACAAGTCACAGGAGGAATAGTACCACAATTAGTTTTATCTCACGATCCCGAATATCAAGGAAGGGTATTATTCCTAAATTTCCAAGTAGTCTCTAACTTATAGATGTTGTCGACAACAAACCGATAAGAAGGACCCAACAAGACACGACTCTGAGACATCCTAGGCCAATTTAAAACCTTAGGTTCTGATACCAAGTTTGTCACGCCCAAACCACGGGGAGGGCGACCGACGCTCAACCGAGTGAACCCGGTTGAGCAAGCCTATTAGACACTTTCTACCCAACCTACTTATGATCAAAAGGAGACATGTTTTCATTAATCAGACAATAGGAAGATCATGTAAACAATACTAAATCATTTCATTAGTTACGCCATTGTTATGTTTAAAAATACACACATTCTTATGATTAATTTGAACAAAAGTCTAAAACACAACATAGTCCGTTGGCCTTTCCAACGCCCATACACAACCCACATAGTGTCTACAGAGACTCTTAATAGATAAAAAATAGTTCTACAAAAGTGTCGTCAACAAGGCCCTGACTATACCTCAAGTGCAAAACATAAGGAACAACAAATGCGTAACTTTGAAATGAAATGGGGCTCAACAAGACTACTGAGAGGAGGATGTACTGCTAACACTAATCAACATTGCCTGCTATGGAACCACCTGCACCCATTTAAGACACATCGTCCCCGGCAAAAGGGACGTTAGTACCATTGAATCGTACTAGTATGTATAACTAAACACTATCTCAATAGAATGAACAATAATGCAAGTAAAGACATCAGCTAAGGCATTAAACATTTACTAAAAATCAAATAAGGGATGAGATAAGCTTAAATGAAATTTCCATATTTTATATCGGGGAAGCCTTTCATACTAATATGCCACTACTCACCATTTCGATTTCAATTCCCAATACAGTCACCATAATGTGTAAAACATGGCGTCCGATCATGACTCGATCGGCTAGGCCATCTCATATAGGACATCAACCACAATCACAATTTCAGTTCCAATACAGTCACCACTATGTGTACGACATGGAATTCGATCACAACTCGATCGTCTAGGACATCTCCTAAGAGACATCAACCACAATTGCAGTTTTAATTACAATTTCTAATACAGTCACCACCATGTGTAGGGCATGGTGTCCGATCACAGCCCGATCAGCTAGGCCACCTCATAAGAGGCATCGACCACAATTATATTATTTCACATGGCACATTGGCCGTATTTCATATTTCACATTTAGTAATCCTTGCTTTGTATCCCATATTTCGTATTTTGCTTTCAACAATCATCATAGATTTCCATCAAGGCATTTCCGTTCATAACATTTAAGCACATATCTAAGTAACTGAGAGTTTTAGCTATATTGAGATTTCTTACAGACCAAATCTTGAAAGTCAACTTTTGGGGTGTTCTTGAGATTTTGAAGAAATCCTATGGAATTCAATCAAAACGTTGTTGTAACTTGTGACTGATAAGTGAAATCATCATAAAAACACACTTAAAAACTCATCTTTAGTGTTTATTTGAAGCCTTGGCCGGATGGATGATGGAGAGAAAAGCCCTAGTCTTGAAATTCTATTATTTTTCTCTATCCCCGCTCAGCTATTAATAGGCCTAGGTATAGTATTTTTCAACTGGTGCTATCCCTGTGCTATAAGGCTTTAGCTCACTGGTTTGCTAAAATCAGGTACAATATTTTTCAACTGGTGCTATCCCTATACTATAAGGCTTTAGCTCACCACTTCGCTAAAATTCTTAGCTTCCCTCTTGTGCTATAGTTGTGCTTTGGGGAGATAGCTCACTGTATTTTCATTAGTTTTTATTACTTTGAAATTAGAATCCAAGTGGTCTCTATCATTACAACACTCAAGATTAATAAAATTATTATCCCCAAGTATCCAAATAACATTGTCCACTCCAGTAATTTCTCATGTAGTTCGTGCAATATTAAATTGTATTCCTATGCTCGATCGATTTAGCTATGGAAATTCACGGGGCTTTACATTACTAGCAATGTTATTTATCCCTTAGTATTTTCACAAGCCATGTTGAATTCATTCAGCACTCGGGCCGCAGGTGCGATCTTGTCCTGTAGGCCGAGTTGTTCTACGACCCTCAGTTGAATGATATTGGCCGAGCTACCTGGATCAATTAGCACATGTTTAACTCGAGTTTTATTCATAACTATAGAAATTATCAGTGCATGATTATGGGGTTGCATGATCCCTTTCGCACATAGAGTCCCTTTTTGTATGTAATCTCAAGAACACTTTTCCCTTGTGATTGATACTTTGGTGCATTTTATCATAGGCCTTTGAGGAACATCGACCCCTCTGATGATCATATAAATGATGTGCTGGGGATCGTCTTGTTCATTTTGTTTATTGGAATCACTATTTCTGAAATTATTCTTAGGTCGGTCACTTAGAAATTTTTGAAGATGCCCATTGTTGAATAACCGGGCTACTTCTTCTCTCAATTGTCGACAGACCTCCGTTATATGGGCATCTGTGCCATAATATTTGCATATTTGGTTGGGATACCTATGGGTTGGATCAGTTTGCAAAGGTCGAGGACACTTGGTATCTTTGATGCGTCCAATGGATGATACGATGGCAGATGTGTCCACATTAAAGTTTTACTCTGATAATCGTGGTGCCTCTTTGGGACCGATAGATCTATTGTAGCGGTTCATGCTCACGAGTCCCCCTGAACATTGACCTCGAAAATGTATTCTTTCATTTCGTTCTGATAAAAGTTTCGCTAGATCCTCTACTCATACATTCTCCATTTATACAACTGGTATCGATCTCTATTCCACCTTGGTTTTCGGTCAATATCCCTCTTGATTCTATCAACGGGTCTAATAGGATAAACGGACCCAGAAAGTGCCCCAAGTTGATCGTCGATGACCTTGATCTTTGATTGATATCGATTGTGCACATCAGACCATGTAACAACTGAGTATTCTATCAAATTCTTCTTAAACTGCTGTAAAGCTACTAAACTACGAACGTTGAGTACTTGAGTGAAAACTTGAACAACCCAATCTTTGGTAACCGGTAGCAAGTCCATATGTTCTATTTGGAATCGAGACACGAATTCTCTGAGCATCTCATTCTCCTTTTGCCTTACCTTGAAAAGAACCGACTTCCTGGTTTCGACCTTGATGGCCCTAGTATGTGCCTTTACGAACGAATCTATAAGCATAGCAAATGAATCAACAGAATTAGGCGGTGAATTTTGGTACCATATCATATCTCCCTTTGCTAGGGTCTGCCAAAATTTCTTTAGCAAGATAGATTCGATCTCGTCGTCCTCTAGATCATTCCCTTTGATAGCACACGTGTATGTGGTGATGTGCTTGTTCGAATCGGTCGTTCCATTATACTTAGGAATCTCGGGCATGCGGAAATTCTTGGGGATTGGCTTCAGAGCCACACTCGGGGGGAATGGTTTTTGTATGAAATTTTTAGAATCTAGTCCCTTCAATATTGGCGGTGCCCTTGGGATTAGATCGACCATCGAGTTATAAGTTTCCACATTCTTGTCATTTTCCTTGATCTTCTTTTCCCCTGACTTGATTCACTTTGTCAATTCTTCAAGCATCTTCATGATAGCAGGATTGGTCTCCGATTCTTTCTCGCTCAATTTCCTTCAAACAAGTTCGACCCTGTGTACAACTTCATGGGATAGCTCGAGTTCAACCCTGCTCGATGTGTGATTCATGTTTTGGAGTTGGACTATTGCTTCCTGCCGAGCCTGCAACATTTCAAAGATCACCCACAGGCTGATCCTACCATCTTCAGCGCCACGTGCACTTTGATCGGCTGAACGAGATGCTTTCTTTGGGATTCACTACTAAATTTCCATTGATGGCTACATGTGAACTAACATTGATTGGATCTATAGCCAAAACTCCATCGAGGACAATCAGGGGTACATCGTTTACTGGTGCTATGTTATCATTTTCGTCGTGGTGGCTGAAATCATTGTTAACGTGTAGAGGTGCTAACTGAGAGTTTTACATTATTTAGTCCTGTAATCAAATATACATGAAAGAACAAGTGTGAAATAGTGTGTGTCACGAAATTTTGTACGAGGTAACCACTATTATGCTTATCCCAACGGTGGGTGCCAAACTGTTTACCCTAGAATCTGATAACAATTGAATTTATTCCCGGTTTTAAGGGCACGTGATATACTTGCTACAAATTGTGAAGGATAAATTAATATTAAAAATAAAAATAAAAGAATAAATGCAAACCACATAGATTAAATAGTCTTGGCCCTCGAGTTCAGTCACCCTTGAACCAAAAGATTTTTCAACTGACTTACAACTAAAGTAACAAGATAATGAAAGCTAGAAAATGATAGTATATTTCTTTGTATTGTGTTAATATGATGTGTTTTCGAAATGATCAGATCCATTTTATATAGTACGTGAGTCCTACTATTGATACAATTCTATATGAGGTAAGAAATCTCATTATTATCTAATAAATCGACCTTTTCTTGATACATGCCGGGATTTCCGACGTGATCCTCGCCCGATTGCAGATATTTTGGCTTTCTGTTATTTGGGTAGGTAAGCTTCCCTCGATCTCGATCGATCTCTATCTTGTTCTATCTCGATATTGGCCAATCTCAATCTTGATCGGTCTCTGGGTCACGAGCTCGACGATCTAACTTTACACCATGGTTCGATATTACACGAGGTTCAACCTTGGCCTATCATATTTCAGTATCGATTAGTCATACAAAGGGAAAGCATGACTTTGACCGTATGCATACATCATATCTTGATATATTTGCATTATGATATATGTGTATGTGTGATCTTCTATTGTAGGATCAAGGCACTACAACGTGGAACTTCTTCTAAGCAGCAAACCAAGTTACACCTCTATAAGGGACAACAAACTCATAAGTGAGCTATGGATTCAAACTCCGACTCAATTTGATCAGTAGGACTCCAAAATTATCAAGTCATTCAAGTCTCCTAGTCAGGCTACAGTCTATGAAGTCACACGGCTTCCAAAATCCTTTTGTCTTGCAGTATCGTCATAACACGATACTGGGCCAATTTCTGCAAGCGCCACCCTCTCGAAAATAACATTCCAGAACTACATGGCGACTCAAAGCCATAATTCGGCCCCTAATCTCCAAGTCACTATCTTTCCAATCCTGTGTACCATCTCTACAATTACATGCCTAGTGTCGGGACAAAATTTGTGTTTAAGGCAATTTCTTTGCCCGAAACATTTTCATCTTCTACGGTCAAAGAGGGTGGCAGTTGATGATCAATTTTGACCCTCCATTTTAAAACTAAATTAGTTATGCTTATTTACTAGCAATAAATGTGGTAAAATATTTTCTAATTACAAATACATATTTTTTCTAAAATATAATAGATAATAATAATTAATACAATTGAATTAATAGCAATTTGATATTAAATATTATTCAATAAATGTCTCTTTCTATTTTTACCTATTATATTTTAATAACTAAGTTTACAGTTAATTTAATTAACTAGTCTTTAAATTACCATATTTATTTTAAATTAACCAAATTAGTTCACAATTTGAGAAATGATGTCTTTTAACAAATAATTAGTTACAGTAATGTATAATATATTTGATAATTATATTTTATCTAATTATAAACTAAGTTTAATTAAGTTAATTTTTAATGGGGTTAAAAGCTCAAAAGCCTCCAATTGGAATTAATTAATTATAGTCAATATGACTATATGTTTAAGTCTGGTTTAGCCATTTTTCCCAAAGCACACGAGCCCAAACCCACCTTTTCTATTCCATGTTGGCAATCCGTGCACTTCCTCTCAGCTAATGGCATCGTTCCACATGACCTCCCCTCTACACGCACGAAAGAAACACACCACATCTAGACCGTTGATTGAAATCATCAACGGTCTGTAATTAACCCCATTGCTCCTTTATTTTTTGAATTCCCAGGATTTTATCTCAACTTTCGGATCTGTGTGATCAAACGGTTCTCGATTTATCCATTTTAAATATTTTCCCTTTCTTTTATCTCCAACAGTTCAGAGCCACTATTCACAATGATCTAATAGCTCCCCTTCACTCGTGCATTTTAAACCTACCATACACCCTAAACCTACTCATTTGCATCTCACCGGCAGCTTTTATTGGCCAATTCTCTCTCATTTAGGTAAACCCGACGAGGGAACACATTATTGTCATACCGGATACGGTAGTGTAAAAGTCTAAGGCACTATTTCCAAAGCCTCCACTTCCTTACCCTCAAAAGCTTGTTAAGAAAAATGGTGAAAATCAATTGGCCATTGGTTGAAGCTTTGGAACAAAGTGCCCGGTTATGCCAAGTTTATAAAAGATCTTGTGACCAAGAAGAGGTCGATGAATTTTCAAACTATAAAGGTCATTCATCAACTGAGTGCAATTGTTCATTCAATGGCTCCTAAGTTGGAGGATTCCGGTGCTTTCGGGATTCCTTAGACTATTGGAAGTGCCGATTTTTCCAAATCCCTTTGTGATCTTGGGGCGAGTATCAATTTGATACCCTACTCGTCGTTTAAAACTTTAGGGATGTGGAAGCCAAGACCCATATCTATAAGATTGAAAATGACAAATCGTACCATGAAAAGGCCATTGGCAGTGATTGAGGATGTCTTGGTCCAAGTTGATAAGTTTATCCTTCCGGTGGACTTTGTGATTCTAAATTGTAAAGTTGACTATAAGGTGCATATCATTCTTGGGAGGCCTTTCCTTTATACGGGTAATGACCTTTGTGATGTGGAAGCCACATGACTCACTTTATGGCTGGTGATAAGCAAGTGGTATTCCACGTTTACAAGTCTTTGCGTCAAGCAAATAACAATGAAGTGTGCTCTTTTGCGGACTTGATGGTCGATGTCATTATTGATGACACAAGTGCAACAATCAATATTGGTGATATGTTGGAAGCCATTTTGTTAAACTTAGATGATGATGAGATGGATGGTTTCATGGAATGTATAAACTCTTATCAAGGAATGGGGTCCTACAACTATGCACCTCAGATGTTATCTTTGGATCTTCAGAATAGGGCTCCTCCTACAAAACCTTTTATTGAATAACCACCAACTTTGGAGTTAAAAGCATTTCAACCTCACCTTCGGTATGATTTTCTCGACCATTTTCTACTTTACTAGTTATACTTTCCTCTTATTTGACTAATGTGCAGGTTAATTCCATATTGGCGGTGTTACAAAAGAGGAATAAATCTATTGGGTGGAGTTTGGGCGACATTCAGGGTGTATAAGCCCCGCATTTTGCATGTACAAGATCTAGTTGGAGGATGCTAAACCGTCCATTAAAAATCAAAGAAGACTCAATAAAGCTATGCAACAGGTGGTCAAAAAGAATATTATAAAGTGGTTGGATGCCACGGTTGTCTACCCCATTTCCCAGAGTTAATGGACCTCTGTGGTTCAATGTGTCCCAAAGAAAGGGGGCATGACGGTTGTTACCAATGAGAAGAATGAGTTGATTCTTACAAGAACGGTCACCAATTGGAGATTTTTCATGGATTATTGTAAGCTTAACAATGTCATAAGGAAGGATCACTTTCCGCTTACTTTCATGGATCAAATGCTTGATAGGTTGGTCGGCTATGCCTTTTATTGTTTTCTTGATTGGTACTTGGGCTACAACAAAATTCTTACTGCTCCTGAAGATCAAGAAAAAACCACTTTTACATGTCCATATTGTACTTTTTCTTTCAAACGAATGTCTTTTGGTCTATGCAATGCACGAACGACTTTTTAACTGTGTATGATGGATATTTTCTTAGACATGGTGGAAGACTACCATAAGGCCTTCATGGATGAATTTATGGTTGTTGGAGATTCTTTTGATGATTGTCTTACTAATTTGGACAAAGTGTTAGCTAGATGTGAGGAAACAAACTTGTTACTCAATTGGGAGAAATGCCATTTCATGGTCGAGTAAGGCATTTTACTTGGCCATAAGTTTTCAAAGAATGGTATTGAAGTGGACTAAGCGAAGATTGAAGTTGCTTCTAAGTTTCCACCCCCACCTCGGTGAATGGTGTGCGGAGTTTCTTGGGCCATGCGGGTTTTTACTGGCGATTTATCAAAGATTTATCTAAAGTGGTGAACCCACTGTGCAAGATCCTTGAGAAGGATGCCAAATTTCATTTTAATGATGATTATATGAGAGCTTTTGAACAGTTGTAGCTCAAGTTGACAACTACTCCTATCATTACATCTCCAAATTGGAGTTCGTCGTTTGAGCTTATGTGTGATGCAAGTGATATAGTGGTTGGGGCTGTTTTGGGGTAATGTATCAACAATGTTTTTATTCCATTTTATTATGCTAGCAAGACCATGAATAGTTCCCAAGTCAATTAAACCATTACGGGGGAAGAGCTCTTTGCTACTGTTTTTGCTATTGAGAAGTTTCGCCCGCACTTGATGGGTGCCAAAGTTATTGTCCACAAGGATCATGCGACACTTTGCTATATTATGAGAAAAAAGGAATCAAAAGCCCGGTTAATGAGATGAGTTCTTTTGTTGCAAGAGTTTGATATTAACATCCAAATAAGAAGGGAAGTGAAAATCAAGTGGCGGACAACTTACCACATTAGGAGGAGGAGGAGAGGACACATGATGTCCTTGAAATCAGACTCTTTCCATGTTGAGAAAATTTTGGTACTTTCAATGAAAGATGTGTCATAGTTTGTGGATTTGGCAAATTTTCTTGTGAGTGGTATCATTCCAGATGAGTTCTTTTCAAACTAAAGAAAGAAGCTCAGTAAGGATTGTCAAGACCACTATTAGGATGAACCATACCTTTTCCGGATTTTCACAGATGGGGTGATTCAGAGGTTCGTGTCATAGGGAGATCAAGGTGATATTCTTGGGGTTTTTCATTTTTCGCCATATGGTGGTCATCATGGTGGAGCGAGAACAACGGCTAAAGTCCTTAGTTGTTGTTTCAATTAGCTTACTCTCTATAAAGATGGAAATGAGTTGGTGAAAAGATGCAATGTATGTCAATAGATCGGTGGAATTTCAAAGAAATATGACATGCCCCTTACAACCATCTTAGAGATTGATATATTTTACATTTGGAGTATTGACTTTATGGGCCCTTTTGTGAGTTTTTGTGGAAACACCTACATCTCGGTTGTGGTGCATTATGTGTCTAAATCGGTTGATGCCATTGCCTTACCCAATAATGAGGTTGGAAGTGTGGTGTCTTTCCTAAAGAGGAACATTTTTACAAGATTTGGTACTCCTTGAGCAATCATAAGTGATGGAGGGCTACATCTTTGCAACAAGGTTTTCGACACTTTACATGGCAAATGTGGCACTACTCATAAGGTGACAACACCCTATCACCCATAAGCTAGTGGTCAAATGGAAGTCTCCAAATGGGAGATTGAGAGTATTTTGTCCAAAACAGTAAATAAAAACTTGACGGATTGGTCTAAGAAGATTCGTGTTTGGGAAAGGTTGTCATCTTCTGGTAGAACAAGAGCACAAGGCAATGTCCCCATACCGGTTGGTGTTCGGGAAAGGTTGTCATCTTATGGTAGAACAAGAGCACAAGGCAATGTGGGCCTTGAAGAATTGAATCTGAATTGGGATGTAGCCGCTAACTTGTGGGTTGCACCTTTGAATGGACTGGATGAGTTCCAATACCACGCATATGAGAGTTGTCCTTGTACAAAGAAAGAGATAAAATATCTTCATGACAAGTGTATTTGGAACAAAGAGTTGAAGACCGGTGATCTAGTACTATCGTTCAACTCAAGATTGAGAATGTTTCCCAGGATGTTCAAGTTAAAGTGCAGTGGTCCTTTTAAATTTTTTTTGTGTGACATCCTTTGGTTCCTTAAACTTGAAGAACAAGATTAATGAAATATTTCGAGTCAATGGCCACCATGTGAAGCACTATTTAGGAAACATTAGAAAGAGCCACGTGGTTGCAGTTCTTTACTTCGCTTGAGGATACTATGACTTTGCGTTATGCCACAATATTAAATAGGGCTCTTCTAGTGAGGCAACCCATGTTCTCTTCCTTTTTCACTTTTAGTATGATGTTATTTGTTATTTTTAACTTAATTTGAAGTATGCTGCAGGGATTAGTGTTAGATGTGTCATCCAGTGCAAAATTATGGATTGCACTTTTCTTTGTGCGGCCGTAGATCCGGAATTGTAACCACAAATGATTTTTTGTGGTTGAACATTTCATATGCGGTCCACACTTGCAAGAATAAATCTTAGGTACTAAATGGAAAGTCCTCTAAACCTTTCTCCAACAGTGCAAAGTAAGTTTGTAGACCATCGTAAGTTAAGTGGTTAGAAAAGCACAGTATCAGACAAGTGGTTGTACTACAGTGTTAGGAGTGCAGCTGCACATGAAAAAGTATGGAACACACAACTATGTTCTCCATTTCTTGCTAGGTAACAGAGTGCGGACCGCACATGGAATTGCGCGGCTGCACTTGCCTCTCTAACCCGTACTCTTTTCCTAGTGTAAATAGAACATTAACCCCTCCTTACACTTTTCACGGCCCTCATTGTTTCACTGTAACTCTTAGAAGTTTCCCAAAGTGCATGCATTTTAAATGACAGAAAACCCTTCGCAATCACTTGGATCTTAGTACACTAGCATTATCTGGTATGCATCACTTAAATCTTGTTGGTTTTATTTTTTAATTTATATTGGCTTTTTAACTTTGTTTAGACCATCTATTATTGCATTCATTCAACGTGTCCATGTGGAGTAGTTTAATACTTGGTAATTGTCAAAGCATGCTTAGATAAGATTGGGTTGTTATTTTAATGTACATACCATGTTGCCTAGTAGAATTGAACAATTTTTGCATAACCTAAATTTATAGACATGTAGCTGCTATTGTCCTTGACTGTGCGGGCTGCACTTGATATTGTATGATCTGCAAACTGCTGTTTGAGTAACATGGATGGATGGATGTTTGTGTGGCCGCACATTAATTGTACGTACCACAAATTTTATTATAAGGCCGCAGAATAGGTCTGCAATGATAATCAGAGAACTTACTCTCTGAGCATCTCAAGTGCGGACCGCAATCATTTTTGCGCGGACTGTAGATGATTTATGTGGCCTCAAACTGCAGTCACGCTGTCTATCAGAGAGTTGAGCCTGAGAACTGAAGATAACTATTCTAAAGTGTGTCCCATATTTGAAATTGTGTCGTTTGCACTTCCACTCTACGAGCCGCACTCCAAAAAGTGTGCACCACACTTTGTCCTTGGCTATTGCATAATGTATTTTTAAAACCTCAATGCTTCTATGATATCGTCACATTCTTATATGACTCTTAACTGTTTGAAACGTGAATATCAACTAACAAATCTCATTATGCATACACAGACAATGGTGTGATCAAGTGGTCGAGGTGAATCTTCAAAGGGAAGGAAAGAATCAGCAAGGGGCAGAGGCAGAGGTGCCATGCACCCAATCGTGGAAAGATCAAGTACAAAGAAGACAACTATAGGTCCTGGGAGAGTAGAAGCCTCTTAGAGTCGAGTTCTTATGACCCATCTAGGGACACCTCTGATGAGTGGTGCTTTTATCACTCACTCTAGTCTCTTTTCTTTAGCTTTCATGTCTTTTAACTATAATATGATGTTGTTTATGGTGTGTATTGTTATATTTTTAGGTAAATGATGCCATGAAGTGATTTGAATTCAATTGGAGTAGAATTGAGCAAAAAAGGGTGAAACCATGCAAAAACTCCCCAGTGATTTCGCATCTGCGGAAGGATCGTCGCAGAAGCGACCCCGCTTCTGCGAGAAAAGAGTCGCTTCTGTGGAATTGCCTGAGCTTGCGAGAAACCGCATCTGCGGTGGCTTATCTGTGCCTGGTGAACCGCATCTATGGTTACATAGATTTAGTTGGCATTTTGCTTCTGCGATGGAATCTTTGCATCTGCGAGGGTTCTTTCGCAGGTGCGATCAACGGGCATCAGACATGGGCAAATTAGGCATTTCACATGTTTTCAACCCCAAACCATTTTTATACTCATCCAAGAAGATATTTTAGAGATCTTTGTCTTATTTTTAGTTCTTAGAACTAGAAAGAACAAGTTTTGGAAGCTAGGGTTTGCACACACACTTGGGTCTTGAAGTTTTGAAGCTTGTGTTTAACGATTTCTTACCCATTTATGTTTATTTCATCATTTCCTTGCTTTGTATTGAATATTTGAGCATGTAGTATTTATTTCTAATACTTGAATCTTTTTATGGAAATATTCATGTTTAAAGTGTGGATTAAATACCTTGTTGTGCTTATGTATTGAATGATTTTTATATTTTTATGAAGTGAGTTATTGCTTCTTTAATTATTCTTGTTCTTTAATATTTCCAAAGGGATTAGCTAACCTTAGGACATGCCCATAAACTCCGAATTAATTTTGGAAAAGATAATTTGGGGTTGGGAAAGATTAATTAATAAGAACTTCAGGTTTTAACCCTCATTTTATAGATTCTACCTAGGGATAGGATTGAACTACTTATAGCCATTCGGGGTGTGCTTAATGTATTGATTGTTTTAGGGATAATTCAATTAGGAAGTCTTGTTAATTTTCGGAAGAAGCTAATTAAGAATTATTATCCGTGGCTAATTAACATAAACTCGCTCATATTTGTAAAATCGTAAAATATATTGGATCGTTACTTGAGTGTAATTCCTGATGCAACCATACTTGTAGACATTGATCATTTTACTTACGTTCTAGGTTAGTTTACATTTTCGCATTTAGTTATAAATATTTTCTCAAATCAATTCTAAGTGTTTGGCATTGCACGATAAGTGATAATTCTCTTACATTCCTAATCGCCTACATATTGTTCATTGTGGGATTCGATCTCGACTCATAGTTGGGTAAATTATATTGCATGCGACCGTGACCATTTACTTTTTAGTAGTGGATTTGGACGTCATCAAAATTGGCGCCATTACCGGGGAACAATTTGGCATAATATAGGTTGTTTTAGAAATAACCGTAAGTGCTTTGGTCCAAACTTGTGAATATTTGTGTAATTATTTCTTTTACCTTGGTCTATTTTTCTTGTTTCTTTCTTATTTATTTTTCTTATTTGTGAAAAATGGCATCTTTTAATGATAATTGGTCGGATGGTAGTTGTTCATACTTTGATGACCCTTGTCCTTATTGTGGAGGACCACACTCGTGGCAAAATTCTTTAAATTCTCCTGGGGGTGGATTGTGCGCACAATCTCAAACCCATGAGTGGAGTATTTGTGATAAGCGTGGTTTTCAAAATAGTCATTGGGATGATTATGATTACTTGTCCTTCCCTTCCCCAAGACCACGCTATGATGATTCTACTTTTTCTAATGAAAATTATAGGGCCATGGAAGTGGAAGAAGTTGAGCGTGGTCAAAATGGAGAGTTCAAGCTCATGTTGGAGTGCTTACTTGCAGGAGGAAACAAAGGACAAAGTGCCTAGGAGGAGCTTTTGGAAAATAGTGTCCACAATGACTTGGAAGTTGAAAGGTTGCACTCACAAATGGGAGAAATGCTTGAAGCTTTAGAGGTCCAAAAAGCCTCGGAAGTTAATGAGAGCCAAGAAATTTCCTTAGATGTGGAAGTCAAAAATCCTTCCTTGTCGCTTGATCAAAGCAAAGAAGAACTCTCAAATGCTCAAAATGATAAGATGATACTCATGTTGGAGATCATTCTTGAAAATGAGGAGAAGCATAACTTTGCACTCGAGGACGTAAAACAAGGCTTGGCTCACAATGATGAACATATCCGCGCTTTGGAAGCTCAATTAAAAATATTGGTTGAGGTTCATTATGCCCAACAACTTGAGAGTGTGGAAGGAAGCCAAGAAGAGTCCAATTCCGAGGAAGAAAGGGAGTTTTACTTCGAGGAATCAAGAATTGAACATCTGCCAACCGCCTCCATGAGTATTAATGAAGCCGAAAAAATATATAATTAGAGTCAACCAGTATAAATGAGAATATGGTTGATATTGACTCTAGTTCAGGGGAAAAAGAGGATGTCAAAATCCGGGAAAAATTGCAAGTTGGAGGTTTGAAGTCACATTCCAAGCATTTTTCAATGATGGAATTGTTTGGTGATATGGAAGTTGAACCACATGAGTCAATGAAAGACTGCAAGGAGGAAAAACTCATACCATACATCCTACAATTTGGGGGAACAAGAAAGCAAAATGACATTCCTCACATGAGAGACAAGAAATGCAAAATGAACAATTTAAGGCTTGGCTTGATCATCAACTTACCACCTCCAATCGCTTGTGGTCACAAGCTTGATTCCAAGATAGGTGCCCAATTCATATCGTCCAAGTGGCGAGAAAAGTGATAAAGTTAAGTTGCGTCGTGCCACAACGTTAAATGCAGCGCTTGGTGAGAGGAAACCCATAGTTTTTCAAATTTTTTTAGTCATTTTCCAAATTTTCTTTTTTAGAATAGCTTAGAATATTTTTTGTGGCTAATCTACCAAATATTAGATTTTTGGAGTTGATTTGAACAGGTCGAAGTGATCCAACGGGACAAAACCAGTAGCTGGAAATTTGTGCATCAATCTTCTGGTGTAACTGCATCTGTGGATTTTTGACCACAAATGCGGTCATGTAGAAGAGGTTCTATGACCGCAGAAGCGGTAGTTTCTGCAGAAGCGTGCTACTGGACGCATATGCAGCGCCACAGATGCGGAAGTCAAGCAGGTTTTCAAAAAATAAATAAAAGTCTCATTCCCTCACAGGTATATTCTTCATTTACTCCCCCAGCCCTAAACTCCCCCATCTCTAACATACTCCAAAACCTTCATTGGTTTTGAATTCTACTACAGTCACAAGAGACTTAGGTATTTTCTCTTAGTTCTCATCTACTCCTCTCTCCCTTTGTCTTCTCTTTTCTCCTTCGTTTTTTCTTAGGCCTGCCATGGCCGTGTCCCCTATTTCCCCATTCCCCTATGATTTGTGTGAAAATAGGGTGAGGGAAATTGGTTGAGAGTGCATTTGTATGCGCTGTGTATCATGAAACAAATTTTTGGGAAATCTGAGTACCCAAATTGTGTAAATAAGAGGCCATTTTAAACCGCTTGAAAGGTGTTCGACAAAGTGTTCAAAAGAAAATTTCTTGCTAAGTACCACAAAATCGGTCTCAATAGAATCAGAGTTTCAATTAGTGCACTAATTTAGAAGTCTTGAGTATAAATTAGGTGCCAAAATTGGGTTTAAGAATCAAAAAAATAAAAAAAAATTGGGCAGTTGAACAACTTGACGAGCACCGCAGATGCGATCAGGGTTCCGCAGATGCGGTATCACACCTGCGATAATTTTTTCACAGGTGCGGTTGTGGCCAAACTGGGTAGAATCGCAGATGCGGTCAAAATTCCACAGAAGCAGAACTGCTCCTGCGGTTACTGTTCCGCAGATACAAAAACTGGGCAGAACTCCCAATTCCATTGGCTTTGCAATAGGGCATTCTCGGGCCCGTTCAAGTTAATTCTTTGGCCTAATTGTAGTGTTTTGAATTGCTTAACATGATTCTATTTCCAGATTGACTTTGTTTTGATTTTATGAAGGTACTTTGAGCTAAAATGGACCCGAACATGAGCGAAAATGCCTCACAGCAACATAAAATTGAGGAGGGGGTTGAGGAACCGTTTGATGATGATGGTGAGACTGATGATGATGAGGCCACGAGTTCAGCACATCATTGATCAACCATCCTCCCAAAGTATGCTAGTCTGATGCAGACTTCAGGGAGACCCTCAAACTATTTATGCTTTATTTTGGATATTGTGCAGTGAGGACACTGCAATATTTTTAGTTGGGGTGGCTGTAAGAGTATACTGTATTCATGTTATGATATTGTGTTCCCTTGCCAGGCTTATTTTGTTGCTATGGATATTGTGTGCCCTTGCCGGGCTATTTTGTTTAGCAGGTTCTCTTGCTGAGCTTGGTGTGATTAGTCTATTTTTATCTTTCTTTCCTTATTTATTTTCTTTAGTAGTCGCTTTTATTTTAGTATCCTCTTTAGTAGTTTTGTTCGTTTATTTTTATTTCCTCAGTAGTATTTCCTTGTGTTTTCTTCATGCTACGGTTCTTTCCCAAGGAGCATTTTTGAAGTGAACCGAGTGACTTTTCCCTATGATAGATGGTGTGACAACATTCTTAAGGGAATTAGTCTTGTTTTGCTAGCAGGAGACTTTTGGATTATTTGGTACTAATAAAATTAGTCTATTGTATGTGAAATGTGAATTACGAATACCCCTCCAAATTTTGGTTTTGAACTAAAACAAGTAAGTTGCATGGTGAAGAATAATTTTTGTGATAAATTTTTGGCTCTTTTAGTGACTCTTTGTCCACTAGTTTGAATAATATTGCTCTAGATGCTTTTATAAGAAAACGAAATTGATTCATCTTGACTAATTCATGTGCCATGTGTGTTAGTGTTTGTACAAATAAATCTTGTGTTTATTTCTATCATCTAGAACTTGCCCGGTTGGTCATTCAATGCTAATGATAGTATGTTTGGTTGGAGGGATGATCTTAGGCATTCTTTGTATTATTTGCAAACCCGCTTTAGTCTTTCAAGCCTACCATTGCATAAATAATATCACTAGTACCTTATTTGAGCCTTAACCTTTTCTTTGGCCACCTCATTAAAAACCTTTCCCCTTTTATAAAATAATTCCCTCTTTTGAACCTGTCCCTCCTTGAACATTAAGAATGAGGCTAAAAGCCTAAGTTGGGGGTGTGGTGTCAAAGTGAAAATTGGTAAGGTTGTACATTGAGTGTAGGAACATATACCTCAAAGTGTTCATATTAAATTATTCAAGATCCAAAAGAAAAATATGAATATATATATAAAAAAAGAGAAATATTTGTATGTATATAAATTATGGAGCCTTAAAGAAAATTAGAGAGGTATTTAAGGTGGTTCTATATTGGGAACTAGATGCCAATGAGGTTGTATGGTTAGAAAAGAAACAAAGTGCAAAAAGAATGACAAATGTGAGTATTGTTTGAAGGAGGATGAAGTCACCTGTATCCAAATACTTATCCGACCCTTCCCTAAACCTACCTTACAACCATAAAAAGTCCTTATGGGACCTCCAACTGAATATTCTTGATTAGGCAATGAATTAAAATAAGGGCAAGCTTATGGTATGAGATGTTGTAACACTTGAAATTCTTTGTGAGAGCGAGTGTCTTTGTAAATTTGTCCCTTATGTTGTATTGTAAATATAGTGATTTTGGGACTTTCTTTCTTGTGAGGGCACGTGAATTATGAAGGATTGGTGAAATTGAGTAAGTTGAGCATATGTAGTGGACTAGTGCTTTTGAGTCACTTCTTGAGGCTTATTCTTGTCACTTAATTATATTGAAACTCCCTTGCATATTCTTAAAGTTGTTTTTAAATGAGGGAGTCATTCGGGAAAGATGCACATACTTGAGCCTAATTATTAGTACCAACCAAATCCATATGTATGGTGCTTACTTGGAGAATGTGATTTGTAATAATTGCAATACCACTTGTGTTTTAAATGGTAAATCCTCATTTAAGTGTTGGTTTTGATTTGCTTGAGGATAAGCAAAAGCTTTAAGTTGGGGGTGTTGATGAGTGGTGATTTTACTACTCATTCTAGTCTCTTTTCTTTAGCTTTCATGTCTTTTAACTATAATATGAGGTTGTTTATGGTGTGTATTGTTAGATTTTCAGGTAAATGATGCCATGAAGTGATTTGAATTCAATTGGAGTGGAATTGAGCAAAAAAGGGTGAAACCATGCAAAAACTACCCTGTGATTCTTCATATGCGGAAGGATGGTCGCAGAAGTGACTCCGCTTCTACGAGAAAAGAGCTGCTTCTGCTGAATTACTTGAGCTTGCGAGAAACTGCATCTGCGATTAGATTACCGCTTCTGCGGTGGCACATCTGCGCCTGGTGAACCGCATCTGCGGTTACAGAGATTTAGTTGGGTAAATTATATTGCATGCGACCGTGTCCATTTACTTTTTAGTAGTGGATTTGGACGTCATCAGCCTCGAAGGGAAATTTTGTGTCTCTACCTGAAGAGTGCAATGAACATCAATTTAGGCCACATGGGTAGTCTGAGCCTCAAAATGTTCTTTCTATATCTGGTAGTACCTCCCAGGGTTAAGATAGTGACAATGATTACTCCAGCGCAGCTACTCCGGCCTCTGATTCTGATGAGGCCTTAGATAATGGGAGAGGGGGGAGCAAGTGCACAGGCACGCATGGCTCGTACTAAGAACAACATTTTTTGGGAAAATCGGTTCTTGAGTTTGCAGTCATATACAAACTTCTGAATGTGGTGGAAGAAGAGAACCTTGACTCACGAACGTCAATTCCATCCCAAAGACTTAGAAAAATACAATTTTGTAGTATTAGAGCATTTTACCAAGAGAAAGGGGTGGATGCAGTTTACTGAGAGGCTGGTGGATGTGTAAGAGTATATTGTATGGGAATTCTACGCCAACACGAAGCATATTTTGAAAGCGACAAAGATTACCAGAGTGTGGAATCTGAATGTGAAGTTTGATCAGCACATTTTGAATGCGTACTTGGGATTTTGTGATACAGAGCCAAAGGAATATTTGGCAAAGTTGGCTTTGAAGGCGGAGGCTAGACCATTGCTTGCTAAGATTATTTCACCTTGACCTACTGCTCGTTGGATAGGTTCCGGGGTGCCCATCCTCTGCAACACTCTAATTTGAGGCAAAAGGGTAGAAGACCTTCGTGTGCAGCATATTTGACCAGTTCCTAAATGAGAATAATTTGTCGTTGGCACGAGAAATGTTAGTAGCCTCTATCATTACAGGGTACCCAATCAATGTGGGTGCTCTCATGTAGGCCAACATATCAGTTGTGGCATAGCAGGGTAACACATCTTACCCCTACTCCGTATTCAGCTGCATGTTCTCCTCACTCGTCACTCCAAGCCATCAAATCATCAAATGAAACGAGCCATTGATATACCGATCGCATTTCTCCTCGCGCTTATTCCTTGTTGTGGTTCTCAGCTGGATAGTGGTGTCCAACAACACCGTGATATCCAGCAGGCCCATGGGAGCACCCTCCACCTTGTGCAAATCGAGAGACAACATATACTTTTTTAGAATATTGCCAAAGAAATATCTTTGTACGTTCTACCTGAACTACATATGGGGAATCTCTCCCAGCATTATATCTCAAATATTGACTAGCCTCCCAGTCATCAAAAAGTATATCAATCACACCCTAGCACTAGCACATACCAAATTGTGTTCTACTGGCATGTGCCCTAACTGTACAAAGTTTTGCCATACCTTGGAAGGCTTGTTGAAAGCCCCCCCCCCCCCCAGAAACTCATTGTGGGTGCGAGCTTTCCTCCTCGTCCACTTAGCATTTGAATCCATGCTACAAAGTGTGTGATGAATGGGAGAGTAGGTCGGGTTCTTCACAAACTTCTTAAGAATCTTCTAGTGAGGACTGTCCACCCCCGGAACATGCACATATCATCTAGTTCAAGGTTCACCTCAATTCCTCTCACCCATGACTTGAACTTATCTATGTTCCAATTTGCGTACAACTCCTTGACCATGCTCAAGTTTTCATGCCTAGGAGACTCCAACAATTTTTTCATCTTCAAGCTTTAAGCCACTCAAGCACATGCTAGAAGTTCATATCCAAGGTAGCGATATTTATATCCTTCTCTGAGATGTACCTGTCATGTGGCGCAAAAGTACTATTCCAATTTATAGCAAATTCTCGTACCAACTTCACCTTAGGAAGCGACCCTGAAGGTGCCTTGCTAGATCCCTCGGCTACTTTCTTACCTTTGGCCAGCCTACTGGTGGATGGCGCTCCTTGATTACATTTCTTTGTATGGGGTACAATAGTGGAGGACTTTCTCGTAGCCTTAGACTTTTCTAGAACTCGTCATTGCAACTTGCAAAAGAAATAAGTAGCATGTGAGACACGATCAAGGAATTCACCCAAGGTCAAAGTCATACTCTAGCACGACCCCACACTTAGGAGCGAATGTCATATTCAAAATAACCACATTGGTTGCATATCATTTAATGCCAAGCGGCGTACAATAATTACAATGGTTACTCAAGACTTCCCCATGCAAAACAAGCATAGGTCACATATAACACACACCTCACCAATTCAATTACTCTAATAGATCATAACGAGGCTTTTAGTAATTCAAATGCGAGAAGATCGGCCCCAAACTACTACCAAACTACTATTTTACCCAAACCTATCCCAATATATTTCATAAAACACTACATAAAATGCATATTAAAACTGCAAGTTGGTAGGCATACAAGTACAGGTTGCACACATGACAACTGTGCACGCTTGCACGCCATTCGTGCATGAGTCAGCATTGCATGGCATTCAAGCATCTAAACAATTGGGAAATGTCAAACCACCCCCAAAACACCTCATACTTAGCCCTAAATATCATACACAAATGCTCGGCTACTCAGACTTCGCAGGCGTACAATTTGTTCTCTCGTCCAATTTATCAAATACTTATTGGGCATAAAATGTCTTAAAGGTTTTCCAATCATGGGGTATCAAGATTAACCTCCCAAATTTCAACAAGATAATGCTACCTTGTTTAAATCAATCAACCATAAAGTTTATCAAAACCCCACACAACAAAGTAAATGGCCGATGTTCTTCATGTTGTATACTAGGGGAAATGGGGATTGTAAAACATGGGTGTTGAAGGGGGAATGGGGACAACATTATAGTGGAGGAAACAGGGGAATAATCTAAAATAAAAAGAAAAGAAGAACATCATACGTGAGTGTATTTAGAGAGAGGAGGATCACAGGAGTGAGAGAGAGAAAGGGGGAGATAGAGAGAAAAAGAGAGAGAGAGAGGAAGAGCGATGGGTCAGAGGGGGAGGGGGGAGGGTTGGTTGATTTTAACTTATGAAAGTGGAATGGGTAGTGGGGATGAGTTAATTTGGGAGGAATAATGGGTATTTGGGTCGGGGACAATAGTTTTAAGCTAAATAAAAGAAAAACAAATACCTAGGTGTTAAGTTAGCGCGACTCGCTACCTGTGTGTTGTAACTGAATTATGCCTCTAATCCCAGTGCTAGTGCAGCACAAGGCACTGGGTCACTTTTTTTTTCTCTCCCCATTCTTCCTGAACATTTTATACATCTCTTTCACGTGCCAATTCCACTCCTACCAACAATTTCTGAAACCACAAAGGAAATCAAAACACTTTTTTAACCTTCTAACTAAGAATAGCAACAGCAACAATAACAAATCTAGTAAAATCCAACGAGTGGGGTCTAGAGAGGGTAGTGTGTACGCAGACCATACCCCTACCTTTGAGGGTTAAGAGCAATTTCGGATAGACCCTCGACTCAAGGAAAGAAAGAGATAGTAGTAACAACAGTAATACTGACAACAAGATAATAAGAAAAAAGTAGTAACAATAATAGTATAATAAGAGAACTAACATTATCAACAACAATATAATAATAAAAGATGTAGTAATAAAGGCTGACATTAACCGAAAAACAATGTTGACTAACTACTACTCCCTATATGGGGAAGACACACACTCGACTACCTACTAACCTTCTACCCTAATCCATGACCTCCACACCTTCCTATCAAGGGTCATGTCCTTAGTGAGTTGAAACAACACCAAGTTCTGCCTAATAACCTCTCCCCAATACTCTTTGGCCTATCTCTACCCTCTTCATACCACCCAAGGCCAACCTCTCACACCTTCTCACTAGAGCATCTGTGCTTCTTCTTTTCACATGCCCAAACCACCTAAGCCTCGCTTCTCACATCTTTTCCTCCACCTAGGCTACTCCTACCTTGTCTGGAATATCTTAATTTCTAATGTTATCAATCCTGGTATGTCCGCACATCTATCTCAACATCCTCATTTCCGCTACCTTCATCTTCATCGCATGATTGTTCTTGACCGGCCAACACTCTACTCCCTGCAACATGGTACGTTTAACAACCACTCTATGAAATATACCCTTATGTTTAAGGGGCACATTATTATCACATAAAATACCGAATGAAAGTTTCCATTTCATCCACCCCGCACAAATACGATGAGTAACTTCCTCATCAATCTCCCTATTTTTTCGATAACAGACCCAAGGTACTTGAAACTAGCTCTCTTATGGATGACTTATAAAGCCGCACTTCCACATCTGCACCATTAGTTTTGTCATTAAACTTGCACTACAGGTACTCAGTCTTGGTCGTACTCAACTTGAAACCTTTAAACTCCAGTATTTGTCTCCAAACCTCCTGCCTCGCGTTAACTCCGCCTCGCGTATCGTCAATCAAAACAATATCAATCACAAATACCTTACTCCAAGGCACGTCCCCTTAAATGTGGCACGTTAGTGTGTCAAACGCCAAGGCAAATAAGAATGGGCTTAGAGCCGACCCCTGGTGCAACCTCATCACTTTTAAACTTTTTAATCAGCTCCTTTGCATATTTCTGCTGATGGATCATGGTTCCATTTGGTCTTTGTTTGATCTGTAAGCCTAAGAAAATGTTAAGCTTACCCATCATACACATTTCAAACTCACTCCCCATTAATTTGGAAAAATCTTTATTTAGTTTGTAAATGGTTGCCCCAAAAATAATGTCATCAACATATATTTGTACCATAAGAAGATCCTTACCTTTTTCTCTCAAAAATAGAGTACTGTCAATTTTACCTCTTTTGTAGCCATGCTCAAGCAGGAATTTGGACAATCATTCATACCATGCTCTAGGATCCTGCTTCAGTCCATATAGAGCCTTGTATAATTTGTACACATGTTCAGGACATTCGTTGCTCTCAAACCCTAGAGGTTGTTTAACAAAAACTTCTTCTTTTAGGTAGCCATTCAGGAAGGCACTCTTAACATCCATCTGATGAAGAATGAATTCCATGTGTGCTGCAAAAGCTATGAGAAGTCTTATTGCCTCTAGTCTTGCAATTGAAGCAAAAGTCTCATCATAATCTGGATCACCAGTCTTGCCTTGTTTCTTGTAACTGTTCCATCTTCATCAAGCTTGTTTCTGAAGACCCATTTTGTGCCAATCACTGATCTGTCCTTGGGTCTTAGAACTAGATGCCAAACTTGACTTATCTCGAATTGATTGAATTCATATTGCATTGCATTTACCTAGTCTGCATCCTGCAAATCCTCAACAATATTTTTAGGTTCAATAAGAGAAAGGAAAGCATAAAAGGCACACAGATTCTTTAATTGTGATCTAGTTTTGACTCAAGAGGATGGATCAATAATTATGCTCTCAATAGGATGAGAACTTTGATACTTGTGAGGTTTCACAACCAACTGATTTTTGCTTGATGTTTATCCTATGCTCTGTTGCTGAGTAACAGGGTCATGAATAGGTCCCTTTTGGGGATTTGTTTCAGTTCTTCTTTGATCAGTTCCTCCTGTCAGGTTGCTCTAGATGGAAGAACCTATTCCTTCTTTTAGAGCCACTTTAGTTTGAGCTGAGACTTCACTCAAATCTTTTACCAGCCCAATAGCTTCATCTTCATGTTCCTGTCTCTTAGAAAGAATGTCCGTTTCATCAAACACTACATGTACACTTTCTTCTACACACAAAGTTCTTTTATTGAACACTTTATATGCTTTGCTATGTGAAGAATATCTCAAGAATACTTCCTCATCACTTCTGGGATCAAACTTACCTAGGGAGTCCTTTCCATTATTGTGCACAAAGCACTTGCATCCAAATACCCTAAGATGAGATATATTTTGTTTTCTCCCTTTAAGTAACTCATAGGGAGTCTTCTCTACAAGAGGTCTAGTCATGCATCTATTTATGATATAACATGCAGTGTTGACAACCTCTTCCCAGAAGCTATGGGATAGTTTACTAGAAAGAAGCATAGTTCTAGCCATATCTTCAAGAGTCCTGTTCTTCCTTTTAACTACTCCATTTTGTTGAGGAGTCCTAGGGGCAGAGAAGTTATGATCTATACCATGCTCATCACAAAATTCAGCAAACTTAGCATTTTCAAATTCAGTTCCATGATCAGACCTGATGGATGCAAGTTGATTACCTAGTTGTTTCTGAGCTTTTCTAACAAAGGCAGTAAACATATCAAATACTTCATCCTTAGATGTTATGAATAGTCCCTAGGTAAACCTAGAATAATCATCAACAAGTGCCATCACATATTTCTTACCACCTCTGCTCAATGTTCTCATTGGACCACAGAGATCCATATGAACCAGTTCCAACGTCCTGGTCGTGCTTACCATTTTCTTGCTTTTAAAGGATGATCTTACCTGCTTCCCCCTTGCACAGGCCTCACAAACATTGTCTTCCTTGAACTTGATGTTAGGTAACCTTATCACTAAGTCCTTGAAGACTAATTTGTTGAGTTGATTCAGGCATGCATGCCCAAGTCTTTTGTGCCACGTGAGGGGATCATTGTCCAACACACTCAAGAAAGTGAGTTCATTTTCTGAAAGAGTGGAGAAATCTACAATGTAAATATTGTTAACTCCTTTTCCCTGCAAAACAATTTTGTTAGTGGTAAGGTTAATCACAAAGCATTTGGTAGAGGTAAATGCTACAGGTTACCTCTGTCACACAGTTGTGATACACTGATTAGGCTATATTTCAAGCCATCTATCAAGTAGACATTCTAATTGGAGTGTGAGTATGTCTTACCTACCTTTCCAACCCCAATAATCTCACCTTTCTTCCCATTTCCAAGGGAGACATTACCTCCTTTTAAGTCCTCAAGTGAAAGGAACTGGTTCTTGCGTCCAGTTATATTTTTTGAGCAACCACTATCTATGTACCATATTTGGCTACTTCCCTTCACTTGGACCTGCACAAAGAAATTAAGGGTTAGTCTTAGGAACCTAAACTAGTTTGGGTCCATTTCTATAGGCAAAGGGGTAAATCAAATTTCTTTTAGCCCACCCAAGCAGCCTATTTTTCTCTTGAACAAAAGCTTTGTCTTTTGACTGGCCTTTTGTTTTGCATTACATTCATTTTTGTAATGACTAGTCTTGCCACAGTGTGTGCGGATTTTATTTTCAGGAAGAGTGAGGTACTTGCTTTTGGGTTACCACTTAGGTGCTTGTACCGCATAGCCAAGTCCTCTTTTGTTGCTACTATGATGTTCATGTAACCAGGATAGTGCATTAGAAGCCTTATTCTATTTGCAAGTTCTGTCTAGTTCATGCTTTACCTTCCCTAGGTCTTCTTTTAAAACTCTTATCTACTCATCTTTCCTGTACAACTCATCCTTTATTTTTCCTAGGCTTTCTTCTAAGGTGAGATGTGTATGATTAGCTTTCTTCATACCTGTTCCTAATTTTAGTTTTAAATTTTCAGACCTAAGTTCTAGGACACTGGTGTCAAGTTCAAGAACCTGGTTCTTCAACTCAGCATTTTTACTGTCACTCTCATTAGCCCTAGATTCTAGATTTTTGCACTTGACTTTTAAGATCACACACTCCCTAGACATCTCTTATTCTCATTGTTAATTATTTCAGACTCATCGATGAAGTCCAGCAATAGTTCAGACAACCTCTCTTTAGACAGAAATTTAATCTTGTCTTTGAGATGAAGTACACTTACCTCTTATTCATTATCTGATTCTTCGATGGCCATAAGTGCTTGTTCATCTCTAGCTTTATCTTCTAAATCCTCATCTGATGTTTCTCCCCAAGCAGCAACCATAGCCTTAGTTGATCCTTTATTCCTTTAGGTTGAACCTGTTCCTTCGTTCAGCCCTTTCCTTTTTCCATTCAATTTCTCACTAAGAACAGTTCTTGATCATGTGATCAGTCTTGCCACATTTGTAGCAACCCTCGTTGGTCTGTTTCTCAGGAGCCCTTGGTTTGTTGAAGGTTGTACCTCTTGAAGAACCCTTTCCTCTCATTAGGTACTTTTTGAAATACCATGTGATCATGGCCATTTCATCATCCTCCAGATCTGCACCTTCAGCTATTTTGAGAGCCATACTCCTCTCCTTCTTGGGTGCATCCATTTTCATGGTTTGCCTTCTCAGTTCATACGCAGTGAGGTTTCCAATTAGTTCATCCGACTTGAGAGTAGCAATGTTCTTTGATTCCTGAATAGCAGTGATTTTGCTTACCCAAGTCACTGGTAAGACCCTTGTCAAGATTTTCTCAACATTGTCTTCTTCAAGGATAATTCTCCCAAGAGATTTAAGTTCATTTGTTAGTGTTGCGAACCTTGTGTACTTCTCCTGGATAGTTTCTCCTTCCTTCATAGTGAAATTCTCATATTGAGAGTATAGCACGATTAACTTACTTTATTTGCTTCCAAATATAATCTCATTTCCGAGATTGCATCAATGGCTTACGACGTACTCTCACGTATGAAAACTTGGGGTGTAACAAAGAACACGCATCATTTCATTTCAAGAAGTCTTTATATTTTCGAGCAAATAATTTTCTTTAAAAATACTTTTCTCAGGCTAGGGACCTCGGAATTCGATTCCGGGCATACGCCCAAGTCCCATGTTTTCCTACGGACCCTACGGGACTGTCAAATCACGGGTCCGGATCCGTTTACCAAGAAAATTGACCAAAGTCAACTTTAACCCATTTTAAAGGCCAAATTCATTATTTTTATAAAATTTTACATAAAAGCTTTCCAGAAACGTGCTCGGACTATGCATGCAAATCAAGGTGAGACAAAAGGAGATTTTTCAAGCCTCGAAATACAGTTTTAATTTCTAAAACAAGAAATGTCCTTTCGGGTCATCACATCTACAGCCATATGTGAGCAACAGAATCTTTTACCAGGGAATTAGAAGCACTAACCAAGTTGTCCGGAAACTTTACTTGTGCATGTATGTGCGCTCCAAGAAAATGTTCCTATTACACGTATTATCAGCCTGCACGGGGAACTATAAATAAATAAAAAGTTGATCAGCCTGCACGGGGGAACTATAAGTAAATAAATAGTTGATTAGACCATACCTCTATAATGTTTAGTCCAAATTTTATGTAGTAGAGAACAACCTGTACTATCTCACTATATCTTACATGAAATTCCATCTTATTTTAACTCAGGGATATATTACTACAAAGTTTCTGCCTCTACTTTAGCGAGATATGTTAGATTATATTTAGATGAAATTCAGTTCATATCAAACCATAAACACCAAAAAGGAAGTAATAAGTAAATAAAAGTTATAAATTGAAACTACATATAGTAACTAAAGTTGCTTAATTATGTTTAACCGTATTTGGTTAAATAAATTGAGTCTGCATGTAGGTTGCCTTAGTACGTTTAATGGAAGCTAGTAATTTTCTTTAATCCCCTTTACTATTGGTGTTAGTTTATTACTTTACATACTGAACTAAAGTAGATTACCAAAAACTTGTTATCTTTTCCATCTAGAGTCTCCTCAATTCAGAAGAAGGTTAACTTTTTATCATTTTAAGAATTAAGCGTAGAAGAATTTTTACTCTTTATATGAAATTAGGAAATTATAAGTTGAGAAAATATATGTATTTTTACATGAATGTTTTAATAAAATAATAATATATGTATTTATTTTATATGGTACCATATGACTATGATAGTAAGTTGTATAAAATATATTAAAAATGAGTAATATTTTAAATAATTTGAGATAATTTTTAACTACGTGGGTAATTGATTAATTATTGGGTAACAGATCATTACCTAGTTAATTAATAAGTTAGGGGATAAGATTAAATTTCCCCCACCCCACGTGGCAGCCCCTCTCCTTCTAATCGATGACTCATTAGTCATTTAAAATAGGAATAGAGTTGAAGTAGAACTTAGGGAACTTTCTGACAGTATTCTATCCAGTTTGATATTCTCCACACAAAGTTAACCTTCTGGACTGCTAGGGAATGCATAGTGTCAATAAAGAGATTCGTTTATGTTATCAAAGTATCTGGAATTGTATTTAACTAATGGACTGACAAGCCTTCCAAAGTATTATCAAGATTGTTTCTGAAGGTGCGAGATTATAATTTCAACGAGGGAAAATTCGATTAGATATGCTCGGCAGATTATGCTATGCAATCTTGAAGCAAAAAGAATGAAGTCATTTGTTGTTTGTCAGTTGCTCACTTTACAAGAACAGAAAGAAAGGAATTGATTTGTGATGTGTGTTCGCTAACTCCTTAATTGTGAATTGGCTCCGGTATGTTAAGGTTATCCTTTCTTTTCTTTTAGTACGACCTATACGACACAAACAAAACGAGCAAATGCATAACATCCCTAAATGACTCTATTTATAGAAGTATTAGAGGTGTCTATGTTCTTGAATTTCCATGTGTCTTATTATTACATCTTTTGTTCATGGGTCTCAAAAAAATACGTAAGTTGAAAAAGTTTACTTCATGATATTAATCAAAGGCATAGTGGTCTTATGACACTCCGAAAGATTTTATTGACCTACTTCTCATGCATTGCATTCATTTATATATGTACATTAACCCATGACCATATGGCATTATATACGCGTATATATGTATATATATGTATATGGCACATGCAAAACGGTTATGGCGTTATATACGCACCACCACCTGATCAGCTGGTATACGTTGATAATTTTGCCCATAGTGGCCAAGATGATATGATGGGATGCCCTCAGAGGCTTGATTATGTTATGAACACATTTACCTATACACGTCATGACATTCATACGCATATGCATGACATTATAAGTATTTCATGATTTATAGAGCTATCTAGACTTACAGATTGAGTCCTTTACTCTATGTTTTTTCCATGTCCTTAATTAATGTTGACTTGCTGTTATGTTTTAATTCCGTCTTACGTACTCGGTATATTATTTGTACTTACGTCCTTTTGTTGGGGACGCTGCATTCATGCCTGCAGGTATAGACAATTAGTTTGACGAGCCCTCATAGTAGATGAGGTTAGCATTCAGCGAAGGATCGGTAAGACTCCACCTCATTCGGAGTGCAGCCGAGTCTATGAGTTATCATGTCAGAGTTTTTCTACAGACTTATGGGTAGGTCGGTATTCTATCCAATTTTATGTCAAATAATCTTTGAGGCTTTGTAGACCCAGGTTTATTATGTACAATATGTCAGAGGCCTTGACGTCCCATGTGTATTCATGTTTTATGAACGATGGTTCATTGATATAACATTTGGCCATTTATAGTTGTACATTACGAGTTCTGTCCATGTTAGCCAATGATAGTTACAAAAGGAATGAATGAGTTATAGAGTGATTCACTCGGGTCACTACGACAGCGGGTGCCAGCCACGCGTCCCTAGGTTTGGGGCATGACATTTCTAGTCCTCCTTAAGATTTCTCTGCCACTTTACCATGAAAGCTTCCAGTTCACCCATTCTTCACTCGGATGAGTTAGCATGTCTCTCAACTCCTCTTGCCCGTGCGGTCTAACCCATTGCTTCTTCCTCTCTTTATGAATCTTGATCATATTATTGATGCCCATAAAATAGTCAACGGTTGCCTCCCTCTGAGAGAAACATTATGTGACCCATATCTGGAGCAGTAGGTTGCAACCTTTGAAAAGGTGACTTAAAGATTTCCCCAAAATGTTGCCAGGAATTGGGGTAGCAGGTTGATGTTGATTATTCCCTTTCTTTGGGGGAAGACCAGCAATGCCAGAGAAAAGTTTGTGGGATGGAGACTCTCCTATGTCGCTTGATCAAATGGAAACTCCTTTAGATGCCAATCGTAACTTTCCTGGTGACCGAATTCGTTGAACAACTGGTCCATGATAACCATCCATCTTCAATGTTTCTCAAATTTCTGTTGTTTGTCAGATCCAATGCGTAAAGGAACCCATGGTCGGGCATAACAACTAGCACTATTGGTTTTCTTCTGGCAAATGATAACTCCGTAAAACTAGTGATTTCCTCAAGTGTTGGTGTTAATTCGCAATTGACAAACCTGAAAAGCATCTTATTCGTGCCCCATAACTCAATCAGCAGTTTGGTAAGGACTTTTTTCCGGCTCGGATGTTTATCAAAGCGGTCAGTTCTCCCAAATGTGTTTCGATCTCATCTCCATTATCCCGGCAAATGATCCTCCACCACGGCTTCATCTTGTGTGGTGCACCCATGACCATATTGATTTCGAGGATGTTGTGGTTGGTTTTCATCTAAAGAGATGAAAAGGGTTTGGTAAGTATTTGCTCCAGATCTTTAGCGTGTTGTCTAGATTGGTTCATCTTTCCACAAAAGGCATGTGGAGTGGGTGCATGACTTGTTGACATTAAGGTGACTTTCCTAATTGTGAATCGATAATAAGGACCGACTCATCTAAGGTTTATACAGTATGACCTATGTTTCCTAGAGTATAGTGTTTTCTAGTTTTGTAGTCGGAGTGAATACTGTGAGACGTTATGTCAGCTGAGATGGCAAAGAAGTTCTCTAAAACTAGAGTATTTTAAAAGAAGGTTCGGATGGGTGTAAATGACAACCCTCGCGTGTCATTTGTGTGTGATTGTGTACGACCAAGACTAGATAGGGAAAAATGTGATTATAGTTTATAAAGTGGTAACAAATAATTGGGACTGCATTAACTATATTAAAAGCAGACAAATAAGTATATGTTAAAAAGGTAAACCAAGTAAGCAGATTTTTGAAAAGTTAAGCACAATTAAAGTAACATATATACAAACATCCCAAAATTTCAGATCTAGCCTAAGTCTGCTAAGGTCGGAAAACTAAATGTAAAATCCTCACCAAAGGCGCTGTGTTGTTGCCCCCTATTTTGCTAAGGTCAAAACAAGATTCTACTAGTGGTTCTTCTATTGTTTATAAAAGAGAGTCGCCGCCTAATATTTTAAGGTATATTAAGGTACTTATGTTTTATTAGATTATTATCCTATTGGTCTATGAACCGGTGAGATTTGGGTAAGGGTTCTTGTTCTTCTAAGTGGAATGTTTAGTCACCCCCTAGAATCTACCTGAGATAGCTCCTTAGAACTTAGGCTAGATTCATGAAAGTAAATGTCTATATTCTGCTTAGTTAAGTGCTTAAAATTTGTAAGTTATCCTAAGTCTTGTTTAAATTCTTCTTATTTTGAAAGAAAATTGTGTATATTTACTTTGAAAAAGGAGGTAAAGGTTCTTATAAAGTTTGTATTTGCAAATGTCTTTTGAAATGTTCACATCTACATAGTTGACAAAAGACTTGTAAAATGAGGCGATGTTTTGAATGTTTTGTCTCTCGAAATAATAGTTCTATTCGTGTATGTTTAGTGGGGTAAAAGACTAATAGAAAATGGGTCATGGGTATACCTTTGAAAATAAATTTCAATTTGAAGCCATGTTTTGGAGAAAACTCATTGAGATTGATAATCCTTAATCCCAGCGTGTTGGTTTTTGTTTGTCGAAAACCAACCTAGTAAACATCCTTTCAATTCCGACATTTAAGAGAAGGGTCATTTGCTTTCAAATCTGTTTAAAAAGCTCAAAACATCATTGAAAATGATTAGTAATAACTAAAATGAAGCCTTGTATTTGTTAAGAAAATAAACGATTAAAGCATTGGGATATTTCACGATACATAGTGTGAGCTCAAATTCTTTTTATTATTTACCAATGAGCTTTGGTTTGCCTAAGTCCCTAAAACATCCAAAGCATAACCAGGAGTATTTAATTGCTACGTTAGTATCAAATATATACATGGAACTTAACAGCAAACTTTAGTTATCTAAATGCAGGAAGGGAAAGGAACTGGACTCCTTGATATCGGGCTGGTAGACCAGCCCAGCAGATTTTAAGCAGCGACAGATTTTGTTCAAGCGGAGGTGTTTTTGGACTGGAATTGGGCCTGAGTTCCTAAGAATCTTGGCATGCCCAAAATTCAAACATGCATACAAAGGTAAAAATCTGTAGCCGCTTTGTTTTGTGTTTGCACCCGTACCCGTTTTTTTGTTAAAAGCCTTTTAAAAAGACTATTTTGCCCTTCTTTATTAAAAGACTACTTTCTCTCCAAGTATACGCTAGTCCTCTACTATCTTTGTCTCTCTCTCCCGTTATTCGCGTATTTTTATTTGTTCTTCTCTGAAACTGAATGGTTTTCGTTGTTGTTTTTGATTTTTCAACTGCTAGTCGTCGTTGTTCCCACATTACGATTTAATCACAGGTACATTGCATTAACTTCTGGGTTTTATTTTAGTATTAATTTTTACGATTTAATTTCTGGTTTCGGTTTTGATAGTCATGTATTTATGATAAAATAGTTTCTTAGGGTTTAGTTTGATAAGTGCATTAGTTTTACTTTTACGATTGTGTTTTAATGTTTTTGAACGAGTGTTTGTGTTGTTGATAAAAATTCTATAAATTTTTCAGTTATTAGACGTCGAAATTTTTAAAATCTTTGAGAGTTAAATAGATGATACTATTAAAGTGTGAAGTTTATAATAGTTCAATGATACCTTACATAGGAGCCGAAGTTTTTTTTTCTTCATGTTTTGGCATTATTTTTGGATTTGAATTTTTGTATTCTTTTTTGTAAAAACCATAGCATGTTTTTTTGCAGAATGTTTTGTTTTGCAACTGGTGAACTTTAGCTTTAGGAGCAGAAGTTTTTGTTTTTGTAACTGGTGAACTTCAGTTCTAGAGCTGAAGTTTTTGTTTTGTAACTCTCTAGAGCTGAAGTTTTTGTTTTGTAACTGTCGAACTTCGGCTCTAGAGCTGAAGTTTTTATTTTGTAACTGTCGAACTTCAGCTCTAGAGCTGAAGTTTTTATTTTGTAACTATGGAACTTCAGCCTTCTTAGAGATTGAAGTTTTAACTGATCTTTTTGATAATGTCCTGATGTTATTTTTGTATATTTTACTTTTTTTGAACAGATGGCACCTAAAGATCCTAATGCAGCTAAAGTACGCAAAGCAGTTAATGCACCTAAAGCACCTAGACAACCTATATTACCCCCAAGTCCTTATGTCCCTGCTCCTCCACCTACAAGACCAGGGCAAAAATATTTTAAGTTTCGAGATTGGTATAACTATAAGGGTTACTGGAAGGGGAACCACGATTTGAAGAGTTTAATTGCAAATTTCTTGACTCCTACACAACGGATAAGCTTAATAATGGTACATTTCGATACATTATGGCTATAGAAAATTTCGATGCAGCATGAAGTTGGTTCATTGTCTGTGTCTTTCTCGAATATTCACCAATGATCGAGACTCCATTAGTTTCAAGATTTTTGGCTATGATGTTTCCTTCACCCTTGAAAACTTTCACATTATGTGGGGTTTGCGGATCACAGTACATAATGTTGAAAAACCAATTAATCGAGAGAGCAATATTCTGAAGCGTTATTTTGGTAAGTCCAAGGGTATGACTTTGAAAGATATTCGAGATTTTATGACTCGGAATGAAATTCCAAAGAATGTTGTGAATCACCGTCACGTATGCGAGAGTGATGATGATGTTGTGAAGCTTATGAAAATTCTTGTTGTAGAGTCTATTTTGTTTGGAAAAAAGTTTGAGTCATCTGTGATGGAGGAGTATGCATCTATTGTTGAAGATGATAAGGTTTGTGCTGAATATCCTTGGGGTAATGTAGCTTATGAGAAGCTCATTTACTCACTGAATCATGCATTGGACAAGCAGAACAAAGTACGTTCAACTGAGTATAAAGTTGGTGGATTTCCATATCCGTTATGTGCTTGGTTCTTTGAGTACTTCCCATATATTCGGGAGAAGTATATAAGAGAGGATGAGTACCTTGATACCCCTCAAGTTCCCAGGATGTTACGTATGTATGTGTGAGAGACCCTAAATATCCCGAACTTTTTGATTTCTTCAGTAGTCATGAAATAAGTTACTTTTTTTGTCTTTGTGTTTATATGTTGACGTATTAGTTTTTCCCCTCATAATATACTTTTTTGTATTTAACCAAATTATCGCAACTTTAAGGTATTGGATATAATTCCTACAGAAGAAGAATTGAATTCAATGCCTTTAACTGGACAATTACCGCGCAGCCGGATTCGTTCAAAGGTAGTTAATGCAGTTCCTTCAACTGGTGAATCACCACGTAGTCTGAGTCGATCAAAAGAAGCGAATCGAACTCCTGTTATTGGCCAATCACCATGTAGTCGGAGTCAATCAAAAGAAGCGAATCAAACTCCTTTTATTGGCGAATCATCTCGTGCCCAGAGTTGTTCTAACCGTTCTACAACTGAGTTTGATGACAATGAATTACTCGACACAATATGTTTTGTAAGTTTTGATCTGAAGTTTTTTGGTTTTGTTGTTGTAAAAGTACAACATGTTTTTAAGCTGAAGTTTTCTTCTATATCTGAATTTTTATTATGTGTCTATAGTAGAGGGTAACGATGGAGGTTCAAAGGCATGCAGAAAAAGAAAGAAGCACGATCGTCAAAGAAGTTTTCGATAAATTTCAAAAGGATAAGCGATCTGCTATTGTGGATGCGGTTTTTGTAAAAGTGAAGGTAAGCTAATTTGTAGAGAAATCTTTTTATTTTTGCTAATGTTATTCAGATTAATCATTGTTAGTAATTATTTTTCTAGGAATATTTCGATATGAAGTTTGAACAGTTGTTTAAGATTGTCAACAAATCAAATGGAATAGACGATGTCAATTTTGATATGAGTAACCATCGAGAATATGATAAGATGAACGAGTGTTACGAACATCTATTGGATATTAATGTTGTTGATGATGTGTCGCATAAAGTCGTAGATGCAAATGCTACACGTGAGGAAGTGGCTTTTGAAGGCGACCAACATGTTCAAGAACAAGTTGAAGAGGAACGTTCCAGTGCTGATAGATTGAGCAGAGATGGAAATGAAGAAGAAAAGTTATCAATTGAGAATGTTGGAAGCAAGCATGGTGCAGATAATCAAGTTGTTTATTCTGAAGAACATGTTGCTCATGATGTATCGCATAAAGTCGCAGATGATAATGCTACATGTAAGGAAGCGGCCGTTGAAGGCAATGAACATGTTCAACAATAAGGTGGAGAGGAACAATCTAGTGTTATAGATTGAGTAAAGATGGATATGATGCAGAGTTAACAACTGAGAAAGGTGCAGATGATCAAGTTGTTGGTACTAAAACATGCACCGAGTTGTGCTTTGGAAAGTGATATTTGTGACGAGCCAGCCAGTTATCTCATGAGTTACCGCTCCGTTTTCCCCATTTCTGCTTCTTTATGATTCGTTATCCATGTTTTGTGGTATCGGGTTGGTCGGATTGAATCTGAAATGATTTTGGTAAGGTTTGAGACACTTAGTCTCTTTTAAGGAAGTTTGAGTTGGAAAAGTCAACCGGATATTGACTTGTGTGTTAGAGGGCTCGGATGCGAGTTCCGATGGTTCGGTTAGCTTTGGGAGGTGATTCAAGACTTAGGAGTGTGATTGGAATGGGTTTTGGAGGTATGGAGTAGTTTTAGGCTTGAATTGGCGAAACTGATATTTTGGCGATTTTTAGTTGATAGGCGAGATTTTGATATCGGGGTTAGAATGAAAATTCCTAGAGTTGCAGTAGCTCCATCGTGTCATTTGGGATGTGTGTACAAATTTTCAGGTCATTCAGACGTGGATTGGTTGGGTTTTTGATCAAAAGCGGAATTCAAAAGATTTTAGAAACTTAGGCTTGAATCCGAGGTGTTTTAGTTGATTTGATGTTGTTTGAAGTGTTTTGATGATTGGAACAAGTTCATATAAGGTATTGGATTATGTTTGTGCTTTTGGTTTAGGTCCCGGGGGCCTCGGGGTGATTTCGGATGGTTAACGAAGAGGTTGGAATTTTGTTGCAGTAGTTGATATTGTTGCTTCTGGTATTTTTGCTCCTGCGGATTGGGGACTGTAGGTACGGCGCCGCATATGCGATGGAATGGCTGCAAATGTGTATTTGAAAGGAAGAGTCAGGAACCGCAGATGCGGTAGGTGGACCGCACATGCGGAGTCGCAGATGCGAAGAGTGGGCCGCAGATGCGGTGTTTGGTCCATTAAGTGATTCCGCAGAAGCGGAGGGTGGACCGCAAATGCGGTACTGCATAAGCGGGTTTTGGACCGCAGATGCGGGTATCCCTAGCAGAATGTATTTAAGCTTTCCTTCGTGATTTCTGAAGGTTTTCACCATTTTGACTTCGACTTGAGAGCTTTTGGACGATTTGGAAGGGAGATTTCAAGGGAACTTTGCTAAGGTAAGGATTTTGGACCTAAAACACATTTCTATGGTAGTATGTCATGGATTAAGGCTGTAATTAAAGAAATTAAAGGGCTAAAAATGGATGATTAGGGTTTGAGTTTTAGAGGCATTTAAAAGAGAATTTGAGGGGTCATTTGGACTCTGATTTTAGTGTTCTTGATATGCATAGACTCGTGGGGAGATGAGAAATCTATTGATGTAAAAATTTCTAACTTTCAAGACTTGGGTCCGGGGGTCGGGTTTTAGTAATTTCGGGATTTGTGCCCTTTATTGATTGTTTTCGCTTGGGCTTTGTTCCCTTAGCATACTTTGACATCCTCGTTCTGATTTTGGATAGATTCGACGCACGTGGAGGCCGATTCGTGGGGCAACGGCGTCGCGAGCTAGAGATTTAGCCGGTTCGACGTGAGTAATGATTGTAAATGATGTTCTGAGGGTTTGAAATCCCGAATTACACATTGTGGTGCTATGTTGAGGTGAGACACATGCTTGACGACAAGCGTGAGGTCGTGTACTGTTGGGGATTGTGGCTTGGTTCATCCTCGTTGATGATTTTCCCACGTATTTGACTGAAATCTATTTTCTTTTATCATTATTTGGGCTGAATGACATAATTGGGCTTCGTGCCAATTATTTGAACCTTTCGGGGATTTACATTGCTATTTCCTCACTATTTTGATTTTATACTCGAACCCAGTCATGTTATTTTCCACTGTTTTCATACTCGGCCATGTTTACTCAGTTTTAAGACTTAAAATGATATTTCAAATGATGTTTGGGCTAAGAAACACTATTTTACTATTGCCCGAAGGGCTTGTGAGTATTTTTGACTAAGTAAGGCCGAGGGCCTAAGTTGTGAGGAAACACTGATACTAATTTGAGGCTGATGGCCTGAGATACATACATATATATATACATACATATATATATACATATATATATATATATATATATATATATATATATGCCACGAGGTGGTTTGATTGATATGAGGCCGAGGGCCTAGTTTTGATGCCACGAGATGGCTTGTTATTGTAATTGCGCCGTAAGGGGCCCCTGTAAGAGTCTGCACACCCCCAGTGAGCGCAGGTACCCATTATGATGTGAGATTGAGCCCGATGGGATGTTATTGTTCTGAGATTTGCCTGAGGGGCGGATGTAGTGATACTGTGCCCGAGAGGCAAACTTCTATTTATTTGCTTTACATTAATTACTTGCCAATTACTTGTTTACTTGTTGAAAGAGGATTTTTCTTGATTTTTCACTGGTTTACTGCTTTTAAATGATTTTACTGCTTCATTATAGAATACCTTGTGCCATACATGTTTTATTACTTTCAGTCGTTATTTACATTTTTTATTCACTGAGTTGGAGTACTCACTTTACTCCCTATACCCCTGTGTGCAGATTCAGGCGTAGCTGGTACCGCTCCCGAGTGCTGATTCATCACAGCTTCAGGCAGATCTTCGAGGAGTCTTTAGGTAGCTATTGGCGTTCGCAGCTTGGAGCTCCTCAATATATATTTCCTTTATGTTCTTAGTTCAGTATTTAAAACTCTGTAGTTACATTTGAGGATTTCGTATTGTTAGATTATCGTGACTTGCGACACCCCGGTTAGGGCTCTGTCGGGTTGTATTTTCGCTACTTCTTATCGTTAAATCATTTTTTAGACTACCTTTATATTGTTTAACTGCTTTAACAAATGAATTGGGTTTAGTTGACTGGCCTTGTCTTCATGAGAGGTGCCATCATGACCGGGTTCGGGGTTAGGGTCATGACAAGTTGGTATTAGAGCCTAGGATACATAGGTCTCACGAGTCATGAGCAGGTTTAGTAGAGTCTCGCAGATCGGTACTAAGACGTCTATATTTATCCTCGAAAGGTTGCAGAACCTTTAGGAAAAACTTCATATTCTTGAAATTCTTGTTGTGCGAACTTGTTGATCCGAGTATTAAACCTCCGTTATTCTATTCTCTCACAGATGGTGAGGACACGCACTACCGGACAGGGTGGATGAGCACCAGTGCCACCAGTTGTGGCCACTAGAGGCTGAGGATGCAACTGTGGTCGTGGTAGAGGTAGAGCAACGAGGGCAGCACCTGTAGATTCACTAGCTGCCCTAGTTCAGGACCGGGTCCCAACTATGGACGCTTCAGCAGCACCAGTACAGGCACCAGCCATGCCCATCATGATTCCGGGTCTTCAGGAGGCCTTGGCACATATCTTATCAAATTGCACTGGCCTAGCCCAAACGGTTTCAGCCACTACAGTTGCAACTACTTTACAGGCCGGGGGAGGTAATCAGACTCCTGCTGCTCGCACACTTGAGCAGGTCGTGCAGGGACTTCAAACGTCGGGGGCGCATCCAGCCCAGCCGGTTGCATCTGCTCAGGACTCTATGGTTCCTGTCATGCCGGAGGATGAGCAGCGTAGGTTGGAGAGATTTGGTATATTGTAGCCTCTGACCTTCAGTGGCGCAGAGGGAAAGGATGACCAAGGCTTTTTGGATAAGTTTTAGAGGATGCTTCGTACTGCAGGTATTCTGGAGACCAGCGGGGTTGCGTTTACAACCTATCAGTTTTCAAGAGCTGCTTTCACTTGGTGGGAGGATTTTGAGAGCCGTAGGCCTATTGGTGCAACACCCCTTTCTTGGCAGCATTTCTCCGTTCTCTTCATGGAGAAGTATGTGCCGTAGTCCCGCAGAGAGGAGCTGCGCAGGCAGTTTGAGTGGTTGCGACAAAGGTAGATGACCGTTGTCGTAGTATGAGTTGAGGTTTTTTGAGTTGTCTCGTCATGCTATCTTGTTGGTTCCGACAGATCGAGAGAGGATCACGAGGTTTGTTGATGGTCTTACTTATCAGCTCCATATTCTCATGACTATGGAGAGAGTATCTGGTGCCACGTTCGAGGAGGTTGTTGATATCGCCCGTGAGAATGAGTCTGTTCACCGTCAGGAGCGAGAGGAGAGGGAGGCCAAGAGGCCTCGAGGATCTGGAAACTATAGTGGTACTCCTTCGAGGGGTCAGTTTTAGCATGACAGAGGGTGTTCATTAAGGTCTGCTCATCCAGCTCGCCCAGGTCAGCACGACAGAGGGCGTTCATTCAGTTCTGCTCAGCCAGCTCGCCCAGGTTATCGTGCGGCATCTTAGGGTCATGGTTATCACAGATCTCAATAGAGCCAGTCATCACTCAGCACCCTTGCAGCTCAGAGTTCGACCCGTGTTCCATCAGCTCAGGGCTCTTCTATGTTGAGTGCATCTGCTAGTCACTCCGGTGCGAGGGGTTCCCTTCAGTCCCCTGCAACAGCACCTTGGAGTTGTTATGAGTGTGGTGAGATGGGCCACATGTGGAGGTAATGTCCTCGTCGTATTGCTAGTTCGTCCTAGTAGAGGGGTCAGTCATCGGCTTTAGCGCCAGTTTCTTCACCCCCACCCGCTCAGCCATTTAGGGGTGGAGGTCAGTCATCCAGCGGTCGCCTTAGAGGGGGAGGTCGATCAGGGGGCGGTCAGGCCCGTTTCTATGCACTCCCAGGCAGACCCGATGCTATCGCTTTAGATGTTGTTATTACAGGCTTTGCTTCAGTCTGCCACAGAGAAGCCTCTGTATTATTTAATCCCGGTTCCACCTTTTCTTATGTGTCATCATACTTTGCTTGTTATTTCGGTACGCCCCGTAAGTTTCTTTATTTACCTGTTCATGTATCTACCCCGGTGGGCGATACTGTTGTTGTAGACCATGTGTACCGGTCGTGTGTGGTGAATATTGGGCATGGATTGGTTATCTTCGTGTCATTCTATTCTAGACTGTCACATTAAGACAGTCATATTGGCTATGCCGGTTGTGCCACGGATCGAGTGGAGAGGTGTGACTAATTATGTCCCTAGTAGAGTGATCTCTTTCTTAAAGGCCCAGCGTATGGTTGGGAAGGGTTGTCTTTCTTATCTATCGTTTGTGAGGGATGTCGGAGCTGAGACACCCAGTATTGATTTTGTTCTAGTTGTTAAGGATTTTCTCGATGTATTTCCTGCAGACCTGTCGAGCATGCCACCATACAGGGATATTGATTTTGGTATTGACCTGGTGCTGGGCACTTCACCCATTTTTATTATGCCGTATCATATGGCACTAGTGGAGTTGAAGGAGTTAAATGGACAGCTTCAGAAACTCCTAGATAAGGGGTTCATTCGGCCTAGTGTGTCACTTTGGGGCGTGCCGGTTCTGTTCATGAAGAAGAAGGATGACACAATGAGAATGTGCATCGATTATAGGCAATTGAATAAGGTAACAATTAAGAACAAGTATCCTTTTCCTCGCATTGATGATTTATTCGACCAGCTTCACGGAGCGAGGGTGTTCTCCAAGATTAATCTCCGTTCGGGTTATTACCAGTTGAAGATCAGGGATTCAGATATTCTTAAGACAACTTTCAGGACTCGATATGGTCATTATGAGTTCTTGGTGATGTCTTTGGGCTGACCAATGCCCTATCAGCGTTCATGCATTTGATGAACAACGTGTTCCAACCTTATCTCGATTCGTTTGTCATAGTCTTCATTGATGATATTCTTGTGTATTCGCGTAGTCAGGAGGAACACGCATAGCATTTGAGAGTTGTGTTGCAGAGATTGAGGGAGGAGAAGCTTTATGCAAAATTCTCCAAGTGTGAGTTTTGGCTCAGTTCAGTGGCTTTCTTGGGGCGCGTGGTATCTAGCGAGGGTATTCAAGTTGATCCGAAGAAGATAGAGGCGATTTAGAGTTGGCCTAGACCATCCTCAGTCATAGAGATTCACAACTTTCTTTGTTTGGCAGGTTATTATCACCGGTTTGTTTAGGGATTCTCATATATCGCATCGCCCTTGACCAAGTTGACTCAGAAGGGTGCTTCGTTTGTATGGTCGGACGAGTGTGAGGAGAGCTTTAAAAATCTCAAGACAGCTTTGACCACAGCTCTAGTGTTGGTCTTGCCATCAGCTTCAGGTTCATATACCGTGGATTGTGATGCTTCGAGAGTTAGGATTGGTTGTGTGTTGATGCAAGAGGGTAGAGTTATTGCTTATGCTTCTCGTCAGTTGAAGCCCCATGAGAAGAACTACACCATTCATGATTTGGAGTTGGCTGCCATATTGCACGCATTGAAGATTTGGAGGCATTACTTGTATAGCGTATCTTGTGAGGTGTTCACTAATCATCGCAGTCTTCAGCATTTGTTCAAGCAAAAGTATCTTAATTTGAGGCAGCGGAGATGGTTGGAGTTGCTTAAGGATTATGATATCCCTATGTTGTACCATCCGGAAAGGCCAATGTGGTGGTTGATGCTTTGAGCCAAAAAGCAGTGAGTATGGGGAGTTTGGCATATATTTCAGTTGGGGAGAGACCTCTTGTAGTTGATGTTCAGGCCTTGGTCAATCGGTTCGTGAGATTGGATATTTCGGAGCCCAGTCGGGTATTGGCTTGTGTAGTTTCTTGGTCTTCCTTATATGAGCGCATCAAAGAGCGCCAGTTTCGCATTTGCTTTTCCTTAGGGAAAGAGTTCAGCGTGATGATGCTAGAGATTTGACCATTGGTGATGGTGGGGTGTTGAAGATGCAGGGCCGGATTTGTGTGCCTAATGTGGATGGGCTTGGGGAGTTGATTCTGGAAGAGGCTCATAGCTCACGGTATTCCATTCATCCGGGTGCCGCGAAGAAGTATCAGGATTTGAGGCAGCACTATTGGTGAAGAAGAATGAAGAAATATATTGTGGGATTTGTAGCTCGGTGTCTCAATTGTCAGCAGGTGAAATATGAGTATCATAGATCGGTGGTTTACTTCAGCATATGGATATTCCTAAGTGGAAGTGGGAGAGGATCACTATGGACTTTGTTGTTGGACTTTCATGGACTTTGAAGAAGTTCGATGCTATTTGGGTAATTGTGGATCGGCTGACCAAGTCCATGCACTTCATTCCTGTGTGTACTACCTATTCTTTAGAGCGGTTGGCAGGGATATATATATATATATATCCGAGAGGTTTTTTGCTTGCATGCTGTTCCGATTTCCATCATTTCGGATAGAGGTACTCAGTTTACTTCGCAATGTTGGAGGGCCGTGCAGAGAGAGTTGGGTACTCAGGTGGAGTTGAGCATAACTTTTCATCCTCAGACGGACGGGCAATCCGAGCGCACTATTCAGATATTGGAGGACATGTTGCGTGCTTATGTCATTGACTTTGGAGGGTCATGGGATGAGTTTGTACCGCTTGCAGAGTTTGCTTATAACTACAACTACCAGTCGAGTATTCAGATGGTTCCATATGAGGCTTTATATGGGAGGTGGTGTAGATCTCCAGTTGGTTGGTTCGTGCCCGGTGAGGCTAGGCTGTTGAAGACTGATTTGGTGCATGGTGCTTTGGAGAAGGTGAAGGTGATTTAGTAGAGGCTTCGTACAACGCAGTCGAGGCAAAAGAGTTATGCTGATAGGAAGGTTCAATATGTGTCCTACATGGTTGGCGAGAAGGTTCTACTGAAGGTTTCACCCATGAAGGGTGTTATGAGATTTGGGAAGAAAGGGAAATTGAGTCTGCGGTTCATTGGACCTTATGATGTGGAGCTAGTAGCTATTTTGGGTCGTCGGGTCCGAAAGTTGAGGTCAAAGGATATAGCTTAAGTGAAAGTGCAGTGGAGAGGTCAGCCCGTGGAGGAGGCTACCTTGGTGACCGAGCGGGAGATTCGGAGCAGATATCCTCACCTGTTTGAGGCTTTAGGTATATTTTTTGATTCGTTCGCGGATGAACATTTGTTTAAGTTAGGGATGATGTGACGACCCGGCAAGTCGTCTCATGAGTTACCGCTTCGTTTTCCCTATTTCTACTTCTTTATGCTTCGTTATCCGTGTTTTGTGGTAACGGGTTGGTCGGATCGAATCCGGAATGATTTTGGTAAGGTTTGAGGCACTTAGTCTCTTTTAAGGAAGTTTGAGTTGGAAAAGTCAACTGATGTTGACTTGTGTGTTAGAGGGTTCGGATGCGAGTTCCGATGGTTCGGTTAGATTCGGGAGGTGATTTATGACTTAAAAGTGTGATCGGAATGGGTTTTGGAAGTTTGGAGTAGTTTTAGGCTTGAATTGGCGAAGTTGATATTTTGGCGATTTCTGGTTGATAGGCAAGATTTTGATATAGGAGTCGGAATAGAATTCCGAGAGTTGTAATAGCTCCATCGTGTCATTTGGGATGTGTGTACAAATTTTCAGGTCATTCGGACGTGGTATGGTTGGGTTTTTGATCAAAAGCGGAATTCGGAAGATTTTAGAAACTTAGGCTTGAATCCGAGGTGTTTTAGTTAATTTGATGTTGTTTGAAGTGTTTTGATGATTGGAACAAGTTTGTATAAGGTATTGTGTTATGTTTGTGCTTTTGATTGAGGTCCCGGGAGCCTCAGGGTGATTTCGGATGGTTAACGGAGAGGTTGGAATTTTGTTGCAGCGGCTGATATTGCTGCTTCTGGTATTTTCGCACCTGCGGATTGGGGACCGCAGGTGTGGCACCGCATATGCGATGGAATGGCCGCAAATGCAGATTTGAGAGGAAGAGGTAGGAACCACAGATGCGGTAGGTGGACCGCACCTGTGGAGTTGCAAATACAGAGAGTGGGCCGTAGATGCGGTGTTTGGTCCGTTAAGTGATTCCGCAGAAGCGGAGGGTGGACCGCAAATGCGGCACCGCATAAGCGGGTTTTGGACCGCAGATGCGGGTATCCCTGGGCAGAATGTATATAAGTTTTCCTTCGTGATTTTTGAAAGTTTCCACCATTTTTGACTTCGACTTGAGAGCTTTTAGACAATTTGGAAGGGAGATTTCAAGGGAACTTCACTGATGTAAGGATTTTGGACCTAAAACACATTTATATGGTAGTATTTTATGGATTAAGGTTGTAATTAAAGGAATTAAAGGGCTATAAATGGAGGATTAGGGTTTGAGTTTAAGAGGCCTTTAAAGGAGGATTTGAGGGGCCATTTTGGACTCCAATTTTAGTGTTCTTGATATGCATAGACTCGTGGAGAGATGAGGAATCTATTGATGTAAAAATTTCTGACTTTCGAGACGTGAGCCCGGGGGTCGGGTTTTGGCAATTTCGGTATTTGTGCCCTTTATTGATTGTTTTCACTTGGGCTTTGTTCCCTTAGCATACTTTGACATCTTCGTTTTGATTTTGGATAGATTCGACGCACGTGGAGGCCGATTCGAGGGGCAAAGGCGTCGCGAGCTAGAGATTTAGCCGGTTCGAGGTGAGTAATAATTGTAAATGATATTCTGAGGGTTTGAAACCCCAGATTGCACATCGTAGTGCTATGTTGAGGTGAGACACACGCTTGACGACGAGCGTGGGGTCGTGTACTATTGGGGATAATTTTACCGCGTATTTGAATGAAAACAATTCGTTATCATCGTTATTTAGGCTGAATGCCATATTTCGGCTTCGTGCCAACTATTTGAACCCTTCGGGGATTTTCATTGCTTTTTCCTCACTATTTTTGACTTTATACTCAAACCCAGTCATGTTATTTTTCACTGTTTTCATACTTAGCCATGCTTACTCAGTTTTAAGACATAAATGATATTTTAAATGATGTTTGGGCTGAAAAACACTGTTTTACTATTGCCCGATGGGCTTGTGAGTATTTTTGACTGCGTAAGGCCGAGGGCCTAAGTTGTGAGGAAACACTGATAATTATTTGAGGCTGAGGGCCTGCGATATATATATACCATGAGGTGGTTTGATTGATATGAGGCCTAGGGCCTAGTTTTGATGCCACGAGATGGCTTGTTATTGTGCTTGCGCCGTAAGGGGCCCCTCTAGGAGTCTGCATACCCCCAGTGAGTGCGAGTACGCATTGTGATGTGAGATTGAGTCCGAGGGGATGTTATTGTTCTGAGATGTTGCTCGAGGGGCGGATGTGGTGATACTGTGCCCGAGAGGCGAACTTCTATTTGTTTGCTTTACATTAATTACCTGCCAATTACTTGTTTACTTGTTGAAAGAGGATTTTTCTTGATTTTTCACTAGTTTACTGGCCCAATCGCTATATCAAGCCACCTAGTGGTAGCATCTCTCGGCACTCGGCCTCATATCACTCGGCACTCGGCCTCACATCACTCAAGCCACCTCGTGGCATATAAAAGTATTTTAGGCCCTAGGCCTCATATCGCTCAACATATCCTCACATATGGCCCTCGGCCTCACTCAGTCCGAAAATCATCACAAGCCCCTTGGGCATTAGTAAAACAGTAGTTCTCAGCCCAAAACATCTTTTAGAAATATCATTTAAGTTTCAAATATGAGTAAAAGTGGTTGAGTTTGTAAAATAGTAAATATCAACAGGACTGAGTTCAAGTGATAAATCAATACAGTGAGGAAATAGTGATAGAAATCCCCGGAGGGTTCAAATAGTTGGCAAAAAGCCCAAATATTGCAATCAGCTCAAATCATGATGATAACAAATAAGTTTCAATCAAATACGCGGTAAAATCATCAATCTGGACGGACCAAGTCACAATCCCCAATAGTAAACGACTCCACGCTCATCATCAAGCGCGTGTCTCACCTCAATATAGCACTACGATGTGCAATCCAGGGTTTCAAACCCTCAGAGCATCATTTACAATCATTACTCACCTCGAACCGACGAAATTCTCTAGCTCGCGATGCCTTTGCCCCTCAAATTGGCCTCCACGCGCGTCGAATCTATCCAAAATCAGAACGAATACATCACAATATGCTAAGGGAACAAAGCCCAAGCGAAAACAATCAAAAAATATCAAAAATTTATTGTTTCATTGTAGAATGCCTTGTGCCCTACGTGTTTTCTTACTTTCAGTCGTTATTTACATTTGTTACTCACTGAGTTGGAGTACTCACTTTACTTCCTGCACCCATGTGTGCAGATTCAGGCGTAGCTGGTTCCGCTCCCGAGTGCTAATTCATCCTAGCTTCAGGCGGACCTTCGAGGAGTCTTTAGGTAACTGTTGGCGTTCGCAGCCTGGAGCTCCTCCCTATCTATTTTCTTTATGTTCTTAGTTCAGTATTTAAAACTCTGTAGTTACATTTGAGGATTTCGTATTTTTAGATGCTCGTGACTTGTGACACCCGGGTTAGGGCTGTGTCGGGTTGTATTTCCGCTACTTCTTATCACTAAATCATGTTTTATACTGCCTTTATGTTGTTTAACTGATTTAACAAGTGAATTGGGTTTAGTTGGTTGGCCTTGTCTTCACGAAAGGCGCCATCACAACTGGGTTCGGGGTTACGGTCGTGACAATATTGCAAAAGGCAATTTGTTTGGCGATGGATATCAAGCACCTGTTGGTACTTTAGAACTGAAAGCGAGTGATGTGTAACTAGGGATATCAAGCACCTGTTTTCACTTTTTTTGAACAGATGGCACCTAAATATCCTAATGCAACTAAAGTATGCAAAACAGCTAATGCACCTAAAGAACCTAGACAACCTATAATACCCCAGGTCCTTATGTCCCTGCTCCTCCACCTACTAGACCAGGGCAAAGATATTTTGAGTTTCGAGACTGGTTTAACTGTAAGGGTTACTAGAAGGTGAACCACGATTTCAAGAGTTTAATTGCAAATTTCGTGACTCCTACACAACGGGATAAGCTTAATAATGGTACATTTCGATACATTATGGCTATGGAGAATTTCAAATGCAGCATGAAGTTGGTTCATTGTCTGTGTCTTTATCGAATATTCACCAATGATCAAGACTCCATTAGTTTCAAGATTTTTGGCCATGATGTTTCCTTCAAACTTGAAGACTTTCACATTATGTGCGATTTGCGGATAACAACACATAATGTTGAAAAACCAATTAATCAATAGAGCAATATCCTGAAGCGCTATTTTGATAAGTCCAAGGGTGTGACTTTGAAGGATATTCGAGATTTTATGACTCGGAATGAAATTCCAAAGAATGTTATGAATCACCATCACGTATGAGAGAGTGATGATGATGCTATGAAGCTTATGGAAATTCTTGTTGTAGAGTCTATTTTGTTTGGGAAAAAGACTGAGTCATCTGTAATTGAGGAGTATGTATCTATTGTTGAAGATGATAAGGTTTGTGCTGAATATCCTTGGGGTAATGTGGCTTATGAGAAGCTCATTTACTCACTGAAATATGCATTGGACATGCAGAACAAAGTACGTTCAACTGAGTATAAAGTTGGTGGATTTCCATATCCGTTATGTGCTTGGTTCATTGAGTGCTTCCCAGATATTCGGGAGAAGTATATAAGAGAGGATGCGTACCTTGATACCCCTCAGGTTCCTAGGATGTTACGTATGTATGTGTGGGAGCGCCTAAATATCCTGAACTTTTTTATTTCTTCAGTAGTCATGAAGTAAGTTACTTTTGTTTGTCTTTGTGTTTATTTGTTGACGTATTAGTTTTTCCCCCTCATAATATACTTTTTTGTATTAAACCGAATTATCTCAACTTTAGGGTATTGGATATAATTTCTACAGAAGAGGAATTGAATTCAATGCCTTTAATTGGACAATTACCATGCAACCGGATTCGTTCAAATGTAGTTAATACGGTTCCTTCAACTAGTGAATCACCACGTAGTCTGAGTCGATCAAAATAAACGAATCAAACTCCTATTATTGTCCAATCACCACATAGTTGGAGTCAATCAAAAGAAGCAAATCGAACTCCTTTTATTGGCGAATCGTCTCGTGCCCAGCGATGTTCTAACCGTTCTACAATTGAGTTTGATGACAATGAATAACTCGACACAATATGTTCTTTAAGTTTTGATCTGAACTTTTTTGGTTTTGTTTTTGTAAAAGTACAACATGTTTTTGAGCTGATGTTTTCTTCTATATCTAAATTTTTGTTGTGTGTCTATACTAGAGGGTAACGATTAAGGTTCAAAGGCATGCAGAAAAAGAAAGAAGCACAATCGTGAAAGAAGTTTTCAATAAGCTTCAAAAGGATAGCCGATCTGCTATTGTGGATGCAGTTTTTGTAAATGTGAAAGTAAGCTAATTAATAGAGAAGTCTTTTTATTTCTGCTAATGTTATTCAGATTAATCATTGTTAGTAATTGATTTTCTAGGAATATTTTGATGAGAAGTTTGAACAGTTGTTTAAGATTGTGAACAAATCAAATGGAATGGACGATGTCAATTTTGATTTGAGTAACCATCGAGAATATGATAGGATGAACGACTGTTACGAATATCTATTGGATATTATTGTTGTTGATGATGCATCGCATAAAGTCGCAGATGTAAATGCTACACGTGAGAAAGCGGCTTTTGAAGGCGATCAACATGTTCAAGAACAAGGTTAAGAGGAACGTTCCAATGCTGATAGATTGAGCAGAGATGGAAATGATGAAGAACAGTTATCAATTGAGAATGTTGGAAGCAAGCAAGGTGCAGACAATCAAGTTGTTTATACTGAAGAACATGCTGCTCATGATGCATCACATAATGTCGCAGATGATAATGCTACATGTAAGGAAGCGGCTGTTGAAGGCGATGAACATGTTCAACAACAAGGTATAGAGGAATAATCTAGTGTCTATAGACTGAGTAAAGATGGAAATGATGCAGAGTTAGGAACTGAGAAAGGTGCAGATGATCAAGTTATGCTGAAAAACATGCACCGAGTTGTGCTTTGGAAAGTGATATTGCAAAAGGCAATTTGTGTGGTGATGGATATGAAGCACCTATTGGTACTATAGAACTAAAAGCGAGTGATGTGTCTAGCACTATTGGGAAAGACAATCGGTTTGCAGAAGTACTAGCTATTGGCAATGAAGTTATAGGTGGTGATACACATGAAATTGTCACTACATGTATAAAGTGTGAAGTTTATAATAGTTCAATGATACCTTAGATAGAAGCTGGATTTTTGTTTCATGTGTTTATGTTTTTTTGTTATATTTTTTATGAACTTCAGCATTATTTTTGGATTTGAATTTGTGTTTTGTTTTTTGTAAAAAACTACAGCATGTTTTTTGCTGAATCGTTTTGTTTTGTAACTAGGGAACTTCAGCTCTAGAGCTGAAGTTTTTGTTTTTGGAACTGGCGAACTTCAGCTCTAGAGCTAAATTTTTTAATTTGTAACTATCGAACTTCAGCTCTAGAACTGAATTTTTTGTTTTGTAACTGTCAGACTTCAGCTCTAGAGCTGATGTTTTTGTTTGTGAGTGGCGAACTTCAGCCTTCTTAGAGTTGAAGTTTTAACTAATTTTTTTGATAATATCCTGTAGTGAAATTTTCACTATAGGTATAAATTTTTTCTATGTTATATATATAGAAAAACTAGTTGATCTATTCCCCCTATTTATGAATATGCAGTGGAAGTTGAAACTAGATGTGCTTCAATTGACAGAACTCAAAAACTCTCTGATGATGCTGAATTGAATGAAGGTAGAGTTGAGAAAAACCTTATAGAGAATACTCCAATACTCCTTGACGTTGGTGCACAATTGAATGAAGCTGGAACTGCTGATATCGACAAAGGCGTGCAGCCTGGGGAAACCACAACGGAACACAAACATCAACATATTTTATAGATTATGAATTTATTACATTTGATCAAAGTATATTTTTTACAATTTGAAATTTTACATACTTTATTTTCTTTGTTATGTTTTTGAATGATTTTTCAGAAAGACTCGAGGCAGCTCAAAAAGAATTTGGTGAGCTTATGCAGCTACATCAAAAAGGAGAAATACATTTATTCACACATGTTGGCTCACAGACAAGTGTTAAGTGTGTTGGTATTATTTTATAAAATTTAGTCATTATTATTTATTTTTGTTTTTTGAAAGAAGATACAAGCATAACTGGAGGTAAAGGAAGTGGATCTGTTGGAATGCAAATACCATCTATGTCTCAACACTTATACCATGCAATTTTCTACAATTCGATTACAAGCTGTTTTTTGCCTAATGTGTTTTTGTATCAGTTTTATTTATTTTTATATTTTCCTTGCTTTTCATATCTCATTTGATGCATCGTAACTTCTTCCAAATCTTAAGAGAAGGAAGATTTCCAGTTCTCCTATGTGTGACACCAGTGATATCCCCAGCTTCAATTTATGTTCATTTTCACTTGGTAGTACACAAGGGACTGATTCATAATGTAATTCTGCTGTTGTTGTTGTTTGTGAAGAGAGACAAGAACGTCGTGAACAACAGAGAGTTGGTCAAGTATCTACCACAATGGTTGTGGTTTTTCCCCCTGCTCTTGAACAACAATAGTTAGTTGTGACAGAACAGCAGGAAGAGCAAGCAAAAGGAAAACCAGATAAAAAAGGGAAATGGATTTGTATGGAGAATATTTGGTTAAGATCTCCTTGCGTTATTCCTAAACAAAAGCAAACGGGACAAGATTGGAAAGTAGGAAAGAATACACGAAGGTGTCCCTTCCATTATGTTAATCAAGACAGTGGATTGATGCAAAGATTTACAGAGTGGTAGGAGATGGATGCCAGTGAATATGATTCCAATCCATTCAGATTAGCTGGAGTTGATATTGCAAAATCATTCTTTACCGAGCTTATGGATCCTAACTGTAATCTTGCGGATGAAGTAAGTTATTAAGTTTGTTTTTTGAATTGGTTTTCAACTATATTTCTCAAAACTTCAGCTTATTTTTTATAGTATTGTTTTTGTACTGTAATTTGGAAAACTTCATCTTTATTCACAGTAAACTGCTAAAGTTTTTTTAGCTTATTTGCTAAATCTTCAGCCTAACTGTACTGAAGTTTTTGACATGCATTCTCTAGTTTTTTTCAAAACTTTTAAATCAAACATGCTGAAGTTTTATAGATTATTTTTTAATACTTCAAACTGAATATGCTTAAGTTTTTGTCATGTTGTTTGTAGTTTTGTAATGCGTTTTTTCTAAACATCATAGTTATGCGTGCCAAAGTTTTTATTTCACATGTTATCATTTGTTGTTGTTCATTTGAATCATATGGATGTGGGCATATATTACTTGCGCAAAAAATATTGCTATCACCTTCCAGGTTATCCAAAATCAAGATGTGCAATAACAGATTTAATTTTTTGATCAGTATATGACTAAGCTGGCTGATATTCATCCTTCAAAAGAACATATGGAGAAAATTTGAAAAAGGAAGGAAAAGAGAATGGAGTATCAAAAAAAGAGCAAATCAAAGAGAAAAAGGATATCCAAACAACAGGCTGAAGAAGAAGAAGAAGAAGAAGCGGTTATTAAGCCACTTATGGACTTTAGTTGGTTTGAGGAAGAATCAATGAATGAAAAGGTGGACAACTACGTAAAAGGCGTTGACCTTTCATGTGGTATCTCATGGGCATCTGCCAGAAAAGTATTCTTTCCATTTCGACTTAAACCAAGGACGGGCCAGATATCTAGGCACTACTTTTTTAGAATTCTGGACTTTAAAGATAAAACTATATATGTGTATGATTCCATGGGCAGTGTAATGATCGTGCGCTTGAACATGTAAAAAATTATTCCCGGTTGATCCCACAATATCTCAAATGCTTGGAATCCGGGGCACACAATAAATTTTATGGGAAAAGTCCTGTGGAAAATTTCTAAATAAGTGGATGGAGACACCGCTGCAGGATAACAAGTATGTGTTTCACATATGTTTTACCATGCATCATATGTTTCTTATTTTTGCCCTTGTGTTAACTATTCTTCAATTTCTTTTTCATATTCTTTTTGTAGTATTGATTGTGGTGTATTTGCTCTTAAGTTTATGGATATGCGGTTGAAGAAAGAAGATGTCATCAAGTTCGATCAAAGTCAGACATTGACATTCATGAGAGAATTGGCTGTCAATCTCTGGTCTCATGGAAAGTGGAAACAAGATAGCAGCTATGAAACTCCAGAAGAACAACAAGGACAAAATTATGGAGATTTCGAAGAGACTATGTGTGAATTTTTTGATTAGAGGATTGGGTGCACAAAATTTGGACTTTGTGAATATACATTAATTATTTTTTAGTTGATTTTTGTTCAGACAAATATGTTTGTGTCTTTTATCATGAATTTTAAGTACATTTTTGTTGAAAAAACTTAAGCATGAAGTAAATGACTTATGCTTTTTTAAGCTGAAGTTTTGATTAAAAGTCATAACAAAAGTGTCGATTGTAGGACAAAAACTTCAACTTTATCAAGTGCTGAAGTTTTTAGAAATACACTAAAAAACTTCAGCAGTTTGTGTTGAAGTTTTTTGAAAAAGCTATACGAAAAACACTATTGAATCTAGGACAAAAATTTTAGCTTATCAAATACTGATGTTTTTAGAAATGTGCTGAAGTTTTTTGAAAAAGCTTTACGACAAAACTATTGAATCCAGGACAAAAACTTCAGCTTATCAAGTGCTGAAGTTTTTAGAGATACATTAAAAAACTTCAGCACATTGGGCTGAAGTTTTTTGAAAAAGCTTTACGACAAAACTATTGAATCCATGACAAAAACTTCAGCGTAACAAGTGCTGAAGTTTTTAGAAATACACTAAAAAACTTCAACACATTGGGCTGAAGTTTTTTGAAAAAACTTTACGACAGAAACTTCAGCATGTTTTGGTATTTTTTTAACTTGATACTTATCTTTTTTGCATTTACTAGCTACTTTTTGTCATTTATCACTTATATCACCTACTTCATCTTTCATTTAAATTTCTCTGACCATATAATAAATGAAGTTTTTTTTTACTACAGAAAAATTGTGGCCTTATTTTTTACTATTTTTGTTATTACATTTACCCACTATTAGCATTTACCACTTATTTGTTTTACCACCTACTTATCTTGTTACATTCAATTTCTCTGGAACAAAAAATAGTTAACAATCTCTTCAGCATTTATAGATATTAAATTGATATCTTTTACAATTATAGATATTAAATTGATTAGGTACATTCTTTTGTTATATTAACAATCTCTTTACTTGAAAATTTCATAGTCATCCATAGACTTCCATCATATTTCTTTAAATTTAAATTCGAAGAAAAACAAGAAAATGTTGGCAAACACATGCTTATTGAGTGTAGAAGGGAGTTCATGGGAAGCAAAGATAATGAAGGAAAAGTCAAAATACTTCATATGTAAAGGAGGGTGGCTAGATAAAAACTTGAGCTCCAGGACAATTTGCTCTTTTTATTAGTTGATAAATCTAACTTTTAGGAAAAAGAGCAAATTTCCTGGAGCTCGAGTTTTTGATGTAGCCACTCTCCGTCACATATGAAGTATTTTGGACTTCTCCTTCATTATCTTTGCTTCCCATGAATTCCCAGCTGCACACCAATAAGCATGTCTTTGCCAATATTTTCTTGTTTTTTTCTTATAAAAGAAGATGGGAGTTGCTAAAAAAATCATTGTAGTAAACTTGGTCAGCATGTGTCTGACAGAAAACACTTTGGTGAAATTAATTTGGTGAAATGGAGCATGGCTGTCTTATAGCTCATAATGCTGCAGCGAATTTTGTCATGACCCTAAACCCAGACCCGGTCGTGATGGCGCCTCTCGTGAAGACAAGGCGATCCGACACTTCCCATTTCCAATTAATAACAATTAAGCAGTAAAAACAGTCTAAACATGAATAAATAAACCAAAGTATAAGTAAATAATAGTATAATATGCGGAATATAGCCCAAACACAGCCCGATACCGGGGTGTCACTATTCATGAGCATCTAAACAAAGCCGGAATACTCGGAAGACTACAAAGTTTAATACAAAAACTAAAGACATGAAGAAATAAGATAGGGAGGAGCTCCGGGCTGCGAACTCCAACAGCTACCTAAAGACTCCTCGGATCCGCGTCACTACAAGAAATTGGATAATTAGTGGCGGCATTTAGCAGCAACCCTATTAAGTTGCTACAAAATGTATATTATTAGTAACGACTTTAAAAGTCACCACAATTTGAATATATTTAGCAACGATTATTTATGGGTCGCCTCTAAAGTGGCTGAAATTTTCACTCCCGCTAAAAATAAAATTTTGGCTCCATATTTATTGTGGCGACTTTTGTGAAGTCGCCGCTAAATATGAATTGCAGCGACTGGGTCGCCCCTATTCCCTTTTAAAAAAACAAAAGAAAATACTCAATAGATGAAATACTAAAATCGGTCCAGAGACAGAAGTAGTGAAACTCTCATCTCGAACACATCGACTCGATGTGAAGAACATAGAAGCGCCCAAAATTGGTCCTCTATAGATAGAAATCCCAAATTGAAACCCAAAATCGGTCCTATCTAGATAGAAATCTTTCCAGATAATAGAAATCCCAAATCGAAATCCCTCAAAAATCTCACCCAAATCGAAATCCCTCAAATCAGAATGTGAATTCGATTGGGTGTTTATGATACTTGCCGGAAACATCATTTTGAAGCTAAATCTCAAGATTGGAAGCTGGTTTGACGAGTTTTGGTTTGAATTTGTGAAACGAGTGTGCGAAGAAGAAGACCACTAGGGTCTTTCTATTCAAAGCTTCTTCAACTTCAAGTATTCTAGAACTTGTACACTACTGCGGAAGTCGGCAAAGGGCAAGAAAATATAGAAGTGAAATTTTAACAACTTAGGTATGTTAAAATCCCTAATCTTTTAGACTCGGCATTTAGAACTGTACAACTCCTTGCTAAGCTTTAGTTGGGTCGTATTTTAAACTAGTTCAGTTTGTACCCCATAGAATGCTTCTTCCTTGTCGTGTTCGAGATTTAAAGGAATAGTATGAATCTGATTGAATATTGACCAATTGGACTACATGTAGCAAATCTGTAGCTTAGCTCCTAAAGCTATTGGCGTGCAGACAAAAGGCAAACATAAGACGAGATTGTGGGCAAGGGCAAGGAGGTGGAGGGGTGAGAGAATGCATTATGTTCCTACTTGCAACTGCGACTAACCTTTTGTAGTGCTAAATTGTCTGAGGGAATAGGAAAGTTATATTTAGTGCTTGATTTGAGAAAACGTACTTGCTTTAAGTTCGTTTAATCTCAAAATATCATCATATAGATCTGTTAATGAGACTAGATAAATTTCAAATTATCAGTTTCCTATTTGATGTCATCTGCTTCCTTAATATTGCATCTTACTGTGCTTATGCCTTGCAGGAATGTGTTCAAGTCAAAAATCATTGTCTGTCTCACAGTGCAGTTACTAGGTTCCCGACAGACTTTGATATTTCTCCACATAAGCCCTATAATTTCGCAAGGCTCCACTTGTGGCGTAAGGATCAGGGAGGCAGCTTATTTCTAATTGTTCAGGCAAGCAATTTGTATGGTTCAAGCAGGTACAATGTATTTAATTTGCCTGGCCTTTATTTGAATGATATACATTGGTTGGATTTGTAGGTTTAATGATTTTAGTTGTTAATTTTGTTGTTGTTGCTGTTTTCTTGAATTTGTAACCCATCGCGTGCTTCTTCCTTGTCGTGTTCAGTTTGTACCCCATAGCGTGCTGCTTCCTTGTCGTGTTCGAGATTTAAAGGAATAGTGTGAATCTGATTGAATATTGTTAATTCCCTAAAGACTTGACAGTGATCAAAGAAGCAGAAGATCGCCAGAAATGCTTTTTCCTCGTAATTTCTCTGCCCGTTTAACTATCTTCTAATCTCGTCCAGCGAAAGAAATTTTGTTATATGATTTCTGAATACTATTTGTTGAAGTTGTCAATCTTGCATATTACCTGGCAGTAACTTAATCAACACAATACTAAGGTCATGTATTTTTGTAGTTTCATAGAGTGGTACGTACCCTGGTTTGAACTTGTTCTTCATTGCACACAATTCGTATAAGTAATTTTGGAATAGACTACTTCCTTCTTGTTTGAATAATGTGTTTTGTGACTGCTTGTCTGAATACCCCTGGTAAATGTTAATTATTATATATATTTTGATTACTATAATTCTTCCCCTTTTAATTAGTAAATTAATTTATTTATTTTCTTAATATATATATATGATGGATAAAAGTTGGTTGAATATTAGGAATAGAGTCGATAAAAGATATAGAGATGGCGTAGACAACTTTCTTAATTGGGCATTCAGTCAACAAACGGTGAACACTATGATTCGATGTCCTTTTAAAGGGTGTATGAATACCGTGTTCAAGCTAAGGGATGGTGTAAGAGGAGATTTATTGAAGAAGGATTTTTGGGATTCTTATAAAGTGTGGGACTTGCATGGAGAAGTGTTAGTTAGAGTTGAAACTTCTAATACTGCAGTTAGTAATGAACCAGAAGATGATAGCATTGAAGAGGAAAATATTACTGAAATGATTCACGATGCTTGTGGATATACGAATGTGGAGGATAATAATAATAATAATTCAGAGGACAATGAAGAGCCAAATGTACATGCAATAAAGTTCTACAAATTGTTAGAAGATGCTGAGACAGAACTTTATCCTGGTTGTAAAAAAGTCTCGAATTTATCTTTTGTTGTTAAACTACTTCACTTGAAGTGTCTTAACCATTGGAACAACAAATCGATGGATGCATTATTGAGCTTCTTCAAAGAAGTTCTTCCCGAGGGGTCATTTGTGCCTAATTCTTTCTATGAAGCAAAGAAAAGTTCTTTGTGACCACGGCTTAAGGTACACCAAAATAGATGCATGTCGAAATGATTGTATTTTATATTGGCGTGATTATGCCGATGTCCAAGCATGTCATAAGTGTGGTAAGTCTAGATGGAAGTCCGAAGAACATGGAGGCAAGAATGTAGCTCATAAAATCTTGCGGCATTTTCCAATCAAACCAAGGCTTCAAAGATTGTACATGGCAAGAGAAATAGCTAAAACCATTAGGTGGCACAAGGAGGGAAATGTTGATGATGGTGTCTTGCGACATCCATCTGACTCAATAACAAGGAAATCTTTTGATGCACGACATCCCACCTTTTCAGCTGAGTTAAGAAATATTTGATTAGTTTTGGAAGAGTTGAGAGAATTATGGGTCGGAGTGGAGACTTATGATGCACACTCAAAATCTAATTTTCTGATGCATGTGGCTAGCATGTGGACGATCAACGACTTTTCTGCATATGAAAATCTTTCAGGATGGTCAACCAAAGGCAAGCTTGCATGCCCTTCTTGCCATAAAGATACACAATCGACTTCCTTACGTAGTAAGTTGTATTATATGGGTCATCGTCGCTTCCTTCCCATGGACCATCCATGGCGAAGAAGTAGGACGTTATTTGATGGGAAAGTTGAAATGGGAGTTGCACCTAACCCTTTAACAGGTGATGTAGCACTTATGCAATGACAAGCTTTGGGTAATGTGAGTTTTGATAAAGTACAAAAGAGAAAGCGTGATGTTCATAGCAATGCTTACAATTGGAAGAAGAAAAGTATTTTTTTCCAATTGCCTTATTAGAAGAGTCTTATGTTACGACATAACCTTGATGTGATGCACATCGAAAGAAATATGTCCAATAGAAATTTTATCAACTGTCATGAATATGGTTGGAAAGAAAAAAGACACATTGAAAAGTAGATATGACTTGATGGATCTTGGAATCGGATAAAGGTTGCATCCTATTGAGGATGAGAATAATATTTTGTTACCGGCAGCATGCTATGCATTGTCCGCAGAAGAGAAGCTGAAGGTGTGCAGTTTCTTAGCTAATCTGAAGGTTCCTGATGCATTTTCCTCAAACATTTCAAGGTGTGTCAACGTACAGGAGAAAAAGATACATGGACTGAAATGTCACGATCATCATGTATTGTTGCTAGACATTTTTGCAGTAGCTATATGTGGTTTGTTACCCAAGGAAGTGTGTGATCCAATTATAGCCTTAGGAAACTTTTTCAAGAATATATACTCTAAGTGCTTGACGATTGAAGATCTTGATATCCTAGAGGCAGAAATTCCTATTATTTTGACCAAACTTCAACTTGTTTTCCCTCCGGCTTTCTTTGATGTCACGGTTCATTTGCCAATTCACTTGCCAAGTGAGGCAAAGCTTGGTGGACCAGCTCAATATCGGAATATGTATCCTATTGAGAGGTAATTTATTGTTTAATAATTTCGATGTTATAGTTTTAGAATGATGTTACATGATGTTACATTTAGGATATTGAATATAATGTTACACTTATTGTCAGGATATATTTGAAGTTTGCAGCGGGTTGCGAGAGCATAGGTTTCAGGCCTTTGTAATTAGCACTATGCAAAGTCTTTTTAGAGCATGGAAAGCTCGACTCAGCATTCTGTACTCTAAGTACTGTACTAATGAAGAAATATTATCTCATCAACTTGAAGATGTTGAGCTTGAGGACTGGAAATACCTAATACAATATTTTGGAAGTCCGGAATTTAAGGTATTAACTTAATACCTGAAAATTGTCTCTTTGAAAGATGATTTATTAATCTGTTTACTTACAGGTTGTAAGTGAGAGGAACAAAAGAAATAGAGAAAAGCAAATAACTAAGCATACTTGTGGTACAAAGTCTTTTGCAGAAGTAGAGGAATCTACAGTAAAAATATATTTAGTCCCCTACTATCACATATGCTTCTTTGTTATTTATATATTTATATATTTGCTTATATATTTTTTTCCGTAACTATATTGTAGAGAAATCCTATTACTGGAGAATTGAACACACCAGATAAAGTTTGGGAAATCCAACATACACACAAGGATGATAGAGGCGAAGTGGTGTGGTTAGATTCACAATCCCAACAAATTCATGTAATTATCTAAAAACACTTATAAAGTTCTTTGTTCTGTAATTTTCATTTAATATGTTTTATTATGTTTTGATTTAAATAATTATGCATAAATGCAGGGTTGACTCCAGGAAGTTGTCGCTCAGCAACAATCTAAGGGTATCGAGCATCCCATGACTAAAGATGAGATTTTATCCTCCGTTGTTGGTGAGAGAACATGCTATGTTTGTGGAAAACGATACCGAAAGAAGCCTCCTAAAAAGAGTAACATTCAGCAGGCAAACATAGAGGCCAACGTGTCTTCTGCTATTGATATTGTACGTCAAGAGATGCAAGCCGAGATGAATAGGATGTTGCAAGAAGAACGTGAAAAAATCGTTGTTGCGTTGCGAAGAAATATGGAAATTGAGTTGTAAAGGAAGTTGGCAGAGGAGCGTCAACATGCAAATGCAGAAACAGACAAGAGGATCTCTCTAGAAGTGGAGAAGAAGATGCATGAACAATTTGCTAGTTTCTTGACCAGAATGCAACAGCAACAGGTACTTGCTCCGCTCCTTCTTAACAATTCTTCTTCCTTCTTAACATTTCTTCTTCTTTCCTTCTGTAGTGACTTCATGTTTAGGGGTTTAGTAACCACCAGGCATTGTGGTGTTCTCTATGATGGTAACCTTCTGATTTTGCTGTTGGACTGCCTTGGCTTCACATTGATTGTTGCCCTTTTGAGGTTGCCACTGAACTTTCTTTTTGGATATATTTCTTCTGTTAACTTGTTGAAAAGGTTGTTCATTTGCTTCAATATAGATATGTTCATTTGCCCTTCTGTTAACAGTATGTTCTGTTCTTCCTGGATTCCTGTACTTTATTTTGTACCATCTTGGTACCTTTGTGAATAATAACTTTACTGATTCAAACAAAAAAAGATAGACTTTACAACTAGGTGATACTTTCCTTTTATTCTTGTTAAAGTGCCTGGGGAGTGGGGGAAAGGGGTCTACCATTGCTTCTGCACTTAGTGATTGGTAATCATCTCTCTTTACTTAGCAGTCTCTCATATGTTATTTTCTTGAGTTTTGACAGTTGTTTCCTATCATCTTGGCTCTGCCCTAGTTTTTGAGGTAGGTGGTCCAAAAATTTGTAATCAAATCAAGCTCAGCTAATCTGAAATCATACTCTGCCTAATCATCTGAAACATTCTTATCACTACAAGAAAATAGAACTACGACAACATTTTTTAAATGTCATTTTGAGTCATATAAATGTCACAAAATTATTTACCGACATTTATTTGACATTTATAGCAAACGTCGTAAATTTTGATGTCGGGAATTTTCCAACATTTACATTAATGTTGGCAAATAAATAGTGACATTTATATACTGATTTTTTATCAAATGCCACCATCTTGAGTACAAAATCAATATAGTTGCAACATACAAAGAAATGTCGGCAATCTTACTCATCCTTTCTACATAAACATGCAAAATATCGGTAAATCTTCTTTTGTCAATAACTTTTTTTCTTTTTATACTTGAAGGAAGTTAATAATTTTTATCTACTAATAAACACAATTATTCATATAATTTTAATACTACAATGTCATACCCAACAAAAGAATTTTGAATTAAAACAAAAGAGATACGTAAACATTATTTTTGAAAATCTTACAGTACCACTCAGTAGTGGTTCTCAAAAATATAAAGTTTTTCCCCAGTATATATTCAGAACAAGCTATGCTAACTATAAATAGACTCCAATGTTGAGCACAAAAATATTAATTCACAACAGTTCTTTGCACAAGAGTTTCTCTTTTTGACTCCAATTTTTGCATATCAACCTGACATAAAACCAAACAATAAAAGGAAAAATTAGAAGTTAAAAATACAAGGTAACAAAAACCAGTTAGCAAGCCACTTCTATAGAGTTATATGGCATATGATATCACATTCAAAGTTAGAATCCGTGCAACTTAAAAACCTTCCATCATACAAACAAAAATAAATAATACTTACTTATCACAAAGAAAAATAAAACAATAAGAAACTTCAAGTCTTCGAATACGAGCCACAATATAAATATGTACCATAAAGTAAGAAAATGCAAAATGTGCTTGAACACATCTACATCTGTTTAGTTAACATACAGAATGGCAAGTTCTCTCTTTCCTTTTCCTCTCCTTAATCCCTTCTAACTAAGCATGACATTTCAATTTTAGGATTAAATGATGTTTGTATAATCATTTGGATAGACTGATACCCTTTTCGCAAGGAAACCACAAGAATTTTCTTTATCTCAAAGATATTGTGAAGAGTATAACCTTTGACGAGCTGGCAGACCTTGAGTATGCTCCTAACACAACTCATTTTCAACACCTGCATGGTAATCTTGTTAGTATTGCATTTTAGGTCTAATCAACCAAGCAAGCGTCTAGAGGTATTGATAGGTAATACAAACTAGATATTTACTTATCTCAAATTAAGGAGATGATCCTCTTGAGTGACCAACGGATGAGAACCACAATTAACTAGAATTCAGAGGCCATATTTTGTTAATGACCATGTTATAGAGGTCATTTTTCTCCTACAAATACATAGTACTATCCATATTCTTACTCATGAAAAGCAGAATGTCATCTCCTGTGAGGAATCTAACATTATAAGTCGATGAGGTTAGTTATTTGGTGCTACAGTTTCAAGTTTTTCTTTTGTCTGGTGAACTGATCTCGAGTATTTATGTGTCAAGGAAAGATAATCTTGCTTCTTTTCTACTAAAGTTTTGGCATTATAGGTGTAAATAAGTTATTCTATCATACTAAAAGATTGTTCTATCGGACTTAAATGTAATCTTACCCAACTAAATGCAAAAGCGTGATATTTCCTATAAGGCATAGTTCAGTTTCTGACTTATCCAAGCAAGATTCAATTTCAGGTACCTTTCTACACTCATTCTACCACTATTAGCACCTATAAACCTAATCAAGTAATTAAATAATTTACATGGACTAAGAAGGAGCGTAACAAGAATGAACTATAACAACATGACAGTAAAACAATCATATTAAAGATGTAATAATAGACAAAATCCAATAAAAGAAAGAATCAGCCAAAGAAAATAAAAACTGCAAATACACAATGACATTAAAAGAAAAAAGGTGCAGATACTAAAGATACTAAAGCTTTATCCCCAAAATGATTCAATTTCATCACTCCACAATAGCCATGTATCTTGAACATAAATAGAGAACTGTTAAATTCATAAATAACCCTATCTACCACTTCCCAAGCACAACAAACTTCAGTATATCATATTAAACGAAAGGGCAACTATTTTAAAGGCAGGAAATACAATCCAGTGAACATAATAGAACAAAAATCACAAAAAGAAAATACTTAACACACCTTAATAACCTTGATCAAAATTCTGAGAAGTATCAGTAGTATCTGTCATGTTTAGAGTTTTAGAACAATCTAAGACCAACCTGGTTGTTTCCCCATTCAATTTTCGGCGTCACACTAAGATTTGCTTATCGCTAATCGAGTGCGACTTTGAATTTCGAGAATGTGATTTGCAATCAATCAATTTTTTGAATATGAGATGACGGCATCAATTATTTGGGTATGAGGAAAGGGGAAGATTGGAGGCACGGTTTTAAGAGGAAAGATTGGGGGTAGGTTTTTTAATAATAATAGTTGACCAGGCCTATATATTTTTAGCTTAATAAGTATAAATGTAAGTTTCCTTCATTAGATATAAATGTCAGTAAATAACGACTCATATAGCTACATTTCATTTAAAAGTCGCAATTACTGTGTCATTTTTAATCAAATGTCATTGAATTTACCGCATTTTTTATGAAGTGTCACAAAATGATTCTTTTTCCGACATTTTTTCCACATGTCACTGATTAAATGTGGCCGTAGATCTCATTTCTTGTAGTGTATTTTTGATTCACCAACTGTTCGTTACTTTTCACCATGTGTTTGGTTGTGTTTACCAACGGGGTCCAAGGTTTAAAGCTTCATTCATGAACTTGAATGATTAACTGAACATAGGGCATTCAAGAAATAAGAAACATTTCCTTCCCATATTAAATAGCTAATCATTTAATATCGGATGCTGAAGTAAAATGCAAGCTTCAAATCTTGAAAATGTTACATCAAGAGCATGATTTTTTATTTATTTAAGATAAGTCATACGTAGTTGTGACGAGAATACATGGAATATGTTTCAACATGTGGTATACTAATGGAACATTGATATGTCAAATGTGAATATTTCAAATTGGTTAGGCGTCTAGCTAGGTAATTTAGAATGGAATTAATTGGCTTCACTATTCAGTATTCTCTTTGTATTGAACTTGTGAAATACGAAAGCGTTGTTTCCTTTAGATGTAGTTAAGGTAATAGTCACAGATGGTCCTACTTTCGAGTGGTAAGTATATAATACGTCTACAACATTGAACAGTTTAGAATGAAAGCCAGTTTGTGATCAATACTTATTCTGGAAATGGATGATAGTTCCCACCCCTCCCCCACCCCCACCCACCTTTTCATGCCTTTATGTGCATTCCTTGTTTTACATTGGGCAGGGCATAGGTTTTGTGTTGCTGATACATTAAGGTATGACATAATACTAATCAGTTGCTTAATTTACCCTCCTAGCTAAGATGTAGAACCTTGTTCACTTAATTTTGTTGCTCGTAAATTTTTTAATGATATATGAAGGAAAACAAAAACAATTTAACTCTTTTGTTTAGAATAGGAGGAGGAAGGAAGAGCAAAGTTCTAGGCAATCAATTTTCACCATAATATTATTACTTTGCTTTACAATAAAATTATGTGCCTCTTTATATGACCTTTGTATAATATAAAATTTCATCTAAATATACATTTTAGTTTAACTAATTATGCTGTCCCATATGGCTTTATAAGCTTTGATTTGCTGAGAAAGTAGGAAAGGATGCTTGAAAGCCTTGAATACCAGTCCTCTACTTCTCAATGCAGTCCTAGATTAGTGGTCCAGATGCTAGACGATCTTTCATTATGCACATGTTTTGCATCTTTGGTCATATTCCTATTATGCAACTGACATCGATTTTGGTTCTATTTACTTAAGTATAAGACCTTTAAGACAAACCTCAGCACATGTAGTTTCTTATCACCATGTGCAACTGATTCGAATGATTTCTGGCATTCTTATAATTAGAGGTTTGCCTGGTGGTTAATCTGCTATGCTTATGTTGGCCTTGAACTTGTGACTTTCTGATATTAACTGGTTTTTTCTTCTGAACTGTGTGTGGATAATAACTGGAGGTTTGCATCTTTTGCTGATTTTTGTTTCTTTGGATTTGAATATCTCCATTGATTATGATCAAGAAAGAGATGAAGATTTGTCCAATATTGGGATGCTTCATAGTGTTGACAAATGTATTTTTTTTCCAAAATTCAAGAGCTGTAGAAGAATAGAATCTAGCTAGCTATTATTAAATTTTCAACATTCTGTTTGTCTAATATCCACCACTAGCTATTGCATTTGCGGCCATTCCAGCAAAATTGCCGAGTTCATCCTTTCTAACTTTCCTCGATGCACTTGTGTTCCTCTTATAGGCAGTGCCGTGGCAGCAAGCTGAACATGACTTGGCAAGGCAGCAACTTCCTTCAAGCTACTTAATCGATTTTTCTCTTGTTTTTCTACTATCTTCCTCTTTCTTCTTGTCTCTTAGCAAAAGGATCTTGACCAGGCTCATCAGTTTCCTTGGCTTCAATAATTGGCACATCTTTGTCATCATTTATGTGATCATAGCCATGTCTGCGCTTCCATGACCCAGTTTGTTCATCAAAAACAACCTTGTCTTTCTTACGCTTATGTATACCTTTCTTCTTCGCGAACATTTCCCATTTTGTTGGAGGTTTAGAAACTCCATGGATTTGGTTCAATATTCTGAACATCTTTGGTATGTCTGTTGTAGCTTCTGCAACACTGTTCTTGCGGTATTTATTTCTCTATTTCATGCAATGCCCATTTAACTGTCTCTATTAATCTTATATGTTTCTAGTTTTCTGTAAATTGAAGAAGTTTCAATCATGATTTCTATGTATAGTTTCTTGAAAGGGCAAAGAATAGAAAGACAGGAAAGATCAAAAGAAAGCTACTGTGATTGTTTCCTTCTTATATGACCTTTATATATAGCAAGAAGAGAGCAAATCTACTTTGTCAAATCACATGTGCTACAATATATATATATATATATATACTACTGTTATAACTATCATTTCTCTGATTCTTCACTTTCAACATTCTGTTTGTCTAGCAGGGACAAGGCACTTAAACAGTGGTATCGTTCAAGGATGGTGTCGGGCAAGGAGCAGTTACAAGGCACTTAATATTTTGTCGTTTTTCGGATATGTATATGCGTACAATTATAATGCACAATGAAGTGTCGGGTAATATATATGTAATTGACTTTTTAGTAATGATAATATTTATAATATTCGGCTTGAGAAATTCTTTTAGTGTTTGTCAAGCATTATTGGTTGCTTTACTATTGATAGTTAATATCTCTATATGAAATTTTAGAGAATTAGGTTCCTACTGCATGGAAATGTATATAATTTTGGTCGTTATAATTGTTGAGAAAATAATTTTTAGTGGCGACATAGTTTTGTCAAAAATTTAGTAACTGTTGAGATATTTAAGTTGCCACATAATGTCAACTTCTTTTGCAGCGACTTTAGTCGCTACAGAAAACATTGTGTCTTTCATGGTTAAAACTTTTGTAGCCACTTAAATCGCTACTAAATGACATTTATAGTGGAGACATAATCTTGCCACTGAACATAAATATTTTTTGTGGAAACTTTAGTCGCTACTAAAGAACATTTATAGTGGCGACATAAACTTGCCACTGAACATAAATTTTTTTTGTGCCAATATTAGTCTCTACTAAAGAACATTTATAGTGGCGACAGTAAGGGTGATTTCTTGTAGTGCTTGAAGCTGGAAGGATCAGCACTCGGGAGCGGGACCAGATACGCCTGAATATGCATACAGGGTGAAGGGAGTAAAGTGATTACTCTAATTAAGTGAGTAACAAATGTAAATACAGACAGCAAAAAATCACATAAGGCACAAAGCATTCTATAATGAAGCAGTAAAACTATTTCAAAATAGTAAATCAGTGAAAGACACGTAAAAATCCTTTAACTCAAATGTAATTTCATGAAAAGACCTTTTTCAACAATTTAGCAGGTAATTGACAGACAATTAAGGAAAGTAAACACATAAAGGTTCACCCCTCGTGCACTTTATCAACAAAACTGCCCCTCGGGCAACATTTCAGAACAATATCAGCCTCTCGGGCTCAATCTCACATCACAATGGGTACCGCGCTCACTAGGGGTGTGCAGACTCCTGAAGGGGCCCCATACGGCCCAAACGCAATATCAAGCTATCTCATGGCGTCATCACTAGGTTCTCGGCCTCATATCAATCAAGTCACCTCGTGGCATACATATCTCAGGCCTTCGGCTCAAATCTGTATCAGTGTTTCCTCACAACATAGGCCCTCGGCCTTACTCAGTAAACAATCCTCACAAGCCACTCGGGCAATAGTAAAACAGTCATTCTCAGCCCAATTATCATTTAAAAAGATCATTTAGGTATTAAAACTGAGTAAACATGACTGAGTAGGAAAACAATAGAAAATAGCATGACTGAGTTCAAATATAAAGTCAAAACAGTAAGGAAATATCAATAATAATTCCCGAAGGGTTCAAATAGTTGGCACGAAGCCCAAATATGGCATTCAACCCAAATAATGATGATAACAAATAGATTTCAATCAAATACGCGGTAAAATCATTAGTCAGGACGGACCAAGTCACAATCCCCAATAGTGTCGACCCCACGCTCGTCATCAAACATGTGTCTTACCTTAATATAGCATTACCATGTGCAAATCCGGGGTTTCAAACCCTCAGAACATCATTTACAATCATTACTCACCTCGAACCGGTCAAATCTCTAACTCATGACACCTTTACCCCTCGAATCGGCCTCCACTCGCGTTGAATCTATCCAAAATCAGAATGAGGACGTCAAAATATGCTAAGGGAACGAAGCCTAAGCGAAAACAATCAAAATATGACACAAATTCCGAAATGACCAAAACCCGACCCCCGAGCCCACGTCTCGGAATTCAATAATTTTTACATCAATAGATTTCTTATCTCCCCACGAGCTCATACATATCAAAAGTTCTGAAATCCGACCTCAAATGGTCCACCAAACCCTCAATCAAAGGTCTCCAATACTAAGCCCTAGTTTTCCCAAATTTTCACCCTTAATTTCCATGATTTCTAGCTCTAATCCGCGAAATAATAGCATAGGAACGAGTTTTAAGTCCAGATTCCTTACCTCAATGAAGTTCTCTTGAAATCCATCTTTCAAATTGTCCAAAAAGCTCCAACGATGAAGATAAAAATGGTGAAATAGCTCAAAATTCGCGAAGGCCACAATTTATACTTTCTGCCCAGGCATTTTCGCATATGCGGCACATAACCTCTTCTGCGGTTCTTCACTTAACAGACCAAAATCACACCTACGCTCAACATTCCGTACCTGCGGCTTCGCAGGTGTGGTCCCACTACCGCATCTGTGGTTTTTGACAACTCTTCAATAATCCGCTTCTGTGGCTCCTCTTCCGCATGTACGGCGTCGCACCTGCGGTCCCCAATCTGCAGGTGCGAAAATACTAGAAGCAACAAAAGTTCAGCAGCTGCAAACATTCCTCAAACTCCCCGTCAACCATTCGAATTCACCCCGAGGCCCCCGGGACCTCAACCAAAAGTACAAACATATCCTAATACCTTATTCAAACTTGTTTTAATCTTCAAAGCACCTCAAACAACATCAAATCTACCAAAGCACATCAGATTCAAGCCAAACATTCCAAAATCTTCCGAATTCCGCTTTTGATCAAAAACCCAATCAAACCGCGTCCGAATGACCTTAAATTTTGTACACACATCCCAAATGACCCAACGAAACTACTACAACTCTTGGAATTCCATTCCGACCCCTATATAAAAATCTCACCTACCAACCGAAAATCACCAAAGTATCAACTTTGCCAATTCAAGCCTAAATCTACTCTGAACCTCCAAAACTCATTCCGATCACACTCCAAAGTGCCAAATTACTTCCCAAAGCTATCCAAACCATCAAAACTCACATCCAAGCCCTCTAACACATAAGTCAACATCGGGTTGACTTTTCCAACTTAAGCATCCTAAAAGAGACTAAGTGTCTCAAACCTTACCAAAATTATTCCGGATTTGATCCGACCAACCCGATACCACTTAACATGATAAACAAAGCATAAAATAGCAGAAATGGGGGAAACAGAGCGGTAACTCATGAGACGACTAGCCGAGTCTTCACATCCTCCCTAACTTAAACAAACGTTTGTCCCCAAACAAGTCAAGAAACATACCTGAAACCTCAAACAGGTATCGATATCTGCTCTGCTTCTCCCGCTCGGTCTCCCAGGTAGCCTCCTCCACTGGCTGACCTCTCTACTACACTTTGACCGAAGCTATATCCTTTGACCTCAACTTCTGAATCTGACGACCTAAAATAACTACTGGCTCCACATCATAAGTCAAATCATCATCCAACTGAACCGCGCTAAAATCCAGAACATGAGACGGATCCCCAATATACTTCCAGAGCATAGAAACATAAAATTCCGGACGCACACTCGACAAGCTGGGTGGAAAAGCAAGCTCATAAGCCACCTCCCCAATCCTCCGAAGCACCTCAAAAGGTCCAATGAACCGCAGAGTCAATTTCCCTTTCTTCCCAAATCTGATAACACCCTTCATGTGTGAAACCTTCAACAGAACCTTCTCACCAACCATGGAGGACACATCTCGAACCTTCATGTCAGCATAACTCTTTTGCCTCGACTGCGCTGTACGAAGCCTCTCCTGAATCACCTTCACCTTCTCCAAAGCATCATGCACCAAATCTATCCCCAATAGACTAGCCTCACCGGGCTAGAACCAACCAACTGGAGATCTACACCGCCTCACATACAAAGCCTCATATGGAGCCATCTGAATACTCGACTAGTAGTTGTTGTTATAAGCAAACTCTGCAAGCGGTAGAAACTGATCTCATGACCCTCCGAAATCAATGACACAAGCACGCAACATGTCCTCCAATATCTAAATAGTGCGCTCGGACTGCCCGTCCGTCTGAGGATGAAATGCTGTGCTCAACTCAACCTGAGTACCCAACTCTCGCTGCACTGACCTCCAAAACTGCGATGTAAACTGAGTGCCCCTATCTAAAATGATGGAAACTGGGACACCATGCAAATGAACAATCTCTCGGATATAGATCTCTGCCAACCACTCTGAAGAAAGCGGAGTACACACAGGAATGAAGTGCGTGGACTTGGTCAGCCGATCCATAATCACCCAAATAGCATTGAACTTTCTCAAAGTACGTGGAAGTCCAACAACAAAGTCCATAGTGATCCTCTCCCACTTCCACTCGAGAATATCCATCTATTGAAGCAAGCCATGCGGTCTCTAATGCTCATATTTCACCTGCTGACAATTGAGACACCGAGCTACATATCCCACAATATCTTGCTTCATTATTCTCCACCAATAGTGCTGCCTCAGATTTTGATACATCTTCGTGACACCCGGATGAAGGGAATACCGCGAGCTATGGGCGTCATCCAGAATCAACTCTTGAAGCCCATCCACATTGGGCACACAAATTCGGCCCTGCATCCTCAACACCCTATCATCACCAATGGTCACATCTCTGGCAACATCATACTGAACTCTGTCCCTAAGGACAAGCAAATGCGGATCATCATACCGGTGCTCTCTGATGCGATCATATAAAAAAGACCGAGAAACCACACAAGCCAATACCCAACTGGGCTCCGAATTATCCAACCTCACGAACCGATTGGCCAAGGCCGGAACATCAACCACAAGAGGTCTCTCCCCAACTGGAATATATGCCAAACTCCCCATACTCACTGCCTTTCGGCTCAAGGCACCGACCACCACATTGGCCTTTCTCGGATGGTACAATATAGTCATATCATAATCCTTAAGCAACTCCAACCATATCTGCTGCCACATAACACGGATAAACAAATCATAAAGAAGCAGAAATAGGGGAAATGAAGCGGTAACTCATGAGACAACTGGCCGGGTCGTCATAAATTTGCATGAACGCCTTTTCACACTTAGTGACTCCTTCCAGATGCACATATGTGGGAAGTTCAAGAATATGGCAAATATAATTCAGAGGTCCGTACAAGGTAGTAATGTAAGGGGCTCGTATTGTCGCTTCTGTGAATCAGTTGAAGACATAGTTATGGTTGATGTGTATAGTGAAGGTTGATGTGTATATGGTGCAAAGTTATTATGCCAGGAGCTCTTTAGCATGGGCATATCTCTTAAGTTTGACATTGAGGTTTGCTAGTATCTAGGTCTCATCTGTAAGCATGAAATCATAGTAGTAAAGTTATTATGAAAGAAGACGGGAGTTCCTACAAAAATCATAGTAGTAAAGTTCAGTTGGAAGCGAATTTTAGAGTTCTATAACCAAAGGCATGCATTGCTACTATGGAGAATATGAGGACAATCTATGAATTTTTTGAATAGAGAATAACTTGTAAACAACAAACTAATTTTTTTCTTTTTTTCAATGATGTAAGTGAAAAAAAAATTGGATTTTGTGAATATACATTATTTTGTTTGAATTATGTGATGTCTTTTAAATTTTTGTTCTATTCGCATTAGTTAATTTTTTAGTTGACTTGGATTGATTCAAATATGTTTGTGTCATTTTTCATGAATTTTAAGTAAATAACTTCTTCTTTTTAAGCTGAAGTTTTGGTTAAAACTCATAACAAAAGTGTCGACTGTAGGACAAAAACTTTAGCTCATTATTTTGTGCTGAAATTTTTAGAAATACACTAAATAACTTCAGCATAAACTACTGAAGTTTTTTGAAAAAGCTTTACGACAAAAACTATCGAGTCCAGGACAAAAACTTCAGCTTATCAAGTGCTGAAGTTTTTAGAAATACACTAACTAACTTCAGGTTATTTGAAAAATCTTTACGAGAAAAACTATTAAATCCACGACAAAAACTTCAGCTTATAAAGTGCTGATGTTTTTAGAAATGTACTAAATAACTTCAGCACAATGGCTGAAATTTTTGAAAAAGCTTTACGACAAAAACTATTGAATCTGGAACAAAAACTTCAGCTTATCAAGTGCTGAAGTTTTTAGAAATGAACTAAATAACTTCAGTACATTGGGCTGAAGTTTTTGAAAAGGCTTTACGACAAAACTATTGAATCCACGATGAAAAACTTTACCTTATGATGTACTGCAGTTTTTATAAATGAGCTAAATAACTTCAGCACATTGGGCTGAAGTTTTTAAAAAAGCTTATGACAAAAACTTCTGCATGTTTTTGTATTATTTTAACTTGATACCTTTTTTTTTGCATTTACTAGCTACTTTTTGTCTTTTGTCACCTACTTCATCTTTCATTTAAATTTGTTTGACCATATAATAAATGATCCAAAAAGTTACTTTTCAGGATGAAGTTATTTTTTTACTATAGAAAAATTGTGGCTTATTAAGGCTGAAGTTACATTTCTTTTTGTATTTACCACATACTTGTTTTACCACCTAGTTATCATGTTTCATTCAATTTCTCTGAATGTAAAACAGTAAAAACACCTGAAAAGTTACTTTTACATTTATAGATATTAAATTGATTAAGTGAACTCTTTGTCTATATTAACAATCTCTTCACTTGAAAATTTCATAGTCATTCATAGACTTCCATCATATTTCTTTAAATTTATATTCATCCTTAGTGTTTTAGCATTTGTTAAAAAAAGAATGTCTGGTGTAAGCGAAAGTAGGAAGCCTAATATGGATGGAATTATGCAGAAGTGAGAGACTTTGAAGTGTGAGTTGTACAATAACAAACCGATGTTTAATCTTATGCTTTTGTGGGATCGAATAAAGACTGATTGGGATAGAATCAGACCACAGCTTTTTGCCAATGAATCATTCCAGAACAGGCTTAACCTGTAACGTAGCTGTGGAGGTTATTCAACCTCGTTTGACAAGGTTGTGCAGCAGTTTGATAGTTTTAAGTTTCCCATCGGGGACGACTATTCCAAGTTGCAAAACAACCTGAAGACTCTTCTTTCTCTTATGGACAAAGTAATCATTTAACAAAGTCAGCAGTGTGATGAATTCAACATGTTAAAAAATGATCTCGTTGGACTCTGTGGTCTTTTGCATGAGTACCATATAGTTATCTTCGATACTGATGATGATGAGATATTTAGAGAAATTGAGGAGTACTATGATGATGATGATGATGGTGATGATGCTTAGTGTTTGTAATCCTTTTTTTATGTTTTAATGTTGTGCTTTTTTGTTTACTTCAGCATATTCATTAGAGCATATTCATTAGAGAATATGCTGAAGTTATTAGGTTCATTTTGTATAACTTCAGCCCAGAGACGTTGAAGTTATTATTTGTACTTTGTGTGTTGTCCTCATCTATTTCTGTATCAATGTAATTCTCATTCTCTTTCTTCTTAACTTTATGTTGCATTATTCTTGATATTGTTTGTATTTGGTGAAGTTAATGCAATTAGTTGGTTTTTATGTTTAGTTTTTGTAATTCTTTTTTATGGTTTTATGTTTTGCTTTTTTGTTTACTTCAACATATCCATTAGACAATATGTTGAAGTTATTAAATTCATTTTGTATAACTTCAGGCGATAGATGCTGACGCTTTTTTTTGTACATGCATTTCTTTTGTGTGTTGTACGCGTATGTATGTGTGTGTGTGTTGGATTTGTTAAAGATATGTATTTCACATACTATAACCTAAAGTTTTTTCTCGCTGAAGTCATTGCGTACTTTTTAAAATGCAACCAAACATGTAAGCCTGCACAACAAAAATGAGTTATTTGTACTTTAGCAATATATAAAATAGTCCAAGTGCTTATTTTTTTATTCCTATGAAAAAAATCACATTTCAAATATGTCATACAATAATAAAAGTCTAAATTCAGACCAAGGCTTATTGAAGGTTGGAGTATTTTTTAGTGTGTTTCTTGGAATATGGATGAGGTGCTGGAGAAGACAAGCAAGTTGTTCTGTTTGCCTAACTTATTTACATCGACTGCATTTGGTATCCTTCGATGGTACTGATTCATTCGCAGGGATATGCCTCTTCTTTTGTCTTCTTCCTTGTAAAATCTCTGCATCGAGAGGTTTTGTGATCTCAGATTGTACATTTTGTGGTATCTCCCATGATTTTTGATCTCCCACGGTATTCACATGTCCTTCATATGTTTTCAACCATGTTTCCTTCGAATACCAATTTGAGTAGTAGTCAGATTTCTGCAAATATCTCTTATTAATAGCAACAATTGCATATGGATAAGGCAATTCATCATGTTGGAATTCCAGGCAGTCACAAGTTCTCTTCTTTAAGTCCACAATGAATTCAATTCCTTCACTATTTATTCTAAACAACATTAAATCAAGGTTGAACACCTAACAAGGAATAAAAAATTAAGATAAACTATATTTGTGTATTGTTACTTCAAAAAGAAAAAGTATGAAGTTTTTAAAATGTAAGCAGTAAATCACTGCAACAGATATAAAAATCTGAAGTTAATAAATATTCTCACATACATTTCCCAAGCCAAGTCCAACTTATTAGTCATCTCTTCTTCTGCACATATTAATACTCTTTTAAAAGTTTTATTTGCCTTTTTTTTCTGTTCGTAAAACCACTCTCCCAACTTGTAACGATCGGACCGGTCATTTTGAGCATTTGCCCTTTGATCGCTAGCTACTGGACATGACTTGGCCTGTGTGATGTATTATGACTTATGTAAATCGTTGGTTTTGGTTTTCAGGGTAATCAGAATAAATTTGGGAGAACAGTTCTCAGTTTAAAGCTCTAAATTTGAAAGGTTTGACCAAGATTTGACTTGTTTGTATATTATCTCGGATAGGGATTTTTATGCGTTCTTTTGCTCCGTTAGGTGATTTGGGACTTAGGAGTGTGATCGGAATGCATTTTGGAAGTATGTGGAAGGTTTAGGCTTGAATTGGCGAAATTGAGATTTTGGCGTTTTCCGGTCGATAGGTGAAATTTTGATATAGAGGTTGAAATTAAATTCTGACAGTTGCAATAGCTTCGTTGTGTCATTTGGGATGTGTGTGTAAAATTTTAGGTCATTCGGACGTGGTTTGGTTGGGTTTTTGATCAAAATCGTATTTCGGAAGATTTTAGGAACTTAGGCTTGAATCCGATGTGTTTTGAGCGATTTGATGTTGTTTGAAGTATTTTGATGATTGGAACAAGTTTGAATAAGGTTTTAAGATGTGTTGGTGCCTTTGGTTGAGGTCCCGGGGGCCTCGGGTGAGTTTTGGGTGGTCAATTGGACCATTTTGGAGTTTGGAAAATTGCAGATTTTTGTTCCAGCAGTTGCAGGTATTTTGGCCTTTGCGTTCGCGAAGGGGAGCTCGCGTTCCCGAAGGGCCAGGTTTCATAAGCTTCGCATTTGCGAGAGTCCAGGCTGCGTTCGCAAAGGCTTGTGAGGGGATTGCATCTCGTTTGCGAGTGAGAATACGTGATCTCGCAGGAGGTTTTGGGTTTGATGGGTCCGAGGTCAGTTATTCATCGCGTTCGTGAAGGAGAGAATGTGTTCGCGAAGGAGCAAACGCGTTCGCGAAGGTCAAGGCGGAGGAAGAACTGCGTTCACAACTAGCGTGTCGCGTTCGTGTAACGTAAAAGTTGGTCAACGTAAATTTGTGCTACACGAACGCGAGAGGTTGACCGCGTTCGCGAAAAAGGAAAGTCAGGCCTGGGCAGAATATTTTAAGTCGACTTAGCCGCAATTTTGGGTCTATTTTCACCCATAACTGCTCGTTTTTGGAGATTTTTGAAGGATATTAACAAGGGATTCAAGGGAAATCGATTGGAGGTAAGAATTTCGAACCTAAAACTCGATTATATTATGAAACCCACCTAGAAAATCATGGAATTAAGCTAAAAATAGAAGAACTAGGGCTTGGAATTTTGGAATTCTAATTGGGGATTTGGAAGACCATTTGGGGTCATATTTGAGAACTTTTGGTATGTATGAACTCGTGGGGAGATAAGGAACCCATTGATGTGAATTTTTTGAGTTTTGAGCAGTGGGTCCAGGGCTCGGGTTTTGCTAATTTCGGGATTTTCGATATTTTTTCGATTGTTTTCGCTTGGGATTTGCTCCCTCAGCATATTGTGATGTATTCGTTCTGATTTTGGATAGATTCAACGCACGTGGAGGCCAATTTGAGGGGCAAAGGCATCGTGAGCTAGAGATTTTGCCGGTTCAAGGTGGGTAATGATTGTAAATGATGCTCTGAGGGTTTGAAACCCCGGATTGCACATCGTAGTGCTATATCGAGGTGAGACACATGCTTGATGATGAGTGTAGGGTCATTTACTATTGGGGATTCTAACTTGGTCCGTCCCGATTGATGATTTTACCACCTATTTGATCGAAACTTATTTGTTATCATGATGATTTGGGTTGATTGCCATATTTGGGCTTCGTGCCAACTATTTGAACCCTCCGGGGATTTTTATCACTATTTCCTCACTGTATTTATTTATCACTTGAACTCAATCCTATTGATATCTACTGTTTTACAAACTCAGCCACTTTTACTCATATTTGAAACTTAAATGATATTTCTAAAAGATGTTTTGGGCTGAGAACTGTTGTTTTACTAATGCCCGAGGGGCTTGTGATGATTTTCGGACTGAGTGAGGCCGAGGGCCATATGTGAGGATATGTTGAGTGATATGAGGCCGAGGGCCTGAAATACTTTTATATGCCATGAGGTGGCTTGAGTGTTATGAGGTCGAGTGGCGAGAGATGATGCCACGAGGTGGCTTGATATAGCACTTGGGCCGTAAGGGGGCCTTCTGGATTCTGCACACCCACAGTGAGCGCAGGTACCCATTGTTATCTGAGAGTGAGCTAGAGGGGCTGATATTATTCTGAGAGTGAGCCCGAGGGGCTGATATTATTCCGAAAGTGAGCCCGAGGGGCTGATACTGTTCTTAGAGTGAGCCTGAGGGGCTGGTACTGTTCTGAGAGATTGCCGGAGGGGCGAAACTTTATGTGTTTATCTTTCACATTTACTTATCATTTTACCTGTTATACTGTGGTATTTGTGCCCGAAGGGCGGATGTTCTGTGCTTGTCGACACTAACTGTTTTGCATTCATTTGCATAAATGTTGAAAAAGTCATTTTCAAAAGAGGTTTTAAACTTAGCTAAGATGTTTCTAAAGATTTCACAGCTTCATTGTTTTCTCAAAGGTTTTACGCTGCTTCTATATAGCATGTTGATTTGCATTACGTGATTTCTTATTGCGCAGTTGTTATTTACCTTTATTACTCACTGAGTTGGAGTACTCACTTTACTCTCTGCACCCTGTGTGCAGATGTAGGTATTTATACACCCAGTAGCGGGTTTTAGCTAATCGGTGGCACAGTTATCGGAGTTTAGCAAGGTGGCTGCCAGCATTCGCAACACCGCTTTTCCCCCTTTTGCTCATCAGTCCTGTTTTGTATATTTCAGACCTTGTAGTTATATATATACTCTAATAGATGCTCATGACTTGTGACACCCCGGTTTGGGCTGTGTCGGGATGGTTTCTACTATTGTTATCGTAAATTACGCAAATTATGGTTATTATATCATGTTTTAGAACTATTTATGGTATTTAACTGTTTAAAAGAGGTGTTCTACTTTGGTCTAGCTGGCCTTGTCTTCACGAGAGATGCCATCATGACCGGGTTCGGGCTTAGGGTCGTGACAAGTTGGTATCAAAGCCTAGGTTACATAGGTCTCACGAGTCATGAGCAGGTTTAGTAGAGTCTTGCAGATCGGTACGGAGACGTCTGTATTTATCCTCGAGAGGCTGCAGAACCTTTAGGAAAACTTAACATTCTTGAATTCTTATCGTGCGTCCTTGATTCAGCTTAAAACATAACTCTTGAAATTCCTTCCACACGTTCGTATGCGCACATGAGTGCTCAATATCAGATGTGCCTTGATGGCTTGTGATTCCCTGATTGAGGGGCGAGATGTGATCTCTGTGAGTTTGATGTTGTGCCATTCTGAAGGACTTGAGGCCGGATCTTTGCCTATATCTTGAGCACCGAGGTGATGATTGTGTGAGCAAGTGTTTTGAACTTATATGTTCAGTATTGTCCCTATTAGTGGAAGTGATGGCTGGATGACTATGTGATGAGTATGTTAGTACTGCAAAAAGTATCCATATGATTCAGAAGCGGTGAGAGGGGTCTGCTGGATGATAGAAGAACTATTAGGTGCTTGAATTCCATCGTGATTCGAGGTGTAGCCCCGAGTCATGGGCATCTGAAGGATCTTTTCATGTTTTCCAGTTGAGAGTGAAGTAAATTTTATGCTGCGGTACGAGTTCAGACTCAGGAAGACTAAGTGACTGCATACAGTTTATGACGGTGGAAGGTATACAAAAATGTTAATTGAAGGCAAAACAGGTGGGTTATCTCCTGCAAAGAGTTCTGGAGTTTTGTGACCCCTATGTGACTGTTAGAAGATCTCATGTGCAAGTGAAATGTAAGTGTTGAAATTTGAATTTTGGGTCGCTTAAGAGAGGGGGCCTAACTGTTGCAAGAATGAGTGCGAGATTTGCCAAAGATTTAAAGTACTAGATGATCTGTGTTTTCACAAGCTTACAAAGGATTTGAGTTTAATCTCACTATGGTATTGTGGCATCAATATAGTATAAGTGTTATTAGTTATTGAGTGTATTTCGATCTATGGCTTCGATCCAAGTGGGGGAGTCCGGTGTGAGTAGTGGATTGCATGGTTAGGTGCTATGTTGGTTTCAGTTTGAGGCGTGCGGGTGAATCAGTTGTGGCTTGCGGAAATTGAGACTGAGGATGGCTTGAGTAAAGGAAAATTTTGACAAAGGTTATATTATGCTTCGTGGGGTAAGGAAATCACGGGATGTCTTAAGTTATTGTTGGTAAAGAATGCTCGGTGCATAGAGCAGAGAGTTGCTTGGTTGTATTGGGATGAGGATTTCATCCTGCGGTGTCGGAGTGCTAATGAGACATGAGTGGTTCTGTTCATTTGATTAGGCTAATTGCAATTTGAATAGAGTGAATGCCTCTCGAGAATGGTTCTAATATGTTCAAGATTTTACATATAACAATTGGGTATTTTAAAGTTGTATCTGTGGTTAGAAACTGAGTTTTTATTGGAGAGGTCAAGACTTGTGGTATTTCTATGTTACTTAGGGGATTCTATGTATCAGTATCAGGAAAGTAAAGGTAACAGAGTTAGATTCACAGGAAGCTCTCCAGAGTAAAGTATTCTGGGATGTGGTGTTTCTGGGAATATTTGAGAGAGTATTTAGCGGCTTATGGGTCTTAGACAGTGTGGTTTTATGCTTGGGTCTTGTGTGGTAAGTCTGTATTGAGGCATTGTGGTTCTACAGCAGGAGGTAATATCCAGTTGAATATGAATCAGAAGGAAATTTTGATAGATCGAGTAGCTTTATAGTAGACCGGACCGGTAGGGTAAGGATATGATCAATTCCGTGTGTGTGTTCGAAGTAATGGGTTCTTGCAGGTATTTTGCAGCAATGCTCTTAAGTTTTTATGGCTTGCTTAGCTTGGTTGAGTTAGAATGATTCAGTCCTGACATGTCTGATTTGTGCAAAGGGAACTCAGAGAGTTCTTGATGGTTCTTACCACAGTTTGGGGATGTATATTTTCTATGGGCGTGCGGAGCATGGGATGTATAGTGATTTTCCTTCTAGATAAGACCAATGGAAAGTTCGTGACTAGTTGAATACATAGATGTCTGTGGCTTGGAAGGGAGATGAAGTTCTCATGTTATCCTAGGATGGTATGATATATGTTGTATGTTGTGAGGATCGAGATTTGCGTGTGTAAGGTTACGATTCAGTTTTGAAAGGAAGTTCATGAAATTCTTAGGCAGCGGGTAGCCTCAGATAATTAAAGAAATGGTACTGGTAATTGGAAGTGTTTTGACGAGAGTATATGTTTTAGAAAAAGGGCAATGTGATTACGTTGATGGCACTTTGGTAGTATTGCGGCACTTTCTAGCTAGATCGACTGCTGATATTCGAGTTTGCTTGGTGGTATAGATGAATTTTTGAGTATCTCTCAGGAAATGATTGGGTATTTGAGGTGTGGCATGGATTCGGGCGGCAAAATTGGGATCGGATATGGTAATTCATGTGTCGTGTGGATTTGGAGACGGAAGTTCCCAGATTCAGGTTATGTTGTGGGTGTAGATCGTGTGTATCGTCACTGTTTTATGACTATCTGGAATTGGAGGCCCGCGTGGAATTTTCATTGCTTGGTGTGTTAGATATTGGATGTGATATTGGGGTTTAGACTAGTTATCTCCGTGTTGGGTTATTCTGGACTATTGTGCTACGGGCTATGCCGAAAATGCCACGAATTGAGCGGCGAGGTGAGTCGGAGTATGTCCTGGTAGAGTGGTTTTATATTTCGAAGACTCAGCGGACGGCTAGGAAGGATTTGTCTTTCTTATTTGGACTTGTGTGATGGGTACCCATGCTGAGGCTCCTCATATTGATTCAATTCCGGTGGTCAGAGACTTTTCGGACGTGTTTCTTGTGGCTGGGCATGCCGCTGGGCAAGGTTGTCGATTTCAGTATTAATTTGGTGCCGGGCACTGTATTATATGGCATCGGAAGGAGTTATATTAGTGGAAGGAGCAACTTCAGGCTCCCTTGGTAAGGAGTTTGTTGGCAGGCCAATGTGGATGCGCGTTCTAGCTTGAGTCGGCTTGGTTGGCCCTGAATTGTATTGTTGAGGGATAGGTTAATTCGACCGTTATTAAGATTATTAGTGATCTGGGGAGATATATGAGTTACCTTTCCGTGTGCGAGACGTTATGATTTTGTTGGTTATGGGCATATATGGTGCGCTTCATTTGGGGGTTTCATAGTGGAAGTCGAGCGGGAAGAGTAATTGGGTGTTGTTCAGTGAATGTCATATTGGTTATGTCCTATTGGGTTTGCGTGGTGTATGTTATTTATTTCACCATAGGTGTAATGATTTGTTTTGGCTCCAGACATCAAATTGTGCATGGTTGTCGATTTAGAGCATAGTGACTCAAGGAGTTTTATGTGGAGCAGTGTTTGGATAGGATCGCGCATTGCAGCAAAGCTATGTGGAGTTATGACCTTGCCGGTTAGATTCATGTGTTCTATTTCTACGATGAGAGATAGGTTCTCAGCCTTGCGCTGTGGTGGTACTGGTGAGCTTGAGGGATAGCTTTTTCATTTGAGTCATTTTCATAATTTGAGTATGTTCGGACTGTTGCTTATTAGTGTACGTATTGTGCTAGTTGAGGCTTAGGCCTGTATTGATGTGTCATGTCACCAGAGTAGGCTTATCCTTCCAAATTTCCATGTTTTATCTATGTCTGTTACATACTAATTTTCATGCCTTACATACTCAGTACATTTTTCGTACTAACGTCCTATTTCACGGGGCCTGAGTTTCATGCACATAGGTGCAGGTAGGAAAACTGACAATCCCCCCTCCTTAGGATCCCTGATCAGCGAGAGTTAGCGTGCTCCATTTGATCCGGAGCTGCTTTGGTTTTGGTATGATACGTTTGTATATATGTATATGTATATGGGTATGATGTGGCTCAGTCCCGTCTTTGTACAACTATGTTTCTTTTAGAGGTCTGTAGATAGTATGTCTAGTTGGGTTGTATGTGGCCTTGACGGCTTTCAGTTTTTGATGTATAGTTGTCTATAGCAACCTTTCCGGCTAGCCCGCTGTATTCTGCCTGTATACATACATATGCCTTGAAGACATGTTTCCTTCTTTTATTTTATTTTCATAATTCAGCCGATATTATTCAAATTCATATCTTTGACGCATGCTTCGGGGTGTTTGACAGGTAGGACTCAGGCACACATCGCGGCCCATCGGTTTGGGTCATGACAATAGTGGTATTAGAGCAGTTCGGTCCTAGGGTTGTTTACAGATCATGTCTAGTAGAATCTTGTTTATGGGTGTATTGTGCACCACACTTATAGACAGGATACTACAGGACATATAGGATGTTTCCTCTCTTCTTATCTTAGATCGTACAATATGAGTATTCGTGTTCATAACGATGTGTTACGTTTTTTGCGATACCTCTGAAGACTACAACCATTAGCACGGGTCAGAAGGCTACGAAGGTGTTAGAAAGAGAGATAAGTTATACTATGGATTCAGACCCATCGGAGATCATGGGTTCTATTGAGGGGGATCCATCCGAGGATCTATATGAGTCATCCGTTCGAGCTGTTTCGACCACTCTGACAGTAAATGGGGAGAGAGGAGTTCCGCCCTTGCCAAGGCCCTTAGTTTCGTTATCACAGCCTGTTGATCAGGGTCTGAGGGGAGTAATGCGTGGATTGGCACAGCCCAGTTTCCCTTTGGCTCAAAATTATATCATGGCAATTGAGGATACCAGCTCTTCTGAGGTTCCGGATAGTCCACAGTCTTGGGAGTCCGTCAATCAAGGCTTGCTAGTGTATGTTATATGATAGGCAGAGGAAGAGGATAGTAGCCGGGCCAAGAGGAGGAAGGTAACCAATAAGGATATGAAGTTTTTGCTTCGAAGTGTGTCTGATCGAGGTTCTTATATAGGACGAGGCATGGACCCTCTACGGTAGACTTCCTCCAAGTGTCAGTTTTTGGTTGGTGAGTTCCACCTCTTCTTAGAATATTACCAAGTTAGGGTTCTAAATGTGTTAGGTTGTTTTATGAGGACATAGTGAGCCTAGTCCCAACTTGTATATATTATGGTTATGCCTACTTAGAGGTTTTGCAGATATTAGCCTGTATATAGTTTTAGGTATGACATGTCTCCGGCCTAGTCGACCCCTATGTATATAAACCTTTTTTTAAATTAGTTGTGCCAGTTATGTTTTAATATTGTTACCTATATATATGGATGTGTCCCGAAATAACCCGTTATAGGTTTGATAATAAATAAGGATAAGATATGTGGTGTTCGGTTGGGTAGGACTTGATATTATAATAGGTATGGATCAATTGGCCTTTTGTTATGCTAACATCAAGTGTGGATCAAAGATGGTTTGATTTCAGTTTCCAGGAGACCGTGTTTTGGAATGGAAAAGTAATACCTTATCACCAAAAGGTAAATTCATCTCCTATCTCAAGACAAGAAAGATAATCAAAAATGATTATATTTATCACTGAGTTCGGGTTTGAGATGTGGAAGTAGAGTTATTAACCATTCAGTTCTTTCCTGTGGTCAATGAGTTTCCCGATGTTTTTCTCGATGAGCTTCCGGGTCTTCCGCGAGAGTGAGAAATTGAGTTTGTCATTGACCTACTACTAGCAGATATTCATCTAATATCTATTAACCATGTAGAATGGCCCCTGTAGAGCTGAACGAGTTAAATGGACAACTAAAGGGTTTGCTTGGAAAAAAGGTTTTATCAGATCTAGTACGTCACCGTGGGGAGCACCTGTGTTGTTTGTGAGGAAGGAGGATGGTTCCTTACGAATGTGTATTAATTATAGGCAGTTGAATAAGGTGACGATCAAGAATAAGTACCCGCTCCCGAGAATTGATGATTTATTTGATCAGTTGCAAGGTGCCAAGTGTTTTTCAAATATAGACCTGAGGTCCGGATACCATTAGGTAATGGTTAAGGATAAAGATATTCCGAAGACAACATTTAGGACTAGATATGGGCACTTTGAATTTTATGTTACGTCATTTGGTTTGACCAATGTCCCTGCCATATTCATGGATTCGATGAACTGTGTGTTCAGGCCCTTCTTAGGATTTGTTCGTAATTGTATTTATCGATGATATATATTGCTATATTCTCGTTCAGAGGCTGAGCATGCAGATCACTTGCGTACTGTGCTCAAAGTTCTACAAAAAGGGAAGTTGTATGCAAAATTATCTAAATGCAAATTCTCGTTGAACTCTGTAGATTTCCTTGGGCATATCATTTCGCGTGAAGACATCTGAGTGGATACAAAAGAGACTGAGATAGTGAAGACTTTGCCTAGACCCACAACACCGATGAAGTTTCGAAGCTTCTCCATTTGGCAGGTTATTATAGGAAACTTTTAACATGATTTTCTTCTCTTCTAAGCACCTTCTACCAAAGTGGGATATGGTGTCTCTCTTGATGTTCCGGAATAACATAAGGAAATCTATAGTGCAAGTAAGTTGAAGAAAGGTTACGAATAAGTGTAAATAGATATGTGTAGGTTGCAAGCTAAAGTATGGTATAGCGACAAGGTTTTAGTAAAACAGGAGGAAGGATAAGAAAACATAAGTGAAAAAGGTAACGAGAATGTATAAGTTCTTGGGGATAACTTCAGAAGAAAGCTGATGATTTCTCTAAGTTACAGAAGGCTCAGTATATCCTGAAAGAAGTTAAAGAAGTCTAAGACTAGTAACGTTTAGAATATATGAAATACTACCCTAATAGTGGGATAAGGGCGTAATTGTGATGGATAAAGGATGATATTTGGGCCTCCGAAGAGGGGAATTTCCTAAATTGTAAAGAAATGAACTAATTTTCAATGGTCCAATCCTTGTAGACGGAGTTTCGGGTCATTGAAGGACATGTTAACTTCGACACATGGTCTACTGCTCCCAGAAAGGACCGATGGTTATGTTATCTATTGTGACGCTTCAAGCGTTGGATTGGATCGTGTGTTGATGCAGCTTAATAAGGTTGTAGCTTATGCTTCTGGACAACTAGGAAAGCACGAGAAAAACTACCCCACCTACGATTTAGAGTTAGCCTTGGTAATTCATGCACTAAAAATGTGGAGACACTACTTGTATGGCATTCATATTGGTATATATGCGGATATAAAAGCCTCCAGTATATCTTCAGAAAAAAAGAAGAAGAAAAAAATTGAATTTACGTCAAAGAAAATGGTCGTAGCTACTTAAAGACAGGCTGAGCGTACTATTTAGACACTGGAGGATATGTTACGAGCTTGTATAATGGACTTCAAAGGTAGCTGGGATGATCATCTGCCACTTGTTGAGTTCGCATATAATAATAGCTACCATTCCAGTATTCAGATGGCTCCATACGAAGCTCTTTATTAACGGATGTCTAGGTCGTCTATATGGTGGTTCGATGTTGGAGAATCTGAATTACATGGGCCAGACCTAGTTCAACAGGACATAGAAAAAGTAAAGCTCATCCGTGATCGACTATTAATAGCTCAGAGTCATTAGAAGTCATATTCTGACGTGTGGCGACGAGATTTAGAGTTCGGGGTTGATGACTGGGTATTTTTAAAGGTGTCACCTATGAAGGGTGTGATGAGGTTTGGCAAGAAAGGCAAACTTAGCCCACGATATATTGGGCCTTATAGGATCATTTAGAGAGTGGGACAAGTAGCTTATGAGTTAAAATTGTCTGTCCATCTAGTTTTTCACGTATCTATGTTACACAAGTGCATTGGTGATCCTACCCGGGTGGTGCCCAAGGATGATTTACAGATTACAGAAGACTTATCATACGAGGAAATTCCGGTTTCCATCCTAGACCGGCAAATCCGCAAGCTACGGAATAAGGAGGTAACCTCCGTGAAAGTACTTTGGAGAAACAACAATGTGGAATAAATGACTTGGGAGGCCGAGGAAACCATGAAGCCTAGATATCCCTACTTATTTCCTCCTCCAGAGAAGGGTCCAACTGAGACGTCATAATCATAAGGTACGTGTAAAAATTCTTGTCTTGGTTATTGCCGTTGGTCATGTGAGGCCATTGTCGTTATTGATAATTGTGGTCCGATATTGCGTTGGATTATTAAGGTTCTACAGGGAGAGTTGGTAGTAGTGTTGTTACAAAGGCGACCCTGCCAATGTTATATGGATCACGAGGAGTTGAACATTCGAGGACGAATGTTTCTAGGGGGGGGAAGGATGTTACATCTCGCATTTTTGTACGTTAAAATTTTGTTTTCAGACTCGGGGATGAGATCATCATGACGTTATCGTATTTACGCTATTTATAACAAGCGATCAATAAGCGTTTTGAAGGACAAAAGGGGTACACGGATTAAAGAAAACGAGTTTCGATGAAAGTGGGCAATTTGGAAAAATATGGGTCGAGCGATAATACCCGATAATTATAAACTAATACCATGGAAGGTACCATATGACCACGGTAGTATAATATATAAAATATATATGAAGTATTTTAAAAATAAATAGAATTTTAAGTAATTTATAGTAATTTTTAAATTATGCGGGTAATTGATTAATTAACGGGTAACAGGACATTACCCAGTTAACTAATAAGTGTATAAAAATTTAATAAATTAACCACCCTCCCACGTGGCACAAAGCCACCATGACAAGAAAATGACTCTTATCTTAGTCATTATGCCATGTGGCCACTAACGACCTAACTAAGTAAGACTTTATTTTAAGTCTTACCTAGTAAAGACAAGAACTTGGAAACCAAGTCTTAAAAACATTGGAATCAAAAATTTGAAACCGAAATCATTTCATGTCCTTGGCTGGAAACCAAGAACATTGAAACAGAAGCTTGAAGCAAAACGTTGTAACAAGTTTTAGCTCAAAACCATTCTTTGGTTCACAAAGCTTTAGAAGCAGAAGGCAAGTTCGTTTCAATTTCAATAAAATCCAAGTGTAGTTTCGTTCATATTTTGTAGAAGTAGATTCGTTCAAATAATTCGAGAAACAGGTATGTTAAAGCCCTCCCTTCTTTCTTTTGGCATGGTCCAATTATACTGAAGAAATGAGAAAGCACATAGTTTCCATAGATTACTCTATTCATAGAAATAGTAGGGGTGTCTATATTCTTGATTAACCTATGAAAAATATTATTATCTTCTGTTCATGGGTCTTAGAATAATACAAAGTTGAAAAAGTTTATCCGGAAAGAATATTGAGATTATTACGTATTTTCATGCATTTCACTCATTTATACATGTGCATTGACCCATGACTAGATGGTGTTATATACGCGTATATATGTAAATATATGTTTGTGGGATATGGGAAAAAGTTACGGTGTTATATACGCACCACCACCTGATCAGTTGGTATATGTTGATGATGTGCACATAGTGGCCGAGACGATATGATGGTGACCTCAGTGTCTTGATGATATTATGTACACCCATACCTATTCATGACATGACATTTATAGCACGTGCATGCCGTTATAAATGTTTTAGAATTTACAAAGTTATTCAAATTTAAAGACAGGTTTCTATATTCCATGTTTCATCTATGTCTGTTACGTACTAATTTTCATGCCTTACATACTCAGTACATTTTTTGTACTAATGCCCTATTTCACGGGGCCTGAGTTTCATGCACACAGGTGCAGGTAGGAAAACTGACGAATCCCCCTCCGTAGGATCCCTGATCAACGAGAGTTAGCGTGCTACATTTGATCTAGAGCTGCTTTGGTTTTGGTATGATACGTTTGTATATTTGTATATGTATATGGGTATAATGTCGCTCAGTCCCATCTTTGTACAAGAATGTTTCTTTTAGAGGTCTATAGATAGTATATCTAGTTGGGTTGTATGTGGCCTTGACGGCTTTCAGTTTTGGATTTATAGTTGTCTATAGCACCCTAGCCGGCTTGCCCACTGTATTTTTCTTGTAAATGTACATATGCCTTGAAGGCATGTTTCCTTCTTGTATGTTATTTTCGTAATTCAGCAGATGTTATTTAGATTTATAACTTAGCTGCATGCTTAGGGGTGTTTGACCGGTAGGACTCTGGCACCCGACGCGGCCCATCAGTTTGGGTCGTGACAAAAGTGGTATCAGAGTAGTTCGGTCCTAGGATTGTCTATAGACCGTGTCTAGTCGAGTCTTGTTTATGGGTGTGTTTTGCACCACACTTATAGACACGAGGCTACAGGACATATAGGATGTTATCATTTTTTCCTATCTTAGATCGTGCAATATGTGCATTCGTGTTCCTAACGACATGTTACATTTTTAGCGATGAGTCCGAAGACTACAGTTGCTAGCACGACTTAGAAGGCTGCAAAGGTGTTAGAAAGAGAGATAAGTTATACTATGGATTCAGATGCATCAGAGATCATGAGTTCTATTGAGGAGGATCCATCAGAGGATCCATATGAGTCATCAGTTCGAGCTATTCCGACCACTCTGACAGCAGATGGGGTAAGAGGAGTTGTGCCCTTGCCAAGGCCCTTAGTTTCATTATCACAGCCCATTGATCAGGGTATGAAGGGAGTAATGCATGGATTGGCACAACCGGCTTTCCCTCAAGCTCAAACTTATGTCATGGCAGTTGAGGACACCCGTTCTTCTGAGGTTTCGGATAGTCCACTATCTTGCGAGTCCGTCAATCAGGGTTTGCCAGTGTATGTTATGTGATATGCAGAGGAAGAGGATAGTAGCCGGGCCAAGAGGAGGAAGGTAACCGATAAGGATATGAAGGTTCTTCTTTGAATTGTGTATGATCAAGGTTCTTATATAGGACGAGGCAAGGACCCTCTACTGTAGACTTCCTCCAAGTGTCAGTTTTTTGTTGGTGAGTTCCACCTCTTCTTATAATATTACCAAGTTAGGATTCTAAATGTGTTAGGTTGTTTTATGAGGACGTAGAAAGCCCCGTTGCGACTTGTATATATTATGGTTATACCTACTTAGAAGTTTTGTAGACATTAGCTTGTATATAGTTTTGGGTATGACATGTCTACGACCTAGTCGACCCCTATGCATATAACCTTTTTGTAAATTAGTTGTGCAAGTTATGTTTTAATATTGTTACCTATGTATATGGATGTGGCCTGAAATTACCCGTGACAGGTTTGATAATAAATAAGGATAAGATAAGTGGTGTTTGGTTGGGTAGGACTTGATGTTATAATAGGTATGGATCTATTGGCCGTTTGTTAAGCTAACATCAAGTGTGGATCAAAGATGGTTTGATTTCAGTTTCAGGAGAGCCTGTTTTTGAATGGAAAAGTAATACCGCATCGCCAAAAGGTAAATTTATCTCCTATCTCAAGACAAGAAAGATAATTAGAAAGGACTATATTTATCAGCGAGTTCGGATTTGGGATATGTAAGTAGAGTTATTAACCATTCAGTTCTTTCTTGTAGTCAAAGAGTTTCCCGATGAGCTTTCGGGTCTTCCGCGAGAGCAAGAAATTGGGTTTGTCATTGACCTACTACTACCAGATATTCATCCAATATCTATTCCCCCTATAGAATGGCCCCTACGGAGCTAAACGAGTTAAAGGGACAAGTAATGGGCTTGCTTGGAAAACGTTTTATCAGATCTAGTACGTCACCGTGGGGAGCACTTGTGTTGTTTGCGAGAAAGGAGGATGGTTCCTTACTAATGTGTATTAATTATAGGCAGTTGAATAAGGTGACGATCAAGAATAAATACCCCCTCCCGAGAATTGATGATTTATTTGATCAATTGCAAGGTGCCAAGTGTTTTTCAAAGATATACCTGAGGTCCGGATACCATCAGGTAAGGGTTAAGGATAAAGATATTCCGAAGACAACATTTAGGACCAGATACGGGCACTTTGAATTTCATGTTATGTCGTCTAGTTTGACCTATGCCCCAACAGTATTTATGGATTCAATGAACTGTGTGTTCAGGCCCTTTTTAAGAGTTGTTCGTAATTGTATTTATCGATGATATATATTGGTATATTCTCGTTCAGAGGTTGAGCATGCAGATCACATGCGTATTGTGCTCAAAGTTCTTCAAAAAAGGAAGTTGTATGCAAAATTCTCTAAATGTGAATTTTGGTTGAAATTTGTAGCTTTCCTTGGGCATATCATTTCGCGTGGAGACATCTGAGTGGATACACAAGATACTGAGACAGTAAAGACTTTGCCTAGACCCACAAAATCGATGAAGGTTCGTAGCTTCTCTGTTTGGCAGGTTATTACAAGAAACTTTTAACGGGATTTTCTTCTCTTGTAAGCACCTTCAACCAAAGTGGCATGGGTTGTCTCGCTTGATGTTTCAGAATAACATAAGGAAATCTATGGTGCAAGCAAGTTGAAGAAAGGTTGCGAATAAGTGTAAATAGATATGTGTAGGTCACAATCTAAAGTATGGTGGAGTGACAAGGTTTTAGGAAGACAAGAGGAAGGATAAGAAAAGATGAGTGAAAAAGGTAACCATAATGGATATGTCCTTGGGGATAAGTTCATAAGAAAGCTGATGATTTATCTAGGTTACAGAAGGCTCAGTATAGCGTGAAAGAACTTAAAGAAGTCTAAGACTAGTAACGTTTAAAATAGATGAAATACTACCCTAATAGTGGGATAAGGGCATAATTGTGATGGATAAAGGATGAAGTTCGGGCCTCTGAAGAGGGGAATTTACTAAACTGTAAAGAAATGAACTAAGTTTCAATGGCCCAATCCTTGCGAACGGAGTTTCGGGGCATTGAAAGATATGTTAACTTCAGCACTGGTTCTACTGCCCCCAGAAAGGACCGATGGTTATGTTATCTATTGTGACGATTCAAGCGTTGGATTGGATCGTGTGTTGATGCAACTTAGTAAGGTTGTAGCTTATTCTTCTGGACTACTATGTAAGCACGAGAAGAACTACCCGACCTACGATTTAGAGTTAGCCTTGATGATTCATGCACTAAAGATGTGGAGACACTACTTGTATGGCATTCATGTTGGTACCTATGCGGATCATAAGAGCCTCCAGTATATCTTCAAAAAAAAAGAAGAAAAAAAATTGAATTTACGTCAAAGAAGATGGTTGTAGCTACTTAAAGATTATGACATTGATATTTCATGACATCCGAGGAAAGCGAACGTAGTAGCCAATGCCCTTAGCCGTATATCTATGGGTAGCCTATCGTATTTATAGCCAGAAAAGAGGGGAATAGCCCATGAGGTTCATCAACAAGCTAGTCTTGGAGTTCGATTACAGGACTCAGGTGACGTTGGAATTACTCTTCAAGATATAGCAACATCCTATTTAGTAACTGAAGTAAAGGAACGCCAGTACGAGGATCATGTGTTAGTCCATTATAGGGATACCACCCTTCGGAAGGAGAAAACGCCATTTGAAATTATAGGAGATGGGGTCCTCAGATATCGAGGACGATTAAGTGTGCCTAATTTTGCAGGGCTGCGTTGGCAGGTTGTGGGAGAAACTCACTATTCTCGTTATTCTATCTATCCAGGAGCAACAAAAATGTAATATCAACAAGGTATATTGGTAGGACGGAATGAAAAAGGATATAGCGGAGTTTGTTGCTCAGTGCTCTAACTGTTAGTAGGTTAAGATTGAGCTTTAAAAGTCTGATGGATTATTGTAGGTTATGGAGATTCCGACTTGGGAATGAGAAGTAATTTATATGGATTTTATTGTGGGCTTACCGTGTGCCCAATGAAAGTTCGATTCTATATGGGTGATTGTTGATAGGCTTACAAAGTCAGCCCATTTTCTGCTCATTAGGACTACCAATTCCATAAAGGATTATGCCATGCTTTGTATCAAGAAGATAGCACGACTGCATGGTGTCCCTATACCTATTATCTCGGATAGAGGAACTCAATTCACAACTAACTTCTGGAGGTCCTTCCAAAAAGGATTGGGGACTCAAGTAAGTCTTAGTACAAGATTTCATCCCCAGATAGACGGACAAGCTAAGCGTACTATTTAGACACTGAAGGATATGTTACGGGCTTGTATAATGGACTTCAAAGGTATCTAGGATGATCATCTCTCGCTTATTGAGTTCGCATATAATAATAGCTACCATTCCAGTATTCAAATGGCTCCATACGAAGCTCTTTATGGACAGAAGTGTAGGTCGCCTATATGGTGGTTCGATGTTGGAGAATCTGAATTACATAGGCCAGACCTGGTTCAGCAGGCCATAGAAAAAGTAAAGCTTATTCAGGATTGACTATTGACAGCTTAGAGTCATCAGAAGTCATATTCTGACGTGCGTCGACAAGATTTAGAATTCGGGGTTGATGACTGGGTATTCTTAAAGGTGTCACCTATGAAGGGTGTAATGAGGTTTGGCAAGAAAGGAAAGCTTAGCCCATGGTATATTAGGCCTTATATGATCATTCGGAGAGTGGGCCAAGTAGTTTATGAGTTATAATTGCCCTTGGAATTGGAGTCTGTCCATCCTGTTTTTCACGTATCTATGTTATGCAAGTGCATTGCCAATCCTACCCGAGTGGTTCCCAAGGATGATGTACAGATTACAGAAGACTTATCATACGAGGAAATTCCGGTTTCCATCCTAGACCGACAAATCTGCAAGCTACAGAATAAGGAGGTAGCCTCCGTGAATGTACTTTGGAGAAACAATAATGTGGAAGAAATGTCTTGGGAGGCCGAGGAAAACATGAAGTCTAGATATCCCTACTTATTTCCTCCTCCAGAGAAGGGTCTGACTGAGACGTCATAATCATAAGGTACGTGTAAAAATTCTTTTGTTGGTTATTGTCGTTGGTCATGTGAGGACATTGTCGTTATTGATAATTGTGGTCCGGTATGGCGTTGGATTATTAATCTTCTATAGGGAGAGTTGGTAGTAATGTTGTTACAAAGGCGACCCTGCCAAAGTTATATGGATCACGGGGAGCTGAACATTCGAGGACGAATGTTTCTAGGGGGGAAGGATGTTACATCTCGCGTTTTCGTACGTTAAAATTTTGTTTTCATACTCGGGGATGAGATCATCTTGACGTTAACCTATTTATGCTATTTATAACAAGCGATAAATAAGCGTTATGAAGGATAAAAGGGTACACGGATTAAAAAAAATGAGTTTCGTTGAAGTGGCCAATTTGGAAAAATGCGGGTCGAGCGATAATACCCGATAATTATGAACTAGTACCATGCAAGGTACCATATGACCACGGTAGTATAATATATAAAATATATATGAAGTATTTTAAAAATAAATAGAATTTTAAGTAATTTGTAGAAATTTTTAAATTATGCGGGTAATTGATTAATTACAGAATAACTGGACATTACCCAGTTAACTAATAAGTGGATAAAAATTTAATAAATTAACCACCCTCCCACGTGGCACAAAGCCACCATGACAAGAAAATGACACTTATCTTAGTCATTATGCAATGTGGCCACTAAAGAGTTAACTAAGTAAGACTTGATTTTAAGTCTTACCTAGTTAAGATAAGAACTTCGAAACCAAGTCTTAATAACGTTGGAATCAAGAATTTGAAACCAAAATCATTTCATGTCCTTGGTTGGAAACCATGTCTTAAAAACGTTAGAGTCAAGAATTTGAAACCAAAATCATTTCATGTCATTGGCTGGAAACCAAGAACTTTGAAATAGAAGCTTGGAGCAAAACGTTGGAACAAGTTTTAGCTTAAAACCATTCTTTGGTTCACAATGCTTTAGAAGCAGAAGGCATGTTCGTTCCAATTTCAAGGAAATCCAAGTGTAGTTTCGTTCATATTTGGCAGAAGCCGATTCGTTCAAATAATTCAAGAAACAGGTATCTTAAGGCCCTCCCTTCTTTCTTTTAGCATGGTCCAATTATACTGAAGAAATAGGCAAACACACAGTTTCAATAAATTACTCTATTCATAGAAATAGTAGGTGTGTCTATATTATTATATTTTGTTCATGGGTCTCAGAATAATACACAGTTGAAAAAGTTTATCCGGAAGGAATATTTAGATTATTACGTATTTTTCATGCATTTCACTCATTTATACATCTGCATTAACCCATGACCAGATGATGTTATATACGCGTATATATGTAAATATATGTATATTGGATATGGAAAAAGGTTACGGCGTTATATACGCACCACTACCTGATCAGCTGGTATATGTTAATGATGTGCCCACAATGGCCGAGACGATATGATGGGATGCCCTCGGTGGCTTGATGATATTATGTACACCCATTCCTATGCATGACATGATATTTCTACGCATGTGCATGAAGTTATAAATGTTTTAGAATTTACAATGTTATTCAGATTTAAAGACGGGTTTCTATATTCCATGTTTCATCTATGTCTGTTACATGCTAATTTTCATGCCTTACATACTCAGTACATTTTTCATACGGATACCCTATTTCACAGGGCCTACGTTTCATGCCCGTAAGTGAAGGTAGGCAAGATGACGATCACCCTTCCTTAGGATCCCCGATCAGCGAGAGTTGGCATGCTCCACTTGATCCGGAGCTGATTTGGTTTTGGTACGATACGTTTGTATATATGTATATGTATATGGGTATGACATTTCTCAGTCCTGTCTTTGTACAGCTATGTTTATATTAGAGGTCTGTAGACAGTATGTCTAGTTGCGCTATATGTTGCCTTGACGGCTTTCAATTTTTGATGTATAGTTGTCTATAGCAGCCTTGCCGGCTCGCCCACTATATTCTGCTTATTTACGTACATATTCCTTGAAGGTAGGTTTCCTTCTTGTATGTTATATTCGTAATTCAGCAGATGTTATTCAGATTCATATCTTAGACGTATGCTTAGGGGTGTTTGACAGGTAGGACTCAGGCACCCGTCGCGGCCCATCGGTTTGGGTCGTGACAACCAACATGGCAAAGGAGTCTCCAGAATTTGGGGCCAGGTTTTGATACAATATCATTGCCCCTTTAGAAAGTGTTTCCCTGAATTTCTTCAGTAGTACGGACTCGATCTCGTCATCCCTTAGGTCGTTTCCCTTTACCGCACAAGTGTAGGCGGTGACATGCTCGTTGGGACCCGAGGTTCCGTTGTATTTCGGAAGGTCTAGCATTTTGAACATCTTTTGGATGGGTTTTGGAGCTGCCTTCTCTGGGAATGGCCTTTGTATGAATTTCTTCGAATCTACCCCTTTTACGATCGGGGGTGCGACCGAAATTTGGTCGACACTGGAGTTATAGGTATCGACCTTTTTGTTGTTGGCTTCTATGATTTTTTCACCTAATTCGATCCTTTTGATGAGGTCCTCGAGCATTTTTACGATGAAAGGATCGGTCATCGACCCATTATTGCTCGATCGCTCTAGTACCTGTTCAGTTGGGGGAGTTGCCCCCGGTGCTACCTTGGTAGGAGTTTTCTGGTGACTTTGCAGCTGAGCAATAGCCAACTGTTGTGCCTGCAACATTTCAAAAATAACATGAAGTCTAACCTCCCATTCTTCCCTAGTTGGGGTTTTCTGAGCTTCTTGTTGATCTCCTTGGTGCACACTCTTGTTGGTGTGCAAGATTATATCGACCTGTTGGGCGTCGCGCGAGACTGCGTCCGCCGGATTTGGTCCTGGTGTATTCTCAAGGTTTTGTGGTGGCACACCAACACTTGGAGAAGCCACACCATTTTCTCCGTGGTCCTCAAGATTGTTGTTTTCACCTCCATTCACTGAGTTAGACATTTCAACCTGAAATCGAAGATCTTGGAAAAGAGAAACCGTGTAAGATAACTTGCGTTATGTAGTAAAACCAGCAAGAAAATAACCACTATTATATTTAGCCCCATGATGGGCGCCAAACGTTTTACCGTGAAAATGGTAATAACAATTAAATTTGATTATAGGACTCTAAAAATACGTGATCTATTTATATGTTAGTTTTTAAGTAGATGATGCTATGCATAAGACTTAGAAATGAGATAAGAGTTAAGAATGAGGTGATAACCAAACCGATAGGTAAACAATCGGGGCCTCGAGCTTGTCAATTCGGGGGCCTCGAGGTCGATTTCGGAGCTCGACTTGGAGCTATCGAAGGTGGTCGAAGTATGGCTAACAGTTATAGAAAAATTAACGAAGGCTATTTAAGGCCAATGACAAGAAATAAATGATGAACAATAATGAAGATAATAAATGGAAGCAATAATATCAAGAGAATATGTTAGAAAGCAGAGAGAATGTTCTTGTATATTTCATATGGAGCAACTGAAGCAACAAAGGTTTACAAAATGACAAGGATCCCCCTTATATAGGAGAGGAATGTCAACATAGTACAAAACACATTAATGACAAAGAAGCGAAGAATTGCCGCGCCGATCCCAGTGGCAATGTCTACCATGACACCATTCTATACAAATGTCGTACCCTGGGACTATACAGCCTAGGCGAGAAGGAAAGGCAAGGTCAGGATTGAGGAAACTATCGCAGCACAAGGTATGACAAGAACTAGTAGTGTCTATATCCCTGAACATCTATCTGGGTCAAGCAAGCAGGCCTCTAATCAGCCACCCCTCATTGAGATAGGTCCGAATGACCTTTGGAGGAAAATACATGCCAAGGAATATTGAGTCATCGACCAGTTAAAACAAGATGCCAGCACAAATATCCATTCTCTCCTTGCTGCAAAATTCGGAAGCGCACAAGAATGCTCTGTTAAAGGTGTTGGTTGAAGCGTACGTACCGAGTAACATCACTAGCGGGGAAGTGTCTAATATGATAGGACAAGTTCTGGAAATCCATAAGATCACCTTTCATGAGGAAGAGCTACCACCTGAAGGGCTGGGGCACAACAAGGCACTGCACATTACCGTGCAATGCAAAGATTATTTCATCACCAGAATCCTGATCCATGGAGGTTCTAGTCTTAACATATGTCCACTGGTAACTCAAGAAGTTGGGTAAAGGGCTGCATGAGATAAAGGATGGAGCAATCAATGTGAAAGCCTTCGATGGTTCTCAGAGGTCCACCATTGGTGAGATTATTCTATGCTTGCAAATGGGACCAACCTGGTTCGAGGTCGATTTCCAGGTTATAGATGTACCAGCATCTTACAACTTGCTGCTAGGACGTCCATGGATTCATGCCGCTGGTCCGTAGCATCAACGTTGTATCAAGCAGTAAAGTTTGAATGGAATCACCAGGAAGTGATCATTCATGGTGATGGTAGCAACCCTATTTAAAGTCGCCAGATCATTCCGGCAATCGAGGGAAGAAGGAAGATGGGTGGAGAAACTTACCACCACATTGAGCGGGTCAATGATATCAACAAAGAAAAATGGTAGGATAACAAAATCGAGAGTATACTGAGTTGGAGTGGGTAAAAACATGGCAATCGGCAAGAACCTCTAAGGAATCCCTAAGCCCATAAAACTAAAGAAACATGGTACTACCTTCTGTTTGGGATATGAATACACCTGGGAAGAATTCAACAACTGGTCGCCACCATGGCGCAGTCCTTGCTATCCACTAGAGCAGCCAATACCGCTTCTGGAGCAGACCTTCCAACAGGCCGACATTATTTATGGTTAAGATGAGGAAGAATCACTTGCAGCAGTGAAGAATTTGTTTCTGGAGGTCAATGATATGGACTGTTGTGTTATTCTTGAGGAAGAAGGGGAGGAAGGCCCTTTTATACAGGCTATGAGCAGTGGGGCCCATCTCAAGAATTGGACCATCAGGACAACCAAAGCCCGACGTGCCTCGGGGTAGTAAGGCTAAAACAGGCATTATTCATTATTTTTACTAAATGATTTTCTTTTTGCATTTTTAATTCCCGCAATAAGATCTTCGATGTTCAAAACCGTTATTCAATTTCTCAAAAACATTTTGATTTTTTCTTATGCATTAATATTTATTGCTATCATTTTATCTCCTTACTTTACCAATACAATATTACTATTACTTATCTTGATTAACCAATGACTGTGACATGCAACGAGACAATGCAACAAACGGACATTAATTTAGAGGAAGATGACATACCTGACGAAATTGTCAAAGAGGTTGAGAACTTTGAGAACAGACCTAAGTCTAACCGGGATGAGACTGAAGTTGTCAACCTGAGAGATGCAAAAAATATCAAAGAAAACATGGATCAGCATTTACCTATCGCCATTAGAGAAGAAGGAATACACAAAAATTCTAAAGGAGTATGAGGACATATTCGCCTGGTCATATGATGACATGACTGGTCTAAGTATGTCTATTGTGGCTCACAAACTGTCGACCGATCCAATGTGTCCACCGGTAAAGCAAAAGCTCAGAAAGTTCAAGCCTGATATGAGTTTGAAAATCAAGGAAGAAGTCAATAAGCAGATCAAAGCTAAGGTTCTCAGGGTAGTAAAATACCCAACATGGATAGCAAAACATTGTGCCAGTGCCAAAGAAGGATGGGAAGGTCAGAGTTTGTGTCAACTACCGGGATCTCAACCGGGCCAGTCCGAAAGACGACTTCCCTTTGCCAAATATATACATCTTGATTGACAATTGTGCGAAGCATAAGTTACAGTTATTTTTATATTGCTTTGTTGGTTATCATCAGATCTAGATGGATGAGGAAGATGCTGAGAAAATGGCTTTAATTACGCTGTGGGGAGTGTACTATTACAAGATGATGTCATTTGGCCAGAAGAATTTAGGGGACACCTACATGAGGGACATGACTACCATTTTCCATTATATGATACACAAGGAGATAGAGGTATATGTGGACGGTGTTATTATCAAATCCAAGAAGGCCACTGATCACATGAAAGATCTGAGAAAGTTCTTCAACACACTGCGGAGGTATGACTGGATCTATTGAAAGTCAAAGCTATTCAAGAACTACCACCGCCAAATAACACGAAGGATGTGATGATTTTCTTGGGAAGGCTTAACTACATCAGCCGATTCATAGCACAGTCTACAGTTATCTGTGAACCAATTTTTAAGATGTTGAAGAAGGATGCCGCTACCAAATGGACTGATGACTGCCAAAAGGCATTCGATAGAATCAAGGAGTAAATGTCAACACCACCAGTCTTAGTTCTGCCCGAGCCAGGTAGACCCTTACTACTCTACCTTACAGTGTTAGATGGAGCTTTCGGCTGTATTCTGGGGCAGCACGATGAAATGAGGAAGAAGGAACAAGCCATTTATTATCTTAGTAAGAAGTTCACCCCGTACGAGGCCTAGTATTCTCTATTGGAGTGCACCTGTTGTGCTTTGACTTGTGTATGCAGTGAAATTAGGGGAATCCATTTATCGCCATTAAGGTATATTCGGAATGTCATGTCAGCTCATCGAGGCTATGGGATCATGATCGGGCTCCTTATCTCGAGGATCATCCGTGGCCCTGCAGAGGCTCCGAGGTTAAGGCATTTGTCCGCGACCTAGCGAAGGTTACAAAGATGGGGAACTCCTGAGGCAAGCAGCTAGAATTAATAGGCTCTGGTGTCATGTCTAGCCGTCCCATCTCCGTATATTAACATTTAATGCACTCTGTACCATACCGTGTTCCCTCGCCTACATCAGGGGAACCCATACCAATTTGTAAGAGGCTGATGTTGCTCCATTTCTCCACCAAAGCAATAATATATCTCTCTCTCTCTCTCTTTCTCCTATTTTGTTCGTTCTCACTGGCTCAAGGCACTTTAACATCTATTGTCTTCTAACTTATTTCATTCTATATTGCGCAACTTTGGCCGTAAAGAGCCTTGCTTGATCGTATAATTCATTGTTATCCTATTACCGATTGCCCCCGATAGCTCGAGCTCGATTTGAGTCCCGACCCCGAGGTCCTTATTGACCGGCTTTGCATCCGGGCAATAGGCCCCTTCGATTTGATTACTGTCTTGTTTTAGATCGCATTTTATCGTTAAGCTTCACATTCTTAGCATCAACTGCTCTAACAACTAGCTCGAGAATAGATCACGTGTTTTTAGAATCTCATTTACAAATTTAATTATTGTTACCATTTTTATGGTAAACAGTTTGGCGCCCACCGTGTTGCTAAAAATAATAGTGATTATTTTCTTTCTAGTTTTGTCACACAAATGGACATTATCTTTCACACTTTTGTTTGCCCAAGATCTTTTGATTTCAAGTTAATGTCCAGCTCGGTAAGAAAAATCGAGAACAACTACCCCGTAAACCACGGTGAAAACAGTATGGCTTCTCCAGAGGTTAGCGCAACACCGCGGGACCCCGATAACGCATTTAGATGGATTCAAGTGGACGCGGGCTTGCAAAGCACGTAACAGGTCAACGAAGCCTCGCGCACTGATGACAACATACAGTGCATTGACCGACAGGAAGCTCAAAAAACCTCGGTCCGGGTAGAACATGAAGTCAATCTTCATGTTATTTTTGAAATGTTACAGGCATGGCAGTTGGCTATCGCTCAGCTGCAAAGTCACCCGGAGACTGCTAACGTAGTAGCGCCGGAGACACCTCATTACACCGAGCTGGTACTCGAGAGATAAAGTAACGACGGATCGGTAACCGACCCCGCCGTAGTGAGGTTGCTTGGGAATCTCTTCGAAAGGATCGAATCAGGTTCATTGAAGCTCTTACAGCAACCTTCTCCGAAGGAAACGGTCTCGGAACTCGCTTCACAAAAATCCGGAACACCAAAACCCCCTAGGTGCGACAGGACCTCAGATCCCTATGGGTGCACCACAACTTACGCGAACTCATTCAAAGGCAGCGTCCTCTAAGATGATGAGTTAGAGCCCGTCTCGTTGAGGAAGTTCGAAGAAACGCTCTCGAAAGAAACCATAACACAGCGCCACCACTTGGCACCTGACCTCACAGACTCGCTTACCATACCATCGTGGTCCTTCGCGGAAGCACGCACCGATGCCATCAAAACAGTACCGAGAGGGCGCGATACACCTGAGGCCAAACGAAGAAGAAATGAAATATAGTGCGAAGACGCACCACATTCTTGATAGGATGAATGAGATCGCTCCCGGTTTCGGACGATCGGTCAATATAGGCCTTCACCAGAGGCCTGAACGAAGCATGCCCGATGACTCCAGGACACTTCAAGCAAAGCCTGATTAGATACCCAGCCGAAGTTTGGTTGGATGCCCATACCCGGCACCAGCCACGAATCGGGGCCGTGGACAACCGTCCGGGAACCTCCTCGGGTTCGATATATCCAGGAAGACTCCTGCCAAAGAAGATAATGCCAAACAGATGGAGGTATCATCCATGTGCTGCGAATGAAAGGAACGACTCGAGATGCAACCTATCTCACAACAATAGGGAAATAGCACGAGGACAGCACCCTCAAAGAACCTCCAATGGAACCATATTCAACAAGGCACAACTGGCAGGGAAACCCCCACCCAGCCGAGTACGATTTCAACGTTGCTATACCAAACATCGTGATCACCATAAGCAAAATTGGGAATGCCAGGTAGTACAGACCTATTCGACCAAGACCCCTTCAAGAGAACCATGTCCCGGTGTAGGAACCGCAGGGCGTGCGTGGTCACCGTCTCAAAAGAATGACAATTGTATCATCGAGCGGTCATGCTCGGATCCAGCTCCAAGGGAGGAAGGAAATCGGGAAAATGAAGTTGACAAGCCATGGCGTATTGCCACGATAGTAAAGGGGCAGCGGCACCCTGCAAAGATCCATAAAATGCAGAGTGAAGGGGCTCATCGCAGGGGAAAGACGAGTCCGGGGAATATACCCAAAGTATACCCTTGCATCCAAAGAAAGGGACGCCGAGACTTCGCCTCGGCCTCGTATTAATGCGATTGGTAACCCCCTCCCTCATTTGACCTATTTCAAATAAAACGTGTGTTCATGAGTGCAGATGGTTCGATCAATTATACCGATGATGTCAGGCCAAAGCTAATGGGGCAATTCGGACTAACGAACCAAATCACTCCCACACCTCGAATCTTTGATGGATTCCAGACACTGATCGCCATAACAATCAGGAAGGCCACTCCCTCTATACAGCCCGCCTGAGCTCGGGCTAGAACACCGAGCCTGTGAAACACAAATTTTTTATTCAAATGACAATGATCACACTGCCCGGAGGTGACTTCGAGCACACTCCGGCAAAGGGATGAAACTCCACGACAAGGATGGGACTAAACTATTCAACAAGGAGCTACACGCGACGAGAGGAAATTCCTCACCATATGAACCATCGTCGGCGTCAATGCCTCCGCCCTCGAAGGGATCAAAGGGTGAGCAAAACCACATCTTCGGCCAAGCATGGTTTTACACAACAGAAGGCTGTATTAAGGGCTCACGCCTCAAAATGGCAGAAACATACCAGACCTCGAAACGTCGCCTACACATCCCGTAGCAGGGAAGAACTACTTTGCTCCCTTATTGTTTCTTTTCTTTTGCTAACCTATATGCAGGCAGTCAGCCGAGGCATTCATAAGTTCTAACTCCACTCGGAGATCCGAGGCCTCTGCAGGGCTTGCCCTGCAATCTTCCCTCGACCGGACTTCCAACCTAAAGAGGGTCCCGCCAGCAAGATTATTAGCAGAGCGGCACACCCACAGAGGAGGATCCGACGAGATCGTGGGCTTTTCTTCTACAGTCACACGACGCGTGATGGCCTTCTCTTAAGGACACCGTCCCCTTGGAAGGGCCAATAAATGGCAGGCTAAGTTTCAAAACGGAATCATGTAAACGTATCAGATGATTAGAGGAGTCGCACCCACACGAGCCAAGCTAATAGCAACGAGATGACATATATTTACAGCCTATATTTATGCCAAGAAATAAAGATTATCTTTTCGGCATTTCGTACTTCGAAAAAGGCTATTTCAGCATATTCGCAGCAAAGGCCTCTCCACTAAACACGTCCCGAGATACTTGGAGACTTAAACGGTTCAACGCCCACACAGCCCTAGGGTCAGAACCCCGAGCTCACAAAGCCCTCCCAATGCAACTCCGAGTTCACGAGAAGCGGTCTTCAAGCTTAAACAAACTCAATGACTCGGAGACTGTCACCAATCGCCGAGCACTGGAAAATCCGAAACTGTAAGACCCCTAGCGGGCAAATTCGACATAACCAGATATATTCTACATCATACAAACTATAAGACCTCAATAAGCATGACAAACTGTAAGACCTCAACAGCTAGGGGTGTTCAAACTGAATCGGAAAACCGCACCAAACCGAAAAACCAAACCAAACCGATTAAAAAATACGACTAGGTTTGGTTTGACTTGGTTTGGTATTGAGTAAAAAAACCCGATCCAAACCGACATATAAATATATAAATTTTATTTATATTTTTAAGACTTTATAGTGAATTTTCTTTAGAAAATGTAGAACTATTTGGGATCCTCTCATGTATTAACCTTGAAAGCATAAATTAACGAAAAATTATTGTTAGACGACTAAGAAAATAACTATCATGTGTTACTAAAAAAATTCTCCCATTAGAATATTTTAATAGATCATATGTTTGTCAATTTTTTCCATATTTACTAAACATATATTCACTTATCAAAGCTTTATCTATAATTTTAACAAAGTAATATTGAAATAATATTCATGTAACAAAAAAACTCCGAAAACCCAAAAAACCTGACAAAACCGAACCAATCCAAACCGATATAGTTGGTTTGGTTTGGTTTTGAAAAAAACTGAACCAACTCGGTCCATGTTCACCCCTATCAACATCCATGAAAACCCCGAAGTTTAGGCTATACATCACATTTGTAAGAATCCCTAAAGGGCATACCCTCGGTGTAGATGCCTAAACTATCGCTTGGGATCAAAAATGGCTACGGCCAAACGCACATGACTACGGTCAAAACGGCTGATACAACCAAAATAACGTGACTCGGGGATGCCCGACTGTCGCTAACAATCGCAGGCCACTACTTCAAATATACTAGCTTCCCTAAACAGGGAAAAATTAGCTCCGGCCATGTCGGATCCAAATCACAAGAGCGTCAATCTACTCAACCTATGAGCTATGAACCTCACGAGGTGCTCGAAACATCGCAGACAACGACTTGAAATCTAGGTTCCTCTGGAACCGACGACGGGTCAGGCGAAAATACTTTAAAAGACCTTAACGAGCGGAAACAAAGCCTGCAAAAAATCCCACGGGCAAAAATAGCGTAAGAGCCATTGTCGCCAGCTAAGTAAGCCTACAGGCCTCATATTGAAAGGTCTCTACGGCCAAACAATGTAAGAGCCATTGTCGCCACCTAAAAATTTTTGACAACTTGAGGATTAAAATGAGCTCGAATCATAACCCGTTTCGCAGACCAGATCCAAAATAGTTAACTATGCAAGCCTCCGGGCCACATACTAAAAGGTCTCAATGACCAAGCGGCATATGTGCCACTGTCGCCAGTCAAAAAATACTTTGGGGTCAATTAAAGCTCGAGCCGCAACACGACTCGAAGACTGGACCCGAAGCTGTTGAAACAACCAAAAGCCCAAGGGTAGGAAATAAAAAAAACCATCATCGCCATCCCGAACAAACGCAAAACTCGAGGGTATATTAAACTCGAGTCAGACCCCGACTCGGAGATTGAACCCGAAGACAGTTAAAGCATGCAAGCCTAAAGGCAAATTCGGGATCTAATTGACCCAATGGAAACTCGAACAAGCAGACATATAGAAGATACAAGTTGTGGGGTTTCCCCTCTTATTACTACATATTGATCACGAAGCGCAATCTTGGCCTGCATCGTATAATGAAAGCTATATATACACAACGAAGAAGGCAGTGAATATTCGTTCCCCCTTTTTTCGGCTGCTACGGCCCGACAGTCTCCTCCGCATCACCCTCATCATCGGACATCATGAACTTGGCATCGAACTCCTCTCCTTTGGCTTGTTCGATCTCCTTCAAAAGACCAAAGCCTCTGGCATGAATCTCCTCAAGGGTTTCCCTCCGGGATCTGCACCTCTCGTACTCCCTACTATTGTTTGCACGATCGAGGGTTTTCTTCAGCTCGTCCTTAGCTGCAGCAGCACTCCTTGAATGATCTACCATTTTTTTCCCCGCCTTGGTATTATTCATTACAACCTCGGCCCGAATATTCACCACCTCGATTTTTTCCCTTGATAGCTCAGATGAGAGTCTCGCGATCATCTTTGCTCGAGCGGAATCATTCGCACGGGCGACCTGAATTTGCACCTCAAGAACGGATGTCACGGCCTGACCCCTCTCTTTGGCCTCAGAATGGGCACTAACATGCGCTTGGAGCTCAGTGAATTCATGCTTGGCTTTGCCGACCTCGCCCTAGACTTGTTCCAGCTCATCCGCCTTGTCCTTCAACTAAAACAGCAAACACGTCAAAGACAACAAGGCAAAAAAAGGAATACAGGCCAGCGCAAAATGCAAAATTCCTGTTTCTCCAAGAGGGCCTCCCAGGCACTGCTTCGGTCCACCCCACACCGTAATGAAACAAGCTCACTTTCCTTTGTCGCACAGAGAAGTTTGAGGGATTTTTCCCTTTCTCGAGCCTCTCGCAATGGGGCCTCACAACGAGGCAGTTCGGCTTTGAGCCTATCAAAATCCTGAAGAAGAAAAGCCAGGTAAGTAAAGGGAAGAGAAAGGAGCATGGGTCCAGAACATCCCTACCGCAGCCGTAAACTCACCACAAGGCCAAAACGATGAGCCTCGTCGAGGGCCGAAGAAATGTACGATGGTGCATCAATTCCGGAAGCTTGCCGGCCGATCGAATTGATTCCCCTCAACCAATGCGGAGAAGGAGCCTCACCACAAGCCTTCTCGTACCATGGAGCACTTTTCCTTTTACCAGTGCTCCTTGATTCCTGGGCCAGCAATCTCTCCTCCTCCCTCGGGGAACCCAGTCTCACATCGAATGAGCTCCCCGCACCTGCGACAGGGGAATCAGGTGAATCAGCAAAAAGGAAGTCATCCCTAAAAGGGGGGGGGCGATGCCAGGAACCTACCATGATGCTTCACCTCCCATCTTCCTTTTGAAAGATCTCGCCACCGGCACCTATCGTGAGCCCAACAAGCTGCCAGCCTACGAGACCATTCAGCTAAATCAGGGACTTCACCGGGCAACCAATGAGTAGCTATAAACAAAGGACAGGAAGACATCATTATGGGGCCAACCTCATATGAAGAGAAAGACAGTTCGAACAGAGTGCTTACGTGCGGAGTTCCATTTCCTAGGAAATGGTAAAAATTCTCCGGGGAAAATGTCGATCGTCCAGACTCGAATGAATTGACTCATCCATCCACGGTCCTCATCCTCCTCTTTTCTAATCACAGAAGCTTGAGTGGACCCACGCTGAAGAGCAACTAGGCGCCGGTAATGTAATGGCCGATACAACCTTATAAGGTGACTAAGGGTAAACTCTATCCCGGACTTATCAGCAAAATATCTCATCGACTGCACTATCCTCCAGAGAAAGGGATGAACATGCGCCAACATTACTTGATACCTTCTATAGAAATCAAGCACAACCCGGTTCGGGGAACCTGGCGCAAGAACATGGGTATACACGCTCAAGAAACCCTCAACATACGTCATGACACTCTCCTCGGGGGAAGGTACTTGTAGAATCACGCCTTCCCCCCATCCGCACTCTCTCCTAATCACCTCGAGGTTCTCATCCCTCACCGATGAAATAATCCTTAACACGTGCTCTCGATGGCCCGGAACATTGGGAGGCTTCCCTAATGTGGCAACCCTCTTCGAGGTAGCACACCTCGGGCCTCGCTCTCTCGACATCGGAGGAGAGCCACTAGCGCCAACCAAAGGTGGAACGCAGGAAGGAATCCCCTTCGTCCGAGGATCAAGTGTCGAAGCAGCGGCCATGACTACGATAGAATAACGAGAAGAAGAGGAGGACTAGGCAAAACTTCCTAAAGCAAAGAAGTGGAGGGACTCGCACAAAGCGCCAAGCTCTACAGAGGAGACAGGCTTATCAAAGACTGCAAAATCGCCGCTTGAAGGGTGGATAAACAAATATATAGGGGCCAGGCAACAACTGCTCAATTGCCCAAGAAGGCCAATTAATTCTGGCCGCATTAATGTCACCTTCTCCTTGGGGAGTGCACTGGTAGAATCAACCCAGGCTCCTACATAATTCATAAAATCAAGGGACCTCGGAAGATCCCTGACGTCGCAAATATCGGTTCAAAGGAGCTACTGACTGAACCTCGGGACATAGCTAGTCTCGGGGCCCTCGGTCCGTCCTACAAAAAGGCTCAAAAAGGCTGATGCTCGATGCTCAAAAGCAACAAAAAAAAGGGAAAGAAGCAAGAAGGACTAGCAGAATAAAAGCTCCTTTCATACATTTACAAAAAGGAAAAGAACATGGACACCATTCGTCTCCCAGGAGGGAGAACACATGGAACAAAAAAGAAGGCATACAAAAAAGGGCTCGGAGACTGCTCCTCGCCAGTATCTTCTTCACCCCCATCGAGGGAAATCAAGAGCGCCAGTCTTCCCTCCGTCGCACGAGCCTCCTCCAGGTCAGTAGACAGCTCGAAGCCTCTGGCCTTGAGTTTTTCCAGGACCTCCCTCTTTGCCTCCACTTTGGCATGTTCGACAGCTCGGACCAGTTTCTACTCAGCCTTCAAGGACATGTCACGAACCATTGCATGCGTTGTGGCCCCATCCTCCTTATAAGCAGCAGCATCTCATTTAGCCTCAGACTTAGCCGCGGTCAAAGTAGCAGTTTCCCTGCGAGAGTTCGAGAGAAGGCCCTGGGATGTCGTCAATTCCCCGGTCACAGGCTCGCTCTACTCCTTCACCCCGGAGATCTCCGCTTCCAATTGACTAATCCGCGAGCTGCTCTGCTCATCCTATAATGAAGGGCAAGCCGGTGAATATGTGAACACAAAACATGTACGGATACGGAGTAAAAGAGCATGTATCAGCAACGCAGAATACCTGAGAAGCAAGAACGGCCTTCTCCCAAAGCACCACCTCCAAAGATGTCCGAAGCTCCCCCAACTCTTTATCTCCCCGGGCACCACGAGCCTCCTATTCTTGTAGCTTCGAAGCAATGTTATTACGCTCCTTCTCATGGCAAGAAAGCTCCCTATGAAGTCGGAGGATGGCATGATCATACATCTCTTTACACTGTGGCACAACAAGAAAGTTAAGAAAGATGATGAATAATGCTTGAGAGCGAAAAGAAACGCGCAAGGAGAAGTTGTCACCTGCTGCAGGGACTTTTCCACCACTTTAATGGTGCCAGAGACGTTGAGATCAGCTCTGTTGATTACTCCATCAAAAATGTTGGCAATGAAGCCTCCCCCTCAGAAAGGGGTACTGACCGTGGCGCCGATCATCCTTTCGCCATCCCTCAGCTCTCCTGATGAGACTGGAATGTTTTGAATAAGATCGTTCGGGTCGCCGATTTCTCCAAATAGCAACCCATGTTCTTGGAAAGCGAAGAATCCCGATCCATCAGCACCAACGGTCCTGCTAGCGGAAGCTACATCGAATCCGGCCACACGATTCGAAGCTACATCAGCGTCCTCTTCAAGGACCCTTGACTCCTTAGTCCTGCCAGATCCAGCCGTCGTAGACTCAGCAGCCTCCGACTGGGGTGCCTGTAAATCTCTCAAGCTAGACCTTATTCTCCTCCTCAACGGACTTCCATCATCATCCTCCCCCTCGACATTGGGGTTCAACCCGGAGGTTAGGGCAGCAGTTTCATTAGGACGAGCAGTGGTTGCCCTGTCTTTCCTTTTCTTGTTCATATTAGGCTCCAAGGCCTTCGCTTCACCGCCGGGGGGTGGCCTCATCTGCATATTCTTGCCAAGTCCTGCACCAACAGAATAAATGCGATATGTTGTTGCTTAGATCTTGGAAGGAAACACAAAATGTGAAGCAAGAGCGGTAAAGAAGCCTTTCCGTGATTCTTAGCCACCCAATGCTCCTTAGCCATGATGGTCCAAGACTGAATACGATACGGGAATCTTTCATCCAAACGCCTGATCCATCCCGCCAAATCTAGGACCACCTCGGGATGCCAAGCAGCATTTAGAGAAAGCACAAAGGGGTTATCGTGACAAATAAAAGGGTAATTGAGAAGTGGCTAAAGCGAAGTTCACTTACGTCAATTGTTCCATCGCTCTAGAAAGGGCATCCACCGGGCCGGGATGATATCTGAGGTCCTCACCCGAATAAACCTGCTCATCCAACCCCGATCCTTCCCCTCATCAACACTCATGAAGAAAGACTTTTTGGACCGATGTCGAAGCTTGATTAAGCCTCGATACAGCCGAGGGCAGTTCAATCTATTCAAATGGATAAGGGTAAAAACCTCGCATGTGACCCCTTCAGTAAAGTGCATGAGCATTAACACGATCCTCCAAAAGGACGGGTAGATCTGATCGAGGGTCACTCGATATCAGGCACAGAAGTCAAGGATAACCGGGTCGATTTCCAAAGGAGGAGATTCGACAGATTTATCAAGACCTAGGGTGAATAGGTAAGTATATATGTAAAGAAAGCTAGCCTTGAAGTCGGTAATGTTGTCGCTGGGGCCGGGAATCTCCACCTCCACTGTCTCGCTCCATCGGTAGTCCTCCTTCACTTTGTCAGCATTGGTCATGATGCTAACATATCGCGATACCTTCTCAAATCGACCCGGCGTAGTCCAGGGAGTCTCGATGTCGAAATCCTTCGATGTGTCAATATCGGGAGGAGTCCATTGTTCTAAAGTGAGAATCGATTTGTTTTCCCCCCCTAGGTAATCGGGACGACAACGTAGTATATTTCCGTCAAGGGACCGTCCTAGAAGTCCTGGCTATGAAAAATGGTAAAACCTTCATGTGAAAAGAGGGAAAGATGTGAAGATATCAAATAGCAAAATTTTGATTCACGGGCATGAAGGAAGGGTGAAGATGGGGAGTATCTAGCAACCGGTGCATTTATAGGAATCGCTGGGGAAGCAGAAGAGACGAGCCTACGGTAGTTCGTGAGTTTCTCAACTACCGCATTTGACGACGGCCCTACACGGTTCTCTGGGGCATGGCATTTAATGCTCTTAGACAGTTGACGTCATGGAAATAATGACCTCGAGACGATGATTCAATATCATTTCCTATTACTTTGTTCTAGGAAATGCGGAGACTATCTGTATGCGGTGAAATCAGGGGAATCCATTTCCCACCATTAAGGTATATTCGGAATGTCATGTCAGCTCCTTGAGGCTGTGGGTTCAGGATTGGGCTCCTTATCTCGAGGATTATCCACAGCCCTGTAGAGGCTCCAAGGTTAAGGGATCCGTCTGCGACCTAGCAAAGGTTACGAAGACGGGGAACTCTTGAGGCAAGCAGCTACAATCAATAGGCTCTGGTGTCATGTCTAGCCATCCCATCCCCATATATTTACATTTAATGCACTCTGTACCATACCGTGTTCCCTCTCCTATATAAGGGGAACCCATACCACTTTGTAAGAGTCTGATGTTGCTCCATTTCTCCACCAAAGCAATAATATATCTCTCTCTCTTTCTCCTATTTTGTTCTTTCCCACTGGCTCGAGGCCGCTTTAACATCTATTGTCTTCATACTTATTTCATGCTATATTGCGCAACTTTGGCCGTAAAGAGCCTTGCTTGATTGTATCCTTAATTGTTATACTATTCCTGGTTGCCCCTGATAGCTCGAGCTCGATTCGAGTCCCAACCCCGAAGTCCTTATCGACTGGCTTTGCATCCAGGCAATAGGCACTTTCGTTTGATTACTCTCTTGTTTTAGCTCGCTTCACTTTCTTAGCATCAACTTCTCAAACAACTAGCTCGGGAATAGATCACGTATTTTTAGAATCCCATTTACAAATTTAATTGTCGTTACCATTTTCACGGTAAACAACTTGGATAGCTCAAAAGTTGAGACATTACTTCTGTGTTTATACTACGTATCTCATATCAAATATGGATCCTTTGAAGTATATCTTTCAGAAGCATATGCCCACCGGTAAGCTAGCCAAGTGGCAAATCCTGTTGAGTGAGTTCGACATTGTTTACGTAACTCAAAAAGCGGTCAAGTGACAGGCACTGGCAGACCACCTTGCTGAAAACCCCATGGATGGAGGATACGAACCCCTAAAAATGTATTTTCCTGATGAAGAGGTATTATTCATAGGAGAAAACATTGCAGAATCCTATGACGGTTGCAGAATGTTAATCGATGGAGTAGCAAACTTCAAAGGAGTTGGCATAGGAGTAGTCCTAATATCAAAAACCGGTCAGCATTATCCAATGTCTGCCAAACTCGGGTTCCCCTGCACCAACAATATGGTTGAGTATGAAGCCTGCATCTTAGGACTCAAAATGGCCATTGACATGAACGTTCAAGAGCTGCTAGTAATTGGAGATTCAGACTTACTTATACATCAAGTACGAGAATAATGGGCAACCAAGAACTCCAAGATACTCCCGTATCAACATCATGTACCGGAATTAAGGAAGAGGTTAACGAACACGGAATTCCAGCATGTTCCCAGAATCCAGAACGAGTTTGCTGATGCATTGGCTACCCTATCATCTATGATACAGCATCCCGACAAGAATTTCATTGATCCCATTCCAGTGAAAATCCATAATCAGCCAGCTTACTGTGCACATGTTGAAGAGGAAGCAAATGGAAAGCCTTGGTTTCATGATATCAAGGAATATTTGGCAAAAGGAGAGTACCCGGAGCTTGCTAATCCTAATCAAAAATGCACACTTCGGAGATTGTGCAACAACTTCTTTCACAGCGGAGGAATCCTGTATAGGAGGACTCCCGATTTAGGATTATTAAGATGTGTCGACGCAAAGGAAGCATCCAGACTACTAGAGGAAATTCATGTTGGGACCTGCGGTCCATATATGAACGGTTTTGTCTTAGCAAAGAAGATACTCTGGGCTGGTTACTTTTGGATGACTATGGAAACAGACTGCATCTAGTATGTCCAAAATTGCCATCGCTGTCAGATATATGCAAACATGATAAAGGTATCTCCGAGAGAGCTCAACACAGCAAGCTCACCGTGGCCGTTCGCCGCCTAGGGAATGGATGTTATTGGATCAATCGATCCTACTGCTTCCAACAAACACAAGTTTATCCTAGTAGCCATCGACTATTTCACAAAATGGGTCAAAGTAGCATCTTACAAAGAAATGACTAAGAAAGTCGTGGCAGACTTCATCCGCGACCGCATTGTTTGTCAATTCGGAATTCCAGAGTCAATCATTACGAATAACGGCTCCAACCTCAACAACAACTTGATTAAAGCTGTGTGTGAAACTTTCAAGATCAGACACAAGAATTCCACAGCCTACAGGCCTCAAATGAATGGAGATGTAGAAGCCGCCAACAAGAATATCAAGAAGATATTGAGGAAAATGATAGAGAAGCATAAGCAGTGGCACGAGAAGTTATCATTTGATCTATTGGGGTGCCGCACCATAGTCCGCTCATCAACCGGGGCAACCCCCTATATGCTGGTTTACAGTACAGAGGCTGTCATTCCTGCTGAGGTAGAAATCCCTTTGCTAAGGATCATACTAGAAGCTGAGCTCGACGATGCAGAGTGGGTAAAAAGTCATTATGAGCAACGCCCTTATCGACGGAAAGAGAATGAATGTAGTCTATCATGGTCAAGTCTATCAGAACAGAATGTTCAGATCCTTCAACAAAAGAGTCAAGCCAAGACAGTTCACACCGGGTCAGTTGGTGTTAAAGAAAATTTTTTTGCATCAAGATGACACCAAAGGGAAGTTCTCTCCCAACTGGCAAGGTCCATACATGGTTCACCGGGTTTTAACAGGAGGAGCCCTCCTACTTGCATAAATGGATGGAGAAGTCTGGTCAAAACCGATTAATTCAGATGCAGTCAAGCGTTACTATGTGTAATCGTTATGCTTTCCTTATATGGTGAATTGAACTACGCCTGACCTGATTCCCCTTTAAGAGGGGATACGTAAGCAGCCCTATGGGTTTAGTCACAATTCAATAAAATTTCATTTCCCCCCGCAATTGGAAACTAGGGCAGAATTTTGAGGAGGGCCCTCAAAATTCCGAAGTAATTTCAGCCAATCGCCGCACGAGCAGCAGTCAGAAACGTCAACCCATCAAATTGGGGTAGAATTTTGAGGAGGACCCTCAAAATTCCGTAGCAGGAGAGGTTGCAATGTCCCAAACCCCATCATAGTCGTCAGTTAATCAAAAAGTTATTTAATTATACACTTATGTCATATTTTTACAAAATCATGCATATTTATTATTGAAACTGCTTTGTTTAGAAATGCTACCCCAATGATAAAGACGATATCACCAGATCAAAGCCGAACAAGTCAAGCAAAAGATAGCGGGGATACGAACTAGCCTCCCCCTTTACAAAACTCAAGATTTTTCTTTGGATGCAGGCATTAGGATTGAGAATCATTAAACATACTATAAGCCCATGGGACAAACATCGTTCAAGAATATGACTCTCAGAATCGCATCACTTGCCAACATTTGTTATTAGCACACACCATGATGTCCCGTATGTCGCAATGCTCCCAGCAATCACAACACCGAAATCTGCTAAGAAAACTCTACTGCCATTTGTTATTTTATTTCTTGCATAAGGCTATTGTTCTGCCTTCCAATTTGCATAAGGCTATCATTCTGCCTTCCGAGACTAAACTTTGTCTCCATCTGCATTGCATAAGGCTACTATTTTGCCTTCTGAGACTAAACCTTGTCTCCATTTGCATTTTCATTGTATAAGGCTACCATTCTACCTTCAAATTTGCATAAGGCTACCATTTTGTCTTCCGAGACTAAACGCTGTCTCCATCTGCATTTTTTGCATAAGGCTACCATTCTGCCTTCCGAGGTTAAGATTTACCTCCATCTGCATTTGCATTGCATAAGGCTACCTTATGCCTTCCGAGGCTAAGCTCTGTTTCCATCTGCATAAGGCTATCATTCTGCCTTCTGAGGCTATGCTCTGCCTCCAGTTTTCTTCAAAACTAAGCACTATCCCAAACATTATATCGCTTTTCTTACGGGCTAAGCTCTGCCCTTCAATTCACAAGGCTAAGCTTTGTCTTGTCCGAATCATACTACTACATCTTTCATGGGCTAAAATATCGCCCACTCATCCGAAGGCATCATCGTTTGGAGCCACCATCTTCATAGCCCGAGAACACCATGTCATGGCCTGAGGATCTTTCTCAATCTTTTGCGCATCATTATTCAAAGGCGTCATGGTTCGGAGGCACCATGCTCATAGCTCGAGAACATTATTTCATGGCCTACGAATCCCTTATCATACGCTTCATGGCCCAGGACATCATGGTCTAAGGTCGTGATCCTCACCGTCCAAAGACAACATTCATGTTACACCCCACAATATTACGTCAATATTACATCCCCAAGTATTATATTACGACAATGTTATGCTCTGCAATAATATATTACGATGATGTTACGTCCTGCAGTATTACATTACGGAGATGTTACGCTTCGCAGTAATAAGTTACGATAGTGTTGCACCCTATAGTATTGTGCATTGAGTTTGTCATAAGGTAATTGACATTAGTCCAAGGTAAATATTATTTGGAGAAGATAAGGGTTATGTTATTTCAAACAAGTGAGGAGTAAATTCGAGAAGGTAAGAGGGGAAGCAAGTCAAAGAAAATAAATTTTTGTCCAAGTTTGACATGTTGGGATAAAATACGGCCCGAGCTAATATACTCGATATTTATGGACTAGTGTCATATAAGGTACCATGTGACCATGACAGTGGGATGTATAAAGTGTATTAAAAATAAGTAGAATTTTAAGTAAGTGAGAATAATTCTCAATTTTGCGGGTAATTGATTAATTACCGAGTAACAGGATATTACCCAGTTAACTATTAGGTGGATAAAACTTAATCAATACTCCAAGGCCACGTGGCAGCCCCCAAACCTTATGACTCTTAAGTCATTGAAGGATAGGTGGAAAGATTTTAAGCATTATTGTCATGTGGTGGCTGCACATATAAAGTATATCTTTAATTTAAGATAGATGATTAGATAAGTAACTTGAATCAAAAAAGGAATCAAAAAGCAAAATATTGTTCTTTCCAAACAGGAATGAAACAGAATGTTATTTCCTTTCAATTCTTAAAGAACCAAGGAAATATAAAGGAATATTTCTCTTTCTAAGTTTGTTGGCTACAAATTTCATGAGGGTAAATAATAACAAAGCATTTCTATGATGAGCCAAGAACTCCAACAACTCGCTAAAGTCTGTCAAGATATTCCTGTCCGCAAAGGAATAGCAAGACAAATCTTGCTGATGCCTCCAGATCCATTTCTGCTTCAAAATCTTCCAAGACAAATGCTACACTCAAAAAAAAAGTCCAAGCAAAGATCATACGAGGCTACGTAAATAGCAACGGGATTTTGCGATTCTAAGGGAGTACGGTGCAATCTTCTCCAAGAGTATTATACGGAGTATTCTCTACCCCCAGATATGTTAAGGATATCCCTTCTTTCTTTGGCATGATCCATACGATATGAACGAAACGTGCAAATGCACAAATTCCATAAGTGACTCTACTCATAGAAGTAATAGAAATATCTATGTTCTTTAATTTCCATGTGTCATAATATTTTATCATCTATTCATGGGTCTCAGAAAAATACGAAAGTTGAAAATATGTTATTTATGATATTGCTCAAGTGGCAAAATGGACTTATGACATTCTGAATGATTTTATTGACGTACTTTTCATGCATTGCATTCATGTGCATTGACCCATGACCAGATGACGTTATATACGCGTATATAAGTAAGTATATGTATATGGGATATGGGAAAAGGTTACGGCGTTATATACGCACCACCACCTGATCAGCTAGTATGTGATGATGATGTTGCCCACAGTGGCTGGAATATGATTCAAACGGCATTATATACACATATATGGGTATGTATTCAAATGGCGTTATATACGCATATATATGTATGTATTCAAATGGCATTATATACGTGTATATATGTATGTATATATATGTATATGGCATATGGGAATGGTTATGGCGTTATATATGCACCACCACCTGATCAGCTAGTATATGATTATGACTTTGCCCACAGTGGCCGATATGATATGATGGGATGCCCTCAGAGGCTGATGATGTTATGAAACGTATACCTATGCACGATATGACATTCATACGCATATGCATGACGCTGAAAGTAATTTATGATTTACAAAGTTATTCAGACTTACGGGTTGAGTCATGTACTCCATATGTCTTCCATGTCTCCTATGTATTTATTTATGTGCCTTACATACTCAGTACATTATTCGTACTGACGTCCCTTTTGCCTGGGGACGCTGTGTTTCATGCCCGTAAGTCCTGATAGACAGGTCGAGAGCCCTCCAAGTAGGCTATCAGCTCACCGAAAGATGGTAGTGCGCTCCATTTGCTTCGGAGTTGCGTATTTGGTTAGTATGATTTAGACGTCTATTGTTTGGTATGGCGGGACTCTATCCCAACCTTTGTGACACTTATGTACTCTTAGAGTCTTGTAGACATATGTCGTGTACGTGAAAGATTGTACGGCCCTATCGGCCTATGTTTGAGTTAATAAATGATTATGTTAGCCTATTAGGCCCATATGTTACATGTATATAATGATGTAATAAGAAAGGTACATTACGTTGGCACTCGGTCAAGTAAGGTACTGGGTGCCCGTCGCGACCCATCGGTTTGGGTCGTGACAAAAGTGGTATTAGAGTCGTTCTGTCCTAGGGAGTCTACAAGTCGTGTCTAGTAGAGTCTTGTTTAAGGGTGTGTTGTGCACCACACTTATAAGCAGGAGGCTACAGGGCATTTAGGATTGTCACTCTTTCTTCTTACTCTAGATCGTGTGGTAGAGCTCACTTATAAGAATCCAAGTTCTGAAATTCTATTTTATTCGTAATAAGACGATGCTTACTTCCCGAAAGAATGTTGGAAAGAGAGATTGTTGTGAAAAAGCTGAGTCAGAGGAATTGGATTTTTGTATGATACCTATGATAAGTAAATGTGAGGTCTTTAGTAGATCATGGGTGTACAGTACTGAAAGGTACAAGCTTCCTGATAAGAATCCTTAAGGTAATAATGTCTATCCATCTTTATGGTAAAAGACAATAAGAGATTAAGAAGATATGTACAAGTTTCAGCAAGTAAAAGGAGCAAAGTGAAAATGGTACGAGGTACCCAGTTATGAAGGTTAACAGCGTTTATAATTAAGGCAGAGGAACATAAGATTTTTGAGTTATATTCAATAGTAACAAAAGTATATACAATTGGTCGTACCCATCTCAGTTATGCCCTATGGGGGCTAACAGACATAGTTTAAGAAAAGGATGAGTTATCAGGATCCGGCTAGGGATATAGTAACCCTAAAATAGTACAGCTAGATATAAGTACTACAAAGACATGCACTATAAGACTTGAAGGGATAAATATTATCTTAGTATGGCTCGTGGCCCTAGTAAAGTGAGAACGTTAAGCAATTTGAAGAGCCACTGGATGGAGCAAAGGAAAGCTAAAAGCGAAAGAATGTTGTATTGAAGTTTTCACAAGAAAAGGGATATGCATAAATATTAGCAGAGTAATGAGAAGAGAGATAAGGAAGCATTATGAATAAGGTATGATACATGGATGAAAACGGTATAATGTTACAGAACCTATAGTCAAATGAAAGAAGAGACGAAAGGTGATGGGCCTTAAGACAACAAAAGAGTATAGGCTAGAAGGTTATATCCCCATTTTGAGAAATAAGTTCGTGACTCCAACGCGACTACCAGAGGGGAGAGTTAATCCCTAGAGTAATTGAAATCAGTATGGGCCAGTAAACAAGATAAACTAAATACGAATTAAGGACTGAATGATTGGAAAGTACTCGGCATCGTGGGAATTTCAGATTTCGTTTTGGCGGCAATAGAATAGACCACAAAAGAAAAGTCATAATGAATTAAGAGGATGGTCATTCAGGGAGACGCTTCCTTAGAGCAAGCAATGTGAGCAAAGTTAAGTTTAAGGGACTGTATGTACCTGTTACATTAAGTGTCACCCTCCTGAGTAAGGGAATTTGTCATCCTTGGTACAGGAGAATGGCCGCAAGGGGAGTAAAGATCATTGATGTTGAGAAACAAAGCCAAAGATGAAGAGGTAAAACATCTATAGGTAGATCCTCATGGCTTCAGCTCTTAGTACACCCCTAAATAGGGGAATATGGAGTGATGCGACATTAAGTCAGAATTAAGTGGTTCTAGTGACTATGAAATGGTAAAGGAAGAATGCGATAAATGAAAGCGAAATGAGATGGCACTTATCCAAACCCTACAGATATGCTACGATTCAAGAAGATTGTGCTAGCACAACGTCAAGGAGAGGAAGTAAAGGTTCCTTCCCGAGTTGTTATTAAGAAATAAGGAGCCAGTGCAAGACGTAAGTTAAGAAAAAGAAAATAACCCAAGAAAGATTACGAGGAATATTGATATGACAATGGGCCAACGAGTAGTTAGTAATTGGTCAGGAAGATCCCAGTTATGGCTAAACAGGAGGTTACAGATGAGTCATCAGATCGTGTGAGATAAACATAGTAGAACCCAACGTGTAAAGTTCATCCTCGAAGAATATCATTATAATATTTGAGATATATTCAAACAAGAGTTGGGGTAGTTAAAGGTATGGTATGAACGTTATGGAAATAAAAAAAAAGTGCCACTGGGAAGACAATCAAAATATAAGTTCAGAAGCAACCCTACAAGCACAAGGGTGTGAGATAAGTAACTACGGATAATCGTAGGCGAGGAAGGATATAAAAAAAATTTATTGGGTATACGACAAAGTAAACTTGCAGCTTTACGAGAGTCAAGGGTTCTCCCTAAGTACTACAACGAAAGACTAGCTAAGGAAATAAGGAAGAAGGTTTCAACTTAAGCACAATGATCTAAAGAGGAAATGGTCGTGTAACAACAATCTCGCGACAACATTGTAAGCATTCCAAATGAAAGTGGCACCTACAGTGGCGAATGAACACGGAGTAAAATCAGAAGTGATATTCAGAATCATATGAGTTGTATGGAATTTTAATATATATGGGCACTAAGATAAGCTAAGTATGGACGCAACGAGGGGGTAGAAAGACCAGGAAAAGTAATAGCTTACGTTGAAAGAAAGCTAAGATGGAACAAAAGAGTTATTTGATCAATGGTCCAGAATTTGTTGCATTAAGAACTCACATAAGGGTTTGGAGTTTTATATATATGTAGCATATACAGTCGTAGAAGATTCTAGTAAACTTTAAAAGAAAGAATTCAGCCCAGGTCATAAACGAAGGATTAAATTGTTAAAGGATCGTATCATGCACATACATCAGCGCCCATAAAAGGCTAAACAGAATAAATAAGACCATGAACCACATATCAGAAGATAGCTCAAGCCGACGTTAAGGCCAATCAGAATAAGGAGGAAACTAAAGAGTTACATCACCCAAGCAAATCAGGAGTTTGATTATTGGACCCAGAAAAATAGAAACATCGTGATCGAGAACATGGTAGGATCTACCTTAAAATCAGAGGTACGAGAGATATAGTACAACAACCATAGTCTATAACGGCTCTTTGATGAAGCTAGTTAAAAAAAAGTAACAGCCTCCGAAAGGAGTCAGCATAAAGCTCCCACCGGATTGTAGGATTATAATAAAGCTTCAATTTATGGTGAGAATGATACCTATGTAGAAGGGAGGTTATGAAAGAGGTAGAATATATTATGCGAGATTTTAAGTAAGTAAGGTAAAGGTGAACAACGTACGAGATACTCAAATGCAGAAAGTTGTGAATAGTCCATACTTTGGATAGAAGGCTATAATGGTATCCAATAACCGAGAATGATAGCGGCATCATCAGTGGCATGTCTCCTAACCTATGGTTTCTGAGTACTAAGGGGTCTAGTTAAGAGAGTTGAGCAGAGTTAGAGACGATGTGATGTATCGCTTGATGTTCCAGAATAACATAAGGAAATCTATGGTGCAAGTAAGTTGAAGGAAAGTTGCGAGTATTATAAATGGATATTTATATGTTGCAAGCTAAAGTATGGTAGAGCGACAAAATTTTAAGAAAACATGAGTAAGGATGAGGAAAGTCAAGTGAAAAGATGATGAGAATGGATTAGTTCTCAGGATTAAGTCCATGAAAACAAGAGAGATAATTGTTTCTCTAAGTTAGTGAAAGTTCAGTATAGCCTGAATGAACTCAAAGGAATCTAAGATTAATAGCATTTAGAAAGAATGAAATGCTGACCTAGTAATAAAATGAGGGTATAATTGTGACAGATAAAGGATGACGTTTGTGCATTCGTTTGAATAATGATTTGAAAAAAAAAAGAAAATCGAAGAAGATAAGGAGAAAATATTTTGTTCGCGGCACGAAATTAGGATACCCCATAAGGTAGATCACATTGAGACACTATGAAATAAGATATGGCCATATTCGCAAGTTCTACAAAGTATCGAGCAAAGGATTTCAGTATACCTATAGAGGCCCGGAGAGGCATCCTATTAAGCCTTGTATATACAAAGTAAGACCTACATATTGACTGAAAGGTAAAAGGAAAAAGGAAAGATCAATCGCATGAGTGCACCTACAAAGCCAGGGTCATACAGGCCGCGTGACAAGAGGTAACAAAAGTTGCAAGATTAGGAAGATTTCGACCACAGGTCATGATATGAGCAAAAAGACTAAAGGGGGAAATACCCTAGACTTTGGATTTATTCACAGAGCAACTGCTTGAATGGAAAGAAGAGTATTAATGTATTTATAAGAGCTATTAGTTACGAAAATGATAAGAGCATCAGTCAACATTCGAGGACGAATTTTCCAAAGGGGGAAATGATGTTACACCCCCACAATATTACGTTAATATTACATCCCCCATTATTATATTACGACAATGTTATGCTCTGCAGTAATATATTACGATGATGTTACATCCTGCAGTATTACATTATGTAGATGTTACGCTTCGCAGTAATAAGTTACGATAGTGTTGCACCCTGTAGTATTGTGCATTGAGTTTGTCGTAAGGTAATTGACATTAGTCCAAGGTAAAGATTATTTGGAGAAGATAAGGATTATGTTATTTCAAACAAGTGAGGAGTAAATTCGTGAAGGTAAGAGTGGAAGCAAGTCAAAGAAAATAAATTTTTGTCCAAGTTTGACATGTTGGGATAAAATACGGCCCGAGCTAATATACTCGGTATTTATGGACTAGTGTCATACAAGGTACCATGTGACCATGACAGTGGAATGTATAAAGTGTATGAAAAATAAGTAGAATTTTAAGTAAGTGAGAATAATTCTCAATTTTGCGGGTAATTGATTAATTACCGAGTAACAGGATATTACCCAGTTAACTAATAGGTGGATAAAACTTAATCAATACTCCAAGGCCACGTGGAAGCCCCCAAACCTTATGACTCTTAAGTCATTGAAGGATAGGTGGCAAGATTTTAAGCATTATTGTCATGTGGTGGCTGCACATATAAAGTATATCTTTAATTTAAGATAGATGATTAGATAAGTAACTTGAATCAAAAAAGGAATCAAAAAGCAAAATATTGTTCTTTCCAAACAGGAATGAAATAGAACGTTATTTCCTTTCAATTCTTAAAGAACCAAGGAAATATAAAGGAATATTTCTCTTTATAAGTTTGTTGGCTACAAATTTTATGAGGGTAAATAATAACAAAGCATTTCTATGATGAGTCAAGAACTCCAACAACTCGCTAAAGTCTGTCAAGATATTCCTGTCCGCAAAGGAATAGCAAGACAAATCTCGCTGATGCCTCCAGATCCATTTCTGCTTCAAAATCTTCCAAGACAAATGCTACACTCAAAACAAAAGTCCAAGCAAAGATCATACGAGGCTACGTAAATAGCAACGGGATTTTGCGATTCTAAGGGAGTACGGTGCAATCTTCTCCAAGAGTATTATACGGAGTATTCCCTACCCCCCAGGTATATTAAGGCTATCCCTTCTTTCTTTGGCATGATCCATACGATATGAACGAAACGTGCAAATGCACAAATTCCATAAGTGACTCTACTCATAGAAGTAATAGAAATATCTATGTTCTTTAATTTCCATGTGTCATAATATTTTATCATCTTTTCATGTGTCTCATAAAAATACGAAAGTTGAAAAGATGTTACTTTATGATATTGCTCAAGTGGCAAAATGGTCTTATGACATTCTGAATGATTTTATTGACGTACTTTTATGCATTGCATTCATGTGCATTGATCCATGACCAGATGGCGTTATATACGCGTATATAAGTAAGTATATGTATATGGGATATGGGAAAAGGTTACGGCATTATATACGCACCCCCACCTGATCAGCTAGTATGTGATGATGATGTTGCCCACAGTGGCTGGAATATGATTCAAACGGCATTATATACACATATATGGGTATGTATTCAAATGGCGTTATATACGCATATATATGTATGTATTCAAATGGCATTATATACGCGTATATATGTATGTATATATATATGTATATGGGATATGGGAATGGTTATGGCGTTATATACGCACAACCACTTGATCAGCTAGTATACGATTATGACTTTGCCCACAGTGGCCGATATGATATGATGGGATGCCCTCAGAGGCTGATGATGTTATGAAACATATACCTATGCACGATATGACATTCATACGCATATGCATGACGCTGAAAGTAATTTATGATTTACAAAGTTATTCAGACTTACAGGTTGAGTCATGTACTCCATATGTCTTCCATGTCTCCTATGTATTTATTTATGTGCCTTACATACTCAGTACATTATTCGTACTGACGTCCCTTTTTCCTGGGGACACTGCGTTTCATGCCCGCAGGTCCTGATAAACAGGTCGAGAGCCCTCCAAGTAGGCTATCAGCTCAGCGAAAGATGGTGGTGCGCTCCATTTGCTTCGGAGTTGTGTATTTGGTTAGTATGATTTAGACGTCTATTATTTGGTATGGCGGGACTCTGTCCCGACCTTTGTGACACTTATGTACTCCTAGAGGCTTGTAGACATATATCGTGTACGTGAAAGATTGTACGGCCCTGTCGGCCTATGTTTGACTTTATAAATGATTATGTTAGCCTATTAGGCCCATATGTTACATGTATATAATGATGTAATAAGAAAGGTACATTACGTTGGTACTAGGTCAAGTAAGGTACTGGGTGCCTGTCGCGGCCCATCGGTTTGGGTCGTGACAATTCATGGTCCAACGGGAATTTGTATCATGTTTAAATTTACGCAAAATATATACTTGTCTTGCTAATTTGCAAGTAAGACGGCGAGCAATAGCCATCCCGGCAGGAGCGATCCCACTCCAATTCTCGTAGCCATATACGAACCTGACCATTTCCATAAACCGTCCACTCACCTAGCCTTACACATTGCATCCGTTCTTCAAAAGGTCTTCATCGGTATACTCCGCCGATGTATCCTGAACTACATACGTCTGATTCCTGTAAAACCAGGGATATGTAGGCAACTCAGAAGTCATGGTGCGGCCTAAACCTTTTCAAACTATTTCGCTCGGTCAAAATTGGTCATCATATCTTTATCCGACAACTCTTTCATCCTTCCCGGGTAAAGAGGGGCAGCTGTTGACCCCAATTTTTCCCTATATATTTTTAAATATATAAAATAACTTCAAAATAGCATATATATGCATACATAAGCATGTCCAAGTGTTTTATCAGTTTTCCCGTATTTTAAAGGTTTAAATTGATTTATTTTCTCCCTTTTTACCTATAAAATCCTCAATAATTATTTCCAAAAATTATTGTTTTGATAATTCATCTATGGTATTTCTATATTTATGCCAAAATATCGCTCAAGTAATTTTTACATATTTTTACAATTACTTTTAGTATTGTTAAAGCTAAATTGCACATAATTGCAATGTTAGCCATTTTGAGGTTTAATTATGTTTTATACGCATAAAATTGGATCCTATATTTTTAAATTGTTAATTATGTATTATAAATAATTTTATCCCTTTACATTAGTTTTCAGAAACTATTTACTATTTTTTATAAATTAAATAGGGAAAAATAGCTATTTAAACTATAGCCAAATTTGGTTTTTAATTATAGCCAAATCAAGACCTAATTCCCAGCCCAATTTTCATTAAAAATCGGACCCCAACCCAATTGAAAACCCACCGGACCCAAGCCCAAACCCAGATCCCCACATTCTAATCTTGACTATTGATCTCCTAGATCAACGGTCCACGTTGCCTCTTACAATTTTTAACCCAAAACAACCCCTAACCTAATTCATTTGTTACAACCCGCCGCCCTTGAATCCCCCCTCCTCTCCGACTCTCTATGAAACCTAACGCTAACCCTAGCTATCGCCATCCAAACTAATCCTAATCCTCTTCGATCCACACTCAATCCATGGACTCCCATGTTTGTTTGAGATGTGTACTTGTCTCCTACGTCTCCTGGTGGCCCGCTTTTGTGATTTCATGGAAAGATCTCGAAGAGATCTAGTCCAGACCTTGCTCAACTTCTATCCATGGTCTTTTTCCGGCCATCCATGGCCGTTCGAGTTAGATCCATGTCTTTTCCGGCTAAAACCGGTAACGATCTAATGTTCTCTCATCCTTCTTTGGGTTCTCTAAAACCCTAGCTCTTGAGACTTGTTACTTCTCTTTAGATCTGTCTTCGATCTAGGTGTATCCATGGGTTTTAATCGACTTTTTTCATCAGCTTTGCTATTTTCTGGAAAAAAACCTAGTTATAAATCTTCCGACCTTTTTAGATCTGTGATGGATCTATGGGTTTCTTAAGGTTTTCACTTGTTTCCCTCAAATGTTTCTCCGACTTCAGACAGTTTCTTTATTTTTCAAACTAAGGTTTCAAAACCCCTTTGCAAAAAACGATTTCTTTCTGATTACTGTGATTTTTAGCATGTTTAAACATTACCTGAGTCTTTCCTTTTGGCTCGATTCATTTTTGTCAAGAAACCCTAATACTTCTAGGTTCGATTCAAAGTTTGAATTTGTGCGGTATGTTTGCATGACTATCTTGAACATTCTGAGCCTTATGTGTATTCTATATGCTCTTGTGCTTCCTATTCCAATTTCTTCTTAAGGTTTCTTTGATTTTGTCCAAACCCGTGTTATTTATGGGTCCGACCATTTGTTTTACTGATTGTTCACATAATTTATGGTGATTTTGTGTAATCTCCTCAAACCTACAACTTTGATTTTGTGTATTTTCCTTGTAATTCTATATTGATTTCCGAAATTGCTTCCTTACTTTTGTGATACTTTCCTTAGTTAGTACTGATTCCCTGTGATTTTCAATCTAATCCTTTATTCTTTGAACTAATTATTCAGAATCAATTTGTACTCTACTATGTTTATGTGCACAATATGATGTTATTATATTTTCCTTATGTTGAAAATATTATGTACTTAGTCCTTATTACATGCTACATGCTTTTACTATTCCTATTATGGTAAATTTAGTCTCACAGGCAATTCTTTTCCTTATTTGATACAACTTGTACCCGTTTGAACTATGACTCCGTAATTGAAGGAAGTCCGGGTATTTAATTGATTCTGATTTGTATTATTTCTATTATTATGATAAGTCAGTACTTGTTACCTTATTTCAAAGCTATAAATACTCTACCTTCTCTTCTTTAAAGACACGAACAATTAGTTCAGAACACACACATATACACTCAAACTCTCTCTTCTTTCTCTACTACTTGTGCTACTGCTTTGTCTAGCCGGCTGAAAGCCAAGGCTAGACTATGGAACTTTGATTGCTTTACTTTTTTCTGCACTTTGCTTCTTCAACTGGTATGTTCCTAGTTCAAATTTTGAAACTCAACTCTATGTGTTCCCTTGTTTGTCAATCCCTATCTCTTTCTGCACTGACTTAATGGCTCATGTTGTTAAATTGCACTTCTTATTTACTGCTTTACTCAGCATGCTTAAAATTCTGCCCTCCTTTGTTCAAAATTGTAATCAACATGTTTACTTGTTCCTGTTTATTTCCCCCAACTAGTATGTCTCTTAATGTTCTTGATTAGCACTAATTCATGACTAATTATGTATTTCTGATTTGGGTCCTTTATGTCCCCAAACCCTACTTCCCTGTTTGTAATTGCTGAATCTGTACTACATTCTAAACTTGTGTTGTGTCTGTTGTTGTTGCTCCTATCCCCTTTCCCTTTCAAAAACTATTTTCACTAAGCAACTATTATGTTGTTTTACAAAGTTATTTCAAACATGTAGTTTTCAAAATTGTTTTCCAACTCAACTCCTTTAAATCTATGTCAAGCACTCTCACATATACTCTTAGACTACTAGGTTCTGCCTCTTTTGTGTGAGCCTTGCCTTGGGACCATAGAGCTCTCTCTGAACTTGGATACATAAGAGCTGGCCCTTCCACAGTGCACTCACTCTATTTGGTTATGCAATCTGGGTATGAGCACTGCCCGGGATCCCTTGTGGTCTTTAGGGAACTCTGACACACACAGATATGAGAAAGTCTACGAAACAATATTGGCATTTAAGGTGGTTTATTACATAACTCAGAGAGGAATTCAGAATCAGGCTTCCTATAGTTGTAACTTCTTATTTTTCATTTCTCATATAATTCAATCATATGGTCTGTAATAATTTGTAAACAAGTATTGGGGTGGCTACTGAAAATGGATAGGGTAAATATGCATGCTATAGTTGTTAAAGGGTAGAAAACATGTTACTAGGGTTATATTCATAATTATGCATTAGAAATCATGCTCTTAGGATCTTTGTTTCCTGCTTCAGTATCTCATCCATCACTAACCCATGTTTTATCACTTAGAAATCCTGCTTCTAGGACAATAACAACATTGGCATATAAGTTGTTACTCTTGTACTTTCAGAAATTGTATTTCAACAATTCTGCAACTCTTGTGTATATTTAGAAATCATGCCTTAGGGATTCTGTTTTTTCAACAACCTTGCCATTCAGATGTGCATATTAGATATCATGTTCTAGGGTCCAGTTTGCACTTTGTTTTGAAATGCCTAGTTAATTACTAATTCATGAAAAGGTAGTAAAGTGATAATTTTCATATTGTGATGCTTTCTGAAAAACTGAAAATAATCCCTACGTTCGTACCAACAAGAACAACATGCTCTTAGGGTAAAATAATTCCCAAACTGTCTTAACAATTCTGAATAACTGTTGTATACTGCTTTACGCCTAGGCAAGCCTTAGGTACCTGCTTAAATAAAACTGGAACTGCCTTTGTTTAATTATCAACTTTTAAAATCAGTAGGCAAACCTGATTCAGACTTTTTTTCTAAGTCATGTAATAAATCTGGTCCTGTTGTTATCACTTAAACACCCTACTTTAGGATTCTGAATTCAGACCTTAATTGTGTATGAGTCATGCTATCTATGTGCTTTATTTGTGGAGGCATACCTGAGCCTTCTACTTGTTTCTGTGTTTTCCCCCTTTAAATGCAGTCCTACTTTTTTGTATGTCGCCGTAGTATTTTGTCTTTAAACCTGAGGGTCTCGCTAGAACCTCCTTATAAGATAGGAGTCCTAAATTCCTCTAGGACTAATAGGAAGAGACAAGTAACAGCATGCAATAGGGGTCGAGACCAACCTTCGATCTAATTACCTTCACGAGGTGGGAAAGGGTAAATATGAATATGATGACTGGTGCGCTAATACCACGTGTATCCCAAACCCAAAATGTCATGAACCCTATTCCGAGAGGAAAAAAGTGGGCGCGACAGGGATCTGCAACGAACATATTCCTTGATCCTCTTCTCAGGATCGAGGGCCCGCTTCAACTCAGCTTGGGTATCAGTAGCGTCCTTCAAATGAATTGCAATCTCCTGATTAGCCTTGGTTCGACTTAATGCTACTTCAGCCAGGGCATCGATTATCTCTTCCTTTACATTCGAGAGATCGGACTCGAGCTTCACGATCATATCCGCTTGAACTGTAGCATTTTCATGAGCCAAGCGAAGTTGGGCCTCGATGGCGGTAACCTTGGCCAAGGCGCCCCTCTCCTCTAAAGGTTGAGCCTGCACCTGAGCCCTCAGTTCACTGCAAGCATTCCTGACGCGGTCTGCTTCGCCCGTAAGGTACTCCAATGCCTCCGTCTTTTTTTTGCAGCCGAGATAGACAAAGGGATTAACCTTAAAGGTCAAAAAGAGTGAAGCACGTACTACGGAAGGCTACCTACTCCATCAAATGGCTCTCGTAATTCGAGCTCCAATACGCCTCATATCGCCAGTGCATCAACTCAACGTCCTTCTCCTTGCTAAGGAGCATAAGGGACTCACTCTCATCCAGATCTTTCCAAAGCCTGGCCCCATGATGGAGCAGCTCAGACCCGAGCCTATTAAAGGCCTGCAAAAGAAAGACTCGATAGAGAAAGGAAGACGTAAAGTACAGAAGAACTGAGCCGAAACTCACAATGAAGTGAAGTTGGTGAATTTCCTCGAAGGCGGAGCACACTCCTGTTGGTCCTTCCTCTTCGGCCCCCCAAGAACGAACATCGGACAGAGCATATTCACTCGAAGGAACCACCGTTCTAGAATCAGAGGCTTCGGGAATGGCAGGCTCAGGCAATGTCCTCTCCTCGAAGACACGAGCCCGTTGAGCCCCATTAAAAGCTCAATCACAATGCGGGTGCGAATCCCATTTATCGCCATCATCCCTCAGCTCGGAGGCCGACTACTCCTTCCCCCCTCCGTAGGAGCACATCCTCGGCCCAAGATACCACCCGATACCTGCAACGGCAAAGCCAGTACAAAAGAAAGATGGAAATGTCATCTCAATTATACGAGGACAAAAGTAGGAACAGCGTACGCGCATACCCTGGTATTTTGCTTCCCATCCGTCACGGGACACAGCTCACCACTTATGCTCATCGCAAGTCGAATGGGTCGCCAACTTCCAGACCCAGCTGGGCAGATCAAGAACTTCTCCCAGCGTCCATGAAGTCGCTGCAAAAAAGGAAGGAGACATAGTTACTCAGCTGGTTTTCGCTATAAGCAAATGAAAGGGAGCACGAGACACTCCACTCACGCATGTAATTCCATCCCTTGGGAAATGACATGAGCTCTACGAGGATAACGTCAGCCAAACGAACCCGGTCGAATCGACCAACCCACTCTTGATCCCCATCTTCTTCTTCATCAACAACAAAGGACGTGGACGAGCGGCACCGCAAGGTTAACAGGCCTCGGTGATAAAAATGTCAGTATAGCCTGATGAGGTGGCTGAGCATGAATTGAAGCCCAACTTTCTCCGCAAATGAGCCAACAAAGGTACTTGGATAGAAGAAACAACGCCAAAGCACCACCATTTATAGGGGGTAATGACACGGTCATCGAGGCTTTGGAAGAATGACCGGCGAATGCAATTAATACGTTCCTAAAGAACCGAATCGATGGTGGAGCATTCATCTTGGAGAACGGGAATCGATAGTACATAGAATGATGTCAAATACACAAGTCCATGGGATACCCCAATTGCCAAAAAATCTCGTGCCACAGGTTGCATCATTTGTATGACATCACTGTAAGAAGCTCGTGGAGTCAGGTATCAGAATCATTTCCCATCGCTTCGTTCTGGGAAACGCGGAGACTATCTGTATGCGGCAAAATCAGAGGACTTAATTTCTCGTTGTCAAGACACTTCGAAAGAATACCTCGAGACCCTGAGGACATGGAATTGCGATCGGGTCCCCTCCATCGTGGCTCGTCGAGGCTTGACTCAGAGAAGACGAAGACCAAGGCTAGAGCAAAGGGGGAAATTCCCAAGGCACGTGGCTCAGTCTGACAGAGCCGGCCTATCCGGGGCCTCTATCGAAGCGTCACATCTAGCCATCCCATCGCCATACTTTACATTTAATACATGTTGTACTATAACCCGGTTCCCCTACTATATAAAGGGAACCCACACTACCTTATAAAGGGCGGATGTTGCTCCATCTATTTTGTCCACAAGATCAATAATATCTCTTTCTCTCTCTTCTCTTTAACTTACTCGTTCCTACTAGCTCGAGGCTGCTCGTAGCGTTATTAGTTTCATACTTGTTCGACATTCATTGCTTGGTATTGGCCATAAAGAGCGTTGTTTGATCATATCTCAACTATTATCCCATTCCCGACTACCCCCGATAGCTCGAGCTCGAGCCAGATATCGATCTCGAGGTCCTTCATCGACAGTACGAGGCTCAGGCTGCAAGCAGCTTGGTTTAATTACTGCCCTATTTTAGCTTGTATTTCTTTATTAAACTTCATACTCTCAGCATCAACTGCTCTAATAACTAGCATAAAAATAGATCACGTATTTTTAGAACCCCATTTACACATTTCATTATTGTTACCATTTTCAAGGTAAACAACGATGATGCTAGAGATGTGACTATTGGTGATGACGGGGTATTAGGATGCAGGGCCGGATATGTGTGCCCAATGTGGATGGGCTTCGAGAGTTGATTCTGAAAGAGGCCCATAGCTCACGGTATTCCATTCATCCGGGTGCTGCGAAGATGTATCAGGATCTGAGATATCATTATTAGTGGAGGAGAATGAAGAAGGACATTGTGGGATTTGTAGCTCGGTGTCTCAATTGTCAGCAGATGAAATATGAGCATCAGAGACCGGGTGGCTTGCTTCAGCAGATGGATATTCCAGAGTGGAAGTGGGAGCGGATCACCATGGACTTCGTAGTTGGGTTCCCACATACTTTGAAGAAGTTCGATGCTATTTGGGTGATTACGGATCAGCTGACCAAGTCCACGCACTTCATTCCTATGTGTACTACCTATTCATCAGAGCGGTTGGCAGAGAAATACATCTGGGAGATTGTTCATTTTCATGGTATCCCAGTATCCATTATTTCAGATAGAGGTACTCAGTTTACTTCACAGTTTTGGAGGGTCGTACAACAAGAATTGGGTACTCAGGTTGAGTTGAGCCCAGCTTTTCACCCTCAGATAGATGGATAGTCGAGCGCTCTATTCAGATATTGGAGGACATGTTGCGCGCTTGTGTCACTGATTTTGGAGGGTCATGGGATCCGTTTCTACCGCTCACGGAGTTTGCTTATAACAACAGTTATCAGTCGAGTATTCAGATGGCTCCATATGAGTCTTTGTATGGGAGATGGTATAGATCTCCGGTTGGTTGGTTTGAGCCGGGTGAGGCTAGGCTTTTGGGTACAGACTTGGTGCATGATTCTTTAGACAAGGTGAAAGTTATTCAGGAGAGGTTTCGTACTGCGCAGTCGAGACAAAAGAGTTATGCTGACAGGAAGGTTCAAGATGTGTCTTACATGGTTGGTGAGAAGGTTCTATTGAAGGTTTCACCCATAAAGGGTGTTATGAGATTTGGGAAGTAGGGTAAATTGATTCCTCGGTTCATTGGGCCGTTTGAGGTGCTTCAGAGGATCGGGGAGGTGGCTTATGAGCTTGCTTTGCCACCCAGCTTATCGAGTGTGCATCCGGTATTTCATGTTTCTATGCTCCAGAAGTATATTGGCGATCCATCTTATGTTTTGGATTTCAGCACGGTTCAGTTAGATGATGATTTGACTAATGATGTGGAGCCAGTAGCCATTTTGGAGTGTCAGGTTCGAAAGTTGAGGTCAAAGGATATAGCTTTAGAAAAAAAAAGTGGAGAGGTCGGCCTTTGAAGAATGCTACCAAAGGGATCGAGAGGGAGATGCGGAACAGATATCTTCACCTATTTGAGGCTTCAGGTATGTTTCTTGACTAGATCCAGAACGAATCATTGTTTAAGAGGGGGAGGATGTAACGACCCGGCAGGTCGTTTCATGAGTTACCGCTCTGTCTCCCCCCATTTCTGCTTCTTATTGTCTTGTTCAGCTATATTATGTGATATCGGGTTGGTTGGTTTGGGTTCGAGGTTTTGGAAAGGAATGAGACACTTAGTCTCTTTTGAGTAATCTTAGGTTGGAAAAGTCAATTGGAAGTTGACTTATACGAAAAAGGGCTCGGATGTGAATTTTAATGGTTTGGATAGCTTCGGGAGGTTATTTGGGACATAGGAGCTTGATCGAAATGTGTTTTGGAGGTCCGAAGTAGATTTAGGCTTGAATTGGTGAAATTGAAATTTTGGCATTTTCCGGTTGATAGGTGAGATTTTTATATAGGGGTCGAAATGGAATTTCGAAAGTTGGAGTAGGTCTGTTGTGTCATTTTTTATGTGTGTGCAAAACTTAGGTCATTCAGACATGTTTTGATAGACTTTTGATCGAAAACGCAATTTGTATGTTTTTGGAATTTTTAGGCTTGAATCTGATGTCAATTTGGTGTTTTGATGTTGTTTTGAGCATTCCGACGGTTGGAACAAGTTTGAATGAGGTTATGGGATATGTTGGCATGTTTAGTTGAGGTCCCTAGGGCTTCGGGTCAGTTTCGGGTGGTTGAACGGATCAAATTCTGTATTTGGTGAAATTGGAAGGTCCAATTCCTCGTCATCGAGACACCTCAGAAGATCATCTCGAAGCCTCAAGACTACACATCTATGGTCGAGTTTCCTCCCCCGAGGTTCGTCGATGCCCAACCTTTGGACAATGTTGACCACGACTATGGTAGAAATGGGGAGTTCCCAAAGCACACGGCTTGGACTGATAGAGCCTAGTGGGCTACTCTAAACCTGAATCAGGGTGTCATCTAGCTGTGCCAATACTCACGCCGAATGGAACATGTGTCTTTGGTGGCAAGACTGCAACCTCAAATGGTGCGGGTGCATTTGCTGGAGACACGAATTTAACCTCAATTAGTGCCGGTGTCTTTGCGGATGGCGCTGCTTCAAACTCAAAAGGTACAGACATATTCACCTCAGCGTCCTCAGATGGTTGGATCTGGACTATGATTGGATTGAGAGTGATTGTTGGCTTCTTTGGGTCATCACCTTCTATAATCAACCCGATTGATCCTTCATGATCCCAGTAATCTTCTACTCCAATCATGTGGATACATCCACCCTTATGGTCCGGCAGAGGGTTATTGCAGACATTCGGACCGGGCTCCTTTGCCACAATAATCTTGTTATCAATCAAGGATTGTATCTTGTCTTTCAAGGAATGGCATTCATCGATGGTGTTCCCTTTAATGTCGGAGTGGTATGCACAGGATTTGTTTGGGTTAACCCACTGAGAAGGATTCTTAGGGGTTGCAGTAGGGATGGGGTGACATAACCAGCAGCTTTGAGCCTCTCATACAGCTGGTCGATGGGTTCAGCAATGGTTGTATATTATTTTGGAGGTCTTCGATCAAAATTAGGCCGGGGTCTAGGGAAATTTTGGCGTGCAGGGGGTGATTGATAGTGGGATAGTTGAGCATTATAAGTTCGGTAGACATGAGTAGGTTGGGAGTATCTAGGTGAAGTAGGCTGATATGTAGGAGGTGGAGATGATTGATAAGTTGGTGGTAGAGTTTGGTATGAGGGTGAGGGTGCTTGGTAATTTGGTATTGGCTGGTGTGTGAGTGGAGGTGTTGGGGAAGTTTGGTATTTTAGGGGAGACTTGGTCCTCTGTGCAACCATCACTGCCCCTATGTCCCTTATCTTGGACACACCACCGGACTGTAAAGCCTTATTTGTAGCTTGCAAGGCCTCGAAGTTTGTAACCATACCACTTTTAATACCTTCTTCAATTCTTTCACCCAACTTGATAATGTCAGAAAACTTGTAGTTCTAAATCATCATTAGTCATTCATAGTACTGCGGGTCCTGAGCTCGGACAAAGAACTTGTTCATTTGCTCTTCTTCTAAGGCGGGTTTGACCTTAGCAGCTTCGGACCTCCAGCGTGTAGCATACTCACGAAACGTCTCTGTGGGCTTCTTCTTCAAATTCTGAATATAGAACACGGCTGGTGTATTCTCTATATTAAACCTGAATCTGTCCATTAAGTCAGATGCCATGCCTACCCAGATTGACCATTTCTTGGGATCTTGGATGATGTACCGAGATAATGCATCTCCTTTCAAACTCCTGATGAACAGCTTCACGCATATTCTTTCATCCTTCCCTACTCCAACCAGCTTGTCGCAATAGGTCCTCAGATGGACCCTTGGATCACCCCTACCATCAAACATCTCGAACTTAGGAGGTTTGTACCCCTCGGGTAGTTCGACATTAGGTTGTATGCAGGCATCCTCATAGTTCAGCCCCTCGATTCATTTGCTTCCCACAACGCCCTGAATCCGGCTGGTCAATTTCTTAAGTTCCTCGGCCAAGTTCCTGATAAGCAGATCCTTTTCATCAGACTCAGGTGTGCATGAGATAAGTTGGGTGAAGTGTGACATGGTCTCCACGTAGATAAGATTGTTATGGTAGCCTAGTGTATGGGTGTGGAAATGGAGTAGTGGAGTGTTGTTTGGGGTATGGCAGGTGTTACATTGGTTCTTTGGTGGAGCAACGTGATGGTAAGGAGCAGGATGATTCTGTTATTTTGGGATATTCTAAGGAGGTTTAGGGTTTCGAGTGTTGGGGAAGTTGACATCTGGGGTGTTGAGGGAAAATGATAGGTTTGCCAAATTCCGAACCTGATCGAGCTCTTCTTGGAATTTCAGCAGTTTCTGCTCAAGTTGTGACACATTCTCATTTGGAACCCGAATACTCTGGCTATCAGTGGCCTCTACCCTTTCAGCCGCATTCTCCTTCCTGATGTTGTTCAAATCTTCCATCTTGCTTTTCTTCTTGCTTTTAACAAGACTAAGAGGAGGAGTGGGTGGAGGGCCCTTGGATCTTGTGAAATAAGATGATGATGCTAGAGTGCACGAACTAACCTTTGGGGAGGGGAATAATAAAAAATAAAAATAAAATAAAGGGTAACCAAGTTAGTGAGGATTATAAAAGGTATTGTAATATTTAAACACATAGTGCGGGAATGTAAAGTGTGTCCTAATTTGGGAACCTCTTTGTGCCCAAGGTGGGCCAAATGACAAATTGATTTGGATAACTTAGAATGCTAAATGCCTCATTTTATTGATAAAGATAGGTGAATCTCAAAACGACACTAAATAAACAAGAAATAAAAGTCTCTAATGGCCATTGGCCTTATTACATTCATAAAGCGAAAAGATAAACTCCTATCTACTTGGTCCCAGAAGGACCTTCCTCATGTTGAATGCTCTCGTTAATCAAATCCTCCACCTCGCGTAGGCTCACTAGTAAAAATTCCTTTGCTAGTTGTTCTCCTTCATTTCCCTTAGCGTTCTGGCAGTCGGTGACTCTCTTCCTCACTTTTCCTTCCAATTCTAGCAGATTGTATTCTAGATATTCCAATTTTTCGCTAGCTTTGACGGCCCTCTCTTTCCACTTATTGATTTGATCATTTGATGGAAGACTCCTCCACCAGTCTAGTAAGAGTGAGGGTGTGCTAACCATACCAAAGCTGGGGACCTCGTTTTTCATTTTTTGGAAAATAAAAGGGTTAAGATCATACCCCTACCAGACTCGACTATTTAATATCAACAATTAGAATAAAGAATTTAGTTCTGCAAATAAATGCACAGAACGTGATGATGTCCGTTTGGATTTAGGAAACTCAGTGGACTTTTGGACAAGCTATCTTAAAGGATCATTATGTGGACAACATAACTAACCCGACTAGGTTTGACCATGATGCATGCACAATTTAAATAGAGTAAGGTTTCTATGAGGTGTTAGACTGGTACCCTTAAGTGGACAACTCAAGGGGGAAGGCACAGAACTGTCGACTGCACCGCTGATCGACTAGTTTTACCGCAAATACGCCTTTCCAAATTTAGGGGGTAATGATATAGGAAGAGCGCAACCACTCATCAAGCGTTGCTATAGTATTTGTTTGGCACGAGTGGAGTATGATGTTGAGCATGATTATGTAATAATTAAAAGCATGTTGACATGTATTTGCATGTTAAGAAAGCGATAAATACAAAAAATTTATAATTTAAAGCAACAATAAAGAAAGGAAACAAGAAAGATATGTCAGTTTTGCTTTTGAAGAAGAAATTAAATGCTTAAAGAAATTAAACAAGTAATTGCACATAGGGAGGTACAAATTAACAAGAACTATCTGAAATGGGAAAAGCCTAAAAAAATCTTCAGTAGAGTCGCCATGCTGTCGCGCCCCCTTTTTTCCTCGCGGAATCGGGTTCATGACATTTTGGGTATGGGACAACTCATTCCCTTTGGGAACGGGGTTTGCATTTTTGAAGAGTCGCCACCTAACGATTTTAAGGTGCGTTGGGGCATCTATGGGGTTCATATACAACTACATTTGATAACCTGAGATAGGGTGAGGGCTTGAAATTATCCTAAGGGGAAGGTGTTAGGCACCCTCCACTAGTGTGGTTCCCGGTCAGACAGTTTTTTTTGTGAATTTGTGCAATTAGCAAGTAGACAAACCAGGCTCACATAGTAGGGGATTTAGGTTTAAATACACAAGTCTTTGAAAACAATTAATGGAATACAAGATTTTTGAAAAAGAGTTACAATCTAAGCATGCTTATGAATGTAAAAAGGATATCCTAGATTTGTTTGTAATATGGATCACATCAATGCAATACCCGATATGACACTCCTCAAAAGAGGGTCTACACGTGTTATTAGCGCACCGGTCATCATATCCATATCTACCCTTTCCCACCCCGTGAAGTTAATTGGAGTGAAGTTTGGTCTCGACCCCTATTGCATGTTGTTACCCATCCCTTCCTATCAGTCCCGGAGGAATTTAGGACTCTATCATATAAGGAGGTTCTCGGCAGACCCTCAGGTTTAAAGACAAAATACTAAGGTGACATACAAAACAAGTAGGGCTGCATTTAAAGGGGGAAAACACATAAACAAGCAAAAGGCTCAGATATGCCTCCACAAATAATGCACATAGACAACATGATTCATACACAATTAAGGTCTGAATTCAAAATCCTAAAGTAGAGTATTTAAGTGATAACATCAGGACTAGATTTATTACATGACTCAAAAAAGAAGTCCGAATCAGGTTTGCCTACTGATTCTAACAGTTGATAATTAAACAAAGGTAGTTCAAGTTTTATTTAAGTAATTACCTAAGGCTTGCCTAGGCATAAAGCAGTATACATCAGTTATTCAGAATTGTTAAGACAGTTTGGGAATTATTTTACCCTAAAAGCATGTTGTTCAAGTTGGTACAAATGCAGGGATTATTTTTAGTTATTCAGAATGCATCACAATGTGAAAATTATCACTTTACTACCTTTTAATGAATTAGTAATTAACTAGGCATTTCAAAACAAAATGCAAACTGGACCCTAGAACATGATATCTAATATGCACATGTGAATGGCAAGGTTATTGAAAAAACAGAATCCCTAAGGCATGATTTCTAAATGTACACAAGAGTTGCAGAATTGTTGAAATACAATTTCTGAAAGTACAAGAGCAACAGCTTATATGCTGATGTTGTTATTGTCCTAGGAGAAGAATTTCTAAGTGATAAAACATGGGTTAGTGATGGATGAGATGCTGAAGCAGGAAACAAATATCCTAAGAGCAGAATTTCTAATGCATAATTATGAATATAACTAGTAACATATTTTCTACCCTTTCACAACTATAGCATGCATATTTACCCTATCACTTTTCACTAGCCACCCCAATACTTGTTTATAAATTATTACATACCACATGATTGAATTACCTGAGAAATGAAAAATAAGAAGTTACAACTATAGGAAGCCTGATTCTGACTTCCTCTCTGAGTTATGTAATAAACCACCTCAAATGCCAATATTGTTCCATAGCCTTTCTCATATCTGGATGTGTCAGAGTTCCCTAAGGACCTCAAGGGATCCCGGGAAGTGCTCACACCCAGATTGCATAACCAAACAGAGTGAGTGCAGTGTGGAAGGTCCAGCTCTTATGTGTCCAAGTTCAGAGAGAGCTATAGAGTCCCAAGGCAAGGCTCACACAAAAGAGACAGAACCTAGTAGTCTAAGAGTATATATAAGAGTGCTTGACATGTATTTAAAGGAGTTGAGTTGGAAAATATTTTTGAAAATAGCATGTTTGAAATAAGTTTGTAAAACAGTAGAAGAGTTGCTTAGTGAAAACAGTTTTTGAAAGGGAAAGGGGATAGGAGCAACAACAACACACACATCACAAGTTCAGAGAGTAGTACAGATTCAGCAGTTACAAAGATGGAAGTACGGGTTGGGGATATAGAGGACCCAAATCAGAAACACATAATTAGTCATGAATTAGGTCTAATCAAGTACGTTAGGAGACATACTAGTTGAGGGACATAAACAGGAACAAGTAAACATGCTGATTATATTTTTGAACAAAGGAGGACAGAATTTTAAGCATGCTGAGTAAAGCAGTAAACAAGAAGTGCAATTTAACAGCATGGGCCATTAAGTTAGTGCAGAAAGTGACAAGGATTGACAAACAAGGGAACACATAGAGTTGAGTTTTAGAATTTGAACTAGGAACATACCAGTTGAAGAAGCAAAGTGTAGAAAAAAATAAAGCAATCAAAGTTCCATAGTCTAGCCTTGGCTTTCAGCCGGCTAGACAAAGCAGTAGCACAAGTAGTAGAGAAAGAAGAGAGAGTTTGAGTGTATATGTGTGTGTTCTGAACTAATTGTTCATGTCTTTAAAGAAGAGAGGGTAGAGTATTTATAGCTTTGAAAATAAGGTAACAAGTACTGACTTATCATAATTATAGAAATAATATAAATCAAAATCAATTAAAGACCCGAACTTCCTCCAATTAGGGAGTCATAGTTCAAACGGGTACAAGTAGTATCAAATAAGCAAAAGAATTGCCTGTGAGACTGATTTTACCATAATAGGAATAGTAAAAGCATGTAGCATGTAATAAGGACTAAGTACAAAATATTTTCAACATAAGAAAAATATAATAACAGCATATTGTGCACATAAACATGGTAGAGTACAAATTGATTCTGAAAAATTAGTTCAAAGGATACGGATGAGATTGAAAATACACGGAATTAGTAATAACTAAATAAAGTATCACAAAAGTAAGGAAGCAATTTAGAAAATCAGTTGAAGAAGCAAATTGTAGAAAAAAGTAAAGCAATCAAAGTTCCATAGTCTAGCCTTGGCTTTCAGCCGGCTAGACAAAGCAGTAGCACAAGTAGTAGAGAAAGAATAGAGAGTTTGAGTGTATATGTGTGTGTTCTGAACTAATTGTTCATGTCTTTAAAGAGGAAAGGGTAGAGTATTTATAGCTTTGAAAATAAGGTAACAAGTACTGACTTATCATAATTATAGAAATAATATAAATCAAAATCAATTAAAGACCCGGACTTCCTCCAATTAGGGAGTCATAGTTCAAACGGGTACAAGTTGTATCAAATAAGCAAAAGAATTTCTTGTGAGACTGATTTTACCATAATAGGAATAGTAAAAGCATGTAGCATGTAATAAGGACTAAGTACAAAATATTTTCAACATAAGAAAAATATAATAACAACATATTGTGCACATAAACATGGTAGAGTACAAATTGATTCTGAAAAATTAGTTCAAAGAATACGGATGAGATTGAAAATTACACGGAATTAGTACTAACTAAATAAAGTATCACAAAAGTAAGGAAGCAATTTAGAAAATCAGTATAGAATTGCAAGGAAAATACACAAAATCAAAGTTGTAGGTTTGAGGAGATTGCACAGAATCACCATTAATTATGTGAACAGCCAGTAAAACAAATAGTCGAACCCATAAATAATACGGGTTTGGTCAAAATCAATGAAACCTTAAGAACAAGTCGGAACAGGAAGCACAATAGCACATAGAACACACATAAGGCCCAGAATGTTTAAGATAGTCATGCAAACACACCGCAAACAAAGTCAAACTTCGAATCGAACCCAGAAGTATTAGGGTTTCTTGACAAAATGAATCGAGCCAAAAGGATAGACTCAAGTAATGTTTAAACATGCTAAAAATCACAGTAATCAGAAAGAAATCATTTTTTGCAAAAGGGTTTTGAAACCCTAGTTTGAAAAATAAAGAAAATGTTTGAAGTCGGAGAAACATTTGAGGGAAACAAGTGAAAACCTTAAGAAACCCATAGATCCATCACAGATCTAAAAAGATCGGAAGATTTATAACAAGGCTTTTTTCAGAAAATAGCAGAGTCGAAGAAAAAAGTCGGTTAAAAGCCATAGATAGACCTAGATCGAAGACAGATCTAAAGAGGAGTAACAAGTCTCATGAGCTAGGGTTTTAGAAAACCCAAAGAAGAGTGAGAGAACATTAGTCGTAACCGGTTTTAGCCGGAAAAGCCATGGATCTGACTCGAACGGCCATGGATGGCCGGAAAAAGACAATGGATAGAAATTGAGCAAGGTCTGGACTAGATCTCTTCGGAGTCCATGGATTGAGTGAGGATCAAAGAGGATTAAGATTAGTTTGGATGGCGGCAGCTAGGGTTAGCTTTAGGTTTCAGAGAGAGCCGGAGATGAGGGGGGATTCAAGGGCGGCGGGTTGTAACAAATGAATTAGGTTAGGGGTCATTTTGGGTTGAAAATGGTAAGAGGCAACGTGGACCGTTAATCTGGGAGATCAATGGTCTATATCAGAGAGGGTAGGTGGGGATCCGGGTTTGGGCTTGGGTCTGGTGGGTTTTCAATTGGGTTGGGGTCCGGTTTTTAATTAAAATTGGGCTGGGAATTAGGTCTTGATTTGGCTATAATTAAAAGCCAACTTTGGCTATAGTTTAAATAGCCATTCTTTTCCTTATTTAATTTATAAAAAATAGTAAATAGTTTTTGAAAACTAATTTAAAGGGCTACAATGATTTATAATACATAATTAACAATTGAAAAATACATGATCCAATTTTATGTGTATAAATCATAATTAAACCTCAAAATGGCTAATATTTCAATTAAGTGCAATTTAGCTTTAAAAATACTAAATGTAATTGTAAAAATATGTAGAAATTACTTTAGCCATATTTTGGCATAAGTATAGAAATACCATAGATGAATTATAGAAACAATAATTTTTGGAAATAAGTATTGAGGATTTTATGGATAAAAGGGAGAAAATAAGTCAATTTAAACCTTTAATAATTTGGAAAAAATAATAAAATACTTGGACATGCTTATGTATGCATATATATGCTATTTTGAAGTTATTTTTCATATTTAAAAATATATAGAGAAAAACTGGGTATCAACAATCTCGAAGAGAGGTACTTGAGGAGATCGGCGCTAGGGGCTTCGTTCTTTCGGAGGTGTTGGCTCGAGCAAGGGCGGACGAGCGTGATGCTTGGTCACTTCTTGCTGATGTCACCGAGAGTGAATATGGGGCTAGTAGGTTGTAGCCTTTTGGAGCGGAGCGGAGATTTTGCCGTTTTTCCATTTTGTATTTGATATTTGCAGAGCATGTTTGTAGATGGAGAGCGCGCCTTTTACGTAAGTAAATAAGAGAAAACTTTAGGCTTTATCTCTTTCTGCATTGCTTTCGACCAGGCGGGCTTGTTTCGGTGTTTGGCAGGAGACCCGTTGGTCCGGAGCTATTTTGGCAAGCCTAGAGGCTCTTAAGTGCGATTTTTTACGCGAGTAGGCGTTAGGGCCTTTGTGCTTGGCCCAGATGTTTTGGGCCTAGTCTTCGAGTCAGGACTTGACTAGAGCTTACCTGACCTTCAATATCCTGTGCCTGCATGGGCGGATGAAGATTGTTCTTGTCTTTTGCCCTTGGGCATTTGTGTTTCAACTATTTTGGGTCCAGTCTCCGAGTCGCGTTGCGACTCGAGCTTTAATTAACCCTCAAGTTTTTTCATGCCTGCATGGGCGGATGACGGGCCATCGAAAGTTCATGCCTGCATACCTCTAGGGGGCCATCGAAAGTTCTCCTGTACAGAGCCCCATTTTCGTCGAGCAAGAACTGGGCTGCTTTGGTTCGCAGGGCCCTCAACTCTTTTGGATCCGCGGGTAACTTCTCGTCCATTAGATAAATGATATATTTATTTCTCCAATTCCATGTCAGGCTGATGGAGTTAATCTCCCGGTGACCTTCCTGGGCCATGGATTTAAACAATTGGGCGACAGCTCCGGGGAGTAGGTCTTCTTCTTTAGAAGAGGATCCCAGGTTTGTCAGGGCATCGACCTCGCTGTTCTGCTCTCACGGTACATGGACTAAGGTCTATTCTTTGAAGTGACGTAATGTTATTTGGATTTTGTACAAATACCTCTGCATCCTGTCCTCTCGGGCTTCGTAGCTTCTGTTCACTTGGCTTACTACGAGGAGCGAATCACATTTTGCCTCGATAGTCTCGGCCCCCAAACTTTTGGCCAATTTTAAACCTGCAATCATAACATCATACTTGGCTTCATTGTTAGTTAGTTTTGTAGTTTTTATGGATTGTCTGATTATGCCGCCAACGGGTGACTTTAGGACTATACCGAGCCCGGACCCTTTTATGTTTGTGGCATCATCTATGAACAGGGTCCATAACCCAAGAGGATATGGCTGATTTCAATAAAATTTCTTTCTCTACCTCGGGCACGAGGGATGGCGAGAAATCAGCCACGAAATCCGCCATGATTTGGGACTTGATGGTCGTCCGAGGTTGATACTTGATATCATACCCTCCGAGTTCAATGGCCCATTTGGCCAATCGACCCGATAACTCAGGTTTATACAGTACTCTCCGGAGGGGATAAGTTGACAGAACATAGATATGGTGGCACTGAAAGTAAGGCTTAAGTTTGCGCGAGCGCTTATCAGTACGAGAGCCAATTTTTTCAAATAGGGATACCGGGTTTTGGCATCCCTAAAGGGTTGGCTTAAATAATAAATAGGAAATTATGTATCTTGGTCTTCTCAAACCAGTACGCCGCTTACCGCTATTTCGGACACGGCTAGGTATAGGTATAGTGTTTCATCCTCCTTGGGTGTGCGGCAAATGGGGGCTAGTCAGGTACCATTTCAGTTCTTCTAGGGCGTGTTGGCATTCTAGCGTCCATTTGAAGTTTCTCTTTCTTTTGAGTAGGAAGAAGAAATGGTGGCTCTTGTCCGATGATCTTGATATGAATCTGCCCAGGGCCGCTATCTGCCATGTCAGCCGTTGGACGGCTTTTACTTTGTTCACCACCATGATCTCTTGGATGGTTTTTATTTTGTCAGGGTTGATCTCGATCCCCCTGTTTTACACCATGAAGCCTAGGAATTTGCCCGAACCTACTCCGAAGGCACACTTCTCGGGGTTGAGCTTCATATTGTATCTTCTGAGGATGTTGAAAGTTTCCTAAAAATGGGTCAAATGGTCCTCTACACGTAGGGATTTGACAAGCATATCATCAATATATACTTCCATTGATTTACCTACTTGATGTTTGAATATTTTATTAACTAGGTGTTGGTATGTCGCTCCCGCATTTTTTAGCCCGAAGGGCATTACGTTATAGCAGTATGTACCATACATCGTGATGAACGAGGTCTTTTCCCTGTCCTCGAGGTTCATCTGGATTTGATTATACCCCGAGTAGTCATGGAGAAAAGTGAGGGTCTTGTGGCCAGCCGTAGCATCGATCAGACGATCGATATTAGGCAACGAGAATGAATCTTTGGGGCACGCTTTATTCAAATCTTTATAATCTACGCACATTCATAGCTTCTTCCCCTTTTTTGGCACTACAACTACATTAGCTAGCTATTCGGGGTACTTTACCTCCCAAATGGATCCGATTTTAAGAAGTTTTGCTACCTCCTCTTTGATGAAGGCATGTTTTACCTCGGACTGCGATCTTCTCTTTTTCTTTATGTTTATGAATTTGGGATCAATGCTCAGCCTATGGGAGGTTATTTCCATCTTGTCATATCTAGGTGGGACCAGGCGAAATAGTCGATATTGTTACTAAGAAATTGAATAAACCCTGTCCTGAGTTCGAGGGTCAGCCCCGTTCCCAGGTATACCTTGCGATCCGGGAGGTGATCGATCAAAATGGCCTGCTCCAGCTCTTCGACTATTCATTTGGCCGTATTCTATTCCTCGGGGACGACGAAGGTTCGGGGGGGAGGGGGGGAAGAAGTCTTCCTTGTCGTCTTTGAGGGTTTGCACGCTTCCCTCTTCGTCTGAGACCAGGCATGTGGGGGTTGGTGCCTCATGGTTGACCGCAAACATTTCTTTCGCTGCCCGCTGTTCTCCATGTATGGTCGCGATGCCATCCCTCGTGGGAAACCTTATTACCTAGTGCAAGGTTGAGGGTGCTGCCCTCATGTTGTGTATCCAAGGCCTGCCGAGTAAGGCGTTGTTTCTCATATCGCCGTCGATGACCTGAAACTCGGTGTTCTGGATTACGCTAGATGTGTTTATCGGGAGGGTGATCTCTCCTTTTGTACTTCGCCGATCATGTTGAAGCCGTGAAGGATTCGAGGGATGGGAACGACTTGATTGAGCAGCCCCAGCTATTCTACTACTTCTGACCTGATTGTGTTGGCCGAGTTGCCTGGATCCATGAGCACGCGGTTTATCCTGGTGTTGTTTAAGAGAAACAAGATCACTAGCACGTCGCTGTGCGGTTCCATCATAACCTCGAGGTTCTCCTCGCTAAATACGAGGGTATCTTTGGGCACGCGTTTTCGGGTCGGTCTTTCTTCCATAGCGGACGTTCTCGTTTGTTTGAACATAGGTCCTTGGGGAATGTTGGTTCCCCTAATAATCATGTGGACGTTATGTTGGAGAACCTTCCCTTCCATCCGGGTTGAAACCCGTGGTGTACCGGCCTCTAGGATAGTCGTGTCCTTTTCTCCGTTGTTTTCGAGGCTCTGATTTCCCATTTTACTCGTTGAGCCTGGCGCTTTGTCCTGAAATCGAAGATCTTGGGCCAGAAAATGTGTGAAAGATAACTTGCGTTTTTGTAATGAAACCAGCAAGAAAATAATCACTATTATTTTTATCCCTACAGTGGGTGCCAAATTATTTACCGTGAAAATGGTAACAACAATTAAATTTGTAAATGGGACTCTAAAAATACGTGATCTATTTTTATGCTAGTTGTTAGAGCAGATGATGTTAAGAGTATGAAGTTTAATGAAGAAATACAAGCTAAAATGGGGTAGTAATCAAACCAAGATGCTTGTAGCCCGAGCCTCGGACTAGTCGATAAAGGACCTCGAGGTCGATATCTGGCTCGAGCTTGAGCTATCAGGGGTAGTCATGGATGGGATAATAGTTGAGATATGATCAAACATGGCTCTTTATGGCCAATACCAAGCAATGAATGGAGAACAAGTATGGAACTAATAACGCTACGAGTGGCCTCGAGCTAGTAGGAACGAGTAAGTTAGAGAGGAGAAAGAGAGATATTATTAATCTTGTGGAGATAATAGATGGAGCAATATCTGCCATTTACAAAGTAGTGTGGGTTCCCATTATATAGGAGGGGAACCCGGTCATAGTACAACAAGCATTAATTGTAAAGTTTAGAGATAGGACAGCTAGATGTGACGCTTCGACAGAGGCCCCGGATAGGTCGGCTCTGTCAGACTGAGCCGCGTGCCTTGGGAATTTCCCCCTTTTCTCTAACCTCGGTCATCATCTTCTCTGAGTTGGGCTTCGACGAGCCCCGAGGGAGGGTACTCGGTCACAATTCCATGTCCTTGGGGTCTCGAGGTATTCTTCTGAAGTCTTGATAGCGAGAAATTAAGCCCTCTGATTTTGCCGCATACAATCGTGCTGAACGTTGTCCTTTAGGACAAGAAAATGAGGATCATCATATTGGAGCTCTCTAATGCGATCAAATAAGGAAGACCTAGAAATCACACAAGCCAATACCCGACTAGGCTCTGAAATATCCATTCTCACGGACCGATTGGCCAAGGCCTGAACATCAACTGCAAGAGGTCTCTCCCCAATAGGAATATATGCCAAACTCCCCATACTCACCGCCTTCCTACTCAAGGCATCGACCACCACATTGGCCTTCCCCGGATGGTACAAAATAGTGATATCATAGTCCTTTAGAAGATCCAACCATCTCTGCTGCCTCAAATTGAGATCCTTCTGCTTCAACAAGTGTTGGAGGCTACGATGATCAGTAAACACCTCCAAGACACACCATACAAATAATGCCATCTTCAATGCGTGAACAATGGTAGCTAACACCAAATCATGAACATGGTAGTTAATCTCATGGGGCTTCAACTTACGAGAAGTGTAAGAAATAACTCTACCCTCCTGCATCAATACACACACACAATACCAACTCTCGAAGCATCACAATACACTGTATATGAACCTGAAGCTGATGGCAAAACTAACATTGGAGTTGTAGTCAAGGCAGTCTTGAGCTTCTGAAAGCTCTCCTCACACTCATCCGACCACCTGAATGTAGCACCCTTTTGAGTCAACTTGGTCAAAGTTGATGCTATATATGAAAATCCCTGCACAAACCGACGGTAATAACCTGCCTAACAAAGAAAGCTGTGAATCTCTGTGGCTGAAGACGGTCTGGGCCAACTCTGAACTGCCTCTATCTTCTTCGACTCAACCTGAATACCCTCAATGGACACCACGTGCCCCAAGAATGCCACTGAATTGAGCCAAAACTCACACTTGGTGAACTTTGCATAAAGTTTATCCTCCCTCAATCTCTGCAACACAACTCTCAAATGCTCCGTATGCTCCTCCTAACTACGCGAGTATACCATAATATCATCAATGAAGACAATCAAGAACGAGTCGAGATAAGGCAGAAACATGTTGTTCATCAAATGCATGAACATTGTTAGGGCATTGGTCAGCCCAAAATACATCACTAGGAACTCATAATGACTATATCGGGTCCTGAAAGGTGTCTTAAGAATATCTGAGTCCCTGATCTTTAGCTGTTAATACCCTGAACAAAGATCAATCTTGGAAAACACTCTCGCTCCCTAAAGTTGGTAAAACAAATCTTCGATATGAGGCAAAGGATACTTGTTCTTGATTGTTACTTTGTTAAACTGTCTGTAATCAATTCACATCCTCATTATGCCATCCTTCTTCTTCACAAATAGAACATGCGCACCCCAAGGCGACACACTAGGCCGAATAAACCCCTTATCAAGGAGTTCCTGTAGCTGCTCCTTCAACTCTGTTGGTGCCATACGATACGGTGGAACATAAATGGGTTGAGTTCCCACCACCAGATCAATACCAAAGTCAATATCCCTGTTCGGTGGCATGCTCGACAGGTCTATAGGAAACACATCAGGAAAATGCCTCACAACAGGAAAAGAATCAATACTAGGAGTCTCTGCACCGACATCCCTCACAAAGGTTAAGTATAAAAGACAACCCTACCATCCGCTGGGCCTTCAAGAACAAAATCACCCCACAGGGGACAAAATCTGTATGACCTCGCCACTCAATCCGTGGCACACCCGGCATAGCCAACATCACTGTCTTAGCATAACAGTCTAAAATAGCACGACACATAGATTGCCAATCTATGCCCAATATCACATCAAAGTCACCATACAAAGTAATAAGAGGTCGACTCGGGTCTCCAGACCCCTAATAGTCATCACACACGACCGGTACACACGGCCCACAACAATAGTATCGCCCACCGGAGTAGATACACGAACAGATGTAATAAGAGACTCAAGGGGCGTATCTATATAACAAGAAAAATATGATGACATATATGAAAAAGTGGAGTCGGGGTCAAATAACACAAAGGCATCTCTGTGGCAGACTGAGACGATACTTGTAATCACAACATATGAAGCAATAGCATCAGGTCTAGCTGGGAGTGCATAGAAATGGGTATGACCACTACCTGATCGACCTCCCCCTCTGGGGCGACCCCTAGCTGACTGACCCTTGCCCGTAGCTGCCTGAGCAGGTGGTGAGGTGACTGGAGCTGAAGTCAAGGGATGACCGCTCTGCTGATATGGACCCTTAAGAAGATGAGGACACTGCCTCCTCATATGTCCAAACTCTCCACACTTGTAACAACTCCCTGATGCTAGAGACGGGGACTGAAGGGAACCCCTAGCACCAGGATGACTGGCAGATGAACCTAGCATAGAAGAGCCTTGAACTGATGGAGCACGGGACGAACTCTAGGTTGGAAGGGCACTGAGTGATGAATGGCCCTGATGAGAATTGTGAGAACCATGACCCGATGATGCCCCACAATAACTTGGGCGAGCTGACTGAGCATGCCTGAATGGACGGCCTCTGCCGTGTTGAAACTGACCCCTCGAGGGAGCACCGCCAAAACTACCAGACCCTCGAGGCCTCTTGGCCTCCCTCTCATCTTGCTCATGGTGATGAACCGACTCAATCTCGCGGGTGATGTCAACAACTTCCTCAAAAGTAGCACCTAATACCCTCTCCATAGTCATGAGAATCTGAAACTGATAGGTGAGGCCATCAACGAACCTTATGATCCTCTATCGATATGTGGGAACCAACTAGACTTCATGATGAGCTAAATCAGAGAACTGCATCTCATACTGTGTCACAGTCATATATCCCTGACGCAACTGCTCGAACTGCCTACGCAGCTCCTCTCTGCGAGACTGTGGCACATACTTCTCCAAATAGAGAATGGAGAACTTCTGCTAGGTAAGGGGTGCTACATCAACAGGCCTACGCCTCTCATAACCCTCCCACCAAGTAAACGCAGCTTCAAAAAACTGAAAAAGTGGTAAATGCTACACCACTGGTCTCCAGCATACCCATTGTGCGAACAATCCTCTCACACTTGTCCAAGAAACCCTGGGGATACTCACCCTCTTTACCACTGAAAGTCGGAGACTGAAGTCTACCAAACCTCTCCAATCGACGTTGCTCATCGTCAGGCATAACTGGTACCATATACTCCTGAGATGATGCAACTGTCTGGGCTAGAGGTGCCCTCGGTGTCTAAAGTCTTTGCAAAACCTACTCAGGTGTGCGAGCAACGAGAGTCTGAGTACCTCCCCCAACCTGAGAAGTAGCTTTGGCCATAGTAATAGAGACCGCCTGAGCCAAGCCAGTGTATACTGATAGAATCTAAGCTAAAGCCTCCTGAAGGCCTGGAATCACAATAGTCATAGCCGGTGTCTGAGCCGGTGCTACTGGGGTGTCCACAACTAAGACCTGATCCTGAACTGGGGTGGCTGGTGGATCTGAAGGTGCTACCCTAGCTGATGTACGGGCTACACCCCTGCCCCTACCACGGCCTCGACCGCGTCCTCGGCCTCTAATGGCCCCAACTGGTGGTACTGGTGGTTGTCCATCCTGACCGGTAGAACGTGACCTCACCATCTGTGAGAGAATAGAGTAACATAATTTTAGTACTCGTATCAACAGATTCGCACAACAAGAATTCAAGAATATAAACTTTTCCTAAAGGTTCTGCAGCCTCCCAAGGATAAATACAAACGTTTTCGTACCGATCCGCGAGACTCTACTAAGCCGTCTCATGACTCGCGAGACCTATGTAACTTAGGCTCTGATACCAACTTGTCACGACCCCAAAATACCCCGGTTGTGATGGTGCCTATCATAGTACTAGGCAAGCCAATCCAACATTTAACAACGGTGAATTCTTCTTATAAAAGCATTTTCTAAAACCAATTAAGTCTCAATTTCTCATATGAAATATATAAATCAATGAAAAATGCGAGAATTAGTACAAAATATACCAACACAGCCCAACAATCCGGTGTCACTAGTCAAGAGCCACTAAATACAACCCAATCTGACTGAATAATACATCATAAGTCTAAATAACATAAAACTAAGATAGAAAGGAGGAAAGCAGGGCTACGAACACCGTGCAGCTACCTTGCAGTCTCCGGTAAAGCTCTGAGAGCGCTGGAAGCTCTCGCTCTGATATCCGGGCACCTGGATCTACACACAAGGTGTAGGGAGTAACGTGAGTATGCCAACTTAGTAAGTAACTAAAGTAAATAAGGTCTGAGTGCAGTGACAATCAATTTAAAACCATATAAGAGTTTTCAACAGAAATATCAAGTCAAACCCAATAGTGCCATAGTCAGTTATCTCGTAAAAACTTCAATTTCAATTAAAATACTTTAAAATCATTTATTCAACATTTTTCAATAGAGACTCAGTATAAAAAGAAGAGTGAAAGCAGCAAAAATGTCATAGCGAGCCCCTCGAGCAAGGTATCACTCATAAATATAGCCTCTCGGGCAAGCCTCTCAGTCACTCGGGACTCAGCTCTTGTCAACAGTACTCATACTTAGCACTCCGGCTCAATTATATCTCGTAATAGTAATAATCATAATAACCATTGTGGCGTGCAGCCCGGTCCATAATTTATAGTCGACTACGGTCACTAGGGGTGTACAGACTCCGGAGGGGCTCCTACAGCCCAAGCCTCATATCGCTGCGGCACACAGCCCGATCTAATATATATATCGCTACGGCGTGCAGCCAAATCTATATAAGTATTGTTGCGGCGTGCAACTCGATCCATAATATATATATATATATATATATATATATATATATATATATATATATATAATATTATTGCAGCGTGTAGCCTGATCCATATTATATATATAATCCTCACCATTAGGTTCTCAACCTCTCTCAGTCATTAACCTCACAGTCACTCGGGCATATCAGTGGAAATCAGGGAGCTCAGACCAAACAGTTTTTCATATATTAAGAAGTAAAGTGCTGAAACTGGTTCTAAACAATAAACAGGTAAACTATGACTGAGGATATGCTTTCTTAGAGTGTGGAAAGAAGTAAAAATACCCTTAAGGGTCTAAACAGGTCGACATAAGGCCTTAGACATGGCGTACAACACAAAATATAGTATCAATACCTAAAATACGGAATATCATAAAATTTCAAATTGAATACGCGGCTTAATACCCGCTAGGGACGGACCAATTCACAAATCCTCAACGGTGCATTCCCACACACTCGTCACCTAGCAAGTACGCCACCTTATTTATCAAAACAATACGAAATATCGGGTTTTCATACCCTTATGGACCACAAATGACCACTAAATCCTTCTTCGCGAACACGAATGTGAAGCTTCAGTCCTCAACCTAGCGAACGTGACATCTAGCTCACGAACGCGAAGCACGAACGAACCTGGACCCAGCTGCTCCCATTTACTCTACGCGAACGCGGGAAACTCATCGTGTTCGCGATGACACCTAACCCTTCGCGAACGCAGGACACCCATCGCGAACATGAAGGCCAAATGTCTGACACCCTAACCCTAACCCTTCCTGCCTCACACCCTAACCCTTCGCGAACGCGAGAGCCCACTCGCGAATACGAAGGCCAAATGTCTGCAACACCAACAGTAGATTTTCTGCAACTTTTCCAACATGAATTTAATCCGTTCAACCACCCGAACCTCACCCGAGTCCCTCGGGACCTCAACTAAACATGTCAACATATCCCATAACCTCATTCAAACTTGTTCCAACCTTTTGGAACACTAAAAACAACATCAAAACACCAAATTGACCTCTGATTCAAGCCTAAGAATTCCAAAAGCTTCCAAATTCCGCTTTTGATCAAAAAGTCTATCAATCCTCATCCGAATGACCTGAAATTTTGCACATACGTCATAAATGACACAAAGGAACTACTCCAACTTCTGAAATTCGATTACGACCCCTATATCAAAGTCTCACCTATCAACCGGAAAATGCCAAAATTTCAGTTTCGCCAATTCAGGCCTAAATCAACTCTGGACCTCCAAAACACATTCCGATCATGCTCCTATCTCCCAAATAACCTCCCGAAGCTATTCGAACCATCAGAATTCACATCCGAGCCATTTTTCACATAAGTCAACATCCGGTTGACTTTTCCAACCTAAGCTTACTCAAAAGAGACTAAGTGTCTCATTACTTTCAAAAACCTCTTTGAACCCGAACCAACCAACCTGATATCATATAATACAACTGAACAAGATAATAAGAAGCAGAAATGGGGGAAAAAGGACTAGTAACTCATAAAACAACTGACCATATCGTTACAAGATGGTGGTGGCACAAAGGAAGAAGAAGGATATTGAAGGAAAATATTGAAGAAAAAATAATCTGCTTTGTCTCACGCGGTTAGCACAAATGGTGTATTACACACATTGCCATGTCAGCAATGTGTGTCTATATTGACACAATTTGTCTTCACATAAAGTGTCTAATAGGTACGTACCTTAGCTTAGGTGTCCAAATTAAAAAAATAGCCAAGTTTAGGGGGCTTCCTATCTATTATGCCTTAATTGAACACATAAATATGTATGTCTATTACCCTGCCTATTTACAAGACATACTATTTTATCTTTGCCAACCCGACCTTTCACATTAAAAATGAGTTATTCCACCACTTAGTCTTCACTCTTCACTGAGAATATTCATTAACCCTCCCATTATCTATGTGCAAAAATGTCCTTAAAACACAACACAAAATTCACATGTAGTGATGGCTCCTATCGCAATACTAGGAAAGCTGACATTCACAATAAACCCATGCATTTTAGATTTGGAAGACATAGTAATATAAGTTCAAAAGAAAATCTCATAGATACTGAATGAAAACACCATAATTCAATATAGAATTTTCAAAAACCCTGGTGTCACAAAGTACATGAGTATCTATACAATATTACGGTCTAACAACTGAAATACTATCTAGGAAGAAAGAACAGTATAAACAAATTAAAAGATACAGGAGGATAGTCAAGGTGTGAGGATGTTAAGACAACTACCTCGATAATCTCCGAACTGATAAAGCTCTAGAAATCAGCAACAACCGTGCCCGAAAATATCTCGATTCGCACATAAAGTGTAGAGTGTAGTATGATTACAACCATCTCAATAAGTAACAACCCTAAACTTTGGGCTTAAAGCAGTGACGAGCTCAACCATACAGTCCAAATACATAGTTTAATAGTACAAAAATGATAGGAAATATGACAATAATATCTTAGAGAAAACTCGTGATTTGTTAATACAGTATAGAAAATGTAGACATGCTTTCAGGTTTAACAATTTAAGCTCAATATGGATAAAATATGCCAAGTATGACTGATATGAGGAATATGACATGTCTATATCTATATGTCATTATGCATATCGTATGTGATGCAACACAATGAAAGCCTCATGTACTCACACTCTTAGAGTACTCAATCTAACTGTCTCAATTCTCGCTCATCACAGTCAGTCACTTAGCACTATATGGTACCCGCTGCGGCGTGCAGCCCGATCCAATCATGAATCAATAGAACCTGCGCTCACTGCTGGTATGTCGGACTCTAGAGGGGAGGATCCTGCCCAAGCACTAATAAAACCTAATGCAGCATGCACGCCGATCCCACCATGAATCAATAACACCTGTTGCAGCGTGCATCCCGATCCCATCATGAGTCAATAGTACCCGATGCGGTGTGCATCCTGATCCCATCAATATCACTCACAAACAGGCCCTCTGCCTCACTCAGTCATCAATCTCTCCAATCTCTCGAGCTCACAATACTCATGCCAAGCAGCCTAAATCAATGATATATGTTGTGACAATAAATGATAATAGAGACTGAGATATGATATGCAATGATGAATGCGACTGAGTACATAGCTGTAGATTAAGAAAATAACTCTATAGTAAAGAAGACTTTTGTGGGTCTATTTACCGTGAAAATGGTAACAAGAATTAAATTTGTAAATGGTATTCTAAAAATACGTGATCTATTTTTATGCTAGTTGTTAGGGCAGTTGATGCTAAGAGTATGAAGTTTAACGTTAAGATACAAGCTAAAATGGGGTAGTAATCAAACCGAGGGGCTTGCTATTCGGGCCTTGGTCTTGTCGATGAGGGGCCTCGGGGTCGATATCTGACTTGAGCTCGAGCTATCAGGGATAGTTGGGAATGGGATAACAGTTTGAATATAATTACAGAGGGCTCTTTATGGTGGGTTTCCTTTATATATGAGGAGAAACTGTTTATAGTACAACATACATTAATTATAAAAGCATGGAGATGGGACGGCTCGGCATGACGCCTCGACATAGGCTTTGGGTAGGCCGGCTCTATCAGACTTAGTTGCGTGCCTTGGGAACTCCCCTTTTTGTTCCAGCCTCGATATTCATCTTCTTTGAGTCGGGCCTCAACAAGCCCCGAGGGAGGGAACTCGGTCGCAAATCCACGTCCTTAGCGTCTCGAGGTATTCTTTCGAAGTGGCTTGATAGATGAGAAATTAAGCCTTATGATTTCGCCGCATATAGGGTCCCAATCAGCGATCACATAACACGAATTTCAGGGATTCATACCCTTGGAACTAAGTTTATAAGTGTTGCGTACCTCAAACCGTGCAAATGTCTACTCCAATAAGCCCTTGACTTGCGAGTAGGCCTCTGAACGACTCGAATTTAGTAACAAACAACTCGATACGATCAACACAAGCAATAGAAAACCATTCCATATGATAAAAGTTAAGTTCTTATACAAAAGTCAAAAAGTCAACTAAATAAGTCAACCTCGGGCCCACATCTCGAAATCCAACAAAAGTTTCAAAATCCGAACACCCATTCAACCACAAGTCCAACCATACCAAAATTACTCAAATCCAATTACAACTCAACCTTCAATTCCTCAAATTAAAGCCTAAGAAGTTACTACAAAATTTCCCCCAATTTTTCAACCCAAAAAATTAATTAAATGATAAAAACAATGATATATTCATATAATTTAACCAAATTCGAGTTAGAATCACTTATCCCAATTACTCCTTTGAAAATCACTCCAAGAATCGCCTCAATTCGAGCTCCCAAAATCAAATTATGAAATATGACTCAAACCCTCGTTTTGAATTCTTTTATTCTTCCTAGATGCCCCTTCTTCTTGATCGCTAGAATAGTTTTGCGATTGTGAAGCACAAATTCAAAGGCTGCCCAATTTACTCTACACGAACGCGGAATCCCACTGCAAACGCGATACACTGACTTCCTAAACGTACGCGATCACAAACATCATCACGCGATCGCGAGTAATAAAGTCGCGTGAACCCAGCCTCCTCTTTTACTCTTCATTAACGCAACCTTACCCTCGTGTTCGCGATTCACTGCCTCTCCAATGTACGTGATCGTAGACAATACTTCGCGAATGCATAGAATAAAAATCCTAGCTGCCCAAACAACCCTTCGCGATTGTGATCCTCCTCTCATGATAGCATACAAGGACACCAGCACCAGCAAAATCAGTAGTCTTCTAAGTTCCAAAATATGCCGAACATGATTCAAATCACACCAGAGGCCCTCGGGACCTCAACCAAACATAACAAAAAGTCCCAAAATATGTTACAAACTTAGTCGAGGCCTCAAATCACATCAAATAACATTAAAACATGAACCGCACCCCAATTCAAGCCTAATAAACTTATGAACTTCTAACTTCTATATTTGATGCCAAAACCTATCAAATCAACTCCAATTGACCTCAAATTTTACACACAAGTCATAAATGAACAACAAACCTGTTCTAACTTCCGGAACTAAAATCCGAGCCCGGCAACCACAAAGTCAACTCTCGGTCAAACTTCCCAACTCTCTAAACTTTCATTTTTCCAACGTTTTCCATTTCAAGCCAAATCACCTACGGACCTCCAAATCACTATCTGAACACACTCCTAAGTCCAAAATCACCCTACATAGCTATCAAAACTATCAAAACTCCATTCCTGAGCCATTTACACATAAGTCAACATCCGGTTAACTCTTTCAACTTAGGTTTCCAACTTTGGGTCAAAATGTCCAAATTTATTTTGAAACATCTCGGGAACCAAACCAGCAACCTCGACAAGTCACATAACAACAATCAAGCATAAAATAACTAGTAAATGGGATAACGGGGCTATAACACTCAAAACGTATCACGACCCAAACTGATGGGCCGCGACGGGAACCCGGTGCCTTACTCAACCGACTACACCAATGTAATGTATCTTTCTCACTACATCAACATGGGTAAATGGGCCAGAAGGGCTGTATTTCGTAACAAAAATAAAACATGAGGGAACACTAGACATAAAATTACCCAACCTAATATACTGACGTATACATATGACGTACGAACCTATAAGGTCAAAATAATAACCCGTACACTAAACATAGGCCGACAAGGGCATACAATCTTTTATATACATGGCATATGTCTACAAGACTCTAAGAGCACGTAAACGTCATAAGGTCGGGACAGGGCCCCGACATACCAATCAATACATTTCTAAATCATACTGACGAAATAAGCAACCCCGGAGCAAATGGTGTGCACCAACATCTTCCGTTAAGCTTATAGCCTACATGGAGGACTCTCAACCTATCTATCAAGACCTACGGGCATGAAACACAACATCCCCATGCAAAAGGGACGTCAGTACAAATAATGTACCAAGTATGTAAGGAATGAAAATCAGTAAACAATAGACAAGAGAGAAACATGGAGTAAAATACTCAACATGTATATCTAAATAGCTCTATGCATCATTAATATGTATACTGCCATGCATATGCGTATAAATTTCATGCCATGCATAGGTACATGCATTCATAACATCATCAATCCTCTAAGGGCATCCCATCATATCATCTCGGCCACTGTGGGCAAATCATCAACGTATACCAGCTGATCAAGTGGTGGTGTGTGTATAACACTGTAACCTTTTTCCTTATCCAATATACATAAAAATACATACATATATATATATATATATATATATATATATATATATATATATATATATATATATGCGCGTATATAACGTCATCTAGTCATGGATCAATGTAAATGAATGCAATGCATGAGAAGTACGTCACTAAAATCCCTTGGAATGTCATAAGGACATTATGCCTTTGGTAATATCATGAAGTAAACTTTATCAACTTACGCATTTTCTGAGACCCATGAACGAATGATAGAATAATAAGACATATGTGGAATCAAGAACACATGAACCTCTAATATTTGTATGACTAGAGTCATTTATGAAAGTTGTGCAATTACGTGTTTCATTTATATCGTATGGAGCATAACAAAATAAAGAAGGGATAGCCTTGACATACCTGAACCGATTCTCTTGACAATCCCTCAAATGCATGTCTTTTGTGAAAACACGCAACGACGGATCGAAGTAGGGAAAAATCCGTATGATAATTATAAATCCCGTTGTTATTACACTTTATAACTTCGTATGAAATTTTGTTGAAGCAAAATCGCGTTGCCAATCTATCTTACCTTGTAAAGGATTCATAAGAAATCTTGGTTGAAAATTTCCATCCGTTCATACATGCATAAGCATCTCAATTTTGTGATTTTGAAAGGCCTTTTACATAAGTGGGTGTGGGCACCACATTTTGTATGACTAATTCACGTAATCTCACAAATTTTTCCACCTTGAAGAATTATTTAAGAGTCACTTAATTTGTATTATGTGGCTGCCACGTTGGGGGTTAATCTTTATCGAATAATTTTTCACTTAAGTCCTTAATTAATTTGTTAATCCCCTTTTAACCGATAATTGCCCAATTATCCACATAATTAGGAATTATCTCAAATTACTTAAAATACTACTCACTTTTAATACACTTTATACACCTTACTATTATAGTCATGTGGTACCTTGTGTGGCACTAGTTCATAAATATCGGGTAATATAGCTCGGACCAAATTTTTATCCCAAAATATCAAACTTCAGCGAAACTCATTTTCTTCGATTCTCTTACCCTCTCACCTTCAAAAATTTACTTATCGCTAGTTTGAAATAACATAATATTTGTAACATCAAAATAATCGCATTCCTAAGTTTGATTAACTTACTCGAAACATTAACATCCGAAAATGCGGAATGTAACATCTTATTCCTGAGCTTTCATCAATTCACTTATGGCATACTTTCACGTACGAAAACATGGGGTGTAACGACACGACCGGCTGGGTCATTACATCCTCCCCACAAACGTTCATCTTCGAACCGATCTAGAATCATACTTGGAGTCTCAAATAGGCATGGATATCTGCTTTGTATCTCCCGCTCGGTATCCTAAGTAGCCTCCTTGACTGGCTGACCTCTCCACTGCACCTTCACTGAAGCTATGTTCTTTGACCTCAACTTTCGAACCTACTAACTAAAAAAGGCCACTCCACATCATAGGTTAAATCACCATCCAACTAAACCATGCTGAAGTCCAAAACATGAGACGGATCTCTGACATACTTCCAGAGCATAGAAACATGAAATACTGGATGAAAACATAACAGACTAGGCGGAAATGCAAGCCTATAAGCCACTCTCCAATCTTCTCAAGCACCTCAAACGGTCCATATGAAACCCTGAGTAATAACTTCTCTCTCACCATGTAGGAAACATCACAAACCTTTCGATCAGCGTAGCTTTTTCGTCTAGACTACGCCATGCGAAGCCGATCCTAGATCAACTTAACCTTGTCCAAATCATCCTGAACCAACTCAGTACCCAATAGCCTAGCCTTACCTAGCTCAAACGGACCTATTGGAGACAAACACCGTCTCCCATACAAAGCCTCATAAGGATCCATCTGAATACTCGACTGGTAGATGTTTTTGTAGGCAAACTCTACAAGCAGCAAAAACTAATCCCAAGAACCCCTGAAATCTATCACTCGCGTAGCATATACTCCAATATCTGAATAGTGTGCTCAGACTGTTCATCTATTTGAGGGTGGAATGTTGTATTCAACTTAACCTGTGTGCCTAACTCTCGCTGCACTGCTCTCCAAAATTGTAATGTAAACTACGTGCCCCGATCTAAAATGATGGACACCATCACACCGTGAAGGAGAACTATCTCACGGATGTAGATCTTAGCCAACCCCTCTGAAGAATAAGTAGTCCCAACTGGAATGAAATGCGTGGACTTGGTCAATTGATCCACAATCACCCAAATAACATCAAACCTCCTTGAAGTTTGTGGGTTCCCAACTACGAAATCCATGGTGATATGATCCAATTTCCACTCCAGAATCTCAAGCCTCTGAAGCAATCCGCCAGGTCTCTGATGCTCATACTTCACCTTCTGACAATTTAGGCACCGAGCTACAAACCCCACTATGTCTTTCTTCATCCTCGTCCACCAATTATGCTGCCTCAAGTCCTGATACACCTTTGCGGTACTCGGGTGAATGGAATACCGTGAGATGTGGGCCTCCTCAAGAATAAACTCACGTAGCCCATCCATATTGGGCACGTGAATCTGAACCTACATCCGTGTCACCCCATAATCTCCAATAGTAACATCCTTGGCATCACCGTCCTAAATCGTGTCCTTAAGGACAAGCAAATGAGGATCACATACTGACGCTCTTTGATGTGATCATAAAAGAAAGATTGAGAAATCACAAAAGCTAGAACCTGACTGCGCTCCGAAACATATAATCTCATGGACTGGTTGGCCAAGGCCTGAACATCTGATGCAAGCAGTCTCACCTACCGGAATGAATGCAAGGCTGCCCATACTCACTGTCTTTCCATTCAAGGCATCGGCCACCACATTGGCCTTCCTGGGTTATACAGAATGGTAATATCATAGTCCTTTAGTAGCTCCAACCATCTTAACTGCCTCAAATTTAAATCCTTCTATTTGAACAAGTGTTGGAGACTCTGATGATCCATGAATACCTCACAAAACACACCATACAGATAATGCCTCCAAATCTTCAATGCATGAACGATGGCTGCCAACTCCAAATCATGAATAGGGTAGTTCTTCTCATGAGCTTCAACGACCGCGAAGTATAAGCAATAACTCTACCCTCCTACATCAAGACACACCCAATACTAATCTGAGAAGCATCACAATACACATTATAAAAGCGTAACGCTGAAGGCAAACTAGAACTGAAGGTGTGATCAAGGCAGTCTTGAGCTTTTGAAAGCTCTACTCACACTCATCCGACCACCTGAATATTGCACCCTTCTGGGTCAACCTGGTCAAAGGCACTGCAATGGACAAGAAACCCTCCACAAAGCAACAATAATATACAACCAAGCTGAGAAAGCTCTAAATCTCAGTAGATGAAGACGGTCTAGTCCAACTCTGAACCACCTCTATCTTCTTTGGACCAACCTTAATCTCCTCACTGGACACCACGCGCCCTAAGAACGCAACTGAACTAATCCAAAACTCACACTTGGAGTACTTGGAATAAAGCTTCTCCTTCCTTAACCTATGTAGTACAATCCTCAAGTGTTGGCCATCCTCCTCATGGCTACGTGAGTACTCTAGGATATCATCAATGAATACCAGGACAAACGAATCAAGATATGGCTGAAATACACTGTTCATCAGATGTATGAATGTTGCTGGGGCATTGGCCAGACAAAAGATATCACAAGGAACTCATAGTGACCGTAGCGGGTCTCGAATGCCGTCTTCAGAATATCCGAGTCCCAAATATTCAATTGGTGATACCCAGACCTCAAATCAATCTTAGAGAACACTCTAACCCCTGAAGCTGGTCAAATAAATCATCAATGAGTGGCAAATGATATTTGTTCTTGATTGTAACTTTGTTCAAGTGCCTATAGTCGATGCACATCTGCATAGCACCATCATTCTTCTTCACAAAGAGAACTGGTGCTCCCCCAAGGCGACACACTAGGCCGAATAAACCCCTTATCAAGGAGCTCCTGAAGGTACTCTTTCAATTGCTTCAACTCTTCTGGTGCCATGCAATACAGAGGAATAGAAATGGGCTGAGAGCCCGACAACAAGTCAATACCAAAATCAATATCCTTGTCGGGTAGCATGCCATATAGGTCTGTAAGAAACACATCCAGAAAGTCTCGCGCTAACGGAATAGAATTAATAGTAGGAGTATCAGTAACAATGTCCCTGACAAAGGCCAAATACTATAGAAACTCCTTCCCAACCATCCGTTGGGCCTTTAGATAAGAAATCACCTTACTGGGAACATAATCTAGAGAACCTCTACACTGGATCCTTGGAAACCCCGGCATTGCCAACGTCACGGTCTTAGCGTGGTAATTCAGAATAGCATGACATGGAGACAACAAATCCATATCCAATATCACGTCAAAATCAACAATACTAAGCAATAAGAGATCAACTCTAATCTCAAATCCCCCAATAGTCACTACATACGATCGATACACAATCCACAACAATAGTATCACCCACCGACAGAGATACATGAAAGGTGAAACTAAGGACTCACAAGGCATATCCAAATAAAGAGCAAAATATGATGATACATACGAATAAGTAGAATCGGGGTCAAATAATACAAAGGCATCCTTGTGGAATACTAAGACAAAACCTGTGATCACTATTTTCGAAGCAACAGCCTCTGGCCTAGTGGGAATAGCATAGAATCAAGTCTAATTGCCACCTAATCTGCCTTCCCCTCTAGGTCAACCTCTAGCTGCCAAAGCCCCTCTTTGAGCTGGCTGCGCAGGTGGTGAAGTAACTAGCGCGGAAGTCGCGAGCTGACTCCTCTACTGAACTAAACCTGCCAAAAGGTAGGGACAATGGCTCTTCATGTGACCAAGCTTTCCAAACTCAAAGTAACCCCACTCTTTCAATGGCGGCAAGTATTGAAGTGGACCCCCGAGAACCAAAGTAACTACTAGAGGGGCCTGGAATAAATGAACCATGTACTGATGGAGCACCAGATAAACTCTGGGCTGGGAGAGCATTGAGAGATGACTGACTCAGGAAAGTATTGTATGAACCATGGTTGGCTGATGCGCCACGATATACTAGACAAGCCATTTGAGCGGGGCTATAACAACAACCCCTACTATGGTAGGACTGACCCCCCATAAGAAATACCACTAAAACAACCCGAACCACGAGGCCTCTTGGCCTTCCCTATCCTCACACTCTTGATTATGGACCATCTCTAGTTGCCTAGCAATATCAACAACCTCGTCGAACATAGCACCTAATACATTCTCTCGAGTCATAACAAAGTGCAGTCCATTGCTAAGGCCATCAATGAACCTCCTAATCCCCTCTCTCTCTAGGAACCAACCAGACCGCGTGACGAGCCAACTCTGAAAATCTTATGTCCTACTAGGTCACAGACATGCCCTCCTGGTGTAGCTGCTCAAACGGTCTACACAACTCCTCCCTACGGGTCGGTGGCACAAACTTCTCCAAAAAGAGAATGGAGAAATCGTGTCATGAAAATGGTGAAGCACCGGCAAGCCTACCCCGCTCATAGGTCTCCCACCATCTGAAGGCTGCCCCCATCAACTGAAAAGTAGTAAATGAGACCCCACTAGTCTCCAGAATACATGCCGTACGAAGAATCCACCGGCACCTATCGAAGAAATCCTAAGCATCCTCTAACACAGCCCCACTAAATAATGGAGGCTTGAGCCTCCCAAACCTGTCTAGTGTTTTTTGCTCCTCATCACTCATAACGTGACCCACTTGGGCTGGCAGTACCCCCAATGTTTGAAGTCCTTACACAACCTGCTCTGGAGTACGGGCAGCGAGAGTCTGAGCACCTTCCCCGGCCTGAGAAGTGGCTGGTGTGCCCTGAACTGAAACCGATTGAGCAAGGCTAGTGCAAATAGTCAATATTTGGGCAAAAGCCTCCTGAAGGCCTAGAATCACAATGGGCACAACTGGTGCCTGAGCTAGCCCGACCAGCTCAACAACGTTTGGAATCTGCTCCTGACCTAGAATAACTAGTGGGTCTACATGTGCTGCTCTAGCTGTTGTATGAGCTACACCTCGGCCTCGGCCTCTACCTCGGCACTGGCCTCTCGTGGCCCTAGTTGGTGGTATAGTTGCCATCTGCCCGATACGGTAGCATGTGTCCTCACCATCTGTGAGAAAATAGAATAACAGAAGTTTAGTTCCCAGAATCAACAAATTCACACGACAAGAATACAAGAAAGTGATGTTTTCCTAAGGTTTGGCAATCTCTCGAAGATAAGTACACATGTCTCTGTACCGATATGTAAGACTCTACTAAACCTGCTCATGACCCGTGAGACCTATCTAACCTAGTTATGATACCAACTTGTCACGACCCAAAACTTACATGATGTGATGTCGCCTACCATAATACAAGGCAAGTTGACATTCAAAATAAACCCACGCATTTTAAATTTGGAAAACATAGTAATATAAGTTCGAAAGAAAATCTCATAAATACTAAATAAAAACACTATAATTCAATAAAGAATTTCCAAATTCGGGTGTCATTGAGTGCATGAGTATCTACACAATATCACAATCTGACAACTGAAACACTGTCTAGGAAGGAAGAACAGTATAAACAAAATTAAAAGATAGAGGAGGAGAGTCAATGTTTGCGGACGCCAAGACAGCTACCTCAATAATCTCTAAACTGATAAAGCTCCAGAAATCATCAGCAACCATGCTCGGAATTACCTGGATCTGCACATGAGGTGCAAATTTTAGTATGAGTACAACCAACTCAATAAGTAACAAGCCTAACCTTTTGGGCTGAAAGCAGTGACGAGCTAAACCAATACAGTCCAAATATAGAGTTTAAAAGTATGGAAATGACAGGAAATAGGACCATAATATCTCAGAGAAAGCTCGTGATCTGTTAGTACACAGTACAGGAAATGTAGACATGCTTTCATGTTTAACAATTTAAGCTCAATTATGAATAAAATATGCCTAGTATGACTGACATGAGGAATATGACATCTCCATGTCTATATGCCAATATGCATATCTTATGTGATGCAACATAGGGAAAGCCTCATGTACTTACATTCTCAGAGTACTCAACATGACTGTCTCAATTCTCACTCATCACACTCAGTTACTCAGCATTGCATGGTACCCGTTGTGGCATGTAGCCCGGTTCCATCATGAATCAATAGAACCTGATCTCACTGCTGGTATGTCAAACTCTGGAGGGGCAGATCCAGTCCAATTGCTAATAAAACCTGTTGCAGCGCACAACCTGATTCCATCATGAATCAATAATACCTGCTGCGACGTGTATACCGATCCCATCATGAGTCAATAGTACCCACTATGGCATGCAGCCCGATCCCATCAATATCACTCACAAACAGACCCTAGGTCTTACTCAGTCATCAATCTTTCCAGTCTCTTGGTCTCACAACACTCATGCCAAGCAGCCAAAATCAATGATATATGATATGACAATAAATGATAACAGAGACTGACATAGGATATGCAATGATGAACGCGACTGAGTATATAGCTGCAAATTAAGCAAATAACTCCACATCAAAGAACGACAGTTGCGGGTCCCAATAGTACCAGCACATAGCCTAAACATGATTTCTAACACAAATTACAACTCAAGTGCTCTAATACATATTGTACAGTAATAATACTCAGATAAGGTGACTACTCAGTCCCATGAAATCGACAAAGTCATAGTTACCACGGCCCGTCACATAGCATGTGCTCACCTCAACACCGATCACATAACACAAAATTCAGGGATTCATACCCTCAAAACTATGTTTTGAAGTGTTACTTACTTTAAACCATACAAATCACTACTCCAATAAGCCCTTGCCTTGCGAATCGACCTCCAAATGACTCGAATCTAGTGACAAACAACTCGATACGAGCTATAGGAATCAATTCCATATGATAAAGCTAAGGTCTTAAACAAAAGTCAAAAAGTCAACCCCGGGCCCACATCTGGAAATCAACAAAAGTTACAAAATCCGAATACCCATTCCAACACAAGTCTAACCGTACAAAAATTAGTCAAATACAATCAAAACTCGACCTTCAAATCCTCAAATTAAAGCCTAAGAAGTTTCTACAAATTTCCACCCAATTTTTCAACCCAAAACACTAATTAAATGATGAAAACAATGATATATTCAAGTAATCTAACCAAATCCGAGTTAGAATCACTTATCCCAATCGCTCCCTTGAAAACCTCTCCAAGAATCGCCTCAATCCGAGCTCCCAAAATACATTATGAAATATGACTCAAACCCTCGTTTTGAATTCTTTTATTCTGCCCAGGCGTCCCTTCTTCGCGATCGCGGGAAAAGCTTCGCGATTGCGAAGCACAAATTCGCAGGCTGCCCAATTTACTCTATAAGAATGCAGCATCCTACATGCAAACGCGATACATTGACTTCCCAAACCTACGTGATTGCAAACATCATCACGTGATCGCGAATAACAAATTGGCATGAATCCAACCTCCTCTTTTACTGTTCGCGAACGCGACCTTACCCACACATTTACGATTCACTGCCTCTCCAACGTACACGATCGCAGACACTACTCCGTGAACACATAAAACAAAAATCCCAGTTGTCCCAACAACACTTCGCGATCGCGATCTCGTACAAGGACACCAACACCAGCAAAATCAGCAGTCTTCCAAGTTCCAAAACGCGCCAAACATGATCAGAATCACACCCGAGACCCCAGGGACATCAACCAAATATACCAACAAGTCCTAAAACATGATATGAACTTTGTCAAATTCTCAAATCACATCAAACTACATCAAAAATATGAATCGCACCCCAATTCAAGCATAATGAACTTCTAACTTCTACATTCGATGCCGAAACATATCAAATCAACTCTGATAGATCTCAAATGTTGTACACAAGTCATAAATGATACAACGAACATGTTCCAATATCCAGAAACAAATTCAATCCCGGTAACCATAAAGTCAACTTTCGTTAAACTTCATAACTCTCCAAACTTTCATTTTTCCAACTTTTGTCATTTCAAGCCAAAATCATCCACGGGCCTCCAAATCACTATCTAGACACACTCTTAAGTCCAAAATCACCCTACAGAGCTATCGAAACTGTCAAAACTTCGTTCCAGATCCATTTGTACATAAGTCAATATTCGATCAACTCTCAACTTAGGCTTCCAACCTTGGGACTAAGTGTCCCAGTTCATTCCGAAACATCCCTGGAACCAAACCAACCACCCTGGCAAGTCATATAACAACAATCGAGCATACAATAAACAGTAACTGGGAGAACGAAGCTATAACACTCAAAACGACCGGTCAGATCATTATAATCACTTATTATTGCTATATCCTCAGTCCCAATTTATGTGGCAGAGTTTAGATTTTGAGAGTCAAACTTTTTAATTCTGACCGTTAATTTGGATATAGAATCTTTAAATTTTTTGAAATAAAATTTATATATTTAGAAACTATATAACTAGTACTATAAGTGCAATAATTAATAATTCAAAATGTCTAAAAGGGATATAAAATTTACAACAAAACAATTCGTTTAACTTTCGAAATCCGAACTCAACCACGTAAATTGAGACGATGAAGTATTAAGTATCAATATTTTGACAGGCTTGATATTCTAAGCTGACTAATAGATAGTCAATCATGACTTGCAGTGTAATACAATTGATAATACTCGAAACCATTGACTTATGGGGAAAAGTTGTTTATTAGTTTGGGAAGTACTAAATGGCTAGAATGACGTGGCGAAAAAATTGACAGAAAAAGTAAAAATTTGCTTAAGCGCTTACAGTTCAAAAAATATTTACTAACTGCTACACGGTCCCTAAAAATATATTAATAACCTGCTAAGCGTGCTTAGGAGATTTAACCTTCCAATACCTTGAACCAATAACTCCATCATGTATTTACCTACCTTCATACATCCTATACATATACACTAAGTTTTCACCTAGAAATATCATACATATGGTCAAATATACATAAATATTATATGTATAAACTAGTTTTCCTTTAAAAAAGATGTATAGATGTAACCTTCATATAAATACCAATACTAGCACTCTACCTCACATCACATCAACTCTCTACATCCTCTACATCTATTATCTATTTTCACCTAAAAATCGAACCAAAATGACCGAGATGAGCAAATTAGGAATGTGTTATAATAATGAAAATAAAAATGAATAGATTAATATTGATATCTAAACACACTTGATTAATGAAAATGAAACTAATAAGATTAATATTGACTCGGAGAACAATTCCAGTGTCGGCATAGATTATACTAAAGAGAAAATATTAACAGGCCCGATTTCTGGCTAGTATTTCAGATTTGTTCAGTCATTATTTAATTTTGATAAAAAACATTCAAGAACAAGAGACTTTTGTGTTGAAAAGAACATGCTCTGATGCGTATATTTTACTAGTTTATGACAACTCTAGAAAACCAACTAAGCAATAATTCACCAAGAGGATTTGATGCGAAGCTAGAGTTAATGCCCTTAAGAAGCCAGATTTTATGGGTTGTGACTAAGATAGAGAACATATTCATTCATTGGACCCTAGCCTATTGTGGTTGATGGCTGGACACAAATCTATTATTAGTGGAGAGGACTCTTGAAGCTAATGATAGAGTTGGCTTAAGAGTTTTCAAGAACATGAGACTTTTGGAGGTTCGATGTGACGACCCGGCCAATCGTCTCATGGGTTACCGCTCTGTTTTCCCTATTTTTGCTTCTTTATGCTTCCTTATCAGTGGTTTGTGGTATCAGGTTGGTTGGATCGAATCCAGAAGGAATTTAGGTAAGGTTTGAAACATGTAGTATCTTTTAAGGAAGTTTAAGTTGAAAAAAAAAGTCAATCAGATGTTGACTTATGTGTTAGAGGGATTGGATGTGAGTTCCGATGGTTTAGTTAGCTTCGGAAGATGATTTGTGGCTTAGGATCGCGATCAGAATGAATTTTGGAGGTTTGGAGTAGATTTAGGCTTGAAATGGCAAAGTTGATATTTTGGCAATTTCTTGTTGGTAGGCGATATTTTCATATATGGGTCAGAATGGAATTCCGAGAGTTTCAGTAGCTTTGTCGTGTTATTTGGGATCTGTGTGTAAAATTTCAGGTTATTTGGACGTGGTTTGGTTGGGTTTTTTATCAAAAGCAGAATTCAGATGATTTTTGAAACTTAGGCTTGAATCCGATGTGTTTTTGGTGATTTAATGTTGTTTGAGGTATTTTGGTGGTTGGAACAAGTTTGAATAAGGTATTGGAATATGTTTGTGCTTTTGGTTGAGGTCCCGGGGGCCTCGGGGTGATTTCGGGTTGTTAGCGGAGAAGTTGAGATGTTATTGCAGGTGCTGAACTTTGCTACGTCTGGTGTTTGGGGACCGCAGGTGTGGTGCCGCACGTACGGATGGGGAGCCACAGAAGCAGATTTGAGAGGAAGAGGCAGGAACCGCAGATGCGGTAATTGGACCGCACTTGCGGAGTCACAGGTGCGTAGATTGGATCGCAGATGCGGAATTGGTCCGCTAAGTGATTTCCGCAGAAGCGGAAGATAGACTGCATATACGGTACCACAGAACCGGCAAAGGTGCTGCAGATGTAGAACAACTGGGTAGAAGGTATAAAAAGGGTCCTTTGCAAATTATGGGTTTATTTCACCATTTTTTACTTCGGCTTGAGAGCTCTTTGGGCGATTTGAAAGAGGGATTTCAAGAGAACTTCGTTGAGGTAAGGAATTTGGAACTAAAACTCGTTCCTATGCTATTATTTCATGGATTAGAGCTAGAAATTGTGGATATCAAAGGTTAAAATTTGGGAAACTAGTGCTTGGAAACTTAGGCCTTTAATTGTTGATTTGAAGGACCATTTGAGGTCGGATTTGAGAACTTTTGATATTTATGAACTCGTGGGGAGATAAGGAACCTATTGATGTAAAATTTATCGAATTTCGAGACATGGGCCCAGGGGTTGGGTTTGGCCAATTTCGGGATTTTTGGTATTTTTCAATTCTTTTCGCTTGGGCTTCGTTCCCTTAGCATATTTTGTCGCCGTGATTCTGATTTTGGATAGATTCGACGCGAGTGGAGTCCAATTTGAGGGGCAAAGGCATTTTAGAGTAGTATTTTCACCGGTTTGAGGTAAGTAACCATTGTAAATCGAGAACCGTCAGTACAAAACCCCGATATTTGACTTGTTTTGATAAACACGGTGACGCACATGCTAGGTGACGAGCATGTGGGCGTGCACCGGTAGGGATTGTGACTTGGTCCGTCCCGTAGAAACTATTAAGCCGCGTATTTGATTTGGAAATATTATGTTATTCCATATTTTGGATATTTATACTGTATTATGGGTTGTATGCCCTGTTTGAGGCCTTGTGCCGACCTGTAGAAACTCTTAGGGCATTTTGACTATTGTTCCTCACTTTTCTTGCTAGAAGCAAATCCTCAGTCATGTTTTACCTACTTAAATGTTTAAAACTGATTTTATTACTCTACTCCCAATTCTGAGGACTTTTTGGGCTGAGTTCCTTAATTTCCATTGTTGTGCCCGAGAGGCTGTGAAGTTAAATACCGAGAGTGGTTGAGAAACCAATTGTGAGGATAATTATATATATTTAAGTTATGGATCGGGTTGCACGCCGCAGCAATAATTATATGGATCGGGCTGCACGCCGCAGTGATATATATATATATTAGATCGGCTGCACGCCGCAGCGATATGACGCTTGGGCTGTAGGAGACCCTCCGGAGTCTGTACACCCCCAGTGAGCATAGTCGACTATAAATTACGGATCGGGCTGCACATCGCAGTAGTTCTATGATTTCTATTATTATGAGATACTAATGAGCCGAGTGCTGAGAGTGAGTATTGTATGACGAGAGTCAAGTCACGAGTGACTGAAAGGCTGCCCGAGGGGCCATATTTTGAGTGATTCCTGCCTGAGAGGCCTTATTATGATGTTTTTACTAATTTCACTCTTCTTTTAAATAAGCCTCTGTTTGATATACCACTAAGTATTTGATTCCAAATGTTTAAACTGGAAATGTGATTTTATGACGAAAACTGAATTTAAAATGTAAAGATGACCTGATATTCTGTTGATTATCCAGTTATGTATTTTTGAACTGCTCATCACTGCTTTCAATGCTTATTTACTCTAGTTACTTACTGAGTTGGCGTACTGAAATTACTCCCTACACCTTGTGTGCAGATCTAGGTGCCCGAGCGGCCGGGTGAGGGCTTTCAGCTGTTTAGTATTTGACGGAGACTTTGAGGTAGCTGCATGGCGTCCGTAGCCTTGTTCTCCCCCTCCCATCTTATTATTTTTCCGCATTTTTTAAACTATTGATGTATTAGGTATTCAGACATGTATTAGAGGCTCTAGACTCATGATACCAGATTGTTGGGGTTGTGTAGTTATTGTTATTTTGACCTTCCGCATATTTCTGCTGTTTTAACGCTTATAATGACTTCAGTATTTAAAACTTGTGTTAGAGAATGGCTTAATGTTAAAGGAAAATGGGTCGTGGTTAGTTGATTGGTTGGCTTGCCTAGTAATATGATAGGCGCCATCAATACCAGTATTTGGGGTCATGACAAGTTGGTATTAGAGCCTAGGTTACATTGGTCTCGCGAGTCATGAGCCGATTTAGTAGAATCTCGCAGATCGGTACGGAGACGTCTGTATTTATCCTCGAGAGGCTACAGAACCTTTAGGAAAAGCTTCATATTCTTGAAATTCTTGTTGTCCGAACTTGTTGTTCCGAGTACTAAACTTCTGTTATTCCATTCTCTCACAGATGGTGAGGACATGTGCTACCGGGCGGGGTGGACGACCATCAGTTCCACTAGCTGGAGCCACCAGAGGCCAAGGTCGCGGTCAAGGCCGTGGTAGGGGCGGAGCAGCTAGAGCAGCACCGGTAGATCCATCAGCTGCCCCAGTTCCCAATCAGGTCCCAGTAGTGGATGTTACAACAGCACCAGCCCAGGCACCAGTTGTGCCTATTGTGATTCCAGGCCTTCATGAGGCTTTAGATCAGATCTTATCAGTGTGTACCGGTTTGGCTCAGGCGGTTTCAGTTACTACGGCCGCAGCTACTTCTCAGGTAGGGGGAGGCACCCAGACTCCCGTTGCTCGCACACCTGAGCAGGTTGTACCGGGATTCCAGACAGCAGGGGCACCTCCAGCCGGTTGCACCAGCTCAGGAGTTTGTAGTACTAGTTATGTCAGACGACGAGCATCGTCGACTTGAGACATTTGGTAGACTCAAGCCCCCGACATTCAGCGGTGCAGAGGGCAAGGATGCCCAGGGTTTCTTGGATAAGTGCCAGAGGATGCTTCGTATAGCAGGGATTCTTGAGACCAGTGGTGTGGCATTTACTACCTTTCAGTTTTCTTTGGCTGCTTTCACTTGGTGATAGCCGTATGAGAGGCGTAGGCCTGTTGGTGCAGTGCCCCATACTTGGCAGCAGTTCTTTGTTCTCTTCCTAGAGAAGCATGTACCATAGTCGCGCCGAGAGGAGCTACACAGGCAGTTTGAGCAGCTGCATTAGGGGGAGATGATGGTGACGCAGTATGAGATGCGATTCTCTGAGTTAGCCCGTCATGCAGTTTAGATGGTTCCCACAGATTGAGAGAGGATCAGGAGTTTTGTTGATGTCCTCACGTACCAGCTTCAGAATCACATGACTAGGGAGGGGGTGACAGGTGCTACCTTCGAGGAGGTTGTTGATATCGCCAGTGAGATTGAGACGGTTTGCTAGCAGGAGCAAGAGGAGAGGGAGGCCAAGAGGCCTCAAAGATCTAGTAGCTTTAGCAGTGCTCCTTCGAGAGGTCAGTTCCAGTAGGGTAGAGGTCGTTCATTCAGGCAGGCTCATTCAGCTCGCCCAGGTTATCGTGGAGCATCATTAGGTCATGGCTTTCATAGTTCTCATTAGGGCCACTCATCACTTAGTGCCCTTCCAGCTCAGAGCTCATCTTGTTCTCCATCTATCCAGGGTTCTTCCATGCTAGGTCCTTTTACTGGTCATTTCGGTGCCAGGGGTTCCCTTCAGTCCCCATCTCCAGCACCGGGGAGTTTTTATGAGTGTGGAGAGTTTGGACATATGAGGAGGTAGTGTCCTCGTCTTCATGATGGTCAGTCTCAGCAGAGGGGTCAGCCCTCGACTTCTGCTCCAATTATTTCATCACCAACCTAGCCATCTAGGGGTGGAGGTCAGGCAGCTAAGGGCCGCTCTAGAGGGGGAGGTCGATCAGGTAGTGGACGGGCTCGTTTCTATGCCCTTCCAAGCAGACCAGATGCTGCAGCTTCAGATGCCGTGATTTTAGGTATTGTTTCAGTCTGCCACAGAGATGCCTCTGTATTATTTGACCCCGGTTCCACCTTTTCTTATGTGTCATCATACTTGCCCATTATTTGGATATGCCTTATGAGTCTATTGTTTCACCTGTTCATGTATCTACTCCGGTGGGCGATACTATTGTTGTAGGCTGTGTGTATCGGTCGTGTGTGGTGACTATTGGGGGTGTGGAGACCCGAGTGGATCTTTTACTATTATGTATGGTGGACTTCGATATCATTTTGGGCATGGATTGGCTATCGTTGTGTCGTGTTATTCTAGACTGTCATGCTAAGACAGTTATATTGGCTATACTGTGTGTGCCATAGATTGAGTGGCGTGCCTTGAACGATTATGTACCCAGCAGAGTGGTCTCATTCTGGAAGGCCCAGCGTATGGTTGGGAAGGGATGCCTTTCGTATCTAGCCTTCGTGAGAGATGTTGGAGCTGAGGCTCCCAGTATTGATTCTGTCCCAATTGTGAGGGATTTTCCAGATATGTTTCCTACAGACCTGCAGGGCATGCCACCGGATAGGGATATTGATTTCGGTATTGATCTGGTGCCTGGCACTCAGTACGAGATCCAAGGGCCCTCCACCTCCTCCTCCTCCGAGTCCTATCCGGAACATGAACAAAGGTAGAATGGGAGATTCAAGCGCATGAAAGGAAATTGAAAGAATTGAGATTCCTCAGGGTACCCCGGCTACTAAGGAAACTCTGCCCAACTTGAGCAGAAACTGTTGAAGTTCCAAGAAGAACTGGATCAAGTTCGGAACTTGGCAAATTTAACATTCACTCTCACCGCTCCTGATGTCAACTTTCCAAATGCTCAAAATCCCGCACCTCCACAGAACACCCCACAACCACAGATGCAACCCGCTCATGCTCAACACTGCAACACATGCCACACTCCACTACTCATTCCTGAACCACTGAACACCACAAACAACCACCCCCAAAACACTCCCATCTACGTAGATATCATACCTCAATACACTCAACCAATCTCAAGTGCACCTGAGTCTGATGACAAGGACTCTCTTATAAGAAACTTGGTAGCAGAACTCAAGAAGCTGACCAGCCGAGTCCAGGGCATGGAAGGAAACAAAGGCATAGAGGGGCTGAATTATGAGGACCTCTGCATTCAGCCAGACGTTGAACTTCCGGAGGATACAAACCTCCCAAGTTCGAAATGTTCGATGGCACGGGAGATCCCAGAGTCCATTTGAGGACATATTGTGATAAGTTGGTCAGAGTCGGAAGGAATGAGAAAATCCGTATGAAACTCTTCATGAGAAGCCTGAAGGGGGATGCTTTATCCTGGTACATCAGTCAAGAACCCAAGAAATGTACAAGCTAGGTAGGTATGGCATCGGATTTCATGGATAGGTTCTGATTCAATACAGAGAATGCACCGGATGTATTCTACATCCAGAATCTGAAGAAGAAGCCTATCGAGACATTCCGCGAGTATGCTACTCGTTGGAGGTCAGAGGCATCTAAGGTCAGATCGTCCTTAGAAGAAGAACAAATGAACAGATTCTTGGTTCGGGCTCAGGACCCACAATATTATGAGAGGTTGATGTTGATCGAGGGCTAGAAATTCTCCGGTATCATCAAGCTGGGAGAAAGAATTGAGGAAGACATTAAGAATGGTATGGTTACTAATCTTGAAGCATTGCAGGCCACCAACAAGGCTTTACAGTCTGGTGGAACGTCCAAGAAGAAGGATGTCAATGCCGTGATGGTCGCATAGGGAGCCAAATCACCATTAGAATACCACACTTACCCGTCACCTCCACTTACATATCAGCCTATCCCGAATTACCAAGCACCCGCACCCTCTCACCAAAATCCACCACCCATTTACCAATCATCTCCACCTCCCGCATATCAACCCACTTCACCAAGATACTCTCAACCTGCACCCGTTTACCAAGTCTATAATGCCCAACCCTCTCACTACCAATCACCTCCCACTCGCCAAAATTTCCCTAGACCCAGACCAAATTTTGACCGCAGACCTCCCAAACAATATACAACCATCGCTGAGCCAATTGACCAGCTGTATGAGAAGCTTAGAGCTGCTGGTTACGTATCCCCTATCCCTGCCATAACTCCAGAAAATCCTTCCCAGTGGGTCAACCCTAATAAGACCTGTGCGTACCACTCCGGCATGAAAGGTCACACCATTAACGAATACCGCTCGTTGAAGGACAAGATTCAAACTTTGATCAACAATAAGGTTATCGTAGCAAAGGAGCCTGCTCCTAATGTCCGCAACAACCCTCTGCCTGATCACAGAGGTGGGGACATTCACATGATCGAGATCGAAGATGACTGGGACCCCAAGGGATCGCTAGGACTGGTTGCTGAGGATTATGAGCCAAAGAAACCGACAGTCACACTTAACCCGATTGTTGTGCAGAACCAGCCCTCCAGGGGCGATTAAGTAAACATGTCTATACCTCTCGAATTTGAAGCACCTTCTTCTGCGAAGGTGGCCAGGCCAATTGAGGTTGAGTTTGGGGCTCCAAAGGCACCTGTACCCTTTGAAGTTGTTGTGTTACCACCGAGGGTACCCATTCCTATAGCAATGTCATACATAACACCGTTCCACTCAAATGCCATACCATGGGATTACACAGCTGAAGAAAGGAGGAAAGGAAACACCAAGACGGGAGAAGCAATTGCTGCGCAGGGTATGACCAGAACAGGTAGGGTTTACACTCCAGAGCACCTAGCTGAGTCCAGTAAGCAAGCCTCGGGACGGACTACTGAAACTGGTCCCGATGATCTTTGGAGGAAAATACAAGCTAAGGAGTATTCGGTCGTTGAGCAGTTTAACAAAACACCAGCACAGATCTCCATCCTAACTCTTCTACAGAGCTCTAACGCACACAAAAATGCCTTGATGAAGATATTGAGCGAAGCTTATGTGCCCAGCAACATAACTGGGGGCGAAATGGCAAATATGGTAGGACAAATACTGGAAAGCCACAAAATCACCTTCCACGAAGATGAGCTGCCACCGGAAGGACTAAGTCACAACATGGCCCTACACATCACCGTGCAATGCGAGGATTACTTCGTCACTAGAGTCTTCATCGATGGAGGCTCCAGCCTCAAAATCTGTCCGTTGATAACTCTTAGAACATTGGGAAAGAGCCTACACGAGATCAAAAAGGGGGCCATCAATGTTAAAGCCTTCGATGGGTCCCAAAGGTCTACTATCAGAGAGATCAGCCTATGCTTGCAAATGGGGCTAACCTGGTTCGACGTTGACTTTCAAGTGATAGATGTCCCAGCATCCTACAATTTGCTGTTGGGACGACCATGGATCCATGCCGCTGGAGCTGTAGCATCGACCCTACATCAGACAGTGAAGTTCGAATAATCACCAAGAGGTGATCGTTTATGGCAATGGTAGCAACCCCATATATAGTCGCCATACCATCCCGATGATTGGAGGCAGAAGAAGAATAAGCGGAGAAACATACCACCACATTGAAAGAGTCAATGCTGTAGACAAAGATAAATGGTGGGATAACAAGATTGACAGTATCCTGAATTGGTGTGGATACGAACCTGGAAAGGGACTCAGCAAAAACCTCCAGGGAATCGCCAAACCCATCAAGCTGAAGAAACATGGCACTACATTTGGTTTGGGGTATGAGTACACTTAGGAGGAGTTCAATCACTGGCCACCATGGCGCGGTCCCTACCACCCACTGGAGCATCTGATACCTCACCTGGAGCAGACTTTCCAGCCGGCAGATACTATATATGGGTCGGAGGAAGATGAAGCATTGGCAGCCGTGAAGAATCTATTCCTAGAGGATGATGATATGGACTGTTGTGTTATTTTCGAGGAGGAAGGGGAGGAAGGCCCTTCTATACAAGTTATGAACCGAGGAGAGCGCCTCAGCAATTGGTCAATCAGAACCACCAGGACCCGGAAAGCTTCAGGGTAGCAAGGCTAAACAAAAGCACCATGCATCACATTTTACTTTTTTACTAGCTGATTTTATTTCCACATTGTCTTTAATTCTGAAAAGAGCTCTGATACTCAAAACAATTACGAATTTAATCGAAGCATTTTAGTTTATTATATATCTCGCTCTTATTATTTTTCTATCATTCACTTTATTTTACACAACATTACTATTACTTGCCTTGATGATGAACCAACAATTGTGACTTGCAACGAGACAACGCAACAAATGGATACGGACTCAGAAGAGGATGATATACCAGAAGAGGTCGTTAGAGGAGTTGAGAATTTTGAAAATAGGCCTAAGTCTAACTTGGATGAAACTGAGGTCGTTAATCTGGGAGATGCAGAGAATGTCAAAGAAACGCGCATCAGTGTTCACCTGTCACCATCAGAAAAGAAAGAGTACACGGAGTTTCTAAAGGAATATGAAGACATATTCGCCTGGTCATATGATGATATGACTGGTCTCAGCACATCCATTATAGCTCACAAACTGCCAACATCCCCGCCGAGGTAGACATTCCCTCCTTAAGGATCATACAAGAAGTAGAGTTGGATGATGCAGAATGGGTAAAAGGTCGCTACGAGCAGTTAGCCCTTATAGATGGGAAAAGGATGAATACGGTTTGCCACGGTCAGTTGTATTAGAACAGAATGTCCAGAGCCTTCAACAAAAGGGTTAAGCCAAGGAAGTTTACACCGGGGCAGCTGGTGTTGAAGAAAATATTCCCACATCAAGATGAAGCCAAGGGGAATTTCTCTCCTAATTGGCAGGGTCCGTACATGGTTCACCGGGTTCTAACTGGACAAGCCCTTATTCTTGCAGAGATGGATGGAGAAGTCTAGCTGAATCCAATCAATTTAGATGCAGTGAAATGATATTATGTGTAACCACTTATGATTCCCTTAATGATGTAATTTGAACTATGCCTGACCTGATTCCTATTTATGAGGGGATACGTAGGTAGCCCTATGGGTTCGGTCATAATTTAAAAAAATTCCATTTTTACTCGCTATTGGAACTGGGGCAGAATTTTGAGGAGGACCCTCAAAATTCCAAAGTTAATTTCAGTCCATGCATCGCTAGAAGCGCCAGCCTGGTAAACTGGGATAGAATTTTGAGAAGGACCCTCAAAATTCCGAAGATGATTTATTTTTAGTCAGTCAGCACAGCTGTCAGAGATGTCCGCTCAGCAAACTGGGGCAGAATTTTGAGGAGGATCCTCGAAATTTAGGAGCGAAAGAGGTTGTAATGTCTTGAACCACGTCACAATCGTTGGTTCATCTAAAGAAAGTTATTTTCGATCATATACTTATGCTATATTTACTAAAGCATGCATAACTATTATCCGAATTGATGTTGTTTAGCGAAGCTACCCCAATGACATACAACGTCAAGAGCCCGGGGAAGACGAACTAACCTTTACCCTCACAGAACTCACGATTTTCTTTGGATACAGGCACTCGACTTGCAATATCGTCAGGTATATTTATGCATGCATACCTTCCCAAGAATGCAACTTCTCAGAATCATCACTTGCCCGCAATTGCTATCCGTACACAATCTCCCCAACAGTCATATTGTCATAATCAGCTCTCAGCTAAGAGATCTTACTACTAATCATCCTTTTACATTCTTACACTGCATAAGGCTACCTTTCTGCCTTCCGAGGTTAAGCTCTACCTCCATCTGCATTTCTCTGCATTGCATAAGGCTACATTTCTGCCTTCCGAGGTTAAGCTCTACCTCTATCTGCATTTCTCTGCATTGCATAAGGCTACCTTTCTGCCTTCCGAGGTTAAGCTCTACCTCCATCTGCATTTCCAGCATTGCACAAGGCTACCTTTCTACCTTTTGAGACTAAGCTCTGTCTCCATCTGCATTCTGCATAAGGCTATCTTTCTGCCTTCGAGACTAAGCTTTGTCTCCATCTGCATTTTGCATAAGGCTACCTTTCTTCCTTCCGAGGTTAAGCTCTACCTCCATCTGCATTTCCTGCATTGCACAAGGCTACATTTCTGCCTTTCGAGACTAAGCTCTGTCTCCATCTGCATTTTGCATAAGGCTACCTTTCTGCCTTTCGAGACTAAGCTCTGTCTCCATCTGCATTTTGCATAAGGCTACCTTTCTGCCTTCCGAGGTTAAGCTCTACCTCCATATGCATTTCCTGCATTGCATAAGGCCACCTTTCTGCCTTTCGAGACTAAGCTCTATCTCCATCTGCATTCTGCATAAGGCTACCTTTCTGCCTTCCGAGACTAAGCATTGTCTCCATCTACATTTCTTTTGCATTGCATAAGGCTACTTTTCTGCCTTTCGAGGTTAAGCTCTACCTCCATCATCATCTACATAAGGCTGCATTTCTGCCTTCCGAGACTAAGCTCTGTCTCTATCATGCATGGCTGAAATATCGCCACTTTATTTTCTTGCATGGATGAAATATCGCCACTTTATTTTCTTGCATGGCTGAAATATCGCCACTTTATTTTTCTTGCACGGCTGAAATGTCGCCACCTTTTATTTACGTCTTGCATCGGCTGAAAGATCGCCACCTGCTGCATTTCATGGGCTGAAAGATCGCCAAATTGTCCAAGGGCATCATTGTTCGGAGGCACCATTTTCATAGCCCGAGAACGCCATGCCATGGCCTGAGGACCCCATTTTATCTTTTGCACATCATTATTCAAAGGCATCATGGTTCAGAGGCACCAATATCATAGCCCGAGAATATCATTTCATAGCATGTGAATCCTTTACCATACGCCTCATGGCCCAAGACATCATGGTTTGAGGACGTCATCCTAACCGTCTGAGGACGGCATTCACGGTCCAATGGGAATTTGCATCACGTTTAAATTTACGCACAATATGCGCTCGTATTGCTTACTTGCAGGTGCACCGGCTGGCAACGGCCATCACAGCAGGAGTGATCCCGCTCCGGTTCCCGCAGTCTATTGGTTTTTCAGAAAAACTCTCTCAATCTAAAACATCGCGTCCATCCGTTTCAAATCTCCATCGGCATATTCCGCCGATGGATCCTGAACTACATATGGCCTGATTCATATAAGACCAGGGATATGTAGGCAGCTCAAGAGCCAGAGCTCGGTCAGAATTCTTTGCAAATCATTTCTTTCGGTCAAAATTGGCCATCTTATCTTTACCTGACAACTCTTTCATCCTCCTCAGGTAAAGAGGGGCAGTTGTTGATACCCAATTTTTCCCTGTGTATTTTTTATACTCAAAACACTTTCAAAATAGCATGTGTATGCATATATAAGCATGACCAAGAGTTTTGGTATTTTTCCCTAATTTTTAAAGATTTTTAAAATCAATTTATTGTCTATTTTAGCAGTGCAAAACCCATAATTATTCCCAAAATCATCAATTTTGGTGAATAATTTATTTCATTCCCATATTTATACCAAAATATAGTTAAGATAATTTTTGCATATTTTTACAAATTTATTTGGTATGTTAAAAGCTAAATCGCATATAATTGCGATTGTAGCCTACTTTAAGATTAATAGCATTTTATAATTGTGAAATTGGTTCCAATATTTTAAAATTAATATTTATATATTGTTAGTTGGCTCAGTACTTTTAATTTGCTTTCAAGATCATTTTACCATTTTTATAAAAAAAAAGGAAAAATTAGCTATTTAAAATTTGGCCCATTTTTATTTCAATCATAGCCAAACTGATCCCCCCTAATTGACCCAATTCTGAAACCCAATTGGACCGGCCTAATTTCGATTTAACCCAACCCACCTTTACCCATTTATCCTACCCGCCCGGTTTTCTTTTAGTCCCAGCCGTTGATCTTTTAGATCAACGGCTCCCCTCATCCCCTTCATTTTTAATTCAAGCGATCCCTTTACCCTACCTCATTCTCACCAACTGCCACCTCTGCAACCCTCTACTATCTCAAACTCTCTTGAGGGTTCTCAAACCCTAGCCTCCTCCTGCCTTGTTCCATCGTGTTTTCACCGGAATCCATGGCTTCTCAGGCCATGGACAGCCTATATTCACCTCCTCTGGCTCTTGCATGCCTGATGCTCAAAGGATCGAGGCCAGACCTCGAAGGTCTTTACTCAGACCTTCACCGATTCGAAGATTTCGGCCATCTCCGACTTTGCTCCGGTGGCTCTTGGTCTTCTGAGCCTGTTTCTGACCTCATCCGAATTAGATCGGACCTCTTACCAAGCATTTCTCATTCCAGGGTTCCTCTGAAACCCTAGCTATTCGAGGTTTTCTCTGATTGTTCTTTTAAATCTATGTTATATCTGTGCTTTACTGGAGTTTAAAAATGCTTTCCCCTATTTTTCTTTCAAAAATTACTTCTTTCCGATCTAGGGTTTCTGAAAAGCTTAAAATGTTTTCTGACTCTTCCTTTTCTTTTCTTTGTATGTATGTGGCTATACTCTGTTCGTATGTTTTCTTTTCTACCATGCATGTATTGTCCTTCTACTTTTCTTTTATACATGTTACTCCTGTGCTCACATGATTATCCTTGTTATGTTTTCATTACTCTTCTACTATATGTGTTTACTGTTAAGTTCTTCGATTTTTGTTTGCTTTACTGGACTCTTTTCGTGTTCTTGCTAAATGTGTTTCATCTACTGCTTCTTAAGTTTGTATCACTTTTTCTACTGAACTTGTTTAAGTTCAGAGTTTTTCTTAAAACGTGTTCTCCATGCTTTTGATTGGGTATCATGTTTGTTTGTTTCTCATAAGTCTTTAGAAAAGACTCCTGAGCCTCTATTGAATGGTTTGCCTTCTTATCTCTATTGTCTCACTCAACTCGAAACCCTAAGGTTCGGGGATTTCTTGGCATTTTGATCTTTTGTGTGCAAGTTAGGTTCCACTTTGGGACCCTGGACTCTCAGACTCATTGTGAGTCTGCGAACTAGACTTATACCTCTTCCTGCTTATGATTCTGAACATTTCTTTGTTAAACTCTCTTCTAAATAATTTGACAAGCCCCTCTGGTATTCACATATTTGTGTGATTTATACATAAGGACTCTACCTTCAAAGGTTTTCGATTGATTCTGAAATCCTCTAACGGGGTTTGATTGATTGTTACTGATTTTTCTTTAATTGAACCTCCTTTACCTTTTCCTGACTTGGTTCATTCGAATTGAATTGTAATTTTGATTTCCCTGGCTGTTTGATTGATTCCCTTTCCTTATTTTTTCCAAGCCGTGTACTATTGAATTCTTTCCTTTAATAACTTCTCTGTATTTACCCCTTTTGTGCTACTTTGAAAAGGTTTTAATCAAAACTGCTTTCCTTAATTGGCTTTTACCCATTGAAATCAGAATCCCTTAACTAAAGGGAGATTGATTTCAATGTTATTTCCTTACCTTTTCTCACTTGTTTTCTGCACTATAAAAGGGGCACGACCCTTCTGCACTTTGAGCAGCCTTAACTTACAATTTAATACTTTTACAACACACTTCGAATTGCATACTCTTACACACACTCTCTCAATTCAGCACTTTACACACATAATCTCACAACTCTCTTCTAAGATCTTCTGGCTATTTGTTGGCTTTACAAGACTACTGCTTTTCTTTTCTTGTTTCCCTGAAACTGGTATGTCCTTTATTTAATTTTCTGCCTCACCCTTATGTGCTTCAGACTGTTGTTTACTCTACTGCCTATGTTCAGTAATTTGTGTTAAATATTTTTCTTCCTTGCTTCTATTTCTGTTATGAATCCTCTACCCCTATCCCCTTCTATGTTCTGAGTTAAGTTATTGGCCTGACAGTATCCTAATTACTGTCCAGGCCTTGGCTTGATCCACAATGGATCCTAACTCTCAATGCTTGACTAGCAGGCTGGTCAGGGGTGTGCCAGCATCCCAATTGCTGGGCATGACCTCTAGCTTGCCCTGTCTCTCTTTGATTCCCTTCCCCCTTGTGCACTTACACCTATTTCTAGAATCTTAAGTTCTGCCCCTCTCTTTTGAGCCTTGCTTTGGGACCTTGAGTTACCTCTGAACTTGGACATCTGAGAGCTGGCATTTCCACACTACACTATAACCTAAATCTGCAATATATTTGGGGTGTAAGCACTGCCTAGAGTTCCTGAAACTCTTTGAATCTCTGAAACACCCCAGATAAGAGAAGGCTTTGGAATCTGATCTTTGGAAGTTGGTTTATTTCATATTTCAGACCCGGGGTCTGAATTAGGCTCTCCTTGGTTGGAATCTTTAATTTCTGATATATTTTTTCTTATTCATTCTGGTTTGTAATAATCTTGTAATAAACATTTGGGGTCGACTAGTGGAAAAGGGTAGGGGACTATGCATGCAAGGGGTAGATACCATGTTCATAGGGAATTACTATACTTCTAAAATTCTGCACTCATGTAGATACCATGTTTATAGGGAATTACTATACTTCTGAAATTCTACACTCATGTAGATACCATGTTCATAGGGATTACTTTTTTTTCTAAAGTTCTACAAATCACTGAAACTCTGCATTCTCATATAGATACCATGTTCATAGGGAATTACTATACTTCTGAAATTCTGCATCTTCATATAGACACCATGCCTATAGGACTTTCTGCACCCTGCATCTGTCATTAGGCAAACCTATTACAGGATTTAAATACCTAATCGATCGCATGTAGACAATCTACCTATAGGATTCATTCATAAGCAATAACAGTGCTCAAATTAGTAACACCTAGAAAGCATGTCTATAGGAGTTGTTAACTAAACCTGAGTCGTCAACTCGCTTATAAGCCTAAAATCAGTAGCAATAATGTTTAACACCTGCAGATGTTATGTCCCTGTAATTGACAATTTTTTTTTCTGCAATCAGTTTACTTCTTTATTTCTGAAACTAATAGATATCATGTCTATAGGTTCTGTTTAACGTCTAGGCAAGCCTTAGGGTAAAATTTTATAATTGCATCAGTTTTGATAATTATAACCAGCAGGTAGGCCTAATTCGGACTTCTTATTTGAAAACATGTGATAAATCAGCTTGCCTTAATGTTTAAGTTTAATTTAGACCAAACCAGTATTTGTAAGTCATGCTAAATAATTTGCTGCTTTGAATGAGGAGGCCGACTTGAGCCTTAACTGCTATTTGTTTCCCATTTTAACTGCTATCTGTTATTGCTTGTCGCCTAGATTTTTATCCTTTTGAAAACTCCGTAAAAGCCCCAACTCCCTCCCCTTTATGATTAGTAGTCCCATATGCCTCCGGGACTGATAGGATTGGGACGGGTAATAGCATGCAATAAGTAACAATACCATTTCGCGCTTTAACACCTTAACATGGTGGGAAGGGTAGATATGGATATGATGACCGATGCGCTAATATCACGTGCGACCCCTCTTCTGAGGAGTGATTGCTGGGTATTGCATTGAAGTGATCCATATTAATCGTAAACCTAGGACCCCTCCTCCCCTTATTTGCTTTCATCTCTTCTCGTGAAACCATTCAAATCTTTTTTTTCATAAATTTTTGTCCTCTCTACTTACCTTCTAAAGTTTTTCAACCTAATTGCAATGTTGTATGCAAGTCCTTATTTGAGCCTTGATTGTTTACTTGTAAAGTCACAATTGTAACATGGCTGGGACTACACTAGTGGATCTTGAGGGGTGCCTAACACCTTTCCCTCGAGATAATTTCTAGCCCTTACCCGAACTCTGGTTTTTCCAACTCAAACTCTTCTAAATAAAAAAGTGTCCTAATGCACTATAATCATTAGGTGGCGACTCTTCAAATTCCGAAACCCAATTCTCCAAAGGGAATAGAGTTGTCCTTCCCAATGTCGTATACCCGATTTCTGACCCCACGGTTAAAGAAAAGGGGGGCATCGACAAACACTAGAGGGTCTAACTGAAGAAATCTATTCACCTTAGAACTGGTGGAATCCCCTTGCTGGCTAGATGAACTGGGTGTGGCATTTGACCTCTGGGCCTGAGAGGCCACTAACTGAGTTAACATCTAAATAGCTCCCCTAAGATCCCTATCAGAAATACCAGACCCAGAAGCTGGGGCTGGAGGCGGAATAGGAGTATCAATGGGAGGGATAGTAGTACCCCCCCACAGGTGTAGGGACTGGGGTAGTCTGCTCTGGAATAGAAAAATCAGGCAGGGTGATAGCAGGGCGGCTACCCAAACCCGCAGTATCAAGCAGTGAGTTATCAGCCACTCCTGAGGTGGCATTGGCTTCTTGGCCAATTCTCGCTTTCTTCTTAGGTGTCATTTACTGAAAGATAGAACAATGCACTAATTAGAGAGGGAACAGTTTCACTGCACGATCCAGAATATCAAAGAAGGGTGTTATTCCTAGATGCCCAAGTAGCCTCTAACTTATAGATGTGGTCGACTACACCGATAAGAAGGACTCTACTAGACACGGCTCCGAGACATCCTAAGACACTTCAAAACCTTATGCTCTAATACCAAGTTTGTCACTCCCCAACCTCGGGAAGCGCGACCGACGCTCAATCGAGTTAACCCAACTGAGCAAGCCTTATCAAACACACTCTACCCAACTCAATATGATTAAGGAAACCATGCATACATTTATTTAGATGAGGGAAAGGTAGTACATTCAACATTGTTAGTTCATTTTATATCACAACATTAAAACGTAGTTAAGTTTCCAAGATTCCATACAATTATACTTTAGAGAAGTAAGAGTTAGAATTACAGCAAAGTTCATAGACCCATCCAACACCCGTACATAACCCACACATACATCTACAAAGCCTCTAAGGATACAAAAGACAAGTATGACAATGCCGGCAACAAGGCTCCGGCTATACCTCAAAAGTGGGAGTCCACAACAAAAGATGTACAATATAACCCCTTGAAGGAGAAAGGGGCTCATAAAGACTTTGAGAAAAAAGGTACTCCGCTACGGGCGATCGGCACTATCCGCAATGGAGACACCTACATTCATTTAAAAATGTAGTGCCCCCGGCAAAAGGGACGTTAGTACCATGGAATAGTACTAGTATGTATAACTAAACACCATCTAGTTAGAAAGAACTTGCATACCAAACATAAGGAATTCACAAGTATAACTCAAAAGCTTTAATTTATCACAACATTATCAAGGTAAGAGAATCATACAATTTTCACATTTGTTTCTATAACCTTTAGTTTGGGCCATTTCATACTGTTCATCATTGTTCACTATACCACTGATAGCTTGATCGGAGTCTGATCTCGACCCGATCGGCTAGGTTGCCTCATTTGAGACATGTACCTCAATCACAATCTCATTCTCACTTTTCGGAATTCAATATCAGCACAATACCACCATGTGTGCGGTATGGCATCCGATCACGGCCCGATCGGCTAGGTCTCCTTACCAAGGCGTTTCCCTTTTCTAGTAATCATCTCAATTCAATCTTTGTTTCACATATATCATTTCATAGGCACTTGGGGCCATGGCTATTACATCATATGTTTGGCATTAGGCCACACTTCACATCATTCCCAGTTTCAATGTTAGATTTGTAATTTAAAGTAATAGGTGCACACAAGAGCAAATAACACTATAAGCATAGAGGATACTTCACATAGATGGCACAACATATGCAGCTTCAATCTCAATTTAAGTTCTAAGCATTTCATTACATGATTATATTCCTTGCCCCTTTTCAAGTTATCAAGAATATCACATGGATCATATCGAGACACATCTTTTACGCATATAAGGTCGCAACCCCAAATTCATGTAAAACTACAATCAGTACAACAATTAAACTTTTATCTTACCGTATTTACACAAACACTGATGGAGCTCAATTTCTAAAAGACGGGGTTTTAGCCATACATACCTCAATAGAGCTTCCCTTAAATCCTTGTAGTAAATTTCAGAATTTCCTAGCAACTTCAATCTATTTTATGAAAAGTACAGGTTGAACCAAGAACTAGAGGCATGAATAAGATTCTAGCTCATTTAAGTAATTTATCGAACACTAAGAGTGCACAGTTATTTTAGGACCCTTTTGTGAGAGATTTTCATCATCCTATACCACAATTGTTCTCTCTTTTGGTTCACAACCTCCCCATACCCCATTATCTTTTACGCATGCAAGATTATCAGCCCCTATACCCATGAACCCTACTTGTTAATCACTTAATTTAAAGGAAATTTCGAAATTATAGAAGAGGGTACAAGTTCTTAACTCTTAGAGTGCAGACCTAGCAATTTCACTTGACAATCTTCAAAGATTTTGGGCAAGAATTAGGTAGAGACTTGATAAGATCACTCCCTCTCTCTCTAGAACCTCCTCTCTCACTCTAAATGCAATGAAATAACAGAAACAATGGTCTAATGGGTATTTTTAATGGGATGGGGTCGGGTTTTAAAAATTAGAAAATAGGATCCCCAACATGATTTGCGATTGCATAACGGACATGCAGCCCGTAAAATGGACCGCAAAGACGGTCCCAAAATCAGGACAACTGCATGGGTATGCGGTCTGCATACTTGTTCTGTGGTAGCATAATGCACCACAGAACTGCCCTTCACAAAAATCCGGGGGGGAAGGGGGGGTTATGCGATGAATATGCGACCCGCATATCGATTATGCGATCGCATAATTGGCCGTATAGTTAACCTCAAATTGACAAGCACACGGACCGACTCTGCGGCGACTATGCGGTCCGCATACCCATTATGCGACCGCATAATGGACCGCAAAAAAGCACTTTTCTGGAAAACATAATTTCTTAATTTTATGAATTTCTAACACATGATCCTAACTTGGTACTACGAGATTCGGGTTTTTTTGAGTAGGAAATTCACGGAGCCTTACAATTATAATTCTGTTCTGGTAAAGTTGACCATGGCAAACTGCATTCATTCTCCTTTCGTCTATAAGCACTAGTTGCTCATAACAACTTTTCACCTATTTTGCGTCATCGAGCTCAGCTTCCTGTATGATCCTTAGGGAAGGAATTTCTACCTCAACGGGAATAACAGCCTTTGTACTGTAAACCAGCATATAGGGGGTTGCCCCGATTGATGTGCGGACTATGGTGCGATATCCCAATAGAACAAATGATAACTTTTTGTGCCACTATTTATGCTTTTCTATCATTTTCCTCAATATCTTCTTGATATTCTTGTTGGCGGCTTCTACAGCTCCATTCATTTGAGGTTTATAGGCTATGGAATTCTTGTGTTTGATCTTGAAGGTTTCACACATAGCTTTGATCAAGTCATTGTTGAGGTTGGAGCCATTATCAGTAATGATGGACTCTGGAATCCCAAATCAACAAACAATGTGGTCGCGAACAAAGTCTGCCACGACTTTCTTAGTCGATGTTCTGTAAGATGCTGCTTCAGCCCATTTGGTGAAATAGTCGATGGCTACTAGGATAAACCGGTGTCCGTTGGGAGCGGCAGGCTTGATTGGTCCAATAACATCCATTCCCCAGGCGGCAAACGGCCATGGTGAGCTTGTTGCATTAAGCTCATTTGGAGGTACCTTTATCATGTCTGCATGTATCTGACAGCGGTGGCATTTCCGGACATACTGGATGCAGTCCATTTCCATGTTCATCCAAAAGTAACCTGCTCGGAGTATCTTCTTTGCTAAGATAAAGTCGTTCATATGGGGGCCGTAGGTCCCGGCATGAATTTCCTCTAGTAGCCTGGATGCTTCCTTTGCGTCGACACACCTTAATAGTCCCAAGTCAGTCCTCCTATATAGGATTCCTTTACTGTGAAAGAAGTTGTTGGACAATCTCTGAAGTGTGCGCTTCTGAGTAGGATTTGCAAGCTCTGTGTACTCTCCTCTTGCCAAATATTCCTTGATTTTCAAACTCATATCAGGCTTGAACTTTCTGAGTTTTTGTTTCACTGGTGGACATGTCAGATCGGTTCGCAGTTTGTGAGCCACAATAGACGTACTCAGACCAGTCATGTCATCATACGACCAAGTGAATATGTTCTCATATTACTTTAGAAATTCTGTGTATTCTTTCTTTTCTAATGGCGATAAGTGAACGCTGATTCGTGTTTCCTTGACGTTTTCTGCGTCTCCTAAGTTAACAATTTTTATCTCATCCAGGTTGGACTTAGGTCTATTCTAAAATTTCTCAACTTCTTTGACAATCTCATCTGGTATGTCATCTTCCTCTGAATCAATGTCCGTTTGTTGCGTTCTCTCATTGCATGTCACTGTCATTGGTTCATCAAGATAAGTAATAGTAATGCTATATATGTAAAGTAATGAGAGAAAAATAATAATAAGTGTTGATTCATAATAAAAGTCAAAATGCTTTAATAAATTGCATAACTGTTTTGAACATTGCAGATTTTATTGCGGGAATTGAAAATTCGAAAGAAAAAATCATTTAGTAAATAAAACAGTGCATGATGCTTGTTTTAGCCTTGCTACCCCGAGGCTCGTCGACCTCTGGTTGTCCTGATGGTCCAGTTATTGAGGCGTGCCCCTCTACTCACAGCTTGTATGGAAGGGCCTTCCTCCCCCTCCTCCTCAATAACAACACAACAGTCCATGTTATTGTCTTCTAGGAACAAATTATTCACCGCTGCAAGTGCTTCTTCTTCGTCTGACCCATACATAATGTCAGCCTGTTGAAACGTTTGCTCCAGACGTAGTATTAGCTGCTCCAGGGGAGAGTAAGGATCGTGCTATGGTGGCGACCAGTTATTGAATTCTTCCCAGGTGTAGTCATATCCCAAACCGAAGGTAGTGCCATGCTTCTTGAGTCTTATAGGCTTAGAGATTCCTTGGAGGTTCTTACCGAGCCCCTTGTCAGGTTCATACCCACTCCAATTCAGTATACTCTCGATTTTGTTATCCCATCATTTGTCTTTGTCAACAGCATTTACCCTTTCAATGTGGTGGAAAGTCACTCCACCTAGCTTCCCTCTTCCTTCGATTGCCATAATGGTCTGGCGACTATATATAGGGTTGCTACCGTCGCCGTGAATGATCACTTCCTGGAGATTTCATTCGAATTTTACTGCCTGATGCAGTGTTGATGTTACGGCCCCAGCAGCATGAATCTATGGTCGTCCCAACAGTAGGTTGTGAGATGTCGGCACGTCCATCACCTGGAAATCGACATCGAACCATGTTGTCCCCATCTGCAGGCATAGGACAATCTCACCAATGGTGGATCTCTGGGAACCGTCGAAGGCTTTCACATTGATAGCTCCATCTTTTATCTTGTGTAGTCCTTTACCCAACTTTTTGAGTGTTAATAGCGGACAAATGTTGAGACTGGTACCTCTATCGATCAGGATTCTGGTGATGAAATAATCTTCGCATTGCACAATGATGTGCAGTGCCTTGTTGTGCCCCAGCCCTTCAAGTGGTAGCTCGTCTTCATGAAAGTTGATCTTATGGATTTCCAGAACTTGTCCTACCATGTTAGCCATTTCCTCGCCAGTGATTACTTGGCATGTATGCTTCACTTAGTACCTTTAACAGAGCATTCTTGTGTGCCTCAGAATTTTGTAGCAAAGCAAGAATGGAGATTTATGTTGGTGTTTTGTTCAACTGGTTGACGACCGAGTATTCCTTGGCCTGTATCTTTCTCCAAAGATCGTCTGGACCCATCTCGATGAGGGGCAGCCAATTGGAGGTCTGATTTTTTGACTCAGCTAGATGTTTAGGGGTATAGACTCTACCAGTTCTTGTCATACCATGTGCTGCAATAGTCTCTTCGAACTTGACCTTGCCCTTCCTCCTTGCCTCGGTTGTATAGTCCCAGGGTACGGCCTTTGTATGGAATGGTGTCATGGTCGACATTGCCACTGGGATCGGTGTGGCTATCCTTACTCTAAACGGAGCATTTGCCTTGGGTGGCAAAATTGCAACCTCGAATGGTGCGGGTGTATTTGCTAGAGACATGAATTCAACCTCAATCGGTGTTGGTGTCTTTGCAGATGATGTTGCTTCAAACTCAAGTGGCACAGACATATTTACCTCAGTGTCCTCAGATGGTTGAATCTGGACTATGATTGGATTGAGAGTAACTATTGGTTTCTTTGGGTCATCGCCTTCTGCGATCAACCCGATTGATCCCTCGGGATCCCAGTCATCTTCTATTTCAATCATGTGGACACCTCCACCTTTATGGTTTGGCAAAGGGTTGTTGCAGACATTCGGCGCGGGTTCCTTTGCCACAATGATCTTGTTATCAATTAAGGACTAGATTTTATCTTTCAAAGAACGACATTCATCAATAGTGTGCCCTTTCATGTCGGAGTGGTATGCACAGGATTTTTTTGGGTTAACCCACTGAGAAGGGTTCTCAGGGGTCGCAGCAGGGATGGGGGAGACATAACTAGTAGCTTTGAGTCTCTCGTACAACTAGTCAATGGGTTCGGCAATGGCGGTATATTGTTTTGGAGGTTTGCAATCAAAATTAGGTCGAGGTCTAGGGAAGTTTTGGCGTGCAGAAGGTGATTGATTGTGGGATGGTTGAGCATTATAGGTTTGGTAGACATGAGCGGGGTGGGAGTATCTGGGTGAAGTAGGTTGATATATGGGAGGTGGAGGTGATTGATAAATTAGTGGTGAGGGTTCTTGGTAGTTCGGAGTTGGATGATATGTGAGTGGAGGTGTTGGGTAAGTTTGGGAGATTTGGTCCTTTGTTAAACCATCACGGCCCCTACGTCCCTTTTCTTGGACACACCACCAGACTGCAAGGCCTTATTTGTAGCTTGCAAGGCCTCGAAGTTTGTAACTATTCTACTTTTGATACCCTCTTCAATTGTTTCACCCAGTTTGATAATGTTAGAGAACTTGTGGCTCTCGATCATCATCAGTCGTTCATAATACTGCGGGTCCTAAGCCCGAACAAAGAATTTATTCATCTATTCCTCCTCTAAGGCAGGTCTGACCTTAGCGGTTTTAGACCTCCAAGGAGTAGCATACTCGCGAAACGTTTCTATAGGCTTCTTCTTTAGATTCTGAATATAGAACACATCCAGTGCATTCTTTGTGTTAAATCTGAACCTGTCCATAAAGTCGGATGCCATGCATACCCAGCTTGACCACTTCTTTGGATCTTGGCTGATGTACCAGGACAATGCATCTCCTTTCAAACTCCTCATGAACAGCTTCATGCGGATTCTCTCGCCTTTCCCTACTCCAACCAACTTGCCACAGTACGTCCTCAAATGGACCCTGGGATCCCCGATACCATCAAAAATTTCAAACTTTGGAGGTTTGTACCCCTCGGGCAGTTCGACATCAGGCTATATGCAAAGATCTTTATAGTTCAACCCCTTGATTCCTTTACTTCTTTCAACGCCCTGAATCCGGCTAGTCAATTTCTTAAGTTCCTCAGCCAGGTTTCTGATGAGTAGGTCTTTTTCATGAGACTCGGATATGTTTGAGATAGGTTGGGTAGAGTGTGGCGTGGTCTCCACGTAGATAGGAGTGTTATGGTGGCCTGTTGTGTGGGTGTGGAAATGGTTATTTGTGGGGTTTTGAGGTTCTAGGATGAGTAGTGGAGTGTTGTTTGGGATATGGCAGGTGTTGCATTAATTTTTTGGTGGAATAATGTGATGGTGAGGAGCGGGATGGCCCTGTTTCTTTGGGATATTTGGAGGTGTAGGGTTCTGAGTGTTGGGAAAGTTGATATCTAGGGTGCCGGGGGAAAATGACAGGCTTGCTAGATTCCGAACCTGATCGAGCTCTTCTTGGAATTTCAATAGCTTTTGTTCAAGTTGGGATACATTCTCCTTAGGAACCTGAGTACCATGGCCATTAGTGGCCTTTACCCGTTCAGTTGGATTCTCCTTTCTGACGTTGTTCAAATCTTCCATCTAGCATTTGTTCTTGTTTTTGACAGGACTAAGAGGAGGACTAGGTGGAGGGCCCCTGGATCTCGTGGAATAGGATGATGTTGCCAGAGTGCACGAACTAACCTTTGGGGAGGGGAATAATAAAAATAAAAACAAAAGGTAATCAAGTTAGTGAGGAATATAAAAAGTGTTGTAGTATTTAAACATACATAGTGTGGAATGTAAAACGTGTCCTAATTTGGGAACCTCTTTGTGCCCGAGGTAGGCCTAGCGACAAATTAATTTGGAGAACTTAGGATACTAAATGCCTCATTTTATTGATAAAAAGTAGACGAATCCCAAATTGATATTAAATAAACATGAAATAAAAATCACTAATGGCCATGGGCCTTATTACAATTTATAAAGCGAAAAAATAAACTCATATCTATTTGGTCCCAGAAGGACCTTCCCCAGATTCGGCATCCTTGGCTCCATCGAACAGCTTTCCCAACTCGCAAAGTCCTAGCAACAGATATGCTCTGTCTAGGTGTCCACCTTCAGTCCCTTCAGTATTTTGACAATCTTCGACCCGTTTGAGAAACTTTCTCTCCAATTCCACTATGCCTCGCTCCAAGTATCCTAGCCGCTTGTTGGCACTAACAGCCATGTCATTCCATTTCTCAATCAGCTTCTGGTTGGACTCTTGTATCTCGCGGTGTTCGCTTTCGTACTCCCGGATCCTTTTGCGCAGTTGGTTGTATTTGACTTGTGCCTCAGCCCTTTCATCTATGATCCTGTGACCTCGAGCAAACCCTGGCTGGCCCAGACCATCATAATTGTCTTCCAACCAACTAGAGTAGAAAGGAGCGCAACCAGCATGATACCTGTCTGGCTCGATGGTTTCTCTCTCCATTATGATCTTGCAGTGCCACATATGTTGAGCTTGGCACTTGTAAGGACTATCATCATTCTGGAAGTCAGCCCGAAAATGACTCATCTTGTCGACCCTGGGTATAACCTGCTTCCTACCAGCTTGCCTCATAACTCGGAGAGGGACGTAAGGGTATGTTCCTCTCAGATCGATCAGTATCAGGAAAGGTGCATCTTTGGATCGGGCGATGAACTCCTCGGTCGAAAACCACTCGAACATCCATTGGACCCGTTCTTCAGTCAGATTATCAAATAGCTCGGCCCATCCTTTGGCATACTCCGGCTGAGCGAACATAGTGGGGATATAATTCATTCTCTTTGGATGATGGAAAGCGATGTGATCATCCCAGTCCCTTCGTTGAATCTTTTGTCGGTATTCGCCCCTTTGGAGATGTTCCATGAGCCAGAGTTGAAGTAATAAATTGCAGGTTTTAAAGTGTTTTGCTCCTCATTGACACTTCTCCAAGGCTCGATATATGCCTGCAATGATCATGGGCACGATTCTGAATGGCTGCCCACCAATTCCTTCCATTAGGGTTTTAGTTACCATAGCCAACCTGGTATGGATTCTTGCCTTCTTCATCGGAAACACGATCTGACCCAGGAAGCAAAACATGAAGACAAAAACCCTTTGATGGATGTGCTCCAAGGATGTGATGGCAAACTCGTCAGGGTAGGTAAGGTAGGATTTGCTATGACCGTACCTTTCATACAAATAGTTAAAAGGGATGTAGGATTCCTTCATACATGTCAATTCTGGATTTTTCTTCAAACCCATCATTTTGAGGAAACCCTTGCCTTTGCAATTCTCAAGCATCAGTAGACCCGGAGTTTCCCACACTAGACCGGCCAACCCTCTTATCTCCTCTAGCAAGGGTGTCATTTCAATGTCCCCAAAGCGGAATACAACCCTTTCACAATCCCAAAACAGTATGGCAGCTTCTATGATCTTGTTGTTAGGTTGGATCTCCAGAAGGGATGGTAGATTTCCTAGATATTTTCGGATGAGAGTTTGATCACTAGAGTGAAGATCTTTCCACCAGCTTAGCAGTCTTGGGTGGATGTTGGTGACCATGCCGAATCTAGGAACTTCGTGTCTCATATTTCTGCAAAACAAATAGGGTTTGGCCCTTACCCCCACCAGACTCGACTATTTAATACCAACAATTAGCATGGAGCATTTAGTTCTCCAAATAAATGCACAGAACGTGGTGGTGTCCATTTGGGTTCAGGGAAACCCGATGAACTTTGGACAAGGCTATCTTAAAGGATCATTATGTGGACAACATAACTGACCCGACTAGGTTTGACCATGATGCATGCACAATTTAAACAGAGTAAGGTTTCTATGGTATTTTAGACTAGTACCCTTGAGCGGACAACTCAAGGGGGAAGGCACGGAACCATCGACTGCACCGCTGATCGACTGGTTTTACCGCAAATATGTCTTTCCAAATTTAGGGGGTAATGATATAGGAAGAGCGCAACCACTCATTATAAGCATTGCTATAGTATTTGTTTGGCACAAGTGGAGTATGATGTTGAGCATGATTATGCAATAATTAAAATATTTTGGCACGTATTTGCACGTTAAGAAAGCGATAAATACAGCAGTTTTATAATTTAAAGCAACAATAAAGGAAGGAAACAAAGAAAATAGGTCAGTTTTGAAGTTGGAAAGGATATTAAATGCTTAAAGAAATTAAACAAGTAATTGCATATAAGGAGGTACAAATTCACAAGAACAATCCGAAATGGTAAAAGCCTAAAAAATCTGCAGCAGAGTCACCATGCTGTCGCGCCCCCTTCTTCCCTCTTTGCGTCGGAAAATTGGGTTTATGACATTTTGGATATGGGACAACTCATTACTTTTGGGAACTGGGTTTGCATTTGAAAAGTCACCTCCTAATGATTTAAGGTGTATTAGGACACCTATAAGGTTCATTTCTAAGTTTTTTTATAACCAGAGATAGGGTAAGGGCTTGAAACTATCCTAAGGGGAAGGTGTTAGGCACACCTCAGGATCCACTAGTATTCCCAGCCAGACAGTTTTTGTAAATTTTGTACAATTAGCAGATAGACAAATATAGGCTCAAATAGTAAGGGATTTAAGTTTGAACACATAAGAGTTTAAAAAAAAAATTATTAAAAGGCAAATTTTGAAAAGGAGTTACAGTTCTACAAATACTTGAGAATATAAAAAGGAGGGGGGTCTTAGGTTTATTTATAATATGGATAACATTAATGCGATACCCGGTATGACACTCCTTAGAAGAGGGGATACACGTGGTATTAGCGTATCGGTCATCATATCCATATCTACCCTTTCCACCCCGTTAAGGTATTAAAGTGCGGATTGGTCTCGACCTCTATTGCATGTTATTACCCAACCTATTCCTATCAGTCCCGGAGGGATTTAGGACTAATATTCCTAAAAGAGGGAGGATTTTAGGCTGACTCTTGATTTTTAAAGGTAAAAAGACTAAGGCGACATACAAAATACATAGGACTGCATATTAGGGGAAACATATAAACAACTAAGAGGCTCATATATACCTCCTCAAATAAAGCATATAAATACGATGACTTAAACACATTTAGGGTCAGAATTTAAAGGTACTAAGGCATGGTGCTTTAATTGTTGAAGCAGACCATATTTATTACATAACTCAGATACGAAGTCCGAATCAGGCCTGCCTGCTGGTTGTAGTTGTGCTAATTAAACAAAGGCGAGTTCAGTTTTATCAAGCAATTACCTAAGGCTTGCCTAAGTGTGTATTGGTGATGTCCTATAAGCATGATATCTATTACTAATTAAGAAGGCAGCAGAACAGTGGTTAATTTCAAAACAAGCGATTTGGATCCTATAGGCATGCTTTCTAATAAAAGGAGTAGGTTGCTTAAACTGATTCAGAACAGTACGAGTCAACCTGATTTTTTAACTGAACTGGTTTTAGATCCTATAGACATGATCTCTATTATAGCTGATTTTAATTCCTACAGACATGGTATCTAAGTATTAAAGGCTGATTTTAATCCTATAAGTATGTTATCTAATTGAACATGCAGTGAAGTAGGCAGGATTTATTTGATTAAAGCGAAATTCCTATAGGCATGATTTCTATTAAAATGAATTTTAATCCTATGGGCATGATCTCTATTTGTGTGAAAGTAAAGCATACAGAACTTGAATTAAAACATAGTAGATCATATATGCATGGTATCTAAGTGTGGAAGCATGCAGAACTTGAATTAGAACAGAACTGATCCTATAGGCATGTTCTCTACCCTTCTAATAGCTAAAACATGCATAATTACCCCATCCCTTTTCACTAGCCAACCCCAATATTTGTTACAAAATTACAGACCAGATGTTGAATTACATCAGAAAAGTGTAAAATAAGAAGTTACAACCATAGGAAGCCTGATTCTGACTTCCTCTCTGAGTTATGGAATAAACCACCTCAAATGCCACTTGTTTCAAAGCCTTTCTCATACCTAGGTATGTCAAAGTTCCCTAAGGGTATCAAGGGACCCCGGGCAGTGCTTACACCCAGGTTTGCATAACCAAATAGAGATGAGTGCAGTGTGGAAGGGCCAACCCTTATGTGTCCAAGTTCAGAGGGAGCTCAAGGGTCCCAAGGCAAGGCTCACACAATAGGGGTAGAACCTAGGTTCTAAGAATATAGTGAAAGTGCAGAACACAGAGATTTATTTAAAACTAGATTGAGAATAGTAAGTAGTAAGGGTAATTTGAAAATAGTAGTAATAAAACTCAAACTACACAGAATCAGCAGATACACAAAGGGGTCAGGGTTTGGGGATTACATTGCACAAAGCATATGACCCCAGAAAGGGTCAGGTTTGGTCATGTACAGCAATAGATGATGTTGGCATGCCCACAAACCAGCCAGAGAACACAAACACATAGGGGGATATTGGGGTTTGGGATTCATAAGTCAGCAAATCACACAACAAGTGACTGATAGAGTGCATACATAAGGGAAAACATTAATTTAGAAGGGGGGAGCAGATTATAGCATGCTTAGTAATGTAACTTGATTGCGTAAACATAAGCAAAAGCAGGCAAGGGTGAAGGAAACTGAAACAGCTAAAGAAACATGTTGTTATTGATGCTTGAAGATTAACTAGGGCATACCAGTAGAGAAACAAAGTGTAGAAAGGAAAAGTAAGCAAAAATTCCACAGTCTAGCCTTGGCTTTCAGCCATCTAGACAGAGCAGTAGCACAAGTAGTAATAGAGAAAAGAGAGAAAGTTTTGAGTGTAAGTATGTGTTCTTGAACTCAATTGTTCGTGTCTTTGAAATAAAAGAGGGTGGGTATTTATAGTTTTGGAAATAGGTGAAGAATAAGGTAATAAGTAAAGTCTTAACATAAACATGAAAACAATCACAAGTCAAAATCAATTACCACAAGTGATTCCCTTTAATTAAGGGATCACTGTTTAACAGGTAGCAGCAGGGTTAATTAAGGAAAGAAATCAGTTTGAGACAGATTGATTATTTCCATAAAAGGGGCAGTAAAAGCATGAAGTAAAGAATCAAGTCTAAGTACAAAATATGCTTATTTTGGGAAAGGATTCAGCGAGGTAAAACATCATAGTAAAGGGAAAGGAATCAATTAATTTTAAGCAGGTGAGTGAAATTAGGGTTCATAAAAGAAAAGCTTTTGCAATCAGTCACAAGATCAAGATCAATCAAGGAAGAAATATAATTCTGCACTTCAGTATATAAATAGAGTGAACAGAAGCATCAGACATGCGAGGCCAAACACATTGGCAAAAGATATAACACAGGCATACAGTAGCAACAGGGTAAGCTAGGATTCAGCAGTTAAGAAATATATTCGGAGCACAGTAGTCACGTAGGTCAAGTAGACACATAGAATTAACAGTGAAGAAATCATAGCAATAGGTAAAGAGAATCAGAAACAAGTAAAGGTCTCACAGTATCAAGTGAGGACAACCTTTTAAGAAATTAGGGCTTCGACAGTAGTCGAGTTTTAGAGATGATAAGAACTCAAAATCAAACAAGTCAAACAAGCAAAAGAGAGTCAGGAACAAAGAACAAGTACACATTTAAATAAATAATTTCAGAACTCGAATTAGACTAAAAGGAACTAGGGTTTTGAACATGCTGACTCAAATAGAAGGAAAGCATAAACAGGTAACATAGCAAAATCATGAAACAACACCAAAATCAGGGAAGTGATCTTTAAAAGAGAGGTTAAGAGAAACCCTAATCGAAAAATGAAGAGTCATTTTGAAAGAAAAGTTTGAAGAACCATCGAGAAAGCACTTAAGAAATTCATAGTAAGTACAGATCTAAGGTAGATCTGAAAGAAAATTGAAAGACCTTAAAGGTTAGGGTTTCAGAAAACCTAGAAAAGGTGAGAAAGACCTTGAAAGTTACTGATCGAACCAGGAAAGTCAAGGACCTGCCTTGAAAGGCCATGAATGACCGGAGAAAGGCCATGAACAGAAGTCGAGCAAGGGCTGGACCAGATCCCTTCGAGGTTTGGCCATGAAACCATAGAAATAAACACCCAGGAGTCATAGGAGGTTGATACACATCTCAAATAACCATGAGCGGCCATGGATTAGGCAGGGGTTGAGGTAGATTAGGGTGGGATTAGATGGTGGCGGCTAGGGTTCATGAGGGATTTTAGAGAGAGTTGAGAGAGAAGGGGGATTCAAGGGCGGTGTTTGGTGAAGAATGAGGTAGGGTAAGGGGTCGTTTAAGGTTTAAAATGGTAAGGAAAAACAGTGGTCGTTGATCTAAATGATCAACGGCCTAAATTTAAAAGGGTAGGTGGGCAATCCGGGTTTGGGTTGGTTTAATTGAGTTGAGGTCGGGTATTGAAATTGGGCCGGGAAATTAGGTCTGATTTGAGGTTTAATTTAGGTTAGAATTTAAATACCAATGGGCTATTATTTAAATAGCTAATTTTCCACTTTTTAAATTATAAAAAATAGTAAATAAATTTCTGAAAATAAATTGAAAGCACTAAAATAATTTATAATATATAATTATCAATTTAAAATACAGGACTTAATTTTATGAATATAAAATATGATTGAATCTTAAAAGGGCTAATATTGCAATTATATGCAATTTAGCTTAAAAATACTAAATAAATTTGTAAAAATATGCAAAAATTACCTTAGCCATATTTTAGCATAAATATAAAATTTCAACAAATGAATTACCAAAAATAATAATTTTGGAAATAATTATTGGATTTTTTATGGATAAAAGAGGGAAATAAATTGATTTGAAAACCTTTAAAAATTATGAAAAAATAATAAGACATTTGGATATGCCTACATATGCACATATATGCTATTTTGAAAGTATTTTGCATATTAAAAATATATAGGGAAAGAATTGGGTATCAACACTCCTAAGTAAAAAATCACCATACAAAGCTATTGAAATTATCAAAACAACATTTCGGAGTCGTCTACACAAAAGTGAAACTCCAGTCAACTCTTGCCACTTGAGTTTCTAAAACAAAAATCATTCTTCCAAATCAATTCTGAATTATCAAAAACTGAATCCGACTACACATGCAAGTACTAATACACAATATAAAGCTACTCGAGACCTTGCTAATTATCAAAACAACCGGTCAGGTCGTTACATCGCCTAACTGAGCTATAGTAGCACATTTCGCACATGCATCCACTTTAGCATGTTACTTTTAACATTCCATGAATTTGTGATTTGATATTCATTATTCGTATACATGTATTCTTGTATATGCTTTTTGTATAGTATGGATGGATTCGTAGCACGTGAGTGTTTCTTACAATTTAACTTATGATAGCATGTGATTTGTCCATGAAACATGCGGTTACAGATCCATTCCCTAGAGTCATCCTCTCATGTTTCTCTCTTGATGACGTACACGCGTATGAGGACAACTAATCAGTGTTTGGTTTCTTGCTTTCCTTCTCAATTTGCAAATACCTTGGGTGTCTACATGTTTTTATTGCATATCTTCTCCATATGCTGGCTTGAAATCTATACATATCTTCTCTATACATTAATGTTGATGATACGTTGGTTGCAAATACATATTTTCTCTATATCCTAAGTTGTTAAACTATTACAAGACTTGTGCACATCTTCTCTATATACTCTGATTTGGTTATACTGGTATTTCATGCTTAGTTTGGCACCATTTTTGTATAATTGTATATTTATAAACTGAACATGTTCTTAAGTGAGTATCGTTGGTAATTCTTGCCACTACGACATCGCCGTGATTAGTCATGATATCTATAGAGTACATGGAATCGATGGTACTCATACTACACTCTGCACTAAATTTGTGCAGATTCAGGAGTTGGATCCGGTCAAACTTTGTGAGTGGAGCTACTTGTTGAGTTTTTTTGATCGAAGTAGAGCTGCTCCTTAATCGCTGTCCCTGGCGTCTCTTCCTATATTCAGTATTTCTGTATTTAAGACTCGTGTTCATATTATAGAGCTCATGGCTTAATGTTACCAGTTTTGGGGAGTTGTATTATGATTATGAATTATCTATGGTCTTTTGTCCTTCACATTTATCTAATATGTAATTCGTTACCATGTTTCGTTATTATTTTATGACTGGCTTGCCTAGCAAGTGGGTGGACGTCATCACGACTGGTGGTGATTTAGGGGTTGCGACACCGGTGGGCCAAAAAATATTGGTTGTACCTCAAAGGACTGTAGAAATTTTATCTGGTAGTCTAGGAGATTGAATTGCAAGAAGGTGAATGCAAATGCTTTATTCTTTTGTGACTTGAAGACAAAAGACAAGGAATTTTTGACTTAATCAAAATGGATGGTGTTAGTAGGCCTAGGAATGTCGTATGGGTTCACTCCTACTGTAAATATGCGTATGAAGGGTTCCACGATGTAGTCTGCTCCGATACAACCTTCCTTGTGAATCAGTATAACATGCCACTTGCTACTTTTGTTGGTGTTAATTATTATGGCCAGTCTATACTTCTAGGATGTGCTCTTCTTGCTAGTGAGGACGCAATAATTATAAGTTGATTTTCTCTACATATCCTCCAAATGCTATCTTGGCTAACCAATGTGAGAGCATTAAGGCAGTCGTATGTGTAGTGTTGCCAAACACAATTCACATATATTGAATTTGGCACATATTCACTAAATTTCCTTTGTGGCTAAAGGGAATTCGTGAATATAACAAAGAATGAGTTCAAGGGCATTGTCCTTGATTGAATTACCACTGCAGAGCTCGAAGGAAGATGTGATGAGTTTGTTGTGAAATATGGTCTAGAAGGAAGGGACTAGTTCAGTAAGTTGTATTCGAAAAGGCAAAAATAGGTGTTAGTATACCTTAGTAGCTATTTTGGGCTGGGATTTTATCGAAACCAAGAACTGAGAAATACATGTCGTATACCGTCAAAACTGGGCTTGCCTAATTTTGTATAACTAACCGAAATCAAGAAGGAAGATCAAGGCTCGGCCTCGATTATGTCAAAATGTGGTACGAAGATGGATTAGTAAGCTCATGGATCAATGGCCGATCAAGATTGAGACCAGCCGTAATCGATACCGAAGCGAGAAAGAGATCGAGCAAGATCGAAAGAAACCTACTACATCGAATAATAGAAAGCCGAGATATCCGTCATCGAGCAAGGATCGTGGCGGAAATCTCAGCACGTATCTAATCAGGACCGGTTATTTAGCCTATCATAGGATTTGCTTCTGTAATTAGAATTGTATCATAAATAGGAATCCTCTACTATATAAAGATGGTTCTAATCATTTCGTAATCATCATACATTCACGCATAACAAGGCAATATATTATATTCTCTCTTGCAAGCTCTGTTGTTTAAGTTTATACTTTTCAATAGCATACTCAGTTCGTTCGAGAGCAGTCTAGCTCGAGGGCCACAGTTGTTCATCACATTGGTTTGCTTTATTTTATTGTTAATTTCTAGCATTAATTCTTATATTTATCAATTTGTGCCAAGTGAAATCACATATTCTTAAAACCACTTATAAGTTTAATTGTTATCCGATTTTAAGTGTAAATAGTTTGGCGCCCACTGTGAGGCTAAGGATAATAGTGATTGTATGGTATAATTTTCGTAACACATATTATTTTATGCTTGTTCTTTAAAGTGTCTTTAATTGCAGGATCAACATGTCAAACTCTCAAGTAGCACCCATACACACAGAGAATGGCCTTGGTCTTCATGGCGAGAACGGTAACGTAGCCGTCCCGGGAAATGGAGTACCTCCGGTCAACCCCGATGGAGTCCCGAATATGGACCCAATCAACGTCAGCTCCCATATTGTCATTAACGGGAATTTGGCTGTCGACCTTGAAAATAGTGTCCGCAGAGATGCTTGAACAGCCGATCAAAACACACAAGGTGATTAAGAAGGTGGGATTAGCCTTCCAATGATATTCGAGATGTTGCAGACTCAACAAGATGCAATAGCACAACTCCAAAATCAGAATCGCGCACCAAGCAAGATCGAGCTCGAACCATCACAAGAAATTGTTCATAGAGTCGAATCGGTGCCAAAGAGATCAAATGGAGGAGAACCGGAGACCAATCCTACTATCGTAAAAATGATCGAGGAACTGATGAAGCGAATCGAGATAGGGGAGAAGAAGATCGAGGGAAATGATAAAAAGGTGGAAACTTATAACCCTAGGGTTGACCAAATCCCGGGGGCACCACCGGTATTGAAAGGACTTGATTCCAAAAAGTTTGTCCAAAAACTATTCCCCTCGAGTGTGGCTCCGAAGCCAATCCCTAAGAAGTTTCGTATGCCTGAGATTCCAAAATATAATGGGATGACAGATCCAAACAAACACGTCACATCTTATACGTGCACTATTAAGGAAATGACTTGGAAGATGACGAGATTGAGTCTGTATCGCTGAAGAAGTTCAAGGAAACTCTATCAAAGGGAGCTATAATATGGTACCATAATTTACCACCTAATTCTATTTATTCATTTTTTATGCTTGCAGATTCTTTTATAAAGGCACACGCCAGAGATATTAAGGTTGCTACAAGAAAGTTGGACCTTTTAAAGATAAGACAAAAAGATAACGAGATGCTCAGGGAATTCGTATCTCGATTCCAAATGGAACAGATGGATTTGCCACCGGTCACCGACGATTGGGTTGTTCAAAACTTTACTCAAGGCCTCAATGTTCGAAGTTTCGTGGCTTCATAACAGCTGAAACAGAATCTGATCGAATATCCAATTGTCACTTGGGCCGATGTACATAATCGGTATCAATCAAAGATCAGGGTCCAGGATGATCAACTGGGGGATCCAACTGGTTCGGTTTATCCTAATAGACCCGTGGAAAGAGTTAAAAGAGACTTTGACCGGGAACCATGGTCGAACAGAGACAGGTATCAGCTATACGGTGGAGATCGGTGAAATAATAGACCTGGACGCAACTTCGTTCGGAGTGATAGAAGGAATGATCGAGGACAGAGCTCCTGAGGACTCATGAGTAAGAGTGGTTTTGATAGGGATGCCAGATCCAAAGAAGCGTCTCAATTGTTAGAATATAACTTCAAGGTAGATGCTTCCGTCATAGTATCTGCCATTGGACGTATCAAAGATACTAGGTGGCCTCAACCTCTGCAGACCGATCCCGCCCAGAGAAATCCAAACTAGATATGCAAGTATCATGGTACCCATGGCCATAAACAGAGGATTGCAGACAGCTAAGGGAGGAAGTAGCCCGATTGTTCAACGAAGGTCACCTTCGAGAATTCTTAAGTGATCGGGCCAAGAACCACTTCAAAAACAAGGATTCAAATAGACAGAACGAGCAAGAAGAGCCACAGCACGTGATTCACTTGATCGTTGGAGGGGTCAATATTCCTCAAGAACCAGTATTTAAACACACCAAGGTGACGATCACAAGGGAAAAGAGAACACGAGACTACTTACCAGAAGAGACTTTGTCTTTCAACGACGAGGATGCAGAAGGGATCGAACAACCTCATAACGACGCACTGGTAATATTTGTCCTTATGAATAAAATTAAAGTTAAACGTGTTTTGATTGATCCGGGTAGCTTGGCCAATATTATTCGATCGAGGGTCGTAGAATATCTCAACCTACAAGATCAAATTGTACTCGCAGTACGAGTACTTAACGGCTTCAATATGGTGAGTGAAACTACCAAATGTGATATTATTTTGCCAGTGAACGTGGCCGGGACCATTCAGGAAATGAAGTACCATGTGATCGAGGGTGACATGAGGTACAACGCCTTGCTCGGGAGGCCTTGGATCCATAACATGAGGGCAGTACCCTCGACCCTTCACTAAGTTTTGAAGTTCCAAACATCTGATGGAGTCAAAACAGTGTATGGGGAGCAACCCCCCGCCAAGGAGATGTTCACGATCGATTAAGGGATACACATTTTCTTCAGCAAAGGGATTAGATTCGGAGGGAAAACATGAGGCTAAATAGCAACCAAAAACACCAGCCTTGACTCAACTGGAGATACGGGGAACTGATAAGGACGACGAGTATGGGATACCCCGATATTTCATAGTTCCTGATGACTCCGATGCCACCCAATCAACGGTTAAAGAGCTGGAACAAGTCACACTGGCCGAACATCAGCCTGAACAAAAGGTATACCTGGGCACCACCCCCACCCAGCTCGCCTTACTCTTCGCGAATGCTATACCCCCTCCTTTGAACGCAAAGCACAAAGTTTCCCTAGCCCAATTCCTCCATCGCGAATGCGAGGGTCCTTCCGCATTCGTGAAGAAGGAAACCAAAATTGGAAATCTAGTTTTTCCAACTTGGCTCTAGGTGGTTCGAAACACACCCGAGCTCTTTGGGACCCAATCCAAATGCACCAACAAGTCTATAAACATAATACGGACCTGCTCGAACTCTCAAAATGCTTATAGAAAAAACTACGAAACCAAGAATAACACCCCAAAACCAAATTGAATCAAGTGATGAACTTCAAATTTCCAAATTGCTCCGAATGCCCCGAATCATACTTAGACCACTCGGAATGACACCAAATTTTGCATGCAAGTCTTAACACATACAGAACTATTCCTGGTCTCGGAATCCCAATCGGACCTCGATAACACCAAAACCTACTCCAAACCAAATTTAAAGAACTTTAAACCCTTTAATGAGCCAATTTTCACTATTAAGCGCTGAAACTCGCTTGGGTCATCCAAAACCCTGATCCGAACATACGCCCAAGTCCGAAATCATCATACGAACCTATTGGAACCATCAAATCCCAATTCCGAGTTTGTTTGCTCAAAATGTTGACTTAAGTCAAATTTAGCCTTATTTAGCCAACATTAAGGAACCAAGTATTTCAATTTCAACCCGAACCCTTCCAAATCCCTAACTAACCATCCCCTCTAGTCATAAATAGTTAAAGTGTATACAAGGAGTTTTATTTAGGGGAACGGAGTTCTAGAAAGAAAAATGACCGGTCGGGTCGTTACATAAATTTGGATACCATATCATAGCTCCCTTTGACAGGGTCTCCCCGAATTTCTTTAGCAAGACATATTCGATCTCCTCATCCTCCAAGTCGTTCCCCTTGATGGCGCATGTGTAGGAGGTAACATGCTCATTTGGGTCGGTCGTTCCATTGTATTCGGGCATGCAAAACTTCTTAGGAATCGACTTAGGAGCCGCGCTCAGAAGAAAAGGTTTCTGTACGAACTTCTTAGAGTCAAGGCCTTTCGATATCGGCGGCGCTCCTAGGATTTGATCAACCCTGGAATTATAGGTTTCCACCTTCTTATCGTTTTCCTCGATCTTCTTCTCTCCAAACTCCACCAGTTTTGTTAGTTCCTCGAGCATCTTCATGATTACTGGGTTGTTCCCCGACTCCTTCTCATTTGATCTCCCTATGGCTGACTCAACTTTGTGAACAACTTCCTGGGTTGGCCCAGGCTCAATCCTACTTGGTGGGTGGCTCTGGTTCTAGAGTTGGGCTATCGCTACCTGTTGAGCTTGTAACATTTCGAAGATCACCCGCAGGTTGATTCCACCATCCTTGGCACCGTGTGGGCTTTGTGCGATCGATCGAACATTTCTACTGACTCTACCCTCAAGATCGGTAGGCAAATTTACGTTGATGGCCATATGCGAGCTCACATCGATGGGATCTGCAGCCGGGACTCCGTCGATATCGGCCAAGGGCACGTCGTTCTCGGGTGTTGCATTGTCATTTTCGTCATAGTGGCGAAACTTATTGTCAAACATGTAGGGGTACTGATTGGGAGTCCGACATTTTTATGCTGAAATCAGAGACACTTCAAACAAAAAGTGTAAAATAGTGTGTGTTATGGAAATTTATAACAAATAACCGCTATTATCCTTAGCCCCAGGTGGGTGCCATACTGTTTACCCTCAAAATCGGATAACAATTGAATTTGTAAGTGATTTTAAGGATACGTGGATTAAATTGACACAAAATGATAAGTTAAATTGTAATTGAAAATAAAGTATGATAAAAAAATTCAAACCACACGAATTGAACAGTAAAAGTCTTGGGGAGTAGAGCCACCCTTTAACGAACGTACTTTGATCAGTATCAAGAAATGGTTGAAATAGAACTTAAAGAGAAAACAACAGTATATTGCTTCTGAGTGGATGTTACAATGTGCTTTACAAATAATCAGACCCCCTTTATATAGTAGGGGAGTCCTACTTTAGGTACAATTCTATAAAAGGTAAAAAATCTCATAATTTGCTAATTAGTCGATTTTTCATTGATATGTACCGAGATTCCCGCCGTGATACCCGACCGGTTACGGATATTTCGGCCTTCTGTTATCCGGTCTGACAATGTTTCCTCAAGCTCATTCGGTTTAAGGGTCGACTCTGGGGTCACGGACTCGATGTCCTTGAAGACGGGCATTCTGACCTCGTGCCCTAGTTTGATGGAACCCGAGGTCGATCTTCAACCGTTCACGTTTCAATCCTGATCTGTCATCCAATAGACGAGTCCAATTTCGACTGTATACATATGGATTTTAAAACAACGGCTTCAAGCGTTAATAATAGGTTCTAAATTTAATATGTTTTCAAATTTGATGAGTTTCTAACACAAATTCATTATTTTAACATAAGTTACTGGGTTCGGTCAAATCCGTAACTGGGCTTCTACCTCCGCCCCTAATTTCATGAGACAATTCTTAAAGTTTGGACTGAAAAACTGAACTATAAGACAAAGTATATGAAATTCGAACATCAGGATAGTGGAAAAGAAGCGGAGAAGAAGAAGCGGATCTCTGCAACTCTTTCAGGTAATGGCTATAATTTAAATATACTAATAATGTTGACAATATATTAAACAACATTACTAAAAGTAACTTTCTTCCCAATTAATCCAGTTGTACAATACATGATCAAACCAAAAGGGATAGGGAATAGGGGAAAGTGGGAGGGGCCATAAATATTTCTGTTAACCTTGACACGCCAACTGGATGTGACTCTAGTAAATCTTTCTAATTCATATATGAAGACCAACTTTGGTCTATGCCGTATCATTTGGATGACGATGGGGAAAGTTTGTTTGGTTGGTAGAATAAGGTATAACAATTTGGGGATAAAATGTGGTACTGTATTATTTTTCGCGTTTGATTATGAATATTAATTAGTTCAGAAAACTATTTTATACTAAAAAGGTGGAAATAGCTATATATATATATATATATAGAAGGTGAGATAATTAATCTCTACCCATAAAATATTCCTGTCTATCCCATCTTGATAACCAAACGGCCCCTATATGCACTAGTGAGCATCCTTATCTCGCTCTATTCCATCATACGTAGTTCAAAATTAGTGTTGCTTCTCTACGGAATTTTTTTTCTATCCTACTAGGATAATAATAAATAAATTTGAGACAATACGATTTTATATTTAATATTTTTTCGGTTATATGGTTTAATTCATAATCTCTTTATTCCATATTATGTTGCACAGATTCTTTAAAATGTTGTCACACTCATATCAGATAAAATACATTATTTTTGGAGAATTCAGTACGCACCCAATAATATTTTTTGAAGAGTTAAAACAGCATATAAGTTACATAACATGTTTATTTGAGGTACACATTGGACAAAGGCTAGCTGTTTGACTTTTCTACATCCAACTGACAATTTCTTCGGAGTCTTTCATTACAAATGTTATATTTCAGACCACCATCAATTTCTCCCAACAATTAATACAACTCTTTCTTTTTCATGATAGTTACAGGTAGGTTTATCACACTAATAAAGCAAGTATGAAAACACATAATGATTTTCTTTAAAATTTTATACTAATCTAAATGGTTCCTATTTCTATTACTAGCAACAAATAATTTTTTCAATACCGAAGGATACTCTTTCCATTTTTGATGATTTAAGGAAGCATCTTTACATGTGAATAATGATAATGAAGTCATAACCGAAAGTATTAAGTACGTAGTCCGAAAAGACTGCCATTGCAATATTTTCTATTAGTCGCTATTGCCAGGACAGTTGGGTCAATGCTTGCTCCGAGAATAATGCGACAAAAATGGTAGGAAAATAAAGAAGAACAAGTTGTCTAATTAGAAAATAAAGAAAGCAACCTGCCATTTTTTTCCTACACATTAATAGTTGACCATAAGATGGGGGAGAGTGAGATCCCATTGCTGTCATCAATGTTTTGAAATCCACGGTATGAGTATTCTGATATTATCCTTTTAGGCGGAATACAAGTGGATCAACTAAATATATGCATAAATAGCAGTACATTAGTTTCTTATTTTGTAAAGGCAGTGTAAAGCTATGGCTGGTGGAGGATTTGGTGATGACAAAGGAGGAGCAAGAGCTCATCTTTATGAGTATAGGATTACTGGGTATTTTGTTTTTGCTTGTGTTGTTGCAGCCATGGGAGGATCCCTTTTTGGGTATGATCTAGGTGTTTCTGGTGAGTATATATATTTTCTTCTTAAACATCCTATTTTTCTCATCTCAAATACTTTCAGCTTATGTTTACACTATTTTTTACAAGTGTTTGGTTTGGGTTATTCAAGCCACTTGTGCCATTGTTCTCTTCCAATCATTATTGCCATCGACGCCTTTTCTTTGTGTTTTGTGCTTTTCCCCCTTTCCCTTGAACAGTGAAGAAGAATAGGTTGTTGACCAACGGAAAGTATGGGGAAAAAATATACATAAACAAAAATGGGTTAAAAAGAAGGATAAAGTAATTTTTTCGTATACCAATATGAGGCAGGCTAAAACTCTACCTCAATCAAGTGAACAGAGGGTCTAAAATGTACGAATGTTCACCCTCGGAGGATTGCAAAGCATGTCCTTCAAATTCAAAATTAATATATGTAATATTGATATGTAAAAGAAAATTGAGGCAGTTTGACGTTGGAGAATATTCTATTCTAGTAAGTAGAAAACATGGCAGCAATTTCCTTTTGTTTTTAATTCCAAATGAGTATTAGTACGGCAATTAATCTTACAAACTTTCTTGTCTACTCTTTCACTCCTTTTGGTTGGGGATATTAAGGACAATGAATCTGGTCAAAATCTTAAAAAGCGCAATGATTTAGTTGATAGCCACATATAGCATAAGACATTAGCCAATTCTACATCCTCCTTTCTGTTGGTTTCAGGCGGGGTGACTTCGATGGATGATTTCTTGAAAGAGTTCTTCCCAAAAGTGTATAGAAGGAAGCATGCACATCTCCAAGAAACAGACTACTGTAAATATGACAATCAGATACTCACACTCTTTACTTCCTCTTTGTACTTTGCTGCACTTGTTTCCACATTTGGTGCTTCATATGTTACCCGCAACAAAGGCCGTCGAGCCAGTATACTTTGTGGAGCAGTCAGTTTCTTTCTTGGTGCAATACTGAATGCATTTGCAAAGAACATTGCAATGCTCATCGTTGGTCGATGTCTTCTTGGAGTTGGCATTGGATTTGGCAACCAGGTAACTGCCAATTCTATTTCTTAAAAACAACAACAAATAGAATATTAACTTGTCTCTTCCAGGCAGTTCCTCTCTATCTCTCAGAAATGTCACCTGCAAAAGTCCGAGGAGCAGTCAACCAACTCTTTCAACTCACAACTTGCTTGGGGATATTGATAGCCAACTTTATAAACTATGCAACCGACAAAATCCATCCATGGGGATGGAGATTATCGCTTGGCTTAGCCACAGTTCCTGCTGCAATAATGTTCATTGGTGGGCTTTTCCTTCCCGAGACCCCAAACAGTCTCGTAGAACAGGGTAGATTAGAGGAAGCAAGACAAGTGTTGGAGAAAGTTAGAGGTACCACAAAAGTTGATGCAGAGTTTGCTGATCTTAAAGATGCAAGTGATGCTGCCAGAGCCATAAAAAATCCCTTCAGGAACCTCCTCAAAAGGAAGAACCGTCCTCAATTGGTAATAGGAGCACTCGGAATCCCAGCATTCCAACAGCTCACTGGCATGAACTCCATTCTTTTCTATGCCCCTGTCATCTTTCAGAGCTTAGGCTTTGGCTCAGGAGCATCATTGTATTCATCTGCTATCACCAGTGGTGCACTTGTTCTAGCTACATTCATTTCCATGGCTTTTGTTGACAAGTTTGGAAGAAGAGCTTTCTTTCTTGAAGCTGGAGCTGAAATGATCTGTGTCTTGGTAATTTCTGCTTTTAAATGAGATTTCTGCTTTACATGAGTGTATGTACTTAACTGATAATTTGTTCCACAGGTAGCAGTTGCTGTTACTCTAGCTTTGAAGTTCGGAGAAGGTGAAGCGCTCCCAAAAGGAATTGGTGTCTTCCTTGTAGTCATAATCTGCATATTTGTTGTGGCTTATGGTAGGTCTTGGGGTCCCTTAGGTTGGCTGGTTCCAAGTGAACTCTTTCCCCTAGAAACACGGTCAGCAGGACAGAGTGTGGTGGTCTGTGTCAATATGATCTTCACAGCCCTCATTGCCCAGTGTTTCCTCGTGTCCCTATGTCACCTCAAATACGGAATCTTTCTCTTGTTTGCGGGCTTGATTTTCATCATGAGCTGCTTCATCTTCTTCCTCTTGCCCGAGACAAAGCAGGTTCCGATAGAGGAAATATATTTGCTTTGGCAAAATCATTGGTTCTGGAAAAGATACTGCACCCCGGGGGAGAATGAACGTGAATTGGACGGGAAGCCCTGATCACAGATCCATCCAGAGATGAAGATTAGCTTTCTGATTGATTTGTTCCATAAAAAGCAAATGGAGAGGACATTCTCAATAAAAATACCACACCTACAACTAGAGTAAATGCATTATGGATCCCTTTTCAATTGCTCAGTCTCCAAATATCGTTTATTATCATGTTTAACTTCTTAATCATCTAAATTGTCGTTTCACCATTTAATTAAGCTTACACATGGGTTTACAAGATATCAAATGGCAGAAATATTTAAACAGAATAAACCGACGTGAACAAAAGAAGAAAAAAAAAAGGCAACAAGTCCACTGATGTATACAAGAAAATTACAGAATGCATACCATAACATATTGACATTATACAAAAGAATTATTTGACTTGATCCTTGATTCATCAAGCTAAGCTAGTAATTTCGCAAGCTCATCTACTCCTAAGCTTCCTTTTGGTACTACATTTAGATAATCTTCTCTAATACCCTTCATCTTCTCCTTTCTAGTACTCTTTGTTGAATTGGCTTTACTACCTGAAAAAGCAGTTTCTCTTCTACCAGAAACAACAGTTTCTTTTCTCGACGAAGTTAGTGAGTTTTTAGTGCCTTGTACCTCCAAATCACCAGTTTCTTCTCCCTCAGGTCTCTGAACTGGCACTTTCTTAGACCGATGCTGAAAAACTGGTCCGGGTGGGGCAGACCTGGAGAGAGTAACTGCCCTTTCGTACACAATGTCAGCATCCAAACTAGAATCATCTAATAGGACCGCACTCCCACTTTCAATAGCCTGCTTCCGAAGTAGTAAAATTCCCTCCGTCCAGGGTGCACTTGAGCTTACCAGCTGATAGCACTGGTTTGTATCTTCGGATACAGAATGTACCTCGTAACCAGTCAACGGAACCAAAGATGAGGAATCAGATTTGTTTACATCATCTGAAGCACTCCTCACCACTTTTTCTGGCACAACTGAATCATCCAACCTTGTTTTGCACTCACTAAGAATTCTAGAATTGTCACCTGTATCATCTCCTGCATACACCGGAGGGCTTTCACTTCCACTGATCTCCTCCCTAGTTGTAACAGCACTAACATCTAAAGGAACCTTATTGGAAGATTCCAAATAGGTACCCTTTGATCCATCTTCCTCTGTAACATTGCTTCTTACATATTCTGCATCTTCCTCAACCAGAGGAGAAACATTAGCACTGAGATTGCAAGGATTCATTTCTGTAATTAGTAAGCTTGGACTTCCTGATGTAGATTCAACCAGTTGGCCTTCAAACGATCGGTAATTGCTGGCAGCATTATCAGCTTTAGAACCCTTCCTTCTCTCAGGTTTCTCTTTGTCATCAGGTAGAGAGGATACCCAATCCCATCCTCTCCACATGAGTATGTGCTCTTGCTCAAAAGAGATTAACACACATGGGACAAGATCCTACAGTTTAGAAAGATAAGAAACTTACAGCAATGAGTGGATTAATTTCTTGCACTTCTATCTTTTTCCAAAAAAAAATTTGGGTGTCCTGTAGCCACCTCACGGTAATATAGCATTTAGTCATTTACTAGTATCAGAAATAGTTTTACCTTAAGCTTGGCACCTATCTTCCTATAGTCACTTGGGTTCATTCCTTGACAATTTATACGCACCAATTCACAAGCTTCAAATGCTTCTCTGATATTCTTCGCAAGGTCACAATACACCCCATTTTTCCCTGCAAAACATTCAAGACTACTATCAGAGAGATTTTTTGGTCGGAATCAATTAAGAGTAGCAAAATTTAAAGCAACACAGACCAAGCTTGCAGATAGGTATCAGATTGCGTCCTTTTTTCCGCATTTCAGTTGCTTCCTCTAAAGTCAAACCCTCGGGAACTCGTTGGACCAACCTTGGGTATACAGGAGTCACAGGCCGCCATAACATGAGAGGAAAGCGTGGCCGAGTCTTATAGTTGTAGTTTCGACCACGGAAAAGGTATATCAAACCACCTTTATGATAGATAATTTTCCCACCTGTCTTTTCCTGTACATATAGGATATCAAAAAAGAAACGATTTCAAATAACTGCCTGAGACGTCTGTCAGAAAAACAACAGCTTCAACTTGAGAGAAGCAACAAAAATGATTAACTTTAAATCTCATCCCATAATCAAGCTATATGAAGATTGTATAGTCGACAGTTCTAGTTAGCCTTCAATGTGAGACATGGTCAGGAGGGCAGGTGTATTATCTGGTCAGGAGGACTTCTTCATTGTAATCTATAAGTTCTTTACAACAACAACTACACCTCAGTCAAAAACAAGGAGGGATCAGTTATATGAATCCTCATTGACCATGTTTCTCCATTTAAATTCAAAAATGTTATACTCTCTCCGTTTCAATTTATGTGAATTTATTTGGCTGGGCACAGAGTTTAAGAAAAAAGAGAATTGACTTTTTAACTTGTAGTATAAAATGAGTTACAAATATTTTATGTGGCTATAAATTATTGCATAAAGATAAATTATTTTCAAATATGGAAAGGGGTCCTTTTTTAATTTGGCACGGCCTAAAAAGAAAATAGGTTCACATAAATTGAAATAGGGGGAGTAACAAGTAACAATAAAATTAACAAGTACTAAAAGTTCTTTATATTTTCTATTGGCATAAAAATCTCAAATAGAGCTAAAAAGATCCTAGAAAGTATATAACCCAAAGAATATGTACTAACATGACTATAACATATTCTCAACAAATTGGTAACACCTATAGAGATCATTTTCTTCCATTATACCCTATCTTTCCCTAGATTCCAAGAAATTGTAGGTCTTTTGAGAAAACTTCCTTCCATGTGATTTTAGGTCCATCTCCTTACCCTTTTAACACCTTCAGTCACTATGGATTCACACCTACAGATCGGTGGATCTAGAGATCGATACAGGACATGACAAAACCATATCAAGCGACTCTTTCTTATTTTATCCTCAATGTGTGCTACTTGCACCTTCTAGCGAATGTGGCTATTTCTAATCTTGTCTAATCTTATATGACCTCACATCCATCTTAACATCCACATCCCCACAACACTCATCTTGTGGATGTGTTGGACTTATTGAGATTCTTTATGGGGAAAAAACCCGACATATCGGATTCTGTGCCACAAGCTTCAACATGACAGGTTAATTACCAATGCTTGGAATAAAGTAATTTACAATGAGCTTAATTTTGCAAAGACCTATGTTCACCAGAGAGTAACAATATTCCAAAGAAACAAAACAGTTACAACAACTTGCAAGGGAGAAAATATTAACACCACTAACCTCTAACTTGTCACAGACATTGTCCATGTCCACAGTACACACTCCCTTGCATTTTATCTTGCACACCCTTTTCCGCTTCCAGTGAGCATGGATATTCTCCAACATGTTATGTGTTAAGCCATCTCGTCCTGCTAACAAGAAAGGTACGGAGAGTCAATGAGAGAGCAAAAATCAGAGTCAGCATATTCTCTTTGTCACGAATCGAGAAGATCGAATACAAAATAAGCATTTTACGAGCTTTTCAAAGATCATATATACCTTAAGGTAACTCCAACTACAAACACTAGTGAAATGAAATTAATAAAAGAGAAACCCTTTGGTCACAAGAAGCTTTTATAATGAGAACTGAGCTATTCACATTGAACCCTGATAAGCTATTCCAAAATAAGAGAACTTGAGCCTTGAACACACAAGAAAATATGAAATCATCCTGATTATAGTGTGTGTGTGTGTGTATCAGAACACATCCCCCTCCCTCAGGAAAAAGGGAAAAAAATCCTCATTGCCTCTCTTTCTCCTCAAAGGATGAAACCCATAGAAACAAGCAAACAGGAAAAATAAGAAAATGAATTAGGTATTTATACGAGTAAAACGTCAATAAGGCTTATAGAACTAAGAGAATTTGCATATCCTTGGCATTGACTGCAAAAATAAGAAGAAGATGTGCTCCTAGTGATTGCATGTTTCCATAATAAGATGTCAAACCACTTAGTTAAAAGAAAAAAAATTACCATGTGTATATGTGCCAATGTATCCATTCTGCTCTATTCAGTATCAGAACGAAATGGACGACACAACTAATGTAGATGATCCATACAACTGACTCCAAAAAATATGGGATTAAAGCACAATTGATTCATTAACTGATAGTAGTATATATGCCGAATGGTCTAAGTTACAAAAAATCTAACTAGCCCTTCCTGACGGTCCAAAAACATGTACTTCTCCTCCTTTTTGCCTTAGAGGATTCACATTCTACAACAGATTCACAGCAAAACACAATCCCCCAAGTCAACCACACAATGCAGACTTACTTGTGTGTACAAAATTATTACATGGGTAATACATATAACTTAAAATCTACTGATATACCTATATTCAATTGCCGTGTTGTTTTCTTACAACTATCTATAAGCTGCATCATTTCTTCCTTGGTCAATGGCTCTCCCAATACCTCCTCTCTAGACCTAACATACTTGGGCCCGGACCCTGCCAGGAATGGTCCAGGAGCCTGAACCGGCTTTACCCCTTTTTTATGGGGGGGCGGAAGCTTAAACGAATCAAATTCTGGAAGGTTCTTCTTGCTCGGAGGCAATGGTTTCCGACCGGTCCATGGCCTCCGCATTGACTCCGGTCCAAATGGTGACACTAACGGTTCACGCAACTTATTAGGCTTCAACTTTGGTGTTTCAGTATAACTGTACTGATACACGAAAGGAGCTTCTGGGAATTCATAACAAACACCATTTTCATCAACTTTAATATCAATAGCTGATTTTTCTGTTGTTTCTCCAGAATCTTTTGGAATGTTCCTGGGTCTAACAAAAGGTTTAAATGCGGGGTGTGTATTTTTCTGGAAGTTCCTGGAATATTTTGATTTTTTTCCGGGGATGGAAGGTGAAGAGGGAGATGAAGGAGTGCCAATGGATTTGAAGGTTTTTTTTTCAGTGATGGGGGTTGGAGGGGCAGGGTTATAATTATTGGCAATATTGAGAGCTGAATCGAAGCGTTTATGGAAGCGGATTTCGTCTTCGATTTCCTTCTGAGTTCGTTCATGGCGGATGAATTTCTCGGCATTGGCGTTGTTCCAACGGGAGAAGCGGACTTCAGTGGCTGGCCGGTGGTTGTGTGGTGGAGCAGGTGGTGAGAAAATTGGGAATTGGATTAGGGTTCTTGAACCCATTTTCACTCTTTTTTGCTAGAAGAAGATGGAAGCATCCGGAACTGCTCGCAGCTGAAGGAAAATTGGACAATATTTTTTAAACAGGGGAATGAAGAATCTATATTATATTATACCCCTACTTTTTTACCATTTAAATATAACTAGTATAAGTAGTTGCGCGTATGCGTGCACACTAATTATGTCAAATATTTAAGTTATTTGAATTGTACGTAAATAATTTTAAAATTTATACTTTTTCAATAAATATAGATAATCATTGGATATTAACTACATGAAAAAAATTAACCATTTCTTCTATTTTTTTTTATATCATTCTTGTCGGTGTCATTGAATCCTAAAAATAGTTAGGAAGTAAAATAATAACTCATATTTATGGCAAAACAATCAAATGTTGAGACAATGAATGACTCTTTGGATAAGACTTAGCACTTTTACTACTACTTGAACTCTTATTTGGTGTGTTAATATCTGTTAAAAAATATTTCTTTCTTAAATTTCAGTTTCTAAAATATTATTTTTTAATAGTAATTATGTTTATAATAATGTAATTGAAAATATTATTCTTAATTCAAAACTCATTTTAGTTGGCTATCTAAAAAAAAAAAAACTCTTTAGCTAATGAATTTTTTTTACTCCATTTTGATATTTGACATTAACCATATTAAATATCTGAGTTATTTGAATTATATGTAAATAACCTTAACATTTAGACTTTCTAAATAATTATGGATAATTGTCAGATATTAATTAAGAAACACTACATGAAAAAAGACTAATATTTTCTCCATTCTCGTAGTGATAATTTTATTTTTGCACTATTATCATAGGTGTAATTGGAACCTAAAAATAGCCACAAAGTGAAATAATAACTCATACTTATGGCAAAGCACAAAGGTTAACACGATATAAACGATTCTTTGATTACGACGTGACTCTTATACTACGGCTTGAACTCTTATTTGGTATGATTTTATCTTTCAAAAACTATTTCTATTTTGAAATTTTAATTTCTAAAACTTTATGTATTTTAATAATAATTATCTTTATAATGATGCAAGTGAAGATATTATCCTTAATTTAAAATTCACTTTAATCGGCTATCTAAAAATTTAAATGATTCTTTGGCCGAATTTATTTCAGTATGACTCCACATTAAGTTTGTCGATATCTCTAGCCCCAGAATTTGAATTTTTAATACCCTATATATACAAAAATTTTGTTCTTTGATTCATTAAATGTTAAATTAGTTGATTATTATTATAAAATATTGCATATATTGTCTTAAAATTGTCAAGTAGTTTATTTTTCGATACCATACTTGGCTTAACCTCAATACAAACAACTCAAATTGCATTCCAATTCAAATTCGAATATCATATCAGTTTGTTGGTAATAGTGATTTTTTCAAAAACGACACATAATGTAAATTAAAAAAAATATTCTAAGATATCCTTATCTTATAATCTATGTATTTGAGTTGAAACAAAAATATTTGAAATCTATGAGATTAACTTTCAAATATTTTATATTCAACAAAGATGAAACATAAGAAGAAATTTGTTGTCATCTTTTATTTCTAGTTTTAACCTTTTTTTCAATAATTATTTTCTTTTATCTTATTTTTATGTCATTATTTATTTGTTACAAAAAATTAATTTATTTCACTATAAAAGGATGAGTTTTAATAAAAGTTGTCTACATATGAACTTTAATTATATTTTTAGTTTTTGGTTGAAATTATTTCATATTTTTCTTTTGGATTTATTTAATCAGCCGAAATAGGTGTTCACCCGACCACTTAAATAAAAAAATTGAATGATGTGTAATTTATATATAATCCATATATAATATGTGTACAATCGTGTGTTGTCGGTATATCATCTATTTATATTAGCTATAAAAAGTAAACAATAAATATGGCCAAATATTATATAAATATTCCATAAGATTTCGATTTTTTGAGTTTACCCATGATATAACTTCTATTATAATAATTTTAAAACTCTCTACTAATATTCAGAAATATCTTATCTTTTTATTATCTTTGAATTAAAAAAAAATAAATACGTTTTTCAAAATAATTTGTTTTCATTTTTAAAAAAAATATTTCAAGTCATACCAATTTTTTCTTTATATATAATCTTTGTTACACTTAAAAGTCGCTATAGAAACTATAAATAAGAAACCAATCTCTCTCTTGTTGAGTTTAAAAAAAACCTTTCACATAATCTAATGATTCAAAACTAATATTTTTCAATGAAAAAAATATTATACCCTTACAATATTGGCTTGACTACAGCTAAATAAAGGAGTTTCAGCTTATACCCTTCAATTCCTTTAATGTGCTAAATTAAAATTAATGATAGCAATTGTATAGTCAAAGTTTTGTTATTTGTTTGATGTCCATTTATGCAAATTGACTCTTCAAACAAATATTATTCAAGAAGAAAAAAGAAACAACTTTTTTTCTTAATATTGACTGATTTTGTGATTTTTTTTATCCAGTATGTATGTTTACTTTATTATATATATATAAGTAAACTTTTATTTGGTTTTGTAAACTCTTTTTTGTTATTTAGATAAACGTAGACGTGTACCCTATATATTACATTTATTTTAAAAGAATTTCGTTTTATTCAAATCTAGCTACAATATTTCAAAGAACTATACTTATAGGATTTTAAATGTGAAAGAGTTTTATAGTTATATGGAGTAGTTTTTTTTTTTGCTAGAGGCGAAGTAGTATTTAAATAATTAAAAAAAATAACAAAAGTTCCTAACATGATTGCATATGATCATTAACCGAATTAAGTATGATAATATGATAAAAAAAGATAAATTTTATTTTTAATTTAAATTCAAATTTTAGAACTTTATCTATAAATTCAAAATTTTTACTTTAATATATATATATATATATATATAATATTTGTATTTAACTAAAATAATTAAATATAAAATAAAGTTACCATATACTATTGACATTTATTAGTTTGCCACTTGGCTTAAACATAATGTCAATTATATATGGTAACTTTCTTGCTTCAATATATATATAGATTTTTACATTAGAGTAAATTATAATCAAATCCTCCTTCTAAATAACAACTAAATTTTTTTATTATTAATTTTTCCCTTGTTTGGATATATATTCCTATCTTGGTCCCATTTTATAATCAAAAGGACTTTATTTGAATACTAAGGAAGGAAGGATTCAAATATCAATATAAATTAGAAAAACAACTTTCAAATCCATATTTGAGTACTAAGTAAGAAAGGATTTACAATTAAGTATCAATAAGAATACCACTAAAGAATGTGGTGCAGTGGATGAGACTGTTTTTTCCTTAACCGGAGGTCTCGAGTTCGAGCTCTGGGTATGGAAAAATCCTTTGTAGGGAGCGCTTCCTCCCAAATGGGGCCCTACGTGGCGCAAATCCGGATATAATGGGGCTCCAATGCGATACGAGTATCGGACACCGGGTGGGAAACCAAAAAAGTATCAATTATAATGTCCTTTATTTATTTTTTAAAAATTAGAAAGTCCTTATTGAATAGGTAGATCCTATTATCAATCTGTTAAAATTTTGTTAATCTATGTATATCTATCTATACTCTATCTATATATATTATAGTAAAAGCACGAAGGTCCTTAGCGAAGTATTTTTCAAATTTTTTACCCTTTAAAAATAGATTTCACACTAGACAAAATAGTAGTCTGCTTATCTTCCTAATATTTTGTATTGAAATCTTTCAAAATTTTAGTCATTAAATTTTTTCTTATTTGAATTATATAGGAAATTTCAATATTTAAGACTTTTAAAATTGATAAAATCACTAAAAATTATGAACGTTTAAATTAGATACCATTTTGTTACTTTTCAAGTTAAGCACAAAAATCACGAAGAGGTTATATGTAAGGTTAGAGAGATGTATTAGACAACGGATTTGTCCGAGAAAAACATGAATTAGAGGGGGGAGAAAATTTAACGTGCCTAAAATACCAAGAGAATTTACTCCAATTCGTTCTCTGTAATTATTTTTATTTAGTAGATAGGATATTGAATTTATTGCTTACAAATTTTGGTTATTCAATTTTCGGGAGTTCTTTTTCAATTGTTCTGCATCTGTTACTTGCTTGTGGAAGCTGCTTCTACTATATTATTTTAATCATTATATTTCAGATTTGATTCACAACTAAATTCTTTTATGAACTCATCTTTTATTTTTATTTTTTTTTTTTTTTTTTGCATACTGTGTGCAGTTTATTATTTTAGCTTTTTAGTATTAATGATATAGAAATTTCGACAGAAAGATTGGTGATTGTTTTAGTAAATTTGACCATAATCATATGTAATATAATATGTTGAAGTGTTAAAAAGCTTTTGGTGAACTTTTCCATTTTGTTATAAAATTTGCAAGCCAATTAATTGAAAAGTTAGGCATCCATGTCTTTTTAATGAAATTAAATAATAAGTGAATATTTTGACAAAGCATTTGAGCATTTTTGTCGGGCAAGAATTTTCCTTTATTGAATTTTAAGATTTCAGTTTTTTTCCTTTAATTTTTATTTTACACTGATAATTGAATTTTCCCTTCTAATTTTCATTTTACCATACAAATACGTCTTTATAATATTATCTAATTTTTAAGAAGTTTACATTCACGGTAGAGGCACATATGCAAATCATATACCCTAACACTAGGTTGACTTAATAAATTATTAATGAAATTAAAATTGTCATTTAATAAATGGAAAAGGCCTAAAAATGCCACCTAACTTTCAGAAATAGCCTATCGATGCCATCCGTTAAAAAATTGCTATTTCCATGCCATTGCCGTTACAGAAATGGCCCATCTATGCCATTATTTGACTAACGGCTGGATTTTTAAAAAAAAAAATATTTATAAGACTTGAATTTCTATGTGTCCTGTTATTATCCGAATTAACCCCTGCCCCCACTTAATTCTAACATTGGTTAGGTCCATCTATCCAAACCCAACCCGGTTAAAACAAAACCAAATCCCCTTCACTGTCGAGTCGTCTTCCCCAAATTAGCAACTCTAAAACCTCCATTAAATCCAATTTCTCCATTATCATTCTGAAATTATTACCCTAGCTCTCTAGTGCATCATTTCACGTTTCCCCCAGCGTAACTTTTTATTGTTAAAGAGTTCAAAATGCCTGCTGGGTCAAGCGGCTCAATTGACTCAAAGAGGAAGTGTCGTTGTGGATTTGTAGCGCATCATTTTACGGCGACAACTCCTATGAACTGTGGGAGACATTTTTACAAGTGTCTATTGCCTGAAGTAAGTATAATTTACATAATGCAATTCGGCATTTTTTGCGTAATATTTTATTTTTATCGGAACATAATCGGAGATTTTATTATATAATTACTTGGCAGAAATAAGGTTATGGGTATTGGAAATGGGATGATGTTGAATTTTTCCCGCGAGCTGTAATCGTCATTAGCAGTCAAAAGAGAAAATTGGAAGCTTTTGAAATTGAAAGAAATAGGTTGTTGAAGAAGATAGATGATTTAGAAGCTTCTGCTGTTATTGATGTTGCAACGATAACAGAGTTGAGGGAAAGATTGGATGCACTTGAAGCATCTGCTATTGAGGATAACTTGAAGATTGTGGAGTTGAGGGGAAAAGTATTCCGACAGTCGATTTTCTTGATTTGGTTGTTCGCTTGCCTTATTGTGTTCATGGCAGCATGGGCTACCAAACGATCCATGTAATGATCATTACTTAGAATTTCAAAAGTTTAGTCTTTTGTTAGGTATATGTTTGTTCTATGTAATTTCGACTTGTTTCCAATCTTTCCGAATCATGTAATAGTCTATGTTGTGAACTTGTTTCCAATCTTCCCGAATCATGTAATAGTCTATATTGTGAACTTGTCTCTAATATTTCCGAATCATGTAATAGTCTATGTATTCAAACCTTATTAAAATTGTTCACCACACAGAGTAGCAGTGTGTTAGTATCAGCTAGACTTGGTAAAGCAGATATAGGACTAAGATGTATTGTATCTCAAGTACAGATGAGACAATCTAAAACTAATGGACAATCATTGTGCAGTTTTGAAGTCGATAGGCTTGCTGAACATTTTATGAATTAGGACTGTTTGGATGGCATGAGATAAAAAGACTTGTGAATTTGCTCTTATCCTTTTCAAACATGGAAGCATTTAGCCATTTTTAGAGGCCTCCCTGCAGACTAAAATCGAAAAGATCCATATAGACACCATGTTTTCTGCTTCAGAACCTTTTTGTCTGAATTTTGAATTGAAGCTAAACAACACTGTAATAACTGGACATTAAAACTGCACAAAATTGAAGCTAAACAACACTGCAATAACTGGACATAAAAACTGCACATGACTGAAACTAAACAACACTGCAAAAACTGGATATAAAAACTGCACATTCAGCAGTTTCAAACTGTATTCACACAGTATTTTGCTTAACTGAACATTACAAAAAATAGTAGGTTAGCTGTCAGTGCTAATTACAAAAAATAATACTTTAAACAGTCTAATTGCTAGCGCTAATTACAAAAAATAATACTTTAAACAGTCTAGCTGCTAGTGCTAATTACAAAAACAGTAAACTAGCTTTAAATCATCTGCTTGTTCTCTTTGGCCCTTCCTTGCCTTCATTTTGTACTTCTTTTTTCTAACTTCTTCTTGAAGTTGGCTTTAAGTAATTGCTGGTTTTTCATTCTAAGTAGCCTTTGTTGGTGAATAAGGCGGGTTCGTTGGTGTTGCTGCACATGTTTCATCTCCAGTAAAATGGATCCTTCTTGTACCAGTTGCAATCATTTGTACCTTCCTCATGGCTAGTCTTGTGTCAGTCTCAGATATAACCATTGGCCTAATTGTTGGGTGTTCATCATCTCCAACATCAGGTCCATAACTGTTGAACTCTTGTGTTCCAGCTTAAGTGTAAACTACTGACTGTTGTGTATTGTCCACAGCTTTCCCCTTTTTTGAACTAAGTCCAGCCCCACTACCCTGCCAACTGATGATACCCAATTTTTCTTTGTATATTTTTATATATGCAAAATACTTTCAAAATAGCATATATATGCATATATAAGTATGCCCAAGTATTTTAGTATTTTTTTCTAATTTTTAAAGATTTTTAAATCAATTTATTGTCCTATTTTAACAGTACAAAAACCAATAATTGTTCCTCAAATTATCATTTTGGTGATTAATGTATTTTATTCTCATATTTATACCAAAATATAGCTAAGGTAATTTTTGCACATTTTTTACAAATTTATTTGGTATTTTAAAAGCTAAATTGCATATAATTGGAATTTTAGCCTATTTTAAGATTTAATTGCGTTTATGATTACAAAATTGATTTCAGTATTTTTTAATTTAATATTTGGGTATTATTAATTAATTTAATACTTATAATTTGTTTCAGAAATCATTTTACCTATTTTTTATAAAATAAAAAGGGAAAAGTGGCTATTTAAAATCTAGCCCTAACTATTTCAATTTTGGCCTAAAATCAGCCCCCAATTAAACCCAATTTCATTTTCAAACGGACCAGCCCAATTCAATTTAACCCGCCTCTGACCCAACTAAAATCTACCCAACCTAGACCCCCTCTTATCAGAGATCAACGACCCCTACCCATTCTTGCCTTTTTTAATCCAAACGACTACCCTAATCCCCTCATTTCTCTTCTATCAGCCGCCTTTAATGAAAGATGTGAGCTGCTCAAGATAGGGTTGAGGTCACAAGCTCTACATGTCCCATCTTGGTTTGAAAAGTTGAAGAAGATTGAACCAACACCTGCGGCTAACAAGCATCAAGATTCAGATCAGAGCCCGCATGAAGAACCAACCAAGACTCAAGATCAAGCTTCAGAAGACTCATACATAGGAATCTTGTAACTCGTAACGACACCTCGACCGACTCTCCACCTCGGTACTCCATCACCTCATTAACTTCTGAACTACACGTGGCCTGATTCCTTTATAACCAAGGATATGTAGGCAGCTCAAATACTAGGGCTCAGTCACATTCTCCTTTCTTTTGGTCTCCTTAAATAAGGGTCGGGTCAAAAAACCTGTCTAGTCATTCTTTGTCTGAAAACTCTTCGCGTTTCCAGTCAAAGAGGGGCAGCTGTAGACATGTGATTTTTGACCCTCCCCAAGATTTTTCATATTTTAGCATGTAAATATTTAATCTAGGCCTAATATCACTATTTCAACTAATTTTGACTATTTTACTTTATTTTATTAGAAGAAAATGAAAACTACAAAAAATAATTTCATTAATGTTTTGTAATCATTTTTAATCTTGAAAAATACCAACAAGAAAAAGGTTTATTCTAATAGTCAGTCTAATTTTAACAGTTATTTTACTTAAGTATGACTAATTAATAAATGAGGTCGTATGTTAATCTCGTTTGCGGGGAAAGAATAAAACTTGGGCATGAACAACCCATTTTTAGGCCTAATTCTGGACCTAAAGACCTCGGAGCAACTGGGTTATCTCTCACGAAAAAGAAAAAGGGACGAGCATTCCAAAATTGGAGATCAATAATGGCTTACATATTGGATTTTGTACTCTACGATTACACCTTGTGAGCTAACCTTTGCCAAGCTTATTAAATGCTCTGTGTTTCAACCACTGTTTTGCCATATTTTTCGGCGAAAACCAACCAAATTAGCCCCGAAAAGAGCCGAAACAACAACTGAGAGACGCTGCAAATTCCACTGAAAAGATCACCTCAAAACCAATGCAAAAACCAGCCCGAAATCACCATCTCAAATCTGGTTGAGTTGAGTCATTCGGCGTTCCGATTTCGGTTCAAGTTTAAGGTCCGTGGCTCAATTGAGGACTGCTATATTTGGATACTCTTTTGCAATGCACATGTTTTGAAGATTTTTAGCAATTAAGGTGGCTCTTTCTCTTTTTCACCACTCTAATTCATTTCTCTATGATTCGAGTATTTCAAATTTATGTCACTATCCATATCACTGTTGCTTTAATGTTTTACCTTTTATGTGTGTCTGCTTTGAGTTTTTATATATTATTAGTTATAGTTGGTTTTATGAGTTTGAGCCTTTGTGTATGTTACTTCAAATCTGTGTTAGTATGAGAATTTGGATATATAAGCACTAACTTGAAAATTGAGAGTTTTAATGGTATTTCAATTGTTGGAAATTCGCATCTCTTGTTGTTCTTTTTCAACCATTTTATTGCTTGAATTACTTTTGGTTAATATTGAAGATTTTGACAGAATATTGAATATTTGATGCATTCAAAATGAATGTCTTTCCTTCGTTGTCTCACTTGATTATTTAATAAAGTTGAAGGAACGAGAATTCCGGGCTTTATGTTCCAAGTGTAGTTGCTGATTAGCTTCTGGAAACATTGGTTGTCTCTGCTTGGTAATCACAGTGACTATATTATCATAGCAATAATAGTCTGCATTAGCAATAGTTCAAAAATGCGTAGTTGCTTTAGGCGCGTAATTTAAATTACCTTCCTAAACTCGGGTGTGCATTTATCTAACCCAAATCCAAATCTCAACAACGTCAAATAAAACGTGTCATGGACTGCGGGTGAATTTATGTGACGTGGTTCAAGATGTGCTTTAGACGACGTTGAATCTTTCTAAAAATAATTAATAAAAGCGGTTACAAAGTTAAAATTGCACCATAGGCTAAAACATATATTAAAATAAAGTAATAGGCCAAATATAACAGTTGAGCGACCGTGCTAGAACCACGGGGCTCGGGAATGCCTAACACCTTCTCCCGGGTTAACATAATTCCTTACTCAGATTTCTGTGTTCGCGGACTGTAGTACAGAGTCAATCTATTCCTCGAGTCGGGATTTGAACCGGTGACTTGGGACACCATAAACTATCCCAAGTGGCGACTCTGAATTTTAGAAATAAATAATCTTGTTTCGATTGTCACTTAAATTAGAAAAAACTCCCTTATACCCTCCTTCCGGGTGTAGGTAAAAAGGAGGTGTGACAGTGACAACTTGTTTTAATTATTGCATAAGCAGGTTTTCAACATCATATTCCACTCGTGCCAAACAAATACCATAGCAACTTATAATGAGTGGTTGCGCTCTTCCGATATTATCACCCTTTAAATTCGGAAAAGGCATATTTGCGGTAGAACCAGTCGATTAACGGTGTAGTCGAGGGTTCCGTGCCTTTCCCCCTTGAGTTGTCCGATCAAGGGTACCAGTCTAAAATCCCATAGAAACCTTACTCTGTTCAATTGTGCATGCATCATGGTGAAACCTAGCCGAGTCAGTTATGTTGTCCGCATAATAACTCTTTAAGATAGCCTTATCTAAAGTCCACTAGGTTTCCCAAAAACCCAAACGGACACTATCATATTTTGTGCATTTATTTGGAGAACTAAACGCTTTTATGACAATTATTGGTATTTAATAGTCGAGTCTGGTGGGGTAAGGGTCTAACCCTTTTGTCTTGCAGAAACATGAGGCACGAAGTCCCCAGATTCGGCATGGTTACAAACATCCACCCAAGGTTGCTAAGCTGGTGGGAGGATCTTCATTCCAGTGATCAGAATCTTGTTCGGAAATACCTAGGAAATCTACCTTCCCTCCTGGAGGTCCAACCCAACAACAAAATCATAGAAGCTGCTACTCTGTTCTGGGATTGTGATAGGTCTGTGTTTCGCTTCGGAGAGATTGAGATGACACCCCTGCTAGAGGAAATAAGAGGATTGGCTGGTATACCATGGGAGACCCCGGGTTTGTTAATGCCGGAAAATCGTAAGGGTAGAGGTTTTCTCAAAATGATGGGCCTAAAGAAGAATCTAGACTTGACATGTTTGAAGTAGTCCTACATTCCCTTTGATTATTTGTACGAGAGGTACGGTCACAGCAAATCCTACTGTACATATCCGGATGAGTTTGCCATTACATCATTGGGGCATATTCACCGAAGGGTCTTTGTCTTCATGTTCTACTTCTTGGGGATGATAGTGTTTCCAATGAAGAAAGCAAGGATCCACACCAGTCTAGCCATGGTCACCAAAACTTTGATGGAGGGAATTGGTGGACAACCATTTAGCATAGTGCCCATGATCATCGCAGAGATATACCGAGCCTTGGAAAAATGTCAACAAGGAGCCCCACACTTCGAGGGCTGCAACTTGCTACTCCAGCTCTGGCTCATGGAGCATCTTCAAAGGGGTGAATATCGGCAAGAGATTCAGCGTAGAGACTAGGACGATCATATAGCCTTCCATCAACCAAGGCGAATGAACTACATGCCCAACATGTTTGCTCAGCCAGAAGATGCCAAGGGGTGGGTGGAGCTGTTTGAAAATCTAACTGAGGATCAAATACAATGGATGTTAGAGTGGTTCCCTACTAAAGAGTTCATCGCCCGATCTAGGGACGCACCATTTCTGATACTGATCGGTTTGAGAGGAACCTACCCTTATGTCCCTCTCCGAGTTATAAGACAGGCTGGTAGGAAGCAGGTTATACCAAGGGTCGACAAGATGAGTCACTTCCGGGCTGGCTTCCAAGCTGATGACAGTCCTTATAAATGCCAAGCTCAGCATATGTGGCATTGCAAGATCATCATGGGAAGAGATACTATCGAACTAGATAGATACCATGCTGGCTGCACCCCATACTATTCAGGCTAGCTAGAGGATAATCACAATAGTCTAGTCTAACCCGGGTTTGTTCGAGGTCACAGAATCATCGATGAAAGGGCTGAAGCACAGGTCAAATACATCCAACTGCACAAAAGGATTCGGGAATGTGAAAGTGAGCACCGTGAGATTCAAGAAGCCCACCAAAAACAGATTGAAGAGTGGAAACACATGGTTGTCAGTGCCAACAAGCGATTAGGATACCCGGAACGAGGTTTAGTGGAGCTGGAAAGGAAGTTTCTTAAGAGGATCGAGGACTGCCAGAATGCTGAAGGAAACGAGGGTGGACACCTGGCCAGAGCCTACCTGCTGCTGGGACTTCACGAGCTGGTGAAACTGTTCGATGGAGCAAAAGATGCCGAGTCTGGGGAAGGTCCTTCTGGGACCAAGTAGATAGGAATTTACCTTTCCGTTTTATGAATGTAATAAGGCCAATGGCCATTAGTCACATTTTATTTTCTGTTTTTAGTGTCGTTTTGGGATTCATCTTATTTTTATCAATAAAATGAGGCATTTAGCATTCTATGTTCTCCAAATCAACATGTCGCTAGGCCTACCTCGGGCACAACGAGGCTCCTAAATTAGGACACGATTTACATTCTTGCATTATGTGTTTAAATATCGCAACATTCCTTTTCATAATCCTCACTAACTTGTTACCTTTTGTTTTTACTTTTTGTTTTATTCCCCTCTCTTGAAGGTTAGTTCGTGCACTCTGTCATTATCATCCTACTCCACAAGATCCAAGGGCCCTCCACCCACTCCTCCTCCTAGTCCTATCAGAAATAGGAACAAAGGAAAGATGGAAGATTTGAACAACACCAGAAAAGAAAACTCAACTGAACGGGTAGAGGTCACTCAGGGTACTCAGGTCTCCAAAGAAAGTGCGTCCCAACTCGAGCAAAAACTGTTGAAATTTCAGAAGGAACTTGATCAGGTCTGGAACTTGGCAAGCTTATCATTTTCCCTCACCACTCCAGATGTCAATTTTCCTAACGTTCAGAACCCTACACCTCCACAAAGCATCCCGAAACCACAAAACCATCCCGCTCCTCAGCATCACTGCAACGCCTGCCATACTTCCAACAATACTCCACTGCTCATCCCAGAACCTTTGAACTCCACAAATGACCATTTCCACACTCATAACACCCCTATCTATGTGGAGACTATACCACACTACACTCAACCCATTTCAAGTACACCCGAGTCTGATGACAAAGACTCACTCATCTGGAACCTGGCTGCAGAACTCAAGAAGTTGACTAGTCGAATTCAGGGTGTCGAAGGAAGTAAGGGGATTGAAGGGTTGAACTACGAAGATCTTTGCATACAACCGGATGTCGAACTTCCCGAAGGGTACAAACCTCCTAAGTTTGAGATGTTTGATGGTACCGGCGATCCGAGAGTCCACTTGAGAACATTCTGTGACAAGCTGGTCGGAGTAGGGAAGGATGAAAGGATTCACATGAAGCTTTTTATGAGGAGTCTGAAAGGAGATGCTCTGTCTTGGTACATTAGCCAAGACCCGAAGAAATGATCAAACTGGGTGAGTATGGCGTTCGACTTTATGGACAGGTTCAGGTTCAACACAGAAAATGTACCAGATGTGTTCTATATCCAGAACTTAAAGAAGAAGCCCATGGAAACATTCTGCGAGTATGCCACTCGCTGGAGATCAGAAGCTGCTAAGGTCAGAACTGCTTTAGAAGAAGAACAAATGAACAAGTTTTTCGTCAGGGCTCAAGACCCGCAGTACTATGAAAGGCTGATGTTGATTGAGAGCCAGAAATTTTCCGACATCATCAAGCTAGGGGAAAGGATCGAGGAAGGCATCAAAAGTGGTATGGTTACAAACTTTGAAGCTTTGCAAGCTACCAATAAGGTTTTATAGTCTGGTGGTATGTCCAAGAAAAGGGATGTAGGTGCCGTAATGGTTACACAAAGAGCCAAATCCCCTATCAAATACCAAGCCTATCCGATACCTCCACTCACTTATCAGCTTGCCCCGAATTACCAAGCACCCTTTTACCAAATTCCACCACCTACTTACCAATCACCCCCACCTCCCACATATCAACCTACTTCACCCAGATATTTCCAACCCACACATGTCTACCAAGCCTACAATACCCAACCATCCCACTACCAATCACCTCCCACACGTCAAAACTTTCCTAGACCTCGACCAAATTTCGACCGCAGACCCCCCAAACAGAGTACCACCATTGCTGAATTGATTGACCAGCTGTACGAAAGGCTCAAAGCTACTGGTTATGTCACCCCTATCCTTGCTATAACCCCGGAAAACCCTTCTCAATGGATCAATCCAAATAAATCCTGTGCATACCATTCCGGCATGAAAGGGCATACCATTGATGAATGCCGCTCTCTGAAAGACAAGATCCAGAGTCTGATCAATAACAAGATCATTGTAGCAAAGGAGCCTACTCCGAACATCCGCAACAACCCTATGCCAAACCATAAGGGTGGAGGTGTTTACATGATTGAAATAGAAGATGATTGGGATCCCCAAGGATCGATCGGTTTAATCATAGAAGGTGACGAACCAAAGAAGCCAATAGTCACCCTCAATCCCATTGTAGTCCAGACTCAGCCTTCTGGGGATGGCCGTCGATTCATGTCGCTGGGGCCGTAGCATCAACACTGCATCAGGCAGTGAAATTTGAATGAAACCACCAAGAGGTGATCATTCATGGCGACGGTAGCAATCCTATATACAGTCGGCAAACCATCCCAGCTATCGGAGGAAGGAGAAAGATAGGCGGGGAAACCTATCACCACATCGAGCGAGTCAACGCCGTTGACAAAGACAAATGGTGGGACAACAAAATTGAAAGCATGTTGAACTGGAGCGGATATGAACCTGGCAAGGGACTTGGCAAAAACCTCCAAGGAATCGCCAAGCCTATCAAATTGAAGAAACATGGCACCACTTTCGGTCTGGGATACAAGTATACTTGGGAGGAATTCAACAACTGGTCTCCACCATGGCGCGGTCCTTACCATCCGCTGGAGCAACCAATACCATATTTGGAGCAGACTTTCCAGCCGGACGATATTATCTATGGGTCGGAAGAAGAGGAAGCACTAGCAGTTGTGAAAAACTTGTTCTTAGAGGACAATGACATGAATTGTTGTGTCGTTCTCGAGGAGGAGGGAGAGGAAGGCCCTTCCATATAGGCAGTGAGCAGAGGAGCATGCCTCAACAATTGGACCATCAGAACCACCAAAGCCTGGAAAGCCTCGGGGTTGCAAGGCTGAACAAAACATCATGCACTATCTTTTATTTTTACTAGTTGATTTTCCTTTCGCATTTTTTGATTTTCGAAATAAGATCTTCCAATGCTCAAAACAGTTATGGAATTTATCAAAGCATTTCAGTTTCCTTACAAATCTTACTCTTATTGTTTTTCTCTCATTACTTTACTTATACAACATTACTATTACCTATCTTTATGAACCAATGACTGTGACATGCAACGAGACAACGCAACAAAGGGACATAGATTCAGAGGAAGATGACATACTGGAAGAGATTATTAAAGAAGTCGAGAATTTTGAGAACAGACGTAATTCCAACCGAGACGAGACTGAGATTGTTAACCTAGAAGATGTAGAGAACGTCAAAGAAACACGAATCAACGTCCACTTATCACCATCAGAAAAAAGGAATACACGGAATTTCTAAGAGAATATGAGGACATATTCGCCTGGTCGTATGATGACATGACTGGTCTAAGTACGTATATTGTGGCTCACAAACTGCCAACTGATCCAACATGTCCACCGGTAAAACAGAAGCTCAGAAATATTAAACCCGACATGAGTCTGAAAATCAAGGAAGAAGTCACTAAGCAGATCAAAGCTAAGGTCCTCAGGGCAGTAGAATATCCGACATGGTTAGCCAATATTGTGCCGGTGCCGAAGAAGGATGGGAAGGTCAGAGTCTGTGTCGACTACCGGGATCTCAATTGTGCCATTCCAAAGGGCGATTTCCCCTTGCGAACATACACATCCTGATCGACAATTGCGCTAAGCATAAGTTGCAATCATTTGTAGATTGCTTCACTGGATATCATCAGATCTGGATGGACGAAGAAGATGTTGAGAAAACGGCTTTCATTACGTCGTGGGGGATGTACTATTACAAATGATGCCATTCGGGTTAAAGAATGTAGGGGCCACCTACATGAGGGCTATGACTACTATCTTCCATGATATGATACACAAGGAGTTTGAGGTGCATGTAGATGATGTCATCCTAAAGTCCAAGAAAGCCACTGAGCACATGGAAGATTTGAGGAAATTCTTCAATAAACTACAAAGGTACAATCTAAAACTAAATCCCGCAAAAAGTGTATTCGGGGTTCCTGCTGGAAAGCTACTTAGGTTTATTATGAGTCGCCGAGGCATAGAACTAAATCCATCAAAGGTCAAAGCTATTCAAGAACTACCACCGCCAAAGAACGAAAAGGACGTGATGAGTTTCTTGGGAAGACTTAACTACATCAGCCGATTCATAGCATAGTCTACAGTTATCTATGAGCCGATCTTTAAGATGTTGAAGAAGGATGCCTCTACCAAATGACTGATGATTGCGAAAAAGCTTTTGATAGAATCAAGGAATACCTATCAACACCACCAGTCCTAGTTCCACCTGAGCCAGGTAGACCCTTATTACTCTACCTCGCAGTATTGGATGGAGCATTCGGCTGTGTTCTGGGGCAGCATGATGAAACAGGGAGGAAAGAGCAGGCCATCTATTACCTCAGTAAGAAGTTCACCTCGTATGAGGCCGGGTATTCACTATTGGAGCGCACCTGTTGTGCTTTGACTTGGGTAGCTTAGAAGTTGAGGCACTATTTCTGTGCCTATACCATGTATCTCATATTGAGGATGGATCCATTGAAGTACATCTTTCAGAAGACCATGCCCACTGGCAAGCTAACCAAGTGGCAAATCCAGCTGAGTGAATTTGACATTGTCTACGTAACTTAGAAAGCAATCAAGGGACAGGCATTGGTCGTTCATCTCGCCGAGAATCCCGTGGATGGAGAATATGAACCCCTAAATACGTATTTTCCTGACGAGGAGGTATCATTCATAGGAGAAGACATTGCAGATTCCTATGATGGTTGGAGAATGTTTTTCGATGTAGCAAAAAATTTCAAAGGAGTTGGCATAGGAGCAGTCCTAGTATCAGAAACTGGCCAGCACTATCCAGTGTCTACTAAAGTCAGGTTCCCGTGCACCAACAATATGGCTGAGTACGAAGCCTACATCTTAGGGCTCAAGATGGCTATTGACATGAACATCCAAGAGTTGCTAGTAATTGGGGATTTAGACTTGCTTATACATTAGGTCCGAGAAGAATGGGCGACCAAGAACTCCAAGATACTCCCTTATCTGCATCATGTACAGGAGTTGAGAAAGAGGTTAACAAAGACGGAGTTCCAGCATGTTCCCAGAGTCCAGAATGAGTTTGCCGATGCATTGGCTACCCTCATCCATGATATAGCATCCAAATAAGAACTTTATTGATACCATTCCGGTAAAGATCCATGATCAGCCAGCTTATTATGTTCATGTTGAGGAAGAAGCAGATGGAAAACCTTGGTTTCATGATATCTAGGAATACTTGGCAAAAGGAGAATACCTAGAGCTTGCAAATGCTACTCAAAAGTGCACACTTCGGAGGTTATCTAATAATTTCTTCCACAACGGAGGAATCCTATATAGGAGGACTCCTGATTTGGGATTGCTAAGGTGTGTCGACGCAAAGGAAGCATCTATGATACTAGAGGAAATTCATGCTGGGACCTGTGGTCCACATATGAACGGTTTTGTCTTAGCAAAGAAGATACTCCAAGCTAGTTACTTTTGGATGACTATGGAGACGGAGTGCATCCAGTATGTCCGAAAATGCCACCGCTGCCAGATACATGCAGACATGATAAAGGTACCTCCAAATGAGCTTAATGCAACAAGTTCACCATAGTCGTTCGCCGCATGATGGATGGATGTTGTCGGACCAATCGAACCTGCCACATCAAATGGGCACAGGTTTATCCTATTAGCAATTGATTATTTAACCAAATGGGTTGAAGCAGCATCTTACAGAGCAGTGACCAAGAAAGTCGTGGAAGACTTCGTCCGCGACCGTATCGTGTGTCAGTTCGGAATTCTAGAGTCAATCATTACTGATAATGGCTCTAACCTCAACAGTGATTTGATGAAATCCATGTGTGAAACCTTCAAGATCAAACACAAAAATTCTACAGCTTACAGACCTTAGATGAATGGAGCCGTAGAGGCCATCAACAAGAATATCAAGAAGATACTAAGGAAAATGATAGAGAAGCATAAGCAGTGGCACGATAAGCTCTCATTTGCTTTATTGGGATACCGCACCACAGTCCGCACGTCAACCGGGGCAACCCCCTATATGCTGGGTTACGGTACAAAGGTTGTTATTCCTGCTAAGATAGAAATTCCTTCCCTAAGGATCATACAGGAAGCTGAACTCAAAAATGCAGAATGGGTGAAGAGTCATTACGAGCAACTAGCTCTTATAGACGGAAAGAGAATGAATGCAGTTTGCCACGGTCAGCTTTATCAGAATAGAATGTCCAGAGCCTTCAACAAAAGGGTCAGGCCAAGACAATTCACACCGGGGCAGCTAGTGTTAAAGAAAATCTTTCCACATCAAGATGAAGCCAAATGGATATTCTCTCCCAACTAGTAGGGTCCGTACATAGTTCATCAGGTTCTGACAGGAGAAGCCCTCATACTTGCAGAAATGGACAGAGAAGTCTGGCCAAAGCCAATTAATTCAGACGCAGTCAAGCGATACTATATGTAATATCTATGATTTCCTTATGTAATTTAAACTACGCCTGACCTAATTCCCGTTTAAGAGGGGATACATAGGCAGCCCTATGGGTTCGGTCACAATTCAATAAAATTTTCATTTCCCCCGCTATTGGAAACTAGGGCAAAATTTTGAGGAGGACCCTCAAAATTTCGAAGTTGATTTCAGCCATTTATCATCAGCAGCCGTCAGAAGCAGCAGCCTAGTAAACTGGGGCAGAATTTTGAGGAGGACCCTCAAAATTCCGAAGCAAGAAAAGTTGCAATGTCTTGAACTACGTTGTAGTCGTCGGTTCATAAAAAGAAAACTATTCTTAATTACGCATTTATATTATGCTTTTACTAAATCATGCATGTCTATTATAAAAATTGCTTTGTTTAGCAATGCTACCCCAACGATACAAACAATATCACTAGACCTGAAGCGAGCAGGTCAAGTAGAGCCAGCGGGGATACGAACTAACTCTCCCCCATTTACAAAACTCACGATTTTTCTTTGGATGCAGGCACTTGAGTTACAAAATCATCAAATATACTATACACTCACAAGACTCACATTGCTCAGAAATACAACTCTCAGAATCGTTGCACTTACTCACAGCTGCTATCCGCACGCGGTGTCCCCGGCAGATACAGTATCCCCAACAGTCGCAGTATCGCAACCCGTTGTCATCTAAGAAAATTCTATTATCATTTGCCCTTTTACTTCTTGCATAAGGCTACCATTCTGCCTTCCGAGACTAAGCTATGTCTCCATCTGCATTTTCTGCATTGCATAAGGCTACCATTCTACCTTCCGAGACTAAGCTCTGTCTCCATCTGCATTTCTTGCATTGCATAAGGCTACCATTCTGCCTTCCGAGACTAAGCTCTGTCTCCATTTGCATTTCCTGCATTGCATAGGGATACCATTCTGCCTTCTGAGACTATGGTATGTCTCCATCTGCATTTCTTGCATTGCATAAGGCTACCATTCTGCCTTCCAAGACTAAGCTCTGTCTCCATATGCATTTCTTGTATTGCACAAGGCTATTATTCTGCCTTCCGAGACTAAGCACTGTCTCCATTTGCATTGCATAAGGCTACTATTCTGCCTTCTGAGACTAAGCTCTGTCTCCATCTACACTTGCATGGCTGAAATATTGCTGCTTTATTTACGTTCTGCATGGTTGAAATATTGCCACTTTATTTACGTTCTGCATGGCTGAAATATCGCCACTTTATTTACGTTCTGCACGGCTAAAATATTGCCACTTTATTTACGTTCTGCATGGCTGAAATATCGCCACTTTATTTACATCTGCATGGCTGAAATATCGCCACTTTATTTACGTCTTGCATCAGCTAAAATATCGCCACTTTATTTTCACCTTACATCGGCTGAAATATCGCCACTTCATTTAAATCCTGCATCGGCTGAAAGATCGCCACCTTATTGCATTTCATGGGCTGAAAGATCGCCACCTTCTGCATCTCATGGGATGAAAGATCGCCAAATTATCCAAAGGCGTCATTATTCAGAGGCACCATTTTCATAGCCCGAGAATACCATGCCATGGCCTGAGGACCCCCTTTTCATCTTTTGCATATCATTATTCAAAGGCATCATGGTTCGGAGGCATCATTCTCATAGCCCGAGAACATCATTTCATAGCCTGAAAATCCCTTATTATACGCTGAATGGCCCAGGATGTCATGGTCTCAAGACGTCATCCTAACCGTCCAAAGACAACATTCATGGTCCGACGGGAAATTGCATCATGTTTAATTTTTTGCACAATATGCACTTGTATTGTTTATTTGTAGGTAAACCGGCTAGCAATGGCCATCTCAGCAGGAGTGATCCCGCTCCAGTTCCCGCGGCCCTACTAGACTTTAACCATCCATCCCAACCCGAATATCTCATCCGTTCTTGAAAAAATCTCCATCGGCATATTCCGCCGACGAATCCTGAACTACATATGGCCTGATTCCTGTAAGACCAGGGACATATAGGCAGCTTAGGAACTAGAGCACGGTCAACCTTTTCAAACCATTTCGTTCGGTCAAATTGGCCATCATATCTTTACCCGACAACTCTTTCATCCTTTTCGGGTAAAGAGGGGCAGCTGTTGATACCCAATTTTTTTCTGTATAATTTTATATATGCAAAATACTTTCAAAATAGCATATATATGCATATATAAGTATGCCCAAATGTTTTAGTATTTTTCCTAATTTTTAAAGATTTTTAAATCAATTTATTGCCCTATTTTAACAGTAAAAAAATCAATAATTGTTACTCAAATTATTATTTTTGTGATTAATGTATTGTATTCTCATATTTATACTAAAATATAGCTAAGGTAATTTTTGCACATTTTTTTCAAATTTATTTGGTATTTTAAAAGCTAAATTGCATATAATTGCAATTTTAGCTTATTTAAGATTTAATTGCTTTCATGATTACAAAATTGGTTCCAGTGTTTTTTAATTTAATATTTGGGTATTATTAATTAATTTAGTACTTTTAATTTGTTTCAGAAATCATTTAACCTATTTTTTATAAAATAAAAAGGCAAAAAGTGGCTGTTTAAAATCTAGCCCTAACTATTTCAATTTTGGCCTAAAATTAGCCCCCAATTAAACCCCAATTTCATTTTCAAACGGACCAGCCCAATTAAATTTAACCCGCCCCTGACCCAACTAAAATCTACCCGACCCAGACCCCCTCTTATCCTGGCCATTGATCTCTGAGATCAACGGCCCCTACCCATTCTTGCCTTTTTTAATCCAAACGACTACCCTAATCCCCTCATTTCTTTTCTATCAGTCGCCTCTAAATGCTCCACTCCCTCAAACTCTCTCGAATGTTCTCAAAACCCTAATCGCCTCCTACCGTCTTCAACCCAAAATCACCAGAATCCATGGCTTCTCAGGCCATGGAAGCCCTACACTCACCCCTCCTTGCTCTTATACGCCTGATACTTGGAGGTCTAACCTCGAAGGTTTATGCTCATATCTTCGCTGATCCAAGGTTCTACGACCATCTCCAGCCTTGCTCCGGCATACAATGGTGTTTTGAGCCTGGTTCTGACTTCTCCGACTTAGATCAGACCTTCTCAAAGCCTTTCTCATTTTAGGGTTCCTCTAAAACCCTAACTATTCGAGGTTTTTCTTCGATTTTTTCTTAGATCTGTTATATGTCTATGCTCTATTTGAGTTTTCAAATGATTTCCCCAAATTTCTTTCAAAAATTAGGGGTTTTTGAAATGCTTAAAATGTTTCTCTGACTTTTCTTTTCCCTTTCTTTGCGTGTATTTGTCTCTACTGTGCTCATATGTTTCCTTTTTACCACGCATGTTCTTTTACTGCTTTCTTATGCTTTCATTCTACCACACATGTTCTTCTGTGCTTTCTATCTTTCGTTTTCCTACTGTGTTTCTATACCATGCTCTCACATGTTTATCTCACTGTGTTTTCCTATATGTTCTTTTGCTATACTTTTCGGGTGTTCTTGTGTTCTTCTACTGTATTTCTCTACTAAGTTCTTAAGTCTCTTTGTTTGCCTTCTACTGAACCTTGTTTTAAGTTTCTTCTAAAAGACCCGTTTAAGTATGTTTTCCTCTACTGTTTCTTTTACTCTCATTATGCTTCGAATTTCTTCACTCTGTTTGCTTTGAATTTTCTACTGAAGTTGCTTGTTTTCTCATGAGTTTCTGAAAGAAATCTCTGAGCCTGTTTTGACTACTTGCTCCCTCATCTCTGTACTTGACTCGAGATGGAAACCCTAGAATTTGGGGGTTCTGCCGAGGTTTGGTCATGTGATTGAACTAGGGTTCTGTTTGTGAACCCTTGAATCTTTCAGACTAATCTCTAAGTCTATGAACTAAGTTTGAACTTCTTTGTTTGCACACAATTCTGAGTTTTTTTTAATTCTTCTACACTAGACTCTTCTACTGATTGGCATGATAAGTTTCTCTCATGTTTAATGTGTCTGTTTGTTTTTATATGTGATGAATATTTCTTCAAAAGGGTTTTCCAACTTGTGATTGATTCAGAATTCCTTTTTATAGGTCTAATTGATTGTTGCCGATTTCACTTAAGTAAAACCTTTTCCACCTTTATGACTTGGTTCATTTATACCAAATCTGTGATCTCTGATTTTCTGGCTATTAACTGATTCCCTTGCCTTATTTTCACAAACCGTATACTATCAAGACCCTGTCCTTAAATAACCTTTATGTATTTGCCTCTAATTTACTACTTTGCACAAAGTGTTTGATTAATTTCTTTCCTTAATGGGTTTATACCGGTTTGTAATCTGAATCCCTTAATTAAAGGGAAAAACTTGTGTAATTGATTGACAATCGATTTTCAAACTATTCTCTTACCTTATTTCTTCTTGCCTTCTACACTATAAAAGGGCACGACTCCTTTCTCACTAGAGGACACTTTCAACTCAACACTTTTACACTTCAGACTTCACAGTTTCACAATCTCTTCTGAACTCATACTTATAGAATTCTAACTTCCTATTTGCACTTTGGCTTTTACAAGACTACTACCTTCTTCTTTACTTGTCCCTTTGAAACTGGTATGTCCTAACTTAATTTTTAGCATCACCCCAATGTGTTTACTTACAGTTTTTGTATCTATGTCTACTTTATTTGTTCTCTGTAAAGTTTAGCATCTAACTTAATGTGCCTATGTGCTACTACTTGCCTCTTTCTATGAAGACTTGCTCCCTATCCCATTACTCCTATGTGTTTGTAAGTCGAGACTTAGGGCATGACAGCAAGAATTGTTGTCTATGAACTAAGTTTTGATCCCCTGAGGTGTTAACCTCTAATTAGGCTGGAGGGTGTGCCAGTAGGTCTCATTGCTGGGTATGCCCCTTTTGCCTGCTATTCCTGCAAATTCCCCACTCCCCAATACCCCTATGTGCACTGGTTTTAAGTTCTTCCTTCTCCTGTCCCCCTCTCAGAACTCTGCACTTGCACTCACTCTTAGCTTCTAAGTTCCGCCCCCTCTTGTGAGTCTTTCCTTGGGACCTTGAGTTCCCTCTGAACTTGGACACTTGAGGGCTGGCCCTTCCACACTGCACTATGACTTAATCCTGCAATGTATTTGGATTTGAGCACTGCCTGGTGTCCATATGAGGCTCTTATGGAACTCTAATACATCCAAATGAGAGAAAGGCTTTGGTTCTTGATCTTGGGAGTTGGTTTACTTTATACTTCAGACAGGAAGTCTGAGTCAGGCTCTCCTTGGTTGTAATTTTCAATATTCTGATGTATTTTCTCTATTTTATTTTTTGATTGTAATAACTTTGTAATAAATGTTTGGGGTGATTAGTGAAAAGGGAGGGGTAACCATGCATGCAAGGGGTAGACGTCCTGCTCATAGGGTTTTCTTCACTTCTGCATTCATACAGATACCTTGCCTATAGTATCTGCACTTCTGCGTTCATGTAGATGTCCTGCTCATAGGGTTTTCTGCACTTCTGCATTTATAGATATCATTCCTATAGGCTTATTAATTTCTGCAGATACCATGCCTATTTCTGCATTCTCATCTTTAGATAACACGCCTATAGGTTTATTAATTTCTGCATCCACATAGATATCCTGCTTATAGGTTTACTTACAGAACTCTGCACTTGCATATAGACACTTTGGGTATAAGAATTCCTGCGTTATATAGACACCATCTTTATAGGTTTATGCATTCATATAGATACCGTGTCTTTAAGGTTTTCTGCACCTCTACATTATATAGATACCATGTCTATAAGAAAGTTGTGCATCTCTCATATAGATACCATGCTCGTAGTTAACTAGAAATTCAAATCCTGCATATGCATCCGTCACTAGACAAACCTGTCTATAGGATTTAATAACTAACAGCATTTAGATGCCATAGGATTTCTGCACTCTTGCTATGTCTGTAAAAATGTTTAAAATCAACAACGCCTAGAAAGCATGCCTATAGGAACTATCAACTAAATATGAACCGCCTCACTCATTTTAAGTTTAATCTATCAGTAGTAATGCATTATCAACTGCAGAACTTGTATTATTCTGCTAAAAACTGGCAATCTTTCTGTAATTAGTTTATTTCTTTATTTCTGAAAGCAGTAGATATTATGCCTATAAGTTTCGTCTAATACTTAGGCAAGCCATAAGGTAAACTTGTCAGATTTTGTCAATTACAACCAGCAGGCAGGCCTGATGCGGATTTCTTATATGAAATATGTAATAAATCAGTCTGCCTCAACCTTTTAAGTTTAATCAGACCTTAATCATTACGTGCAAGACATGCTAAACTATATGCTTCCTTTGATTCAAGGAGGTCTGTTTGGGCCTTATTTGTTTATGTGTCTCCCCATACTTGTTATACGTGTTTTGTTTGTCGCCCTAGTATTTTTACCTTTAAAACCACAAATAAGCCAACTTTTACTTCATTATAGGACTAGTAGACCCAATTACCTTCGGGGCTGATAGGATTGGGGTGGGTAATAATATGTAATAAGTAAACGAGACTATTCCGCGCTTTAATACCTTAACGGGGTGGGAAATGGTAGATATGGATATGATGACCACGCGATAATGTCACATTTAACCCCTCGTCAAGGAGCGATTACCGGACATTGTGTGAGGTGGTCTATATTATTTATAAACCTAGGACCCCCTTCCCTTTACTTGTTTATTTCGTTGTTTACCTTTCAGAATTTCAAACCGTTTTTCTCAAATTTTAGCTTGCCTTTCACTTCTTTTAATTTTATCTATTTGAAACAATTATGTGAAAACCCCCTCATATTTGAAACTCTTACTTGCTTACTTAAAGTCACAAGTATAGTATGGCTGGGAACCACACTAGTGGATCCTGAGAGGTGCCTAACATCTTCCCTTCGGGATAATTTCAAGCCCTTACCCAATCTCTGGTTTTCTAAATCAAACTCTTCTTGGTGTCCTAATGTACTTTAATTATTAGGTGGCGACTCTTCTCTTTTAATAACTGTTAAAAGAGTTGTCTATGTCATAAACCCGATTTCGCGAGAAAAAAGGGGCGCGACATCATGGCGACTCTACTGGGGATTTCTTTTAGGCTTTTACCATTTCAGGTAATTATTGTGACTTTACGGTTCTCTATATGTCTTTATTTGCTTAATGCCTTTAAGTATTTAATTCCCTATCCTATTACAAAACTGACTTGTTTTTTGTTTCTTTCCTTTATTTCTTTTATTGCTTTCCTTTATTACTGCTTTAAATTATGAAGAATTGCTATAATTACTTTATAACGTGCAAATACGTGACAACTTGTTTTAATTATTGCATAAGCATGTTTTCAACATCATATTCCACTCGTGCCAAACATCCGCAATATCCGCAATAACCCTCTGCTGTACCATAAGGGTGGAGGTGTTCACATGATTGAAATAGAGGATGATTGGGATCCCCAAGGATCGATCGGTTTAATCACAGAAGGTGATGAACCAAAGAAGCCAATAGTCACCCTCAATCCCATTGTAGTCCAGACTCAGCTTTCTGGGGACGGCCGTGGATTCATGCCGCTGGGGCCGTAGCATCAACACTGCATCAGGCGGTGGAATTTGAATGGAACCACCAAGAGGTAATCATTCACGACGACGGTAGCAATCCTATATACAGTCACCAAACCATCCCAGCTATTGGAGGTAAGAGAAAGATAGGCGGGGAAACCTATCACCACATCGAGCGAGTCAACGCCGTTGATAAAGACAAATGGTGGGACAACAAAATTGAAAGCATGTTGAATTGGAGTGGATATAAACCTACCAAGGGACTTGGCAAAAACCTCCAAGGAATCGCCAAGCCTATCAAATTGAAGAAACATGGCACCACTTTCGGTCTGGGATACGAGTATACTTGGGAGGAATTCAACAACTGGTCTCCACCATGGCGCGGTCCTTACCATCCGCTGGAGCAGCCAATACCACATTTGGAGCAGACTTTCCAGCCAGCCAATGTTATCTATGGGTCGGAAGAATAGGAAGCACTAGCAGCTGTGAAAAACTTGTTCTTAGAGGACAATGACATGGATTGTTGTGTTATTCTCGAGGAGGAGGGGGAGTAAGGCCCTTCCATACAGGCAGTGAGCAGAGGAGCACGCCTCAACAATTGGACAATCAAAACCACCAAAGCACGAAAAGCCTCGGGGTAGCAAGGCTGAACAAAACATCATGCACTATCTTTTATTTTTACTAGTGATTTTCCTTTCGCATTTTTTGATTTTCGAAATAAGATCTTCCAATGCTCAAAACAGTTATGTATTTTATCAAACCATTTCAGTTTCCTTACAAATCTTACTCTTATTGTTTTTCTCTCATTACTTTACTTATACAACATTACTATTACCTATCTTTATGAACCAATGACTGTGACATGCAATGAGACAATGCAACAAACGGACATAGATTCAGAGGAAGATGACATACCGGAAGAGATTGTTAAAGAAGTTGAGAATTTTGAGAACAGACCTAAGTCCAACCTGGACGAGACTGAGATTGTTAACCTGGGAGATGTAGAGAACGTCAAAGAAACACGAATCAACGTCCACTTATCACCATCAGAAAAAAGGAATACACGGAATTTCTAAGAGAATATGAGGACATATTCGCCTGGTCGTATGATGACATGACTGGTCTAAGTACGTATATTGTGGCTCATAAACTGCCAACTGATCCAACGTGTCCACTGGTAAAACAGAAGCTCAGAAAGATTAAACCCGACATGAGTATGAAAATCAAGGAAGAAGTCACTAAGCTGGTCAAAGCTAAGGTCCTCAGGGTAGTAGAATATCTGACATGATTAGCCAATATTGTGCCGGTGCCGAAGAAGGATGGGAAGGTTAGAGTCTGTGTCGACTACCGGGATCTCAATCGGGCCAGTCCAAAGGACGACTTCCCCTTGCCGAACATACACATCCTGATCGACAATTGCGCTAAGCATGAGTTGAAATCATTTGTAGATTGCTTCACTGGATATCATCAGATCTGGATGGACGAAGAAGATGCTGAGAAAACGGCTTTCATTACGCTGTGGGGGATGTACTGTTACAAAATGATGCCATTCGGGTTGAAAAATGCAAGGGCCACCTATATGAGGGTCATGACTACTATCTTCATGTTATGATACACAAGGAGTTTGAGGTGCATGTAGATGATGTCATCATAAAGTCCAAGAAAGCCACTGAGCACATGGAAGATTTGAGGAAATTCTTCAATAAACTACAAAGGTACAATCTAAAACTAAATCCCGCAAAAAGTGTATTCGGGGTTCCTGCTGGAAAGCTACTTAGGTTTATTATGAGTCGCCGAGGCATATAACTAGATCCATCAAAGGTCAAAGCTATTCAAGAACTGCCACCGCCAAAGAACGAAAATGGCGTGATGAGTTTCTTGGGGAGACTTAACTACATTAGCCGATTCATAGCATAGTCTACAGTTATCTGTGAGCCGATCTTTAAGATGTTGAAGAAGGACGCCGCTACCAAATGGACTGATGATTGCCAAAACGCTTTTGATAGAATCAAGGAATACCTATCAACACCACCAGTCCTAGTTCCACCTGAGCCAGGTAGACCCTTATTACTCTACCTCGCAGTATTGGATGGAGCATTCGGTTGTGTTCTGGGTCAGCATGATGAAACAGGGAGGAAAGAGCGGGCCATCTATTACCTCAGTAAAAAGTTCACCCCGTATGAGGCCCGGTATTCACTATTGGAGCGCACCTGTTGTGCTTTGACTTGGGTAGCTTAGAAGTTGAGGCACTATTTCTGTGCCTATACCATGTATCTCATATCGAGGATGGATCCATTGAAGTACATCTTTCAGAAGACCTTGCCCACTGGCAAGCTAGCCAAGTGGCAAATCCTTTTGAGTGAATTGGACATTGTCTACGTAACTCAGAAAGCAATAAAGGGACAGGCATTGGCCGATCATCTCGCCATGAATCCCGTGGACGGAGAATACGAACCCTTAAAGACGTATTTTCCTGACGATGAGGTATCATTCATAGGAGATGACATTGCAGATTCCTATGATGGTTGGAGAATGTTTTTTGACGGAGCAGCAAATTTCAAAGGAGTTGGCATAGGAGCAGTCCTAGTATCAGAAACTGGCCAGCACTATCCAGTGTCTACTAAACTCAGGTTCTCGTGCACCAACAACATGGCTGAGTACGAAGCCTGCATCTTAGGGCTCAAGATGGCCATTGACATGAACATTCCAGAGTTGCTAGTAATTGGGGATTCAGACTTGCTTATACATCAGGTCCGAGAAGAATGGGCGACCAAGAACTCCAAGATACTCTCTTATCTGCATCATGTACAGGAGTTGAGAAAGAGGTTCACAAAGACAGAGTTCCAGCATGTTCCCAGAGTCTAGAATGAGTTTGCCGATGCATTGGCTACCCTATCATCCATGATACATCATCTAGATAAGAACTTTATTGATCCTATTCCGGTAAAGATCCATGATCAGCCAGCTTATTGTGTTCATGTTGAGGAAGAAGCAGATGGAAAACCTTGGTTTCATGATATCTAGGAATACTTGGCGAAAGGAGAATACCCAAAGCTTGCAAACACTACTCAAAAGGGCATACTTCGGAGGTTATCTAATAATTTCTTCCATAGCGGAGGAATCCTGCATAGGAGGACTCCTAATTTGGGATTGCTAAGGTGTGTCGATGCAAAGGAAGCATCCAGGATACTAGAGGAAATTCATGCTGGGACCTGTGGTCCACATATGAACGGTTTTGTCTTAGCAAAGAAGATACTCTGAGCAGGTTACTTTTGGATGACTATGGAGACGGACTGCATCCAGTATATCTGGAAATGCTACCACTGCAGATACATGCAGACATGATAAAGGTACCTCCAAATGAGCTTAATGCAACAAGTTCGCCGTGTCCGTTCGCCGCATGGGGATGGATGTTATTGAACCAATCGAACCTGCCACATCAAATGGGCACATGTTTATCCTATTAGCAATTGATTATTTCACCAAATGGGTTGAAGTAGTATCTTACAGAGCAGTGACCAAGAAAGTCGTGGCAGACTTCGTCCGCGACCGTATTGTGTGTCGGTTCGGAATTCCAGAGTCAATCATTACTGATAATGGCTCCAACCTCAACAGTGATTTTATGAAATCCATGTGTGAAACCTTCAAGATCAAACACAAAAATTCTACAGCTTACAAACCTCAGATGAACCGAGCCGTAGAGGCCGTCAACAAAAATATCAAGAAGATACTAAGGAAAATGATAGAGAAGCATAAGTAGTGGCACGAGAAGCTCTCATTTGCTTTATTGGGATACCGCACCATAGTCCCCACGTCAACCGGGGCAACCCCCTATATGCTGGTTTACGGTACAGAGGCTGTTATTCCCGCTGAGATAGAAATTCCTTCCCTAAGGATCATACAGGAAGCTGAACTCGACAATGAAGAATGGGTGAAAAGTTTTTACGAGCAACTAGCTCTTATAGACGGAAAGAGAATGAATGAAGTTTGCCATGGTCAGCTTTATCAGAATAGAATGTCCAGAGCCTTCAACAAAAGAGTCAAGCCAATACAATTCATACCGGGCAGCTGGTGTTAAAGAAAATCATTTCACATCAAGATGAAGCCAAAGGGATATTCTATCCCAACTGGCAGGGTCCGTACATGGTTCATCAGGTTCTGATAGGAGGAACCCTCATACTTACAGAAATGGACGGAGAAGTCTGGTCAAAGCCAATTAAATCAGACGCAGTCAAGCGATACTATGTGTAACATCTATGATTTCCTTATGTAATTTGAACTACTCATAACCTGATTCCCATTTAAGAGGGGATACGTAGGCAGCCCTATGGGTTCGGTCACAATTCACTAAAATTTTCATTTCCCCCACTATTGGAAACTGGGGCAGAATTTTGAGGAGGACCCTCAAAATTTCGAAGTTGATTTCAGCCATTTATCATCAGCAACCGTCAGAAGCAGCAGCCCAGTAATCTGGGGCAGAATTTTGAGAAGGACCCTCAAAATTCCGGAGCAAGAAAAGTTGCAATGTCTTGAACCATGTTGCAGTCGTCGGTTCATATAAAGAAAACTATTCTTAATTATGTATTTATATTATGCTTTTACTAAATTATGCATGTCTATTATCAAAATTTCTTTGTTTAGCAACACTACCCCAACGATACGAATAGTATCACCAGATCTGAAGCGAGCAGGTCAAGTAGAGCTAGCGGGGATCTGAACTAACTCTCCCACTTTTACAAAACTCACAATTTTTCTTTGGATGCAGGCACTTGAGTTGCAAAATCATCAAATATACTATACACTCACGAGACTCACATTGCTCAGAAATACAACTCTTAGAACCGTTGCACTTACTCACAACTGCTATCCGCACACAGTGTCCCCAGCAGACACATTATCCCCAGTAGTCACAGTATCGCAACCCGCTATTAGCTAAGAAAATTCTATTATCATTTGCCCTTATACTTCTTGCATAAGGCTACCATTCTACCTTTCGAGACTAAGCTCTGTCTCCATCTATATTTCCTGCATTGCATAAGGCTACTATTTTACCTTCCGAGACTAAGCTCTGTCTCCATCTGCATTTCCGCATTGCATAAGGCTACCATTCTGCCTTCCGAGACTAAGCTCTATCTCCATCTGCATTTCCTGCATTGCATAAGGCTACCATTCTGCCTTCCGAGACTAAGCTCTATCTCCATGCATTTCTTGCATTGCATAAGGCTATTATTCTTCCTTCCGGGACGAAGCACTGTCTCCATCTGCATTGCATATGGCTACTATTCTGCCTTCCGAGACTAAGCTCTATCTCCATCTACACTTGCATGACTGAAATATTGCTGCTTTATTTACGTTCTGCATGGCTGAAATATTGCCACTTTATTTACGTTCTGCATGGCTGAAATATCGCCACTTTATTTACGTTCTACATGGCTGAAATATCACCACTTTATTTACGTTCTGCACGGCTGAAATATCACCACTTATTTACATCTCCATGGCTGAAATATCGCCACTTTATTTACGTCTTGCATCGGCTAAAATATCGCCACATTATTTTCACCTTACATCGGCTGAAATATCGCCACTTCATTTAAATCCTGTATCGGCTGAAAGATCGCCACCTTATTGCATTTCATGGGCTGAAAGATCGCCACCTTCTGCATCTCATGAGCTGAAAGATCGCCAAATTGTCCAACGACGTCATTGTTCAGAGGCACCATTTTCATAGCCCGAGAACACCATGCCATGGCCTGAGGACCCCCTTTTCATCTTTTGCATATCATTATTCAAAGGCATCATGGTTCGTAGGCATCATTCTCATAGCTCGAGAACATCATTTCATAGCTTGCAAATCCCTTATTATACGCTGCATGGCCCAGGATGTCATGGTCTCAGGACGTCATCCTAACCGTCCAAAGACAACATTCATGGTCTGACGGGAAATTGCATCATGTTTAATTTTTTGCACAATATGCACTTGTATTGCTTATTTGCAGGTAAATCGGCTAGCAACAACTGTCTCAGCAAGAGCGATCCCGCTCTAGTTCCCGCGGTCCTACTAGACTTTAACCATCCATCCCAACCCGAATATCTCACCCGTTCTTGAAAAAATCTCCATTGGCATATTCCGCCGACGAATCCTGAACTACATATAGACTAATTCCTGTAAGACCAGGGATATGTAGGCAGCTCAGGAACCAGAGCACGGTCGACCTCTTCAAACCATTTTTTCGGTCAAATTGGCTATCATATCTTTACCCGACAACTCTTTCATCCTTCTCGGGTAAAAAGGGGCAACTATTGATACCCAATTTTTCCCTGTATATTTTTATATATGCAAAATACTTTCAAGATAGCATATATATGCATATATAAGTATGCCCAAGTATTTTAGTATTTTTTCCTAATTTTTAAAGATTTTTAAATCAATTTATTGCCCTATTTTAACAGTACAAAAACCAATAATTGTTCCTCAAATTATCATTTTGGTGATTAATGTATTTTATTCCCATATTTATACCAAAATATATCTAAAGTAATTTTTGCACATTTTTTACAAATTTATTTGGTATTTTAAAAACTAAATTGCATATAATTGCAATTTTAGCTTATTTTTTGATTTAAATGCGTTTATGATTACAAAATTGATTTCAATGTTTTTTTAATTTAATATTTGGGTATTATTAATTAATTTAGTACTTTTAATTTGTTTCAAAAATTATTTTACCTATTTTTTATAAAATACAAAGGGAAAAAGTGGCTATTTAAAATCTTGCCCTAACTATTTCAATTTTGGCCTAAAATAAGCCCCCAATTAAACCCCAATTTCATTTTCAAACGGACTAGCCCAATTCAATTTAATCCGCCCCTGACCCAACTAAAATCTACCCGACCCAGACCCCCTTTTATCCTGGCCGTTGATCTCAGAGATCAACGGCCCCTACCTATTCTTGCCTTTTTAATCCAAACGACTACCCTAATCCCCTAATTTCTCTTCTATCAGCCGCCTCTAAATGCTCCACTCCCTCAAACTCTCTCAAATGTTCTCAAAACCCTAATCGCCTCCTACCGTCTTCAACCTCAAAATCACCGGAATCCATGGCTTCTTAGGCCATGGAAGCCCTACACTCACCCCTCCTTGCTCTTATACGCATGGTACTTGGAGGTTTGATGTTTGACCTCGAAGGTTTCCGCTCAAATCTTTGCCGATTCAAGGTTCTACGGCCATTTTTGGCCTTGCTCCGACGTACAATGGTGTTTTGAGCCTGGTTCTGACTTCTCCGACTTAGATCGAACCTTCTCAAAGCCTTTCTCATTTTAGGGTTCCTCTGAAACCCTAACTATTCGAGGTTTTTCTCCGATTTTTTCTTAGATCTGTTATATGTCTATGCTCTATTTGAGTTTTGAAATGCTTGAAATGTTTCTCTGACTTTTCTTTGCGTGTATTTGTCTCTACTGTGCTCATATGTTTCCTTTTTACCATGCATGTTCTTTTACAGCTTTCTTATGCTTTCATTCTACCACACATGTTCTTCTATGCTTTCTATCTTTCGTTTTCTTACTGTGTTTCTATACTATGCTCTCACATGTTTATCTCACCGTGTTTTCTTATATGTTCTTTTGCTATACTTTTCGGGTGTTCTTGTGTTCTTCTACTGTATTTCTCTACTAAGTTTTTAAGTCTCTTTGTTTGCCTTCTACTGAACCTTGTTTTAAGTTTCTTCTAAAAGACCCGTTTAAGCATGTTTTCCTCTACTGTTTCTTTTACTCTCATTATGCTTCAAATTTCTTCACTCTGTTTGCTTTGAACTTTCTACTGAAGTTGCTTGTTTTCTCATGAGTTTCTGAAAGAAATCTCTGAGCCTGTTTTGACTGGCTCCCTTATCTCTGTACTTGACTCGAGGTGGAAACCCTAGAATTTGGGGGTTCTGCCGAGGTTTAGTCATGTGATTGAACTAGGGTTCTGTTTGAGAACCCTTGACTCTTTCAGACTAATCTATGAGTCTATGAACTAAGTTTGAACTTCTTTGTTTGCACACAATTCTGAGCTTTTTTTTTTAATTCCTCTACACTAGACTCTTCTACTGATTGGCACAATAAGTTTCTCTCATGTTTAATGTGTCTGTTTCTTTTTATATGTGATGAATATTTCTTCAAAAAGGTTTTCCAACTTGTGATTGATTTAGAATTCCTTTTAATAGGTCTAATTGATTGTTACTGATTTCACTTAAGTAAAACCTTTTCCACCTTTCTGACTTGGTTCATTCATACCAAATCTGTGAACTCTGATTTCCTGGTTGTTAACTGATTCCCTTACCGTATTTGCACAAACCGTATACTATCAAGACCCTGTCCTTAAATAACCTTTATGTATTTGCCTCTAATTTACTACTTTGCACAAAGTATTTGATTAATTTCTTTCCTTAATGGGTTTATACCCGTTTGTAATCTGAATCCCTTAATTAAAGGGAAAACTTGTGTAATTGATTGACAATCAATTTTGAAACTTTTCTCTTACCTTATTTCTTCTTGCCTTCTACACTATAAAAGGGCATGACTCCTTTCTCACCAGAGGACACTTTCAACTCAACACTTTTACACTTCAGACTTCACAGTTTCACAATCTCTTCTGAACTCATACTTATAGTATTCTGACTTCCTATTTACACTTTGGATTTTACAAGACTAATGCTTTCTTCTTTACTTGTCCCTTTGAAACTGGTATGTCCTAACTTAATTTTCAGCATCACCCCAATGTGTTTACTTACAGTCTTTATATCCATGTCTACTTCATTTGTTCTCTGTAAAGTTTAGCATCTAACTTAATATGCCTATGTGCTACTACTTGCCTCTTTCTGCGAACACTTGCTCCCTATCCCATTACCCCTATGTGTTTGTAAGTCGAGACTTAGGGCATGACAGCAGGAATTGTTGTCTACGAACTGAGTTTTGATCCCCTGAGGTGTTAACCTCTAAGTAGGCTGGAGGGTGTGCCAGTAGGTCTCATTGCTGGGTATGCCCCTTTTGCCTGCTCTTCCTGCAAATTCCCCACTCCCCTATACCCCTATGTGCACTGGTTTTAAGTTACTTCCTTCTCCTTTCCCCCTCTCAGAACTCTGCACTTGCACTCACTCTTAGCTTCTAAGTTCTGCCCCCTCCTGTGAGCCTTGCCTTGGGACCTTGAGTTCCCTCTGAACTTGGACACTTGAGGGCTGGCCCTTCCACACTGCACTATGACTTAATCCTGCAATGTATTTGAATTTGAGCACTGCCCGAGTCCATATGAGGCTCTTAGGGAACTCTAACATATCCAAATGAGAGAAAGGCTTTGGATCTTGATCTTGGGAGTTGGTTTACTTTATACTTCAGACAGGAAGTCTGAGTCAGGCTCTCCTTGGTTGTAATTTTCAATATTCTGATGTATTTTCTCTATTTTATTTTTTGATTGTAATAACTTTGTAATAAACGTTTGGGGTGATTAGTGAAAAGGGAGGGGTAACCATGCATGCAAGGGGTAGACGTCCTGCTCATAGGGTTTTCTTCACTTCTGCATTCATACAGATACCTTGCCTATAGTATCTGCACTTCTGCGTTCATGTAGATGTCCTGCTCATAGGGTTTTCTGCACTTCTGCATTTATAGATATCATGCCTATAGGCTTATTAATTTCTGCAGATACCATGCCTATTTCTGCATTCTCATCTTTAGATAACACGCCTATAGGTTTATTAATTTCTGCATCCACGTAGATATCCTGCTTATAGGTTTACTTACAGAATTCTGCACTTGCATATAGACACCATGGCTATAAGAATTCCTGCGTTATATAGACACCATGTCTATAGGTTTATGCATTCATATAGATACCGTGTCTTTAAGGTTTTCTACACCTCTGCATTATATAGATACCATGTCTATAAGAAAGTTGTGCATCTCTCATATAGATACCATGCTCGTAGTTAACTAGAAATTCAAATCCTGCATATGCATCCGTCACTAGACAAACCTGTCTATAGGATTTAATAACTAACAACATTTAGATGCCATAGGATTTCTGCACTCTTGCTACGTCTGTAAAAATGTTTAAAATCAACAATGCCTAGAAACATGCCTATAGGAACTATCAACTAAATATGAACCGCCTCACTCGTTTTAAGTTAAATTTGTCAGTAGTAATGCATTATCAACTGCAGAACTTGTATTATTCTGTTAAAAACTGGCAACCTTTCTGTAATCAGTTTACTTCTTTATTTCTGAAAGCAGTAGATATTATGCCTATAGGTTTCGCCTAATACTTAGGCAAGCCATAAGGTAAACTTGTCAGATTTTGTCAATTACAACCAGTAGGCAGGCCTGATTCGGATTTCTTATCTGAAATATGTAATAAATCAGTCTGTCTCAACCTTTTAAGTTTAATCAGACCTTAATCAATACGTGCAAGACATGCTAAACTATATGCTTCCTTTGATTCAAGGAGGTCTGTTTGGGACTTATTTGTTTATGTGTCTCCCTATACTTGTTATACGTATTTTTGTTTGCCGCCCTAGTATTTTTACCTTTAAAACCACAAATAAGCCAACTTTTACTTCATTATAGGATTAGTAGTCTCAATTACCTCCGGGGCTGATAGGATTGGGGCGGGTAATAGCATGCAATAAGTAAACGAGACTATTCCGTGCTTTAATACCTTAACGGGGAGGGAAAGGGTAGATATGGATATGATGACCACACGATAATGTCATGTGTAACCCCTCGTCGAGGAGCAATTACCAGACATTGTGTGGGGTGATCCATATTATTTATAAACCTAGGACCCCCTTCCCTTTACTTGTTTATTTCGTTGTTTACCTTTCAGAATTTCAAATCGTTTTTCTCAAATTTCAGCTTGCCTTTCACTTGTTTTAATTTTATCTATTTGCAAACATTATGTGAAAACCCCCTCATATTTGAAACTCTTACTTGCTTACTTAAAGTCACAATTATAGTATGGCTGGGAACCACACTAGTGGATCCTGAGGGGTGCCTAACACCTTCCCTTCGGGATAATTTCATGCCCTTACCCAATCTCTGGTTTTCTAAATCAAACTCTTCTTAGTATCCTAATGCACTTTAATCATTAGGTGGAGACTCTTCATTTTTAATAACCGTTAACAGAGTTGTCAATGTCATAAACCCAATTTCGCGAGAAAAAGAGGGCGCGACACCAACCAAAGACAATAGTTAGTAAATAATCTACAAAAATTGTAATTATTTCATAAACTACAATAAATATAAATCTTTACCTTGTAACATCCTCTTGCATTATGATTTTCATCACCACACTGTCTGCACGTTATTATAATTCCCTTCCTTGAACTACTCCACTCACCTTTCCTCTTCAAAGCTTCATTAGCAACCTTATTCCTCTTTACTTTGGGTCTTCCAACCATCTTGACAATTTCAGGTGGCTCCATGGCCTGACTAGGCAGAACTTTCCAGAATTGCACCCCTCTAACAGGCTGAATTTTGTACTTGTATGTTAGCAAGTAAGCCTCCTTACTACACCACCAGTGTATTTGTGTCACTGGTTCAATCTTCTCATGCATCAATGCCTTAATAGCATGGGGACAAGGTATTACAGATAAATCCCATAACCTACAGGTACATCTCTTCTTCTCAAGATTCATTGTATATTTGTCTTTACCTTCTGTTATTTCATAGCCATTATCTCCATTAAATTTCAAAGTGCAAGCATGTGATATTGCCCTATAGTCGTGATATAGTTTCATACATGGTGGACTGAAATTGTCATTCCAGCTCATAGCTTTGCCTTCATAGTCTGCAAGCCTTTCCATTACCTTGATCCTTATGTTCTCCAACATATTGATAATTGGCATATGTCTAGCATCTAGAATCCATGCATTGAAGTACTTAGTAAAATTATTATCCACCATTAGATTTTTACATTGTGTATCAAAGTAGGCTCTACACCATGCTTTTGGTGGATAGTTGATCAAGTCCTTTGCAACATCCTCTGACATCCCCCCAAGTTTCAACAACTGATCTTTAACTCTTCTTCATAAGTACTCCAAGCACACCACCACATCAACTTCCTCATTTCCCCACTCCTCCATTTTTTTTAACCAGTTGGCTTCAATGTGTCTAGCATAATACCTGTGATGAGCATCAGGTAGTATAGTGCTCACATCATCTAATAACCCCTGTGATTGTAGATGAGAACAGAAGAAAAAATAGAAAATTAAACATAGTTGAAACAGATGAGAACAGAAGAAAAAAATAAAAAACTAAACATAATTGAAACAGATGAGAACAGGGCAAAAAATAGTAGTTGAAATAGATGAGAACAACAGAAAAAATAGAAGTAAAAATAGTATTGAAAACAGATAAAAATAGAAGTAAAAACTTTATTTATAAAAATAAAATAAAAAATAGAAGTAAAAACTATATTGAAAATAGAAGAAAAAACAGAAGTAAAAACTATATTGAAAATAGATAAAAATAGAAGAAAAAACAGAAGCAAAAACTAAAGAGAAAGCAGTGTTGAAAATAGAAATGTAAAAAGCAGAATTAAAAACAGAATTGAAATAAGAAATGGTACCTTTTGCAGGTTTGACATAAATGTCACTCCAGCCCCATTATTTAGATCCAAAGACCTCTTCAAAAGATCAACAAACCAACTCCAGGTCTTACTTGTTTCCTTGTCAACCACTGCCCAAGCAAGTGGATAGAACTGACTCATAAAATCCTGTCCCATTGCCACCAATAGCTGACCCTTACATTTTCCCTTCAAGAAAGTACCATCCAAACCAATAAGTGGTCTCAGTCCACTTTTGAAGCCTAGCTTCAAAGCTTGGAAACATATGTACAATCTCAAGAACCTCCTTTTCCCTTCTTCCAAAGCATCCTTTGATATGTTGATTGCAACATCACTCCCAGGATTAAATAGTCTTAGTTCTTGACCATAGGCTTCAAGCTTGTTATATTCATCCTTGAAACTCCCATATAACTTCTCAAAGATCATCACCTTAGCCCTTTTAAGCTTAGATCTTGTCACATTAAGCTTGAAATCATTCTCTAATTCCCCTCTCATATCCTTAATAGTATACTTGAGATTGTTTTGTAGTTTATTCTTAAAGTATTGTGCTAATGTCTTTGCATCAGCCCTTGAATTTTTATAACAAGGATAACAATTATGTTCTGCCTTCAAGTTTTTGATACTAAACTCATTAGTCTTTTTATCCCTTGTGTCACGACCCAAACCCAAATCTGGTCGTGATGGCGCCTCTCGTGAAGACAAAGCCAGCCGACACTTCCCCTCTTTCCAATTATTAACAGTTGAGCATTTAGAAACAGTCGAAATATGATAAAATAATCCAAAGTAGCAGATAATATCATAAATACGCGGAAGAACAACCCAACACAGCCCGATACTGGGGTGCCACTAATCATGAGCATCTACAAGTTCTAATACAAGTCTGAGAAGTCTATAAATTATTACAAACTGTATGACATAGAGATAGAAACGACAAAGAGGGAGAAACACGGGACTGCGGACGTCAAACAGCTACCTCGTGGACTCCGATATCTGCCGGGAGCTCTCAACTCGCACTAGCAGGATCTGCAACGCCTGAATCTGCACACAGGGGTGCAGGGAGTAAAGTGAGTGCTCCAACTCAGTGAGTAACAAATGTAAATAAAGACTGAAAGCAAGAAATCACGTAAAGCACAAGGCATTCTATAATGAAGCATTAAAAGCCATTTAAAAACAGTAAAACAGTGAAAGATAGGTAAAATCCTTTAACTCAAATGTAGTTTCATGAAAAGCCTTTTTCAATAATTAAGCAGATAAATTACAGTCAATTATGGAAAGTAAACACATAAAGGTTTTCCCCTCGGGCACAGTATCAACAAATCCGCCTCTCGGGCAACATCTCAGAACAATACCAGCCCCTCGGGCAATCACATAGAACAATACCAGCCCTCGGGCTCAATCTCATATCACAACGGGTACCCGCGCTCACTAGGGGTGTACAGACTCCTAGAGGGGCCCCTTATGACCCAAGCGCAATATCAAGCCACCTCGTGGTATAATCACTAGGCCCTCATCCTCATATCAATCAAGCCACCTCGTGGCGTACATATCTCAGGCCCTCGGCCTCATAATCAGTATCAAATATTTCCTCACAACATAGGCCCTCGTCCTTAGTCAAAATCCTCACAAGCCACTCGGGCAGTAGTAAAACATGTTTCTTAGCCCAAAATATCATTTAAAAGATCATGTAAGTGTTAAAACAGAGTAAACATGGCTGAGTACAAAAAATAGTGAAATATAACATGACTGAGTTCAAGTATAAAGTCAAAACAGTGAGGAAATACCAGTAAAAATCCCCAAAGGGTTCAAATAGTTGGCACAAGGCCAAAATATGACATTCAGCCCAAATAGTGATGATAACAAATAGATTTCAGTCAAATACGCGGTAAAATCATCAATCGGGATGGACCAAGTCACAATCCCCAATAGTGCATGACCCCACGCTCGTCATTAAACGTGTGCCTCACCTCAATATAGCACTACGATGTGCAATCCGGGGTTTCAAACCCTCAAAACATCATTTACAATCATTACTTACCTCGAACCGGTCAATTCTCTAGCTCGCGATGCCTTTGCACCTTGAATTGTCCTCCACTCGCATCGAATCTATCCAAAATCAGAATGAGGACGTCAAAATATGCTAAGGGAACAAAGTCTAAGCGAAAATAATCAAAATACGACACAAATCCTGAAATTACCAAAACCCGAACCCTGGGCCCACGTCTCAGAATTCAATAATTTTTACATCAATAGATTTCTTATCTCCCCACGAGTTTATACATATCAAAATTTCTCAAATCCGACCCCAAATGGTCCTTCAATTCCCCAATTAAAGGTCTAAGTTCCCATGCCCTTGTTTCCCCAATTTTCACCCTTAATTTCCATGATTTCTAGCTCTAATCCATGAAATAATAGCATAGGAACGAGTTTTAGGTCCAAATTCCTTACCTCAATGAAGTTCCCTTGAATCCCTCTTTTAAATCGTTCAAAAAGCTCCAAAGCCGAGATAAAAATGGTGAAATTAGTTAAAATTCGCGAAGACCACAATTTATACTTTCTGCCCAGTCATTTTCGCATCTGCGGTTCCACATATGCGGTTCTTATTCCGCTTCTACGAAAGTCACTAAATGGACCAAAACCGCTTTTGCAATCAACCTTTCGCACCTACACCTTCGCAAGTGCGGTCCATCAACCGCATCTATAGTCACTGCCTTTCCAGGCATTTCCATTTCTGCGATCCATTATTCACATCTGCGTTTTTGCAGATGCGGTCCCATTAGCCTCTTCTGCGGTTCCTGCTCCTCAAGCTTTTTTCTCTTTTGCGGCCGATCTCCCACACGTGTGGCATCGCACCTGCGGTTCCCAATCAGCATGTGCAGAAATACGAGAAGCAGCAAAGTTCAGCAGCTGCAACAAGGTTTCAAACTCCCCGTTAACCTTCCAAAATCATCCCGAGGCCCCCAGGACCTCAACCAAAAGCACAAACATATCCTAATACCTTATTCGAACTTGTTCCAATCATCAAAACACCTCAAACAATATCAAATCACCCAAAACACATCGAATTCAAGTCGAACTTTCTAAAATCTTCCGAATTCTGCTTTTGATCAAAAACACCACCAAACCACGTCCGAATGACCTGAAAATTTGCACACACACCCCAAATGACACAACGGAACTACTGCAACTCTTGGAATTCCATTTCGATCCCTATATCAAAATCTCGCCTACCAACCGAAAATCGCTAAAATATCAACTTCGCCAATTCAAGCCTAAATCTACTATGAACCTCCAAAATTCATTCCGATTACGCTCCTAAGTCACAAATCACCTCCCGAAGCTGACCGAACCATTGGAACTCACATTCGAGCCCTCTAACACTTAAGTCAACATCCAGTTGACTTTTCCAACTTAAACTTCCTTAAAAGAGACTAAGTGTCTCAAACCTTACCAAAATCATGCCGGATTCAATCCGACCAACCCGATACCACATAACACGGATAAACAAAGCATAAAGAAGCAAAAAATGGTGGAAAATGGAGTGGTAACTCATAAGACAACTGGCTGGGTCGTCACATCCTCCCCAACTTAAACAAACGTTTTGTCCGCGAACGAATCAAGAAACAAACCTGAAGCCTCAAACAGGTGAGGATATCTGCTCCACATCTCCCGCTCAGTCTCCCAGGTAGCCTCCTCCACGGGCCGAACTCTCCACTACACTTTCACTGAAGCTATATCCTTTGACCTTAACTTTCAAACCTGACGACCCAAAATAGCTACAGGCTCCACATCATAAGTCAGACCATCATCCAACTGAACCGTGCTGAAATACAGAATATGAGACGGATCCCCAATATACTTTCGGAGCATAGAAACATGAAATACCGGATGCACACTGAACAAGCTGGGTGGTAAAGCAAGCTCATAAGCCTCCTCCCCAATTCTCCAAAGCACCTCAAAAGGCCCAATGAACCGAGGACTCAATTCCCTTTCTTCCCAAATCTCATAACTCCCTTCATGGGTAAAACCTTCAACAGAACCTTCTCGCCAACCATGTAGGACACATCCCGAACCTTCCTATCAACATAGCTCTTTTGTATCAAATGTGCTGTATGAAGTCTCTGCTGAATCACCTTCACCTTTTCTAAAGCATCCTACACCAAGTTTGTCCCCAATATCCTAGCCTCACCGGGCTCGAACCAACTAACGGGAGATCTATACCGCCTCCCATACAAAGCCTCATATGGAGCTATCTGAACACTTGACTAGTAGCTGTTGTTATAAGCAAACTCTGCAAGCGGTAGAAACTGATCCCATGACCCTCCGAAATCAATGATACAAGCATGCAACATGTCCTCCAATATCTGAATAATGCGCTCGGATTGCCCGTCCGTCTGAGGGTGAAAAGCTGTGCTCAACTCAACTTCAGTACCCAACTCTCGCTGCACAGACCTTCAAAACTACGATGTAAACTGAGTGCCCCTATCTGAAATGATGGAAACTGGAACACCATGCAAACGAACAATCTCCCGGATATAGATCTCTGCCAACCACTCTGAATAATTGGCAGTGCACACAGAAATGAAGTGCGCAAACTTGGTCAGCCAATCCACAATCACCCAAATAGCATCGAACTTTCTCAAAGTCCATGAAAGTCCAACAAAAAAGTCTATAGTGATCCTCTCCCACTTCCATTCTGGAATATCCATCTGCTGAAGCAAGCCACCCAGTTTTTGATGATCATATTTCACCTGCTGACAATTGAGACACTGAGCTACAAATCCCACAATGTCTTTCTTCATTCTTCTCCACCAATAATGCTGTCTCAGATCCTGATACATCTTCGAGGCACCCGGATGAATGGAATACCATGAGCTATGGGCCTCCTCCAGAATCAACTCTCGAAGCCCATCCACATTGGGCACACAAATCTGGCCCTGCATCCGCAACACCCCATCATCACCAATGGTCACATCTCTGGCATCATCATGCGAACTCTGTCCTTAAGGACAAGCAAATGCGGATCATCACACTGGCGCTCTCTAATACGATCATATAAGGAGGACCGAGAAACCACGCAAGCCAATACCCGACTGTGCTCCGAAATATCCAACCTCACGAACTGATTGGCCAAGGCCTGAACATCAACTACAAGAGGTTTCTCCCTAACTGGAATATATGCCAAACTCCCCATACTCACCGCCTTTCGGCTCAAAGCATTGGCCACCACATTGGCCTTTCCCAGATGGTACAATATAGTGATATCATAATCCTTAAGCAACTCCAACCACCTCCGCTGCCTCAAATTGAGATCCTTCTTCTTGAACAACTGCTGGAGGCTACGATGATCAGTAAACACCTCACAAGACACACCATACAAGTAATGCCTCCAAATCTTCAATGCATGAACTATGGCAGCCAACTCCAAATTATGTACGGGGTAGTTCTTCTCATGGGGCTTCAACTGACGAGAAGCATAAGCAATAACTCTACCCTCCTACATCAATACACAACCAATACCAACTCTCGAAGCATCACAATACATAGTGTGAGCACGTGATTTGTGCCCTATGAGAACTACTTCCAAAAATTCAAAATAAAATAATTTTTTCTTTGTGTGCAATTTTGAGAATTCGCGTGGCATTTATTTTTGGATAATTATTTGTATTTTTGTCCGTGAATGTTTATTCTATTTTTAAATACAAAAAATATATGTGTTGCATTTGCATTTACGATTTAGTTTTGCAATTTAGGATTAATTAAACAGTAATTTGTTTTACGAAAATGAAAAATCGAAAAAATAACGTACTTCGCATTTTTAGTGTCTAATGTCAAAATTGTGTGATTATCTTTGTATTTAATTTTTTGTGATAATTATTATTAAGGGTTAATTAGTATTTTTCTAAGTTAATTTTGGCTTTACAATTTATTTTAGAGTTTTGGTAATTAGGAATTAAAAAGAAAATAAAATAAAAAGAAGAAACAAGAGAAGAAAAGTTAAAAATCGGACTGGGCCAGTTTTAAAAGAAAGGTTCAGGCCCATTGTCACACCCCATATCCAGGCCCAACCGACCGGTCCAAGAGACCATACCAGACGACGCCGTTTTGTTGCCAATCAATCTCAACCGTTCAATCACCCAATCCAACGGTCCAAGATCCCCCTCCCATAACCCGTCTCTAGCCCGACCCGCTTAACCCGAACCATACCCGCCCTAGCTAAGCCTAAAGGACCCCGTTTGGCTTAAGTGACTTAATCTGGACCATTGGTTCCCATCATCCAACGACCCAGATTAATCAACTAATTTTGATATACCAAACACCCCCCACTCGTCTCTTCAGAGACCAAAACACACACCACCACACACCACTGCCTTCCGCCCACCGAAAATCGCCCACGGCGGCGGACGGTGGCCAAACAACCCCAAAATCACACCCCTAAACCATCAAACCATCCCTCTCCGAATCAACGCTCATTTTTCTTCGAATCACCCCCGAGCCCGTCGAATCTTCAATCGAAGATCCTCGTCCCAAACCCTAGCCTGTCCGCTTAACCCCAAAAGCACACCTAATAATCCCCTTGACCTCCTCGTCGCTAATCCCCAACCAAATTGGCTCGAATTCGAGTAAAACTCGTCGAATGGCGGTTCTAGGGTTCAACGGTTCGAGACTGTTTCAAAGCTGTCAGGGTTGAATGGGTTCTAGTTAGTATTATAAGCCTATTTCTAACGAAATAGACGTGTAATGCTAACTGGAACTCAAGTTTGAAAGGGCATGTTGGTGGATCCGAGAAAAGAACAGTAAGTTCTTCTTAGCTTCTTTTTTTCCTTTTTCTATATGTTTATTTGTTTGTGTTAAGTTGTAATTAGTCGTTCCTTTGGTTTTCTGTTTAAGTTAATTCTTAATCCAGTAAATATTCCACCTCTTTTTCTGATCTGGTCAGATTAAATACTCCAATGTTCGTTTGAGTAGTTCAATCGATTATTCGTTTGCCTAAATTAGGTTCATTGTAATTCGTCTTTGTCCGTTATTTTCTCCCTTCGCCATCAGACTATTTACTTAGTCCAGTTTTCTTCTGTCAATTAATAACATATGTTATAAATAGTTTCGTCGATTAATTCATTCTTGTTTGTAGACCAGTAGTTTTCGTCAAATGGTTTGATGTCGAGTGTTGTATGTACTGATCCTTAGACACTTAGCTTCAGGGCTCATTGTCAATATACTGATAGTGATCCTGCATTTTGTATATATTTGAATTAGAATTGTGTTAGCTTAATCCCTGTATCAACGTGATTTTGATTCAGTTTCAGCTTCAGCTTCAATGATTCTGTTGGGTTCTGTGTGGTGTTAATATGATTTTGATTTAAATTCAGTCCATTTGTTCCAATTAGAATTCAGCTTTAGTCATTCAGTTGTTAGGCATTTGATAGGCAGGATTGGTTATAACTGAGGTGTTTAGAGTTTAAATTCAGTTCACTTAGATAATTGAATTAGGAATCAGTGTAGTTAATGGTTAGTTGAATTGGTCATAACTGGGATAGTATAGGAATTACAGGTAACTCAAGGGGTAATTGGGAAGTTTGAAATTATAAAATGGCTTAGTTGAATATTCTGTCAGGAAGTACTAATGGACCATTAAATTATTCTATTTGCTTAATGATAGTGGGGAACAAGACATAATGGTATGGGGGGTAATGATAAAAGCTAAAAGGATACACATAGTAGAGGAATATTACAAGCTGGAAAGTAAAAGAAACATAGGGGCAATAATAAAAGATTTTTTTTACAACTGTAAAGAGAAAAAGGGGGCTAGAAAGGGGTTCAAGAGTTGGGTATAAATATGGGGATCAATTTTAGAAAAAAAGAGAGAAGAGAGGTGGGGAAGTTTAGGAGATAACAACTTCAGAGATTAAGAGATAAAAATAGAAAAAAAAACAAAAAGCGGTTGGATTTCCAAAATAAATCATTGTTCCATTGAACATTTTCTTGGATTTTTGAGTTTTTGATTTCTGAAATGTTGTCTGATCCTGGGGTTTGAAGTGATCTGAATTTGAGTCTTGGAAAGAGTTTTAGCTTAAAATTTCTGCTGGTTGAACATTGTTTCATTGGTTTCATCTTGGGTTAATTTCACTCTTTCAAGTGATTGAATCTGAGGTCATATGCTATGCTGTTTACTGCTGCTACTCTCACTCCCTCTGTTACTTTGCTTTTCAGGTATTCCCTGACTCTATGAAAGATGAGATGCAAGTGTGAAAGTTGTAATTGCCTGATGATTCTATAAATGAATATTGTTCCCTTAATCATAAATGTTAGCTATTTTCTTAGTATTTCTGAATTTAGTGCTGTAGTGTAACAATGATTAACTTACCTATTCATTTTTGATATAGTAGTAATGTAATGTTTCCTAGGAAATCCACGTTGCATCCTGTCTTAATGAGAAACATGAGGTCTAATAGTCTGTTGAGGTATAAGTAATTCAGAACATTTGAGACCATTTTGTGTATATGGACTATTGGTTATGCTATCCATATCTAATAGTATAAATGTATTCATTCATGTTGTTAAGCTCCGTTGCTTTCAACTCTTAAGTTATCATGTGGGTTTTTAAAGGGTTGAGGTGTGTTCGAATAAAAACGGTGATTATTTATTCCTGAAACTGAAGCCTTAGGATTGATATTCCAATTGGTGCACGTCCATTGATGCTTAATAATTAAGTAGATGTATTTGCTTGAAAAAATGAAGTTTGGCTTGATTGAACGTGCAAAGGTCTGGTTGTAAGTTTGAGTCGAAAGCATATGGATCATTGTGGTAGGAATCACAAATTAAACCAAGTTTGCATTCATGTTGGCTCAGTTTGTCAATTCACGTTTACATTACCAATATGATTTCATGTTAAACAGAAGCCATAGTTTATTTTTAAATTAACCTGAGGTCATTTGAATTGGGTGGATTAAGCATTGAGTTTGTTTGAGGTAATTGTGAATTAAGTCATATGTGCAATGTCGTTTGGGGCCAAATGGATCGATTGGTCAAGTAAAGGCATAGTGGGCTTCGAATTAGCTTTATAAAACTTGGGAATTGGATTCACTCGGCTTGCTTTAAATAATCTGATGCTTGCAAGTTTAAGGACTCGATCTGGAGTCCTGCCTCCCGCTGGTGCCAGTTTTCCCGAGGATTTGGGATCATGATTGGGCCTGAGTTGGAAATTAGTTGCTTCTCTTTATAGGGCTGGTGGCTCGAGCCCAAGAGAATCCATTCTCCCGATTGATCTGTTAATTTAAAGTTAGTTCAATTTCTTAAGCCAAATCTTTGATAAGTCTTCCCCTTCAATTAATTAGATTCCCTATATGAATTGGAGGTGAGCCATACTAGGTGACACACACAGTGTATGGCCCTCGTAATTTAATATAGAAGCCTCTTGATTAAAATAAGTCGAGGCACACCATGCCAAACAAAAATGACAATTGCATGGCCCTCGTTCAATTAATTTTATTTTTATCCTTAGAATCCAAGGCATGCCATTTAGTTAAACTTCTGTGGCCCTCGCAAAGTTGCAAATACGTAGTTGCTGTAGGCACGTCATAAAATTAATTTCCTAAACTTGGGTGCGCATTTATGTGACCCAAATCCAAATCTCAACGTTAGATAAAATGTGTTGAGGACTGCGGGTCCATTTATGTGACGTGGTTCGAGACATATTTTAAATGACGTTGCAATCTTCCTTTAAAAATGAATAGAAGCGGTTAAAAAGTTAAAATTGCACATAGGATTAAACATGTTTAAAATCAGATAAATAGGCCAATAATAACAATTGAGCGACCGTGCTAGAACCACGGAACTCGGGAATGCCTAACACCTTCTCCCGGGTTAATAGAATTCCTTACCCGAATTTCTGATTCACGGGCTGTAATACAGAGTCAACCTTTTCCTCAACTTGGGATTTGAACCGGTGACTCGGGACCACCATAATTTTCCCAGGTGGCGACCCTAAATCTTTTAATAATAAATCCCGTTTCGATTGTCCTTTAATTGGAAAAACTCCCTTATATGCTCCTTCCGGGGGGGTGTAGGTAAAAAGGAGGTGTGACAGCTCTGGCGACTCTGCTGGGGATAAGAACCCAGAACTTTTGGTTCAGGGTTCAGAATTCGAGCGTATAATAATTGTTATATCTGGCTTTGTTTATTATCTAATTTTATTACATGTTTGGGCCTAATGTGCTAAATGTTGCTTTTACCGCTTTGATATTATCTGAACTGTATATATAAACTACTACGAAATCCCTCTCTTCTCTCTCTTGAGGTGTGCAAACTGGTCGTGACTTCTTTCTGTTAGTGTCAAATCCCAAATAGAACGAGGTTCAGACAAGTTGCAAAGCCGAATGAACTTTTGGTTACCGGTACGCAGCCCCCCTCGGCTCGAGTTGTCCGCTCGGGTAAAACAGGTCTAGAACAAATAAACCTAGGTTTTTAAACCTAGTATAATAGTACCACATGCCGGATACCTAGTAGGAATGTTTGTTTGCATCATGTGCATTTTAACTTTGGAGACTCAACACAGGGGTTGGGTCTGTCTAGGACAGGTGCACTCGAAATAAAAAGACCATCCTGATGCATCTTACTTGCTACTTGGTCATTTATTTGCTTCAGATTTGCATGTTGACCGGCTTTGGAATGAAAGGAAAGAATTTGGGAAAGAAATAGCAGTGTAGAGGGTTAAGAGAGTGAATCACATGTTTAAAGAAAAACCAGTGTCCAAATAGCGCTGAAACTCCGCCGAATTTTTGAAAAAAAGAGAAAACGAATTAAAAATAAGAAAGGAGTTTTGTTTTCGAAAATAGTTCGTTTTATTTGCCCGAACTACGCTAGTTTGATTCTCACAGGGTGTAAGATACGTAGGCAACCCCCATCGGGTCCAACTTCCTTTTTGCAAAAATAATCCAAAAGAACAAAAATTTTACTTTTTATTTGAAAATAGTTAGGGTGATTCCATTCTTGTCAGAAATAGCCGAATGGCCCTAAAAGGGCACCGGAAGGCTATTTTTGCAAAAACAGCTGCCTATGGTCATTTTTTCAAGGTTTTCACCGATTAGCCAACACAGCCTTAAAATCTTCATCTTCGAGGTGCTGAAAGGCCGTATTTGCAAAACCGGATTTTATTTTGAAAAAAAATGAGTCAATTTTGTGTTCGAGTCAAATGAGTCTTGATTTTTGCTTAATCACCCTAATAAATGTGCAGAATGAGCACGAGTCCAAGTTTGCCGATAGCAGTTATGAAAAAGATCCCTTTGGAGTTGCGTATGTGGTGGGAAGATCTGGGCAAGTCAGAGCAAGATAAGGTCAATCTACATTTGGGGGGTCTCACCGGGTTATTAAAGATCAGACCTAGAGGAGACATCATAAATGCTTTGGTTACGTTCTGGGACCCGGCCCATAACGTATTTCACTTCTCGGATTTTGAACTCACCCCGGCCTTGGAAGAGATAGCCGGTTATATGAAAAGTACTGCAAGTTTGAGGCATAAGTATCTGATCACTCCAAGGGCCGTTAACTCTCACAAATTCATGGATTTGCTAAAGATAAATAAGGGAATCCCATATTCCGAGTAGGAAGGGGGTTTTTCCACTCTACGATTCATATACCAGAAGTACGGGCATATAAGAGGGTTCAATGATCCGGAAAGCGGGGTTTGCAGTAAAGGGAACCGAACAAAATGGGACGAGCATAGGCGCTTCGCTTTCATGGTAGCATTCTTAGGCCTTGTGATGTTTCCCTGAAAAGACAGGAATATCGATTTGTGGGTGGTTGGAGTCGTCAAGGTCCTAGTTACCAACGCCAAGAGCACTCTCGTCCCTATGATAGTGTCTGAGATATACCGAGCTCTCACAACTTGTAAAGCTGGGGCAGACTTCTTCGAGGCATGCAATTTGCTACTACAAATGTGGATGATCAAGCACTTGTGCCACCACCCTCAGTATATGAGTTATGGATCTACAGAGAAAAGCTGCATTGAAGAATTCAACACAAGGGTTTCAGGGTTCAAGTTACCAGAGGAGTTTGGAGAATGGATAGCCCGCCTTCGTGCCATCACTATGGGACAAATAGAATGGACACTAGGTTGGCTTCCTGCTGAAGAAATTGTGTATATACCCACCACGGGTCCTTACTTCCTCCTAATGGGTCTTCGAGGTATTCAGCCTTACGCTCCCTACCTAGTGATGAGACAATTAGGAAGGTGTCAGGTGATGTATCCAGATGAAAATCTCAGTATCCACGCGGTTGAGATTAGCTCTGACGGCCAATTTCACGAAGAAACAGTTCGTTCTATTTGGAATGAGTGCCAATATTTGACAGCAAGCATCTGAGTGCGGAACCTATCTAAAGGAGAGGTCTCACCTGCCTACCTTGACTGGTATATAAAAAAGAACACTACAAGGGCCGAATCAGAAAGACCGGCCAAAAAACCGCACATTCAGGAATTCGTCGAGGCATCGCAAGAACCATGGGCTTGGTTGGCCAAAGAAAACGAGTACAGGGCCACGATAGGAAAGCTGGAGAAGCAAGTCAAAGACCTTCAATTTGAGAACGGCTTACAAGCAGCGACGGATGAGGGTGAAAAGAAAAGTCTATCCAAAGAAAATGAGGCCCTTCGAGCTCAAATTCAGAAACTGAAAGTAGCAGTAGAAAATCCAGTCCGAAGTAACAGAGATGAAAAGCTCGTAGCTAACCTAAGGCAGAAATGAGTAACTATAGTTTCTATTTGAACGAAGCAGAAAGTGAACTAGCCGGGGCTAAAAAACAATTGGCTAAAAATGCAAATGAATGGGTATGCCTGGTTAAGCAGTTGAGAGAAAGGTACGACGGTGAGGTCGCGGGGTTGAAGAAAAGGGTCATTGCCACGAGAAACAAAATGATCAAGCAGGCAAAAGAATTCAAGGATGAAAGGGAAAATTGTTACACGACATTGGCACAGTTAGAAATAGACTTGCAACAACTTCAGGAACAAAACTGTGCAGCCAAGCAAACTTTGGAGGCCAGGTCCCAACAGATTGGGCGTTTGTTACAAGAAAAAGGGCGTCATAAGAGAGAGAATTAGAAACGTTGCTAACTACATCGTTATGAAGTGCCACATTTGTGAGGATATGACCCGCACTACATTCTTTGCAGCGGTGATGACCTTTGTTAAACAAATAATGTACAGCTTGGACCGACTTCAAAGGGATCTTGCACATAGGCCCGTGGCGAGACCGAATGATGTCCCACGGACACCAGGAGCATTGATGTACTCATGATTTTCAGGTTGAGTCTGTATTTCCTTTTCTGTCAGAGCCTGTAAGGCATGTTGGGTTTTCTCTCTGTTTGAGTCTGTATTTCTTTAAAGTATGATAACTTAATTTCAGAGTCTGTATTTTGTCTTTGCATCAGAGTCTGTTAATCTTTTGAAATCTGTTAGTATTAAGTCTTTGTGATCGAAGCATCTGTTTTTATAAAAGCTGAAAATCCCAAAAATATTTTATTCACTTTCACACTTATTTGATAGAACTACGCACGGTCTGATTCATGCAGGGACATGATACGTAGACAATCTCTATAGGATTCGACCACCACTAAAAAGAAAAAAGGGAAATAAAGAAGGATAGAATAAAAGAAGCTTAAAAGAAGAGGCATAATTATGAGAGGTCGGGATGACGCACGCAACCGAAGCAAATGCATGATAGAAAATGGTTAATTGCCTAGGTGCATTGTATCCCAACGTGTAATTGCATAAGTGTTAAACTCTAAGAACTAACAAGTTTGTTACTTTTCAGAGAGTTCAAGCAGTTTGTTTATTTAGAGGATACTAGCACATTATCATTACCAAACGAGATCAAAGGGCCCAATACCAGAAATCATGTCTATCCCGGAGGTCGACACTAGTGTTGAGGTAGAGGAGTTAGACGTCAATAAAATGAAAGAGGAGATGTTCAAGCTTAAGCAACAGATGGCCGAAATGTACCAGGCCTGGTCCCAAGGGCAATCACCACCGTCTTACCCAGCCAACCCGGCTTTTACCCCACCATTAACTCAGTCTCAGGATCATCCCGCTACCAATCCAGGTTTTCCCATTTATCAACACTACCATGGCACTACTTCTCATATGTTGCAAGCTCCACCACCAAAATCGATTCCATGCCCTCCTCCGCCAGTCACCCCTGTCTTTGTGTCATCTCCACTAGCTGCACTCCATAGATCCCTGAGTGAACCCGTGTTCCAAACTCAGGACAACCAGTATTATCCCCCAGAATCCACCTTCAAAGCTCCCGAAACCTACCCCTATGATCCATGTTCTGATCTCCCGAGAGAAGCTGAGAGACCAACCAAAAATCCCGAACATGAGGAGATGTTCAGAAAAATGAAAAGCATAGAACAATCCTTCAGAGATATAAGAGGGCTAGGAGGTCAGGTAAGCGTGTCTTACAAAGACCTGTGTTTATTCCCAAATGTACAACTACCGGCAGGGTTCAAAATGCCCAAATTCGACTTGTACAACTGACACGGTGATCCGGTGGATCATTTGAGAGGTTTTTGCAGTAAGATGAGGGGAGCCGGAGGCAAGGATGAATTGCTAATGGCTTACTTCAGTCAGAGTTTGAGCGGAGCAGCATTGGAGTGGTAAACCCGCCAAGATCACGGAAGATGGTACACATGGGATGATCTGGCACAGGCATTCGCTTGTCACTTTCAGTATAATCTTGAGATCATTCCAGATCGACTGTCTTTGACTAAACTAGAGAAGAAGCACAGCGAAAGCTTTAGAGAATATGGTTTCCGGTGGAGGGAGCAAGCAACAAGGGTAGATCCCCCAATGAAAGAGAGCGAGATGGTCGATTACTTTTTGCAGGCTTTGGAGCCAACTTACTTTGGTCATTTGGTGTCCGCAATTGGCAAGTCTTTTAATGAGGTTGTAAAAATGGGAGGCATGTTCGAGGAGGGGATTAAGTCCAACAAAATCATAAGTTATTCAGCGATCAAGGCAACCACTCAGGCCATTCAAAGCGGCACTGGGGGTGTACTTGGGAAGAAGAAGAAAGAAGATGTTACGACTGTTGAGTCCGGAGCCTGTTTTGGATCTAGAGGCCCGTCATCCTACTATAGCCAACCACGACCCTACTACCAAAATTACCCCACACTCCATATAGCCCTCCACAACATTACTACCCACCGCCAGATCCCCGTTTTTCCGTCCATCATGCACAAACCTATACCCAAACTCCGGCACACGCACAATGGCGTGCGCTGGCTCCACAAAATCCATACCCAGCTCCACAAAACACATATCCACCCCCAAGAGCCTACAGAAATCCCCCCGGAACGGGTTTCCGACCAAACCAAGCCTTCAAGAATGATAGGTTACAGAAGGAAAAGACTTTCACTCCACTGGGGGAATCATATACCAGTATTTTCCACAGGTTGAGGCAGTTGGGCATGCTGAATCCAATTGAGCCTAATGTGCCTAATCCTCCTCCTAGAAATCTTGACCACTCGGTGAGTTGTGAGTACTGTTTAGGAGCCCCGGGGCATGATACAGAGAAGTGTTGGAAACTGAAAACAGCTATGCAGGAGCTTATTGATACTCATGGGATCGAGGTTCAGGCCCCAGAAGCACCAAATATCAATCAGAATCCACTGCCAGCTCACCATGAGACCCATATGATTGAGTTGATACACAAAGGAAGGGATCCCAAGAAGCTCTCGCAGACGGTAATGATGGTCCGTTCCAGTGAAACCAGCTCAAAGGAAAAGGTAACTAATGGGAAATCAATGGTCCAATTGAAAGAGGTAGACAATAAGCTAGTTGTGGTAGCCGAGAAAGGGTCGTCAAGCATTGTTGCAGTGAAACCCGAGAAAGCTAAAGTGGTAGTACAAGGGGTTGAAAGTGAACCTGTTGTGGTCGTGAAGGGGGCTCGCACAGAGCCTGTTATCATAAAACCAGTAACTCAGCTTCCAGTGATCAACAACAAAGCTGTTCCTTGGAATTATGAACGGGTGACGGTGATTTACAAAGGGAAAGAAATCAAGGAAGAAGTTTGTGAAGCACAAGGTTTGACTTGATCAGGAAGGTGTTTTACTCCCGAGGAGTTAAGAAGAACTAAAGATGATCCAACGCCTATGAAGAAAGCTGTAACTAAAGAAGAGGCAGAGGAATTTTTGAGGAAAATGAAAGTGCAGGACTATTCTGTTGTAGAACAATTGAGTAAAATGCCCGCTCAGATTTCATTACTCTCATTGCTAATCCATTCAGATGAGCACCGCCAATCACTGATGAAAATCTTGAATGAGGCCCATGTCCCGACAAGATCTCGGTAAACCATCTGGAAAAGATAGCCAACAAGATTTTTGAAGTAAACAGAGTCACTTTTTCCGACGATGAATTGCCGGTAGAGGGTAGTGAGCATAACAAAGCCCTTTACCTTATAGTGAAATGCGAGGATTCCGTGGTTACCTGGGTATTGGTTGACAACGGTTCAAGTGCGAACATTTGTCCTCTCTCCACTCTAAGCAAGCTGAAAGTAGAAGATGAGAGGATCCATAAGAACAATATCTGTGTGCGGGGATTTAACGGCGGAGGCAAAGACTCAGTCGGGGACATAATGTTGGAGCTGACCATAGGTCCAGTAGAATTCACAATGGAATTCCAAGTGCTGGATATAGTTGTTTCCTACAATTTGCTATTAGGGCGACCGTGGATTCACGCCGCTAAAGCAGTGCCATCAACACTCCATCAGATGGTCAAGTTTGAATGGGACAGACAGGAAATAGTGGTGCACGATGAAGATAGTTTGTGCGCTCACAACAACACCATTGTGCCATTCATTGAAGTGGAAGATGACAAGGGACCATGGGTCTACCAAGTTTCTGACGCAATGTTAGTCGAGAAAGTTCCAGAAGGGAAGTGTATCCCGAATCTGAAGATAAATGCCGCATCAGTCGTGGTAGCATATGAAATGTTAAAGAATGGTTTTGTACCAGGAAAGGGTTTGGGATCAGCGTTGCAAGGCATCATACAGCCCGTGTCTCTTCCCGAGAACTTGGGAACATTTGGTCTGGGATTCAAGCCCACAGCCGCAGATATAAAAAGAGCCAGGAAATTGAAACAGAGGGCATGGGTCCTTCCAAAGCCGGTCCCACGTCTTCCCAGATCATTTGTCAAGTCCGGTACGAGGAGTCGCCTAGTGACAGCAATTCCAAGTTCTATGATTAATCCTGACAAGAAGTTGATTGAAAGATTTGAGAAGTTGTTCGATAGTGTGAACATGGTGGAAATTGGAGAAGGTTCTAGCAACGCGGAAGTGCAATTTGTCGGGCCAAAAACAAAGCTTAATAATTGGAAGTCTACTCCTCTCCCTACTCGGAAGGAGTCTTGTTCTTTTTACGCTGGTTCTAATGACATGGCATGCATAAAAATCCTCAACCCAGTCTTAAAAATCAATCTGACTCCGAAATATTAGTTCAAGAAGTAGATTGTGATTACAAATCAGAATACGAGGATGAGGATGAAGCCTTCGAAGAGATTAGTAAGAAGTTAATTCACTTCGAAGAAAAACCCAAACCCAACTTGAATGACACAGAAGCCGTCAATTTAGGGGACACAAACATTGTCCGAGAGACTAAAATAAGTGTCCACCTCAAGCCAAAAATTCGGGAGGAGTTAATCAAAGCACTCATCGAGTACAAAAATCTTTTTGCATGGTCATATGACGACATGCCGGGTTTAAGCACTGATTTAGTAGTCCACAAATTGCCCACTGATCCAGCATTCCCTCCCATCAAGCAAAAGTTGAGGAAATTCAAAACTGATATGAGTGTGAAGATTAAAGAAGAAGTTACCAAACAGTTGGATGCAAAGGTTATCCGGGTCACCCGATATCCTGTTTGGTTGGCTAATGTCGTGCCTGTACCGAAGAAGGATGGCAAGATTAGAGTATGCGTCGACTACCACAATCTCAACAAAGCAAGTCCAAAGGATAACTTCCCATTACCCAATATCCACATTTTGATCGATAATTGTGCCAAGCGTGAGATTGGATCTTTTGTGGATTGCTATGCCGGGTATCATCAGATTCTAATGGATGAAGAAGATGCAGAAAAGACGGTGTTCATCACGCCATGGGGAACTTATTGCTACCGGGTAATGCCATTTGGTTTGAAGAATGCTGGGGCAACTTATATGAGGGCGATGACTACTGTATTTCATGATATGATACACAAGGAGATTGAGGTATACGTAGATGATGTGATCATAAAATCAAAACATCAGGCCGACCACGTCGAGGATTTAAGGAAATTCTTCCAGAGGCTTCGCAGGTACAACCTCAAGCTTAACCCCACCAAGTGTGCATTTGGTGTTCCATCCGGAAAACTGTTGGGATTCATAGTCAGCCGGCGAGGCATCGAGTTGGACCCATCAAAGATCAAAGCCATACAAGAATTGCTCCCTCCGAGGAATAAGACTGAAGTGATGAGTCTGTTAGGAAGGTTGAACTACATCAGCAAGTTTATTGCTCAACTTACGACAACTTGTGAGCCTATTTTCAAGTTGTTGAAGAAGGACGCTGCGATCAAGTGGACTGATGAGTGTCAAGAAGCATTTGATAAGATAAAAGGTTACTTGTCAAACCCACCTGTGTTGGTTCCGCCAGAACCAGGGAGACCTCTGATTCTTTACTTGACAGTTTTGGAAAATTCATTTGGTTGTGTACTGGGGAAGCATAAAGCCACCGACAGGAAAGAACAGGCCATCTACTATCTTAGTAAAAAGTTCATGGCTTATGAGGTTAAGTATACTCACCTGGAAAGGACATGTTGCGCCCTAACTTGGGTGGCACAGAAGTTGAAACATTATTTGTCATCCTATACTACTTACCTCATTTCACGCTTGGATCCATTGAAGTATATCTTTCAAAAGCCTATGCCGACAGGAAGACTTGCGAAGTGGCAGATTCTGCTCACAGAGTTTGACATAATCTATGTGACTCGGACTGCGATGAAAGCCCAAGCATTGGCCGATCATTTGGCCGAGAACCCGGTCGATGAAGAGTATGAGCCACTGAGGACTTATTTTCCTGATGAAGAGGTGATGCATATTGATGAACTAGAACAGGTCAAAAAACCAGGTTGGAAACTTTTCTTTGATGGGGCTGCTAATATGAAAGGAGTGGGAATAGGAGCCATGCTTATTTCTGAAACAGGACATCACTATCCTGTTACAGCTCAACTTCGTTTTTATTGTACCAACAATATGGCTGAGTACGAAGCATGCATTTTGGGTTTAAGGCTAGCTGCAAACATGGATGTCCAGGAAGTCTTGGTCTTGGGAGACTCAGATCTTCTGGTACATCAAATTCAAGGAGAATGAGAAACACGAGATCTGAAGGTCATACCATACCGACAATGCTTGCATGATCTTTGCCAACAGTTTAGATCAGTTGAGTTCAGGCATATTCCAAGGGTCCATAATGAGGTCGCCGATGCTTTGGCTACCCTAGCGTCAATGCTGCACCATCCATACAAAGCCTATGTCGATCCTTTGCACATTCAAATACGAGATCAGCATGCTTACTGCAACATGATTGAAGAAGAATTTGATGGCGAACCATGGTTCCATGATATCAAGGAATACATCATAATGGGGATATACCCAGTGCAAGCCACGGGGGATCAAAAGAGAACAATTCGATGGTTGGCAAGTGGATTCTTCTTGAGTGGAGGAGTTTTGTATAAAAGAACACCGGACCTTGAATTGTTAAGATGCATAGATGCTAGACTAGCTACGACTGTCATGTCCGATGTATATTCAGGAGTCTGCGGACCACCTATGAGCGGATATGTGCTGGCAAAAAAAATTCTCCGAACAGGTTATTATTGGCTCACTATGGAGCGAGATTGTATTAGTTTTGTGCGCAAATGTCATCAGTGCCAGATACACGGAGATTTGATTCATTCTCCAACATCGGAATTGCACACAATGTCAGCGCCATGGCCCTTCGTCGCTTGGGGCATGGATATCATTGGACCAATTGAGCCAGCAGCATCCAACGGGCATAGGTTCATTCTGGTAGCCATTGATTATTTCACCAAATGGGTTGAGGCTAAAACTTTCAAGTCTGTGACCAAGAAAGCAGTGGTCATATTTGTTCACTCAAATATCATCTGTCGATTTGGAATCCCAAAGGTGATCATCACGGATAATGGTGCTAATCTTAACAACAATTTGATGAAAGAGGTATGTCAACAGTTTAAGATTACACACCGCAATTCTACCCCATATCGTCCCAAGGCAAATGGAGTAGTTGAGGCAGCCAACAAAAACATAAAGAAGATACTTCGGAAAATGGTAGAAGGTTCTAGGCAATGGCATGAAAACTTACCATTTGCGTTGATGGGTTATCGCACTACTGTCCGTACTTCAATAGGGGCAACTCCTTATTTGTTGGTATATGGAACTGAAGCCGTAATACCTGTGGAAGTTGAATTCCCTTCCCTTCGGATTGTCGCTGAGGCTGAGATTGATGATGATGAGTGGATCAAAACCCGTCTGGAGCAGTTGAACTTGATTGATGAAAAAAGATTGGCAACTGTGTGTCATGGCCAGTTATATCAAAAGAGAATGGCAAAAGCATACAACAAAAAGGTACGTCCCCGGAAATTTGAAGTGGGCCAGCAGGTGCTGAAACGTATCCTTCCACACCAGGCTGAAGCGAAAGGCAAGTTCGCCCCAAATTGGCAAGGGCCATTCATTGTAACCTGAGTACTGTCCAATGGTGCCTTATGTTTAACAGATATCGAAGGAAAATGCATAGACATGGCTATCAATTCTGATGCAGTAAAAAGATATTATATATGATTTCTTTGGTATAATTGTTGATTGTTTGTATTTGGCATTATTTCGAAGATTGAAATGACGAAGGCAATTTGTTCTACTATCTAAACACTTTACCCTTTGTTCCCCTTTTTGAGCCTTATTTATTTCTTTCATACCCCTCTTTTGGAATCAATAACAAAAAGAGAGAAAAAGAAAGAAAAGAAAAAGAGAAAAGAAAAGAAGTGAAAAAAAAATATAACAACAAGGAAATTCAGGTGTGAACAACGTTTGACCTGATCCCTGTTAAGGGTACGTAGGCAGCTTCACGGCTCGGTCATAGTAAAATAAAATATCCCAAGATCCCCAAGCAAGAAACTGGGGAAGAGGTTGTATTTGTAATGAGGAATGTGATTCCAAAAGTTGTAATTTCAAACCCATATCAAATTATTTTGAGCCGTTAATACCCTTTCTTTCTAATCCCATTCAAAAGCCCACGTTACGGTCCAAAGAAAGACCTTCTGATCAGTTTTTCGAGAGATGACGAGTCGAGCAAATAGAAGTGATTCATATCAGGGTAATACTCCGGTCCAAGCATGGAAATTAATGAAAATGAGAGAGTCTTAATGGTGAAAACCTTCACAGGCACCATAAGGCGACAGAAGTTGAGAGAAATAAAATGGGAGAGTCTTATCGGTGAAAACCTTCACAGGCACCATAAGGCGACAGGAGTTGAGAGAAACGAGAGAGTCTTATTAGTGAAAACCCCTCAAAGGGCACTATAAGGCGACAAGGAATTAAAAGGGGGCAAACGAGATAAGCTTGATGGAAAGGATCCGTCGAGACATCAAGCAGAATAAAGATGTTGTTTCGGCAAAAGAAGATGGGTTGCGGGACCTTTGAAATGCAAAGTAGGGACATCAGAAAGATTGATTGATGTAAATAGACTGGGTTGATTAATCCAAAAATGCACGACATGACCATTGGGATCGGTTATACCATTCAGATAAGTTATTTTCTCTTCAAACAATTGTTCAGAAAGATTTTTCTTGTCCTATCTTTCGAAGTCATCATTTTCCATTTCTTTTTGATTAATAGTAGTTTGTTTTTAAGAAGGATTTTCAGAGCTAACTACCAGTTGCCAACATGGTGCAAGGTAAATGGGAATAAGACAGGCAAGGATAATGTGATGGGACGAGAAAAACGTCGTTGTAAGACCAAATAATGGATTGGTCTAAGATTTCAGGACAGTTTGGAGCAAAGGTCAAAAACAACGGTTGAGAAGTTGTTGAATACAGAATCATCAAGAAGGTCGGAAGTTATCGGCCAAGTTTCAAGATGGTCGAACAACGCGGAGCATGGAAAATAGTGAAAGGGAAAACCGTCCCCAGCAGGAGCATCCCCACGTTTTAAACTAACAAACTCTCTTTGATTTTAAGGAGGGACAAGAAATGTTATTGATGACAGAAAGACATGCCACAAGAAAGATTGTCAAATTGGGGCAGAAAATTTTCTGTCATTTTGAAAATTTTCTGGAAGTCAGGTACCCACTTGAGGAAGAAGGAAGATAACACAAGTTTGGAGAAAAGTGGTATCCCCAGCAGTTTTTGGAAGAAGGCAAAACAAGTTTAAAGAAAGCAATTTCGGGTGGAAGATAATACAAGTCTTAAGGGAAGTAGTTCCAGAGGAAGGAAAACACCAGCTTTAAGGGAAGTAGTCTCTGAAGGAGGAAAATAACATATTTTTGGATGAAATACCGGTGTCATCCCCAACAGTTTTCAGAGGAATGAAACACCAGTTTTGAGAAAAGCAGTTCTGAGAGAAGATAATTCAAGTTAGAAGGAAAATGGTTCAGGAGGCAGGAAGGAATAACGACAATAGAATGCATTTTTAAGAAGTTGTTGAAGTCAGGAGCCCGCCTGGAAAATGGAGGTATTATATTTTAAGAAGTTGTTGAAGTCAGGAGCCCGCCTGGAGAATGGAGGTATTATATTTTTAAGTTGTAGTTGAAGTCAGGAGCCCCCCTGGAGAATGAAGGTATTATATTTTAAGAAGTTGTTGAAGTCAGGAGCCCGCCTGGAGAATAGAGGTGTTATATTTTTAAGAAGTAATTGAAGTCAGGAGCCCGCCTGGAGAATGGGGGTTGTTATATTTTTAGTCATAATTGAAGTCAGGAGCCCGCCTGGAGAATGGAGGTTGTTATCAAGGCAAGTTGTAGTCAAAGTCAGGAGCCCGCCTGGAGAATGGAGGTGTTATATTTTTAAGAAGTAATTGAAGTCAGGAGCCCGTCTGGAGAATGGAGGTTGTTATATTTTAAGTCATAATTGAAGTCAGGAGCCCGCTTGGAGAATGAAGGTTGTTATCATTGCAAGTTGTAGTCAAAGTCAGGAGCCCGCCTGGAGAAGGAGGTATTATCTTTTTAAGTCGTAGTAGAAGTCAGGAGCCCGTCCGGAGAGCGGAGGGTTATAACAAAAATCCCCAGCATAAACTCAAGTGCAGAAGTCAAAAGAGAGGCAACAATGGTCAAAGGAAGATAATTCGCGTGTCGGAGGAGAAACAATTCGAATTTTACAAGAAAGAAAGAAACATCAGAAGAAACACAAGCCAACAAGAAAGCAAGGCAACAAGAGCAAGTTTGAAGATCTAGATAAGATTTTGTAATTCCTAGTTTAGTCCAGCTTCTTGTTTTCTTTTACCATGATGTAATAAGGAGGTAAGCAAGTGGCAGCAATAGCAGTAACAGCAAAATTACAGCTCCATGGTAGTCCCAGCTACCAAAACTTCCCGAACTACATTGACCTGATTCCCTTTTAGCCAGGGATATGTAGGAAACCTTCGAAGCAGGTTCGGTCAACTCTCTTTCAAAAATATGCTTCACATAGAGTATTCCAACGGGCAAAAATCACTCGTATCCGCTCACTTTATCTTTGCACGAAAACTCCTAGTGTTTTCGGACAAAGAGGGGCAGCTGTGAGCACGTGATTTTTGCCCTATGAGAACTACTTCCAAAAATTCAAAATAAAATAATTTTTTCTTTGTGTGCAATTTTGAGAATTCGCGTGGCATTTATTTTTGGATAATTATTTGTATTTTTGTCCGTGAATGTTTATTCTATTTTTAAATACAAAAAATATATGTGTTGCATTTGCATTTACGATTTAGTTTTGCAATTTAGGATTAATTAAACAGTAATTTGTTTTACGAAAATAAAAAATCGAAAAAATAACGTACTTCGCATTTTTAGTGTCTAATGTCAAAATTGTGTGATTATCTTTGTATTTAATTTTGTGTGATAATTATTATTAAGGGTTAATTAGTATTTTTCTAAGTTAATTTTGGATTTACAATTTATTTTAGAGTTTTGGTAATTAGGAATTAAAAAGAAAATAAAAGAAAAAGAAGAAACAAGAGAAGAAAAGTTAAAAATCGGACTGGGCTAGTTTTAAAAGAAAGGTTCAGGCCCAATGTCACACCCCATATCCAGGCCCAACCGGCCAGTCCAAGAGACCATACCAGATGACGCCGTTTCGTCGCCAATCAATCTCAACTGTTCAATCACCCAATCCAACGGTCCAAGATCCCCATCCCATAACCCGTCTCTAGCTCGACCCGCTTAACCCGAACCATACCCGCCCCAGCTAAGCCTAAACGACCCCGTTTGGCTTAAGTGACTTAATCTGGACCGTTGGTTCCCATCATCCAATGGCCCAAATTAATCAACTAATTTTGATATACCAAATATCCCCCCACTCGTCTCTTCAGAGACCAAAACACACACCACCACACACCATCGCCTTCCGCCCGTCGGAAATTGTCCTCGGTGGCGGACGGTAGCCAAACAACCCCAAAATCACACCCCTAAACCATCAAACCATCCCCTCTCCGAATCCACACTCATTTTTCTTCGAATCACCTCCGAGCCCCTCGAATCTTCGATCGAAGATCCCCGTCCCAAACCCTAGTCTGTCCGCTTAACCCCAAAAGCACACCCAATAATCCCCTTGACCTCCTCGTCGCTAATCCCTAACCAAATTGGCTCGAATCCGAGTAAAACTCGTCGAACGACGGATCTAGGGTTCAACGGTTCGAGACTGTTTCAAAGCTGTCAGGGTTGAATGGGTTCTAGTTAGTATTATAAGCCTATTTCTGACGAAATAAACGTGTAATGCTAAGTGGAACTCAAGTTTGAAAGGGCATGTTGGTGGGATCCGAGAAAAGAACAGTAAGTTCTTGTTAGCTTCTTCATTTCCTTTTTCTATATGTTTATTTTTTTGTGTTAATTTGTAATTAGTCGTTCCTTTAGGTTTTCAGTTTAAGTTAATTCTTAATCCAGTAAATATTCTGCCTCTTTTTTGATTCTGGTCAGATTAAATACTCCAATGTTCGTTTGAGTAGTTCAATCGATTATTCGTTTGCCTAAATTAGGTTCATTGTAATTCGTCTTTGTCCGTTATTTTCTCCCTTCTCTATCAGTCCATTTACTTAGTCCAGTTTTCTTCTGTCAATTAATAACATATGTTATAAATAGTTCCGTCGATTAATTCATTCTTATTTGTAAACCAGTAGTTTTCGTCAAATGGTTTGATGTCGAGTGTTATATGTACTGATCCTTAGACACTTAGCTTCAGGGCTCATTGTCAATATACTGACAGTGATCCTGCATTTTGTATAGATTTGACTTAGAATTGTGTTAGCTTAATCCCTGTATCAACGTGATTTTGATTCAGTTTCAGCTTCAGCTTCAATGATTCTGTTGGGTTCTGTGTGGTGTTAATATGATTTTGATTTAAATTCAGTCCATTTGTTCCAATTAGAATTCAGCTTTAGTCATTCAGTTGTTAGGTATTTGATAGGCTGGATTGGTTATAGCTGAGGTATTAAGAGTTTAAATTCAGTTCACTTAGATAATTGAATTAGGAATCAGTGTAGTTAATGGTTAGTTGAATTGGTCATAACTGGGATAGGATATGAATTACAGGTAACTCAAGGGGTAATTGGGAAGTTTGAAATTAGAAAATGGCTTAGTTGAATATTCTGTCAGGAAGTACTAATGGACCATTAAATTATTCTATTTGCTTAATGATAGGGGGGAACAAGACATAATGGTATGGGGGGTAATGATAAAAGTTAAAAGGATACACATAGTAGAGGAATATTACAAGCTGGAAAGTAAAAGAAACATGGGGGCAATAATAAAAGATTTTTTATACAACTGTAAAGAGAAAAAAGGGGGCTGGAAAGGGGTTCAGGAGTTGGGTATAAATATGGGGATCAATTTTAGAAAAAAAGAGAGAAGAGAGGTGGGAAAGTTTAGGAGATAAGAACTTCAGAGATTAAGAGATAAAAATAGAAAAAAAAAAACAAAAAGCGGCTGGATTTCCAAAATAAATCATTGTTCCATTGAACATTTTCTTGGATTTTTGAGTTTTTGATTTCTGAAATGGTGTCTGATCCTGGGGTTTGAAGTGATCTGAATTTGAGTCTTGGAAAGCGTTTTAGCTTAAAATTTCTGCTGGTTGAACACTGTTTCATTGGTTTCATCTTGGGTTAATTTCACTCTTTCAAGTGATTGAATCTGAGGTCATATGTTGTGCTATTTACTGCTGCTACTCTCACTCCCTCTGTTACTTTGCTTTTCAGGTATTCCCTGGCTCTATGAAAGATGAGATGCAAGTGTGAAAGTTGTAATTGCCTGATGATTCTATAAATGAATATTGTTCCCTTAATCATAAATGTTAGCTATTTTCTTAGTATTTCTGAAGTTAGTGCTGTAGTGTAACAATGATTAACTTACCTATTCATTTTTGATATAGTAGTAATGTAATGTTTCCTAGAAAATCCACGTTGCATCTTGTCTTAATGAGAAACATGAGGTCTAATAGTCTGTTGAGGTATAAGTAATTCAGAACATTTGAGACCATTTTGTGTATATGGACTATTGGTTATGCTATCCATATCTAATAGTATAAATGTATTCATTCATGTAGTTAAGCTCTGTTGCTTTCAACTCTTAAGTTATCATGTGAGTTTTTAAAGGGTTGAGGTGTGTTCGATTAAAAATAGTGATTATTTATTCCTAAAACTGAAGTCTTAGGATTGATATTCTAATTGGTGCACGTCCATTGATGCTTAATAATTAAGTATATGTATTTTCCAGAAAAAATGAAGTTTGGCTTGATTGAACGTGCAAAGGTCTGGTTGTAAGTTTGAGTCGAAAGCATATGGATCATTGTGGTAGGAATCACAAATTAAACCAAGTTTGCTTTCATGTTGGCTCAGTTTGTCAATTCACGTTTACATTACCAATATGATTTCATGTTAAACAGAAGCCATTGTTTATTTTTAAATTTACCTGAGGTCATTTGAATTGGGTGGATTAAGCATTGAGTTCGTTTGAGGTAATTGTGAATTAAGTCATATGTGCAATGTCGTTTGGGGCCAAATGGATCGATTGGTCAAGTAAAGGCATAATGGGCTTCGAATTAGCTTTATAAAACTTGGGAATTGGATTCACTCGGCTTGCTTTAAATAATCTGATGCTTGCAAGTTTAAGGACTCGATCTGGAGTCCTGCCTCCCGCTGGTGCCAGGTTTCTCGAGGATTTGGGCTCATGATTGGGCCTGAGTTGGAAATCAGTTGCTTCTCTTTATAGGGCTGGTGGCTCGAGCCCAAGAGAATCCATTCTCCCGATTGATCTGTTAATTTAAAGTTAGTTCAATTTCTTAAGACAAATCTTTGATAAGTCTTCCCCTTCAATTAATTAGATTCCCTATATGAATTGGAAGTGAGCCATACTAGGTGACACACACAGTGTATGGCCCTCATAATTTAATATAGAAGCCTCTTGATTAAAATAAGTCGAGGCGCGCCATGCCAAACAAAAAAGACAATTGCATGGCCCTCGTTCAATTAATTTTATTTTTATCCTTAGAATTCAAGGCGTTCCATTTAGTTGAACTTCCGTGGCACTCGCAAAGTTGCAAATGCATAGTTGCTTTAGGCACGTCATAAAATTAATTTCCTAAACTTGGGTGAGCATTTATGTGACCCAAATCCAAATCTCAACGTTAGATAAAATGTGTTGAGGACTGCGGGTGCATTTATGTGACGTGGTTCGAGACATATTTTAAATGACGTTGCAATCTTCCTTTAAAAATGAATAGAAGCGGTTAAAAAGTTAAAATTGCACATAGGATTAAACATGTTTAAAATCATATAATTAGGCCAATAATAACAATTGAGCGACCATGCTAGAACCACGAAACTCGAGAATGCCTAACACCTTCTTCCGGGTTAATAGAATTCCTTACCCGAATTTCTGATTCGCGGACTATAATACAGAGTCAACCTTTTCCTCGACTTGGGATTTGAACCGGTGACTTGGGACACCATAATTATCCCAGGTGGCGACTCTGAATCTTTTAATAATAAATCCCGTTTCGATTGTCCTTTAATTGGAAAAACTCCCTTATATGCCTCTTCCGGGGGGTGTAGGTAAAAAGGAGGTGTGACACACGGTATATGAACCTGAAGCTGATGGCAAAACTAACACTGGAGCTGTGGTCAAAGTTGTCTTGAGCTTCTAAAATCTCTCCTCACACTCGTCCGACCATATAAATGAAGCACCCTTCTGAGTCAACTTGGTCAAGGGCGATGCGATAGATGAGAATCCCTGGACAAACCGGCGATAATAACCTGCCAAACCAAGAAAACTACAAATCTCTGTGGCTGAGGACGGTGTAGGCCAACTCTTAACCACCTCAATCTTCTTCGGATCGACCTGAATACCCTCACTGGACACTACGTGCCTCAAGAAAGCCACTGAATAGAGCCAAAACTCACACTTGGAGAATTCTGCATAAAGCTTCTCCTCTTTCAATCTCTGCAACACAACTCTCAAATGCTCCGCGTGCTCCTCCTGACTACGCGAATATACCAGAATATCATCAATGAAGATATGACAAATGAGTCAAGATAAGGCCGGAACACGTTCATCAAATGCATGAATGCTGCTGGGGCATTGGTTAGCCCAAAAGACATCACTAAGAACTCATAATGACCATATCCGGTCCTAAAAACTGTCTTAAGATTATCCGAGTCCCTGATCTTCAACTGGTGATATCTTGAGCGGAGATCAATCTTGGAGAACACTCTCGCTCCATGAAGCTGGTCGAATAAATCATCGATGCGAGACAAAGGATACTTTTTCTTAATTGTTACTTTGTTCAATTGCCTATAATCAATGCACATTCTCACAGTGCGATCCTTCTTTTTCAAAAATAGAATCGGCGCACCCCAAGGTGACACACTAGGCCGAATGAACTCTTTATCAAGGAGTTCTTGAAACTGTTCTTTTAATTCCTTCAACTCCGCTGGTGCCATATGATACGGTGGAATAGAAATGGGCTGAGTGCCCGACACCAGGTCAATTCCAAAATTAATATTCTTATCTGGTGCATGCCCGGCAGGTTTGTAGGAAACATATCGGGAAAATCCCTCACAACTAGAACAAAATCAATACTGGAAGTCTCAGCACCGATATTACTTACAAAGGCTAGATACGAAAGACAACCCTTCCCAACCATACACTGGGCTTTCAAAATAAGATCACTCTACTGGGAACATAATGAGTCACACCTCGCCACTCGATCCGCGGCACACCTAGTATAGCCAATGTGACTATCTTAGCATGACAGTCCAAAATAGTACGACACGGAGATAGCCAATCCATGCACAAAATGACATCAAAATCCACCATACACAATAATAAAAGATCCACACGGGTCTCCAAACCCCTAATAGTCAACACACACGACCGATACATACGGTCTACAATAATAGTATCGCCTATTAGGGTAGATACATGAACATGTGAAGCAAGAAACTCACGAGGCATACCCAAGTAACGAGCAAAGTATGATGAAACATAAGAAAAGGTAGAACCGGGATCAAATAATAAAGAGGCATCTCTATGGCATACTGAAATAATACCTGTAATAACAACATTTGAATCAATAGCATCGGGTCTAGCTAGAAGTTTATAGAAATGGGCCTGACTGCCACCTGATCGACCTCCCCCTCTGGGGCAACCCCTAGTTGACTGACCTCCACCCCTAGAAAGCTGGGCGAGTGGTGGTGAAGTAACTGGCGCTGAAGCCGATGACTGACCCCTCTGCTGAGATAAACTCGCAAGACGATGAGGGCACTACCTCCACATATGACCCATATCACCACACTCAAAAATATCCCATGTGCTAGAGGAGGGGACTGAAGGGAACCCCTCGCATCGGAGTGACTAGCAGATTCACTCGGCATAGAAGAGCCCTAAACTAATGGAGAACGAGATGAACTTTGAGCTGGAAGGGCACTAAGTGATGACTGGCCCTGATGAGAACTATAAGATCCATGACCCGATGACGCCCCACGATAACCTGGGCAAGCTGGCTGAGCATGCCTGAATGGACGACCTCTGCCGTATTGAAACTGACCTCTCGAAGGAGTACCACTGTAACTACCAGATCTTTGAGGCCTCTTGGCCTCCCTCTCCTCTCGCTCCTGGCGACGAACATACTCAATCTCACGGGCAATATCCATAACCTCCTCGAAACTAGCACTGATCACTCTCTCCTTGGTCATGAGAATATGAAGCTGATAAGTGAGGCCATCAACAAACCTCCTAATCCTCTCTCTATCTGTCGGGACCATCCAAATAGCATGACGAGCTAACTCGTAGAACCTCATCTAGTACTGCATCACAATCATCTCTCCCTGATGCGACCACTCAAACTCCCTACGCAGCTCCTCTCTGCGAGACTGCGACACATACTTCACCATATAAAGAATGGAGAACTGCTGCTAGGTAAGGGGTGCTGCACCAATAGGCCTACGCCTCTCAAAAGCCTCCCACCAAGTAAAGGCAGCTCCCGAAAACTGATAAATAGTGAAAGTGACCCCGTTGGTCTCTAGAATACTCGCTGTACGAAGCATCCTCTGGCACTTATCTAAGAAACCCTGGGCATCCTCGCCCTCTGCACCACTGAAGGTCGGAGGCTGCAATCTACCAAACCTCTCCAACCTACGTTGCTCATCCTCCGGCATAGCATGAACTATATAGTCCTGAGCAGCTGCAACCAACTGGGCTGGATGTTCCCCCGGCATTTGAAGTCCCTACACGACCTGCTTAGATGTGTGAGCAGCGGGAGTCTGATTGCCTTCGCCGGCCTGAGAAGTAGCTGCGGCTGTAGTGGCTAAAAGCCTGAATTCGCCTATGCAAACTAATAAGATCTGAGTCAAGGCCTCCTGAAGATCCGGAATCACTATGGGCACAACTGGTGCCTGAGCTGGTGCTGCAGGAGCATCCGTAACTGGGACCTGATCCTGAACTGGGGCAGCTGGTGGATCTGCAGGTGCTGCCCTAGCTGCTCTGCCCCTAACACGACCACGGTCGTGTCCTCGACCTCTTGTGGCCACAACCGGTGGTACTGGTGGTCGTCCATCCTGACCGGTAGCGCGTGTCCTCACCATTTGTGAGAGAGTGAAATAACAGAAGTTTAGTATTCGGATTAACAAGTTTGCACGACAAGAATTTCAAGAATATGAAGTTTTTCCTAAAGGTTCTGTAGCCTCTCGAGGATAAATACATACGTCTCCATACCGATCCGTGAGATTCTACTAAACCTTCTCATGACTCGTGAGACCTATGTAACCTAGGCTTTAATACTAACTTGTCACGACCGAAACCTGAAATCGGTCGTGATGGCGCCTCTCGTGAAGACAAGGCTAGCCGACACTTCCCCTTTTTCCAATTATTAACAGTTGAGCAATTAGAAACAGTTGAAACATGATAAAATAATCCAAAGTAGTAGATAATATCATAAATACACGGAAGAACAACCCAACACACCCCGATACCGGGGTGGCACTAGTCATGAGCATCTACAAGTTCTAATACAAGTCTGAGAAGTCTATAAACTATTACAAACTGTCTGATATAGAGATAGAAATGACAAAGAGCGAGAAACACGGGACTACGGACGTCAAGCAGCTACCTCGTGGACTCTGATATCTACCGGGAGCTCTCAACTCGCACTATAATGAAGCAATAAAAGCCATTCTATAATGAAGCAGTAAAAGCCATTTAAAAACAGTAAAACAGTGACAGATAGGTAAAATCCTTTAACTCAAATGTAGTTTCATGAAAAGCCTTTTTCAATAATTAAGCAGGTAATTGACAGTCAATTATGGAAAGTAAACACATAAAGTTTCACCCTTCGGGAATAGTATCAACAAATCCGCCCCTCGGGTAACATCTCAAAACAGTACCAGACTCTCGGGCAATCACATAGAACAATACTAGCCCCTCGTGCTCAATCTCACATCACAATGGGTACCCGCGCTCACTGGTGGTGTACAGACTCCTGAAGGGGCCCCTTACGGCCCAAACATAATATCAAGCCACCTCGTGGCATCATCACTAGGCCCTCGGCCTCATATCAATCAAGCCACCCCGTGGCGTATATATCTCAGGCCCTCAGCCTCATAATCAGTATCAAATGTTTCCTCATAACATAGACCCTCGGCCTTACTCAGTCAAAATCCTCACAAGCCATTTGGGAAGTAGTAAAACATGTTTCTCAGCCCAAAATATCATTTAAAAGATCATGTAAGTGTTAAAACAGAGTAAAAACATGGCTGAGTACGAAAAACAGTGAAATATAACATGGCTGAGTTCAAGTATAAAGTTAAAACAATGAGGAAATACCAGTAAAAATCCCCGAAGGGTTCAAATAGTTGGCACAAGGCCCAAATATGGCATTCAACCCAAATAATGAAGATAACAAATAGATTTCAGTCAAATACGCGGTAAAATCATCAATCGGGATGGACCAAGTCACAATCCCCAATAGTGCACGACCCCACGCTCGTCATTAAGCATGTGCCTCACCTCAATATAGCACTACAATGTGCAATCCGGGGTTTCAAACCCTCAGAACATCATTTACAATCATTACTCATCTCGAACCGGTCAAATCTCTAGCTCGCGACGTCATTGCCCCTCGAATCGGCCTCCACTCGCGTCGAATCTATCCAAAATCAGAACGAGGACGTCAAAATATGCTAAGGGAACGAAGCCCAAGCGAAAATAATCAAAATACGACACAAATCCCAAAATTACCAAAACCCCACCCCGGGCCCACATCCCGGAATTTAATAATTTTTACATTAATAAATTCCTCATCTCCCCACAAGTTCATACATATCAAAAGTTCTCAAATCTGACCCCAAATGGTCCTTCAATTCCCCAATTAAAGGTCTAAGTTTCCAAGCCCTAGTTTTCCCAATTTTCACCCTTAATTTCCATGATTTCTAGCTCTAGCCCATGAAATAATAGCATAGGAACGCGTTTTTTGTCCAAATTCCTTACCTCGATGAAGTTCCCTTGAAATCCCTCTTTCAAATCGTTCAAAAAGCTCCAAATCCGAGATAAAAATGGTGAAATTAGCTATAATTCGCAAAGACTACAATTTATACTTTCTGCCCAGTTATTTTCGCATATGCGGCCTTTCAACCGCTTCTGCGGTACCGCATATGCAGTTCGTATTCTGATTTTGCGAAAGTCACTTAATAGACCAAAACCGCTTCTGCAATCAACCTTTCGCCCCTGCGCCTTCGCAGGTGCGGTCCATCAACCGCATCTGCGGTCACTGCCTTTCCAGGCATTTCCGCTTTTGCGATCCATTAATCGCATGTGCGACTTCGTAGATGCGGTCCCATTAGCCGCTTCTGCGGTTCCTATTCCTCAAGGGCATCTAACATCACAAATGTATCTAGCTCTAGTAGGTTCTGTTCTTTCAATCTTCAAGCCATACCCATTAGCAATTGCATAGTAGTTCACTACCCTTCTAACTTCCAAAATATCTTTAAATGTCATTCCCTTATCCAACTCCTTAAAGTTCTCCAACCTATCACTTACTACCCTCCTCCTTTGTTTGCTAATAACCTCAAGTCCTCCAGAATCATATTCAACATCAGATGGAGCATCAACATCAAAATCATAGTTCCCAATAACATGCTCATTTTCAGATACTGCTTCAACATCTACATGGAATATTTCAGTATGGTGCAGAATACTTTGAATATGGACAGTCGACTCTAACTCATCTACAACAAACAAGTTTATGATTTTGAACCTATATATAGAACCTGTAACAAGAGACTGTAATGCCCTGATACCATCATCTCCATCAATTATATAGAACCTACCCGACGGCCCAGCAACTAAAAGTTGTTTCACTTCAATAAACCTTAACTCTTTTGTGAACTCTTCATATAAATCTTTATAAGACAACAAATCTGGGTCAAACCTATTCCACATATGGACCAGCCTCTTATTATATAATACTTCTGAAAAATTACCATTCACCCCATAGTTGAAGTACACGTCAACTATGTCAGTCATGCTTCAATAAAGTTCACATGCAAAAGGAAAACAAAATAGAAAATTGAGGGAATAAATCAGAATTATACATTTCGACAATTAAAAATACAAGAATAATAAAACCCTAGAAAGATAATTTTTTTGGGGAACTGGAAAAAAAAGAAAAAAAATATAAAATTAAACCCCACATGCACAACATTTGAAAGACAACCCCAAATCAAAGACAAAACACATGTAACCCCACATGCACAACAATCCCCACATGAACAGAATTTACACCCACCCTATTAAACCCCACCCACCAAATTAAATAAGTTTTTGGAAGCAAAGGCTTCCGTTCGAAAACCTAGTAAGACTAAAGAGGAAATTTTGAGAAATGGGATTTCTTTGATGAAAAAGACGACTGGAGAGTGAAGGAGATTTGGTATGAAGGGTTAGGTTTGGGTTAATGATTTGGTTTTTTTTAACCGGGTTGGGTTTGGGTAGATGGACCTAACCAAGGTTAGAATTAAGTGGGGCAGGGGTTAATTCGGACAAATAATAACAGGACACGTGAAAATTCAAGTCTTATAAATATTTTTTTTTTGAAAAAATCCAGCCGTTAGTCAAATAATGGCATAGATGGGCCATTTTTGTAACGGCAATGGCATAGAAATAGCAATTTTTTAACGAATGACATCGATAGGCCATTTCTAAAAGTTGAGTAGCTTTTTTAGGCTTTTTCCGTTTAATAAATTATTTTTCTAATATTTAGGACCTTAAAATTAATACAATTTTAACTATTAAGTCTTTCCTTATTTGAGTTATGTAGGAAGTTGGGTATAATTATATTTTTATTTATATTTACATTAGGAATATCTCCTTGAAGTCAACTAAGATCAAATAGATTCCCTTGAAGATTCATGTTCCTCTTATTAATAACACTGGAACAGACTTTAAAGTTGAATCTGATGGGACTGAAACTCTTCTTGAAATTTTTAAATCCACTTGGAGACCAACCAAACACAGTTTATTACCTTAATAAGGGCTCTATAAGTAGAGTCTAGTTAGACCATCGCCGTCTAAACAACTTGATTTCTTTAACAATGTCATTTATTAATATCCGTTTTCTTCAATTCCGTTGGAGTATCTTCTATCTATGTACTGCTTTGATTTCTCATTCAATTTTATGATTTTAACTTTTTTATATTTTATTGTTATCAATTGAACTGTTAGTCATTTTATTACTTTTAAAGATTGAATATTAATATCATATTCAATATTTTGATCTTAAAATCATAAATATTAGAAAAATAACTAAATGATAATTATATCCTGTTTGATTTTTTTATATAAGGTAAAAAGATTCATCAATATTTTTTTTTGGGTGAACATCAATATTTCAATTTGAGGAATCGTGCTTTTATAATAGTTCATATACATCTTTTTTATTGATCAAAAAAATATAACATGACTTTTGTTTGCAAGAAGGAAAAAAGACTATCTTCTATCAATTAGTTGACCTTGTTATCTTCTAGAATGAACTTCAGAATAGGCTTTTAATCTTTTTTATTTTAAGAAAAGCTCTTAAACCATCAAAAGTTATGTATTCTTGCTCAAACTGAAAAATTGAACATATAGAACTGGAATTAAGTTTAAGTTGAACACATTGAATAATGATCGAGGACTATTATGGGACAAAGTTATTTTATATATTGAGTTAGCTATATATAAGATAATTCTTTTTTAATTTTAAAACTTTATATTTTTTATTTTGTATTCAAACATAGTTTTTAATATAGTATTTATTAAATTGTTTATTCCTTTTCTTTTTATCTGAAAATGGTCTATTAAGATTGTTCTTTAGTTATCCAATGAGCATTTTAAATTATTGCAAACGAATTTTACACACATTCTCCTTTAACATGTCCAAAAAAATTGATATATGTCTCTTTTTAAAAATTATTTAATTTTAGCATCTCCCTTTTATACATGAGTTGTTTGGACTCGCTTGTTTTAAAAGGTCATTATTTTACAAGAAAATGAAAAAGTTACGTGAAACTATTTGGATTTTTTTTGGTTGAAAAGATGGTTATATATATAATCAAGCTCTTACAAGAGAGCAGTTAAGGAGATGCATTAAAGGCATCAGATTTACAGTATTAAAGTTTGTACCTAAGACCCCCGTAGAGGAACCATTACTATGAACAAAAGTAGAACTAGCCAAAATACTACTATGAGTACTAGGTACAACACTAGTTACAATACTACTATTACACAAAGTAGATCTAGTTTTAATCATCCTTCTGAGCAGCCCATTTTGATCTTGTTGATATAAGTATGAGACAAAAGGTGGTGGACTTTCAAAAAGTAGACAGTTTACTTTTGTATGCATGGCTCCATAGTTAGCTAGAATATCTGCAACACAATTTGCTTCCTGTAGATGCTTTGGAGAGGAGAACTATCCAGATGTAGTAATAATAACCTGCAATCATTAATAATATTAGTGTATTGCATTGTAGCGGAGTTGAACATACCGAGTATGACGTGTGCATCTGTTCAATGATGAGTGGTTTGAGATGCATTTGAACAGCAATTGTTAGTCCCATGAGCAATGCTAGAAGTTCTGTTTGAATAGCTGTCCCATGTAGTGATGTTCCTGCAAATCCTATAATCCAATGTCCTTGGTGATTACGAAAAAGACCCCCAATACCATTTTTGGTCTAGTTAAATGAGCAAGATCCATCAATGTTAAGCTTATATGTATGGATGTTCGGAGGGTGCCATTTTACATATAACGGTATTAAAGAATAATTCTTTGATCTGTGATTTGTGAGGTAATAAAATTCTGTAACCTTTTTAAAGATGGAAGAAATATTTAAACAACTTTTTTGATGATCTAGAGTATTTTTTTTTTGCGTATAAGTCATAGTTCCCATAATGCAAAAGGTATAAGAGTGGTAGTTGGAATTTTATTTTGGGTGAATAGGAGCTGGTGATGTATAAAATGGTATAACAAATTTAGAGTAGCATTATGGGATAGAGGGGAATTGACATTGATAGTTGACATCTTAAGTATAGTCTAGAGATGTGTAGCAGGTGGACATTCTAGAAATATATGTTGTAATGTTTCAGGCGCCATATGACACTGTGTACAAATAGATGAATTAAGGAGACCTAAACTTGTGAGATAAGTAGCTGTTGAAAGTCTACCATGACAAATTAACCATAAGAAGAACGATATCTTTGGAGGAATATGAAGTTTCCAAATCCAGTTGTAGCTATCTGTTGGATTAGTTGTGGTAGGATTTATACTATTCGTAATAGAATTGTACATTGATTTAATAGAAAATATGCCATTTTGTGTGAGAGCCTAGTATATTTGATCATATGTTGAGGGTGCAAGAGGCATATAAATATCTTTGATTACATATTGTAAATGAGTTGGTAAATTGAATGGCAATATATTGAAATGCCATGTATGGTTGTAATAGTAGTTTGAAACAGTTTTTTTCCTCATATTTCAGAAAGGATCCATATATGCAGTTACGAAGTAAGTAACTCTGATTAACCCAAGGATCAGTCCAGAATTTTACATGATTTCCTGTTGTTATATTCCATTTAAACCCTAAACCACAATAGGAACATCCTTTCATAATATTACGCCAAGTTGTTGAAATATGTTTTTTGATCAGTTGAGATGGTCGTAAGTAATTATGTAATAACACTTGTGCCCATAGTTGATTGGGATTTTGAAATAGCCTCCATGCAAAGCTTGATTTTTTAAAGAGATGTTCTGTATTCCTAACCCTCCTTTATCGAGAGGTTGTGTGACGGTAGCCCACTTGATTAAATGTAATTTTTTCTTATGTTGGGTTGTTCCCCATAAAAAATTATGTTGATAACGATTGAGGTAGGTAAGTATATAAGTAGCTATTTAATGTATTGCATAATATGGTTAGGAAGATGATTTAAAGTTGAACGAATTAAAGTAGTCCTTCCCGCTTTTGATAAAATTATTCTTCCATCCTGTTAATTTATTTTTAAATTTTTTGATTAAGTATTGGTAATCCTTTTTAGCAGGCTTATTAATAAATATTTGAATCCTAAGTATTTTCCAAAACTTTTCCCTCATTCATGTGGAAGATTTGTAGTATAGTAGATCTTATATTAGGTGAGCAATTTTTGGAGAAAAAGATTTTGGATTTGTCAAAATTGATAGTTTGTCCTCAGTGATCGGTAAAATGAGTAATAGTATTGACAATAGCTTGACAAGATTTATCTGTAATTTTTGATGTGAGAATAATATCATCACCAAAAAATAAGTGAGATAATTGAGGTCCTTTGTTTCCTATTGAAAGTGATATCCAAGCATGATAATCAACTGATGTATTAACTTTTCTCGAAAGCATTTCCAAGCATAGAATAAATAAATAAGGTGATAATGGGTCTCCCTGTCTAATACCTCTAGTGGGTGTGAAGTAGTCTGTAGGGTTACCATTAATCAAAATTGAAGTAGTAGTAGTTGTAACACATGACATAATTAGTTTAATAAAAGAGGGTGGGAAATTAAGAGCGATTAAAGTATTGTGTATAAACGATCACTCTAATTTGTCAAAAGATTTTTCCAAATCCAATTTTAAAAGCATGTTAAAATTATTACCTTTCATTTTTTGAAATTTGGTAATGATTTCTTGTACAATAATAGCATTGTCCACTGCCCTTTTATTTTTCTGGAAGCTAGATTGAGTTGGATGAATAATATGTTCCAGAACAGGTTTTAGTCTATTGACAATTATTTTTGTAATGATCTTATAAATCGTATTACAAAGACTGATAGGTCGAAATTGCAATATTGTGGATGCATTCTTATTTTTGGGTATCAAACAAATGAAAGTGGTATTAATAGAAGGGTCAATCTGATGGTCATTGAAAATTTTATGGCAATAAAATTTCACTGAGTTACCAATTATGTTCCAATATTTCTGATAAAATAAAGGATGAAGTTCATATGGTCCAGGTGCTTTGAGATCTTTAAAAGATTGAATAGCAGTTATAATTTCCCAGTCTTGCAATGGATTTGTTAAACGAAATTTATCATGCGATGTTAAAACATTGAAAGGCTGTAAACTATTCTTTTTAAAAGAAGTGATTTTTTGAGTTGTAAAGAGATATTGATAGTACTATGTAATATGATCCTTGATGTGAATAGGGTCAGTTATCCAATTTCCCCCTTGATCTTGAATCACAGTTATACGATTATGTCTCATACGATTGAGAGTACTAAGATGAAAATATTTTGTATTTGCGTCACCATCATTTAACCAGTCAATACGTGACTTTAATTTCCAAAAATCCTTCTCAAGCCTAAGGATGGTATTAAATTCCAGGGTTAATGTATGTTCAAGGTTATGTAAAAAAGTACTAGGTGGATAATTGATAGAGGATTGAATACCACTTAGACGAGCCAGTATTTTATTTACGTTTAAAAATATTACCAAAAGTGGATTTATTCCATTCTTATACTGTAGTAGTTAATTGATTAATAGCAGGTATCAAATATAAATTGTCTAGCCATACTTGTTGAACTAAGGATGGAAAAGTAAGGTGTGTAGTCCATATAGTTTCAAACCTAAAAACATTTTTTCGAGGTAATGGGCAGTGTTGTAGTTCTAATTTAACAGGACAATGATCTGAGTGGGTACAGGGAAGATGTGTAACCAGAGCATTAGGGTATTGTTTGAGCCAATCATAATTAGCCATAATACGGTCAATATGTTCAAGTATATTACTACTATTATGCCTACCATTCGTCCAGGTATAACGACTGCCTTTGTATCCCAAATCAGTTAGATGACAATAATTAATACAGTCTAAAAATTTATTAGGTCTTGAATTATTAATAGACAAACCACCAAATTCATCATCTGCATGTAGAATCTCATTAAAGTCCCCACCTATTAACCAAGGGCACTTATAACTATCATAAACACACATTATGTTATGCCATAAAGATTGTCTATTTGCTAAGTCAGTACTAGCATATATGACAGTAAATAAACATTTAAAGGTAAAAGGAAGCACCTGAACATGGCAATGTATTTCCTGAGCAGTGGTGGCCACTGGTTCTACATGAAGCACATCTGACAACCATAAGATAATAATTCCTCCAGATTGGCCAATAGTAGCAATCTCAATCATGCCAGTAAAATTAAAATCCTCCTTGACAGTTTGGTAGCTTTGACAGTGCATTTCTAGCAGTACAACCAAAGATGGTCGATTGCGGTCAAGTAATGAACGAAAATTCCTTCTGAAATCTTCTGACTGAGCACCCCTATAATTCCAGATAATAAAATTCATATGATTGTCAGTTGGTTCAAGTAGTTGACTACTCCTTTGATTCATGTGATTGCTTGTCTGTCCTGGTCGAAGAAGAAACGTGGGAAGTAGAAGCATTGCATACTTCCTCACGTCTGGATTGTAGTTGGCCTTAGACGAAATGATGTTGTTAGTAGATTCGGAGGACACCTTCTGTATACTTTTCTTTCGTACTCCTCCTTCTGGACAAAGACCCTGATTCCATCGAGACACGCATGAATTGGACGTGTTTCTCTATTGTAAATGACTGCTGCTTCTAGTTCTGTTTGAAAGTTGATGTCATGTTCTACTGGATTAGGATTGTGTGGTGGTGAGTGAGTGGGTGATGGAGCAGGGGTTGGAGGTGGTGGTGGATCCCAGTATGATTGGATCCATGGGGTGGCAGGAGTGGGAGTAGGGTAAAAGGGCATCTTAAGAAGGTGTGGGTGAAGATGAAGTGGATCCCAATATGGTGTTGGGAGAGGAGGTGGATGGTATGGTGCAAGATAAGGAGCCTGTGTCATTGACCAGTGGTACATGCCGTATATTTTCGTCCCTAATTGCATGCCCTCCGCTACTATTTGTGCAAGGTCCCTTGGGTGGTTGATGAGAATTGTCACCTCTTGATGGTGGACCTCCTTCGTGGAGGTTAGAGCGTGATTCTGTAATCCTGTCTCGAGCCAAAGGTGAGCCGTGTTGGTGCATGAGGAGTTTGAGCAGTGTAGACAATGGTATTGGGTTCTATTATCAAATGTAGAGGAGGGATGGAGTAGAGAGTGTGGTTGTGTTAGAGACGATGAGTGGTCTGCCTGGGTGTATTTTGTTGTCTGCGTAGGTATTGAGATTTGGGGAGAACATCTTCTAGACTGAGACACTTGGAGAATGGTTTGAGTGGAGTCTTTGGTTTAAGTGTATTAGGTTGGTCTGGATTTGAAAGAACTATAGAAGAGTCTATATCAATGGTGGATAGGGGCGGTTGGAATGACTGATGTGCAGCTTGTGTGTTTGAATGACTTGAAGAGGTAAGGAAATCATCATGACCTAGTTGCATGGGAGCTATAATAGGGTTAGGCAAAGATGATGGTATTCTGGATGTGGGATAGTTGGGTAGATGTTGTATTAGGTTTTGTGTGGGTGGTGAATAAAGTGTATTTGGACAGTGTATTGTGCCATGCATGTGTGATTGGCTAATGTGGCTATCTGCATGGCTTAGGATAGGTATTAAGTGATGGCCATTTTCTAATTGGGCTAAGTGAGAAAACACTTGAAAGGAATTTAAAGAAGTTAATTGGTTATTTTCAGCATGATGAGTCGAAGGATTAGACTTATCAAAATCATTAGGAAGTAGTGTAGCAAATTTATTAGTGGTTAAAAGGGGAGTTATAGCCAACTTAGAGCTATTCTGATGACTAGGAAGAGGATTAGGAGTATTAATGGTTAATTTTGTAAAAGGAAGAGTGGTAGGAGCAATTGACACATGCTTACCTAAAGAACTCGTAGGATTAGTAGCTAAAAGAGGCACTTGTTGTAATTGATTTGCATTATTGGAATTGAGTTTCAGGAATTTTTTTTTGGAAATTGCACTGTCTTCCATTCTTCAGCTGATGGAATGTGGTTAGGGTTAGGAATGGCTAATGGGTTGATATTAGGGGTAGCAGTATGATGTTTATATTGAAATTAGTAGGTACAAACACTTTGATTGTGCCCCATCCGACCACATTTAGTACATAATAAATTTAATCCTTCATAAAGGATATTTTGCCTATAATTTCCAATGTAAATATGTGTTCGTAATGGTTGATCCAATGGTATTTCAACACATAATTTGGCATATCTTCCTCTTGTTGTTGAGGAGGTACAAGTATCAACAGTTAATAATTTCCCAATTTTATTACCAACTTTCTGAATAATCTGAAAATCATAAAATTCAGTAGGTAATTCAGGTAATCGCAACCATATAGCAGAGTAATTGATTTTTGTTTCAGAAGTCATAAATTTGGGTTCCCATTGACGAACGAATAGAAAGTGATTTAAAATGAACCAAGGCCCATCATGTAAAGCATGAGTCTTGTTTTTCTCCTTTTGAAATTTAAGAATGAAAAAATCTGATCCTAAATCAATGAGAGGTAGATTTTCAGTAGGTTGCCATAAAGTATAAATTTTTTGCCGAAGTATTTGATGTGCAATCTTACGACCATAAACCTTAACAATTACTGCATGTTGCCAAGGTTTGTAAATCCTATTTTTTTCTTCAAGAGAAAGTGGAATGAAATTAGAGGGATTAGCTGGTGCCTCCAGTTCATCATTAAGAACCAATCCAGAGTTTGAAGGTTCATGTTGGGTAGATGGTGTATAGGTATCATTATGAGAGGTTAGGGTATGAAGATACGATTTAAGAGCAGAGTGAGTAGGATATTTGGTAGGGTCTTGCATATTAATAATCATGTGGTTAGGTCGAGTGTTATTGGAATTGGGTGGTGTATCTGAATCCATAAGGATATCTGGGGGTTTAGGGGGTATGAACTTGGAAGAAGCAGATTGTTGTTGGGAGTTCATGTAGAGAGCTTTTTTTTTACTGTGTTCTCTTGTCATGACCCTAAACCCGGACCCGGTCATGATGGTGCCACTCGTGAAGACAAGGCCAGCCAACTAGTCCCAATTCAATTTTTAAAATAGTTAAACATCTATAAACAGTCTAAGCATGAGTAAATAAGCCAAAGACTAAGCAAAAGGTTTTATAATGTGCGGAATACAACCCAAACACAGCCCGACATCGGGGTGTCACAAGTCACGCACATCTATTAAGGTCTAAAATACAACTAAGTTCAGAAATAGGCTAAATACAGTCCAAGGACATCAAGAGGGAGAAAAGCAGTGCTGCGAAGGCCAACAGCTACCTTGCTAAACTCCGATGACTCTGCCTCCAATCAGCCAATACCCGCTACCAGGTTCAAAAATACCTGAATGTGCACACAAGGTGCAGCGAGTAAAGTGAGTACTCCAGCTCAGTGAGTAATAATCATAACTAAAGTCTAAATGGTAAGAAATCACGAAAAGTGCATCAACATGCTGTATAGAAGCAGTACAAAAACCAGTAAGAAAGCAATGAAGTTGAAAAATCTCTTAAAATATCTTAGCTCAGTTTAAACTTCTTTGAAAATAATTTTTCAACAGTTATGCAAATGAGTGCCAAACAATTAGTGCAGATCAACACAGAAAAATCCGCCCCTCGGGCACAAATGCACAATTAAACAGGTAATGACAGGCAAATAAGAAAGATAAGCACATAATGTTCACCCCTCGAGCACAGTATCAACAATCCGCCCCTCGGGCAATATCTTAGAATAGTTCCAGCCCCTTAAGCACAATCACATGTAACAATACCAGCCCCTCGGACTATCACATAGAACAATATCAGCCTCTCGGGCTATATCTCATATCACAATGGGTATCCGCGCTAACTAGGGGTGTGCAGACTTTGGGAGGGGCCCATTATGGCCCAAGCACAATAACAAGCCATCTCGTAGCATCAAACTAGGCCCTCAACCTCATATCAATCAAGCCACCTCATGGCGTACACATCTTAGGCTCTCGACCTCATATCAGTATCAGTGTTTCCTCACAACGTAGGCCCTCGGCCTTACTCAGTCAAAAATCATCACAAGCCTCTCGAACAATAGTAAAACAATGTTTCTCAGCCCAAACATCACTTAAAATATCATTTAAGTATTAAAACTGAGCAAACATGGCTGAGTAGCAAAACAATGGAAAATAACATGACTGAGTTCAAGTATAAAGTCAAAACAGTGAGAAAATATCGATAAAAATCCCCGAAGGGTTCAAATAGTTGGTACTAGGCCCAAATATGGCATTCAACCCAAATAATGATGATAGCAAATAGTTCACAATCAAATACGCGATAAAATCATCAATCGGGACGGACCAGGTCACAATCCCCAATAGTGCACGACCCCATGCTCGTCATCAAGTGTGTGTCTCACTTCAATATAGCACTACGATGTGCAATCCGGGTTTTCAAACTCTCAGAATATCATTTACAATCATTACTCACCTCGAACCAACTAAATCTCTAGCTCACGACGCCTTTGCCCCTCGAATCGGCCTCCACGCGCGTCGAATCTATCCAAAATCAGAACGTGGACGTCAAAATATGCTAAGGGAGCAAAGCCCAAGCGAAAACAATCAATAAAGGGCACAAATCCTGAAATTAGCAAAACCCGAGCCCCGGGCCCAATTCTCGAAACTCAAAAATTTTCACATCATTAGATTCCTTATCTCCCCACGAGTTCATACATGTCAAAAGTTCTCAAATCCAACCCCAAATGGTCCTCCAAATCCCCAATCCAAAGTCCAATTTTTCAAGCCCTAGTTCTTCAATTTTAGGCTTTGTTTTCATGATTTTCTAGGTAGATTTCACAATAGAATCGAGTTTTAAGTCCAAAATTCTTACACCCAAACGTTTCCCCTTGAATCCCTCTTTAATCTCATTCAAAAAGCTCTAAGAACGATCAGCTATGGAGGAAAATAGACCCACATTCGCGGAAAAGACGACCTTTTAAACATTCTACCTAGGCCGGGAAATCCTTCTTCGCGAACGCGGTCAAAGCCTCACGTTCGCGAAGCACAAAATTATTTTGACAAAATTTCCTTCTACGCAATCGCAACCAAGCCCTCGCGAATGCAATGCTTCATCCAGGCGACCCTTCTCGAATGCCTTCCATCTCCCGCGAACGCGAAGATCAACTTGACTTCCAACCCAGCTGACCCAGTTCTTCTACGCGATCGCGAACACCTTCTCACGAACGCAATGCACAGCCTCGCAGCCCTTCGCGAACGCGTCACCTGCCTCGCGAACGCGAAGGCTAAACCTTCACCCCCCTTAGCAGACTCTTCGCGAATGTGAGGGTCCTCCTGCGAATGCAATGCACAATGAACCCAGCCCATCGCGAACGCGAAGCCTCCCTCGCGAATGTGAAGGCCAAATGCCTGCAAAACTGAACAACAATTTTCTTCAACTTTGCAAAACATGAAATGGTCCGATTGACCACCCGAAAGTCACTCGAGGCCCTCGGGACCTCAACCAAACATGCCAACATATCCCATAACCTCAGGAACGCTCAAAACAACATCAAAATACCAAATTTAGATCGGATTCAAGCCTAAGAATTCCAAAACCTTCTAAATTACGCTTTCGATAAAAAACGCAACCAAACCACGTCCGAATGACCTGAAATTTTGCACACACATCCCAAAACGAAGCTACTACAACTTTCGGAATTCCATTCCGACCCCTATATCAAAATCTCGCCTATCAACCTGAAAACGCAAAAATCTCAATTTCGCCAATTCAAGCCTAAATCTTCCATGGACTTCCAAAATGCATTCCGATCACGCTTATAAGCCCCAAATCACCTAAAGAATCTAACCAAATCATAAAAATTTCAATCCGAGATCATATACCAACAAGTCAAATCTTGGTCAAACCTTTCAAATTTTAAGCTTTAAACTGAGAACTGTTCTTTCAAATTCATTCCGATTACCCTGAAAACCAAAACCTACGATTTACATAAGTCATAATCCTTCACACGGGGTAATTCATGCCCGAGAACTAACGAGCAAGGTGCAAAAGCTCAAAACGACCGGTCGGGTCATTACATCCTCCCCCACTTAAACATACGTTCGTCCTCAAACGTGCCCAGAGTTGTTCTAAAAGCCAACCAATCACTGAATAAACTTACCATGCATATACTCGGGGGTGATACCATGTCACCCTATCTCATATAGGTACGATAACACGATGTAACTGAAATTTCACAATCCAACCTAGCTCATAAACCTTAGAAACACATTTCCACTTCCGAAATCATTCACAAGATCAGAATCTCATATCTATATTCAGAATAAGCCCGAACTAGCTGTAATAACCCATACCTACAACCTCGAGTGCAATATACAAGATATACCGCATAACTCAAACACTGGTAGCGATAACTTCTGATCATAGCAGCTGCACAAAACAATCGAATACCGATAGAAAACCTCTTATCAACTAAAGTCTCATTCCAACGCTTCCATATACTGCCAATGATAAACAAAACACGTAGTAAACCATAACCATTTCTCAGACCAACCATTCATGAGGCCACTTCTCTTTTGGCAAAGGCCATAGCAAATTTCTGAGCCGAACCTCGATATTATCCTTCCAACATGCTGAAATCGAATTCGTTCGTATTCATTGTCGTGCCCCCTTTTTCTCACGAAATCGGGTTTATGACATTTGGAGGAACAACTCGTTCCTTTTGGGAACTGGGTTTGCATTTGAAGAGTCGCCACCTAATGATTAAGGTGCATTAGGACACCAATGAGGTTTGATTTGAATAACCAGAGATAGGGTAAGGGCTTGAAATTATTCTAAAGGGAAGGTGTTAGGCACCCCTCAGAATCAACTAGTGTGGTTCCCGGCCAGACATTTATTATGAATTCGGGTGCAATTAACATATAAGTAAATAAGGCTCAAATAAGAGGGGATTTCAATACATAATGGTTTGAAAGTAAACAAATTTGAAAGAACGATCAAAGAGCCGATTTTTAAATAAAGAGTTACAATGCTAAAAAAAGAATAAAGAATAAAGGGGGGCCCTAGGTTTATTAAAAATATGGATCACCCCACACAATGTCCGGTAATCACTCCTAAATGAGGGGCTACACGTGACATTATCGCGTGGTCATCATATCCATATCTACCCTTCCCACCCCATTAAGGTATTAAAGCGCGGATTGGTCTCGATTACTTATTGCATGCTATTACCCTTCCCATTCCTATCAATCCCGGAGGCACTTATCACTACTAATCCTAAAAGGGAGGGATATTAAGCTTATTTGAAGTTTCAAAGGTAAAAACTCTAAAACGTCATACAAAAAAACACATACTGCATATTAAAGTGGAAACACATAAGCATATAGGCTCAAGTATACCTCATCAAACAAAACACCTAAAATAGCATGTCTTACACATACTGCTTAGGTCTGATTTAAAATACTAAAGATGTGGGAGATTAATTATTGAGGTAAATTAATTTATTACATAACTCAGATAAGAAGTCCGAATCTGGCCTGCCTGCTGGTTGTAGCGATTAACAAAGCGGTTTTAATTTGCGGTTATTACTCTAAGGCTTGCCTAAATGTTTAGGCGGGGTCCAATAGGCATGCTTGCTAAACCTTGTTAAGCGAGGGAATTAGGTTATTAAAAGAGGTTCAGAATGTACAAAATTAAAAATTAAACCGGTTACAAGTTCTGCAGGCGATAATATCTACTATTACTATTTTTAGTTACTAAGAGCATGAAATCTAACATTGACTGTGAATAAAACGAATCAGATTTATTTAGAAACCCCTATAGGTATGATTTCTATATGTAGTGAATATGCAAAATTTAAAACACCCTATAGGCATGGTTTCTAGGTGATGTTTTGAATATACAGAATTAAAAAGTACCCTATAGGCATGTTTTTTAAATGAAGTTTGAATATGCAAAATTTAAAACGTCCTATAGGCATATTTTCTATCCTTGCATGCATATTACCCAACCCTTTTTACTAGTCAGCCCCAAATGTATATTACAACTTATTACAAACCAGAATAATAAATTACATAAGAAAAGTACAAAGAAAAGTACAACCAGAGGAAGCCTGATTCATGACCTCCTCTCTGAATTATGAGATAAACCAACTCAAAGACCATTTATCCAAAGCCTTTCCTCAGACTTGAGTGTGTCAGAGTTCCCTAAGGGCCTCAATAGGACCCCGAGCAGTGCTCATACCTAAGTTTCATAACCAGAATAAGGACAAGTGCAGTGTGGAAGTGCCAGCCCTCATGTGTCCGAGTTTAGAGGGAGCTCATGGGTTCCAAGGCAAGGCTCACAAAAGGGGGAAAAACTTAAGTCTAAGAGAGAGTGGAAGTGCAGAAACAAAGCTTTACGAACTAAGGAAGGAAAGAGGTGCTGGGAAACAGTTATAGAGTTGATAACTTCACACAAAAGGGGTTCAGGGGTTGGGAATTTATTGCAAGAGCCTATGTACTTAGGCAAGGGTCAGCTTTGGGCATGCACAACAATATAAGATGTTGGCATGCCTACAAGCCTACCAGAACACACAATATTAGAGAGATATAGAGGTTATGATCCCAGGGGATCAAGTTCGAGTCATGGACAACAATGTTCCATACTGCAATACCTCAAACAAATCATTAGTATCAAACACATTGGGGTAGGGGTTTAGGGCTCATAATACATAGATTCAGAATAGGAAGAAAGAAATTAAAACATGCTAAAATAAAGTACTGAATTAAATACAAGCATTAGGCAGACAAGAATGCAAGAACATTAAGTAACCATGTTGTTGTTGATTCTGAAAACTTAATTAGGACATACCGGTTCAAAGAAGGAAAACGTAGTAAAGAAAGGTAGCAGGATTTTTGAAATATAGCCTTGGCTTTCAGCCAGCTAAATAGGCCACAGTAGAAGTAGTGAAGCAAGAGAGAATGTTTTGAGTGTAAGTGAGTTCAGAACTAAGAGTGTTCGTGTATTTGTGCTAATGAAAGAGCAAGGTACTTATAGTTTAAAAATAGGTTGAAAATAAGGCAAGAATCATAGTTTAGCAGTAATTATGGAACTATGTACTAATTAAAATCAAATTAGTAGAAGTACTTCTTTTAATTAAGGAGTTAAATTTAAACGGTAATAGGCAGAAAATATTTAAGGGAAGAAATCAAGTAGAACATCATGTGCAGACTAGACAATCAGGGGTAAGTACATAGATGTTCAATTAAGGGAACAACTAATGAAGAATCCTTGAAATACGCGGTTAATCCAAATAAGGTAAGAAGAGAAAATAAAGTTGCAGAATATGGAGATAATCGAAAATCAGTACATAGTAAATTAGGGAATCAAGGATTTTGAAATCACTGATTTAAGGAGAGTAATATGGGTTCCCATGAGTAGGCAAATAAACCAAGTTAAATAGGAGAATCGAAATTCTAAGGAAAGTTTTCAAATCAAGCCCAGAAATAAGGAGCTCAGAATCAATCAAAGAGAAAACCATGAGTCCTGTTTTAGCATATAAATAGAGTGCACAAAACATTAGGCATGTGAGGCTAAACTATGGCAAAGAGAAACAACATGCAATAACAATCACAAAGTTAGTACACAGTGAACTATCGAAACATGGTAGTCACATAGGTCAACTTCATTAGCTTAGTAATAGAGAAAAGAGAGAGTATCAGAAGCATGCAAAAGGGTCAAGTAAAAAAAAGGCCCTTTCTGAAAAGTATAGTCTAGTTTCAATGATTGTAAGAAACCAAATCACATAAAGAAACAGATGCTAAAACGAAAAGGATTTCGAATCCAATCGAGCAACTTCAAATCGGTGAAACAGCTTCAGAAGCTCGAATAGGCCCCAAAGAAATTAGGGTTTTGAAACCAATCAGATTCAGAGATGTTGAACAAGTAAGTCACACAACAAATGGTCTCAGAACTCAAATGAACCCAAAATTTTAGGGTTTTTACCACCGATCAAGTCTAGAGATGAAAAACAAATAAATCGAACAAATACAAACAAAAAAAGAATAGGAAACCTTGAAAGGAGTTACGACCCTTAACAAGCAAACTCAAGTAGATAATGGCATAAGGAAACACATCAAAACATGTTAAACAACTTAACATAAAACCTAATCAGAAAGGATAAATGTTTTGAAGGTAGAGTCTTAGAAGAAACTTTGAGGAAAAATGTTTAAAAGTTTAGAGCAAACACATATCTAAAACATATCTAAAAGAAACTGAAAGAACCTTAAAGTTTAGGGTTTCAGAAGAACCCCAATTGGTGAGAAAGGCTTTGAAGACCATCGATCTAAGCAAGAGAGTCAAGAATCAGACTCGAATAGCCATAGCCGACCGGGGGAAGATCAGAGATGACCGGAGAACAACCATAAACTGAAATTGACCCAGGTCTGAACCATGTTTTTTCATGATCTGGCCTTGAAACCATAATAATCGGGCACGTAGAGGCCAAAGGAGGTGGATACAGGCCTCCAATGATCTTGGAAGCCATGGATTTGGGAGGTTTTCGGGTGGTAGTTGAGGGCGGCGACTAGGGTTTGAGAGGGTTTTGAGAGACGATTGAGAGAGAACGGGGATTCAGAGGTGGATGTAGGTAAGAAATGATTAGGGTTTGGGGGCAGTTGGGAATTAATTTAGGAAAGGGTTAATGTGAGTCATTGATCTAAGCGATCAACGACTGGGATTAAATGGGAATTCGGGCGGGTTGTTTAAAAGGGTCATGAGTCAGTTTGAATGGAAATTGGGTCGAGGTAAAATTGGGTTTAAATTGAATTCAAGTGGGGTCCAAATTGGGGCTATAATCGAAATGAAATTGGGTTAACATTTAAATAGCCACTTTTCCCTATTTGATTTATAAAAAATAGTAAAAAATAATTTCTGGAAATAAATTAAAGGTACTAAAATGACTAATAGTATATAATTATAAAATTAAAATACTGGACTTGATTTTTATGAATATAAACGTAATTAAATCCAAAAGAGGCTAATCTTGCAATTATATGCAATTTAGCTTTAAAAATACTAGATAAATTTGTAAAAATATGTAAAAATTATCTTAGCTATATTTTAGCAGAAATATGAAAATCCAATAAATGACACCAAAATGATAATTTTGGGAATAATCATTGTTTTTTTTTGGATAAAATAGGGCAATAAATTGATTTAAAAAATCTTTAAAAATTAAGAAAAAATAATAAAATACTTGGACATGCTTATATATGCATACATATGTTATTTGAAAGTATTTTGCATGTTAAAAATATATAGAAAAAAATTGGGTATCAACAACTGCCCCTCTTTATCCGGGAAGGATGGAAGAGTTACTGGGTAAAGATATGATGTCAAATTTTGACCGAACGAAACAGTTCGAAGAGGTTTGGGCCACGCCCTGGCTTCTGAGCTGCCTACATATCCCTGGTCTTATAGGAATCAAGCCATATGTAGTTCAGGATCCGTAGGCGGAGTATGCCGATGGAGACTTTCGAGAACGGACGCAATATTCAGGGCAGGGGAATGGTTAAAGGTTTGACATGGCTACGGGAACTGGAGCAGAATCGCTCCTGCTGAGATGGCCGTTGCTCACCGGTTTCCCTGCAAATAAGCAATACAAGCAATATATTGTGCGTAAATTTAAACATGATGCAAATTCCTGTCGGACCATGAGGATTGTCTTCGGACGGTTAGAATGACATCCTTAGACCATGATGTCCTGGGCCATGAAGCGTATAATAAAGGATTCGCAGGCCATGAAATGATGCTCTCAGGCTATGAGGATGACGCCTCCGAACCATGATGCCTTTGAATAATGATATGCAAAATATTAAAAGGGGTCCTCAAGCCATGGCATGGTGTTCTCGGGCTATGAAAATGGTGACTCCGAACAATGATGCCTTTGGACAATTTGGCGATCTTTCAGCCCATGTAGATGCAGTATGTGGCGATCTTTCAGCCTTGTAGATGTAGTATGGGGCGATCTTTCAGCCATGCCAATGCAGTATGAGGCGATCTTTCAGCCATGTAGATGCAGTATGAGACAATCTTTCAGCCATGCAGATAAAGTATGAGGCGATCTTTCAGCCATGCATATGCAGTATGAGGCGATCTTTCAGCCATGTAGATACAGTATGTGACGATCTTTTAGCCATGAAGATGCAGTATGAGGCGATCTTTCAGCCATGCAAATGATATAAGGTAGCAATCTTTCAGCCATGCAAATGTAAATAAGGTGGCGATCTTTCAGCCATGCAAATGTAAATAAGGTGGCGATCTTTTAGCCATGCAAATGTAGAGGTGGCGATCTTTCAGACATGCAAATGTAGATAAGGTGGCGATCTTTCAGCCGTGCAATGGAGATGGAGGTGGATCTTAACCTCGGAAGGCAGAATGGTAGCCTTATGCAATGCAGCAATGCAGATGGAGGTAGAGCTTAACCTTGGAAGGCAGAATGGTAGCCTTATGCAATGCAGAAAATGCAGATGGAGAGAGCGTTTTAGTCTCGGAAGGTAGAATGGTAGCCTTATGCAATGCAGAAATGCAGATGGAGGTAGAGCTTAACCTTAGAAGGCAGAATGGTAGCCTTATGCAATGCAGAAATGCAGATGGAGGTAGAGCTTAATCCCGGAAGAGAGAATGGTAGCCTTATGCAATGCAGAAATGCAGATGGAGGTAGAGCTTAACCTCGGAAGGCAGAATGGTACCCTTTTGCAATGCATAAATGTAGATAGAGGTAGAGCTTAACCTCGGAAAGCAGAATAGTAGCCTTATGCAAAAAATAAGATAGCAAATGGTAATAGAGATTTCTTAGCTGATAGCAGATTGCGATATTGTGACTGCTGGGGATATTGTGCCTGCTGGGGACACTGTTGTGTGCAGATAGCAACTGTGAGTAAGTGCAATGGTTCTGAGAGTTGTATTCCTGAACAATGTTTGTCTCGTGAGTGTATAGTATATTTGATGATTTTGCAATTCAACTGCCTGCATCCAAAGAAAAATCGTGAGTTTTGTAAAAGGGGGCGGTTAGTTCGTATCCCCCGCTGGCTCTACTTGACCTTCTCGGCTTTGATCTGGTGATACTATATGTATCATTGGGGTAGCGTTGCTAAACAAGGCGGTTTTAGTAATAGACATACATGATTTAGTAAAAAATATGACATAATAATAATAATTTTTTTATATGAACCGATAACTGTGACGTGGTTCGGACATTGCAACCTCTCTTACTATGGAATTTTGAGGGTCCTCCTCAAAATTCTACCCCAGTTTAATGGGTTGATGTTTTTGACTGTTGCTTGCGATGATTGGCTGAAATCAACTTTGGAATTTTTAGGGTCCTCCTCAAAATTCTGCACTAGTTTCCAATTGGAGGGGGGAATGAAAATTTGATTGAATTGTGACCGAACCTATAGGGCTGCCTACGTATCCCCTCTTAATCGGGAATTAGGTTAGGCGTAGTTCAATTTACATTATATAGGAAAACATAAAGATTACACATAGTAATGCTTGACTGCATCTGAATTGATCGGCTTTGGCCAGAATTCCCCGCCTATTTCTGTAAGTATGAGGGCTCCTCCTGCTAGAACTTGGTGAACCATGTACGGACCTTGCCAGTTGGGAGAGAATTTCCCCTTGGCTTCATCTTGATGTGGAAAAATTTTCTTTAACACCAGCTGCCCCGGTGTGAACTGCATCGGCTTGACTCTTTTGTTGAAGGCTCTGGACATTCTGTTCTGATAAAGCTGACCGTGGAAAACTGCATTCATCCTCTTTCCATCTATAAGAGCTAGCTGCTCGTAATGACTCTTCACCCATTCTGCATCGTCGAGTTCTGCTTCCTATATGATTCTTAAGGAAGGAATTTCCACTTCGGCGGGAATGACAGCTTCTGTACCATAAACCAACATATAGGGGGTTGCCCCAGTTAATGTGCGGACTGTGGTGCGATACCCCAATAAGGCAAATGATGGCTTCTCGTGCCACTGCTTATGCTTCTCTATCATTTTCTTTAGTATCTTCTTGATGTTCTTATTGGCGGCTTCTACGGCCCCGTTCATCTGAGGTCTGTAGGCTATAGAATTCTTGTTTCTGATCTTGAAAGTTTCACACATAGCTTTCATCATGTCACTATTGAGGTTGGAGCCATTGTCAGTAATGATTGATTTTGGAATCCTGAATCGACAAACGATGCGGTCGCGGACAAAGTCTGCCATGACTTCCTTAGTCACTGTTCTGTAAGATGCTGCTTCTACCCACTTGGTGGAATAGTCTATGGCTACCAGAATAAATCTGTGTCCATTGGAAGCGGCATGCTCGATTGGTCCAATAACATCCATTCCCCAAGCAGCGAACGACTATGGTGAGCTTGTTGCATTAAGCTCATTTGGAGGTACCTTTATCATGTCTGCATGTATCTGGAAGCAATGACATTTTCGGACATACTGGATATAGTCCGTCTCCATAGTCATCCAAAAGTAACCAGCTCGGAGTATCTTCTTTGCTAAGATAAAACCGTTCATATATGGACCGCAGGTCTTAGCATGAATTTCCTCTAGTAGCCTGAATGCTTCTTTTGCGTCGACACACCTTAGTAATCTTAGATCAGGAGTCCTTCTATACAGGATTCCTCCGCTGTGAAAGAAATTATTGGATATCCTCCGAAGTGTGCGTTTATGAGTAGGATTTGCAAGTTCTGGGTATTCCCATTTCGCCAAGTATTCCCTGATGTCATGAAACCAAGGCCTTCCGTTTGCTTCTTCTTCAATATGAGCACAATAATCTGGCTGATCATGGATCCTTACTAGAATGGGATCAATGAAGTTTTTGTCCGGATGTTGTATCATGGATGATAGGCAGACAATGCATCGGCGAACTCATTCTGGACTCTAGGAACATGTTGGAATTCCGTCTTTGTGAACCTCTTTCTCAATTCTTTCACATGGTGCAGATACGAGAGTATTTTGGAGTTCTTGGCTGTCCATTCTTCTCCTACCCGATGTATAAGTAAGTCTGAATATCCTATCACTAACAACTCTTGAATGTTCATGTCAATGTCCATCTTGAGCCCTAAGATGCAGGCTTTGCATTCGGCCATATTGTTGGTGCACGGGAACCTGTGTTTGGCAGACACTGGATAATGCTGACCGGTTTCTGATACTAGGATTGCTCCTTTGCCAACTCCTTTGAAATTTTCTGCTCCATCGAAAAACATTCTTCAACCATCATAGGATTCTGCAATGTATTCTCCTATGAAGGATACCTCTTCGTCAGGAAAATACATTTTCAGGGGTTCGTATTCTCCGTCCACGGGATTTTCAGCGAGGTGATCTACTAGTACATGTCCCTTGATCGCTTTCTGAGTCACGTAGACAATGTCAAATTTACTCAATAGGATTTTCCACTTGCTTAGCTTGCCAGTGGGTATGGGCTTATGGAATATGTACTTCAAAGGATCCATCCTTGATATGCGATATGTAGTATAGGCACAAAAGTAGTGCCTCAGCTTCTGAGCCACCCAAGTCAAAGCACAATAGGTGCGCTCTAACAGAGATTACCGGGCCTCGTATGGGGTGAACTTCTTGCTGAGATAATAGATGGCTGCTCCTTCCTCCCCATTTCATCATGATGCCCCAGAACGCAACTGAAAGCTCCATCCAATACTGCAAGGTAGAGTAATAGAGGTCTACCTGGCTCGGGTGGGACAAAGACTGGTGGTGTTGACAGGTACTCCTTGATTATGTTGAAGGCCTTTTGGTAGTCATCAGTCCATTTGGTAGCGGCGTCCTTCTTCAACATCTTAAAGATTGGCTCACAGATAATTGTAGACTATGCTATGAACCGACCGATATAGTTAAGTCTTCCCAAGAAACTCATTACGTTCTTCTTGTTCTTTGGCGGTGGCAACTCTTGAATAGCTTTGACTTTCGATGGATCCAGCTCTATTCCTCGGCGACTCACAATAAACCCAAGTAGTTTTCCGGCAGGAACCCCAAATGCACATTTAGCGGGATTCAGTTTTAGGCTATACCTTCGCAGTCTATTAAAAACTTCCTCAAATCTTCCATGTGATCAGTGGCATTCTTGGACTTGATAATAACATCATCTACGTATACCTCAATCTCCTTGTGTATCATATCATGGAAGATAGTGTCATGAACCTCATATAGGTGGTCCCTGCATTCTTTAGGCCGAACGACATCATCTTGTAATAGTACATTCCCCACGGCGTAATGAAAGCCATTTTCTCAGCATCCTCTTCATCCATCCAGATCTGATGATAACCAGCAAAACAATCTACAAATGATTGCAACTCATGCTTGGCGTAATTGTCGATTAGGATGTGTATATTTGGCAAAGGGAAGTCGTCTTTCGAACTGGCCTGGTTGAGATCCCGGTAGTCGACACAGACTCTGACCTTCCCATCCTTCTTTGGCACTGGCACGATGTTAGCTAACCATGTCGGGTATTCTACTACCCTGAGAACCTTAGTTTTGACCTGCTTAGTGACTTCTTCCTTGATTTTCAGGCTCATATCAAGTTTGAACTTTCTGAGCTTTTGCTTTACCGGTGGACATATTGGATCAGTTGGCAGTTTGTAAGCCATAATAGATGTACTCAGACCAGTCATGTCATCATATGACCAGGTGAATATGTCCTCATATTCCCTTAGAAATTCTATGTATTCCTTATTTTCTGATGGCGATAAGTGAACGCTGATTCGTGTTTCTTTGATATTTTCTGCATATCCCAAGTTAACAACTTCTGTTTCGTCCAGGTTGGACTTAGGCCTGTTCTCAAAATTCTCAACTTCCTTAACAATCTCTTCTTGTATGTCATCTTCCTCTGAATCTATGTCCGTTTGTTGCGTTGTCTCGTTGCATGTCATAGTTATTAGTTCATCAAGATAAGTAATAGTAATGCTGTATAAGTAAAGTAATGAGAGAATTAATAATGAGTGTTGATTCATAAGAAAAGTCAAAATGCTTTGATAAATTGCCTAATTATTTTGAACATTGAAGATCTTATTGCAGGAATTAAATTGCGAGAAGAAAATCATTAGTAAATAAAAATAGTGCATGATGCTTGTTTTAGCCTTGCTACCCTAAGGCTTGTCGGGCTTTGGTTGTTCTGATGGTCCAGTTTTTGAGGAGTGCTCCTCTGTTTACAACCTGTATGGAAGGGCCTTCCTCCCCCTCCTCCTCGAGAACAATACATCAGTCCATGTCACCGTCTTCTAGGAATAAATTCTTTACTGCTGCCAGTGCTTCTGCTTCTTCTGACCCAAGATAATATTGGCCGGTTGGAAGGTCTGCTCCAGATGTGGTATCGGCTGCTCCAACAGATAGTAAGGACCGCGCCATGGTGGCGACCAGTTTTTGAACTCTTCCCAACTGTACTCATATCCTAGACTAAAAGTGGTGCCATGTTTCTTGAGTTTTATGGGCTTGACGATTCCTTGGAGGTTCTTTCTGAGGCCCTTGCCAGGTTCGTACCCACTCCAATTCAGTATACTCTCGATCTTGTTATCCCACCATTTGTCTTTATCTACAACATTTACCCGTTCGATGTGATGGTAAGTCTCTCCACCTAGCTTCTTTCTTCCTTCGATTGACGGAATGGTCTGACGACTGTATATAGGGCTGCTACCATCACCGTGAATGATCACCTCCTGGTGATTCCATTCAAACTTTACTGCCTGATGCAGTGTTGCTACGGCCCCAATAGCATGAATCCACGTCCGTTCCAACAGCAGATTGTAAGATGCTGGAATGTCTATTACTTGGAAATCAACATCGAACCAAGTTGGCCCCATTTGCAAACACAGACTAATCTCCCCAATGGTGGACCTTTGGGAGCCGTCGAAAGCTTTTACATTGATAACTCTGTCCTTTATTTCATGCAGTCCCTTACCCAACTTCTTGAGTGTTACCAGCGGACAAATATTGAGACTGGACCCTCCATCGATCAGGATTCTGGTAATGAAATAATCTTTGCATTGCACGGTGATGTGCAGCGCTTTGTTGTGCCCCAACCCCTCAGGTGGCAGCTCATCCTCATGAAAAGTGATCTTATGGCTCTCCAACAACTGTCCTACCATGTTAGCCATTTCTCCGCCAGTGATGTTGCTTGGTACGCATGCTTCACTTAGCACCCTTAATAGAGTGTTCTTGTGTGCCTCGGAATTTTGCAGCAAATCAAGAATAGAGATTTGCGTCAGTGTTTTGTTCAACTGGTCGATGACCGAGTATTCCTTGGCCAGTATCTTTCTCCAAAGATCGTCTGGACCTATCTTAATGATGGGTGACCGTTTGGAGGCCTGCTTTCTTGACTCAGCTAGATGTTCCGGGGTATAGACTCTACCAATTCTTGTCATACCTTATGCCGCAACAGTCTCTTCGAACCTAACCTTGCCTTTCCTTCTTGCCTCGGTTGTATAGTCCTAGGGTACAACCTTTGTATGGAATGGTGTCATGGTCGACATCGCCACTGGGATCAGCGTGACTACCTTTACTCCGAACAGAGTATGTGCCTTGGGTGGTAGAACTGCAACTTCAAACGGTGTGGGTGCATTTGTCGGAGACACGAATTCGACCTCAATTAGCGCTGGCGTCTTTGCAGATGTCGTTGCTTCAAACTCAAGTGGCATAGACATATCTACCTCAGCGTCCCCAGATGGTTGAATCTGGACTACGATCGGATTAAGAGTAACTATTGGCTTCTTTGGTTCATTACCTTCTGCGATCAACCCGATTGATCCCTCGGGATCCTAATCGTCCTCTATTTCAATCATATGGATACCTCCACCCTTATGGTCTGGTAGAGGGTTGTTGCAGACATTTGGGACGGGTTCCTTTGCCACAATGACCTTGTTATCAATTAAAGACTGGATCTTGTCTTTCAAAGAATGACATTCATCGATGGTGTGCCCTTTCATGCCGGAGAGGTATGCATAGGATTTGTTTGGGTTAACCCACTGAGAAGGGTTCTCAAGAGTTGCAGCAGTGATGGGGGTGACATACCCAACAACTTTGAATCTCTCGTACAATTGGTCAATAGGTTCAACAATGGCTGTATATTGTTTTGGAGGTTTACGATTAAAATTTGGTCGAGGTCTGGGGAAGTTTTGGCGTGTAGGAGGAGATTGATAGTGGGATGGCTGAGCATTGTAGGTTTGGTAAACATGTGCGGGTTGGGAATATCTGGGTGAAGTAGGCTGATATGCGGGAGGTGGAGGTGATTGATAAGTGGGTGGTAGAGTTTGGTAGGACGGTGAGAGTGCTTGGTAGTTCGGAGTTGGTTGATATGTGAGTGGAGGTGTTGGATAAATTTGGTATTTGACAGGAGATTTGGTTCTCTATGCAACCATTATGGCTACTACATCCCTTTTCTTGGACACACCACCTGACTGTAAGGCCTTATTTGTAGCTTGCAAGGCCTCGAAGTTTGTATCCATACCGCTTTTGATTCCCTCTTCAATCCTTTCACCCAAATTTATAATGTCAGAAAATTTGTGGCTCTCGATCATCATTAGTCATTCATAATATTGCGGGTCTTGAGCCTGGTCAAAGAATTTGTTCATCTGTTCCTCCTCTAAGGCAGGTCTGACCTTAGCAGCTTCGAACCTCCAGCGAGTAACATACTTGCGAAATGTTTCTGTAGGTTTCTTCTTTAGATTCTGAATATAGAACACATCCGGTGCATTTTCTGTGTTAAACCTGAACCTGTCCATAAAGTCGGACGCCATGCTTACCTAGCTTGACCATTTCTTTGGATCCTGGCTGATGTACCAAGACAAAGAATCTCCCTTCAAGCTCCTCATGAAAAGCTCCATGCGGATTCTCTCGTCTTTCCCTACTCCAACCAGCTTGTCACAGTACGTTCTCAAATGGACCCTTGGATCCCCTGTACCATCAAACATTTCGAACTACGGAGGTTTGTACCCCTCGGGCAGTTCGACATCGGGCTGTATGCAAAGATCCTTGTAGTTCAGCCCTTCAATCCCCTTACTTCCTTCAACGCCTTAAATTCAGCTAGTCAATTTCTTAAGTTCTTCATCCAAATTCCTGATGAGCAAATCCTTGTCATCAGACTCGGGTGTGCTTGAGATGGGTTGGGTAGACTGTGGCATAGTCTCCACATAGATATGGGTGTTATGGTGGGTGCGAAAGTGGTCATTTATGGGGTTTTAGACTGGTACCCTTGAGCGTACAACTCAAGGGAGAAAGGCACGGAACCGTCGACTACACCGTTGATCGACTAATTTTACCGCAAATATGCCTTTTCCGGATTAGGGGGTAATAATATAGGAAGAGCGCAACCACTCATTATAAGCGTTGCTATGGTATTTATTTGGCACGAGTGGAGTATGATATTGAGCATGCTTATGCAATAATTAAAAGCATGTTGGCACGTATTTGCACGTTAAGAAAGCAGTAAATAAAATAGTTTCATAATTTAAAGCAGTAGTAAAGGAAAGAAACAAAGAAGACTAGTCAGTTTTGCAATTGAAAAGGGAATTGAATGCTTAAAGAAATTAAATAAGTAATTGCCACATAAATAGGTATAAATTCACAATAACAGTCTGAAATGGTAAAAGTCTAAAGTCCCCAGTGGAGTCGCCATGCTGTCGCGCCCCCTTTTTCTCGCGAAATCGGGTTTATGACATTTGGAGGGATAACTCGTTCCTCTTGGGAACTGAGTTTGCATTTGAAGAGTCGCCACCTAATGATTAAGGTGCATTAGGACACCAATGGGGTTTGATTTGAATAACCAGAGATAGGGTAATGGCTTGAAATTATTCTATGTCGCACCCCCTTTTTCTCGCGAAATCGGGTTTATGATATTTGGAGGGACAACTCGTTCCTTTTGGGAACTGGGTTTGCATTTGAAGAGTTGCCACCTAATGATTAAGGTGCATTAGGACACCAATGAGGTTTGATTTGAATAACCAAAGATAGGGTAAAGGCTTGAAATTATTCTAAGGGGAAGGTGTTAGGCACCCCTTAGAATCCACTAGTGTGGTTCCCGGCCAGACATTTATTGTGAATTCGGGTGCAATTAACATATAAGCAAATAAGGCTCAAATAAGAGGGGATTTCAATACATAATAGTTTGAAAGTAAACAAATTTGAAAGAACAATCAAAGAGCTTATTTTTAAATAAAGAGTTACAATGCTAAAAAAGAATAAAGAATAACGGGGGGTCCTAGGTTTATTAAAAATATGGATTACCCCACACAATGTCCGATAATCACTCCTCAATGAGGGGCTACACGTGACATTATCGCGTGGTCATCATATCCATATCTACCCTTCCCACGCCGTTAAGGTATTAAAGCGGGGATTGGTCTCGATTACTTATTGCATGCTATTACCCGTCCCATTCCTATCAATCCCGGAGGCACTTAGGACTACTAATCCTAAAAGGGAAGGATATTAGGCTTATTTAAAGTTTCAAAGGTAAAAACTCTAAGACAGCATACAAAAAAAACACATACTACATATTAATGGGGAAACACATAAGCATATAGGCTCAAGTATACCTCCTCAAACAAAACACATAAAATAACATGTCTTACACATACTGCTTAGGTCTGATTTAAAATACTGAAGATGAGGGAGATTAATTATTGAGGCAAATTAGTTTATTACCTAACTCAGATAAGAAGTCCGAATCAAGCCTGCCTGCTGGTTGTAGCGATTAACAAAGCGGATTCAATTTGCGGTAATTACTCTAAGGCTTGCCTAAATGTTTAAGCAGGGTCCTATAGGCATTCTTGATAAAACTTGTTAAGCAAGAGAATTAGGTTATTAAAAGAGGTTCAGAATGTACAAAATTAAAAATTAAACTGGTTACAGGTTCTGCAGGTGATAGTATCTACTATTACTGATTTTAGTTCCTAGGAGCATGAAATCTAACATTTACTGTGAATAAAACGAATCAGATTTATTTGGAAACCCCTATAGGCATGATTTCTATATGTAATGAATATGCAGAATTTAAAATACCATATAGGCATGGTTTCTAGGTGAAGTTTTGAATATGCAGAATTAAAAAGTACCCTATAGGCATGTTTTCTAAATGAAGTTTGCATATGAAGAATTTAAACACCCTATAGGCATGTTTTCTAAATGAAGTTTGAATATGCAGAATTTAAAACGTCCTATAGGCATATTTTCTACCCTTGCATGCATATTACCGAACCCTTTTTACTAGCCAGTCCCAAATGTTTATTACAACTTATTACAAACCAGAATAATAAATTAAATCAGAAAAGTACAAAGAAAAGTACAACCAGAGGAAGCCTGATTCTTGACCTCATCTCTGAGTTATGAGATAAACCAACTTAAAGACCATTGATCCAAAGCCTTTCTTCAAACTTGAGCGTGTCAGAGTTCCCTAAGGGCCTCAATAGGACCTCGGGCAATGCTCATACCCTAGTTTCATAACCAGAATAGGGACAAGTGCAGTATGGAAGTGCCAACCCTCATGTGTCCGAGTTTAGCGGGAGCTCATGGGTCCCAAGGCAAGGCTCACAAAAGGGGGGCAGAACTTAAGTCTAAGAGAGAGTGGAAGTGCAGAAACTGATCTTTACGAACTAAGGAAGGAAAGAGGTGCTGGGAAATAGTTACAGAGTTGATAACTTCACACAAAAGGGGTTCTTGGGTTGGAAATTTATTGCAAAGAGCCTATGTACTTAGGCAAGGGTCAGCTTTGGGCATGCACAACAATAGAAGATGCTGGCATGCCTATAAGCCTCCCAGAACACACAACATCAGAGAGACATAGAGGTTATGATCCCAGGGGATCAAGTTCGAGTCATGGACAACAATGTTCCATACTGCTATGCCTCAAACAAACCATAAGTATCAAACACATTGGGGTAGGGGTTTAGGGTTCATAATACATAGATTCAGAATAGGAAGAAAGAAATTACAGCATGCTAAAATAAAGTACTGAATTAAATACAAGCAATAGGCAGACAAGAATGCAAGAACATTATATAACCATGTTTTTGTTCATGCTTAAAACTTAATTAGGACATACCGGTTCAAAGAAGCAAAACATAGTAAAGAAAGGTAGCAGGATTTTTGAAATATAGCTTTGGCTTTCAGCCAGCTAAATAGGCCACAGTGAAGTAGTGAAACAAGAGAGAATTTTTTGAGTGTAAGTGAGTTCAGAACTAAGAGAGTTCGTGTGTTTGTGCTAATGAAAGAGAAAGGTACTTATAGTTTAAAAACAGGTAGAAAATAAGGCAAGAATCATAGTTTAGCAGTAATTATGGAACTATATACTAATTAAAATCAAATCAGTATAAGTACTTCCTTTAATTAAGGAGTTAAATTTGAACGGTAATAGGCAGAAAACATTTAAGGAAAGAAATCAAGTAGAGCATCATGTGCAGATTAGACAATTAGGGGTAAGTACATAGAGGTTCAATTAAGGGAACAACTAATGAAGAATCCTTGAAATACTCGGTTAATCCAAATAAGGTAAGAAGACGTTGCAGAATGTGGAGATAATCGAAAATCAGTACATACTAAATCAGGGAATCAAGGATTTCGAAATCACTGATTTAAGGAGAGTAACATGGGTTTTCATGAGTAAGCAAATAAACCAAGTTAAAATAGGAGAATCGAAGTCTAAGGAAAGATTTCAAATCAAGCCCAGAAACAAGGAGCTCAAAGTCAATCAAAGAGAGAACCATGAGTCCTGTTTTAGCATATAAATAGAGTGCACAAAACATTAGGCATGTGAGGCTAAACTATGGCAAAGAGAAACATCATGCAATAACAATCACAAAGTTAGTAGATAGTGAACTATCGAAACATGGTAGTCACATAGGTCAACTCCATTAGCTTAGTAATAGAGAAAAGAGAGAGTATCAGAAGCATGCAAAAGGGTCAAGTAAAAAAAAAGGCCCTTTCTGAAAAGTATAGTCTAGTTTCAATGATTGCAAGAAACCAAATCACATAAAGAAACAGATGCTGAAACAAAAAGGATTTCGAATCCAATCGAGCAACTTCAAACAGGTGAAACAGCTTCAGAAGCTCGAATAGGCCCAAAGAAATTAGGGTTTTGAAACCAATCGGATTCAGAGATGATGAACAAGTAATCACACAACAAATGGTCCCATAACTCGAATGAACCCAAAATTTTAGGGGTTATACCAAAATTTTAGGGTTTTTACCACCAATCGAGATGACGGGAGAACAACCATAAATTGAAATCGACCCAGGTTTAAACCAAGTTCTTTCACGATCTGGCCTTGAAAGTATAATAATTGGGCACGTAAATGCCAAAGGAGGTGGATACAAGCCTCCAATGGTCTTGGAGGCCATGGATTTGGGGTGTTTCCGGGTGGTAGTTGAGGGCGGCGGCTAGGGTTTGAGAGGGGTTTGAGAGACGATTGAGAGAGAAGAGGGATTCAGAGGCGGCTGTAGGTAAGAAATGGTTAGGGTTTAGGGGTAGTTGAGAATTAATTTAGGAAAGGGTTAATGTGAGCTGTTGATCTAAGCGATCAACGGCTGGGATTAAACGAGAATCCGGGCGGGTTGTTTAAAAGGGTCATGGGTCGGTTTGAATGGGAATTGTGTCGGGGTAAAATTGGGTTTAAATTGAATTCAATTGGGGTCCGAATTGGGGATATAATCGAAATGAAATTGGGGTAACATTTAAATAGCCACTTTTCCCTATTTGATTTATAAAAAATAGTAAAAATAATTTCTAGAGATAAATTAAAGGTACTAAAATGACTAATAGTATGTAATTATCAAATTAAAATACTGGACTTGATTTTTATGAATATAAACGTGATTAAATCCAAAAGAGGCTAATATTGCAATTATATGCAATTTAGCTTTAAAAATACTAGATAAATTTGTAAAAATATATAAAAATTATCTTAGCTATATTTTAGCATAAATATGAAAATCCAATAAATGAGTCACAAAAATGATAATTTTTGGAATAATTATTGGGTTTTCTGGATAAAATTGGGCAATAAGTTGATTTAAAAAATCTTTAAAAATTAAGAAAAAATAATAAAATATTTGGACATGCTTATATATGCATACATATGTTATTTGAAAGTATTTTGCATGTTTAAAATATACAGGGAAAAATTGGGTATCAACAATCATTAATGATCCCAACGATCTCATCTAATCTAACATACTATTTTGGTAACATGACACATCAATACAGGCTTAAGCCACAATTTGCACAATACGCGCACTAATAAGCAACAGTCCGAACATACTCTAATCATGAAAATGACTCAAATGAAAGAGCTGTACCTCAGGCTCAACAGTACCACCACAACACAAGGCTGAGAACCCGTCTCATATCATAGGGACAAAACACATGAATCTAACCCGCAAGATCATACCCCAAATAGCTTCGTTACGATGCGCGATCCTATCCAAACACTGCTCCCCAGGAAACATCTCAGGTCACTATGCTCGAAATCGACAACCACGCGCAATTTGATGTCTAGAACCAAAGCAAATCATCATACCTACGGCGAAGCAAATAACATACACCACACAAACCCGAAAGGGCATAATCGATACGCCATTCATCGAGCAACACCCAAATACTCTTCCCGCTCGACTTCCACTATGAAACCCCAATAGAACCGCACCACATGTGCCTATAACAAACAAATCATAACACCTCGCAACACAGAAAGGTAACTCATAAATCTCCCCAGATTACTAATAAGCTCAATAACAATCGAATCAACACATCCCTCAACAATACAATTTGGAGCCAATCAAGCCGACTCAAGTTAGAACACGCATCCACATTGGCCTGCCAACGAACTCCTTATCAAGGAAATCCTGAAGCTGCTGCTTCCACTCCTTAAACTCTGCCGGTTCCATACGATATAGTGCCCGGCATCAAATCAATACCGAAATCAACCACCCTGCCCGGCGACATGCCTGACCACAAGAAACACATCTGAAAAGTCCCTCACCATCGAAACTGAGTCGATGGTAGAAGCCTCTACACTGACATTCATCATGAAAGCCCAAACAAGAAAGACAATCTTTCCCAGCCGTCCGCTGGGTCTTCGAAATATAACACTACCCCACTAGGACATAATCCGTTGAACCTCGCCCCTCAATCCGTAGCATTTCTAGCATAGCCAACAACACCGCCTTAGCGCAATAGTCCAGAATGATATAATACAAAGACAACCAGTCTGAACCCAATATCACATCCAAAATCTAACATACCAAGCATGAAAAATTCGCTCGGGTCTTCGAACCCCGATAGTCACAAAACAGTGCCGACACTTACAACTCACAACTACAACATAGCCTGAATGTGAGAACTTCTTTGTCTCCAAATCCATATGGCACACAAATCAACATACCTGATCCCAATTCCACCGTCTGAATGCATACCACACCTCAAATACCCAATCATTCCACGAAAGATACTCTAAAATTCCACTATGGCACCAAGCAAACTCGAATATCAGCAGTCGATCTATCAAGAAAGCGCCGCAATACCACCAAAGTACCATCAACTTAATCACATTGCCTTTCCTGAAACATATACCCTCGTCAAATTACTCCAATTAGCAATACCATTTCCTTAGTCATCCGAAGATCATCCCCTTAATCATCTGAAGCTCATTTCTCTAATCATCTGAAACTGCCCGTGCTGCCTAAGAATTTTATGACTTTCCGTTCAGAACTGAACCATAACCTTACACATGCAAATCTCAATCCTCCACAACATACCACATATGCCATACCATCCTAGGATAACATGAGAACTTCATCTCCCTTCCGAGCCACAAACATCTACGTACACAAATAGTCAAGAACTTTCCATTGATCCCATCAAGAAGAAAATCACTATGCATCCCATGCTCCTCATGCGCATATAAAATATATATCTCCAACCAAGGTAGAAACCATCAAGAACTGTCCGAGTTTCCCTTGCACAAACTAGACCTGCCAGGACTAAATCCTTCTAACTTGACCAAGCTATGCAAGCCATCAAAACCTAAGAGCATTGCCGCGAAATATCTGTAGGAACTCATCACCTCGTACACACCCAAGGAACTAATCATATACTTACCATACAGACTCGGCCTACTACCAAGCTATCTCATCTATCCGAGTTTCCTTCTGATTTACCTTCAACGTGATACTCCTTCTTGCAATAACATCACAATTCCTCAACCCAGACTTACCACACGGGAACCAAGCATAAAGCCACACCGTTTAAGGCTCATAAGCCGCTAAATACTTTCTCAGATATTCCCACGAATGCCACGTTCAAAATGCTTTACTCTGAAGAGACTTCCTGCGAATCTAAATCCGTTACCTTTACCTTTCTGGTACTGATACACAGAATCCCATAATTAATATAGAAATTATCACAAGCCTTGACATCTTCCAATGGAAACATATTTTCTAACCACATATACACTTTAAAATACCCAATTGTTACATGTAGAATCTTGAATACATTAGAACCATTCTCAAGAGTCATTCACTCTATTCAAATTGTAATCAGCCTAATCAAACGAACAGAACCACCCGTGCCTCACTAGCACTCCAACATCGCAAAGTGTAACCTTATCCTAGAACAACCAAGCCATTTCCTTCTTTATGCGCCGAGAATCCATTATCAATCAAAAAATCAAGACATTCCGTGATTCTCATACACCTATGAAGCATGACCTAGCCTTTGTCAAAATTTTTCTTTACTCGAGATATTCTCGGTCTCAATCTCCGTAAGCCATAACTGATTCAACAGTACGCCTCAAATTGGAACCGACATAGCACATAACCTTGCAATCAACTAAGCAATAACAGACTCCCCCACTTGGGCTTGAAGACATGGATCAAAACACACTCAATAACTCATAACGCATATACTCTACTGCTGCCATAATACCATAGTGAGATTAAACTCGATCCTTCATAAGCTCGTCAGACACAGACCATCTGGTACCTTGAATCTTTTGCAAATCTCGCATTCACTCACAGTGAATCCCACTCTTTTAAGTGACCCAATTTAAATTACAACACATATCTTTCACTTGCAAATGAGATCTTCTAACAGACAACATAAAGATCTCACAAACTTTCGAACACTCCGCAGGAGATAACCCACCTGCTTCTCCTCGAACTAACCTTTCCGCATACCTTTCACCGTCATAAACTTTACACGGTCACTTAGTCTTCCTGAGTCTGAACTCATACTACAACATGAAATTTACTTCACTCCCAACTAGGAAACATGAGAAGATTCTTCACATGCCCATAACTCGGGGCTATACCTCGAATCAGGATGGAAATCAAGCACCTAATAGTTCTTCTATCCTCCAGCATACCCTTCTCGTCGCTTCCAATCATATGGATACATTTCGCAGTACTAACATACTCATCACATAGCCATCCAACCGTCACTTCCACTAATAGGGACAATACCAAACATATAAGTTCAAAAACGCTTACTCACACAATCAGCACCTCGGTGCTCAAGCTATAGGCAAAATCCGGCCTCAAGTCCTCCAGACTGGCCCAACATCAACTCACAGAGATCACATCTCGCCGCTCGATCAGGGAATCACAAGCCATCAATGCACGTCAGATACTGAGCGGCCATGCGCGCATATGGACATGTGTAATGAATTCAAAGAGTTACATATCAAGCTGAATCAAGGACGCACGATAAGAATTCAAGAATGTGAAGTTTTTCCTAAAGGTTCTACAGCTTCTCGAGCATAAATACAAACGTCTCCGTATCGATTCGCATAACTCTACTAAACCTGCTCATGACTCGTAAGACCTATGTAACCTAGGCTCTGATACCAACTTGTCATGACCCTAAACCCAGACTTGGTCATGATGGCGCCTCTCGTGAAGACAAGGCTAGCCAACTAGTCCCAATTCAATTTTTAAAACAGTTAAACATCTATAAATAGTCTAAGGATGGGTAAATAAGCAAAAAACTATGCAAAAGATTTTATAATGTGCGAAATACAGCCCAAACACCGCCCGACATCGGGGTGTCACAAGTCACGAGCATCTACTAAGGTCTAAAATACAACTATGTTCTGAAATAGGCTAAATACAGTCCAAGGACATCAAGAGGGAGAAAAGCAGTGCTGCGAACGCCGGCAGCTACCTTGCTAAACTTCGATGACTCTACCTCCAATCAGCCAATACCTACTACCGGGTTCAGAAATACCTGAATCTACACAAAAGGTGCAGGGAGTAAAGGGAGTACTCTAACTCAGTGAGTAATAATCATAACTAAAGTCTAAATGGTAAGAAATCATGAAAATTGCATCAACATGTTGTATAGAAGTAGTACAAGAATCAGTAAGAAAGCAATGAAGCTGAAAAATCTCTTAAAATATCTTAACTCAGTTTAAACTTCTTTGAAAATGATTTTTCAACAGTTACACAAATGAATGCCAAACAATTAGTGCAGATCAGCACAGAAAAATCTGCCCCACGGGCACAAATACACAATTAAACAGGTAATGACAGGCAAATAAGAAAGATAAGCACATAATGTTTGCCCCTCGGGCACAGTGTCAACAATCCGCCCCTCGGGCAATATCTTAGAACAGTACCAGCTCCTCCGGCACAATCATATGGAACAATAGCAGCCCCTCGGGCTATCACATAGAACAATATCAGCCCCTCGGGCTATATCTCACATCATCATGGGTACCCGCGCTCACTGGGGGTGTGTAGACTCCTGGAGGGTCCCCTTACAACCCAAGCGCAATAACAAGCCATCTCTTGGCATCAAACTAGGCCCTCGACCTCATATCAATCAAGCCACCTCGTGGCGTACATATCTCAGGCCCTCAGCCTCATATCAATATCAGTGTTTCCTCACAATGTAGGCCCTCGGCCTTACTCAGTCAAAAATCATCACAAGCCTCTCGGGCAACAGTAAAACAGTGTTTCTCAGCCCAAACATCATTTAAGTATTAAAACTGAGTAAACATGGCTGAGTAGTAAAATAGTATAAAATAACATGACGGAGTTCTAGTATAAAGTCAAAACAATGAGGAAATATTGATAAAAATCCCTAAAGGGTTCAAATAGTTGGCACTAGGCCCAAATATGACATTCAGCCAAAATAATGATGATAGCAAATAGTTCTCAATCAAATACGCAGTAAAATCATCAATCGGGACGGACCAGGTCACAATCCCCAATAGTTCACGACCCCACGCTCGTCATCAAGTGTGTGTCTCACTTCAATATAGCACTACGATGTGCAATCCGGGTCTTCAAACCCTCAGAACATCATTTAAAATTATTACTTACCTCGAACCGGCTAAATCTCTAGCTCGCGATGCCTTTTCCCCTCGAATCGACCTCCACGAGCATTGAATCTATCCAAAATTAGAACGAGAACGTCAAAATATGCTAAGGGAACAAAGCCCAAGCGAAAACAATCAATAAAGGGCACAAATCCCGGAATTAGCGAAACCCGAGCCCCGGGCCGACCTCTCGAAACTCAGAAATTTTTACATCATTAGATTCCTTATTTCCCCATGAGTTCATACATGTCAAAAGTTCTCAAATCCGACCCCAAATTGTCCTCCAAATCCCCAATCAAAAGTCGAATTTCTCAAGCCCTAGTTCTTCAATTTTAGGCTTAGTTTTCATGATTTTCTAGGTACATTTCTTAATAGAATCGAGTATCAAGTCCAAAATTCTTACCTCCAAACGTTTCCCCTTAGGTCCCTCTTTAATCTCCTTCAAAAAGCTCTAAAAACGATCAACTATGGAGGAAAATAGACCCACATTTGCGGACAAGATGACCTTTTAAACATTTTGCCCAGGCCTGGAAATCCTTCTTCGCGAATGCGGTCAAAGCCTCGCGTTTGAGAAGCACCAACTTATTTTGACCAAATTTCCTTCTACGCGATCGCGACCAACCCTCGCGAACGCGATGCTTCACCCAGGCAACCCTTCGCGAACACGCTCCATCTCCCGTGAATGCGAAGATCAACTTGACTTCCGACCCAGCTGACCCAGTTCTTCTACGGGATCGTGAACACCTTCTCGCGAACGCGATGCACAGCCTCACAGCCCTTTGAAAACGCGTCACCTGCCTCGTGAACGTGAAGGCTAAAACTTCACCTCCCTCAGCAGACTCTTCACGAACGCGAGGGTCCTCCCACGAATGTGATGCACAATGAACCCAGCCCTTCTTCAATGTGGAGCCTCCCTCGCGAACGCGAAGGCCAAATGCCTGCAACGCTGAACAACAATTTTCTGCAACTTTGCAAAACATTAAATGGTCCGATTGACCACCCGAAACTCACCCGAGGCCCTCGGAACCTCAACCAAACATGCCAAAATATCTCATAACCTCATTCAAACTTGTTCCAACCTTCGGAACGCTCAAAACAATATCAAAACACCAAATTCGCATCGTATTCAAGCCTAAGAATTCCAAAACCTTCTAAATTGCGCTTTCGATAAAAAACCCAACCAAACCACGTCCGAATGACCTAAAATTTTGCACATACATCCCAAATGACATAGCGTAGCTATTGCAACTTCCAGAATTCCATTCCAACCCCTATATCAAAATGTCGCCTATCAACCGGAAAATGCCAAAATCTCAATTTTGCCAATTCAAGCCTAAACTTTCCACGGACTTCCAAAATGCATTCCGATCACACTCCTAAGTCCCAAATCACCTAACAGAGCTAACCAAATCATAAAAATCCCGATCCGAGATCATATACCAACAAGTAAAATCTTGGTCAAACCTTTCAAATTTTAAGCTTTAAACTGAGAATTGTTCTTCCAAATTCATTCCGATTACCCTGAAAACCAAAAATTTGCATAAGTCATAATCCTTCACACGAGGTAAGTCATGCCCGAGAACTGACGAGCAAGGTGCAAAAGCTCAAAACGACCGGTCGAGTCGTTATACCTCTCCTCCGTAGTGTTAGCATAATTATTTGGTACTTTACATATATTTTGCTTATGTTTCAAAAATCTTTCTTCAACTCTTAAATTTTGTATCCAAATCAATGTTCTCCCATAATTTGCATAATATGGGACATGCCAAATACTTATTACTTATATATGTCCCACTCGGAAATTTTCATATATACTCGATATTGCACAAAAATTTATATTTGGATGTATCTCGTGATTCTTTGAGTGCTCTTGCATATGTTTCCATGCTTGAGGGAGATTTTATTATTGTGGACTATGTTTATTGGTTGTGTTTAGTTGTCGTTGATGGTTATGAGACTAGAGTCGATCTATTGTTACTCAACATGGTAGACATTGATGTGATCTTGGGTATGGACTTCTTGTCTCCCTATCACAATATTCTAGATTGTCACACCAAGACTGTGACACTAACTATGCTAGGTTTGATGCAGTTAGAGTGAGGGGTATATTGGATTATATTCCTAGCAGAGTTATGTCCTTTCTTAAAGCACAACGGATGGTTGAGAAGGGGTAAGAAACTTGTCTAGCCTTTGTAAGGGATGTCAGTGTTGATTCTCCTACTATTGAGTCAGTTCCAATTGTAAGAGATTTCTCAGATGTGTTCTCAGCAGACCTACCAGGCATGCCACCCGATAGGGATATCGATTTTGGAATTGACTTAGTGTTAGGCACTCAGCCCATTTCTATTCCACCATTTGGTATGGCATGTCTATAGGTTGAGAATTGGTCCATAGAACATAGGTTCATTGACGGGTAAGTCTATAGAGTTGGCAAAGATCCTCCAGAAGAGGAGGGTCAATATAGCGTGTGTCCAGGAGACAAGGTGGGTAGGGTCAAGGGTGAAGGACGCAGACGGGTATAAACTTTGGTACTCAGGAGTCCAGAAAGGTATGAATAGAGTGGGTATCTTGGTGGATAGGGAACTTAGAGAGTCTGTAATCAAGGTTACAAGTGATTGATAGATTGATGAATATTAAGTTGGTGGTTGGCGAGTACACCCTAAACGTCCTTAGCGTCTATACGCCACATGCAAGCCTAGATGAGGAGGTTAAACGACGCTTTTGGGAGGGGTTAGATGAGATTGTGTGCCAGGTTCCGCCTACTGAGAAACTATTCATAGGAGGGGATTTCAATGGTCATATTGGGTCGACCGAGGTGGTTATGGCGAGGTGCATTGAGGCTTCGGTTTTGGGGAGAGTAACGGAGGAGGTACCTCACTATTGGACTTCGCTAAGGCTTTTGGGTTAGTGATTGTGAACTCTAGCTTTATGAAGAGGGAGGAGCATTTGGTTACTTTTTAAAATGCGGTGGCGAAGCCTTAGATTGACTATCTCCTCATTAGGAGGTGTAACAGAGGGATATGCAAGGATTGCAAGGTGATTCCGGGTGAGATACTCATGACGCAGCATAGACTCTTGGTGATGGACGTTGGTATTAGGTTAAAGAGGAGGAAAAAGTCTGCTCGACGAAGACCAAAAATCAGGTGGGGAGCCTTAACTAAGGATAAAGCCCAAGAGTTGGAGGGGCGGTTGTTAGCTATGGGATCTTGGAAGAGCAGTGTGGACGCGAGCACTATGTGGTCCACAACTATAGACTGTATAAGGGAGGCTGCGAGAGAAGTGTTATGGGTCTCGATGGGTGTCTCAGGTGGGCACAAAGGAGATTGGTGGTGGAATGAAGTTGTCCAAGGTAAAGTGAAAGCGAAAAGGGCGGCGTACCTGAAGTTAGTGGGGAGCATAGGTGAGGAGGAGATGCGAGCGTGCATGGAGAGGTATAAGGTAGCTAGGAAGGGAGCTAAACTGGCGGTCATGGAGGCTAAGACTGCAGCTTATGGTCGTATGTACGAGAAATTGGGGGAAAATGGCAGGGAGAAAAAGTTATTTTGGCTGGCCAAGTTGTTACGACCCAAGTTTGCCTTCCATGAAATATCGTGATGGCACCTAGTCTCTATGACTAGGTAAGCCTAAAAATTGCGGAAGAAGAAAAAAAATGCGGAAAAACTAATAAAAACTGAAGATAAACAAATATGGAAGCATTTAAGATGCCGCTCGGCATATACTAATACAAGATCTCAAAAACTGAACAACTTCCCAAAACTCGAAATCTCTTGAAATCACAAGTTGTTGAATAACTATAAGTGTCTAACTCCAGAATGTCTAAACAAAAGTAAATACAGAAGGGCTAATACTATAAGAGAGAATGGAAAGGGACTCCTCGGTCTGCGGACGTGGCAGACATACCTCGAAGTCTCTGGAGAATCACCTCGCCTCAAAGGTATTAGGGCTGAGCCGAAGTACCTAGATTTACACATGAAAAACATGAGCATAAAGGGCATAAATACACCACAACAGTACTCAATAATTGCCAAGCCTAATCTCGGTCGAGTAGTGACGAGGAAGGTCAGGGCACTAATGATTATAGCTGAAAAATGAGGTAAAACAGTATAGAATATGACAATATAGTTAAATGCTAACAGTATGAAGTAACACAAGATAATAAGAATAATAACGACGATAACAGAGACAAAATAATCACAGAAGGAATACAGCCCAACACAGAGATTAACAACCAGGGATCTCTTGGTATCCCGAGAATCTCTTAGTACCCTCAATATATGTGTTGGGGATCTCTTGGGATCCCGAAGATCTTTTAGTATCCTCAATATATGTGCTGAGAATCTCTCGGTATCCCAAGGATCTCTTAGTATCCTCAATATATGTGCTGGGGATCTCTCGGTATCCCGAGGATCTCTTAGTATCCTCAATATATGTGCTGTGGATCTTTCGGTATCCCACACTACAGTCCAAATAAACATATGTGCAAGGGATCTCCCGGAATACAAATCCGTAGTCCCAAAGTAAACAAACAAGGGGATCTCCCGAGATACCGTCCCGTAGTCACAAAGTAAACAGAAAGCAGCAACATGAAGAATACTCAATTCAATTCAATTTCATACCAAGGTAAAACAGGTATTTCTAACCTAGCATGCTGCACATAATCCAAATAAGGCAGTTTGAGCAAGTAAGGCAATTAAGTCAATTAGACATGCTTCCCTAAACTAACAGCGGTCTTAAATTGCAAGTAGTATAAACAGAAAAGGAAACACAATTATAGTTACTTAATGAAAATAAGATTTTAAATAATTAGCACAAGTACGCACTCACCACCTCACGTACAAGGCTTTTCAAATATCAACAATACCAAATCCTAAGGGGAGTTCCCCCCACAAGGTTAGGCAAGCCACTTACCTCGAACCGACTCACAAATAAACTCGAAACCACGCTCTTGCCACGAGTACTCAACTCTAAATGACCCAAATCTATTCAAATCAATTGCATAATATAAATATAACTTCAAGTAACTGATTCCACTAATTAATTCCAAGCGAATACGTGAAATTAGGAAAAATGACCAAAACGCCCCCGAGCCCATATTCCGGAATCGGGTAAAATTTACAAATTCAGAATCCTCATACTCTCACGAGTTCATTTATAACAAAATTATTCCAATCCGACATTAAAACCCCAAAATTAGGCCTAAGAAATTTTCTCAACTTTTCCTCAATTTTCATCCCAAATCCGAAATTAAACGACAAAACTAAGTTTAGATTATAGGAATACAACTAGAAAGGGATTAGGAATTGTTACCCAATGAAATCCTCTTCAAAATCCTCCCAAAATCACCCTTACCCGAGCTCCAAATCGATTTTTTAACTTTTGATTTCAAACCCTCGAAATATCTTATTTCTGCCCAGCAAATCTGCTTCTGTGGCCATTGGACCACACTTACGGTCCCGCTTCTAGAACAAAAGTCGCATCTACAACAATCCATTAAACGACAATTTCCGCACTAGCGATCCCCTGTGCGCAGATGCGGTACCACTTATGTGGTGCCTTGGACGCATCTGCAGCCAATCCTAAAAGGCCTCACACCGCACCTGCAGTCCTCCAAGCGCATCTGCAGTGCCGCACCTGCGATCACATTCATGCAGGTGCAGTTCTGACAGGTTAAGCCAAACTCCAAATTTTTCTAAGTCCAATTCAACTTCCGTTAAGCACCCGAAACTCACCCGAGGCCCCCAGGACCTCAACCAAACATCCCAACCAATCTTGAAACTTCATACGAACTTATTCCAAAACGCAAATCACATCAAACAACGCTTAAACCACAATTCACTCTCCAATCCAAGCCTAAAGATTTCCAAAACTTCCAATTTCCACTTTTGATCAAAAAACCTATCAAAACTCGTCTGAATGACCTAAAATTTTGCACACATGTCACATTCAACATTACGAAACTACTCCAACTTTCGGAATTCCATTATGACCCCGATATCAAAATCTCACTATCTAACCGGAAACTTCAAAAATTCAACTTTCGGCATTTCAAGCTTAATAAGCTACGGAGCTCCAAAACGCAATCCGAACACATCCCTAAGCCTGAAATCACCCAGCGAAGCTAACGGAACCAGCGGAATTCCATTTCGAGGCTGTCCTCATACTGTTCCGACTACAGTCCAAATTCTAAAACTTAAACTCTCATTTAGGGAGTAAGTGTCCCAAAACTCTCCAAACTCCAAATAAACCTTCCCGGCAACTCACAATAGCAGAAACAAACACGTGGAATGCATATAACAAGGGACCGGGGCATAAATTCTTAAAACGACTGGCCGGGTCATTACATCTTCCTACATTTAAACATTCGTTCGTCCTCGAACGAGCAAAGAGACATACTTGAAGTAGTGAAAAGATGAGGGTAATGGCTGTGCATATCCTGCTCGGTCTCCCAGGTCACCTCCTCGATCGGCTGACCCCGCCACTAAACCTTCACTGATGCAATGTTCTTTGACCTCAGCTTCCGAACATGTCTGTCCAATATTGCCACCAGCTCCTCAACTTAAGATAGATCCTTGTCCAATTGGACTGAACTAAAATCCAACACGTGCTGCGAATCACCGTGATACTTCCGGAGCATTGAAACATGAAATACCGGATGAACTCCTACCAAGCTGGGAGGTAGGGCAAGCTCATAAGCAACCTCCCCAACACACCGCAATATCTCAAAAGGACCAATAAACCTCGAACTCAACTTCCATTTCTTCCCAAATCTCATAACGCCCTTCATAGGCGACACTTGAAGCAGAACCCGCTCTCCAACCATATAGGAAACATCACGAACCTTCCGGTCTGCATAACTCTTCTGCCTGGACTGGGCTGTACGGAGTCTATCCTAAATCACCTTAACCTTCTCCAAAGCATCCTGAACCAAGTCTGTGCTTAATAATCTAGCCTCACTTAGCTCAAACCAACCCACCGGGTATCTACACTGCCTACCATATAAAGCCTCGTACGGTGCCATCTGAATGCTGGACTAAAAGCTGTTGTTGTAGGCGAACTCTGCTAATGGAAAGAACTGATCCCAAGACCCTCCAAACTCAATCACACATGCATGTAGCATATCCTCAAGAATCTGAATAGTGCGCTTGAACTGTCCGTCCGTTTGAGGGTGAAATGTTGTACTTAACTCCACTCGAGTACCCAACTCATGTTGTACGGCCCTTCAGAACCGTGATGTGAACTGAGTACCTCTATCTGAAATGATGAAAACTGGAATACCATGCAGACGAACAATCTCCCGAATATAAATCTCTGCCAACCGCTCCAAAGAATAGGTAGTACACACAGGAATGAAGTTCGCGAACTTGGTCAGCCGATCCACAATCATCCAAATGACATCGAACTTCCTCAAAGTCTGTGGGAGTTTAACTATGAAGTCCATGGTGATCCTCTCCTACTTCCACTTCGGAATCTCTATTTACTGAAGCAACCCACCAGGTCTCTGGTGCTCATACTTCACCTATTGACAATTGAGGCATCGAGCTACAAACCCAACTATATCTTTCTTCATCCGCCTCGACCAATAGTGCTGCCTCAAATCTTGGTACATCTTTGCGGCACCCGGATGGAATACCGCGAACTATAGGCCTCCTCTAAAATCAACTCTCGAAGCCCATCAACATTGGGTATATGTACCCGACCTTGCATCCTTAATACTCCGTCATCACCAATAGTCACATCTCTGGCATCGCCATGCAGAATGTTGTCCTTGAGGACAAGCAAATGAGGGTCATCAAACTGACGCTCCCGGATACGATCAAATAAGGAAGACTGAGAAACCACGCAAGCTAGAACTCGACTAGGCTCCAAAAGATCCAATCTTACAAACTAGCCAGCTAAGGCCTGAACATCCATCACCATGGGCCTCTCGGCTGCTGGTAAATAAGCCAAATTCCCCAAACTCTCTACCCGGCGACTCAAAGCATCGGCCACCACATTGTCCTTGCCCGGGTGATACAAGATAGTGATATCATAGTCCTTCAAGAACTCTAACCATCTCCTTTGCGCAAATTAAGGTCCTTTTTCTTGAACAGATGCTGCAAACTCCGGTGATTAGTATAAATCTCACAAGGCACACCATACAAATAATAACGCCAGGTCTTCAAGGTGTGAACAATAGCATCTAACTCGAGATCATGGATATGATAATTGTTCTCATGTACCTTCAATTGTCTAGATGCGTAGGTAATCACCCGATCATCCTGCATCAATACCGCTCCAAGGCCAATCCTCGAGGCATCACAATAGATAGTATAAGTCCCCGAACCTGTAGGCAATATCAAAACTGGGGCTGTAGTTAAAGCTGTCTTGAGCTTTTGAAAGCTTACCTCACACTCTTCCGTCCACTAGAATGGAGCACCCTTCTGGGTCAGCCTAGTCATAGGGGCTGTAATAGATGAAAACCCCTCAACAAATCGACAGTAATAACCCGCCAGGCCAAGAAAACTGCGGATCTCTGTAGTTGAGGACGGTCTAGGACAACTCTGCACTGCTTTCACTTTCTTCGGATCCACCTAAATACCCTCACTCGATACCACGTGGCCTACGAATGCCACGAAATCCAACCAAAACTCACATTTCGAGAACTTTGCATATAACTTCTTTTCCCTTAAGGTCTGAAGCATTGTCCTCAGGTACTGCTTATGATCTTCCCGACTCCGGGAGTATACTAGAATATCATTAATAAAGACAATGACATACAAGTCAAGATATGACCGGGACACACTGTGCATCAAATGCATAAAGGCTGTTGGGGTATTGGTCAGACCAAATGACATAACAAAGAACTCGTAATATCCATACCGAGTCCTGAAAGCAGTCTTCGGGATATGTGGCTCTCGAATCTTCAACTAATGGTAACCTGAACGCAAGTCAATCTTAGAAAACGCTCGTGCTCTTTGTAGCTGGTCAAATAAATCATCAATATAGGGCAAAGGATAATGGTTCTTCACTGTAATTTTGTTCAACTGGCGATAATCAATGCACATACGCATAGAACCAACCTTTTTCTTCACAAACAAGATAAGAGCACCCCAAGTTGATACACTGGGCCGAATAAAACCCTTATCAAGAAATTCCTGTAACTGATCCTTCAACTCATGAGGGGCCATACGATACGGAGAAATAGAAATGGACTGAGTGCCCGACAACAGATCAATGCCAAAATCAATATCTCTATTGGGCGGCATGCCCGGAAGATTAGCTGGAAACACATCAGAAAAATCCCGTACTACTGAGACTGAATCAACTGTAGGGGTATCAATGCTGGCATCTCTCACATAAGTTAGATACGCGTCACACCTCTTCTCAACCATATGCTGATCCTTAAGGAATGAAATAACTCTACTAGAAGTATGATCTAAGGTACCCCTCCACTCTATTCGCGGTACACCTGGCATAACTAGTGTCTCGGTTTTGGTGTGACAATCAAGAATAGCATAATGGAGTGATAACCAGTCTATGTCCAAGATAACATCAAAATCTACCATGCTGAGCAATAATAAATCGGCTCTGGTCTCAAAACCACTAAGAGCAACCACACACGACCGATAAACGCGGTCCACAACAAGAGAATCTCCCACAGGAGTAGAAACAAAAACAGGAGAACTCAAAGAATCTCAAGATACACCCAAATGCGGGGCAAAATAAGAAGACACATAATAATAGGTGGAGCCTGTCGACGCCCCCTTTTTCTCTAACCGCGGGGTCAGAAATAGGCTCAAAAGACCAAGAGCCACCGGAGAAAAGTCGGAGATGGCCAGAATCTTCGAATCGGTGAAGGTCTGAGTGAAGACCTTTGAGGTCTGGCCTCGAACCTTCGAGCATCAGGCATGCAAGAGCCAGAGGAGGTGAATATAGGCTGTCCATGGCTTGAGAAGCCATGGATTCCGGTGAAAACACGGTGGAACAAGGCAGGATGAAGCTAGGGTTTGAGAACTCTCGAGAGAGTTTGAGATAGTAGAGGGTTGCAGAGGCGGAGGTTGGTGAGAATGAGGTAGGGTAAATGGGTCGTTTGAATTAAAAAAGGAAGGGGATGAGGGGCGACGTTGATCTAAAAGATCAACGGCTGGGATTAAAAGAAAACCGAGTGGGTCGGATAAATGGGTAAAGGGGGTTGGGTTAAATCGGAATTGGGCCGGTTCAATTGGGTCAATTAGGGGGATCAATTTGGCTATGATTGAAATAAAAATGGGCCAGATTTTAAATAGCCAGTTTTCCCCTTTTTTTATTTTTATAAAAATGGTAAAATGATCTTGAAAGCAAATTAAAAGTACTGAGCCAACGAACAATATATAAATATTAATTTAAAAATATTGGAACCAATTTCACAATTATAAAATGCTATTAATCTTAAAGTAGGCTACAATCGCAATTATATGCGATTTAGCTTTTAACATACCAAATAAATTTGTAAAAATATGCAAAAATTATCTTAACTATATTTTGGTATAAATATGGGAATGAAATAAATTATTCACCAAAATTGATGATTTTGGGAATAATTATGGGTTTTGCACTGCTAAAATAGACAATAAATTGATTTTAAAAATCTTTAAAAATTAGGGAAAAATACCAAAACTCTTGGGCATGCTTATATATGCATACACATGCTATTTTGAAAGTGTTTTGCGTATAAAAAATACATAGGAAAAAATTGGGTACCAACAGCTGCCCCTTTTTACCCGAGGAGGATGAAAGAGTTGTCGGGTAAAGATAAGATGGCCAATTTTGACCGAAAGAAATGATTTGCAAAGAATTCTGACCGAGCTCAGGCTCTTGAGCTGCCTATATATCCCTGGTCTTATAGAAATCAGGCCATATGTAGTTCAGGATCCATCAGCGGAATATGCCGATGGAGATTTGAAACGGACGGACGTGATGTTTTAGATTGAGAGAGGTTTTCTGAAAAACCGATAGACTGTGGGAACCGGAGCGGGATCGCTCCTACTGAGACGGCCGTTGCCAGCCGGTGCACCTGCAAGTAAGCAATACGAGCGCATATTGTGCGTAAATTTAAACGTGATGTAAATTCCTATTGGACCGTGAATGCTGTCCTCGAACGGTTAGGATGACGTCCTCGAACCATGACGTCCTGGGCCATGAGGCATATGGTAAAGGATTCGCAGGCTATGAAATGATGTTCTCGGGCTATGAGAATGGTTCTTCTGAACCATGATGCCTTTGAATAATGATGTGCAAAAGATAAAATGGGGTCCTCAGGCCATGGCATGGCGTTCTCGGGCTATGAAAATGGTGCCTCCGAACAATGAAGCCCTTGGACAATTTGGCGATCTTTTAGCCCATGAAATGCAGTAGGTGGCGATCTTTCAGCCGATGCAAGACGTAAATAAAAGGTGGCGATATTTTAGCCTTGCAAGAAAATAAAGTGGCGACATTTCAGCCATGCAAGAAAATAAAGTGGCGATATTTCAGCCATGCAAGAAAATAAAGTGGCAATATTTCAGCCATGCAGGATGGAGACAGAGCTTAGTCTTGGAAAGTAGGAAGGCAGCCTTATACAGATGATGATGGAGGTAGAGCTTAACCTCAAAAGGCAGAAAAGTAGCCTTATGCAATGCAAAAATAATGCAGATGGAGACAATGCTTAGTCTCGGAAGCGAGAAAGATAACCTTATGCAGAATGCAGATAGAGATAGAGCTTAGTCTCGAAAGGCAGAAAGGTGGCCTTATGCAATGCAGGAAATGCAGATGGAGGTAGAGCTTAACCTCGGAAGGCAAAAAGGTAGCCTTATGCAAAATGCAGATGGAGACAGAGCTTAGTCTCAAAAGGCAGAAAGGTAACCTTATGCAGAATACAGATGGAGACAGAGCTTAGTCTCAAAAGGCAGAAAGGTAGCCTTGTGCAATGCAGGAAATGCAGATGGAGGTAGAGCTTAACCTCGGAAGGCAGAAAGGTAGCCTTATGCAAAATACAGATGGAGATAGAGCTTAGTCTCGAAGGCAGAAAGGTAGCCTTATGCAGAATGCAGATGGAGACAAAGCTTAGTCTCGAAAGGAAGAAAGGTAGCCTTGTGCAATGCAGGAAATGCAGATGGAGGTAGAGCTTAACCTCGGAAGGTAGAAAGGTAGCCTTATGCAATGCAGAGAAATGCAGATGGAGGTAGAGCTTAACCTCGGAAGGCAGAAAGGTAGCCTTATGCAATGTAGAGAAATGCAGATGGAGGTAGAGCTTAACCTCGGAAGGCAGAAAAGTAGCCTTATGCAGTGCAAGAATGTAAAAGGATGATTAGTAGTAAGATGTCTTAGCTGATAGCAGATTATGACAATATGACTGTTGGGGAGATTGTGTACGGATAACAATTGCGGGAAGTGATGATTCTGAGAAGTTGCATTCTTGGGAAGGTATGCGTGCATAAATATACCTGACGATATTGCAAGTCGAGTGCCTGCATCCAAAGAAAATCGTGAGTTCTGTGAGGGGAAAGGTTAGTTCGTCTTCCCCGGGCTCTTGGCGTTGTGTGTCATTGGGGTAGCGTCTCTAAACAACAGCAATTCGGATAATAGTTATGCATGATTTAGTAAATATAGCGTAAGTATATGATTGAAAATAGCTTTCTTTAGATGAACCAACGACTGCGACGTGGTTCAAGACATTGCAACCTCTTTTACTCCTGAATTTTGAGGATCCTCCTCAAAATTCTGCCCCAGTTTGCTGAGCGGACATCTCTGACGGCTGTGCTGACTGACTAAAAAAAATCATCTTCAGAATTTTGAGGGTCCTTCTCAAAATTCTACCCCAGTTTACCAGGCTGGCGCTTCTAGCGATGCATGGACTGAAATTAACTTCGAAATTTTGAGGGTCTTCCTCAAAATTCTTCCCCAGTTCCAATAGCAGGGAAAAATGGAATTTTTATTAAATTATGACCGAACCCATAGGGCTGCCTACGTATCCCCTCTTAAACGGGAATCAGTTCAGGCATAGTTCAAATTTGAGTAGCGTTGGCAAGTACTGGATATTCCCCTGTTGTCAAGTACTCCTTGATGTCGTGGAACCATGGTTTTCCATCCGCTTCTTCATCAACGTGGGCACAATAAGCTGGCTAATCATGAATCTTTATGGGATGGGATCAATGAAATTTGTATCTGGATGTTGGATCATGGACGATAAAGTAGCTAATGCATCAGTAAACTCGTTCCGGACTCTGGGGACGTGCTGAAATCTGTCTTTGTAAACCTTTTCCTCAACTCCTGTATATGATGAAAGTAGGGGAGTATCTTAGAGTTCTTGGTTGCCCACTCTTCTCGAACCTGATGTATGAGCAAGTTCGAATCCCCGATTACTAGCAACTCCTGAACGTTCATGTCAATGGCCATTTTGAGCCCTAAGATGCAGGCTTCACATTCGGCCATATTATTGGTGCAAGGGAAACTGAGCTTGGCAGATACTGGGTAGTGCTGGCCGGTTTCTGATACTAGGACTGCTCCTATGCCAATTCCTTTGAAATTTGCAGGTCCGTCAAAAAACAACCTCCAACCATCACAGGATTCTGCAATATCTTCTCATATGAAAGATACCTCTTTATTGGGAAAATACATTTTTAGGGGCCCGTATTCTCCGTCCACAGGATTCTCGGCGAGATGGTCTGCCAAGGCTTGCACTTTTATTGCTTTATGGGTCACGTAAACAATGTCAAACTCACTTAGCAGGATCTGCCACTTGGTGAGCTTGCCAGTGGGCATGGGCTTCAGGACATTCTGTTCTGATACAACTGACCGTGGCAAACCGCATTCATCCTTTTCCCATCTATAAGGGCTAACTACTCGTAGCGACCTTTTACCCATTCTGCATCGTCCAACTCTACTTCTTGTATGATCCTTAAGGAGGGAATTTCTACCTCGGCGGGGATGACCGCCTCTGTACCATAAACCAGCATGTAGGAAGTTGCTCCGGTCGATGTGCGGACTGTAGTGCGGTATCCCAATAAGGCGAATGATAACTTTTCATGCCATTATTTGTGCCTTTCGACCATCTTCCTTAGTATCTTCTTAATATTCTTGTTGGCTACTTCCACAACTCCATTCATCTGAGGCCTGTAGGCTATAGAGTTCTTGTGTTTGATCTTGAAAGTTTCACACATTGCTTTCATCAAGTCGCTGTTGCGATTGGAACCATTATCGGTGATAATTGATTCCGGAACTCCGAACCGACAAACAATGCGGTCGCGGACGAAACCCGCCACAACCTTCTTAGTAACCGCCTTGTATGATGCTGCTTCGACCCATTTGGTAAAATAATCGATTGGCACTAAGATGAACCTGTGCCCATTTGATGCGGCAGGCTCGATAGGTCCGATAACATCCATTCCCCAAGTGGCGAATGGCCACAGTGAGCTTGTTGCAGTAAGCTCGCTTGGAGGCGGCGGCTTCTTTCTGAGATAGTAGATGGCTTGCTCCTTTCTCCCTGTTTCATCATGTTGTCTCAGAAGACAACCGAATGATCCATCCAATACCACAAGGTAAAGCAATAGGGGCCTTCCTGGCTCGGGCGGAACCAAGACCGGCGGCGTTGACAGGTGTTCCTTAATTCTGTCAAAAGCTTTCTGACAATCATCAGTCCATTTGGCGGCGGCGTCCTTCTTCAACATTTTGAAGATAGGTTCACAAATGACCATGGATTGAGCTATGAACCGGCTGATATAGTTGAGTCTTTCCAGTAAACTCATCACGTCCTTCTTGTTCTTTAGCAGCGGCAATTCTTGGATAGCTTTGACCTTTGATGGATCCAATTCTATTCCTCGACGACTCACGATAAAGCCCAATAATTTTCCAGCAGGAACCCCGAATGCACACTTGGCGGGATTCAGTTTCAGATTGTACCTCCTCAGTCTGTTGAAGAACTTTCTTAGATCTTCCATGTGATCCCTGGATTTCTTGGATTTGATGATGACGTCATCTACATATACCTTGATCTCCTTGTGTATCATGTCATGAAAGATGGTAGTCATGGCTCTCATGTAGGTGGCACCAGTGTTCTTCAAACCGAACGACATCATTTTGTAACAGTACATTCCCTACGGCGTGATGAAAGCCGTTTTCTCTGCATCTTCCTCATCCATTCGTAGCTGATGATACCTAGCGAAATAATCAACAAAAGACTGCAACTCATGCTTGGCGCAGTTGTCGATAAGAATGTGTATGTTAGACAAGGGGAAGTCGTCTTTGGGACTGGCCCGATTAAGATCCCGGTAGTCAATGCAAATTCTAACTTTCCCATCCTTTTTTGGTACTGGCACGATGTTGGCTAACCTTGTCGAATACTCTACTACCCTGAGAACATTGGCTTTGACTTGCTTGGTAACCTCTTCTTTGATTTTCAAACTCATGTCGGGTTTGAATTTCATGAGCTTCTGCTTTACCGGCGGGCATGTTGGATCTGTTGGTAGTTTGTGAGCTACAATGGATGTGTTGAGACCAGTCATATCATCATATGACCAGGCGAATATGTCTTCATATTCCTTTAGGAACTCCGTGTACTCTTTCTTTTCTGATGGTGACAGGTGAATACTGATGCGTGTTTCTTTGGCATTCCTTGTATCTCCCAGATTAACGACCTCAGTTCCGTCCAAGTTAGACTTAGGCTTATTTTCAAAATTCTCAACTCCTCTGACGACCTCTTCTGGTATATCATCCTCTTCTGAGTTCGTATCCGTTTGTTGCGTTGTCTCGTTGCAAGTCACAATCGTTGGTTCATCATCAAGGCAAGTAATAGTAATGCTGTGTAAAATAAAGTGAATGATAGAAAAATAATAAGAGCGAGATATATAATAAACTAAAATGCTTCGATTTAATTCGTAATTGTTTTGAATATCAGAGCTCTTTTTAGAATTAAAGACAATGCGGAAATAAAATCAGATAGTAAAAAGTAAAATGTGATGCATGGTTCTTTTGTTTAGCCTTGCTACCCCAAGCTTTCTGGGCCCCGGTGGTTCTGATTGACCAATTGCTGAGGCTGCCAGAATGCACGAACTAACCTTTGGGGAAGGGAATAACAATAAAAGAAAAAACAAAATAGGTAACAAGTTAGCGCGAATTATGAGGAAAAATGTTGCAGTATTTAAACATATTGTGCAAGAATATAAATCGTGTCCTAATTTGGGTGCCTCATTGTGCCCGAGGTAGGCCTAGCGACAAGTTAATTTGGAGAACTTATAATGCTAAATGCCTCATTTTATTGACAAAAAATAAGACGAATCCAAAAACGACACTAAAATAGCGGAAAGCAAAAATGTCACTAATGGTCGTCGACCTTATTACATCATTAAAGCAAAATGAAAGACTCCTAACTACTTGGTCCCAGAAGGACCTTCCCCAGATTTGGTATCTTTATCCCCCTCGAACAGCTTCACCAGCTCGCACAGTCCTAGCAGCAGATAAGCTTGGGCCAAATGTCCGCCTGCATTCCCTTCAACATTTCGACAATCTTCAATCCTCTTGAGGAACTTTCCCTCTAGCTCCACTAGACCCCGCTCCAAATACCCTAGTCGCTTGTTGGAGCTGACAGCCATATCCTTCCATTCCTCGATCAACTTCTGATAGGCTTCTTGTATTTCCCGATGCTCACTTTCACACTCTCGAATCCTCTTGCGCAGTTGATTGTACTTAACCCGTGCTTCAGCTTTCTCGTCGATGATTCTGTGTCCGTGAATGAACCCGGACTGACCCATACCATTGTGATTATATTCCAACCAACCCGAATATTGCGGCACGCAACCAGCGTGATACCTGCCTGGCTCAATAGATTCTTTCCCCAAAATGAGCTTGCAATGCCACATGTGTTGAGCTTGGCATTTGTGAGGGCTATCATCGTCCTGGAAATTATCCCTAAAGTGACTCATTTTGTCGACCCTTGGTATGATTTGCTTTCTTCCCACCTGACTCATGGATCGGAGGGGAACGTAGGGATAAGTTCCTCTTAGACCAATGAGTATGAGAAATGGTGCGTCTCGGGATCGAACAATGAATTCTTCCGTAGGGAACCATTCGACCATCCACTATACCTGGTCTTCTTTTAGATTCTCGAATAGCTCCACCCATCTTCCAGCGTCCTCTGGCTGAGCGAACATGTTAGGCATATAATTCATACGCCTTGGCTGGTGGAAGGCAATGTGATCATCCCAGTCTCTGCGTAAGATCTCCTGTCGGTATTCTCCTTTCTGGAGGTGCTCCATGAGCCAGAGCTGAAGTAATAAATTGCATCCCTCAAAATGACTGTCCTTTCGCTGATAGTTGTCTAGAGCCCGGTATATCTCAGCAACAATCATGGGCACTATACTGAAAGGCTGTCCGCCAATTCCTTCCATCAGAGTCTTGGTTACCATGGCCAGTCTGATGTGGATCCTAGCCTTCTTCATAGGGAACACTATCATCTCCAGGAAACAAAACATGAATACGAAGACCCTTATGTGAATATGCCCCAGTGAGGTGAGGGCAAACTCATCTGAGTAGGTGCGGTATGACTTGCTATGGCTGTACCTCTCGTACAGATAGTCGAATGGGATGTAGGAGTCTTTCAAACAGGTCAAGTCTGGGTTCTTCTTCTGTCCCATCATCTTAAGGAAACCCCTACCCTTGCGATTCTTTAGCATAAGCAAACCCTAAGTCTCCCAAGAAATACCAGCTAAGCCTCCTATTTCTTCGAGCAAATGAGTCATTTCAAGGTCCTCGAAGCGGAACAGGGACCTGTCACTATCCCAGAACAGAGTTGCAACCTCTATGATTTTGTTATTAGGCTGAATTTCTAGAAGAGAAGGTAGATTCCCTAAGTATTTGCGGATGAGTGTCTGATCACTGGAGTGGAGATCTTCCCACCAAGGTAGCAGCCTTGGATGAATGTTGGTTACCATGCCAAATCTGGGGACTTCGTGCCTCATTTTCTGCAAAACAGAGTGTTAGACCCTTACCCCGCCAGACTCGACTATTTAAACCAATAATTAGTATAAAAGCATTTAGTTCTCCAAATAAGTGCACAGAACATGTAGGTGTCCGTTTGGGTTTCAGGGAAACCTGATGGACTTTGGACAAGGCTATCTTAATGAGTCATTATGTGGACAACATAACTGACTCGGCTAGGTTTGACCATGATGCATGCACGGTTAGACAGAGTAAGGTTTATATTGGGGTATTAGACAGGTACCCTTTAGTGTACAACTCAAAAGGGAAAGGCACGGAACCGTCGATTGCACCGCTGATCGACTGGTTTTACCGCAAATACGCCTTTGCCGAATTTAAAGGGTGATAATATTGGAAGAGCACAACCACTCATTATAAGCGTCGCTATGGTATTTGTTTGGCACGAGTGGAATATGATGTTGAAGATGCAGTTTACAAGAATGAAACAAATTGACATATATTTTCACGTTCATAAGATAAATGATTACAATAATTGCAGTAATTACAACAGTATTGAAATAAAGTAGTAAAGGAAAGCAGCTAAAGGAAGGAAAAAACATGAAGAGCCAAGTTAGTTTTGTAGTGAAAGAATTAAAGACAGTAAATAAAGAAATTAATGAGATAGTAAAGTCACAAGCTACATGCAATGGAAAAGCCTAAAGAAGATCCCCAGCAGAGTCGCCATGCTGTCGACGCCCCCTTTTTCTCTAACTGTGGGGTCAGAAACAGGCTCAGAAGACTAAGAGCCACTGGAGCAAAGTCGGAGATGGACGGAATCTCCGAATCGGTGAAGGTCTGAGTGAAGACCTTTGAGGTCTGGCCTCGAACCTTCGAGCATCAGGCATGCAAGAGCCAGAGGAGGTGAATATAGGCTGTCCATGGCCTGAGAAGCCATGGATTCCGGTGAAAACACGGTGGAACAAGGCAGAATGAGGCTAGGGTTTGAGAACCCTCGAGAGAGTTTGAGATAGTAGAGGGTTGCAGAGGCGGCGGTTGGTGAGAATGAGGTAGGGTAAAGGGGTCGTTTGAATTAAAAAAGGAAGGGGATGAGGGGAGCCGTTGATCTAAAAGATCAATGGCTGAGATTAAAAGAAAACCGGGTGGGTCGGATAAATGGGTAAAGGGGGTTGGGTTAAATCGGAATTGGGCCAGTCCAATTGGGTTTTAGAATTGGGTCAATTAGGGGGATCAATTTGGCTATGATTGAAATAAAAATGGGCCAAATTTTAAATAGCCAGTTTTTCCCTTTTTTATTTTTATAAAAATGGTAAAATGATCTTGAAAGCAAATTAAAAGTACTGAGCCAACGAACAATATATAAATATTAATTTAAAAATATTGGAACCAATTTCACAATTATAAAATGCTATTAATCTTAAAGTAGGCTACAATCGCAATTATATGCGATTTAGCTTTTAACATACCAAATAAATTTGTAAAAATATGAAAAAATTATCTTAACTATATTTTGGTATAAATATGAGAATGAAATAAATTATTCACCAAAATTGATGATTTTGGGAATAATTATGGATTTTGCACTGCTAAAATAAACAATAAATTGATTTTAAAAATCTTTAAAAATTAGGAAAAAATACCAAAACTCTTGGGCATGCTTATATATGCATACACATGCTTTTTTGAAAGTGTTTTGAGTATAAAAAATACATAGGGAAAAATTGGGTATCAACAGAGCCTGGATCGAATAAAACCGATGCATCTCAATGACAAACCAGGACAATACATGTGATGACAGAATCAGAGGCAACAACCTCGGTATGGGCAGGAAGGGCATAAAATCTGGCCTGGCCTCCCCCTCTAGGATGACCTCTACCTCCCCGGCCTCCGCCTCTAGCTGGCTGAGCTAGTGGGGTAGCAACTGGAGTTGTAACCATAGCCTGAGAACTCTGAAGGGCACGCTGTGGCTGAGAAGTTTGTGGAGGTGTACTCCTCCCAAGTCTAGGGCAATACCTCACATGGCGTATGTCACCACACTCAAAATAACCTCGGGGCTGACATGGCAGTGGGAACTGTGCGGCATAGGTACTCTAAGACCCCTGAACACCTGAAACATTGTGTGAAGCCTGAGACACAAACTGATCTAGCTAACCCACAAAACCTCTACCGTGCTGTACGTTTCCTCCAAAATAAGGACCAGTGTGTCTCTCTGGTCTACGAGGTCTCCTCACTTCCCTATACTCTCTCTCCTGACCTCGTCTGTTCTCTCAATCCTGGACCCACCTATCCTCTACTCGGTGAGAAATCCTCACCACCCGCTGAACTAGGACAACATGCTATGTCGCCATGACACCTGGAACCTGACCAATGTAAACTCGCTGCTCTGGTGTGGGGGCAGCGGAAGTCTGGGTCCCTTCCCCGATATGTGAAGTAGTTAGTACAATCTAAATCAATCCCGCCTGAACCAATGTACCAAACATGCTCAACAACATTGTTAAAGTCTCCTGAAGTGCTGTAGTAATAGTAGAAGTAGGCGTATCAGGCGCCTAGGCTCCAGCTGGAATTGTTGGTGGGTCCTCTATAGCACCTCGCATGGGTGCTCTGGCTGCACCGCGTGCGCGTCCTCAGCCGCTACCCCAGCCCCGACATCTAACGGCTCTCGCAGGGGGGGGGGTGTTTGGTCACCTCTGGTAGCACGTGTCCTCACCATCTGTGAGAGAATGGAAGATAGAGGTTTAGGATTGTGATATCAAAAAATTTGCACGATAGGGAAATCAAATGAAGTGAAATTTTCCTAATGGTTACATAGCCTCTTATAGATAAGTACAGATGTCTCCGTACCGATCAGCGAGACTCTAATAAATTGGCTTGTGATTCATGACTCTTATGAACCTATAACTCTAATACCAACTTGTCACGACCCAACTTCGCCCTCCGTGAACTGTCGTGACGGCACCTAGTCTCTACGACTAGGTAAGCCTAACAATTGTGGAAGAAGAAATAAAATGCGAAAAAACTAATAAAAACTGAAGATAAACAAATATGGAAGTGTTTAAGATGCCACTTAGCATATACTGATACAAGATCTCAAAAACTGAACAATTTCCCAAAACTCGGAATCTCATAAAATCACAAGCTATTGAATAACTACAAGTGTCTAACTCTAGAATGTCTAAGCAAAAGTAAATACAGAAGGGCTAATACTATAAAATAGAATGGAAAGGGACTCCTCGGCATGCAAACGCGGTAAATATACCTCGAAGTCTTTGGAGAATCGCCTCGCCTCAAGGGTAGTAGGGCTGAGTTGAAGTACCTATATCTACACATGAAAAATATGTGGAGAAAGGGCATGAGTACACCACAACGGTACTCTATAAGTGCTAAACCTAACCTCGGTCGAGTAGTGACGAAGAAGATCAGGGCCCTACTAATTATAGCTGAAAAACAAGGTAAAACAGTAGAGAATACGACAATATGATTAAATGCTAACAGTATGAAATAAAACAAGATAATAAGAATAACAACAACGATAACAGAGACAAAATAATCATAGAAGAAATACATCTCAACACAGAGTTAACAACCCGGGATCTCTCAATATCTCGAGGATCTCTTAGTACCCTCAATATATGTGCTGGGGATCTATCAGTATCCCGAGGATCTCTTAGTATCCTCAATATATGTGCTGGGGATCTTTCGGTATCCCGAGGATCTCTTAGTATCCTCAATATACGTGTTGGGGATCTCTTGGTATCCCGAAGATCTCCTAGTATCCTCAATATATGTGTTGAGGATCTCTCGGTATCCCGCACTATAGTACAAATCAATATATGTGCAGGGGATCTTCCGGAATACAAATTCGTAGTCCCAAAGTAAACAGGCAGGGGGATCTCCCGGGATACCATCCCGTAGTCCCAAAATAAACACATAGCAACAACACGAAGAATACTTAATTCAATTTAATTTCATACCAAGGTAAAACAGGTATTTCTAACCTAGCATGCGGCACATAATCCAAACAAGATAGTTTGAGCAAGTAAGACAATTAAGTCAATTAGACATGCTTCCCTAAGCTAACAGCAGGCTTAAATTTCTAGTTGTATAAATAGGAAAGGAAACACAATTATAGTTACTTAATGAAAACATGATTTTCAACAATTAGCACAAGTACACACTCGTCACCTCACGTACAAGGCATTTCAAATATCAACAATACCAAATCCTAAGGGGAGTTCCCTTACATAAGGTTAGGCAAGTCACTTAACTCGAACCTGCTAAAAAATCAACCCGAAATCACGCTCTTGCCACAAGTACTTGACTCCAAATGGCCCAAATCTATTCAAATCAATTGCATAATGTAAATATAACTTCAAGTAACTGATTCCACTAATTAATTCCAAGCTAATACGTGAAATTAGGAAAAATAACCAAAATCCCCCCGAGCCCACATCTCAGAATAGGGTAAAATTTAAAAATTCAAAATCCTTATACTCTCACAGGTTTATTTATACCAAAATTATTCCAATCCGACATCAAAATCTAGATCAAAACCCCAAAATTAGGCCTAAGAACTTTTCTCCTCTTTTCCTCAATTTTTATCCCAATTCCCAAATTAAATGACAAAACTAAGATTAGATTATAGGAATACAACTAAAAAGGGATTAGGAATCGTTACCCACTGATTTCCTCTTAAAAATCCTCCCAAAATCGCCCTCACCTGAGCTCCAAATCAATTTTCTAACTTTTGATTTCAATCCCTTGAAATATCTTATTTTTGCCCAGCAAATCTGCTTCTACGGTCATGGGACCGAGCCTCCGGTTCCGCTTCTGCGGAACAAAAGTCGCATCTACGACAACCCATTAAACGGAAATTTCCGCACCTGCGATCCCCTTTGCGCAGATGTGGTACCGCTTCTGCGGTGCCTGGGCCTTGTCTGCGACCAATCCTAAAATGCCTCAGACCGCACCTGCGGTCCTCCAAGCGCATCTGTGGTCACATTCACGCAGGTGTGGTTATGACAGGTTCAACCAAACTCCAAATTTTCCTAAGTCCAATTCAACTTCCGTTAAGCACCCTAAACTCACCCGAGGCCCCCAGGACCTCAACCAAACATACCAACCAATCCTGAAACATCATCGAACTTATTCCAACCCTCGAATCACATCAAACAAAGCTAAAACCACAATTCACTCTCCAATCCAAGCCTAAAGATTTCCAAAACTTCCAGATTCCACTTTCATCAAAAAGCCTATCAAACCTCATCCGAATGACCTGAAATTTTGCACACGTCATATTCAATACTACGAAACTACTCCAACTTCTAGAATTCCAAATTCGACCCTGATATCAAAATCTCACAATCGAACCGGAAATTTCAAAAGTTCAACTTTCGGCATTTCAAGCTTAAATAAGCTACGGACCTCTAAAACATAATCCGAACACGCCTCTAAGCCCGAAATAACCCAGCTGAGCTAATAGAACCAGCGGAGCTCCATTCTGAGGCCGTCCTCACACTGTTCTGACTACGGCCCAAATTCTAAAACTTAAACTCTCATTTAGGGACTAAGTGTCCCAAAACTCTCTGAAACTCCAAATAGACCTTTCCGACAACTCACAATAGTAGAAACAAACACTGGGAATGTAGTTAACAGGGGATCAGGGCGTAAATTCTTAAAACGAATGGCCAGTTCATTACACAAGTTGAGAGAGAGGAAGGCTCGGGATTCAGACCAAGTGAGATGCATCAAGGATGAAGATGGTAGAGTATTGATGGAAGTTGCCCAGATTAAGAGGAAATGGTGGACTTACTTTCATAAACTTCTGAAGGAAGAAGTGGATTAGAATATTGTGCTAGGCAAATTAGAGCATTCCGAGAGTCATCGTGACTTTGGATACTGCAGGCTTAATGTTTACCGTGAAAATGGTAACAACAATTAACTTTGTAAATGGGATCCTAAAAATACGTGATCTATTCCTGAGCTAGTTGTTAGAGCAGTTGATGCTAAGAACGTGAAGCTTAACGATGAAGTATGGGCTAAAACAAGACAATAATCAAACCGAAGGGGCCTATTGACCGGATGCAAAGCCGGTCGATAAGGACCTCGGGGTCGGGACTCGAATCGAGCTCGAGCTATTGGGGGCAACCGGGAATAGGATAACAATTAAGGATATGATCAAGCAAGGCTCTTTACGCCAAAGTTACGCAATATAACATGAAATAAGTAAGAAGATACTAGATGTTAAAGTGGCCTCGAGCCAGTGAGAACGAACAAAATAGGAGAAAGAGAGAGAGGGATATTATTGCTTTGGTGGAGAAATGGAGCAACATCAGCCTCTTACAAAGTGGTATGGGTTCCCCTTATATAGGCGAGGGAACACGGTATGGTACAAAGTGCATTGGATGTAAATATACGGGGATGGGATGGCTAGACATGACACTAGAGCCTATTGATTCTAGCTGCTTACCTCAGAAGTTCCCCGTCTTCGTAACCTTTGCTGGGTCGCGGATAGATCCCTTAACCTCGGAGCCTCTGCAGGGCCCCGAATGATCCTCGAGATAAGGATCCCGATCATGATCCCATAGCCTCTAGGAGCTGACATGACATTTTGAATATACCTTAATGGCGGGAAATGGATTCCCCTGATTCCACAACATACAGATAGTCTCCGCGTTTCCTAGAACGAAGTAATAGGAAATGATATTGAATCGTCATCTCGAGGTCATTATTGCCATGACATCAACCATCTAAGAGCATTAAATGCTATGCCCCAAAGAACCGTGTAGGGCCGCCGTCAAATGCTGTAATCAAGAAACCCACGAACTGCCATAGGCTCGTCTCTTCTACTTCCCTAGTGATTCCTATAAATGCACTGGTTGCTAGATACTCCCCATCTTCACCCTTCCTTTAGGCCCGTGAATTAGAATTTTGCTATTTGAAATCTTCACATCTTTCCCTCTTTTCATAAGAAGGTTTTGCCATTTTTCATGGCCAGGACTTCTAGGACGGTCCCTCGACGGAATGATATTGCGTCGTCGTCCCGATTACCTGAGGAGGAAAACAAATCGATTGACACGTCGAAGGATTTCGACATCGAGACTCCCTCGTCTATGCCGGGTCAATGTGTGCACGTATCTCGATATGTTAGCATTGTGACCATTGCTGACAAAGTGAAGGAGGACTATCGATGGAGCGCGGCAGTGGAGATAGAGTTTCCCGGCCCCAGCGACAACATTACCGACTTCAAGGTTGGCTTTCTTTACATATATACTTACCCATTCACCCTGGGTCCTGATAAATCTGTTGAATCTCCTCCTTTGGAAATCGACCCGGTTATCCTTGACTTCTGTGCCCGATATTGGGTGACCCTCGGTCAGATCTACCCATCCTTTTGGAGGATCGTGTTAATGCTCAGGTACTTTACCGAAGGGGTCACAAGCGAGGTTTTTACCCTTAGCCATTTGATCAGATTGTACCACCCTCGGCTGTATCGAGGCTTAATCAAGCTTCGACATTGGTTTAAAAAGTCTTTCTTCACGAGTGTTGATGAGGGGAAGGACCGGGGATGGATGAGCAGGTTTATTCGAGTGAGGACCTCAGATATCATCCCGTCCCGGAGGATGCCCTTTCCAGAGCGATGGAACAATCGACGTAAGTGAACTTCCCTTTAGCCACTTCTCAATTACTCTTTTGTTTGTCACGATAACCCTTTTGTGCTCTCTCTATCCGCTGCTTGGAATCCCGAGGTTGTCCCAGATTAGGCGAGATGGATTAGGCATTTGGATGAAAGGTTACCGTATCGTATTCGATCTTAGACCGTCAAGGCTAAGAAGAGTCGGGTGGCTAAGAATACGGTTAGGTTTCTTTACCGCTTGTGCTCCGTATTTTGGGTTTCCTTCCGAGCTCTAAGCAACAACGTATCGCGTTTATTGTGTTAGTGCAGGCCTTGGTGAGAATATGCAAATGAGGCCACCCCCGATGGTGAAGCGTAGGCCTTGGAGCCTGATATGGACAAGAAAAGGAAAGACAGGGCGGCCACTGCTCATCCTGATGAAACTACTGCCCTAACCTCCGAGTTGAACCCCGATGTCGAGGGCAAGGACGATGATGGGATTACGTTGAGGAGGAGAACGAAGTCTAGCGTGAGAGATTTATAGGCACCTCGGTCGGAGGCTGCTGAGTCTAGGATGGCTATTTCCGGTAGGCCTAAGGAGACGGGGGTCCTAAAAGAGGATGCTGATGTAGATTCGAATCGTGCAGCCGGATTCGATGTAGCTTCTGCTAGAAAGACCGTTGGTCTTGATGGATCGGGGTTCGGCACTTTCCAAGAACATGGGTTGCTATTTAGAGAAATCAGTGACCCGAACGATCTTATTCAGAACTTTCCAGTCTCATCAGGAGAGCTGAGGGATGCCGAAAGGATTATCGGCGCCACGGCCGGTACCCCTTTTAGAGGGGAAGGCTTCATTGCCAACATTTTTTATGGCGTAATCGATAGTGCTGATCTCGATGTCTCTGGTGCCGTTAAAGCGGCAGAGAAGTCCTTGTAGCAGGTGACAACTTCTCCTTGCACATTTCTTTTTTCTCTCGGGCATTATTCGTCATCTTTCTTAACTTTCTCGTTGTGCCGCAGTGTAAAGAGATGTATGATCATGCCATCCTCCGGCTTTGTAGGGAGCTTTCTTGCCATGAGAAGGAGAGTAATAACATTGCTTCATAGCTACAAGACTCAGAGGCTCGTGGCACCCGGGAAGATAAAGAGTTGGGGGAGCTTCAGACCTCTTTGGAGGTAGTGCTTTGGAGAAGGCCACTCTTACTTCTCAGGTATTCTGCCTTGATCATACCTGCTCTTTTACTCCATATCCATACATGTTTTGTGTTCACATATTCACCGTCTTGCCCTTCATTGTAGGACGAGCAGAGCAGCTCGCGAATTAGTCAATTGGAAGCGGAGATCTTCGGGCTGAAGGAGCGGAGCGAGGCTGTGACCGGGGAATTGGCGACATCCCGGGGCCTTCTCTTGGACTCTTGCAGGGAGACTACTACTTTGTCCGCGGCTAAGTCTAAGGCCAAACGAGATGCTGCCACTTATAAGGAGGATGCAGCCACAACACATGCAATGGTTCGTGACATATCTCTAGCGGCTGAGCAGAAACTGGTCTGAGCTGTCGAACATGCCAAAGCGAAGGCGAAGAGGGAGGTCCTGGAAAAACTCGAGGCCAGAGGCTTCGAGCTGTCTACTGACCTGGAGGAGGCTCATGCGATGGAGGGAAGACTGGCGCTCATGATTTCCCCTGATGGGGGTGAAGATGATAGTGGTGAGGAGTAGTCTCCGAGCCCTTTTTTGTATGCCTTCTTTTTTTATCCATGTGTTCTGCCTCTTGTGAGACGAATGGTGTAAAGCTATTTTTCCTTTTTGTCAATGTATGAAAAGAGCTTTTATTCTGCTAGTCCTTCTTGCTGCTTTCCCTCTTTTTTTTTTTGCTTTCGAGCATCGAGCATCGGCCCTTTGGAGCCTTTTCGTAGGATGTACCGGGGCCCCCGAGAATAGCCATGTCCCGAAGTTAATGTTGATAGTTCCTCTGAACCGATATTTGCGACGTCGGGGATCTCCCGAGGTCCCTTAATTTTATGAATTATGTGGGAGCCTGGGATGATTCTGCCAGTGCCCTTCCCAAGGAGAAGGTGACGTTAACGCGACCAGAATTAATTGGCCTTCTTGGTCAATTGAGCAGTTGTTGCCTGGCCCCTATATATTTGTCTATCCACCCTTCAAGCGGCGATTTTGCAGTCTTTGATAAGCCTATCTCCTCTGTAGAGCCTGGCGCTTTGTGCGAGTCCCTCCACTTCTTTGCTTCAGGAAGTTTTTTGCGTGGATCCGCCTCTTTTTCTCCTTATTCTGTCATAGTCATGGCTGCTACTTCGACATGTGATCCTCGGATGAAGGGGATTCCTTCCTGCGTTCCACCTTTGGTCGGCGCCAGTGGCTTTCCCCCGATGCTGGGAAAGCGAGGCCCAGGGTATGCTGCCTCGAAGAGGGCCGCCATACCGGGGAAACCTCCTAATGTTCCGGGCCATTGGGAGCATGTGTCGAGGATTATTTCATCGGTGAGCGAGGAGAACCTTGGGGTGATCAGGAGAGAGTGCGGATGGGGGGAAGTCATGATTCTACAAGTACCTTCCCCTGAGGAGAGTGTCATGACGTATGTTGGGGGTTTCTTGAGCATGTATACCCATGTTCTCGCGCCAGGTTCCCCGGACGGGGTCGTGCTTGATTTCTGTAGAAGGTATCAAGTAACGTTGGCACAGGTTCATCTCTTTCTCTAGAGGATAGTGAAGTCAATGAGATATTTTGCTGATAAGGCCGGGATAGAGTTTACCCTCAGTCACCTTATAAGGTTGTACCAACCATTACATTGCCGGGGCCTAGTTGCTCTTCAGTGTAGGTCCACTCAAGCATTTGTGATTGACAGCGAGGAGGATGAGGACCGTGGATGGATGAGTCAGTTCATTCGAGTCCGGACGACCGACATTATCCCCTGAGAATTTTTACCGTTTCCTGAGAAATGGAACTCCGCACGTAAGCACTCTGTTTGAACTGTCTTTCTCTTCATATGAGGTTGGCCCCATAATGATGTCTTCCTGTCCTTTGTTTATATCAATTCATTGGTTGCCCAGTGAGGTCCCTGATTTAGCTGAATGGTTTCATAGGCTGGCAGCTTGCTGGGCTCACGATAGGCGCTGGTGGCGAGATCTTTCAAAAGGGAGATATGAGGTGAAACATCATGGTGGGTGCCTGGCGTTACCCCCTCCCTTTTTAGGAATGACTTCCTTTTCGCTGATTCCCATGATTCCTCTGTCGCAGGTGTCGGGAGCTCATTCGAGGTGAGACTGGGTTCCCCGAGGGAGGAGGAGAGATTGCTGGCCCAGGAATCAAGGAGCGCTAGAAAAAGGAAAGGTGCTCCGTGGTGCAAGAAGGCATGTGGTTAGGTGCCTTCTCCACAGTGATTGAGGGGAAAAGATTTGGTCGACCGGCAAGCTTCTGGGATTGAGGCACCATCGGACGTTGCTTCGGCCCTCGACGAGGCTTATCGTTTTGGCCTTGTGGTGAGTTTTCGGTCGTGGTAAGGATATTTTGGCTCTGTGCTCCTTTCTCTTCCGTTTACTCACCTAGATTTTCTTCTTCAGGCTTTTGATAGGCTCAAAGCTGAACTACTTCGTTGTGAGGCCCCGTTGCGGGAGGCTCGAGAAAAGGCAAAAATCCCTCAAACATCTCCGTACGGCAAAGGAAAGTGAGCTAGTTTCTTTATGGCGTGGGGTGGACCGAAGCCGTGCCCGGGAGGCCCTCTTGGAGAAACAGGTATTCTGCATTTTGCGCTGGCCTGTATTCTTTTTTTTTCCTTGCCGTCTTTGATGTGTTGCTGTTTCAGTTGAAGGACAAGGCGGATGAGCTGGAACAACTCTGGGGCGAGGTCGGCAAAGCCAAACGTGAATTCACTGAGTTGCAAGCGTGTGTTACTGCCCATTTTGAGGCCAAAGATAGGGCTTAGGCCGTGACTCCCGTGCGAGTGATTCCGCTCGAGAAAAGATGACCACGAGACTCTCATCCGAGCTATCAAGGGCGAAAACCGAGGTGGTAAATGTCCGGGCCGAGGTTGTAATGAATAACACCAAGGCAGGGCAAAAAATGGCGGCTCATTCAAGGAGTGACGCTGCTGCTAAGGCCGAGTTGAAGAAAACCCTAGATCGTGCAAACAATAGCAGGGAGTACGAGAGGTGCAGATACCGGAGGGAGACCCTTGAGGAGATTCATGCCAGAGGCTTTGATCTTTTTCAGAGGAGATCGAACAAGCCAAAGGAGATGAGTTCGATGCCAAGTTCTTGATGTCCGATAATGATGATGATGCAGAGGAGACCGTCGGGCCGTAGCTGCTAGAAAAAAAAAGGCGGAACGAATATTCTGTGCCTTCTTCGTTGTGTATATATAGCTTTCATTATACGACACATGCCGAGATTGCGCTTCGTCATCAATATGTAGTAATAAGAGGGGAAACCCCGCAACTTGTATCTTCTGTATGTCTGCTTGTTGGAGTTTCCATTGTGTCGATTCGATCCCGGATTTTCCCTTAGGCTTGCATTCTTTAACTGTGTTCGGATTCAGTCTCCGAGTCGGGGTCCGACTCGAGCTTAATATAACCTCGAGTTTTGCGTTTGTTCGGGCTGGCGATAATGGTTTTTTTTATTTCCTGCCCTTGGGCATTTGATTGTTTCAATAGCTTGGGGTCCAGTCTCCGAGTCGTGTCGCGGCTCGAGCTTTAATTGACCCCAAAGTATTTTCGGACTGGCAACAGTGGCACTTATGCTGCTTGGTCATTAAGACCTTGTAGTATGTGGCCCGGAGGCTTGCATAATTAACTATTTTGGATCCAGTCTCCGAATCGGGTTATGATTTTAGCTCATTTTAATCATCAAGTGTCAAAATTTTTTAGCTGGCGACAATGGCTCTTACACTGTTTGGCCATAGAGACCTTTTAATAAGAGGCCCATAGGCTTGCTTAGCTAGCGATAATGGCTCTTACGCTATTTTTGCCCATAGGTTTTTTTGTAGGCTTTGTCTTCGCTCGCTTTTAGAGTATTTTTGCCTAACCCGTCGTCAGTTCCAGAGGAACCTCAATTTCAAGTCGTTGTCGGCGATGTTTCGAGCACCTCATAAGGTTCATATATCATAGGTCGCGTAGATCGACGCTCTTACGATTTGGAGCCGACATGGTTGGAGCTCGTTTTTGCCTGTTGAGGGAAGCCTGTTTTAACCAGTTCTTTACGAAGTATATTCGAAGTTATGGCCTGCGATTTTTAGTGACAGTTGGGCGTCCTTGAGTCGCGTTATTTTGGCTGTATTAGCCATTTTGACCGTAGTCATGTGCGTTTGGAGGTAGCCATTTTTGATCGTAAAGTGATAGTTTAGGCGTCTACACCGAGGGTATGCCCTTTAGGGATTCTTACAAATGCGATTTATAGCTTAAACTTCGGGGTTTTCATGCCGTTGAGGTCTTACAATTTGTCATGCCTATTGAGGTATTATAGTTTGTATGATGTAGAATAGCTGAGTCTGCCCGCTAGGGGTCTTACAGTTTCGGATTTTCCAGTGCTCGGCGATTAGCAACAATCTCCAAGTCATCGAGTTTGTTTAAGCTTGAAGACCGCTTCTCGTGAACTCAGAGTTGCATTGCGAGGGCTTTGTCAGCCTGGGTTCTGACCCTAGGGTCGTGTGGGCGTTGAACCATTTAAGTCTCCGAGTATCTCGGGATGTATTCAGCGGAGAGGCCTTTGTTGCGAATATGCCAACATAGCCTTTTTCGAAGTATGAAATGCCCAGAAGATATTCTTTATTGCTTGGCATTAATATAGGCTGTAAATACATGTCATCTCGTTGGTGTGAGCTTAGACCGCGTGGGTGCGGCTCCTCTGATCATCTGATCCATTTACATGATTCAGTTTTGAAACTTAGCCTACCATTTATTTGCCCTTTCGAGGGGACGGTGTCCTTAAGAGAAGGCCATCGCGCATCGTCTGACTGTAGAAAAAAGGCCTGCGATTTCATCGGATCCTCTTCTGGAGGGTGTGCTACTCTGCTAATAATCTTGCTGGCAGGACCCTCTTTAGGTTGGAAGTCCGGTCAAAGAAAGAGATCACGGTGGGTCCCGCAGAGGCCTCGGATCTCCGAGTGGAGTTAGAACTTACAAATGCCTTGGCTAACTGCCTGCATATAGGTTAGCAAAAGAAAAGAAACAACAAAGGAACAGAGTAGTTCTTCCCTACTGTGGGATGTGTAGGCGACGTTTCGAGATCTGCTATGTTTTTGCCGTTTCAAGGCGCGAGCCCTTAATACAGCCTTCTGCTGTGTTCAACTAGGCTTGGCCGAGGATGTGGTTCTGCTCACCCTTTGATCCCTTCTAGGGCGGAGGCATTGATTCCGTCGATGGGTCATATGGTGAGGGATTTCCTCTCATCGCATGTAGCTCCTTGTCGAATACTTTAGTCCCACCTCTATCATGGAGTTTCATCCCTTTGGCGGAGTGTGGTCAAAGTCACCTTCGGGCCGTGTGCTCGTTGTCATTTGAATGAAACATCTATGTTTTTCAGGCTCGATGTTCCAGCCCTAGCTCAAGTGGGCTGTATAGAGGGAGCGGCCTTCCTGCTTGTTGTGGTGATCAGTGTCTGGAATCCATCAAAGATTCGAGGTGTGGGAGTGATTTGGTTCGTTAGTCCGAACTGCCCCATTAGCTTTGGCCTGACATCGTTGGTATAATTGATTGAACTATCTACACTAATAAACACATGTTTTATTTGAAATAGGTCAAATGAGGGAGGGGGTTACCAATCGCGTTAATATGAGGTCGAGGCAAAGTCTCAGCGTCCCTTTCCTTGGATACAAGGGTGTTTTTTGGGTATATTCCCCGGACATGTCTTTCCCCGGCGATGAGCCCTTTCACTCCGCATTTTATGGATCTTTGAAGGTTGTCGCCGCCCCTTTACTGTCGTGGCAATACGTCGTGGCTTGTCAACTTCATTTTTCCTGATCTCCTACCTCCCTTGGAGCTGGATCCAAGCCTGACCGCTCAATGATACTTGGTGGCAATCTCTATTGAATAGCACAATTGTCATTCTTTTGAGCCAGTGACCGCGCGTGCCCTGCGGTTCCTTAGCCGGACCATGGTTCTCTTGAAGGGGTCTTGGTCGAATAGGTCTGAGCCGCCTGGCGTTCCCAGTTTCTCTTATGGTGATCATGATGTTTGGTATAGAAATGTTGAAATCATACTCGGCTTGGCGGAGGTTCCCTGCCAACTATGCCTTGTTGAATATGGTTCCATTGGAGGTTCTTCGAAGGTGCTATCCTTGGGCTATTTCCCTATTTTTGTGAGGTAGGTTGCATCTCGAGTCATTCCTTCCATTCGCAGCGCATGGATGATACCTCCAGCCGTTTGGCATTAGCTTCTTTTGTGGGAGTCTGCTTGGATATACCGAACCCAAGGAGGTTCCCAGACGGTTGTCCATGGCCCCAATTCATGGCTGGTGCCGGGTGTGGACATCCAACTAGACTTCGGACATGCTTTGTTCAGGTCTCTGGTGAAGGCCTGTGTTGCCCGATCGTCTGAAATTGGGAGCGATCTCATTCGTCCTATTAGGGAATGGGGTGCGGCTTCCCGCGATATTTCATTTCTTCTTCGTTTAACCTCAGGTGTATCGGGCACTCTCGGTACTGCTTTTATGGCATCGGTGCGTGCTTCCGCTGAGGACCACGCTGGTATGGTAAGCAAGTCTGTGAGGTCAGGTGCCAGGCGGTGGTGCTGCGTCATGGTTTCTTTCGAGAGGGTTTCTTCGAACTTCCTCAACGAGACGGGCTCGAACTCATCATCTTGGAGGTCGATGCCTTTGAATGAGCTCGCGTAAGTGGTGGTGCGCCCGTAGGGATCTGAGGTCCTGTCGCACCTAGGGGGTTTCAGCGTTCTGGATTTTTGTGAAGCAAGTTTCGGGACTGTTTCCTTGGGAAACAGTTGCTGTAAGAGCTTCCACGAACCTGATTCGATCATTTCGAAGAGATTCCCAAGCAACCTCACTACAGCGAGGTAGGTTACCGATTCGTCGTTACTTGATCTCGCAGGTACCAGCTTGGCGTAAGGAGGTGTCTCCGGCGCTACTGCGTTGGGAGTCTCCGGACGACTTTGTAGCTGAGCAATAGCCAACTACCGTGCCTATAACATTTCAAAAATAACATGAAGATTAACTTCCTGTTCTACCCGGGCCATGGTTTTTTGAGCTTCCTTTCGGTCAATACAGTATATGCTGTCATTGGTGCACGGGGCTTCGTTGACCTGTTGCGCGCCTTGCAAACCCGCGTCTGCTTGAATCTACCTAAATGCGTTATCGGGGTCCTGCGGTGTCGCGCTAACCTATGGAGCAACAATACTGTTTTTGCCATGGTTTTCGGGGTAGTAGTTCTCGATTTTGCTTACCGAGCCGGACATTAACCTAAAATCAAAGGATCTTGGGTAAGAAAAAGTGTGAAAGTAACGTGCGTTTGTGTGACGAAACTAGCAAGAAAATAATCACTATTATTTTTAGCCCCACGGTGAGCGCCAAAATATTTACCGTGAAAATGGTAACAATAATTAAATTTGTAAATGGGATTCTAAAAATACATGATCTATTCCCGAGCTAGTTGTTAGAGCAGTTGATGCTAAGAATGTGAAGCTTAACGATGAAATGCGAGCTAAAATAAGAGAGTAATCAAACTGAAGGATCCTGTTGCCCCGATGCAAAGCCAGTCGATAAGAACCTCGGGGTCGGGACTCGAATCGAGCTTGAGCTATCGGGGGCAACCGGGAATAGGATAACAATTAAGGATACGATCAAGCAAGGCTTTTTACGGCCAAAGTTGCGCAATATAGCATGAAATAACTAAGAAGACAATAGATGTTAAAGCGGCCTCGAGCCAGTGAGAACGAACAAAATAAGAGAAAGAGAAAGAGAGATATTATTGCTTTGGTGGAGAAATGGAGCAACATCAGCCTCTTACAAAGTGGTATGGGTTCCCCTTATATAGGCGAGGGAACACAGTATGGTATAGAGTGCATTAAATGTAAATATACGGGGATGGGATGGCTAAACATGACACCAGAGCCTATTGATTCTAGCTGCGTGCCTCGGGAGTTCCCCGTCTTCATAACCTTTGCTGGTTCCCGAACAGATCCCTTAACCTTGGAGCCTCTGCAGGGCCGCGGATGATCCTCGAGATAAGGAGCCCGATCATGATCCCACAGCCTCGAGGAACTGACATGACATTCCGAATATACCTTAATGGCAGGAAATGGATTCCCCTGATTCCATAGCATACACGTATCAAGGTTGATGAGGTCATGAGAGCTATGCGTAAGATGAGTAGGGGCAGAGCGACTGGGCCAGACGAGATTCCGGTTGAATTTTGGAAGTGTGTGAGGAGAGCAGGTTTGTAGTGGTTAACTGTGTTGTTTAATGTTATTTTTAAGGCAAAGAGGATGCCAGATGAGTGGAGGTGGAGTACGGTAGTTCCATTGTATAAGAACAAACATGATATACAAATTTGTAACAATTATAGCGGTATCAAATTACTGAGTCATACAATAAAAGTGTGGAAGATGGTGGTTGAAGCGAGGATGAGGATGACAGGGTCAGTATCCAATAACTAGTTCGGGTTCATGCCGGGTCATTCTACTACAGAATCTATACACCTTGTTAGGAGGTTGGTGGAACTGTACAAAGAAAGGAAAAAGGATCTGCACATGGTGTTTATTGACCTAGAGAAAGCGTATGACAAGGTTCCTAGAGAAGTTCTCTAGAGATGCTTAGAGGTAAATGGTGTGTCGGTTCCCTATATTATGGCGATTAAGGACATGTATGTTGGGGCTAAGACTCTGGTTAGGACAGTAGGAGGCAACTCTATGAATTTTCCGGTTGTAATGGGGTTACACCATGGTTCTGCTCTCAGTCCGTCATTATTCGCCTTTGTGATGGATGCGTTAACACACCATATTCAATGGGAGGTGCCATGGTGCATGCTATTTTCTGATGACATAGTTCTAGTTGATGAGTCGCAAGCCGGTGTTAACGAGAGGCTGGAAGTTTGGAGATAGGCTCTTGAGTCTAAGGGTTTCAAGCTGAGTAGGACAAAGACAAAATACCTGGAGTGTAAGTTTAGCGCTAAGCCGGGGGAAGTGGGTATGGATGTGAGGCTTGAATCATAGGTCATCGCAAGTAGAGGCAGCTTCAAGTATCATGGGTCGGTTATCCAGGGGGGAGGGAGATTGATGAGGATGCCATACACCGTATTGGAGTAGGATGGATGAAGTGGAGGTTAGCATCTGGAGTCCTGTGTGATAAGAGAGTGCCACCGATACTCAAAGGTAAGTTCTATAAAGCGGTGGTTAGACCGGCTATGATGTATGGGGCTAAGTGTTGTCTTGTTAAGAAGTCACATATCCAAAAAATGAAATTAGCAGAAATAAGGGTGTTAAGGTGGACGTGCAGGCACACTAGGATAGATAAGATTAGGAATAATGATATTCGGGAGAAGGTGCACGTGGCTCCTATTGATGACAAGATGCGCGAAGCGAGGCTTATGTGGTTGGACCATGTTCAAAGAGAAGCCCAGATGCTCCGGTAAGGAGGTGTGAGTAGCTGGTTGTGGAGGGCATGAAAGAGGTAAAGGGCGGCCTAAGAAGTATTGGGGAGAGATGATCAGGAAAGATATGTCGAGGCTTCAAATTTCCGAGGACATGACACTTGATAGGAAGATGTCGAGGTCGAGTATTAGGGTTGTAGGTTAGGAGGTAGTTGAGTCTTGCCTGCTTTGTACCTTTGTGAGCCTAGTCTAGTAGGGGTTTTGTCTAAGATAGCTAGTCGCAATGTTGTGTCTTACTATTTTAATTTTCAGTGCAGGACCTATTTACTAGCCATCGCTTTTACTTTGCATCTTTCTTCTGGATTTCTTATTGTTCCTATTTTTTCTATGATTTCTGTGGTGAAACTGATATTGTTTCCTTTTGTCTTTTTGTTTTCTTGATCCTGGAGACTTTCGATTACAGCCTCTCTACTCCTTCGGGGTAGGGGTAAGGTTTGCGTACACATTACCTTCCCCAGACCCCACTAGTGAGATTTTACTGGGTTGTTGTTGTTATTTGCATATGTTATGGCATCAGTGCAGTTGAAAGAGATAAAGGAACAACTTGAGGAATTTCTTGATAAGGGTTTCATCGGGCCAAGTGTTTCATCTTGGGATGCTCTGATTCTGTTTGTGCAGAAGAAGAATGGTACTTTGGATGTGTATTGATTATAGGTAGTTGAACAAAGTTACAATCAAGAAGAGGTACCTATTACTGCACATCGATTACTTGTTTGACCAACTTCAGTGTGCCAGAGTGTTCTTAAAGATTGACTTGAGGTCAAGGTATCATCGGCTGAAGTTTCGGGATTCGGATATCCCAAAGACTACTTTTAGAACTCGGTATGGTTACTATGAGTTTTTAGTAATGTCATTTGGGTTGACCAATGACCTAGCATCATTTATGCACCTGATGAATAGTATATTCCAACCATATCTTGATTCATTCGTCATCATGTTTATTAACGACATCTTGGTACAGTCTTGCAGCTAGGAGGATCATGAGCAGCATTTGAGGATCATGCTCCAGAATTTGAGGGAGAAGAAGTTATACCCAAAATTCTTGAAGTATGAGTTCTGGCTTTGATTCAGTGGTGTTTGTTTTCTAGTGAGGGGATCAAGGTAGCTACGAAGAAGATTGAGGCAGTTAAGGGTTGGCCTAGACCATCTTTAGCTACTGAGATTTGGAGTTTTCGTGGTTTAGCCGGATGTTATCTCCATTTCATAGAGGATTTCTCATCTACTGCCACACCTTTGACTAGATTGACCCAGAAGGGGGCTCCTTTCAGATTGTCTGAGGAGTGTGAGGCAAGATTTCAAAGGCTCAAGACTACATTGACCATAACCTAATGTTGGTGTTGCTTACGGGTTCGGGGTCTTACACTGTGCATTATGATGCATCACGTATTGGGCTTGGCATGATGTTGATGCAAGATAGTTGGGTGATTTCTTACACGTATCGGTAGTTGAAGGTTCATGACAAGAATTACCCGATACACAAATTAGAGGTGGAATCTATTGTTCATGCATTAAAGATTGGGAGGCACAATTTTTGTGGTGTCTCATGCAAGGTCTATACTGACCACCAGAGTTTCCAGTATTTGTTCAAGCAGAGGGATCTTAATTTGCAGCAACAGAGGTGGTTATAGTTGTTGAAATACTATGATATCACTATTCTGTATCATATCAGGAAGGCCAATGTTGTGGCTGATGCCTTGAGTAGAAAGGCCGAGAGTATGGCCAGCTTGGCATATTTACCGGTAGCAGAGAGGCCACTCACCATAAATTTTTAGGCTTTAGCCAATTAGTTTGTGAGGCTGGACGTTTCGAAGCCTAGATGAGTTCTTGCGCGTGTGGTTTCTCGATCTTTTTTGTATGAGCGCATTAGAGAGAGTTAGTATGATGGCCCTTATTTACTTGTCCTTAAGTACACGGTACAGAATGGCGATGCCAAGGAGGTTTCTATCGGATATGACGGGGTGTTTTTGATGCAGGGCCGAATGTGTGCCTAATATGGATGGGTTGCATGAGTTGATCCTTGGGGAGGCCCACAATTCACGGTATCCTCATTATTGTTGGAGAAGAATAAAGAAATATATAGTGGAGTATGTGGCTCGGTGCTTGAACTGCCAGTAGGTGAAGTACGAGCATTAGGAGGTCGGGCGGTTTGCTTCAGAGACTTGCGATTCTCAAGTGGAAGTGGGAGCGTATTACTATGGATTTCATTTTTAGGCTCCTACGAACTTTCAAGAAATTTGATGTAGTATGGGTGATTGTGGATAGGCCGACCAAATCAACTCATTTTATTTTGGTAGTGAATACCTATTCTTCGGACCAACTGGCTTAGATCTATAGTCGTGTGATTGTTCATATCCATGGTGTGTTGGTCTCCATTATCTTCGATCGAGGAATGCAATTTACATCGTATTTCTAGAGTGTTGTGCAATGTGAGTTAGGCACATGGGTTGAGTTGAGTACTACATTCCACCCCCAGACGGACAGGCAGTCCAAGCGCACCATTCAGAACTTGGAGAATATGATACATGCATGTGTTATAGATTTCAGGGGGTTCATGGGATCAGTTCCTACCGCTTGCAGAGTTCACCTACAAAAACAGTTACCAATCTAGTATTCAGATGGTACCTTTTGAGGCCTTATTTGGGAGATGTTGTTGTTCTCCAGTTGGTTGGTTTATATTGGGAGAGGCTAGGTTGTGGGACACTGATTTGGTTCGGTATGCCTTTGAGAAGGTCAAGTTGATTCAGGATCGCTTCGTACAACACAGTCTAGGAAGAAAAGTTGTGCTGGTCGGAGGACTCGTGATGTAGCATTTATGCTAGGAGAGAGGGTTTTTCTCCCGGTTTCTCCCATGAAGGATGTGATGAGCTTCGGTAAGAAGGGCAAGTTGATCCCTAGGTATATTGGTCCTTTTGAGATCCTTGAGAGAGTTGGTGAGGTGGCCTACAAACTTGCATTGCCACCCGGGTTATCGACAGTTCACTAGGTATTCCATGTTTCCATGCTCCGAAAGTATTATGGTGATCCATCACATATATTAGATTTCATCTCAGTGCAATTGGACAAGGAATTGACCTATATTAAGGACCCGGTGGCCATCTTGGACAGGCAGGTCCAAAAGTTGAGATCAAAGAACATTGCTTTAGTGAAGGTCCAATGGAGGGGTCATACGTTCGAGGAGGTGACCTGGGTAACCAAGCATGACATGCGGTGTCGTTATCTTCACCTTTTTGTCACATTAGGTATGGCCTTATGCACGTTCGAGGATGAACATTTGTTTTAAGAGGGGAGAATGTAATGACCTAATCAGTTGTTTTGTGTATTTATGCCCCGTTTCCCTTTTTGATGCTTCACACATGTGTACTTGTAGTTTTATGACTTGCCAGGTTAGTTAGTTTCGTTCCGGAAAGGTTTTGGGTTAATTTGGACCCTTTGGTACTTAGTTTAGAACCCTAAGTTGAAAATGTTGAGCAAGGTTTGAATTTTATGATGACTACCCTGGAACATTATTTTGATGGCTCTGATGGGTTTGTATCGTGATTTTGGACTTGGTCGTATGCACAGAATCAAATTCGGAGGTCCTTAGGTTAAATTGACTTGTTTTCCCGAAAGTTGGAAAATTAAGGTGTAGAAGTTTTCCAAGTTTGATTGTAGGTTGACTTTTTGGCTATTATGTTCAGAATTTAGTTTTGGGACTTGGAATAGGTCAAATTTGCTATTTGGAACTAGCCTCCAAAATTTTATGTCATTTGGTGTTTATTTGATAGGATTTAGAATCTTGGTTGCAATTAAAGAATTCTTGATCTTTTCTTCAAAATTCATGCGCTTTGCTGTCTAATTTGTAGTTTTAGATGTTATTTTTGCGTTTTGTCACGTGAACAAGTTCATAAGATGTTTTTGACTTGTGTAGATGTTTTTTGGAGCCCTGATGGCTCGAGTGAGTTTCAGATGTGTCTCAAAAAGGTTTGAACTCAAATACAGGTTGCTGGTGTGTTGGTATTGCTGTTGTCGCAATTGCGAGCACCAATATCGCAATTGCGAACATGATAGGGGGCTCATGTATCGCAATTGTGATACCCTTTTCGCATATTCAAAGTCAAGCCTTAGGTGGGTTAGTTTGCATTTGCGATAAATTGATTGCATTTACAAGGAGGACAGACTTCGTGTTTGCAAATTCTGCGTCACATTTGCGAAATCTCCTGGGCTTTTCAGTAGCCGCAATTGCGAGACTTTCTTCGCAATTGTGACGGTTCGCAATCGTGAACCTAATGTCGCAATTGCACATCTGAAACTGAATAAAAGGCTGGAAAGTCGGGATTCCATCTTATATCTCTCATTTTAGAACCCTAGAGTTGGTGGGAGACGACTTGGAGAGGGGATTTTCATCTGAAATCATTGGGTAAGCAGTTTTAATCAATTTCCAACTATGTTTCATGATTATATATGATATTTAACATCAAATTTATGAGAATCAAAGAGAGATTTTAGGAATTTTTTTCTATGTTTTAAAAAATGTAAATTTGGATTTTGGAGAGTCTATTTGGACTCAAACTTGAAAACTAAACACATATATAGACTCATAAGGTTATGGGTAGTTGGAATCTTTCCTTGGACCGAATTTTGACCGGGCCGGCCCGGGGTTTACTTTTGTTTACTTTTGGGGGATTGTGTAAGGATCATAGTTTTATCAATGTAATTGATTTTTCTTGCATTGTTTGATATTATTAAGTCATTTTTTTAGATTTGAGCTGTTTTTAAGGGAAATGCTATTTTTGAGTGTTGATTTGGCCTAGTTGAGGTGAATATCTTGCCTAACTTTGTGTGGGGAACTACCCTTCAGAATTTTGGTTGATTGTGTTATTTGTACTATGTGGAAGACGTGTACACGGGCTATATATGGTGTTTTGATTGGTTTAAACTATTAGACTTCTTCCATGTATTTAATTGAATTTGTTATAACATGTTATATCTTTCATTGTTAAATTTACCCTCACATGCTCTATCTAATGTTATATCTTTCATTGTTAAATTTACCCAGACCCCACTCTGCGGGATTTTACTGGGTCGTTGTTGTTGTATGCTCTATCTAATGTTGTTATCACTTGTTCTATCATTTATTGTTGTAATTTATCTTATATACGTTAGTTGGAGTTGTTACCTCTCTTATTGTCTTGTTACCTCTTTTATTGTTGAATTACTCTTACTTGAAGTTGTTATTTCGTGGAAATATCTTCTTGATGGGTTATTGATGTTGAAGTTGTCAAAGTCATTCTCACGTTGAGGTTGAAGTTGATGAGATATCTTTCCTTGTTGAGTATTCCTCATTCATTTTGTTATTGTTGAGACTCTTGTACACATTGTGGTTGGGCCATAGACTTTTCATTATGGTAACATTGGTAATGTTGATTTTGGCAAGTGTTGTGACATATGGGCACCTGTGGTGCGAGTTGATTATTGTATTGTGATATTGATATGCATGCGGCGGTATACAGATAGGGATTGATACGCATGTAGTGAGATTAGGTCGGATTTATACGTGTGTTGCTAGTAAGGAAATTACTTGAAGCCACATAGTGAGAAAATGGGGCTAAAACGCGTGTAGCTATTTTGGGTAAATATTTTTAAAAATAAATGCAAGGCTCACGCGGTAATATAAAGAAAGATTATTATTGTGACATATGAAACGAGATTGTGAGGTGTGACACCTCGTTTTTTATTCTTGTTGTACATTCTACGTTAAAGAGGCTTGTTTGTTGAATAGTTTTGTTATCTCTTCATCTGCCTTACCTGTATTTATCGTATTGATTTCTTGTTGTTCTTATCACGTGTTCACTCCTTGTTGCCTCTATTGCTTTAACTTCCATTGTTAGCTTAGTTTATTGAGCTGCTTTATTGTCATTCATTTCCTCACTTTCCATTATTTGACTATACTATATTATGTTCAGTTTTCTAGTCCTAGTAGGTGTCTTGACCTGGCCTCGTTACTACTTGACCGATATTAGGCTTGATACTTACTGGGTACAGTTGTTGTGCACTCATGCTACAGTTCTGCACATTCTTGTGCAGATCTATGTACATCTATTCGTGTTGGACGCCAGTGATTGTTCAATTATTTCTAGAGATTTCAAGGTTTACCTGCTTGATGCTCGCATGTATCGGAGTCACCTTCCCTAATTTCCTTTACCGATGTTTATCCTATTACCATACAATGTTTTATTAGATTGTATGCGGCGAAATAAGAGGACTTGATTTCTCGCTATCAAGCCACTTTGGAAGAATGCCTCAAGACCCTGAGGATGTGAAGCCACGATCGAGTTCCCTCCCTCGGGTCCCGACTCGAAGAAGACGAAGGACGAGGCTAGAACAGAAGGGGAAGTTCCCTAGGCACATGGCTAGGTCTGACAGGGCCAGCCTATCTAGAGCCTACGCCGAAGCATGGCGTCTAACCGTCACATATCCATACTTTACAATTAATGCCCATGTACTATAGCCGGGTTCCCCTCCTATATAAAGGGAACCCACACTACCTTGTAAAGGGCTGATGTTGCTCCAACTATTCTACTCAAGTGCAATAATATCTCTCTCTCTCTCTTCTCTCTAACTTATTCGTTCTCTCTGACTCGAGGCCACTTTAGCATTTATAGCTGTCTTACTTGATCTTCATTTATTGCTCGATCTTGGCCATAAGGAGCCTTGTTTAATCATATCTTAACTGTTATCCCATTCCGACTACCCTCAATAGCTCGAGATCGAGCCCAGGTATCAACCCCGAGGCCCTCCATCAACCGGTCCGAAGCTAGGGCAGTAAGCCCCTTGGTTTGATTATTTCTTTGTTTTAGCTCGGATTTCATCGTTAAACTTCATATCCTTAGCATTATATACTCTAACAAATAACATAAAAATAGATCACGTAATTTTAGAATCCCATTTACAAATTTAATTATTGTTACCATTTTCACGGTAAACAGTTTGGCGCCCACTATGGGGCTAAATATAATAGTGATTATTTTCTTGCTAGTTTCATTGCTCAAACACAAGTTATATTTCACACTTTTTCTTGTCCAAGATCTCTTGATTTCAGGTCAAAATGTCTGGCTCGGCAAATAGGGTTGAGAACAACTACCTCGCAAAATCACGGCGAAAGCGGTGTGGCTGCTCCAGTCATTGGCACGACGCCGCAGAACCCCGATAATGCATCTGGACCGATTTCAGTGGACGCGGGTTCGCAAGACGCACGCACAGCAGGCCGACGAAGCCTCACACGCCGACGGGAACATACAACGTATCGACCGAGAGGAAGCCTGAAAAACCCTGGCTCGGGAAGCACAAGAAGTTAGTCTTCACGATATTTTTGAAATGTTGCAGGCACAGTAGTTGGCTATCGCTCGGTTGCAAAGCCACCCGGAGATTCCCAATACATTAGTGCCGGAAACGGCTCCCCCCGCCGAACGAGTACCCGAGAGATCAAGCAACAACGGCTCGATAACCGACCCTGCCATATCAAAGATGCTTGGGGATCTCTTCAGGGGCAGATTTACTTTGGCCCAAGTGGTGTCACGTGTCACCGCTTCGTCAAAAATCTTTACTAATTATTTGTATATAATTCAAATGAAAAATCAAAAAACAGATAAAAAAGAATAAACTGACACCACTTGTCACAAAGAGATTTGTAGCTTAAAAGGTCAAAGACTGGAGAATTCTATGTGAGGGCGCGAGTTCGAACTTCCATTGGCCTGTTTTATATTTTAATATTTTTATGCCTCATCTGAAAAGAATCCTAAGTCATAACTGAAGAGACCAGTACAATACAAATTTCAAATCGGAGGGACGCTGCTGCTTCCTTTGTTAGTTGTATTTTTTTTATTGGTGTTTTTAAAAATATGATATTATATTTATTTATTTATTTATTTATTTATTCACGTCTAATAGTGACACTGCTTACCAAAATTCCTGCGTACGCCACTAGATCTCTCCAAAAGGATCGAGTCAGGTTCATGGAAGTTCATGTGACGGTCGTCCCCCGAGGAAGCAGTTCCGGAACCCATTTCAAAGAAGTTCGGAATGCCAAAACTCCCTGTGTACAACGGGACCCCATATCCCGACGATCACATCACTGCTTATACATGCGCGGGTAAAGGCAACGACCCTCAAGATGATGAGTCTGGGCCTATCTTATTGAAAAGGTTCGGGGAAACACTCTCAAAAGGAACCATGATGTGGTGTCGTGACCTAGCACCCGACCCCACAAACTCGCTCACTGTGTCGGTAGATTCCTCCATATAGACATGCGCCGATGCCATCGAAGCAGAGATAGGAGAGCCCGACACATCCAGGGCCGAACAAAGGGAAAATGAAATGCCACGGGAATTCGCACCTCATTCCCCGATGGAACGAACGAGATCACCCCAGTTTCGGGTGACTGGGCAATACAGGCCTTCACCCAAAGCCTAAACATACCAAGCCCACGACTTCGGGGCAAGTCAAACAAAACTTGATCAGATACCCAGCCAAGATCTGGTCGAATGCCCGTGCCCGACACCAACCATGAATCAAGGTAATGGATGACCATCTGGGAGCCTCGTCGGGCTCAATATACCCAAGCAGGCTCCCGGTAAAGAAACTAATGCCAAACAGAGGGAGTAACACCCATGCACCGCGGATAGGAGGAACTCCCCAAGATGCAATCTACCTCGCGACGATCGGGAAATGGCCCTGGCAACATCCTCGAGTAATCTTTAACAAAGCCAGATTCGACGAGGACGCACGGCCGGCAGGGGCACCTCGCCCATTAGAGTACAATTTCAGCATTGCTATACCAAACATCGTGTTCACCATAAGCGAAACCAGGGACTCCAAACGGCTCAGACCTATTCGACCGAATCCCCCTCAAAGGAATCACAACCCAGCGCAGGAACTACATGGTGCGCACGACCACAGGGTTGAAATTGGCCATCAGCTCAGGAGGAAAATAGTCGTGCTACTCAATAAAAATCACCACCGAGTATTGTCGAGCGATCAGGCTCGAATTCAGCCCTGAGGGAGGAAGGCAACCAGGAAGAACAAAGAAAATAGGCCGTGACGTATTGCCACGATAGTGGAGGAGCGGCGACACCCTCCAAAAAATTGTCCAAGTGAAATAGGGAAAATGAACCCCAAAGGTGAGTATTTAAAAAGGCTTCAGGTGGGGGTAGCGTGCCTGTGCCAACGCAATATGCCTATACTTCACTGGTTTTCAAAGTTGCTGAGAGGGATGGCGTGCCACAATCCATGCGTTGCACTAAACCTGGCCCGCTCCCAGTTGTTTTCTTTTTATTTTTTTCCATTTCTTGCTTCTACACTCACCCTAATTGATAACTTGTTACGATATAAACCCGAATTGACTTCCAAACTTTCATATAAGTATGAAACAATTCCTACATTATAACATTCTTTCTGTTGAATGTATGCAACTTGTTACACACAAATTCATCTCATTCACAAAACTCCTTATTATGTTCCAACACCCTTAAACATATATTTTCATTTCAAAATGATGTACTTCTATCCCATAGGTCTCCTTTAATACTTGAATACGTTATTCCCAAATACGAATGACGCATTTTTAAATCTTAAATCATTTGGAAATTTTAACGGGGCCTTACATCCTCCCCCACTTAAGATCATTCATCCTCGAATGAGGGTCAACGTTCACTATTAGCACCCAATGAGTCTCAGTTGTCACCTTACACTCTTAACAGTCCTAAATTTTGACTAACTCCTAGAATTTCAAAAAAATTTGCGAGAGTCTCCTTTGTAACTAGGCTTATCCACCTGCCAGATAATCCCAGAAACACATCCTAACAATATACACATAATCCAATGACATAACACAACGCAAAATAACACCAACTGTGGCCTCATAAGCAATATATAGCCCAAAAGGAACACCTTTACATCAACAGAACAAGTGATACAAAATTCATATGCGACAATTTCATAAAAAGATTACATGGCTATTCAAAGAAGTAAGGATGCTTCTTCTTCATCTCTTCCTAGGCCTCCAAAGTAGCCTCTTCAACCTACTGGTTTCACCATAGCATTTTCACGGAGGCAACTTCTTTATTCCTTAACTTTCGGACTTGCCTATCAAGAATGGCAACTGGAATTTCTTCACATGATAGTTCTTCATTAGCCTCTATAGTCTCAACTGGTATGATAAGTGATGGATCTCCGATTACTTTCTTCAATATAGACACATGTAATACCGGGTGCACTAATGACATCTCAGGTGGTAGCTCAAGCTTGTACGCCACCTGACCAATCCTCGGAACGATTTTGTACGGCCCAACATACCTCGGACTTAATTTCCCTTTCTTTCCAAATCGCATTATACCTTTTATGGGGGAAACCTTCAGGAATACCCAATCATCTTCTTTGAACTCCAAATCTCTTCGACGAACATCCGAATAGGACTTTTGGCGACTCTGAGCAATTTTCAACTGCTCTTTAATCATTTTAACCTTTTCCATAGCTTGATGTACGAGGTCTGGTCCTATCAACTCAGCTTCCCCAATCTCGAACCACCCAATGGGAGATCTACATCTCCTACCATATAATGCCTCAAATGGTGTTATCGAATACTAGTGTGGAAGCTATTGTTGTAAGCAAATTCTATGAGTGGCAAATGATCATCCCACCTACCCAAGAAGTCAATAACACAAGCACACAACATATCCTCAAGCATTTTAAAAGTCCGCTCTGCTTGCCTATCAGTCTGTGGATGAAAGGTTGTCCTAAGATTCACCTGAGTACCCAAACCTTGCTGAAATTTCTTCCAAAAGCTAGTTCTGAACTGAGCCCCTCGATCTGAAATGATGGAAACTGGAGTGCCATGAAGTCTGACTATTTCCTTTATATAAAACTAAGCATATCGTTCCGCTGTGTTAGTAGATTTGCCTGGCAATAAATATGCTGATTTCGTGAGTGGCACACCTCCTTTTTCTACCCCGAAAGGGTATAAGGGAGTTTTTTCCAATTTAAGTGACAATCGGAATGGGATTATTTATTTAAATTTAGAGTTGCCACTTCGTATAATTTATGGTGTCCCAAGTCAAGGTTTAAAATTCCGAATCGAGGAGATTTGACTCTGTTTTATAGTCTGCAAACACAGAAATCCGGGTAAGGAATTCTGTTAACCTGGGAGAAGGTGTTAGATATTACCGGGTTCCGTGGTTTAAGCACATCGCTTTGATCATACTTGGCTTAATCAAATTATTTAGTTACTTATTTTAGAACCTATGTGCATTTACCTCTTTTAATTAGGAAATTATCTTTAAAAGCAGGTCACGTGTACGTGTACCCATTTGTTTGGCGCGTCATAAATCATGTCATGCGTACGTGTCCATAATTAATAGCGTTTTATTAATATTAAGAAAGTTTAGTCGAAGTTGCGTGAACGCATACTCCGATTTTGTTTTTAAGATAGTAATTATGTCACGTGAACGAGTACACAATCACGATGATTTATTATTAATCGCGCCTAAAGCAAGCTACGATGTTCAAGACTTGTCACTAAACTGACTTGAGATGACTTGTAAAGGCCAAAGTTAGGGATGTTATTGTAGATCAATGGTATTGCTAAATTATTAAAGATAGCTACAACTTTACAAATTGCTAAAGTTTACATCTTGAAGCCACTTAACGTCATGAGCCTATTAGCAGGGGATCCATTTGGCCTATTTGAAGCTAAGGGTTATTTAATTGAAGTCATCTATTAAGAAAGAAAGGAAAAATAAATTGCAATAATGAGGGCTAAAGTATCATATTAGATAAAATATATTCACTGCCAATAAACTAGTAATTAGCCAAATTCAAACATCTTGAAAGACAAGATCCTGTTGAAATCGATTAAAACCCAGGTTGTATTAATAAAAATTATTCACTCTAAATCATTAATCTAATACATTTAATAGCTCATCCTTTTTATTTATGGAAGTTATCTAAATTTTAAAGATACAACATAACAATAAAATTAGAATTGAGGACTACGGAAAATAATTGGAATAAGCACAAAGTTCAGACATATCCACTTAAATGTCCTTTCGAAACTAGGCTCAACAGAAGGCTATGTAAAATTAGTAAAGATCAGCTCAAAGAATAACTAAACAAAATTCAATACAACACATACACACTGACAATGAGAAATCATGGACGAAGTAAGAGACGAACCTCCAACAATCACTAATTATTTTGCTCTATATTGGCTCATCTAGGCTTTACTCACATAAATAAGATTAAAATAAAGACCATAGGAGTAGAGATGAACCTGTTAATTCGAAATTCTTTTAATAATAGTAGAGGAATACAATATTTTACTCCAAAATTCCAACTGAAAATAGCAACAATATCGAGCAGAAATCGCGAGCTAAATCAAAATCGCAAACCTCGGATGGAAAATTGGATTGGCCTTCAGCAGAAGAAAGCGAAGAACAGAAATCAAGTGTCCTTGCTTTGGAATCGAAAAATGGGAAAGGAGCAGCCGATCTATTTTCCTTTCAGCTTGTGTTGTTTAATTCAAAGGAAGAGCTATTAAGAGCCTGTTTGGCTTAGCTGATTTGAAGTAGCTAATAAGCATTAGGTGCTGAAAAATACTTTTAAGTGCTAAAGATGATTTAATAAATAAGCAGTTATGTGTTTGGATAAAAGTGCTGAAATTAATAATAAGCAGCTAAAGAATTGGGTATCCGAAGAGTTTTGTTTTAAAAAGAAGTATTTTAGGGATAGAATAGTAAATATTTTAGTCAAACCTAAAGTGCTTATAAGCTAAAATTTGATAAGTTGGGGAGACCAACTTATGGCTTTTGGCTTATAAGTACTTTACTTGTAAGCACTTTTAATTTTACCAAACACGTAAATAAGTCAAAAAGTACTTATAAGCAAGTTTGACCAGCTTATAAGCGTAGCCAAATACCCTCTAAATGTTGGTGATAAATCTAAAGGATACAGCTGAAGCAGACGACTGCTTCTCTTATTTTTGTAAGATCCGCCGTTTTCTTTTTTTGCTTTAGAGTTATAGGCTACGTCCTAGGTCCTCTTGATTTTAGGAGTTAGGTATTATTTTATAGAGGGTAGGAATTATATTAGGTCAAATGAGGAATGGGTATGAGCTCAATGGTTTGGGCTATCCGAAATTGGGCCTTTTCAATTAAGACCAAATAAAATTTGCCCCAAATTTTATACTTTCTTCTAGAACAAGACCAAAAATACTACACCATTTACTAATTAATCCTACTCAAGTAAAATAACTATTAAAATAAAACTATCCGTTAAAACAAACCTATTTTTTGTATTTTTTAAAATATCATACTAAAAGATAAAAAATGAAAAAATCATTGTAAAATTAAGATAATATTCCTGGAACTATATTTTTTTTGTATTTTTGAATTTTATATAAGGTATACAAATTAAAAGTAACTAGATAAAAATATTAATTAGCTAAATAAGAGAAAATATTTTTGTAATTTTTCTTTCTATGATAAAATAAAGTAAAAGGGTCAAAACTAGCTAAAATATCGATATTAGACCTAAACTAAATATTTAATTGCTAAAATATGTAAAATCTTGGGGAGGGTCAAAAATCACATGTCTACAGGTGCCCGTCTTTGACTGGAAACATGAAAAGTTTTCAGACAAAGAACGACGAGAAAGGTTTTTGACCCAACCCTTATTTAGAGAGACCAAAAACTAAGAGAAAGGAGAATGTGACCGAGCCCTAGTGTCTAAGCTACCCACATATCCTTGGCTATAAAGGAATCAGGACACGTGTAGTTCAGAAGTGAATGAGGTGATTGAGTGTACCGAGGTGGAGCGCCGAGTGAGGTTCCGGTCCGCGGTCCTATTATTACATTAAAAATCAAAATTGAAAAGTCTAACTAAGCCTATCAGCTACGAGTCACAAGATTCCTATCTATGAGTCTTCTGAAGCTTGATTTTGAGTCTTGAATGATTCTTCATGCGGACTTTAGATTTGAACCTTAGCGTTTGCTAGCTGCAGGTGCTAGTTCATTCTTCTTCACCTTTTGGATCAAGACCGGACATTTAGCACTCACGACCTCAACCACGTCTTGAGTAGTTCACATCTTTTTCCCGCTCCTACATTTGGATTCACTTCTTTTGTTTTTCTTTTTTTTTCTTTTTTTTTCTTTTTTTCTTTTTTTGGATCGAGACTACTTTTGTTGATCATCTCGGATTGTTGACTCGCATTCTTGCCGCGAGCTTCTGCTACTTCTAACTTGAATTGAATTCAGAAATAACTTCCCTTGTTCTCCAGGTCGGCGTCTGCTACTTACTTGAAATTTGAATTAATTTCGAAACGGATTCACTTGTTCTCCAGGTGAGCGCCTGCTACTACAACAAAAAAGACAAAGCAAAAGAAACTTTTCTGCCCCAGTTTGCACTAGGAAGATTTTTGACAAAACTATAATTACCTACGCTGCTGATGAATGATGCAATGATGAGAGTAAAATTAATTACTCGACTAGGATGTGCGTCTCCTAAAATTGATTGAGCTTGTGAAAAACTATAAACTAAGCTTGACTAAAGTAGAGACTGACCCTATTCTCCAGGCGGGGCCCCTGATTTCAAGAAAACTAAACATTGATAACTTAAGAAAACTAAAAATTGACCCCCTTTTTTTCAAATTCACACTTCCCCCTTCTTCTTTTTAAAATTACTATCCTAGGAGAAAATTCATCAGACTAGGCTTTAATCTTAGGAGAGAGATTCATCGGACTAAGATTTTGATCCTAGGAGAAAGTTCATCAGACTAGGTCTCTTTTTTGGTATTTTAGAAGAAAGATTCATCATACTAAGATTTCGATCCTAGGAGAAAATTCATCAGACTAGGTTTCCTATCTTAGGAGAAAGATTCAAACTAAGATTTTGATCCTAGGAGAAAGTTCATCAGACTAGGTCTCTTTTCTTCTTCTTTTTCTGGTATCTTAGGAGCAAGATTCATCAGACTAAGATTTTGATCCTAGGAGAAAATTCATCAGACTATGTTTATTTTTGTTATCTTAGGAGAAAAATTCATCAGACTAAGATTTTGTATCCTAGGAGAAAGTTCATCAGACTAGGACTTTTTTATCTTAGGAGAAATATTCATCATGTTAAGATTTCTATCATAGGAGAAAATTCATCAGACTAGGTTTTATATTTTAGGAGAAAGATTCATCAGACTAAGATTTTGATTGGGAGAAAATCCATCAGACTAGGACTTTTTATCCTAGGAGGAAAAATGTGAAGACCAATGGCAAGATTTTATGCACAATAGCCAGATAAATAAAAGCAAAGATTTGAGAAGCTTCCCTTTGTCGGCTCTTCTCTTCTTTTCTTTTTCTTCTCTTTTTTTCTTTTTTTTGTCTTTTTTTCTATTTTTAACCACTTTCCTTGCACTGCCTTGTTCCTGTTTCACACAAAGGAAAATTTGTCAATTTTGAAAATGGTGGTCGGTTTGTGGCCTTGAGTCCTTGGGCAGCTTGAGTAGGTTTCAAGAGACTTTTACTCTGCATCAACCCTGATTGTTTCACACCCATTACCATTTGTATTTGTGGCTCAATAAGCCTTATCCCAATGGGAGATCTTTGCTCAGGTGACTGTCGCGCCACCTTTTTCACGTGAAATCGGGTTTAGGACATTTGGGAGGACAACTCGTTCCCTTTTGGGAATTGGGTTTGAATTGGAGAGTCACCACCTAATGATTAAAGTGCATTAGGACACTAGGAAGGAATTGATCTAGAAAACCAGAGGTTGGGTAAGGTCTAGAAATTATCCCGAGGGGAAGGTGTTAGGAACCCCTCAGAATCTACTAGTGTGGTTCTTTGTCATGCTACAATTGTGACTTTAAGTAACAAGTAGGCAAATAGAAGTTTCAATATAAGGGGTTTTCACGTAATGGTTGCAAATAGATTAAAGTTTAAAGAAAACAAAAGGAAGCTGAATTTTTTGAGGAAAACAATTTGAAAATTCTGAAAAATAAACAAGTAAAGGGAGAGGGGAGTCCTAGGTTTACAAATAATATGGATCACCCCACACAACATCCGGTAATCACTCCTCAATGAGGGGCTACACGAGATGTTATAGTGTGGTCATCATATCCATATCTATCATTTCCCACCCCGTTAAGGTATTAAAGCGCGGAATGGTTTCGTTACATATTGCATGTTATTACTCGCCCTATTCCTATCAGTCCCGGAGGTACTTGGGACTACTAATCCTAAAAGGGAAGGGGTATGAGGTTTTGCAGTTTTAAAGGACAAAATTCTAAGGCGACAATCAAAACATATATAGCAAGTATTAGGAAAGCATGTAAACAGATACGGCTCAAATAAACCTCCTTAAAACCAAAGAAAGCATATAGCTTTAGCATGTCTTACACATACTGATTAGGGTCTGATTAACTTAAAAGGTAAAAACAGGCTGATTTATCACATATTTTCGGATAAGAAGTCCAAATTAGACCTGCCCATTGGTTGTAATTATCAAAGACTAGTTCAGTTATAGCTTTTATCCTAAAGCATGCCTAGGTGTTAGGCGAAACCTATAGGCATGATATATATTAGTTTAAGAAAAAAAATAGTAAACTAATTACAGGGAGGTTGCCAGGTTTTTACCAAGTTCTGCAGATTAAACTTAAAACGAGCGAGGCAATTCAGATTTGATTGATAGTTCCTGTAGGCATATTTTCTAGGCGTTGTTAATTTAAAACGTTGTCATCGGCGTACAGCAATCCTATAGGCAAGTCATCAATATGAAATCGATTTCTTAAGCCTATAAACTCATTTTCCTAGTGATAGATACAGGTGCAAAATGCAGGAAGTCCTATAGGCATATTATCTATATGATAATGCAGCAGTGCAGAAACCTATAGACATGGTCTCTATATAATGCAGAAGTGTAGAAACCTATAGACATGGTCTCTATATGATGCAGAAGTGCAGAAACTTATAGACATGGTATCTATATGAAATGCAGAAGTGCAAAAAAACTTATAGACATGGTATCTATATGAAACGCAGAAGTGCAAAAGTTGAAAGCAGGATACGTGAATGCAGAAGTATAGTAATCCCCTATGAACATGGTATCTACCCCTTTTCATACATGATTGACCCTCCCTTTTTCACTAACATCCCAGAATGAATAAAAAAAAAGCAAAATTACATCAGAAATTAAAGTACAACCAAGGGGAGCCTAATTCAGAATCCAGGTCTGAAATATGAGATGAACCAACTCCAAAGATCAGGATCCCAAGCCTTTCTCTTATTTGGATGTGTCAAAGTTCCCTAAGAGCCTCAAATGGACTCCGGGCAGTGCTCACACCCAAACACATACAGGATTAAGAACATAGTGCAGTGTGGAAGGGCCAGCCCTCAAGTATCCAAGTTCAAAGGGAACTCAAGGTCCCAAGGCAAGGCTTACAGGAGGGGGGCAGAGCTTAGAAGATAAGAGTAAGTGTAAGTGCAGAGTTTGGAAAAAGGGAAAGGGGAAGTGGTAGAGAAACAGGGACAGGCTAGTGGGCATACCTAGTAATGGGAAGTGCTGGCACACCCCACAAGCCTGTTAGAACACATTGTTTTGGGAGTCAGGATCCTCTAAGGGATCAAGTCCAGACATTAACAGTAACTTGCATATTGTCATGTCATGAACTACAACTCAAATCACATAGAGGGGAATAGGGGTACAGGGATTCATAGCAGAAACAAGTAAAAGAAATTATCGTGCTAATTAAACATTCAACACTATATAGACAGTAAAGTAGACATGGATGTAAAGGCTATAAGTGAACAGATTGGGATGATGCTGAAGCTAAAACTAGAACATACCAGTCTCCAAGAAACAAGTGAAAGAATACAGTAGTCGTGCAAAGCCAAAGTGCAAACAGGCAGTCAGAATGCTAAGATCTTAAAGAAAAATCGTGAGGTTGTAAGGGTGAAGTATGAAGTGTAAAAGTGTTGAACTGAAGGTCTGTTAAAGTGCAGAAGGGTCGAGCCCATTTATAGTGTAGAAAGCAAGCAGAAATAGGTAAGAAAATAGTTTGAAAATCAATTACACAAGGTTTCCCCCTAATTAAGGGATTCTGATTTCAAATGGGCAAAACTAATTAAGGAAATGGATTCATCAAACACTTTTTCAAATAAGCATAAAAGGGGTAAATACATAAAGGTCTATTTAAGGACAGGGTCTTGACAACACACAGTTTGTGCAAATAAGGAAAGAAAATCAGTTAACAACCAAGAAAATCAAAAATTGAAGATTTCGTATGAATGAACCAAGTCAGAAAGATGGGAAAAATTTCAACTTAAGGAAAATCAGTGCCAATCAATTAGATTTATTAAAAGGAGTTCTGAATCAATCACAAGTTGGAAACCCATTCTGAAGAAAGATTCCTCATATATAAAAGCATACAGACACGTTAAACATGAAGAAATTTGTCATGCTATTCAGAAGAGTCTAGTGTAGGAGAATCAGAATTGTGTGCAAACAAAAGAAGTTCACACTTAGTTTATAGACCCAGAAATAAGTCTGAAAGAGCCAAGGATCCTCAACAGAACCCTAGTTTGATCATATGACCAAACTCGGAGGAAACCCCCCCCCTTAAATTCTAGGGTTTCGGACTCGAGTCAAATATATAGATGAGGAGGCAATAGGCTCAGAGATTTCCTTTCAGAATCTCATGAGAAGACAAGCAGATACAAATAATATTTGAAGCAAACAGAGCGTAGGAGCATAATGAGAGAATAGTCACAACAGTAGAAGAAACGTGTTTAAGAAAACCTTTTAGAAGGGACTTAAACAGAGTTCAGTAGAAGGCGAACAAAACTTAAGAACTCAGTAGGAGATACATACAGTAGAAGAACATAAAAATACTGGAAAAGCATAGAAAAATATCGTATAGGAAGATACATCAAGATAAATATGCGAGCATGGTACAAAACACAGTAGAAAAACGAAGCACAGAAGAACATGCATGATAAAGGAAAACATAAGAACACAGTAGAAGAACATGCATGGTAGAAAAGAAAACATCATAATATAGTATAGACAAATACACACAACGAAAAGAAGAAGAAAAGTCAGAGAAACATTTTAAGCTTTTCAGAAAAACCCTAAATCGGAAAGAAGTGATTTTTGAAAGAAAAATTAGGCAAACGTTTACAAACTCAAGTAGAGCACAGATATAGAACAGATTTAAGAAAACAATCAGAAAAAACCTCGAATAGCTAGGGTTTCAAAGGAACCCTAAAGCGAGAAAGGCTTGGAAAAGGTTCGATCTGAGTCAGATAAGTCAGAAATAGCCTCATAATGCTTGGATATGCCGGAGCAAGGCCGGAGAGGCCATAGAACCTCGAATCGGAGAGGATCTGAACGGTCACCATTGAGGTCAGACCTCAAAACTTCGAACACCAAGTGTTTAAGAGCAGAGGGAGATGAGTTTAAGCCATCCATCGCCTGAGAGGACATGGATTCCGGCGAGCTGAAGGTAGAAGATAGTAGGAGATGATTAGGGTTTCAAGAACCTTCGAGAGAGTTTGAGAGATGAGAGAATTCAGAGGCGACGGTTGGTGAGAAATGGGATAGGGTTGGGTGGTGTTTGGGAATTAAAAAGGAAAGGGAAAATTCTGGCCGTTGATCGAAATGATCAACAAGGTGGATTGGATAAGCAGGTGGGGAGGGTCATTTTAGGAATTGGGCTGGCCCGTTTGAATTTGAAATTGGGGTTAATTGGGGCTGATTTTAGGCTATAATTGAAATGAAATATGGCTAGTATTTAAATAACCACTTTTCCCTTTTATTTTTATAAAAATAGTAAAATGATTTTTGAAAAAAAATTAAAAGTACTAAATTATTTAATAATGTATAAATATTAAATTAAAAATACTAGAATCAATTTTGTAATTATAAACGTAATTAAATCCTAAGATAGGATAAAATTGCAATTATATGCAATTTAGCTTTAAAATACTAAATAAATTTGTAAATAATGCGTAAAAATTACCTTAGCTAAATTTTGGTATAAATGTGAGAATAAAATAAGTTATTCACCAAAATAATAATTTTGGGAATAACTATTAGTTTTTGTACTGCTAAAATGGGTAATAAATTAATTTAAAAAATCTTTTAAAAATTAGGAAAAAATACTAAAACACTTGGGTATACTTATATATGCATATATATGCTATTTTGAAAGTATTTTGCATATATAAAATGCATAGGGAAAAATTGGGTATCAACAGCTGCCCCTCTTTACCCGGGAAGGATGAAAGAGTTGTCGGGTAAAGATGTGATGGCCAATTTGACCTAACGAAATGGTTTGAAGAGGTTGACCGTGCTCTAGTTCCTGAGCCGCCTACATATCCCTGGTCTTACAGAAATCAGGCCATATGTAGTTCAAGATTCGCCGGCGGAATATGCCGATGGAGATTTTTCAAGAACGAACGAGATATTCGGGCTGGGATGGAGGGTAGAGCTGTGGGAACTGGAGCGGGGTTGCTCCTGCTGATATGGTTGTTACTCGCCGGTTTACCTGCAAACAAGCAATACAAAAGTATATTGTGCGTAAATTTAAACATGATGTAAGTTCCCGTTGGACCATGAATGCTGTCTTTGGATGGTTAGGATGGCGTCCTTGAACCATGATGTCCTGGGCCATGAAACGTATAATAAAGGATCCGCGGGCCATGAAATGATGTTCTCGGGCTATGAGAATGATGCCTATGAACCATGATGCCTTTGAATAATGATATGTAAAAGATAAAAGGGGTCCTCAGGCCATGAAATGGCGTTCTCGGGCTATGAAAATGGTGCCTCTGAACAATGACGCCTTTGGATAATTTGGCGATATTTCATCCCATGAGATGCAATAGGTGGAGATCTTTCATCCAATGCAAGGTATAAATGAAGTGGCGATATTTCAGCCATGCATGATATAAATGAAACGGAGATATTTCAGCCATGCAGATGTAAATAAAAGTGGAGATCTTTCAGCCATGCGAGATGGAGGTAGAGCTTAATCTCGGAAGGTAGAATGTTAGCCAATGCAATGCAGAGAATGCATATGGAGACAGAGCTTAGACTCGGAAGGCAGAATGGTAGCCTTATGCAATGCAGAGAATGCAGATGGAGGTAGAGTTAACGTCGGAAGGTAGAATGGTAGCCTTATGCAATGCAGAGAATGCAGATGGAGGTAGAGCTTAACCTCGGAAGGCAGAATGGTAGCCTTATGCAATGCAGAGAATGTAGATGGAGGTAGAGCTTAACCTCGGAAGGCAGAATGGTAGCCTTGTGTAGGAAGTAAAATGGAAAATGGCAATAGAGTTTTCTTAGCTGATAGCGGATTGCGATATTGCGACTGCTGGGGATACTGTGTCTGCTGGAGACACTGCGTGCGGATAGTAGCTGTGAGTAAGTGCAACGTTCTGAGAGTTTTATTTCTGAGCAATGTGAGTCTCGTGAGTGTATAGTATATTTCATGATTTTGCAACTCAAGTGCCTGCATCAAAAGAAACAACGTGAGTTTTTTAAAAAAAGGGGAGGTTAGTTCGTATTCCCGCTAGCTTTGCTTGACCCGCTTGGCTCTGTTCCGGTGATAATGTACGTATCATTGGGGTAGCATTGCTAAATAAGGCAATTTTAGTAATGAACATGCATGATTTAGTAAAAGCATACTTAAGAATAATTTTCTTTAGATGAACCGATGACTGCGATGTGGTTCAAGACATTGCAACTTCGCTTGCTCCAGAATTTTGATGGTCCTCCTCAAAATTCTGCCCCAGTTTACTAGGCTGCTGCTTCTGACGGCTGCTTGCGGTGAATGGCTGAAATCACTTTGGAATTTTGAGGGTCCTCCTCAAAATTCTGCCCCAGTTTCCAATTGCGGGGGAAATAAAATTTTTATTGAATTGTGACCGAACCCATAGGGTTGCCTACATATCCCCTCTTAAACAAGAATCAGGTCAGGCATAGTTCAAATTACATCGTATATGAAAGCATAAAGATTACACATGGTAAAGCTTGAGTGCATCTGAATTAATTGGCTTTGGCTAGACTTCTCTGTCCATTTCTGCAAGTATGAGGGCTCCTCCTATCAGAGTCCGGTGGACCACGTACGGACCCTGTCAGTTGGGAGAGAACTTCCCTTTGGCCTCGTCCTGATGCGGGAAAATCTTCTTTAGCACCAGGTGCCCCGGTATGAATTGTCTTGGCTTGACTCTTTTGTTGAAGGCTCTGGACATTCTATTCTAATAAAGCTGACCGTGGTAAACTACATTCATTCTCTTTCCGTCTATAAGAGCTAGCTGCTCATAATGACTCTTCACCCATTCTGCATTGTCGAGTTCTGCTTCCTGTATGATCCTCAAGGAAGGAATTTCTATCTCGGCAGGAATGATCGTCTCTGTACCATAAACCAGCATATAGGGAGTCACCCTAGTTGATATGCGGACTGTGGTGCGATACCCCAATAAAGCAAATGATAACTTCTCATTCCACTGCTTATGCTTCTCTATCATTTTCCTCTGACGGTCCAATTGTTGAGGAATGCTCCTTGGCTTACGGCTTGTAAAGAAGGGCCTTCCTCCCCTTCCTCCTTGAAAATGACACAGTAATACATGTCATCATCTTCTATGAATAAATTCCTCATTGCTGCCAGTGCTTCCTCTTCTTCCGACCTATATATAACATCTGGGTGGCTGGAAAGTCTGTTCTAAATGGGGTATCGGCTGCTCCAGTGGGTAGTAAGGGTCGCGCCATGGTGGCGACCAGTTGTTGAATTCCTTCAAGTATACTCGTATCCCAGACCGAAAGTGGTGCCATGTTTCTTCAGTTTGATCGGCTTGGCAATTCCTTGGAGGTCCTTGCAAAGTCCTTTGCCAGGCTCATATCCGCTCCAGTTCAATATGCTTTAAATTTTTTTGTCCCACTATTTGTCTTTGTCAACGGCGTTGACTCGCTCGATGTGGTGATAGGTTTCCCCGCCTATCTTTCTCCTTCCTCCAATCGCTGGGATGGTTTGGCGACTGTATATGGGATTGCTGCCGTCGCCGTGAATGATTACCTCTTGGTGGTTCCACTCAAATTTCACCGCCTGATGTAGTGTTGACGCTACGGCCCCAGTGGCATGAATCCACGGCCATCCCAACAACAAGTTGTAAGATGCTGGCACATCTATTACTTGAAATTCAACATCAAACCAAGTAGGCCCCATCTGCAAACACTAGCTAATTTCCCCAATAGTGGACCTTTGGGAACCGTCGAAAGCTTTGACGTTGATGGCCCCGTACTTGATCTCATGCAGACTCTTTCCTAATGTTTTGAGTGTTACCAACGGACAAATATTGAGGCTGGACCCACCGTCAATCAGGATTCTGGTGATGAAATAATCCTCGTATTGCATAGTGATGTGCAGCACCTTGTTGCGACTCAACCCTTTTGGTGGCAATTCATCATCATGAAAAGTGATCTTGTGACTCTCCAATACATGCCCTACCATGTTTTCCATTTCTCCTCCACTGATGTTGCTCGGTACATATGCCTCACTCAGCACCTTCAACAAGGCGTTCATGTGTGCATCAGAGCTTTGCAGCAAAGCTAGGATAGAGATCTGTGCCGGTGTTTTGTTCAACTGATCGATGAATGAGTACTCCTTTGCTTGTATTTTTCTCCAGAGATCATCGGGCGCAGCTTCAGTGATGGTTGGACGTCCAGAGGCCTGCTTGCTTGATTTAGCCAAATGTTCTGGGGTGTATACTCTGCCAGTTCTTGTCATACCCTGTGCCGTGAATGCTTCTCCGGATTTGGCTTTCCCTTTCCTTCTTGCCTCGGCTGTGTAGTCCCAAGGTATGGCATTTGTAAGGAATGGCGTTATAGCTGACATTGCTACTGGAATGGGCACCTTTACTCCGAACGGAGCCTATATTTTGGAAGGCAAGACCGCAACTTCAAAAGGTTCAGGTACATTTGCCGGGGACCCAAACTCGACCTCGATCATTGCTGGCGTCTTTGCAGAGGATAGTGTTTCAAACTCAAGTGATATGGACATGTTCACCTCAGCATCCCCAAAAGGCTGAATCTGGACTACAATCGGATTAAGGGTCACTGTTGGTTTCTTTGGATTGTCGCCTTCTGTGATCAAACCTATTGACCCCTAAGGGTCCCAGTCGTCCTCTCTTTCAATCACGTGAATGCCTCCACCCTTGTGGTCTGGTAGAGGGTTATTGAGTACATTCAGAGCGGGCTCCTTTGCCACAATAATCTTGTTATCAATCAGTGCTTGGATTTTATCTTTCAGAGAGCGACATTCATCAACGGTATGCCCTTTCATGCCGGAATGGTATGCACAAGATTTATCAGGATTGACCCATTGAGAATGGTTTTCAAGAGTTATAGTGGGGATGGGGGTGACATAACCAGCAGCTTTAAGCCTTTCATACAGCTGGTTAATTATTTCGGCAATGGCGATATATTGTTTGGGAGGTCTGCGGTCGAAATTTGGTCGGGGTCTAGGAAAGTTTTGGCGAGTGGGAGGTGATTGATAGTGAAAGGGTTGAGTATTGTAGGCTTGGTATACATGTGCGGGTTGGGAATATCTTGGTGAAGTAGGTTGATATGTGGGAGGTGGAGGTGATTGGTAAGTAGGTGGTGGAATTTGGTAAGAGGGCGAGGGTGCTTGGTAATTTGGGGTAGGTTGATATGGGAGTGGAGGCATCGGGTAGGTTTGGTATTTGATACGGGACTTGGTTCTCTGTGCAACCATCACGGCGCTCACGTCCCTTTTACTGGTCGTGCCACCAAACTACAGAACCTTGTTGGTAGCCTGCAAAGCCTCAAAGTTTGTGACCATACCACTTTTGATGCTTTCTTCGTATTCCCGCTGGCTTTGCTTGACCCGCTTGGCTCTGTTCCGGTGATACTGTACGTATCATTGGGGCAGCATTGCTAAACAAGGCAATTTTAGTAATGAACATGCATGATTTAGTAAAAGCATAATTAAGAATAATTTTCTTTAGATGAACCGACGACTGCGATGTGGTTCAAGACATTGCAACTTCGCTTGCTCCAAAATTTTGAGGGTCCTCCTCAAAATTCTGCCCCAGTTTCCAATTGCGGGGGAAATGAAAATTTTATTGAATTGTGACCGAACCCATAGGGCTGCCTACGTATCCCCTGTTAAACAGGAATCAGGTCAGGCATAGTTCAAATTACATCATATATGAAAGCATAAAGATTACACATGGTAACGCTTGAGTGCATCTGAATTAATTGGCTTTGGCCAGACTTCTCCGTCCATTTCTGCAAGTATGAGGGCTCCTCCTATCAGAACCCGGTGGACCATGTACGGACCCTGCAAGTTGGGAGAGAACTTCCCTTTGGCCTCGTCCTGATGCGGGAAAATCTTCTTTAGCACCAGGTGCCCCGGTGTGAATTGTCTTGGGTTGACTCTTTTGTTGAAGGCTCTGGACATTCTGTTGTAATAAAGTTGACCGTAGTAAACTACATTCATTCTTTTCCGTCTATAAGAGCTAGCTGCTCATAACGACTCTTCACCCATTTTGCATTGTCTAGTTCTGCTTCCTATATGATCCTCAAAGAAGGAATTTCTATCTCGGCAGGAATGATCATCTCTGTACCATAAACCAGCATATAGGGAGTCACCCTAGTTGATATGCGGACTGTGGTGCGATACCCCAATAAAGAAAATGATAACTTTTCATGCCACTACTTATGCTTCTCTTTCATTTTCCTCGGTATCTTCTTGATATTCTTATTGGCGGCCTCTATGGCTCTGTTTATCTGAGGTCTGTAGGCAGTAGAATTCTTGTGTTTGATCCTGAAGGTTTCACACATGGCTTTCATCAAATCACTGTTGAGAGTGGAACCATTATTAGTAATGATTGATTCCGGAATTCCGAACCGACAAACAATACGGTCGCGGACAAAGTCTGCCACAACTTTCTTAGTCACTACCTTGTATGATGCTGCTTCAACCCATTTGGGGAAATAATCAATTGCCACCAAGATGAACCAGTGCCCATTTGATGTGGCAGGTTTGATTGGTCCGACAACATCCATTCCCCAAGTGGCGAACGGTCATGGAGATCTTGTTGCATTAAGCTCGTTTGGAGGCACCTTTATCATATCTGCATATATCTGACAGCGGTGGCACTTCCGGACATACTGGATGCAGTCTGTTTCCATAGTCATCCAAAAATAACCAGCTCGGAGTAACTTCTTGGCTAAGACAAAGCCATTCATATATGGCCCGCAGGTCCCAACATGGATTTCTTCTACTAATTTAGATGCTTCCTTTGTGTCGACACACCTTTGTAATCCCAAATCAGGAGTCCTCCTGTACAGGATTCCCCCGCTATGAAAGAAATTATTGGATAACCTCCGAAGTGTGCGCTTCTGAATAGCATTTGCGAGCTCTTGGTATTCTCCTTTCGCCAAGTATTCTTTGATATCATGAAACCAAGGTTTTCCATCCACTTCTTCTTCGATGTGAGCACAGTAAACTGGATGATTATAGATCTTTACTGGAATAGGGTTAATGAAATTCTTATCTGGATGTTGTATCATCGATGATAGGGTAGCCAATACATTAGCAAACTCGTTTTGGACTCTGGGAACATGCTGGAACTCTGTCTTTATGAACCTCTTTCTCAACTCCTGTACGTGATACAGATAAGGGAGTATCTTGGTTGCCCATTCTTCTCGGACCTGATGTATAAACAAGTCTGAATCCCCGTTCACTAGTAACTCTTGAATGTTTATGTCAATGGCCATCTTGAGTCCCAAGATGCAGGCCTCGTACTCAGCCATGTTGTTGGTGCAAGGGAATCTGAGTTTGGCAGACACCGGATAATACTGACCAGTTTCTGACACTAGGACTGCTCCTATGCCAACTCCTTTGAATTTTGCTGCTCCATCGAAAAACATTCTCCAACCGTCATAGGATTCTGCAATGTCTTCCCCTATGAATGATATCTCTTTATCGGGAAAATATGTCTTTAAGGATTCATATTCTCCGTCCACAGGATTCTCGGCAAGATGATCTGCAAAGCCTGTCCCTTGATTGCTTTCTAAGTTATGTAGATAATGTCGAATTCACTCAGTAGGATTTGCCACTTGGCCAGCTTGCCAGTGGGCATGGGCTTCTGAAAGATGTACTTCAACGGATCCATCCTTGATATGAGATATGTGGTATAGGCACAGAAATAGTGCCTCAACTTCTGAACTACCCAAGTCATAGCACAATAGGGGCATTCTAATAGAGAATACCGGGCCTCGTAAGGGGAGAACTTCTTGCTAAGATAGTAGATGGCCTGATCCTTCCTCCCCGTTTCATCATGTTGCCCAAGAACACAACCGAACGCTCCATCTAGCACTACAAGGTAGAGTAATAGGGGTCTGACCGGCTCGGGCGGGACCAAAACTAGCGGTGTGGATAGGTACTCCTTGATTCTGTCGAAGGCCCTCTGGCAGTCATCAGTCCATTTGGTAGCGGCGTCCTTCTTCAACATCTTAAAGATTGGCTCACAGATGATAGTAGATTGAGCTATGAACCAGCTGATGTAGTTGAGTCTCCCCAAGAAACTCATTACTTCTTTCTTGTTCTTTGGCGGTGGTATTCTTGAATAGCTTTGACCTTTGATGGATCCAGTTTTATTCCTCGGCGACTCACAATGAACATAAGTAGTTTTCTGGCAGGAACCCCAAATGCACATTTCGCGGGATTCAACTTCAAGTTGTACCTTCTGAGTCTATTGAAGAACCTCCTCAAATCTTCCATGTGATCAGTGGCTTTCTTGGATTTGATGATGACATCATCTAAATACACTTCAATCTCTTTATGTATCATATCATGGAAAATGGTAGTCATGGCCCTCATGTAGGTGGCCCCAGCATTCTTTAACCCGAACGACATCATCTTGTAACAGTACATTCCCCACGGCGTAATGAAAGCCATTCTCTCGGCGTCTTCTTCAACCATCCAGATCTGATGATACCCAGCAAAACAATCCACGAATGACTACAACTTGTGCTTGGCGCAATTGTAAGTCAGGATGTGTATGTTTGGCAATGGGAAGTCGTCTTTTGGACTGGCCCGGTTGAGATCCTGGTAGTCGACACAGACTCTGACCTTCCCGTCCTTCTTCGGCACTGGTACAATGTTGGCTAACCATGTCGGATATTCTACTACCCTGAGAACCTTAGCTTTGACTTGCTTAGTGACTTTTTCCTTGATTTTCAAACTCATGTCAGGCTTGAACTTTCTGAGCTTCTGCTTTACCGGTGGATATGTCGGATTAGTTGGCAGTTTATGAGCCATAATAGATGTACTCAGACCAGTCATGTCATCATACGACCAAGCGAATATGTCTTCATATTCCCTTAGAAATTCTGTGTATTCCTTCTTTTCTGATGGCGATAAGTGGACACTGATTCTTGTTTCTTTGACGTTCTCTACATCTCCCAGGTTAACAATCTCAGTCTTATCTAGGTTGGACTTAGGTCTGTTCTCAAAATTTTCAACCTCTTTAACAATATCTTCTGGTATGTTATCTTCCTCTAAATCTATGTCCGTTTGTTGCGTTGTCTCGTTGTATTTCACAGCCATTGGTCCATCAAGATAGGTAAGGGTAATGCTGTATATCTAAAGTAATGAGAGAAAATAATAAGAGTAAGATTTGTAGGGAAAATGGAAATGTTTTGCTAAATTCCATAACTGTTTTGAATATTGAAGATCTTATTGCGGAAATTCAAAAAATGCGAAAGGAAAATCAACTAGTGAAAATGAAAGATAGTGCATGATGCTTTGTTCAGCCTTGCTACCCCAAGGCTTTCCGGGCTCTGGTGGTTCTGACGGTCCAATTGTTAAGGCATGCTCCTCGGCTTACGACTTGTATAGAAGGGCCTTCCTCCCCTTCCTCCTTGAAAATGACACAGTAATACATGTCATCATCTTCTATGAATAAATTCCTCATTATTGCCAGTGCTTTCTTTTCTTCCAACCCATATATAACATCGGGTGGCTGGAAAATCTGTTCTAAATGGGGTATCGACTGCTCCACTGGGTAGTAAGGGCCGCGCCATGGTGGCGACTAGTTGTTGAATTCTTTCCAAGTATACTCGTATCCCAGACCGAAAGCGGTGCCATATTTCTTCAGTTTGATCGGCTTGGTAATTCCTTAGAGGTCCTTGCAAAGTCCCTTACCAGGCTCATATCCGCTCCAGTTCAATATGCTTTCAATTTTGTTGTCCCACCATTTGTCTTTGTCAACGGCGTTGACTCGCTCGATGTGGTGATAGGTTTCCCCGCCTATCTTTCTCCTTCCTCCAATCGCTGGGATGGTTTGGCGAATGTATATGGGATTGCTACCGTCGCAGTGAATGATCAACTCTTGGTGGTTCCACTCAAATTTCACCTCTTGATGTAGTGTTGATGCTACGGCGCCAGTGGCATGAATCCACGGCAGTCCCAACAGAAAGTTGTAAGATGCCAGCACATCTATTACTTGTAATTCAACATCAAAACAAGTAGGCCCCATCTGCAAACACAAGCTAATTTCCCCAATAGTGGACCTTTGGGAACCGTCGAAAGCTTTGACGTTGATGGCCCCGTCCTTGATCTCATGCAGACTCTTTCCCAATGTTTTGAGTGTTACCAATGGACAAATATTGAGGCTGGACCCACCGTCAATCAGGATTGTGGTGATGAAATAATCCTCGCATTGCATAGTGATGTGCAACGCCTTGTTGCGACTCAACCCTTCTGGTGGCAATTCATCTTCATGAAAAGTGATCTTGTGACTCTCCAATACATGCCCTACCATGTTTTCCATTTCTCCTCCAGTGATGTTGCTCGGTACATATGCCTCACTTAGCACCTTCAACAAGGCGTTCATGTGTGCATCGGAGCTTTGCAGCAAAGCTAGGATAGAGATTTGTGCCGGTGTTTTGTTCAACTGATCGATGACTGAGTACTCCTTTGCTTGTGTTTTTATCCAGAGATCATCGGGCCCAGCTTCAGTGATGGTTGGCCGTCCAGAGGCCTGCTTTCTTGATTTAGCCAAATGTTCTGGGGGTGTATACTCTGTCGGTTCTTGTCATACCCTATGCCGCGAATGCTTCTCCGGATTTGGCTTTCCCTTTCCTTCTTGCCTCGGTTGTGTAGTCCCAAGGTATGGCATTTGTATGGAATGGCGTTATAGCTGACATTGCTACTGGAATGGGCACCTTTACTCCGAACGGAGCCTGTATTTTGGAAGGCAAGACCGCAACTTCAAATTGTTCATGTATATGGGACCCAAACTCGACCTCGATCATTGCTGGAGTCTTTGCAGAGGATGGTGTTTCAAACTCATGTGGTATGGACATGTTCACCTCAGGGTCCCCAAAAGGCTGAATCTGGACTACAATCGGATTAGGGTCACTGTTGGTTTCTTTGGATCGTCGCCTTCTGTGATCAAACCTATTGACCCCTAAGGGTCCCAGTTGTCCTCTATTTCAATCATGTGAATGACTCTACCCGTGTGGTCTTGTAGAGGGTTATTGAGGACATTCAGAGCGGGCTCCTTTGCCACAATAATCTTGTTATCAATCAGTGCTTGGATTTTATCTTTCAGAGAGCGACATTCATCAATGGTATACCTTTTCATGCTGGAATGGTATGCACAGGATTTATCAGGATTGACCCATTGGGAAGGGTTTTCAGGAGTTAAAGTGGGGATGGGGGTGACATAACCTGCAGCTTTAAGCTTTTCATACAGCTGGTCAATTGTTTCGGCAATGGCGGTATATTGTTTGGGAGGTCTGCGGTCGAAATTTGGTCGGGGTCTAGGAAAGTTTTGGCGAGTGGGAGGTGATTAATAGTGGGAGGACTGAGTATTGTAGGCTTGATAGACATGTGCGGGTTGGGAATATCTAGGTAAAGTAGGCTGATATGTGGGAGGTGGAGGTGATTGGTAAGTAGGTGGTGGAATTTGGTAAGAGGGTGAGGGTGCTTGATAATTTGGGGTAGGTTGATATGGGAGTGGATGCATCGGGTAGGTTTGGTATTTGATACGGAACTTGGTTCTCTGTGCAACCATCACGGCGCTCACGTCCCTTTTATTGGTCGTGCCACCAAACTGCAGAGCCTTGTTGGTAGCCTGCAAAGCCTCAAAGTTTGTGACCATACCACTTTTGATGCCTTCCTCGATCCTCTCACTTAGCTAGATGATGTCGGAAAATTTCTGGCTTTCAATCAGCATCAAACCTTTCATAGTACTGGGGTTCTTGAGCTCGGACAAAAAACCTGTTCATTTGTTCTTCCTCTAGAGCAGGCCTGACTTTGGCAGCTTCTGACCTCCAGCGAGTGGCATACTCGCGGAATGTTTCAGTGGGTTTCTTTTTTAGGTTCTGGATGTAGAACACATCTGGCGCATTTTCTGTGTTGAACCTAAACATGTCCATGAAATCAGACGCCATGCTTACCCAGTTCGACCACTTCTTCGGATCTTGGCTAATGTACCAAGACAGAGCATCTCCCTTCAGACTCCTCATGAAGAGTTTCATGCGGATCCTTTCGTCCTTTCCTACCCCGACCAACTTGTCGCAGTATGTTCTCAAATGAACTCTCGTATCTCCTGTATCATCAAACATCTCGAACTTCGGAGGTTTGTACCCCTCGGGAAGTTCAACATCGGATTGTATGCAGAGATCTTCATAGTTTAGCCCCTCAATTCCTTTGCTTCCTTCGATGCCCTGACATCGGCTAGTCAACTTCTTAAGCTCTTCAGCCAGACTTTTGATGAGTGAGTCTTTATCATCAGACTCGGGTGTGCTTGAAATGGGTTGGGCGGAGTGCGGCATGGTTTCCACGTAGATGAGGGTGTTATGAGTGTGGAAATGGTCATTTGTGGAGTTCACCAGTTCTGGGATGAGTAGTGGAGTATTGTTGGATGTATGACAAGTGTTGCAGTGGTAGTGAGGAGCGGGATGGTTTTGTGGTTTTGGGATGTTTTGTGGAGGTGTAGGGTTCTAAGCGTTAGGAAAATTGACATCTGGGGTGGTGAGGGAAAATGATAAGCTCGCCAAGTTCCGGACCTGATCAAGTTCTTCTTGGAATTTGAGCAGCTTTTGTTCAAGCTGGGATGCACTTTACTTAGGAACCAGAGTGCCATGAGTGACCTATACCCGTTCAGTTGAGTTTTCCTTTCTGGTGTTGTTCAAATCTTCCATCTTTCCTTTGTTCCTGTTTCTGATGGGGCTAGGAGGAGGAGTGGGTGGAGGGCCCTTGGATCTTGTGGAGTAGGATGATGATGACAGAGTACACGAACTAACCTTCTAGGGAGGGGAATAAAACAAAAAGTAGGATGATGATGACAGATGGCAGAGTGCACGAACTAACCTCGGGCAATGAACTCTTCAGTAGGGAACCACTCGAACATCCATTGTATTTGATCCTCAGTCAGATTTTCAAACAGCTCCACCCATCCCTTGGGATCTTCTGGCTGAGCAAACATGTTGGGCATGTAGTTCATTCGCCTTGGTTGATGGAAGGCTATATGATCGTCCTAGTCTCTACGCTGAATCTCTTGCCGATATTCACCGCTTTGGAGATGCTCCATGAGCCAGAGTTGGAGTAGCAAGTTGCAGTCCTCGAAGTGTAGGGCTCCTTGTTGACACTTTTCCAGGGCTCGGTATATCTCTGCGATGATCATGGGCACTATGCTAAATGGTTGTCCCCCAATTCCTTCCATCAAAGTTTTGGTGACCATGGCTAGCCTGGTGTGGATCCTTGCTTTCTTCATTGGAAACACTATCATCTCTAAGAAAAAGAACATGAAGACAAAGACCCTTCGGTGAATATGCCCCAACGATGTAAGGGCAAACTCATTCGGATAAGTACAGTAGGATTTGCTGTGATCGTACCTCTCGTACAAATAATCAAAGGGAATGTAGGACTCCTTCAAACATGTCAAGTCTGGATTCTTCTTTAGGCCCATCATTTTGAGAGAACCTCTACCCTTGCAATTTTCTGGCATTAACAAACCCGGGGTCTCCCATGGTATACCAGCCATTCCTCCTATTTCCTCTAGCTGGGGTGTCATCTCAATCTCTCCGAGGCGAAACACAGACCTATCACAATCCCAGAACAGAGTAGCAGCTTCTATGATTTTGTTGTTAGGTTGGACCTCTAGGAGGGAAGGTAGATTTCCTAGGTATTTTCGGACAAGAGTCTGAACACTGGAATGAAGATCCTCCCACCAGCTTAGCAACCTTGGATGGATGTTTGTGACCATGCCGAATCTGGGGACTTTGTGCCTCATGTTTCTGCAAGACAAAAGGGTTAGGCCATTACCCCCACCAGACTCGACTATTAAATACCAATAATTGGCATAAAAGCATTTAGTTCTCCAAATGAATGCACAAAACGTGATAGTGTCCGTTTAGGTTTTTGGGAAACCCAGTGGACTTTGGATAAGGCTATCTTAAAGAGTCATTACGTGGACAGCATAACTGAATCTGCTAGGTTTAGCCATGATGCATGCATAATTAAATAGAATAAGGTTTCTATGGGGGTTTTAGACTGGTACCCTTGAGCGGACAACTCAAGAGGGAAAGGCACGAAACCGTCGACTACACCATTGATCAACTGGTATTACCGCAAATATGCATTTGCCAAATTTAAAGGGTGATAATATCGGAAGAGCACAACCACTCATTATAAGCGTTGCTATGGTATTTGTTTGGCGCGAGTGGAATATGATGTTGAAAGCATGCTTATGCAATAATTAAAACAAGTTGTCACGTATTTGCATGTTCATAAAGTGATAATTACAATAATTTAAAACAGTAATAAAGGAGTGCAGTAAAGGAAAGCAGTGAAAGAAACAAGGGAAAGAAACAAGAGACAAGTTAGTTTTTGTGGTAGAAGAGGGAATTACTTAAAGGTATTAAACAAATAAAGCAAATAAGAAAGGTAAAGTCACAGTAATAGCTTGAAATAGTAAAAGCCTAAAAGTATTTCCCCAACAGAGTCGCCATGTTGCCGCTCTCTCTTTTTCTCGCGAAATCGTGTTTAGGACATTTGGGAGGACAACTCGTTCTTTTTTGGGAATTGGATTTGAATTGGAGAGTCGCCACCTAATGATTAAAGTGCATTAAGACACTAGGAAGGAATTGATCTAGAAAACCAGAGAATGGGTAAGGGCTAGAAATTATCTCGAGGGGAAGGTGTTAGGCATCCCTCAGAATCCACTAGTGTGGTTCACGGCCATGCTACAATTGTGACTTTAAGTAACAAGTAGGCAAATAGAAGTTTCAATATAAGGGGTTTTCACGTTATGGTTGCAAATAGATTAAAGTTTAAAGAAAATAGAAGGAAGCTGAATTTTTTGAGGAAAGCAGTTTGAAAATTCTGAAAAATAAACAAGTAAAGGGAGTGGGGAGTCCTAGGTTTACAAATAATATGGATCACCCCACACAACATCCGGTAATCACTCCTCAAAGAGGGGCTACACGAGATGTTATAGTGTGGTCATCATATCCATATCTATCCTTTCCCACCCCGTTAAGGTATTAAAGCACGGAATGGTTTCGTTACTTATGGCATGTTATTACCCGCCCTATTCCTATCAGTCCCGGAGGTACTTGGGACTACTAATCCTAAAAGGGAAGGGGTATGAGGTTTCGTAGTTTTAAAGAACAAAATTCTAAGGCGACAATCAAAACATATATAGCAAGTATTGGGAAAGCATGTAAACAGATACGGCTCAAATAAACCTCCTTAAAACCAAAGAAAGCATATAGCTTTAGCATGTCTTACACAAACTGATTAGGGTCTGATTAAACTTAAAAGGTAAAAGCAGGCTGATTTATCACATATTTTCATATAAAAAGTCCGAATTAGACCTGCCCGTTGGTTGTAATTATCAAAGACTAGCTCAGTTATAGCTTTTACCCTAAAGCTTGCCTAGGTGTTAGGCGAAACCTATAAGCATGATATCTATTAGTTTCAGAAATAAAGCAGTAAACTGATTACAGGAAGGTTGCCAGTTTTTTACCAAGTTGTGCAGATTAAACTTAAAACGAGCGAGGCGATTCAGATTTGATTGATAGTTCCCATAGGCATATTTTTTAGGCGTTGTTAATTTAAAACATTGTCATCGGCGTACAGGAATCCTATAGGCAAGTCATCTATATGCAGTCGATTGTTTAAGCCTATAAACTCATTTGCCTACTGATAGATGCAGGTGAAAAATGCAGGAAGTCCTATAGACATATTATCTATATGATAATGCAGCAGTGCAGAAACCTATAGACATGGTCTCTATATAATGCAGAAGTGCAGAAACCTATAGACATGGTCTCTATATGATGCAGAAGTGCAGAAATTTATAGACATGGTATCTAAATTGTCACGACCCAACCCGATGGGCTGCGACGGGCACCTGATACCTTACTCAACCGAGTAGCAACGTAACATATCTTTCTTATCACATTATCATATACATGTGACATACAGGCCTAATAGGCCAACATAATCATTTATAAACTTAAAACATAGACTGACAAGGCCGTACAGTCTTTCACGTATACAACATACTACAAGCCTCTAAGAGTATATAGACGTAATAAAGGTCGGGATAGAGTCCCGCCATACCAAACAATACACGTCTAAATCATACCAGCAAAACAAGCAACTCCGAAGCAAATAGAGCGCACCAACATCTTCCGCTGAGCTGATAGCCTACTAGGAGGGCTCTCGACCTGTCTATCGGGACCTGCGGGCATGAAACGCAGCGTCCCCAGGCAAAAGGGATGTCAGTATGAATAATGTACCGAGTATGTAAGGCACATAAATAAATACATAAGAGACATGGAAGACATATAAAGTACATGACTCAACCTGTAAGTCTGAATAACTTTGTAAATCATAAATTACTTTTAGCATCATGCATATGCGTATGAATGCCATGTCGTGCATAAGTACATGTTTCATAAAATCATCAACCTCTAAGGGCATCCATCATATCATATCGGCCACTGTGGGCAAAATCATCATCGTATACCAGCTGATCAGGTGGTGGTGCGTATATAATGCCATAACCTTTCCCATATCTCCTATACATATATATATACATACATATATATGCATATATAACTCCGTTTGAATCATATTTACATATATATGCATATATAATGTCGTTTGAATCATATTTCAGCCACTGTGGGCAACATCATCATCATATACCAGCTGACCAGGTGGTGGTGCGTATATAACGCCGTAACCTTTCCCATATCCTATATATATATATATATATATATACATCCATATATACACATATATAACTCCATCTGGTCATGGGTCAATGCACATGAATGCAATGCATGAAAAGTACGTTAATAAAATCTTTCGGAGCTTCAAAAGACCATTTTGTCTTTGAGTAATATCATAAAGTAAACTCTTTTCAACTTTCATATTTTTTTGAGACCCATGAACAAATGATAAAATATTATGATACATGAAAATTCAAGAACAAAGATATCTCTAATACTTCTATGAATAGAGTCATTCATGGAATTTGTACATTTGCACGTTTCTTTCATATCGTATGGATTATGCCAAAAGAATAGAAGGGATAGCCTTAACATACCTGAACCAGTTCTCTAGACAATCCTACTAACACACGACAATCGTGACAAAACTCGTGACGGCAAGATCAGAGAAGGAAAAAATCCGTATAATATTCTTGAAAAAGATTGCACCGTACTCCATCTTGCAATTGGTGTCAATTGAGCAAATGTAGAAATGAGTCTAACGTCCACTTGTTTATGTCGTTGTCTTTTGCAATAGAAACTATAATCAAGACAAACCTGTATCCCTCCTAGAAAATAAATGAGCTCTTTCTTATGGAATTCATGGCTTTGGGGCCAATTAAGGTAAAGCTTCATGAATATGGACATCGTTTTACGTTCTATAGTCACAGGCGCAAGAGAGGCCTCTGACATATATGCTGGATTCTTCTCCATTCCATCTGATGTTATTGTCGTTGCTTCCATATATATTCTCACTCTCCACTTTCCAAATTTTTTTTGTCCAAACACTATACATAACCCTTCAACTTCAAGAATCTGAAGAACTGTCAAAACCAAGAGACACACGTACGTACACAAGGATAAAGATTCCTACTCTTTCAAAAAAGTGTTGGAAGATAAAGTATGATTTAAACGCCTCACTTTTCTAATAGTAATGGATTTCACGTCCACCTTCTGATCTTCCATCAAATAGTTAGACAAAGAGAGGTTTTAGTAGTTTATTTAAGGGCCACCTTAAATATTATGATAATGAATTCCTTGTTAGGTGTTCTCATAACATGACACCTTGATACATATCATATGAGTCACTTAGTGGATCCTTTTAATAACTTTATGGGCTTCCACGTAGGGGGTTTGTCCCCACCTATTAATTATCCACAAATCCTTAAATACATGGTTAATATCCCATTAAACCAATAATTATCCAATTACCCACATAATTAAGAATTATCTCAAATTATTTAAAATACTATTCGTGTTTAATACACCTTATACACCTTACTACTATGGTCATGTGGTACCTTGTATGGTACTAGTCCATAAATACTGGGTATTTAAGCTCGGGCCATATTTTACCCCAACATGCCAAACTTTGACAAAAATTCGTTTTCTTCGATATTACTTACCCTCTTACCTTCACGAATTTACTCATCACTTATAATCTATATAATCCCCAAATAATCTTTTCCTTGGACTGATGTCAATTACCTTATGACAAAATTCAACGTACATTACTGCAGGGTGCAATATCGTCGTAACTTATTACTGAGGACGTAACATTGTCATAATATAATATTGCGGGATGTAATATTAACGTAATATTGTAGGGTGAAACATCATTCCCCCCTTTGGAACATTCATCCTCGAATGTTGACCAATGCTCTTATCATTTTCTTAACTTATATCTTCGGAATACTTTAGAACTTTCCTTGCCACCTAGGCTACTGTTCTGTAAATAAGTCCAAAGTCTAGGTCATCCCTCCTTAGGCCCCCTTCTCACACCACAACTTGTAGACGGAATCCTTCCAATCTCGTAACTATTTCTACCTTTCATCATGCAGCCTGTATAGTTTTGATCTTGTAAGTGTGTTCAATCTCTAGGATTCACATGTAGAGCTTGATAAGATGTCCCTTTGGGCATTTATGAGTATACTGAAGTTCTTCGCTCAGTACTTAGTTAAATTCACGAATATTGTTATATCTCATCGCATAGTTCCATTTAACCATCCGTATGAATTTACTGCCATAACTCTTACTTTAATTTATCGTTGCTGAGGTCTGCTACCAAATCCCAGGTTACTTTCATTGCTTATCCCATACGTATAAATCTATGTCTTCTAATGCTTCCACATTACTGTTCATCTTAAGAATGACGACCTAATCTCTTCTCATACTTTATAACTTTTATACATCCATTATTGATTCACCTCAATTTTGATCCATAATCCACCCCTGATAACTTAACCTTTTGTGTAATGTTGCTGCTTGGATTAACGTTTTATCGGGGAACATGGAAAATGATTAAATTGATCCACCTGGGGTGATACCCTGCTTTCATAACCGTATCTCACGGCATCCTAATATGATTTACCTTGCGTGGGTATTTTAATCCTGTCCAACTCATGAGATCATTTTCTTTTATTTGTCAGATCATTACTCAATCGAAGGCTCAAACATCATTTTTTTTCTATAATAATTATACCCTCATTCTATTAACAGGGCAGTATTCCATCTCTTTTGAATGTTATTAGCCTTAGACTCCTTTGAGTTCATTCAGGCTATACTGAATTTTCTATAACTTAGAGAAATCATTAGCTTTCTTGATTTCATGGGTTTCAATCATGAGGACTTATCCGTTCTCGTTACCCTTTCACTTGCCTTTCCTCATCCTTATTCATGTTTCGTTAAAACTTTGTCGCTCTACTATACTTTAGCTTGGGACCTATACATATCTATTTATTCTATCTGCGGCCTTCCTTCAACTTGCATGCACCATATATTTCCTTATGTTGTTCTGGAACATCAAGCGAGACATCACAACGTCTCTAACTATCCTTTACTTTCATAATGAGGCTTTTCGATACCTAGACCATAGGCTGGAAGATATGCTTCTGATGCCGCTGCTATCATTCCTGTATATTGGATCCTAGCACTTCTAGCCTTCTATCCGAAGTATGGACTATTTGCATATTCTACGTTTGAGTATCTCGTACGCTGTTCACTTTTACCTTACTTAAAATCTCGTATTATCTATTTTATCTCCTTCATAACCTCCCTTCCACCTAGGTGTAATTCACGTCCATAAAATAATAATCACACCTCTAGTACATACACAATCCGGTGGGAGCTTCGTACTGACTTCTTATGAGACTGGTACTTCATCTAACTGGATTATTTGTAGAGCCATTATAGATTATGGTTGTTATGATTTCTCTTGAACATCTGATATTAAGAGTGATTATGTCTTGTTCTCAAGCACAACTTCTATAATTTTTCTAGGTCCAATAATCAGAATCTTAATTTACTTCGTTGATGTAACTCTTTAGTTTCCTCCTTCTTCTGATCAGCCTTTATGTAGGCTTAAGCTACCTCCCGATCTGCGCTTCATGGTATTAGTTATTATATTTATCCTTTCATGGGCACTGAGGAATATCCATGATACAATCTTTTAATAATTCAATCTTTCGTCTATGACCTGGGCTCAATTCTTTCTTTTAACTTATACCGGAATATTCTATGGATGTATATGTTGCATGTATAAAACATCAAATTCTTAAGTGCGGTCATAACGTAACTAACTCTGGATCATGAATCGAATAATTCTTTTTGTTCCATATTAGTTTTCTTCAAACATAAGCAATTACTTTTCCTAGTCTTTCTGCCTTTTTTACGTGCATACTTAGCTTGTGTTGGTGCCCATGCATATTGGAATTCCATACAACTCATATGATCTTGAATATCATTTCTAATTTTACTTCCCGTTCATTAGCCATGGTAGGTGCCACTTTCCTTTGGAATGCTTACAATGTTGTTGCGATATTGTTGTTACACGACCATTTCCTCTTTAGGTCGTTGTGTTTAGGTTGAAGTCTTCTTTCTTATCTCCTCAGCTAGTCTTTCGTTGTATTACTTGGGTAGAACCCTTGACCCTCGTAAAGCTGTGAGCTTATTACAAACCTTTTTGATGTCCTTACTTGCCTATAATCATTCGTAGTTGCTTACTTTCCATGCCCTTGTGCCTGTATGGTTGCTCCTGAACTGATATTTTGATTGCCTTCCCAGTAGAACTTTCTTTTATTCCTGTAACACTCATACGGTACCTTTAACTACCCTGATTCTTACTTGAATATACCTCAAGTATTATAATAATATTCTTCGAGGCTGAATTCTCCATGTTGACTTCTACTATGTTTATCTCACACGATCTGTTGACTCGTCTGTAACCTCCTGTTTAGCCATAACTGGGATCTCCCTGAACATTTACTAACTACTCATTGGCCCTTTCTCATATCAATATTCCTCGTAATCTTTCTTGGGTTATTTCCTTTGTCGTAACTTACGTCTCGCACTGGCTCCTTATTTATTAATAACAGCTCGGGCAGGAACCTATACTTCCTCTCCTTGACGTCGCGCTTGCATAATATTCTTGAATTGTAGCGTATCTGTAAGATTTGGATAAGTGCCATCTCATTCCTTTTTCATTTATCGCATTCTTCTTTTACTATTCTATAGTCACTAGAACCACTTAATTCTGATTTAATGCCACATTACTCCATATTCCCCCCTTTAGGGGTGTACTAAAAGTTGAAGCCACTAGGATCTACCTATAGATGTTTTACCTTTCCATCTTTGGCGTCATTTCTCAACATCAATGATCCTTACTCGCCTTGCAGCAATTCTTCTATACCAAGGATGACAAATTCCCTTACTCGCGAGGGTGACACTTAGCGTAACTGGCACATACAGTCTCTTAAGCTTAACTTTGCTCACATTGCTTGCTCTAGGGAAGCATCTCCCTGAATGACTACATGATCTGCTAAAGACCTCATATTTACTTATCGTAGGCATCATACAAAAATCCAATTCCTCTTACTCAGCTCTTCCACAACTATCTCTCTTTCCAACCTTCTTTCCGGATGTAGGAATCATCTTATTACGAATAAAATAGAATTTCAAAACTTGAGTTCTTATAAGTGAGATCTACCACACGATCTAGAGTAAGAAGAAAGAGTGACAATCCTAAATGCCCTGTAGCCTCCTGCTTATAAGTGTGGTGCACGACACACCCATAAACAAGACTCTACTAGACACGGCTTGTAGACTCCCTAGAAAAGAACTGCTCTGATACCACTTTTGTCACGACCCAACCCGATGGGCTGCGACGGGCACCCGATACCTTACTCAACTGAGTAGCAACGTAACATATCTTTCTTATCATATTATCATATACATGTGGCATACAGGCCTAATAGGCTAACATAATCATTTATAAACTTAAAACATAGACCGACAAGGCCGTACAGTCTTTCATGTATACAACATATGTCTACAAGACTCTAAAAGTACATAGACGTCATAAAGGTCAGGATAGGGTCCCGCCATACTAAACAATAAACGTCTAAATCATTCCAGCCAAACAAGCAGCTCCGAAGCAAATAGAGTGCACCAACATCTTCTGCTAAGCTGATAGCCTACTAGGAGGGCTCTCGACCTGTCTATCGGGACCTGCGGGCATGAAACGCAGCGTCCCCAGGCAAAAGGAATGTCAGTACGAATAATGTACTGAGTATGTAAGGCACATAAATAAATATATAAGAGACATGGAAGACATATAGAGTACATGACTCAACCTGTAAGTCTGAATAACTTTGTAAATCATAAATTACTTTTAGCATCATGCATATGCGTATGAATGTCATGTCGTGCATAAGTACATGTTTCATAACATCATCAACCTCTAAGGGCATCCATCATATCATATCGGCCACTGTGGGCAAAATCATTATCGTATACCAGCTGATCAGGTGGTGGTGCGTATATAACGCCATAACCTTTCTCATATCCCCTATACATATATATACATACATATATACGCATATATAACATCGTTTGAATCATATTTACATATATATGCATATATAACGCCGTTTGAATCATATTTCAGCCACTGTGGGCAACATCATCATTATATACCAGCTGATCAGGTGGTGGTGCATATATAACGCCGTAACCTTTTCCATATCCCATATACATATATATATATACATCCATATATACACGTATATAACTCCATTTGGTCATGGGTCAATGCACATGAATGCAATGCATGGAAAGTATGTTAATAAAATCTTTCGGAGCTTCAAAAGACCATTTTGCCTTTGATTAATATCATAAAGTAAACACTTTTCAACTTTCATATTTTTTTGAGACCCATGAACAAATGATAAAATATTATGATACATGAAAATTCAAGAACATAGATATCTCTAATACTTCTATGAATAGAGTCATTCATGGAATTTGTGCATTTGCACGTTTCGTTCGTATCGTATGGATTATGCCAAAAGAATAAAAGGGATAGCCTTAACATACCTAAACCAGTTCTCTAGACAATCCTTCAAACACGCGACAATCGCGACAAAACTCGTGACGGCAAGATCGGAGTAGGAAAAAATCCGTATAATATTCTTGAAAAAGATTGCACCGTACTCCATCTTGCAATTGGTGTCAATTGAGCAAATGTAGAAATGAGTCTAACGTCCACTTGTTTATGTCCTTGTCTTTTGCAATAGAAACTAGAATCAAGACAAACCTGTATCCCTCCTAGAAAATAAAGGAGCTCTTTCTTATGGAATTCATGGCTTTGGGGCCAATTAAGGTAAAGCATCATGAATATGGACAGTGCTTTACGTTCTATAGCCACAGGCGCAAGAGATGCCTCTGACATAAATGCTGGATTCTTCTCCATTCCACCTGTTGTTATTGTCGTATCTTCCATATCTATTCTCACTCTCCACTTTCCAAATTGTTTTGTCCAAACACTATATATAACCCTTCAACTTCAAGAATTTGAAGAAGTGTCAAAACCAAGAGACACATGTACGTACACAAGGATAAAGATTCCTACTCTTTCAAAAAAGTGTTGGAATATAAAGTATGATTCAAACGCCTCACTTTTCTAAAAGAAATGGATTTCATGTCCACCTTCTGATCTTCCATCAAATAGTTAGACAAAGAGAGGTTTTAGTAGTTTATTTAAGGGCCACCTTAAATATTATGATAATGAATTCCTTGTTAGGTGTTCTCATAACATGACACCTTGATACATATCATATGAGTCACTTAGTGGATCCTTTTAATAACTTTATGGGCTTCCACGTAGGGGGTTATCCCCACCTTTTAATTATCCATAAATCCTTAATTACATGGTTAATATCCCATTAAACCATTAATTATCCAATTGCCCACATAATTAAGAATTATCTCAAATTATTTAAAATACTATTCGTGTTTAACACACCTTATACACCTTACTACTATGGTCATGTGGTACCTTGTATGGTACTAGTCCATAAATATTGGGTATTTAAGCTCGGGCCATATTTTACCCCAACATGCCAAACTTTGACAAAAATTCATTTTCTTCGATATTACTTACCCTCTTACCTTCACAAATTTACTCATCACTTATAATCTATATAATCCCCAAATAATCTTTTGCTTGGACTGATGTCAATTACCTTATGACAAATTCAACGTACATTACTGCAGGGTGCAATATCGTCATAACTTGTTACTGCAGGACGTAACAATGTCATAATATAATATTGCAGGACGTAATATTGATGTAATATTGCAGGGTGTAACATATATGAAATGCAGAAGTGCAAAAAAAACTTATAGACATGGTATCTATATGAAATGCAGAAGTGCAAAAGCTTAAAGCAGGATACGTGAATGCAGAAGTACAGTAATCCCCTATGAACATGGTATCTACCCCTTTCCATGCACGATTGACCCTCCCTTTTTCACTAACAGCCCCAAAAGTTATTACAAATTATTACAGCCCAGAATGAATAAAAAAAAAGCAAAATTACATCAGAAATTAAAGTGCAACCAAGGGGAGCCTAATTCAGAATCCAGGTCTGAAATATGAGATGAACCAACTCCAAAGATCAGGATCCCAAGCCTTTCTCTTATTTGGATGTGTCAGAGTTCCCTAAGAGCCTCAAATGGACTCTAGGCAGTGCACACACCCAAACACATACAGGATTAAGAACATAGTGCAGTGTGGAAGGGCCAGCTCTCAAGTATCCAAGTTCATAGGGAACTCAAGGTCCCAAGGCAAGGCTTACAGGAGGGGGGCAGAGCTTAGAAGCTATGAGTAAGTGTAAGTGCAGAGTTTGGAAAAAGGGAAAGGGAAAGTGGTAGAGAAACAGGGACATGCTAGTGGGCATACCTAGTAATGGGAAGTGCTGGCACACCCCACAAGCCTGTTAGAACACATTGTTTTGGGAATCTGGATCCTCTAAGGGATCAAGTCCAGACATGAACAGTAACTTGCATATTTTCATGTCATGAACTACAACTCAAATCACATAGAGGGGAATAGGGGTACAGGGATTCATAGCAGAAACAAGTAAAAGAAATTATCATGCTAATTAAACATTCAACACTATATAGACAGTAAAGTAGACATGGATGTAAAGGCTATAAGTGAATAGATTGGGATGATGCTAAAGCTAAAACTATAACATACCAGTCTCAAAGAAACAAGTGAAAGAATGCAGTAGTCGTGCAAAGCCAAAGTGCAAACAGGCAGTCAGAATGCTAAGATCTTAGAGAAAAATCACGAGGTTGTAAGGGTGAAGTATGAAGTGTAAAAGTGTTGAACTGAAGGTCTGTTAAAGTGCAGAAGGGTCGAGCCCATTTATAGTGTAGAAAGCAAGCAGAAATAGGTAAGAAAATAGTTTGAAAATCAATTACACAAGGTTTCCCCCTAATTAAGAGATTCTAATTTCAAATGGGCAAAACTAATTAAGGAAATGGATTAATCAAACACTTTTTCAAATAAGCATAAAAGGGGTAAATACATAAAGGTCTATTTAAGTACAGGGTCTTGACAGCACACGGTTTGTGCAAATAAGGAAAGGAAATCAGTTAACAGCCAAGAAAATCGAAATTTGAAGATTTCGTATGAATGAACCAAGTCAGAAAGATGGGAAAAATTTCAACTTAAGGAAAATCAGTGCCAATCAATTATACTTAATAAAAGGAGTTTTGAATCAATCACAAGTTCGAAAACCATTCTAAAGAAAGATTCCTCATATATAAAAGCATACAGACACGTTAAACATGAAGAAATTTGTCATGCTATTCAGAAGAGTCTAGTGTAGGAGAATCAGAATTGTGTGCAAACAAAAGAAGTTTACACTTAGTTTATAGACCCAGAAATAAGTCTGAAAGAGCCAAGGGTCCTCAACAGAACCCTAGTTTGATCATATGACCAAACTCGGAGGAAAACCCCCCCAAATTCTAGGGTTTCCGACTCGAGTCAAATATAGAGATGAGGAGGCAATAGGCTCAGAGATTTCCTTTCAGAATCTCATGAGAAGACAAGCAGATACAAATAATATTCGAAGCAAACAGGCCGTAGGAGCATAATGAGAGAATAGTCACAACAGTAGAAGAAACGTGTTTAAGAAAACCTTTTAGAAGGGACTTAAACAGAGTTCAGTAGAAGGCAAACAAAACTTAAGAACTCAGTAGGAGATACATACAATAGAAGAACACAAAAATACTAGAAAAGCATAGCAAAAGATCGTATAGGAAGATACGGCAAGATAAACATGCGAGCATGGTACAAAACACAGTAGAAAAACGAAGCACAGAAGAACATGCATGATAAAGGAAAACATAAGAACACAGTAGAAGAACATGCGTGGTAGAAAAGAAAACATCAGAACATAGTATAGACAAATACACACACGAAAAGAAGAAGAAAAGTCAGAGAAACATTTTAAGCTTTTCAGAAAAACACTAAATCGGAAAGAAGTGATTTTTGAAAGAAAAATTAGGCAAACGTTTAAAAAACTCAAGTAGAGCACAGATATAGAACAGATTTAAGAAAACAATCAGAGAAAACCTCGAATATCTAGGGTTTCAGAGGAACCCTAAAGCGAGAAAGGCTTGGAAAAGGTTCGATCTGAGTCGTATAAGTCAAAAATAGGCTCATAATGCTTGGATATGACAGAGCAAGGCCGGAGAGGCCATAGAACCTCGAATCGGAGAGGATTTGAATGGACAACATTGAGGTCAGACCTCAAAACTTTGAACACCAAGTGTTTAAGAGCAGAGGGAGATGAGTTTAAGCCATCCATGGCCTGAGAAGCCATAGATTCTGGCGAGCTAAAGGTAGAAGACAGTAGGAGATGATTAGGGTTTCAAGAACCTTCAAGAGAGTTTGAGAGATGAGAGGATTCAGAGGCGGCAGTTGGTGAGAAATGGGATAGGGTTGGGTGGTGTTTGGAAATTAAAAAGGAAAGGGGAAATTCTGGTCGTTGATCAAAATGATCAATGGCCTGGATCAAAAGGGGAAATCGGGCGGGTTGGATAAGCGGGTTAGGGGCGAGTCATTTTAGGAATTGGGCTGGTCCGTTTGAATTTGAAATTGGTGTTAATTGGGGCTGATTTTAGACTATAATTGAAATAAAATAGGGCTAGTATTTAAATAACCACTTTTCCCTTTTTTCTTATAAAAATAGTAAAATGATTTTTGAAAACAAATTAAAAGTACTAAATTAATTAATAATGTATAAATATTAAATTAAAAGTACTAGAATCAATTTTGTAATTATAAACGTAATTAAATCCTAAGATAGGCTAAAATTGCAATTATATGCAATTTAGCTTTAAAATACTAAATAAATTTGTAAAACATGCGTAAAAATTACCTTAGCTATATTTTGGTATAAATGTGAGAATAAAATAAGTTATTCACCAAAATGATGATTTTGGGAATAACTATTAGTTTTTGTACTACTAAAATGGGCAATAAATTGATATAAAAAATCTTTTAAAAATTAGGAAAAAATACTAAAACACTTGGGCATACTTATATATGCACACATATATATATATATATATACACACACACACGCACACACACACACACACACACACACACACACACACACACATATATATATATATATATATATATATATATATATATATATATATGCTATTTTGAAAGTATTTTGCATATATAAAATGCATAGGGAAAAATTGGGTATCAATAGTGACCTTTTCTGATATCTTGAATGACTTCCTACTTTTGAGCATTTGTGTGTCAGAGAGAATCACAAGTTATCTTTGCTTGCGCCAAGTAGGCTGACAAGAGTCTTGAAGGGAGAATTTGCATGAATCCTTAAGGCATGTTGACTGTAACAACTAAGTGTGCTGGCCAAATTTACTTTGTGCAACTGAAAAGCTGGTAGCAGATTTTGAAATCTTTTTTACTTGTTTTGACAAGGACTGACTTAGAATGAAGGACACAATGATGCAAAGAAACAAATATTAACAAGAAATGCCCCCTGTCGGAAGGACATAAGGAAGAGCTTTTTTTCTTTTTTTTTAATAACTAGCCTTAATGATCATGACATGCATTTTGGACTCAATGACCTGATCTATCAAATTAATCCAATCCTCCCTTTTATTCGTGCCAATCCTTTGCATCGGCTTCATGACTCACTTTCGACTAGTGGTGTCCCGAGGAGTTTTCACCAACAAGCCTATCTCATTTATTCATCTCTACTGACCGTCACCTTACTGTACCAGTGAGGGTTTTCACTAGTAAGACTCCCACATTTCTTTTATTTTTCTTTTTCTTTATTTTCTTGTGTGAGCAACTTTACAGTGTTCTACGTCGCGTGACAACTGTTGCTCATTGCATGCATCTCTTGGCATTCTTGAAGGTTGATCAGGAGTTCTTTATTTGGAAGGCTTTTGGATATGGGTAGGAAGAAAGGTCGGCATGAGGCTCAAATTAGACTAAAGATGACGGGGTTGTATACTTACAATTTTTGGAATCGACTCTTTTAAAATGAAATAAAAGCTTTGCCCCAGTTTCAGCTATTGGGATTTCTTTTTTGATTTTTTTCCTTTTCCTTTTAATTCTTATTTCGTTGGACCGAACCATGAGGTTGCCTACGTATCCTTTTTTTAAAGGAATCAGGTCGAACGTAGTTCAAACATCTTACCTAAACAATTTTTCATCTTTCTTTATGTTTCTCTTTTTTATTTTTTTCTTTATTTATTTTTTTCTCTTTTTTTCCTTTTTTTTTGTTTTCCCCGGCTTCTATTTTTTAGGGCATGGACCTTTGACAATTCTTTTCTTCTTCTTTTTTATTTCACTTAGAATTTTCTAAAAGCTGCCCTAGTTTGTACTCTTGGGGCATTGACTTTTATTATTATTTTATTTTTTTCATTTTTTTGACTTTTGACTTTAAACTTGACCAAAAGAGGGTCGTCAAAACATGACCAAAAGAGGGTGGTCAAAGAAAATAAGATATTCTCAAAGGGGTGACAAAGGCCATAAAGTGTTTGGGTAGCAGAAAAAGGGTCTCCCAACCTCGAGAACGCCAAACATATTATCTTTTCGCGATCATATCATTGACGAACATGTTTGTATTCTTGGTGTGTCGTGGTCACAAGACACTTTCCATCCCGTAGTGCGAAACTTTCCAACAAACTTCAATTGTTTAATCATCCTCAAGCCCGATCTTCATAATGATTTGAAGGTGAATTTTACTCGACCTTAATTCCAAAGTATTTCAACTCTTTATTCATACTCAAAAGTATTTCTTTCAGCTATCCAATTCCAGATAAAATCAGTTTCTAAGATCTGGCCAAAATTTCCGCTTGCATGTCATGTCATTAGAACTAGCGAGAAAAGAACTAAAAATGGAATGACACAAAAGGACAAACTATATTTTATTGAGTAAAGGATGAAAGGGTTTGACAACAAGAAAAACAACCTAAAATCCGAGTTACAACCCTAAAATAACCCGGATAATTAAAATAGCAACAGAACAGATAGACAAGACTCACATAGACAGAATGGAATAGAAGGGTTTGACTCAATAAAACAAATAAAGTCTGCATCACAACCCTGAAATAACCCAGATAATAGAAAAAATATCAAAACATGCTACCAAGATTCCTTCCTAGTAAGGAGAGAATGACTTTTCAAATTCTAAGCTCGACATTTAGCCACAAATTTGCTCATCAGAATCACCTTGGCCTTCTCCAATTTCAGTAGGCAAGCTCTCGAGAGGATTCTCATACTCCATGTCACCAGGCATCCTCCCACAAAGTGTGCATCATCATTTACAGGTAAAGGATTCTGCACGATATTCTAGGTGTCACTGTCTTGGATCACAATCAGTTTTCCTGGATCATCCTTTCTATTTCTCTTTTCAAATCCCAACAGCTTTCAACATTGTGTCCCTGGGCATTGGAATGGTATTTACACCTTTTAGATGGGTCAAAGCTTCTTGCAAAATAGGTCCACATAATTTGGAGAAATGGGTGCAATCATGTCATAATGCTTTAACTTCTCAAATAAGCTTGCATAGGACTCTCCTATTGGTGTAAAATTATCTTTTAACCTTTGTTCTCTTCTATACCCCTAGCTTGGATATGGATTATAAAGCACTTGAAAATTTTATGGAGGTTGGTGGAGATTTTGTGATGCTCGTGCTCGCCTTCTTGGGTGATTTGGTGGCTGGACAACATACTGAAGTGGATCAATAGAGTATTGTGAGTTCTGAGTTGGATAGTAGTGCTCAGGAGCATCATCGAAAAATAGACGAGGCTGGTCATACCTTCGAGACGTTCTCCTAGGACCTCTTCTCGACCCTGATGTCATCATGATTTCTTCGTCCTTCTCATTCATGTCACTAAAATTATCAGATTCAATCTGACAGCCTGAGTTGCGGCTTTGAGAACTGCTTGACTTATACTTTTTCCTGTCTTAAGACCATTCTCAACCATTTCCCCCATTTTGATTGCTTCCGAGAAGGATTTAGCCACTGCGGACATCTTGTTTTGAAAATAATCTGGCTTTTGAGCCTGAAGAAAGATAGTGATTAGCTCATGGTTATCCATGGGTGGTTTAACTCTAGCTACTTGCTCTCTCCATTTAATGGCATATTCCCTGAAACTTTCAGTTGGTTTCTTCTTCAGGTTTTAAAGGGAATTATGGTTTGGGGCGATGTCGATGTTGTATTGGAACTGTTTGACAAATGCTTGTGCCACATCATCCCAGACATACCAGCGAGACGTGTCTTGATCCATAAACCACTCGGATGCTACTCCCGTAAGGCTTACCCCAAAATAAGCTATTAGCAATTCTTCATTTCTTCCCGCACCTCTTAGTTGATTGCAATACCTTTTCAGGTGGGCTATGTGGTCTCCATTTCCATCATACTTTTCAAATTTAGGAGTCTTGAAACTAGGCGGCAAGTGGACATCGGGGAACATACATAGATCCTTGAAGGCAATACTCTTCTGACATGCCAACCCTTGCATGTTTTTTAATCGTTGTTCTAAGCTTTTCACTCTTTGAGTTATATCTTCCTGTGCCATCTTTCGGGTAGGTTTCTCAATGTTTGCAGGAAGATCAAACAAGTACGAGTGGTACTCAGAAGAGTTGTACTTCTCTTGCTGGGTAGCAAATTGTGACTCATGACAAGGCTGTCCTTGGCCATTGGCCCATGCTTGACACATTTTGGTAATTTGTTGTTTCAGTATTCTATTTTCCTCAACCACAGTAGACTCTTGTTGAACCCTCTAACCCTGAGTCTCTTGAGCACTTGTAACAGTTTCGATGTTAGTTATCATTTTTTCTTGGATCTTGTGTTGTCCGCTTACCACAAACCGACCACCTCAAACTTTCTTCACAATTCAAAATAAAAGATTCGTTAGAATGGACTCAGTCGGTCCTTATTATTATCATCATTTTTTCACTTTTGTTTTCCATTTTTTTCATTTATTTTATTTTTTTTCATTTTTCTGTTAATTGGTTGATCGAACCTGATGTGGGTTGCCTACATATCATGTGGGAACATGAATCAGATCTTGCGTAGTTCGGAAAGATTAGGAATAAAGCAACTGAACTAACTCTTTTTTTTTGAATTTTTAATTTCCGAAAGAAAGACTCATAAAGAAGAAAGAAAACTTTTTCTTTTTTTCCTTTTTTTTTTGGAATTTCAATATAAAAACTTCTAAAGAAGAAAGAAAATATTTTTGAATTTCGAATTTTCTTCCTTTTGAAAGAAGAATGAAAATATTTTTTGGATTTTTGATTTTTTTTCGAAATTTTTAAAAGAAAGACTTATGAAGAAGAAAGAAAAATATTTGTTTGGATTTTTTGTTTTTTTTTTGAATTTTTGGAAAAAAGACTTCTAAAAATAAGGCAGAAAATATTTTTTGTTTTAAAAATTTTTATATTCGGAATATTCTAAAGAAAGACTTCTAAAGAAGGAATTAAAGAATTTTTTTTTTGGAATTTTGAAAATTGGGCCGGAACCGATGAGGTTTGCCTACGTATCTCACATCCGGTGAGAATCAGACTCGCGTAGTTCATCCAGTTTTGACATAATTGGAAAAATATGATATTGACTCACTTTCATTTCTTTTTGAAATACATTTTCTTTTCCTTTTTTTCCAAAACTTTTGGCAGAGTTTCGAGGCATTTTCAAATACCGAGGTTTTCAGAACCGGGTGAATTCCCTATCCTACCTCACTCTTGGTTTTTCTGGTATTTTTCTTTCCTTTGCCGGCAACATGCAAACCAAAAAAAATAAATGTACAAATAGCACGTAAGATGCATCAGGATGGTCTTTCATTTAGGATACACATGTCCTAGACGGACCCAACCCCTGTGTTATGTCCCCAAGGACAAATGCACGTGAGGCAAATAAGTGTTCCTACTAGGGATCCGGCATGAGGTTATGTTATTCTAGGTTTAAACCTGCGGTTGGGTTCAAGACCTGGCTTACTCGAGCGGACAGCTCGAGCCGAGGTTGGGGCAACATACCGGGAGCACGAAAGTCTACCCGGCCTTGTTGCTGAGCCAGAATCGTTCTATTTGGTATGGCTTCTAACAGAAAAGTGGGTCATGCGAACGTGTGCACCATTTTGTAGAAGACTTAGAAGGGAGGCGTAAGAAAACAGTTTAATACAGTTCAAATAATTTAAAGCGGTAAATAAGTGGCAATTAGCACATTAGGTCCACATATACAGTAATATCAACAAACAATAAAGCCAAGCATAGATCATATTAACAAGCTCGAATTCTGAACCCAGAATCAAAGATTTTGGGTTCTTTTCCCCAGCAAAGTCGCCAGAGCTGTCACACCTCCTTTTTCTACCCCCGAAAGGATATAAGGAAGTTTTTTTCCAATTTAAGTGACAATTGAAACGCGATTATTTATTTAAATTCAAAGTCGCCACTTGGGATAATTTATAGTGTCCCAAGTCACCGGTTTAAAATTCCGAATCGAGGAGATTTGACTCTGTTTTACAATCTGCGAACACAAAAATCCGGGTAAGGAATTCTGTTAACTCGGGAGAAGGTGTTAGGCATTACCGGGTTTCATGGTTTTAGCACGGTCGCTTTGATCATACTTGGCTTAATCAAATTATTTAATTACTTATTTTAGAACCTATGTGCATTTACCTCTTTTAATTAGGAAATTATCTTTAAAAACAAGTCACGCGTAAGTGTACCCATTTGTTTGGCGCGTCGTAAATCATGTCACGCATACGTATCCATAATTAATAGTGCTTTATTAATATTAAGAAAGTTTAGTCAAAGTTGTGCGATTGCATACTCCGATTTTATTTTTAAGATCGTAATTATGTCACGCGAACGTGTACACAATCATGATGATTTATTATTAATCGCGCCTAAAGCAAGCTATGATATTCAAGACTTGTCGCTAAACTGACTTGAGATGACTTGTAAAGGCCAAAGTTAGGGATGTTATTGTAGATCAATGGTATTGCTAAATTATTAAAGATAGCTACAACTTTACAAATTGCTATAGTTTACATCTTGAAGTCACTTAACGTCATGGGCCTGTTAGCAGGGAATCTGTTTGGCCTATTTGAAGCTCAGGGTTATTTAATTGAAGTCATCTATTAAGAAAGAAAGGAAAAAGAAATTGCAATAATGAGGGATAAAGTATCATATTAGATAAAATATATTCACTGCCAATAAACAAGTAATTAACCAAATTCAAACATCTTGAAAGACAAGATCTTGTTGAAATAGATTAAAACCCATGTTGTATTAATAAAAATTATTCACTCTAAATCATTAATCTAATGCATTTAATAGCTCATCCTTTTTCTTTATGGAAGTTATCTAAATTTTAAAGATACAACATAACAATAGAATTAGAATGGAGGACTACGGAAAATAATTGGAATAAGCACAAAATTCAGATATATCCATTTAAATGTCCTTTCGAAACTAGGCTCAACAGAAGGCTATGTAAAATTAGTAAAGATCAGCTCAAAGAATAACTAAACAAAATTCAATACAATACACACACACTAACAATGAGAAATCATGGACGAAGTAAGAGACGAACCCCAACTATCACTAATTATTTTGCTCTATAATGGATCATCTAGGCTTTACTCACATAAATAAAATCAAAATAAAGACCATAGGAGTAGAGATGAACCTGTTAATTTGAAGTTTTTTTAATAATAGTAGAGGAATACAAAGTTTTACTCTAGAATTCCAACTGAAAACAACAACAATATGAAGCAGAAACTGCGAGCTAAATCAAAATCGTGAACCTCAGATGGAAAATTGGATCGGCCTTCAGCCGAAGAAAGCAAAGAACAGAAAGCAAGTGTCATTGCTTTGGAATCGAAAAATGGGAAAGGAGTAGCCTATCTATTTTCCTTTCAGCTTGTGTTGTTTAATTCAAAGGAAGAGCTATTAAATGTTGGTGATAAATCTAAAGGCTACAGCTGAAGCAGACGACTGCTTCTCTTATTTTTGTAAGATCCGCCATTTTCTTTTTTTGCTTTAGAGTTGTAGGCTACGTCCTAGGTCCACTTGATTTTAGGAGTTAGGTGTTATTTTATAGGGGGTAGAAATTAGGTTAGGCCAAATGAGGAATGGGTATGGGCTCAATGTTTTGGGCTATCCAAAATTAGGCCTTTTCAATTAAGACCAAACAAAATTAGCCCCAAATTTTATACTCTTTCTTCTAGAACAAGACCAAAAATACTACATCATTTACTAATTAATCCTACTCAAGTAAAATAACTATTAAAATAAAACTATCCGTTAAAACAAAACCTACTTTTGGTATTTTTTTTAAAATATCATACTAAAATATAAAAAATGAAAAACAAATTGTAAAATTAAGATAATATTGCTGGAACTATATTTATTTTTTGTATTTTTGAATTTTATGTAAGGTAGACAAATTCAAAGTAACTAGATACAAATATTAATTAACTAAATAAGAGAAAATATTTTTATAATTTTATTTTTATGATAAATAAAGTAAAAGGGTCAAAACTAGCTAAAATATCAATATTAGACCTAAACTAAATATTTATATGCTAAAATATGTAAAATCTTGGGGAGGGTTAAAAATCACATGTCTATAGTGAGTCGATCCACAATCACCCAAATTGAGTTAAACTTGCACTGAGTGCATGGTAGTCCTACCACAAAATCCATATTAATCATTTCCCACTTCCACATTGGAATTTCTATGTTATGTGCCAATCTGCCAGGCCTTTGATGCTCGGCCTTTACTTGCTGATAATATGGATATTTTTCAACAAAGTCTGCCACATCCCTCTTCATGTCATTCCACCAATAGACTTACTTGAGATCGTGATACATCTTTGTAGAACCCAGGTGCATGAAATACCTAGAAGTGTGAGCTTCAACCATGATTCTTTCCCGAAGACCATCCACATTTGGAACACATAGTCGAACTTGGTAATGTAGTGTACCATCATCCATGCCAAGATAAAAAGTTGTAGTCGTAATTGTACCAACAATGGATCGTCGTATTGTTTCTCCTTGACCTCCGCCACAAGCGATGATTCAGCTCTATTTGTACAATCACCCCGCCTTCACTAGAATTCGCAAGATGAACTCCCAAGCTAGCCAACCGATGAACCTCCCTGGACAACGACCTTTGATATGCCTCCAAGTGAGCCAAACTACCCATAGATTTCCGGCTAAGAGCATTCGCCACAACATTGGCTTTTATCCGGGTGATATAGAATATCGATGTCGTAATCTTTGAGTAACTCCAACCATATTCCCTTCCTCAAATTTAATTCCTTTTGTTTGAAAATATATTGAAGGCTCTTATGGTCCGTTATTATATCCACATGGACCCCATGCCGACAATGGCATTAAATCTTTAATGCAAATACTACTGCTACAAGTTCTAAGTCATGTGTTGCATAGTTATTTTCATGATTCTTGAGTTTCCTAGAGGCATAAACTATCACCTTACTATGTTGCACCATTAGTGGAACATCTTTATCACCTTTCTCTTGCATAAGACCTCCTAGGAATTGAGTTATGCAATAATTTCCCTGATATGGTTACAATCTTCTGTGAATACTTGCAACTCGCTCTTCCAAATTCTCAACAAAAGACATTACTAAATGAGTTTTATCATAGGACCTTCTGTTTCAAATGAATAACATCTGCTAGTTTGCGCAAGCATGACATTGCATCAAATGTAAGGTAACATTATGCTCAGACTTTTCTTAGTCAACCTCTTCTCCCCTTATGTGCCTTATAGAATTTAAGAAACCACTCTACATCCCTTTTGAACATTCTCACAATCCCTTTTACTGTTAAACACCTCCCAAAACAGATATCAACACCCTTTATATATACAATTCAGAAAGAGTCACTGGCCCGAACAGGGCATTCTATGAAACTTGAGAGCCTCCTCAATTCTTCAACGACTTTTGGTTTTACTCTTATGTGTAAGACTTAGTCCACCTAATTCCATCCTCGATAAGTAACTTACCTCATTCTCCATATTATATCTACCAATAGAGTTCCCTGATATTGTGCCTTAAGAGCTACCATGTTAAACATGTCTGGTCCGTAGCAAGTTTTCATCCTCTCTCAATCTGTTTCGAACTTTTCTTTTTTCCTTTGGGTAGATTGTGTTGCCTTTCCCTTTTTATCGCCCTCTAGCCTGGGCAATATGTTGGTACTATCTCTTCTTTGTAACTGGAATATCCATTTCCATTGCATTTTGCTCATAGTGCGGAGTTGATAGCTCTATTGTGCCACACTCTTGTCTGCCTCCCATGAACTCGTAGTATCACTGTGCCTGGTTTACTGAGTTTATCATACCATAACTTCACCACCAGTAGTCTTACTTTCCATTGTAATATGTAGACATGAACTCTCTCTAGATCTTTTAGTTGATATTCAGTGTCACTAAAGTCGATTGCATTACGGTTAGTCCTTTATACCTTCTATTAACACTTGTGCTCTAACTGAGTCCACCATTATGATATGGACTATTTTATGATAACCATGACCATCTCAATTTATAGATTTTCTTCCCATTTCTTCTCGCATCATTCTTCCTAGTTAGTGAATAGCTATGCACTCTTCCATATGTTATGTGGTTGTTTCCCTTAGTTAGGAATTCATTTCGCTCACCTCTTAACACTTGTTGGGATATCTGTGGGAAAGTGTGTTCGTCGCGTATCACTTAACACGTCCTTGCTTGTAAGATTCTTAAGAGGCTCTCCATCAAGTCCAAATACCCTCTTGGGTTATTATAGCATCACATTTATTTCTCCCACTCGTTCCGCCTTTCTTAACGCGTTGGAACTTTGGTTAAGTCGCAAATCCATGATTAACCCATTCAAAAAAACTCGAAGCCTTTCACATTTGACCTATAATACTTCCTTGGTTTCCATTGCTACTGACCATCTAACAAGTATAAAATCCCTTTACAAACATTACTCTTAGTTCCTAGGATCATTGACCATGTCATTCTCATTTCTATATATGAAGAATTTACCTTCCTTAACCTTCCACCTTCTTGGGTTACTAGTGATCTATCATTAGCATATCCTTTCAGGGAATCATGTTACTTATTATCTCTTTTCTAGACTACACTTGTATTCAACAAAATATTCACACATTATAGCTACATGGTCTTACTCTTGTTTTGTTGTATTTAAGTCGCCTCACGGCCCTTCCTCCCCCACTTGGGGCGAATGTCCGGGATTTCGACACAAGTCTTGAATTTAGCAACTTTAGGGACATTTGTCTCATGTCTTATCCCTCATATATATGTTCGACTATTAATGAGATTAAGTCACCATGGTATTAACCTCATAAGTTCTCTGCTCTTATTCAGCCACACGGTCTTGGGATTCCAATTCCTCATGTCAATATCCTTTAGAAGTGTAATACAACTTCGTACATTTCTGAATTCTTATAAAGTTCATAGTACAAGGTCTTCTCATCCTGGGTTCAATTGACTCTCCTTTCATAACTTCTTGTCTCATCGGAGAGACTTACACTTTTATCATTAATCTCCTGGTCATGCCTCCCATATATCACGTGCTTATATAACCAATTTTCTTTCACACCTTAGGATTATTTACATGATTCCCACACTACCCATATGTGATATTAAAGCTTACGTCTCACTTATCAAATCAATGTCTCTTTGGAGGTAGGTAATCATTTTAAACACTTTTCTTGAATAAAGTATGCTCATTGTACTATGTACTTATCCTATATTCCCATACCATTCGTTCAACAAGATACATGTGACATCCCCTTAATATTCATGCCTTTGCCCATTGGTCATGTCATATGACAGCATTACTTAGAATAAATGAAACAGCGCTTAAACATACCTTGAATCTCAATGCACGAATTAGCATACAATCTTATAGTCAAGATTTATCGCACGATCTAGAGTGTTGAATAAGGGTAACATTCCTAAGTGTCCATGTAGCCTCCAACTTATAGATGTGACCGAAAATACACCGATAAGAAGGACTTTACTAGACACGGCTCTGAGACATCCTAGGACACTTTAAAACCTTAGGCTCTGATACCAAGTTTGTCATGTCCCAACCTCGAGAGGCACGACCGACGCTCAACCGAGTGAAACCTATTGAGCAAGCCTATTAGAAATTTTCTACCCAACTCATTATGATCAAGAAAACAGGTTCTTATTAATTATCCAACGTGAAGATTTTGTAAATATTTCCAAATTGATTCAATTGTTACATTATTGGTAAGTTTTTCAAAATTACATACACTTTTCAATTTGAATGAAAAAGGGTCCAAAACACAACATAATCCACTGACCCTTCCAATACCCATATACAACCCATATGGTGTCTACGAAGCCTCTAAAGATTAAAAAAAGAGTCATAACAACGCCGGCAACAAGACCCCGGTTATACCTCAAAACGTGGCAAACAAAAGATGTACTACATGACCCCAGGAAGAAATGGGGCTCACCAAGTGTGTTGGGAAGATGATGATGCACCACTGGCTGCGATCAACACTGCCTGCTATGGAACCCCCTACATCCATTAAAGATGTAGCTCCCCCGGCAAAAAGGGCGTTAGCACTATCGAATAGTACTAGTATGTATAACTAAATACCATCTCATTAGAAAGAACAATTATACAAGAAGAAATAATCATGGATTCAATGGAAACCTTAAACAACACTACAACATCAAATTAAGGATCACACAAGCTTTCAAGTAATTTTCATAGCTTTAAATTGGGACATCATCAGTCGATACCTCATCATTCACTATACCACCATACTTTTATACGGAGTCCGATCACGACTCGATCAGCTAGGTCATCTCATTGGAGACATTCACCACAATCATAATTCTAATTTTCATTTCCAATTTCAGTTTCCAGCACAGTACCACTATGTGTGTGGTATGACGTCCGATCACGGCCCGATCGGCTAGGTCGTCTCACCTAAGACATTACCATTTTTCCACCGATCCCCTCATTTCATATTTTTCTGACATATACCAATTCATCGGCACTTGGTGGCCACAATTGTTATCTCATACCTCGGCTCTTGGTCGTATTTCATAATGCAAGATCTTTCCCACATTTCACATTATTATTATTATCATTTTCAACAAACAAGCATTTCAATTCAAGATATTGAGTACACATTAGAGCAATTATGGATCATAAGTATATAAAGGCTTTCACATACTTCGGCATAACAACCTTTATTCAAACTTGACTTGAAGTCTAGGCATTTTAGCACATATTCCATATCTTTAACATACTCTCAATTAGCATGATGACATGATAAATATTTAAAAAAATTATTGAACATGAATCTTTCAACACAACACATTAGGGCATCCAATTCTAGTATGATCAATTTAGGGACTTACACCAATTACATGAACACCAGGGGTTCGATCTAAGAAGAAGGGGGTTTAGCCATACATACCTGAAATTCACCCCTTAATGATACTATAATGATCCACTACACTAAGCAACTTCAATCTACAATATTAGCATCCAATGGGACCATCATTAGTAACAAATTCCATAGTTTAGGCCATCCCTTTATCAAACACAGAGTAGGCATAAATCTCTACATCTCAGAGCCATAGAATTAGTTCATCAAACTACCACCATTTACCAATAATTTATCCCACCATCATTCTTGAACATTTTATAACTTCCAACATCACATGCATGACCATCCATCCATACCCAACCAACAAAATTTTATCAAATAATTACCTTTCACTCTCTACAATGGTTATGTATTTAAATTGGAAAATTATGGCTTCCAATCACCAACCATGAGTCTCAATACTTATTTCTTACTCATATTCTATTAATAAACTCATGCATGTAAGTCTAAGGGTGTAGGATTACCTTTTGGAAGATATCTCGCAAAACCCTCCCTTTGAGTTCTTGAAGAAATTTCTTGAAAATCTAAAGATTCCATGTGTAGATTTCATTAACACTAGTGTAGAAATGATTGAATTTCACACCAAGATAATAGGGATTGCTACCTTAATGAATAGATGTAACGACACGACCTGTCGTTTTGAGCTTTTGCACCTTGCTCGTTAGTTCTCGGGTATGACTTGCTCCGTGTGATGTATTATGACTTATGTATATCGTTGGTTTTGGTTTTTAGGGTAATCAGAATGAATTTGGAAGAACAATTCTCAGTTGAAGCTTGAAATTTGAAAAGTTTGACCAACATTTAACTCGTTGGTATATGATCTCAGATCAGAATTTTTATGATTTGGTTAGCTCCGTTAGGTGATTTGGGACTTAGGAGCGTGATTGGAATGCATTTTGGAAGTCCGTGGAAGGTTTAGGCTTGGATTGGCGAAATTGAGATTTTAGCGTTTTCCGGTTGGTAGGTGAGATTTTGATATAAGGGTGGGAATGGAATTCCGGAAGTTGCAGTAGCTTCGTTGTGTCATTTGTGACGTGTGTGCAAAATTTCAGGTCATTCGGACGTGGTTTGTTTGGGTTTTTGATCAAAAGCATAATTTGGAAGTTCTTGAAATTCTTAGGCTTGAATCCGATATGATTTTGGTGTTTTGATTGTGTTTTGGGTGTTGCGAATGTTGGAACAAGTTTAAATGAGGTTATGGGATATGTTGGCATGTTCGGTTGAGGTCCCAAGAGCTTTAGGTGAGTTTCGGGTGGTCAATCGGACCATTGCATGTTGTTTGGAATTGCAGAAAATTGCTGATCAGTGTTGCAGAGAAATGGCCTTCGCGTTCGTGAAGGGCTAGTCGTTGAAGGCTGGGATTTAAACCTTCACGTTCGGGAGGAAGGCTACGCGTTCGCGAAGGGCTGGATGTTTGGTCATCGCTTTCGCGTAGAGTAATTTGGTCAGCTGGACTTGAGGCATTTTTATTCATCGCATTCGCGAGTGGTGTAACGCGATCGGCGAAGGTTTAGTCTGAGGAAGCATCGCGTTCACGATGGGAGGGTCACGATCGCGAAGAGAAAATTCTGGTAAAAGTTATTTTGTGCTTCGCGAACCTGAGGCTTTGACCGCGTTCGCGAAGAAGGATTTCAGGCCTGGGCAGAATGTTTAAATAGTCATCTTGTTCGTGATTTTGGGGCTTATTTCCACCATTTTTGGTCGTTTTTGGAGCTTTTTGAAGAGGATTGAAGAGGGATTCAATGGGAATCACTTGGAGGTAAGATTTACGGACTTTATACTCGTTTCTTATGTGAATTCTACCTAATAAATCATGGAATTTAAGCCTAGTATTGAAGAACTAGGGCTTGTAATTAGAGACCTAGAATTTGGGATTTGAGGGGCCATTTGAGGTCCGATTTTGATGTTCTTGGTATGTATGGACTAGTGAGAGGATGAGAATTCTATTGATGTGACTTTTATCAGATTCCGAGACATGGGTCCGGAGTTCGGGTTTGAACAATTTCAGGATTTTTAATATAAATTGGATATTTTCGAGTGGGCTTTGTTCCCTTAGCATATTTTAATAGTTATGTACTGATTGTGGCCAGATTTAAAGCATCTGAAGGTTGATTCATGAGGGCAAAGGCATCGCGGGCTAGAGTTTGGACCGAATCGAGGTAAGTAATGATTGTAAATATTGTCCTGAGTGTTTGAAACCCCGGATTTCACATCATTGTGCTACTTTGAGGTGACGCACACGCTAGATGATGAGCATGGAGTCGTGCACCGTTGGGGATTGTGACTTGGTCCGTCCCGTACGACTGTTACGTTGCATATTTTATTTGAAATCTTATTATATTCCATATTTTAGAGTTTGATATTATATTTTGGGTTGTATGCCATGTCTGGGGCCTTGTGCCGGCCTGTTGAGACCCTTAGGGGCATTTTTACTATTTTTCCTAACTCTATTTGTTTTGAAAGCATATCTTCAGTCATGATTTACATGTTTATTGTTTAAATATGGTTTTATCACTTTAATTCTTAAAGTGTGAAAATTGTTTGGGCTGATTTCCCTATTTTACTGATGGTTCGAGTGACTGTGAGCTTGATAACTGAGATAGACCGAGGGTCTGATTGTGAGGGTATTAATTGAGATAGACCGAGGGTCATATTGTGAGGTTATTGACTGAGATAGACCGAGGGTCTGATGGTAAGGTTAATGATTGAGAGAGGCCGAGGGCCTGGTTGTGAGGATTATATATTTATGGATCGGGCTGCACGCTACAACAATATATATATATACATATATATATATATGGATCGGGCTACACGCCGCAACGATATAGCGCTTGGGATGTAGGAGCCCCTCCGGAATTTGCACACCCCCAGTGAGCGCAGTCTATTGTATATATGGATCGGGCTGCACGCCGCAGCGATTACTATATCGTACTTATTGAGTGTGAGTGCCGAGTGTGAGCGCTCATTGATGAGAGTTGAGTCTCGAGTGACTGAGAGTCTTGCCCGAGGGGTTGTATACATATATGAGTGATGCTTTGCTCGAGGGGCTTGTTTTTATGTAATTGCTGCTTCCACTCCTCTTTATACTGAGCCTCTGTTGAAAATGTTGAATAAATATTTTTAAACAACTTTTATTTAAGCTGGAGTTTTATGAGATATTTGGTATTTAATCACTTATTTGGCTATGTTATTTTCACTAAGATTTTTATGTTATGAGGTGTTTATGATTCCTGTTTTGCCAGAGGGGCTGTATACGAACTATGTTTTGCCCGAGGGGCCGATTATGGTTTTCATCTCTTTTATTATAAATGGTATTGAACCCCTATTGAAACTGTTGGAAAGCATTTTCAAATGATTTTTACCAAAAGCTGGATTTTAAATGAGACGATTGACTTGTATTTTGATTTGAAAGCCTATTGTGCTTATTGAGTTTATCATAAATGTGGATTTATTGTTTCCTACTGCTCAGTCTTTATTTACTCTTATTACTTACTGGGTTGGAGTACTCAGATGTGGAGTAATCAGAGTTAGCAAGGTGGCTGCACGGCGTTCGCAACATTGCTTTCCTTCCCCTTATTTTCATTACTGTACTTAGTACATTTTTAGACTCTGGTTGTATTCGGACCTTGGTAGATGCTCATGACTAGTGAAACCCGATGTCGGGCTTGTGTAATTATTCCGCATTTTGAGTTTTATTATGAGATTATTGGTTTATAAATAGTATAAAACAACTTTTACTGGAAAATGGTTGATTCAGGAGTTGTGTCGGCTGGCCTAGTTTCACGATAGGCGCCATCACGAACGGGTTGGTTTTTTGGTCGTGACAAGTTGGTATTAGATCCTAGGTTACATAAGTCTCACGAGTCATGAGCGGGTTTAGTAGAGTCTCGCGGATCGGTACAGAGACGTCTGTACTTATCCTCGGGAGGCTGTGGAACCTTTAGGAATAGCTTCACATTCTTGAATTTTTATCATGCGTCCTTGATTCAGCTTGAAAAGTAACTCTTTGAATTCCTTACACGCATTCGTATGCGCGCATGAGCGCTCGGTATCAGATGTGCATCGATGTCTTGTGATTCCCTGATTAAGGGGTGAGATGTGATCTCTGTGTGTTGATGTTGGGCCAGTCTGGAGGACTCAAGGCCGAATTTTTGCCTATATCTTGAGCACCGAGGTGCTGATTGTGTGAGCAAGTGTTTTTGAACTTATACGTTTGGTAGTGCCCTATTGGTAGAAGTAATGATTAGATAGTTACATGATGAGTGTGATGTGACTGCGAGATATATTCATATGATTTGGAAGTGATGATGAGGGTCCACTGGAGGATAGAAGAACCATTGGGTTCTTGATTTCCATCTTGATTTGAAGTATAGCCCCAAGTTATGGGCATGTGAAGAATCTTTTCATGTTTCCTAGTTGAGAGTGAAGTAAATTTCATGTTGCGATATGAGTTCAGACTCAGGAGGACTAAGTGACTGCGTAATGTTATGACGGTGGAAAGTATACAGAAATGTTAGTTGGAGGTAAAGCAGGTGGGTTATCTCCTGTGGAGTGTTCTGAGGTTGTGTGATCCTTATGTTGTCTGTTAGGAGATCTCATTTACATGTGTAATATATGTGTTGCAATTTAAATTTGGGTTGCTTAAGAGAGTGGGGTTCAACTGTTACGAGAGTGAATGTGAGATTTGCATAAGATTTAAAGTACCAGGTGGTCTGTGTTTCACGAGTGTATGAAGGGTTGAGTTTAATCTCACTATGGTATTATAGCAGCAATAGAGCATATGTGTTATGAGTTATTCAGTGTGTTTTGATCTACGACTTTGAGCCAAGTGGGGGAGTCTGCTTTTGATTAGTTGATTACGCGGTTATGTGCTATGTTGGTTCCAGTTTGAGGCGTACTGGTGAATCAGTTATGGCCTATGGAGATTGAGATCGAGGATGGCTCGAGTAAAGGAACAATTTTTGACAAAGGTTGTAGTATGCTTCATAGGTGCGTGAGAATCACGGAATGTCTTGAGTTGTTATTGGTAAAGGATGCTCGGTGCATAGAGCAGGAAGTTGCTTGGTTGTATTGGGATGAGGTTGCATTCTGCAGTGTCTAAAGTGCTAATTAGGCACAGGTTGTTCGGTTCTTTTGACCAGGCTAATTGCGGTTTGAGTAGAGTGGATGGCACTCGAGAATGGTTCTAATGTGTTCAAGATTTTACATGTAACAAGTGGGAATTTTCAAGTTGTATAAGTGGCTAGAAACTGAGTTTTCATTGGAAAATGTCAAGACTTGTGTTATTTTCTATATTAATTATGGAATTTTATATATCAGTATCAGGAAGGTGAAGGTAATGGCATTAGATTCGTAGGAAGTTTCTTCAGGGTAAGCATTTTGAATGTGGTACTGTTGGGAATATTTAAGAGAGAGATTGGCGGCTTGTGAGCCTTAGACGATGTGGTTTTATGCTTGGGTCTCGGGTGGTGAGTTTGGGTTGAGGAATTGTGATGTTATTGCAAGAAGGAGTGAAGTATCAAGTTGAAGGTAAATCATAAGGAACTCGGATAAGATGGGATAGCTTGGTAGTAGGCCGAGTCAGTATGGTAAGGATATGATTAGTTCTTCGGATGCTTACGAGATAATGAGTTTCTACAGGTGTTTCGCGGCAATTCTCTCGGGTTTTAGTGACCTGCGTAACTCGGTTGAGTTAGAAGGATTTAGTCCTGACGGTTTAGTTTTGTGCAAATGGAATTCGGAGAATTCTAGATGGTTTCCACCACAGTTAGAGAGGTATATTTTTCCTATTAGCGTGAGGAGCATGGGATGTATAATGATCTTCTCCTAGATGGGATCGAATAGAAAAGTTCTTGGCTGGTTGAGTAAGAAGTTAATTGTAGCTCGGATCGGTTTGCAAAGTTCTCGTAATTATTATTTGGGTGGGATAGTATATGCGGTATGTTATATGGGGTTGAGGTTTGCATGTGTAAGGTCACGGTTCAGTTTTGAAAGAAAGGTCATAAATTCTTAGATAGCATAGGCAGCTTCAGGTGACTAGATAAATGAGATCACTGATTGGTGTGGCTTGATGAAGATATACATTTCAGAAGGGACGATGTGTTTGAGTTATGGATGCTTTATTGGTATTGTGGCACTATCTCGTCTGATCAATTGATGATATTCGAGTTTGTTTGGTGGCACAAAATAATTATGGGTGTACCCCTCATGGGATGTTTGAGTATTAAAGGTGTGTTGTATATTCGAGCGACGAAATTGGGATCAGATATGGCAATTCGTGTGCCTTATGGACTTGGAGACTAAAAGTTCTCATAAACAGGTTAACTCATGGTTGTGGACGGTAAAGATGTGGGAAAGTTAGTCAGATGATAGTATGTGCTATGATTCAGTCATTGTGAACTTTCGGAGGGTCATTTATCTGTTGTGGGTGACTAGAGTTGATATGTGGTTCAATGGTAGACCTATATGGATGTGTGTTCTGCATCGAGATGGCTTTGTTAACTTTAAGTTGCTATTGGTGAGGGATGTGTTGATTCGGTTGTTATGTAGCTGTTAGTTATCAGGGGGATCTATGAGTTATCTTCCGTGTTGCGAGACGTTAGGATTTTTTGGTTATAGGCACATGTGAGGGCAGTGTTATTGGGGCCTCTCAGTGGAATTCGAGAGGGAAGAGCACTGGGTATTGCTCGGTGGATGGCATATCGGTTATGTCCTTTCGAGTGGTGCGGAATTATGTAATTTCCTCGCGGTGGTTGTGATTATTGCTTTGGTTTTTGACATCATATTGCGCATGGTTATCGATTTTAAGCATAGTGACTTGAGGTGTTTCATATGGACCAGTGTTTGGATGAGGTCGCGAGTTGGGGAGAAGCTATATGGAGGTATGATCATGCGGATTGGATTCGTGCATTCTGTTTCTACGACGTGTGTCGGGTTCTCAGCCTTGTGTTGTGGTGGTACTGATGAGCTCGCGGTACAGCTCTTTCATTTGAATCATTTTCATGATTTGGGTATGTTCGGATTGTTGCCTATTGGTGCGCGGGTTGCACAAGTTGTGGCTTTAACCTGTATTAATATGGCATGTCACCAGAGTAGTTGTGATGGATTAGATGAGATCGTTGGGGTCTTTAATGAATACAAACAGATTCGATTTCAGCATGTTGGAAGGGTAATATCGAGGTTCGGCTCAGAAATTTGTCGTGGTCTTTGCCAAGAAGAGAAGTGGATTTATGAATGGTTGATCTAAGAAATGGTTATGGCTTACTGCGTGTTTCATTTATCATTGGCAGTATATGAAAGTATTGGAATGAAAATTCAGTGGATAAGAGGTTTTCTATCGATATTTGGTTGTTGTGTGCAGCTACTGTGATTAGACGTTATCACCATAAGTGTTTGAGTTATGTAGTATATCATGAGATTTCACATGAGGTTGTAGTTATGGGTTATTGTAGCTTGTTCGGGCTTATTCAGAATATAGATGTGAGATTCTGATCTTGTGGATGATTTCGGAAGTGGAAATGTGGTTCTAAGGTTTATGTGTTAGGTTGGATTGTGAAAATTTCAGTTACATTATGTTATCAGACCTATACGAGATAGGGTGACGTGGGATCACCCCCGGGTATGTGCATGGTAAGTTTATTCAGCGATTGGTTGGATTTTGGAACAACTCTGGGCACATTCGAGGACGAATATATGTTTAAGTGGGGGAGGATGTAACGACCCGACCGATCGTTTTGAGCTTTTGCACCTTGCTTGTCAGTTCTCGGGCATGACTTGCTCTGTGTGATATATTATGACTTATGTAAATCGTTAGTTTTGGTTTTCAGGGTAATCGAAATGAATTTGGAAGAACAGTTCTCAGTTGAAGCTTGAAATTTAAAAAGTTTGACCAAGATTTGACTCGTTGGTATATGATCTCGGATCAGAATTTTTATGATTTGGTTAGCTCCGTTAGGTGATTTGAGACTTAGGAGTGTGATCAGAATGCATTTTGAAAGTCCGTGGAAGGTTTAGGCTTGAATTGGTGAAATTGAGATTTTGGCATTTTTCGGTTGGTAGGTGAGATTTTGATATAGGGGTCGGAATAGAATTCTGGAAGTTGCAGTAGCTCCGTTGTGTCATTTTGTGATGTGTGTGCAAAATTTCAGGTCATTCGAGCGTGGTTTGGTTGGGTTTTTGATCAAAAGCATAATTTGGAAGCTCTTAAAATTCTTACGCCTGAATCCGATATAATTTTGGTGTTTTGATGTTGTTTTGGGCGTTCCGAAGGTTGGAACAAGTTTGAATGAGGTTATGGGATATGTTGGCATGTTTGGTTGAGGTCTCGAGAGCCTCGAGTGAGTTTTGGGTGATCAATCGGACCATTGCATGCTTTTTGGAATTGCAGAAAATTGCGGATCAGTGTTGCAGAGAAATGGCCTTCGCGTTCACGAGTAGACCCTCGCGTTCGCGACGGGTTAGTTGATGAAGGCTGGGAGTTAAGCCTTCGCGTTCACGAAGGGCTAGATGTTTAGTCATCGCGTTCGCGTAGAATAATTTGGTTAGCTGGACTTGAGGCATTTTTATTCATCGCGTTCGCTAAGGTTTAGTCTGAGGAAGCATCGCGTTAGCGATGGGCGGGTCGTCATCGCAAAGAGGAAATTTTGGTCAAAGTTATTTTGTGCTTCGCGAAAGCGAGGCTTTGACCGCGTTCGCGAAGAAGGATTTCAGGCCTGGGAAGAATGTTTAGATAGTCGTCTTGTCAGCGATTTTGGGGTTTATTTCCACCATTTGGTCGTTTTTGGAGCTTTTTGAAGAGGATTGAATAGGGATTCAAGGGGAATCACATGGAGGTAAGATTTATGGACTTTATACTCATTTCTTATGTGAATTATACCTAATTAATCATGGAATTTAAGCCTAGTATTGAAGAACTAGGGTTTGTAATTGGAGAACTAAAATTTGGGATTTGAGGGGCCATTTGAAGTTCGATTTTGATGTTCTTGGTATGTATAGACTCGTGAGAGGATGAGGATTCTGTTGATGTGACTTTTATCGGATTTCGAGACATGGGCTCGGGGGTCGGGTTTGAGCAATTTCGGGATTTTTTATGCAAATTGGATATTTTCGAGTGGGCTTTGTTCCCTTAGCATATTTTAATAGTTATGTACTGATTGTGGCCAGATTTGTAGTATTCAGAGGTCGATTCGTGAGGGAAAAGGCATCGCAGGCTAGAGTTTGGACTGGATCGAGGTAAGTAACGATTGTAAATGATGTACTGAGTGTTTGAAACCCCGGATTTCACATCATTGTGCTACATTGATGTGATGCACACGCTAGATGACGAGCGTGGAGTCGTGTACCGTTGGGGATTGTGACTTGGTCCGTCCCGTACGACTGTTAAGTCGTGTATTTGATTTGAAATCTTATGATATTCCATATTGTAGAGATTGATATTATATTTTGGGTTGTATGACATGTTTGGGGCCTTGTGTCAACCTGTTGAGACCCTTAGGGGCATTTTTACTATTTTTCCTCACTCTATTTGTTTTGAAAGTATATCTTCAGTCATGATTTACCAGTTTATTGTTTAAATCTGGTTTTTTTCACTTTAATTCTTAAAATGTGAAAACTGTTTGGGCTGAGTTCCCTGTTTTACTGATGGTTCGAGTGATCGTGAGGTTGATGACTGAGATAGACCGAGGGTCTGATTGTGAGGGTATTGACTATGATAGACCGAGGGTCTGATTATGAGGTTAATGACTAAGATAGACCGAGGGTCTGATGGTGAGGTTAATGATTGAGAGAGGCCGAAGGACTAGTTGTGAGGATTATATATTTATGGATCGGGCTGCACGCCGCAACAATATATGTATATATATATATATATATATATATATATATATACATATGTGTGTGTGTGTGTCTTTCACATTTTGGTCTTTCTATTTATTTATTATCTTTTAAGATGTTGATTCTATTTTTCAAGTTTGTGTTGTTTTTAAGGATCTATTATCTCTAAGTCGAGGGTCTCCCTGAAATATCCTCTCTATCCCTTCGGGGTAGGGGTAAGGTCTGCGTACACTCTACCCTTCCCAGACCCCACTAGTGGGATCCTACAGGGTTATTGTTTGTTTTTGTTTATGAACGTGATTTGCTTGAATTGAAACATATCTTCGAACTATTGATTTTTTTATGATTTCCTGAACTAAAACATGAATTCTCGAGATTTACTTGATAAAGGAATAATGAACATGAATGAATCGGCTATTATGCCGTGATTAATAAAAAGACACACATGATAAACACAAAACTTGTTTGGACTTGTATGGGAAATCTGTTTGGGCCTGTATGCGCGATTTACTTGGGCCTGTATGGATAATGGAACTGATCCTTGGTTGGCAATGGTACCAGACCTGTATCGGCAAAGACACGAGCCTTGATTGACGGCGATTTATCCAGTCATGTATGGGCAACAACATGAGCCTTGATTGGCAGCGATTTATTTGGGCATGTATGGGCATGATGTGATATCTGAACATGATGAATGGGAAGCCTAGTATCTCATTATCTTTGATTTTTTCTGAGCACTTGATTTACTGCACTTATTTGTTTCATTATTACTGCTTCATTCTATACTTTGTACTTACTTTATTTATATGAGAACTTGCTCCTTGACATTCACTAAGTACTAGTACTTGGACATACTACAATTGTTTTTGATGCTATGTTAGGCAACAAAGTAGAGCAGGTACAGGCAAATCGAGAGGGCTAGGAGTACTTGTTGCTTTCAAGTTGTTGGTGAGCCCACATCCTTGTTTGTGGGGCTCCTATGAGTCCTTTACTAATTCTTAATAGTTTCACGTTGTGTCCTAAGTAATATTTTTTTTTCTTAGAAGCTTCATTTACAATGGTCATACTGTGAAAAGTATTTTGCAAGTCATTGCTTAGTTTGTTTTCAAGATTTTTGAATTATCAAATTTAACTAAGATTAATGTATTTAGACATAATTTTATTATGCTTAATGTTTAATGATTTATCAACTGAACAAGGGGCAAGTGTCGTAACATCCATCTTATAAGGTGCTTTCGGTACGGTTCCTTAGCATCAGATGCCTATTGCGCCAATGTCGGCTTTGGGGGGTAACAAGCTTGGTAATGGAGCTCTAGGATTGTATGTGGAGCTATGTCTACCGAGGTACTCTTGATGCAGATTGGCCAACTATATGGATGAATGACTCCAGGACATTATTGGTGTTTCATACTCTTCTTGATTCTATATTGTACTGTAGAGGTTGAACTTCTCTTTAAGATCATTTTGACATATTCGTTACTCATGCCTCGCAAAAATATCATAGACTTGTGATGCAGCTGCTAAACAATTGAACTTTGGTACTATGCAGTGCATATTGGTTGTAATACATAGTGTGATGGATGATGCAAAGTCGCTTGGCATTTGATAGTAGGTGTTTGGTGTATATATGATGATTGTAGGGTATGGTTGTTGATGTTTTTGACACATGTATAAGGAAAATGGGAATGTCCTAATTACAGGAAAAGTTTTGCAGAAATCTTGGTATACCTTAAGATGGATAAGGTTTCCAAAGCGATAGTCACAACCTTAACCAAGAAACAAAGGGGATGTAGTAGCTAAAAGATGAGATAGTGATGGGTAGAAGCATGTAGCTGAGTGCCGTTGATTTGTCAGGTGTGTATAAATGTGTATACAGTTAAAACCGGGCTCGCCCTTTATGTGGCTAATCGAGACTGGAACAAGATAGGTCAAGGTTCGACCTCATGCTATATCGAACCATGGTGCAAAGTTAGATTGTCGAGCTCATATACCGAGCAAGATAGAGATCGAGCAAGATCGAGGGAAACTTACCGAGCCAAATAACGGAAGGCCGAAATATCCAAAGTCGGGCCAGAATCGCGGTGGAAATCCCGACACATATCAAGAAGAGGTCGATTAATTACCTAATCATGAGATTTCTTACCTCATATAGAACTGTATCAAGAGTAGGACTTCCTTACTATATAAAGGGGGTCTGATCATTTGTAAAGGACATCATATTTACACAATACAAAGCAATATTCTGCTATTTTCTAGCTTTCATAATCTTCTTACTCTTTTCATACATTAGTTGAAATATCTTTTTGTTCAAGGTTGACTGAACTCGAGGACCAAGACTATTCAATTCACGTGGTTTGCATTTATTCTTTTATCGTCAATTTCAATATTAACACTACAAGAAAAAGGCTTTTTAGGGACCAACATTTAGCGACGAGGTACGAATCTGGTCCCTAGAAGTACACTAGTAAGGACAAGAAATTCACTAGTCCTTAAATCTCTATTTTTTCATTGAAATATTAAAGAGAAATAAAATTAGTCCTGATATATGGTCCTTATTTAGGCCTATTTTCCGCGCGAGAAAGTGGTGCCACACTAAATTGGAATAAAACATAAAAAAGAATTTACTCTAACTTTTAAGAAAACCTAATCTGCCGATTTTTCTCAAGGCTCATCTCCCTCACTCCTTAAAGACGTATAAACCCTGAATCTCTCCTAAAACTCCATATGTGAAGGTACATGTACTGAAACTAAATCAATATTTTTCTTCTATCTCTCTTAAGATAGGTCATCTAATCTCATTTTTTTGCAGATTTGGGGAGAATATCAAACTGAAAATCTAGTACTCATATCCATCACAAGTAAGCACAATTTCTTTCTCTGTATATCTTTTGAGTTAACCTTTGTTTAATATTTCTCAATAACCCATTTTTGCAGGTTTTTGAAATCTTGATTTTTTTTTTGGTAGTAATTGGTTTGCTACTACTCAATATTTTTTTTACAATTAGTTATTTTTCAGATTACATTTTCTTCGGTGTCCCTTTTTGAATTTTTTATAGAAGCCTATGCTTTGTTTGGTGTTTGTTCTTCAAATTTGTTCTTCCTCTACTATGGTTCTCTATTTTTAGATATTGTTTCTGTGTAACTATAATATTATTTGATATTCTGTAATAATAGCAATTATATGCGGATTCTCATGGCTTCTATATACAATGAAACAGCTATGGGAAATATTGATCATTGGTCAGCTTGCACGTCTTTCATTACTTGTTGGCATTTGGTATTGTAAAGATTTAACTTTTATACAGGGAGTGCAAATAATTGTTGCAGTATCAATGTAATTTAACGTGTTCCGCCCATGTGGGTGCAACACCCGTTATCTTTGGTTTAAAGTATGGGTATTGTGTAGTAAATTAATGATAATCACAATATTGAACAATGAGCACCCACAAAACTTGTTTGAGGCACAATTTTCCGATTGAAAAAGTTCTTTTTTGTCGATTCTTTCCTGTTTCCCTTTTTATTATTTTTTTTACCTTCCTTGTACTATTTCACTCTTATTTTTTCCTTTGTTAATTTATTTTCTTTCTTACTTTTGATCGGTTTATTACTGAAAAATGAAGCATTCACCGTTCAAAAATAGCATCTAATTTATGTTGTAATGATAACCTTAGTACATTTTTCTGGTTAAATTTTAACATTATTTTCTAATAACAGTACACCTATAAATATATATGGGTCAATCTAAGTTAAAGGCAATGGAGCACCCATTACTTTAAAAACTTGGATTCGCCACTGATTAGGCAGCAGTGTAGTTGCAATTCCAGAACCCATTAAATCACCTCCAAGAATTGCAACCTTTTTTATGCGTCGTGGTACTAATCCTAAGTAAGTCACCCCAGGTACCTGTTTGTGTGAGAAAAAAGAGCTCGCAGAATCAAGAGGTCAGATTCATTGTTTAATGTTATAAGTATCAAATTATGCTGTAATCAATAATCATAGCCTAACATATTCGACCAACAATACAACTGTTGCACATATCATAAACTATAGGCTATGCAACTGAAAAGTCTAGTAAGCGAAAACATAGCTTCAATTAGGTTTGGTATTGCAGTCATACAACGCCATCTAGTGTTGTATAAGCTTAGCATTATCAAACATTGGGTCCATTACAGCATTACTCAGATTAGAAGTTTCTCCTCAGATCAATACTTTGCAGGAACATTCTAACTCTCAAGGATTTGTGCAATTGTTTATTTTTTATATAAGAAATCATATCTTTACTTCATTTTGTTTAGATTGTCTATGGGTGAATTTTCATTGGAGCCTTGTTGTTGTAGCATTTAAATTATTCTTGGTTCCTTTTGGTTTTTCAGTGCTCTTATCTTAATTCAGGAAACTTTCTTCTTTATGTTAAGCAGAGATGAAGAAAATATGTGTATTTGGATATTAGTATTGCATCTCATTGCAATTCTTAGTCATGTTATGAGATATCTTTTGCATACCACAATTACTTAAAGTTTGTCATAATGATAAAAATAATTGAGAATTCGTGTTCTGTATTTGAGGTTATTAGAATAGAATTATGGTATCTATTTTTCTAGATAGAGTAATGTGCATACCATGTTACTTCTGTATAACAGTTATGGTCTTAATTTCTTAGTGCATTTGTACTAGGCAATGAGTCACGATAGCAGAGAAATGGCAATCAAGTCCTTTTGTTATATTTCTAGTCGAGTCATGATAATATTGCTTATATAATACAAAATTTAGAATTCGGGCTTCTTCCTCCTTACCCAGTTCGTTTTTCCTAAAAGATTATGTGCATCTTAGAGTATTTTCATTATCCTTTATATTTTTTCTAATATGATTCTTATGTAATCTCAAAGGTTATGGCACCTAGTAAGCAGTGAATGCAAGTTGTCGATAGACTTGATGAAGCCTACTTAAATGGGGTGCAAACTTTTTTGAATTATGCTTTTAGAAGAACAGGAGAAATGTGTGAAATACCATGTCCATGTGTCAAATACTATAACACAACTTTATGAACACGTGAGATTGTAGCTGCACATTTAAAGTATATGGAATAATTCAAAATTATACTTTTTGGTATCATCATGGAGAAGTTTTAGGTGAACCACAATCTGAATGTGAAGATGAAGATGATGACGAAGTAGAGGAGTGTGAGAGTGATGATGAAATACGAGAAATTTTGAGTGATTTATATCCTAATATTGATGGAGGCACTATGGACATTAGTTCTGATAACTTCCTTGAAGAAGAACCGAATATTGAAGCAAAAAACTTTTATGGCTTATTGGAGGATTTTGAGAAACCACTATATCAAAATTCTAAATGTTCAAAGCTTTCTACTTTGATTAAATTGCTTCACATAAAAAGTATTGGTCGTTGGAGTAATGAGTCATTTACAATGTTATTAAAAATGTTAAAGGATGAATTATTGCCTGATGGAACTAACTGGCCAGGTTCATATTATGAGGCAACGAAGGTAATTCGAGATCTCGGGCTTTCTTAACAAAAGATTGATGCTTGTAAAAATAATTGCATGTTATTTATGAAAGAGGATAAACTGCTTGAATCGTGCAAAGTTTGTGGGGCGTCCACATGGAAATTGGATAAACATAGCGGGGAAACAAGGAATAAAAATGGTAAAAAGGTAGCATCAAAGACTTTACGCTATTTTCCATTAAAGTCTAGGCTTCAGAGGTTGTTCATGTCTTCAAAGATATCTTCTCTAATTACATGGCATCAAGATAAAAGAGTTGATGATGGAACGATGAGGCACCCAACTGATTCAATAGCGTGGAAGTCTTTTGATGAACTTCATCCCTCATTTGCAGCCGAGCCTCATAATGTTCGACTTAGACTTGCTAGTGATAGGTTTCAACCATTTCAAAGTTCAAAAACCCCATATAACATTTGCTTGTGGTACTTATTCCTTATAATTTACCACCTTGGTTGTATATGAAGCAAGAAAATTTTATTTTGTCAATGCTTATTCCAGGTCCAGATAGTCCTGGAGATGAATTGTTGTTTATCTTCAACCTTTGATAGACGAATTGAAGGAGCTATGGTAAATTGGTATTGAGACCTTTGATGCATCAACCAAACAAAATTTTAAGTTGTACGCTTCATTGTTATGGACCATCAATGACTTTCCAGCATATGAAAATTTATCTGGATGGAGCACAAAAGGAAAATTGGCATGCCCGTGTTGTAACAAAGACACTTGCTCAATTAGAATGGCTAATAGTAAGAAGCAATGTTTTATGGGTCATCGGCGTTACCTTTCTCTAAATCATAAATGGAGGAATGATAAGGAGTCTTTTGATGGAACAAAAGAGCGTTCTGGTACTGAGATACTTAATCAAGTACAAGATCTTGAAGGGCTACAATTAACAAAGGATCCAAAGAAACGGATCAAAATATCACATGATGCTCGAAAGGATAATTGGAACAAGAAGAGTATTTTTTTTTGAACTTCCGTATTGGAAATCTCTTTTATTGCGACATAATTTAGATGTTATGCATATTGAGAAAAATATATGTGATAACATTATGGGGACTATCATGAATTCCAAAGGAAAGACCAAGGGCACAATTAAAACTCGACTAGATTTACGAGAAATGAAGATTAGGCCGGAATTGCACCCAATCAAAAAAGGGGAAAATACGAAGTTTCAATGGCATGTTACACATTGTCTCTTGAAGAAAAGCACAAGTTATGCCTTTTCTTAAAGAATTTAAAAGTCCCAGATGAATTTTCATCTAATATTTATCAATGTATGAATATGAAAGATCACAAGATTTCTGGCTTAAAGAGTCATGATTGTCATGTTCTTCTACAGTACCTGCTTCCACTTGCACTTCGTGGTATGTTGTCCGAAGAAGTGTGTGAACCACTTATTGAGTTATCTTTATTTATTAATGTCCTAGGATCAAAGGAGTTAAGGAGGGAAGAGCTGGAGCAAATTGAAGCCCAAATTCCTCTAACTCTTTGCAAGTTAGAAAGAGTATTCCCTCCTTCATTTTTCGATGTCATGGTGCACTTGCCTATTCATTTAGCGAATGAAGCTAAGATTGCTGGGCCTATTCATTACCGGTGGATGTATCCTGTGGAGCGATGACTATATTTTTTGAATTCTCTTATTGGTAATAGAGCTTGTCCAGAAGGGTCTATTGCAGAAGGATACATTGCAACTGAATGCATGACCTTATGCTCAAGGTATCTGCGTAAAATTGATACAAAGTCCAATCGGCCTGGACGAAATTATGATGGTAGTTTAAAGAATTCTGCTGGAGATTTATCTCTATTTTGTCAACCTGGAAAAACTTTAGGGGCTGGAAAACAAAAGGAGCTTGAAGCAAATGAATTGGAACAGGAACATATATACATATTGAAGAATTGCGATGAAGTTCTACCATATCTCGAGTGTGAAAAACTGTATTTCATATCATTTTGTTCACTCCATATTTTCTTTAGGATTATTTCTCCTTTCGTATGACATTTGTAGTTGATCTAAATTTTGTAGAGAGTTTGCACAAATTCATGTCGATAATCTTCAACACTTGTCCGATGCAGAATGGAACAAACAATTTATTGAGTGGTTTAAAGATAGGGTGAGGTAATAGGTAGACTTTAAACATGAAAATTTAATATTGTATTACTTATACTAAAGTGTTCAATTTATCTTGTTGATAGGTCACATAATTGCATAAAGGAGATAATAGTAAGATCATGAAAGATTTACTCTCACTTTCATGTTGTCCGACCGGATATGTGAGACGTTATAATGGCTACATTGTTAATGGGTACAGATTTCATGTAGAAGATCATGATAATCAGTTAAAGACTAAAAATTGTGAGGTAGTAGTAGTTGGTGCGACTGATAAAGATAGCGAGAACCTTGATTACTATAGAGTTTTGACTGATATACTTGAATTGCAATTCATCCCTGGTAGAAGACTGATTTTATTTATATGTAATTGGTTTGATGTGTATGATAAAATAAAAGAAGTTAAACAAGATGAATATGAATTTATAAGTGTTAATTGAGGGAGATTTTTAAAAACAAATGAGCCTTTTATATTAGCGGACCAAGCATCTCAAGTATTTTATGCTAATGACAATTCCAATAAGGGTTGGCGTGTGGTGAGGAAGACGAAACATCGTGATTCTTATAAGATTGTGCAACAAATAGATGATAGTATTGTAGATTCAGAAAATCCTTCACAAAATAAACGAAAAAGAACGGATAAGATAAAAATCTCTTTATGTATTAATATATTAACTGTTTTACTTTCTGGTTGCATGATTTTTTTGTCTATACATTATTTTTATTATGTTATTCTTATTTTGGTTTTTTCTGATTGTTTTATAGGCCTAACATGAAAAGATCAAAGCTTGAAATGGAGGTTGGATCCACTGCGAAGGCGGCCAAATATGGATTCCTTCCACCAGGTGCTCTAGCAAAGGGACGAGGGCAAAGGCTTAGATCAATGTGCTCTTTAGGGGCGTTTGGAAATGAGGTGGAATCCTTCCATTCAAATGCTTTTCTTACTGCTCAAAATATGTCTAAACCTTTTACTGGTGAAGGAAGTCAAAATATGTTAATATCTTCTAATGGTACAAGATCAAATTCTCTCCCATCTGTTGGTTAAGGAATGCAAGCAACAAAGAAAAACTCCCTAGTTCCTGAAAAAGTAGTTCCTGAAAAAGAGCAAATGCAAACTAATTTTTCATTGCCTCCATCTGCTGATATTTTATTACCTGCATATACAAAGAAAAACTCATTTGTTTCTTGGAAAGATCAAATGCAAACTGAGACTCCATTTCCTCCACCCACTGATCAAGTTATGCAAACAGTTGAAACATGATTGGTTTGACAAATCTATGATTATAAATTTACTTGACACATACAATAGTTTTAGATATTACTAAATCGTGCAATGCAGGTTCAGGTACTACTGAAAAGGTAAAAAAATTCGAGGAAGGAACAAGTGTAAAGAAGTTGCATCACTTGAAGTTGGAGAAAAGTTGAAAGTGACATTTTACAATAATCGAACTGTTGGAAAGAATAGCACTCTATTTTCGAGGCAATTGGGAATAATAGTTCGTGATCGTAATATGTGTCCGTTGGGAGTATCATCATGGGATGATATTAAAGAAGAAAAGATAAATCACATGTGGGCAGCTATTGTGGTAACAAATGTGTCCAATTTATTTATAAGCTACTTGCTACAACTCAAAATATATTTTCAGCTCTAGGGCAAAACCAATCATTGCAGGATCGATTGTCTACTGTAGAAGATGAGGTGAAAGAACTGAAGGAACTAAAAGGATTTTTCTTAAGTCAACACTCTAATGTCCAGCCTCCGGTTGCTCAACATGCTAATGTTCAGCCTTCGGCGTCACCATATCAGGAGAATGACCATTGTTGAACATACCAACTTAGTAACAACTTACTCATTTCAATTATTTTTTAGTTAATAAATATTTGAATGCAATATTGTTGCAACTAGTAAAACTCTGTTGCAACTAGTGTGTTACTTGGCTTAAAAGATGTGTTTTGTTTGCAACTAATACTGAGATTGCTGCAACTAGTCTCAACTATACTATTACAACTTGTAAGACTACTCTCAATGGGTGAACATCTTATAATTAGACTGCTGCAATAAAATACTTAAAGTGTTAGTAAGTTTCATGCTACTATAATAGCTAAAGAACAGCTTTTTAAAGCTGAAAAATCTCCAAGTAATATTCCATTTAACTAGTTGATCAATGAGTATGGTATTGTTACTTATATGGTATTGCATTGAAAAGTGGGGTGGAGACTAATAACGTAAATGCTGATGGTCTATCTACTGGTTTTGTTTCTTATTAACAACGAGTATGGTTTTATTTCTTATTAACCTCTCCTCTGAATTTCAGTTTGATCCTTCTAAGTCAAACGTAAAACTTTAGTTGTTCTGTATTACATTAATATTGGATGTATGAATGTGTTTTATGTGGGCATATAAGAGTATATTCTCCCTAGTTAGCAAATGTGTTTCACGGAAAAATGTTAGTGGAAAACTTATAATATACCTTCTGACAAAATATGTAACATGTTATAAGTTATATATTTGTATACCATACATGATGTCCATCCACCTTTCTCTATTTTCTTTGAGACTGGTAAAAAAGAGTAAGAAGGAATAAATATTCGGTCTCATACTAAAGGACATGACTACACTCAATATAGAAAATCAAATGTGCTTGTTTTTTGTACTAACATCCGAGTATGCAGTTAAAAAGACTCTTCTTTTCCTATGTATGATTTATGAGTTTTTTTTCTTGCATGTGTATGGTTATTGGTTACAGATTAGAGCAATTTGTACAACATTTACATTTGTAATTCTCTACCAAGAACTACAAATATTTTCTCTCTCTGTCTTGGTGCATTACTTTTGACTCTGGCTCTATGCTCACTTCTTGATTGAGGATCCATTTCCTTCGTATAGTTTCAAATACTAAAAGATAATTAAAGATATTGACTCTCTTAGTTTTGGCTCTGGCTTTGATTATGTATGCTCTTTGCTGGTTGCTGTGTTGTATAGAATATCATCTTTTTTTGAAGTTGTACTTTACATTCCTAGATTTTCATAAAGTACATATAAGCTACTGTCTAGATGTTTAACTTGAAACTAAATTTGCAATTCTTGGTAAAGGATTACCCTTTTAGGTTTTCGTAAATGACACGACGGTTATATAACACAGTTTTTCTAATTTGTTTTTGTTTATATTCATGCAGCCTCGTTTATATTGCTAGCTGTTTTATTTTTGAAGTGTATATATATTACACTTGGTGAATTTGGATACTTTTTCAGGTAAGAGGTCAAATTATTATTAAAGTGAAAATGAAAAATTATTTAATATAATTTTCTAGTGATATTTACAATCTTATTAAAGGAAATTTTTTTGAATATTTTTACATGTTTTTGAGGCTAAAGTTTACAAATCAAGATGCGGGTTTTAAAGATATACAAGTTGACTTCTATATTGCTAGAAATGTTGGACAAAATATTATATTAAGTGTAGGGATGTTAAGTAGATATTTTGCAAAGGGTTCAAAAAAATATTCGACCATGGCTGTGCAGTGCCACCAACATATACTATTCACTTTTTGTCCTTAATTATTATATATGAGACCATATGTATCATTATATTATCTTTTTGTGAGTAAATTTTCTATTTATATATATATATATATATATATATATATATATATATATATATATATATATATATTGTGATTTGAGAATTTATGAAAAATTAGAATTTAGGACCACCCATGCTTGGTCCTTAATAAGATTAATGACCAGATCCTCTTGTCCTTAAAGCGTTTTAGGACCGGTAAACTCGTTGCTAAATGTTTAAAGGAACTAAATACTATACGACATTGATTTGTAGTAAAGACCATATTTCTGGTCCCTAAAATTATTTAAGGACCATATTACAAGTAGTCGTTAATACCTTTCAAGGACCAGTATTAGTCTGGTCGCCAAACATATTTAGGGACCAGATGTCAAACCCATCGTTAATAGCCTTTAACGACAGAGGATCTAGCGACCGATCATGACCAGTTTTAACTGGTTGCTATATATATTCTGGGACCCAAATTAGGCTTTTAGGGACCATTTTTCTCGTCTCTAGAAGTCATTTTTCTTGTAGTGTAATCTGTTCTTCTTAATTTGTGTTAAGGTATATCACGTATCCTTAAAATCGCGTATAAATTCAATTGTTATCCGATTTTAGGGTAAATAGTTTGTCGCCCACCGTGGGGCTAAGGATAATAGTGATTACCTGGTAAAAACTTTCGTAAGACACACTATTTTACACCTGTTCTTTGAAGTATCTTGATTACAGGACTAAAATGTCAAACTCTCAGTCAGCACCTCTACACATTGACAATGATTTCAGCCACCACGGCGAAAATGATAACATAGCACCAGGGAACTATGTACCTCTAATTGGCCTCGATGGAGTTCTAGCTGTAGATCCAATTGACATCAGCTCACATGTGGCCATCAATGGAAATTTAGCCATCAATCCCAAAGGTAGCATCCGTGGGGATGTTTGATCGGTCGCTCAAAGCGCACGTGGTGGTGAAGATGGAGGGATCAACCTGCGGGTGATCTTCAAAATATTATAGGATCAACAGGCAGTAATAGCCAAGCTCCAAAACGAGAATCACCCACTGAGCAGGGTCGAGCTCGAGTCGTCCCAGGAAAATGTACATAGGGTCGAATCGGTTTCAAGAAAATTGAACAAGAAATAATAGGAGACCAATCCTGCAATCATGAAGATGCTCGAAGATCTAAAAAAGTGCATTGAGTTAGGGGAAAAGAAGATCGAGGCAAACGACAAAAAGGGGAAACTTGTAACTCTAGGGTCGATCAAATCCTTGGGGCACCGCCAATATTGAATGGACTGGATTCCAAAAAGTTCGTACAAAAACCTTTCTCCCCCGAGTGTGGCTGTGAAACCAATTCCTAAGAAGTTCCGCATGCCCGAGATTCCTAAGTATAATAGAACGACCGACCCGAACGATCACATCACCTCTTACACATGTTCTATCAAAGTGAATGATCTAGAGGATGACGAGATCGAATCCGTCTTGCTAAAGAAACTCGGGGAGACCCTGTCAAAGGGAGTTATGATATGGTACCATAATTTATCACCTAATTCTATTGACTCATTTGCTATACTTGCAGATTCTTTCGTAAAGGCACACACTGGGGAAATAAAGATCAAAACTAGGAAGTCGGACCTTTTCAAGGTAGGTCAAAAGGACAACGAAATGCTTAGAGAATTCATGTCTCTATTCCAAATAGAACAGATGGACTTACCACCGGTCGCTGATAATTGGGCTGTTCAAGCTTTCACTCAAGGACTCAACGTTGGAAGCTCAATGGCTTCACAGTAGTTGAAGCAAAATTTGATAGAATACCCAGCTGTTACTTGGGCTGATATGCATAATTAGTATTAATCAAAGATCAGGGTCGAGGACGATCAACTTGGGGATCCTTCTAGATGCGTTTATCCTGTCAGACCCATTGATAGGATCAAGAAGGATATTGACTGAGAACCGAGGGCAAACAGAGATTTATATCAGATGTAATAGAGATCGTAGAAGTAGCAGACCAAGGCAAAGTTCTGCATGAAATGAAAGGAGAAGTGATCGAGGTCAAAAGAACGGCTTCGATAGACCTATCGTACCTAAAGAGGCACCACGATTATCAGAGTATAACTTTAAAGTTGACGCGGCTACCATTGTATCGGCTATTAGATGCATCAAAGAAACCAAGTGACCTCGACCTTTACAAACCGGCCCAACACATAGGGATCCCAACCAAATATGCAAATATCATGGCACACATGGCCTCAGAACGGAGGACTATCAACAATTGAGGGATGAAGTAGTCCGTTTATTCAACAACGGTCACCTTCGAAAATTTCTGAGTGACCGAGATAAGAATCATTTCTGAAACAAGGATTCCAATAAACAAAATGAACAAGACGAGCCCCAACACATCATCCATATGATCATCGAAGGGGTCGATATTCCTCAAGGTCTGATGATAAAGCGCACCAAAGTATCAATCATAAGGAAAAATAGACTCGAGATTACATACCAGAAGAGACTCTATCTTTCAACGACGAGGATGCAGAAGGAATCATGCAACCCGATAATGATGCACTGGTAATTTCGGTAATCATGAATAAAACTCAAGTTACATGTGTACTAATTGATTCAGGTAGCTCGGCCAACATCATTCGATTGAGGGTCTTCGAGAAACTTGGCCTATAGGACAAAATCGTACCCGTGGCCCGAGTACTAAATGGATTCAACATGGCTTGTGAAACTACTACAGGAGAAATAACATAGCCGGTAAACATATCCGGGACCACCCAGGTGACCAAGTTTTATGTAATCGAAGGGGATATGAGGTACAATGCCCTATTCGGGAGGATATGGATCCACAACATGAGGGCTGTGCCCTCGACCCTTCACCAGGTATTAAAATTTCCAACAACATAAGAGATAAAGATGGTTTACGGGGAGCAACCCGCCGCAAAGGCGATGTTTTCCGTTGATGAAGTAATTCCGATATCAACACTCTCATTGACAAAGGACTTAGGTTCGAAAGCAAAAAAGGAAGCCAAATAGAAATCATCGATGCCAGCCTCAACCTAACCGGACAAGCAAGGGATTGACAAAGACGACGATTATAAGGTTCCTCGATACTTTATAGCTCCGAATGATTCCAACTCTACTAAATCAACGGTCGAAGAGCTAGAGTAGGTCATGCTGATCGAACATCTGCCTGATCAAAAGGTATACCTTGGCACGAGGTTAACTCCCGAGCTCAGGAAAAAGCTCATTCAATTTCTTATAGCTAATATGGATTGCTTTGCTTCATCCCACCTCGATATGACAGGGATCCTTCTAGAGATAACTACTCACAAGCTGAGCTTGGACCCGAAGTTCTTTCCGGTAAAGCAGAAAAGGAGACCCCAGCCTGAAACCAAGCATGTCTTCATCAAGAACGAGGTAACTAAACTCTTTAAATAGGGTCCATCCAGGAGGTCAAATACCCGGAATGGTTAGCAAACGTAATATTAGTCCCTAAAAACGGGAACAAACTAAGAATGTGCATGGATTATAAAGATTTAAATAAGGCATGCCCCAAAGATTCTTTCTCGTTGCCTAACATCGATCGCATGATTGATGCCACGGCCGGCCATGAGATCCTCAGTTTTCTTAATCCCTACTCCGGTTACAACCAAATATGGATGAACCCTAATGACCAAGAAAAAACCTCTTTCATCACTAAGTATGGCACATACTGCTATAACGTAATGCCATTTGGATTAAAAAATACCAGTTCCACTTACCAACGACTAGTAAACCGAATGTTTGAAGAACAAATAGGAAAAACCATGGAATGTTATATTGATGATATGTTAGTTAAGTCCCTGCGTGTAGAGGACCATTTAAAGCATTTACAAGAAACTTTCTGCATATTGAAGAAGTATAACATGAAGCTGAATCTAGAAAAGTGTGTGTTCGGAGTCAGATACGGTAAATTTCTCAGATTCATGGTATCCAACCAAGGGATCGAGATCAACCTCGACAAGATAAAAGCTATCGAGGATATCACAGTAGTGGATAATGTAAAGTCTGTACAAAGGCTAACCGGGCGCATTGCAGCCCTTGGGCTATTCATCTCGAGGTTGTCTGATAAAAGCCATCGATTTTTTTTTTGCTGAAAAAGAAAAACAATTTCACATGGACCTCAGAATTCCAACGGGCCTTAGTAGAACCTAAGCGATACTTATCAAGAATGCCATTGCTTCACACGCCGAGGGCCGACGAACGACTATACTTGTATCTAGCAGTATCAGAAATAGTGGTAAGTGGAGCCCTAGTTCGGGAAGAACAAGGTATGCAATTTCCAATTTATTATGTTAGCTGGACCTTATGTGCGGCTGAAACTAGGTATTCTCACCTAGAAAAATGGCACTCACTTTGCTAAATGCCTCTAGGAAACTGAACCATATTTTTAGTGCCATCATATATGTATTGTAACAACCTATCCTTTAAGAAATATAATGCATAAACTTGAACTCTCAGCGAGATTGGCCAAATGGGCTGTATAAATCAGCGGGTACGATATCGAATATCAACCCTAAACAACTATTAAATCCCAAATTTTGGTAGATTTCGCGGCCGACTTTACGCCGGCCCTAATACCCGAAGTCGAAAGAGAGTTGTTGGTAAACTCGGGAACGTCTTCGAGAATCTGGACCCTCTTTACGGATGGTGCCTCGAACGTAAAGGGGTCCGGACATGGCATCATTCTAAAGCCACCCACAAGTAATATAGTTAGACAATCTATTAGAACTGTAAAATTGACTAACTATGAGGCCGACTATGAGGCCATGATTGCAGGTCTCGAACTGGCCAACGGCTTGGGGCGGAGGTGATCGAAGCTAAGTGTGACTCCCTCCTTGTAGTAAACCAAGTCAATGGAACGTTCGAAGTCAAAATAGAACGAATGCAAAGGCACCTAGACAAGTTACAGTTAACATTACATCGGTTTAAAGAGTGGACTTTGCAGCACATGCCTCGAGATCAAAACAGTGAGGCTGATGCCCTTGATAGCTTAGGGTCGTCAGTCGAAGACAATGAGCTGAACTCGGGGGTAGTCGTATAACTCATGAGGTCGGTAGTAGAGGAAGGTTATGCCAAAATAAACTCCACAAGCTTAACATGGGATTGGAGAAATAAATACATAGAGTATTTGAAGACCGGGAAACTTCCCTCAGATCCAAAGGAATCAAGGGCCCTGCGCACAAAGGCAACCTGATTTATCTTGTCCGAGGACGGAACCTTGCTCAGGATAATCTATGATGGCTCGCTAGCAATATGTCTGGGACCGAGAGATACCGAGTTTGTTCCGAGGGAAATTCACGAAGGCACCTTTGGGAACCACTTAGGCGCCGAATCATTTGTTTGAAAGGTAATCAGAGCTAGCTATTACTGGTTGATATGGAAAAAGATGCGAAGGAGTTCGTACAAAAGTGTGATAAATGCCAAAGAGATGCTCTGATGATTCATCATGTGGCGGAGCTACTGCACTCGGCCTTATCACCATGGCCATTCATGAAGTGTGGAATGGATATTGTCGGCCCTCTTCCATCAGCACTGGGTAAGGCTCAATTTATCCTATTTATGACTGACTATTTTTTTAAGTGTGTTGAAGAACATGCATACGAGAAGGTCATGGAGAAGGAAGTCATCGACTTTATTTGGGACCACATCAGATGTCGGTTCAGGATGCCATCCGAAATTATTTGTGACAACGGGAAATAGTTTATCGGTAGCAAAGTGACCAAGTTTCTCGAAGATCATAAGATCAAAAAGATCTTATTGGCACCTTATCACCCTAGTGGGAACAGACAAGATGAATTTACGAACAAAACCATAATACAAACCTTAAGAAAAGGTTGATAGACGCTAATGGAAAATGGAAAGAGGTACTACCCGAAGTTCTTTGGGCATATCGCACAACTTCGAAATTTAGTACTGAGGCTACCCCATTCTCATTGGTTTATGACGCCGAAGCTCTAATACCATTCGAAGTCGGGGTGCCAAGTATCCGATTCCGATACATAACAAAAAAACCAAATGATGAAGCCATGAATACGAGCCTGGAGTTATTGGATGAAAGACGTGAAGCCGCCCTTGTTCGATTGGCCGCCCAAAAGCAACGGATCGAGATGTATTACAAACAAATGGCCAACCTTCGATACTTCAATGTCGGGGACTTAGTACTAAGGAAGGTCACACTAAGCACCTGAAATCCGAACGAAGGGAAACTATGTCCGAATTAGGAAGGAGCATACCAGATTCTCGAGGTCACAGGGAAAGGATCCTATAAGCCCGGAATGACAAATGGAGAAAAACTACCAAACAATTGGAATGTAACATACCTAAAACGATATTACTGCTAAGGTACGACTCCATTTTATTTCTTTTTATTTTCGGACTAACACCTACAGGTGGCCGACTAGGAGATGCACGAAGTCTTTAGGTATGAAAGCACGCATTGCACTCTTTTTTCCTTAAATCATTTTTGTCCTAATTGGATTTTTCGGCAAGGTTTTTAACGAGGCAACATTGGATCATGCTAACTTAGAATCAAAGGCCGATTACGAATCGCTGCCAAAGACAACATTAATAGTATTCAAGGTTCCTTTACAATCAACCTCGAATACTGGGGGGCATTACCCTTGGATAGCGGCTTTTATGAGGAAATTACTTCATAATAAAAGGGTCTCGATAGATAGGATTTGATGTAAGGGCCAAACAGTCAAACAAACCCTGCCCACATAGGTTGCTCGAGCCCTAACATAAAATATGTACGCATGTATAACTATTTTTTCACAAGAATAAAGAGAAGTACCTTCCTTGCAATTATCTTGTGTTTTAAAAAAGTTTCCTCTTTACATCCCTTAAAGAATTTCGTACTTTAGATCTCTTAAGGAAATGAGCTCAAGGGCCAATTATAACCATAGTTCGGATGATCACTCCCTCACTCAGGGACTGTCGTCCGAAAACAAACTCGAACAGATCTAACTATTAAACATAGGGGGCATAAAACCTATTAGGAAACCCCCGAGTTTTAAAAGCCACGTCCATACTCACTCGGGGACTATTATCTTAGGTAGGCCTGGATAATTCTAGGAACCGTCCACTGGGCGACGCCCGATCTAAAAGGCTACGACTATATTTACATGGCTCGGAGACGTCTGAGAACCGTAACAAAAGATAGGCCTTAAAAAATAAATTTTGCATAACCGACTCTAAGGCTACTATTGGCAAACTATAATCTAAGTTACTTACTTTGGGAGAAAGTTCTCGGTAACACCGAACCCCAAAGATGCCTCAAAACAAAATAATGTAAAGGCAGGGATTGTTTGAACTTACCCAACCTAAGTTATGTTATGCTAAGGCATTCCTACCTTTGTGAATACAAATAATAAAGCAAAGGAAAAATTTGAAAGCCGAAAGGGTAAATAAAGCCTAGTATATATTTACCCACTAGTCTTTTTACAAAGTACAGAATGGCTTAGTTCAAAAATTTACAATGGCCGAAACGGCCTCAAAAAGATGCAAAATAAAGCGAAAAATATAAAGTCCTAAGTGGCCTGGTCTTCTTCGGAGGCAGCATATCCATCCTTGGGATCTTCCCCACCTTAAGACTTGCTTAAACTCTCGGAATCTTCCTCGGGAACGGCCAACTTCCGTGCCCTAGCTTTTTCTATTTCGGCATTCTCGATTTCCGCTAGTATATCAAAGCCCTGAGCATGGACTCCCTCGAGGGCTTCCCTTTGATCCTTCCACCTTTCATAATCCACCATGCTATTGACCTGTGCCTGGATGGCCTCAACGTCGACCTTGTATTGGGCCACTTTAGCATCGGCTTTGGTATTGGCCACGACCGCCTCGGATTTGGACACCTCAAGTTCATTGGCCAAGTTTGCTTTATCAGAAATAACCAAGTCCAATTGGGATTGAAGCTCCTCAATTTTCTTGACCTGCACCAAGGCTTTCTCTTTTGTAGCCCGGAGTTAGGTCTCGGCCAATTCTAGTTGTGCTTGGACAACTTACTTTTTTCGAGGTTAAAATGTCCATATTTTTCTTGAACTATTTAGCCTCGGCTTGTATCGTATCTACCTCTACCTTGAGCTGCTCAATCTGTTCGTGCCTTTGCCAGACATGTAAGATCTGATCGTTAGTCACCATCTCTAATTTTTCTTCACTATCGTGACACACTCGAAATAAATGCTCGACCATCTCGACATGTTCACTCTAAGCCGCTTCTAAGTTGGCCCGAAGGTTCTCACTCAGAAGCGTGTAAGTATCCCTCTTCTAGGTGAGTTCCCTGACCTCAACCTCATGCTCCTCCCGGATTCGGAGGAAAGCCTCATGATTCAATATCGAAGCCTGCAAACATGAAGAAATATGTTAGGATTATTTACAACTTCAAGTTTAAAATAAATAATGAAGTGACCCTCGAAGTTACCCGATTCAAAGCATGTTAGGTCTCATTAAATAGACAAGGAGCTACCACCGTATTCATCACGACCTCATCTTCCTTGGTCACCAAGCATCTAAGGTAGCTAGCAACCCCCATAGGGACAGAAATAACCCGAGCATCCTCCGGAACAGAAAAACTTATTGACCGCCTACGGTCGGGGTTAACACTTAGGGCTAGGAATTGATCCACCAGTTTTGGGCTTGTTGAAGACCCAGTGGCACCCGATGATGGCACCTTCCTTATAACCGGCAGGTCACCAAACCTAGTGACGTCTTCCGAAATAGTGGACTCAAACCCATCCAAGAAGTAGCGGATATCAGTCGCCCTCTGAGGTCCCTCGTAAGAACAGCTTTCTAACATACCAGCTTCACAAATCATGGTGTTTGAAATCTAAGGGGGCTCGTCGATGTCGATCACCCCAAGCTCATCCTCGGGGCACTTTCCACTGCTCGAAAAACATCGCCCCTGGTCTCTCTCTCGACTCCTTAGCTTGGGGAAGAATGGCCTCAACCCATCTGACTCGGAAACTTTAGCCAGAGCTCTTTCACTGACCTCCTCATGTCGGGGTGGTTCAACTTCAGTACCTGCCAGTTCGAGAACTTCTTGTACCACGACACCTTCCCGCACGCGGGCCACCAATTTGGATTTATCTTCCTCTTTTTCTTCGGACTCATCCCTTAGTTGATGGACTGAGTCCTAGGGTATAGCACTAGAACTCCCCTTGGGCTTGCGGGACATCCTCTTCGGCTTTTTATTTTCCGAGTTCGGGGAACTCGAGATACTTTTTATCTTCTTATCTTCACCAAGCTTCAGAGTAGGGGGCTCGAAAGGCACATCCTCATCAACAGATGGAGGCCTCATAGAAACGTCTTTGGGGAGACTTACAAAAGAAAACAGAGCCGATAAGAATTTAATAGTACAAGGGGAAAATCAAACAGTATTGAATTAGAGGAGAAAACTTACCATGGTTACGGGTCTCCTATCAACCCTTCATTAATTTCATCCAAGCGTGCTTGGAATATGGTCTCTGTGATACCAGGCCCTCGACCCATTCTTTGAGTTCAGGAACTACGTCTGGCATTTGGGCCACGGATGCAACACCAAAAAAATCGACATGGATGAAGATAAGAGGTAAAACAACAAGATTAGACAATGAAGGCAAAGTACTACTTACAATTTGCATTCCATTTCTCAGGAAATGGCATGTCTTCAATAGGGATCAGGTCTGAAGTCTTTATTCAAACAAATTAGCCCATCCAACCCCCATCCCGAGCCTCGTCTATACTCGAGAATGGTCTTGCTAGCCCGACGAGCAAGCTTGATCAGCCCTCCTTGATAGAGTTGGGACTGGAGAGGCGTATAAGGTGATCGAGGGTAAAGGGACATCCCTTGATTTTGCTTATAAAGAATCGGAGGAGAATCACTTTTCTTCAGAAGGAAGGGTGGATCTGGCCAAGGGTCATGTCGTACCTCTTGCAAAAGGCAACGATGATATGATCTAAGGGATCCAACATGAAGGGGTAAGTGTAAACACTTAGAAAACCCTCCATATGGGTAGTGATTGATTCCTTGGGCGAAGGTACCATCACATGCTTATTGATCCAGTTGCAATCCTCTTTAACCTTGGTGAGGAGATCATCGGTAATTGTGCATATGTACCTCAAGACCGGCTCACATCGACCCGGTACCGAGGAAGTCTTTTCAATCATAAAATTAACAATAGTAGGGCACCCAATCGGAACGAATTCGTCAATGTGATGTTCCGCCATAGCTCCGTCACCGGCGGGTCATGATGAAGAGGCAGACTCCTTTTGTGGTACAGTCTTAGAAGTTTTCTCCATTGTAGAACATAAGAAAGGGGATTTAGAATGGTATGCCATTTGCTGAGAGTTCAAGAAATTTGGATGCAAGAATTGCAAAGCAAAGGGATTTTCGAAAAAACAAGAATAGGAGGAGACTTGAACGTAAAGTTTGAATAAAGGAGAAATTGGGGTACTTATAGCTTGCTGGTGATGGTTTAGAACCCATAGTGGCCGACCAGCAACTGACAAACATTTAATGCCTTGGTCACTGGATCGACGAGATGTTTCGGTATCCATTTGTTGCTTATATCATAGCCGGGTATCTCAGTGACCTTTCGTCACTTACGTCATGGCCCATCGAGACGAGATTCAGAAGTTCATATTGTTTCTCATCATCTTCTCTCTTGGAAATGAAGGGACTATTTGTATATGGTCAAAATCGGGCTCTCCCTTTGTGTGACTAATCGAGACTAGAATATGATAGGTCAAGGTTCGACCTCGTGCTATACCAAACCATGGTGCAAAGTTAGATTATCGAGCTCATGAACTAGAGATCTATCAAGATCGAGATTGGCCAAGATCGAGACCGAGCAAAATAGTGATCAAGCAAGATTGAGGGAAACTTACCAAGCCAAATAATGGAAGGCTGAAATATCCGCAATCGGGCGAGGATCACGGCAAAAATCCCGGCACGTATCAAGAAGATGCCGATTAATTAGCTAATCATAAGATTTCTTACCTCATATAGAACAGTATCAAGAGTAGGACTCCCCTACTATATAAAGGGGTCTGATCATTTGTAAAGGACATCATATTTACACAATACAAAGCAATATACTGCCATTTTCTAGTTTTCATCATCTTGTTACTCTGTTCATACGTTAGTTGAAACATCTTTTGGTTCAAGGGTGACTGAACTCGAGGGCCAAAGCTATTCAATTCATGTGGTTTTCATTTATTCTTTTATCGTCAATTTCAATATTAATTTATTCTTCTTAATTTGTGTCAAGGTATATCACGTATCTTTAAAATCGTCTATAAATTCAATTGTTATCTGATTTTAGGGTAAACAAGGTGAAGAATGAGATAGCTACGTCCTTAGGTTTTGACAAAGAGGTAATGAGATGTGGGGATATTTCGTAGCAGTAAGTATAGAGAAGCCTATTTGAGTGTTATATTCAAATTGAAGGTATTAACACTTATATTCTTTCCTTCTTGCCTTATTAGTAGATACCTTTTGGAAAATCTAATACTTGTTATAAAATAAAGACTGTAAAGTAAAGAAAAGTATAGAGAGAAATAACCAAGTTTGGACACCTCAAGTTCATTGGCCAAGTTTGCTTTATCAGAAATAACCAAGTCCAATTGGGATTGAAGCTCCTCAATTTTCTTGACCTGCACCAAGGCTTTCTCTTTTGTAGCCCGGAGTTAGGTCTCGGCCAATTCTAGTTGTGTTTGGACAGCTTACTTTTTTCGAGGTTAAAATGTCCATATTTTTCTTGAACTATTTAGCCTCGGCTTGTATCGTATCTACCTCTACCTTGAACTGCTCAATCTGTTCGAGCCTTTGCCAGACATGTAAGATCTGATCGTTAGTCACCATTTCTAATTTTTCTTCACTATCGTGACACACTCGAAATAAATGCTCGACCATCTCGACATGTTCACTCTAAGCCGCTTCTAAGTTGGCCCGAAGGTTCTCACTCAGAAGCTTGTAAGTATCCCTCTTCTAGGTGAGTTCCCTGACCTCAACCTCATGCTCCTCCCGGATTCGGAGGAAAGCCTCATGATTCAATATCGAAGCCTGCAAACATGAAGAAATATGTTAGGATTATTTACAACTTCAAGTTTAAAATAAATAATGAAGTGACCTTCGAAGTTACCCGATTCAAAGCATGTTGGGTCTCATTAAATAGACAAGGATCTACCACCGCATTCATCACGGCCTCATCTTCCTTGGTCACTAAGCATCTAAGGTAGCTAGCAACCCCCATAGGGACAGAAATAACCCGAGCATCCTCCGGAACAGAAAAACTTATTGACCGCCTACGGTCGGGGTTAACACTTAGGGCTAGGAATTGATCCACCAGTTTGGGCTCGTTGAAGACCCAGTAGCACCCGATGATGGATCCTTCCTTAGAACCGGCAGGTCACCAAACCTAGTGACGTCTTCCAAAATAGCGGACTCAAACCCATCCAAGAAGTAGCGGATATCAGTCGCCCTCTGAGGTCCCTCGTAAGAACAGCTTTCTAACATACCAGCTTCACAAATCATGGTGTTTGAACTCTAAGGGGGCTCGTCGAAGTCGATCACCCCAAGCTCATCTCTCGGGGCACTTTCCACTGCTCGGAAAACATCGCCCCTGGTCTCTCTCTCGACTCCTTATCTTGGGGAAGAATGGACTCAACCCATCTGACTCGGAAACTTTAGCCAGAGCTCTTTCACTGACCTCCTCATGTCGGGGTGGTTCAACTTCAGTACCTGCCAGTTCGAGAACTTCTTGTACCATGACACCTTCCCGTACGCGGGCCACCAATTTGGATTTATCTTCCTCTTTTTCTTCGGACTCATCCCTTAGTTGATGGACTGAGTCCTAGGATATAGCACTAGAACTCCCCTTGGGCTTGCGGGACATCCTCTTTGGCTTTTTATTTTCCGAGTTCGGGGAACTCGAGATACTTTTTATCTTTTTATCTTCACCAAGCTTCAGAGTAGGGGGATCGAAAGGCACATCCTCATCAACAGATGGAGGCCTCATAGAAACGCCTTTGGGGAGACTTACAAAAGAAAACAGAGCCGATAAGAATTTAATAGTACAAGGGGAAAATCAAACAGTATTGAATTAGAGGAGAAAACTTACCATGGTTACGGGTCTCCTATCGACCCTTCAATAATTTCATCCAAGCGCGCTTGGAATATGGTCTCTGTGATACCAGGCCCTCGACTTCTTTGAGTTCAGGAACTACGTCTGGCACTTGGGCCACGGATGCAACACCAAAAACATCGACATGGACGAAGATAAGAGGTAAAACAACAAGATTAGACAATGAAGGCAAAGTACTACTTACAATTTGCATTCCATTTCTCAGGAAATGGCATGTCTTCAATAGGGATCAGGTCTGAAGTCTTTATTCGAACAAATTAGCCCATTCAACCCCCATCCCGAGCCTCGTCTATACTCGAGAATGGTCTTGCTAGCCCGACGAGCAAGCTTGATCAGCCCTCCTTGATAGAGTTGGGACTGGAGAGGCGTATAAGGTGATCGAGGGTAAAGGGACATCCCTTGATTTTGCTTATAAAGAATCGGAGGAGAATCACTTTTCTTCAGAAGGAAGGGTGGATCTGGCCAAGGGTCATGTCGTACCTCTTGCAGAAGGCAACGATGGTATGATCTAAGGGATCCAACATGAAGGGGTAAGTGTAAACACTTAGAAAACCCTCCATATGGGTAGTGATTGATTCCTTGGGCGAAGGTACCATCACATGCTTATTGATCCAGTTGCAATCCTCTTTAACCTTGGTGAGGAGATCATCGGTAATTGTGCATATGTACCTCGAGACCGGCTCACATCGACCCGGTACCGAGGAAGTCTTTTCAATCATAAAATTAACAATAGTAGGGCACCCAATCGGAACGAATTTGTCAATGTGATGTTCCGCCATAGCTCCATCACCGGCGGGTCATGATGAAGAGGCAGACTCCTTTTGTGGTACAGTCTTAGAAGTTTTCTCCATTGTAGAACATAAGAAAGGGGATTTAGAATGGTATGCCATTTGCTGAGAGTTCAAGAAATTTGGATGCAAGAATTGCAAAGCAAAGGGATTTTCGAAAAAACAAGAATAGGAGGAGACTTGAACGTAAAGTTTGAATAAAGGAGAAATTGGGGTACTTATAGCTTGTTGGTGATGGTTCAGAACCCATAGTGGCCGACCAGCAACTGACAAACATTTAATGCCTTGGTAACTGGATCGACGAGATGTTTCGGTATCCATTTGTTGCTTATATCATAGCCGGGTATCTCAGTGACCTTTCGTCACTTACGTCATGGCCCATCGAGACGAGATTCAGAAGTTCATATTGTTTCTCATCATCTTCTCTCTTGGAAATGAAGGGACTATTTGTATATGGTCAAAATCGGGCTCTCCCTTTGTATGACTAATCGAGACTAGAATATGATAGGTCAAGGTTCGACCTCGTGCTATACCAAACCATGGTGCAAAGTTAGATTATCGAGCTCATGAACTAGAGATCTATCAAGATCGAGATTGGCCAAGATCGAGACCGAGCAAAATAGTGATCAAGCAAGATTGAGGGAAACTTACCAAGCCAAATAATGGAAGGCTGAAATATCCGCAATCGGGCGAGGATCACGGCAAAAATCCCGGCACGTATCAAGAAGATGCCGATTAATTAGCTAATCATAAGATTTCTTACCTCATATAGAACAGTATCAAGAGTAGGACTCCCCTACTATATAAAGGGGTCTGATCATTTGTAAAGGACATCATATTTACACAATACAAAGCAATATACTGCCATTTTCTAGTTTTCATCATCTTGTTACTCTGTTCATACGTTAGTTGAAACATCTTTTGGTTCAAGGGTGACTGAACTCGAGGGCCAAAGCTATTCAATTCATGTGGTTTTCATTTATTCTTTTATCGTCAATTTCAATATTAATTTATTCTTCTTAATTTGTGTCAAGGTATATCACGTATCTTTAAAATCGTCTATAAATTCAATTGTTATCTGATTTTAGGGTAAACAAGGTGAAGAATGAGATAGCTACGTCCTTAGGTTTTGACAAAGAGGTAATGAGATGTGGGGATATTTCGTAGCAGTAAGTATAGAGAAGCCTATTTGAGTGTTATATTCAAATTGAAGGTATTAACACTTATATTCTTTCCTTCTTGCCTTATTAGTAGATACCTTTTGGAAAATCTAATACTTGTTATAAAATAAAGACTGTAAAGTAAAGAAAAGTATAGAGAGAAATAACCAAGTTTGGACACCTCAAGTTCATTGGCCAAGTTTGCTTTATCAGAAATAACCAAGTCCAATTGGGATTGAAGCTCCTCAATTTTCTTGACCTGCACCAAGGCTTTCTCTTTTGTAGCCCGGAGTTAGGTCTCGGCCAATTCTAGTTGTGTTTGGACAGCTTACTTTTTTCGAGGTTAAAATGTCCATATTTTTCTTGAACTATTTAGCCTCGGCTTGTATCGTATCTACCTCTACCTTGAACTGCTCAATCTGTTCGAGCCTTTGCCAGACATGTAAGATCTGATCGTTAGTCACCATTTCTAATTTTTCTTCACTATCGTGACACACTCGAAATAAATGCTCGACCATCTCGACATGTTCACTCTAAGCCGCTTCTAAGTTGGCCCGAAGGTTCTCACTCAGAAGCGTGTAAGTATCCATCTTCTAGGTGAGTTCCCTGACCTCAACCTCATGCTCCTCCCGGATTTGGAGGAAAGCCTCATGATTCAATATCAAAGCCTGCAAACATGAAGAAATATGTTAGGATTATTTACAACTTCAAGTTTAAAATAAATAATGAAGTGACCTTCGAAGTTACCCGATTCAAAGCATGTTGGGTCTCATTAAATAGACAAGGAGCTACCACCACATTCATCACGGCCTCATCTTCCTTGGTCACCAAGCATCTAAGGTAGCTAGCAACCCCCATAGGGACAGAAATAACCCGAGCATCCTCCGGAACAGAAAAACTTATTGACCGCCTACGGTCGGGGTTAACACTTAGGGCTAGGAATTTATCCACCAGTTTGGGCTCGTTGAAGACCCAGTAGCACCCGATGATGGCTCCTTCCTTAGAACCGGAAGGTCACCAAACCTAGTGACGTCTTCCAAAATAGCGGACTCAAACCCATCCAAGAAGTAGCGGATATCAGTCGCCCTCTGAGGTCCCTTGTAAGAACAGCTTTCTAACATACCAGCTTCACAAATCATGGTGTTTGAAATCTAAGGGGGCTCGTCGATGTCGATCACCCCAAGCTCATCTCTCGGGGCACTTTCCACTGCTCGGAAAACATCGCCCCTGGTCTCTCTCTCGACTCCTTAGCTTGGGGAAGAATGGACTCAACCCATCTGACTCGGAAACTTTAGCCAGAGCTCTTTCACTGACCTCCTCATGTCGGGGTGGTTCAACTTCAGTACCTGCCAGTTCGAGAACTTCTTGTACCATGACACCTTCCCGTACGCGGGCCACCAATTTGGATTTATCTTCCTCTTTTTCTTCGGACTCATCCCTTAGTTGATGGACTGAGTCCTAGGGTATAGCACTAGAACTCCCCTTGGGCTTGCGGGACATCCTCTTCGGCTTTTTATTTTCCGAGTTCGGGGAACTCGAGATACTTTTTATCTTCTTATCTTCACCAAGCTTCAGAGTAGGGGGCTCGAAAGGCACATCCTCATCAACAGATGGAGGCCTCATAGAAACGTCTTTGGGGAGACTTACAAAAGAAAACAGAGCCGATAAGAATTTAATAGTACAAGGGGAAAATCAAACAGTATTGAATTAGAGGAGAAAACTTACCATGGTTACGGGTCTCCTATCGACCCTTCAATAATTTCATCCAAGCGCGCTTGGAATATGGTCTCTGTGATACCAGGCCCTCGACCCATTCTTTGAGTTCAGGAACTACGTCTGGCACTTGGGCCACGGATGCAACACCAAAAACATCGACATGGACGAAGATAAGAGGTAAAACAACAAGATTAGACAATGAAGGCAAAGTACTACTTACAATTTGCATTCCATTTCTCAGGAAATGGCATGTCTTCAATAGGGATCAGGTCTGAAGTCTTTATTCGAACAAATTAGCCCATCCAACCCCCATCCCGAGCCTCGTCTATACTCGGGAATGGTATTTCTAGCCCGACGAGCAAGCTTGATCAGCCCTCCTTGATAGAGTTGGGACTGGAGAGGCGTATAAGGTGATCGAGGGTAAAGGGACATCCCTTGATTTTGCTTATAAAGAATCGGAGGAGAATCACTTTTCTTCAGAAGGAAGGGTGGATCTGGCCAAGGGTCATGTCGTACCTCTTGCAGAAGGCAACGATGATATGATCTAAGGGATCCAACATGAAGGGGTAAGTGTAAACACTTAGAAAACCCTCCATATGGGTAGTGATTGATTCCTTGGGCGAAGGTACCATCACATGCTTATTGATCCAGTTGCAATCCTTTTTAACCTTGGTGAGGAGATCATCGGTAATTGTGCATATGTACCTCGAGACCGGCTCACATCGACCCGGTACCGAGGAAGTCTTTTCAATCATAAAATTAACAATAGTAGGGCACCCAATCAGAACGAATTCGTCAATGTGATGTTCCGCCATAGCTTCGTCACCGGCGGGTCATGATGAAGAGGCAGACTCCTTTTGTGGTACAGTCTTAGAAGTTTTCTCCATTGTAGAAAATAAGAAAAGGGATTTAGAATGGTATGCCATTTGCTGAGAGTTCAAGAAATTTGGATGCAAGAATTGCAAAGCAAAGGGATTTTCTAAAAAACAAGAATAGGAGGAGACTTGAACGTAAAGTTTGAATAAAGGAGAAATTGGGGTACTTATAGCTTGCTGGTGATGGTTCAGAACCCATAGTGGCCGACCAGCAACTGACAAACATTTAATGCCTTGGTAACAGGATCGACGAGACGTTTCGGTATCCATTTGTTGCTTATATCATAGCCGGGTATCTCAGTGACCTTTCGTCACTTACGTCATGGCCCATCGAGACGAGATTCAGAAGTTCATATTGTTTCTCATCATCTTCTCTCTTGGAAATGAAGGGACTATTTGTATATGGTCAAAATCGGGCTCTCCCTTTGTGTGACTAATCGAGACTAGAATATGATAGGTCAAGGTTCGACCTCGTGCTATACCAAACCATGGTGCAAAGTTAGATTATCGAGCTCATGAACTAGAGATCTATCAAGATCGAGATTGGCCAAGATCGAGACCGAGCAAAATAGTGATCAAGCAAGATTGAGGGAAACTTACCAAGCCAAATAATGGAAGGCTGAAATATCCGCAATCGGGCGATGATCACGGCAAAAATCCCGGCACGTATCAAGAAGATGCCGATTAATTAGCTAATCATAAGATTTCTTACCTCATATAGAACTGTATCAAGAGTAGGACTCCCCTACTATATAAAGGGGTCTGATCATTTGTAAAGGACATCATATTTACACAATACAAAGCAATATACTGCCATTTTCTAGCTTTCATCATCTTGTTACTCTGTTCATACGTTAGTTGAAACATCTTTTGGTTCAAGGGTGACTGAACTCGAGGGCCAAAGCTATTCAATTCATGTGGTTTTCATTTATTCTTTTATCGTCAATTTCAATATTAATTTATTCTTCTTAATTTGTGTCAAGGTATATCACGTATCTTTAAAATCGCCTATAAATTCAATTGTTATCTGATTTTAGGGTAAACAAGGTGAAGAATGAGATAGCTACGTCCTTAGGTTTTGACAAAGAGGTAATGAGATGTGGGGATATTTCGTAGCAGTAAGTATAGAGAAACCTATTTGAGTGTTATATTCAAATTGAAGGTATTAACACTTATATTCTTTCCTTCTTGCCTTATTAGTAGATACCTTTTGGAAAATCTAATACTTGTTATAAAATAAAGACTGTAAAGTAAAGAAAAGTATAGTGAGAAACTGATATATTATTAAACTTCAAAATGATGTACATAATAAATTGAAATCTCCTTTATTTATAGAAGAAAGGAAGTTGGTGTGTAAGCTGCTACTGCAAGCTACTGTGTAAGCTGCTTGTAAGTTGCTTGTAAGCTGCTACATGCAAGCTGTTGTGTGAGCTGCTTGTAAGCTGCTACCGTACCAGATATAGATAATCTTCTATCAGGAGTAATATTTATCCGTAACGGAGTACCAAAATGATAAGCTTCTTCAGGAAGCTTATTTCCAATAGAGTACTAAATAGATAAACATATTTACGGCGAATTCCCATATGGATAAGCTTCTTCAAGAAGATTATTTACAACAGAACACTAAATGAACATCCATAATATAATATATATCTATAACCAGAGGCGGATGCAATGTGGTAGCTATGGGTTCAATTGAACCCATAACTTTCGAAAGTGCAGTAGAAATTTATGTGTAAAAATTCATTAAAATTGTAAAAATTAATAGATTTGAACCCATAACTTTAAAAGTATAATGGTTTCAATGTTAAAAATTTTAAAAATTGAACCCATAGAATTTAATTCCTGGATCCGCCTCTGTCTATAACAATACTATTATATTTTATTTGTCAAATGAGGACCATAGAATTTTTTAGCAGTAAGCTCCTCAACATTCTATTTTGAGACCAACTCAAGAACTTTGCACTGTAGTCTATTTTGGACCTTGCTCATAACGTGAGATTAGTGGTGGTGGTTACTTATATTATATTATTTGTTTATTACGATACGTGGTGAGGCTTTGCTTATAGTATACCTTAATTTATGATATGCACTTACCAAGATAGAACCCAACCGACGCATTGGTGCAAATGTTTTAATGTAATGAATTTTATCATACTATGCTTGGATATTATTAGCCCAAATGAGTTTTGATTAGAGATTTTTTAAATGTTGTAAATAAGTTAAAAGACTTAGAGTATATTCGAAACTAGGGTGAAATATTATGATGTGTATGTCATTGTAGTGTTGATTAAAGAAGATCAAGCATAAGGCATGAGCAAGAGGATAAAGTAGTCAGGAATTGAAAAGGGGATGACTCCTTTATGTTCTCAAGGTAAAATATATAAAAACAAATGAGGAACATTTTTGGGGGTTAGAGAATTATGAATTAACTTAGTTCACAATGGGGAATCTTAGTCTAAAGAAGGGGATAATAACTTGAAGCAAGGTAACTTAAGCATTTCAGGAGATACGGGGGATACAAGAACTTAAATCAATAATCAATGATATGTGTGAAGGTATGAGTATGATATATGTGATTTTTTGATGAATAAGTGAATAAAGGTTAAGGTATTAGATGAAGATGAAACCTTAAGAGTTACAAAATTAGGATGGTATGCCCTGAGGAGGTATAGTGTTATAAAATGAGATGCTAAGCTTTTTGTAACGACTCGACTGGTCGTTTTGAGCAATTGCATCCGGCTAGGCAGTTTGAGGTCATGAGCAATTTCATATTATGTATATCGACTTGTGTGCATGGTTGAATTCAGTTTCCGGATGAATCGGAGTTGAATTGGAAGAAGGAAAACAGTTTTGGAAGCTTAAGCGGAGAGAATTTTTACCGAAATTTGACTTTTGAGTAAACGGCTCCGGAATGAGCTTTAGATGATCTCAGTAGCTTCATATGGTGATTTTGGACTTAGATGTGCACTCGTATTTGGATTTGGAGGCCCGCAGGGTAATTTGAAGCATTTCGGCAAAAGTTGGAAAAATTGAAGTTTGGAAAATAGAGAGGTTTGACCCATAGTTGGCTTTTGTGTTATCAAGGTCGGAATACGATTCTGAAAGTTGGAACAGCTCAGTTATGTCATTTTGGACTTGTCTGCAAAATTTGGCATCGTTTGGAGTTGATTTGATATGGTTCGGATGCTTGGTTGCAATTCTAGAAGTTCTTGAGGTTCATAGGGATTTTCATGCGTTTGGGCATTCGATTCGGGGTTTAGAAGTTATTTTGATGTTTCGATTGCATGAGCGAGTTCGTGTTGTGTGTTCAGACTTGTGCGGATGTTTGGTTTGAAGCCTCGAGGGCTCATGTGAGTTTCGGAATAGTTTCATGAAATTAGATTTTTCTGGTTCTGGTATCTTCGTATTTGTGATTTTCTGGTCGCAAATGCGGCCATCACAATAGGAAAGAACCATCACATTTGCGATGCCTGGGCGGCTGGGCATTTTCTTGCATTTGCGATGAGGCTGCCACATTTGCGAAAGCCGACCTTCGCATTTGCGAAGTTTCTGTCGCAAATGCGACCTTAGCAGGGTAATTCCAGGCTTCGCATTTGCAAAGCTTTCTTCGCATATGTGAACCCAGTGTCGCCAATGCGACATCTGCAGCCTGTTAAAAGCTGAGTATTCCGAGTTTTTGCTCATTTTTCATATTTTTGAACCTTAGAGTCGAGGTGAGGCAATTTTGTGGAGAGATTTTCATACCAAATCATTGGGTAAGTGTCTTTAATCAATTTCCAACTACATTTGTTATTATATCTTAGATTTAACATCAAATTCATGAGAATCTAAAGGAAATATTGGGAAAAATTGTAAAATCTTTCAAAAATATAAAATGATAATTTGAAGGACCAAATGGTATCAGAATTGGATAATTTTTTTTATGGGTGAACTCGTATTGGAATGGGTATTTGGTTTTTGTAAATTTTGTCGGGTTCCGATGTGCGGGCCCAGGGAGTTGATCTTTGTTGACTTTTTGCAAATTGTATAAGAATCATAATTTTGTTAATTAAAATTATTTTCTCTTGCATTGTTTGATGTATTCAGGTCGTATTTGGTTAGATTTGAGCCGTTCGGAGGTATTTTTACCCGAAAAGTGCATTTTAGAGCATCGGTTTGTCGTCGTTGAGGTAAGTATCTTGCCTAACCTTGTGTGGGAAACTTCCCTTTAGGATTTGATTCTTCTATGCTAATTGTAGTCCGTGCACGCGATGTGACGAGTGTGTGATCGAATTTATTTGTGGAAAATTTGTCTCTAGGGTTGTTAGGTCCATATGTTCATTATGTGGAAAGTATTTGATTATGATTGAGTTTCCTAATTGCTTAAATTATCTCTATATTCTTCATATGAGGTTGTTAGCTTTCCTCTAATTCTTACGTGTTACTTGACCCCTAATTGCCTTAATTGAAGTGATTACCTTTCTTATTGTTTGATACTTCTTGGTTGTGAGTTCCTCTATGACTTCGTGCAAATATGTTACATGTCCAATTGTTGTTGTTACCGCTATAGTTATCACATGCTTATTATGCCATGTTGTTTTGTTAAGGCTATTGTGCTTCTTGGTTTTTCCGTGATCCTTATTATGTACTATTCATGCTTAAATTGACGATTATTCATGTTGAACAAAACTTATGACATTCTCTTGGTAATTGACCATTGTTGAGCATTGACTCAATTTGAGATCTATATTGCGAAGCTAACTGTTGAGACATGATCGGTTATTATTGATTCCCTTGCTGGGAGGTTATTGTTTTTTTTTTTTTTTGATTCCCTTGCTAGGATGTTATTGTTTGTATTGTTGAATCCCTTGCCGAGATGTTATTGATTCTATTGCTTGGGTGAGGAAGAGTGTAAAGCACAAAGGGTGATACCGTGCATGATGTAGTGAGGAAGAGTGTAAAGCACGAAGGGTGATGTCGTGCATGATATTGTGAGTGATTGTTAATGCACGAAGGGTGATAGCCGTGCCAATATTGTGAGTGTAAAAGCACGAAGGGTGATACTGTGCCACATTATTGAGAGTAAAAGCATGCAGGGTGATGTCGTGCCACATTATTGAGAGTAAAAGCACGAAGGGTGATGTTGTGCCATGATTATGAGAGAGTTAAAGAATGAAGGGTGATGCCGTGCACATTTCTATTTATGCATATGGTGAGGAAGAGTGATAAAGCAGGAAGGGTGATGCCGTACACTTTTTGTTTGTTGTGCTTATTTGTGGTTATCAATTCAAGTGTTTTAATTGTTCATATTCCTTTATTGTTGTGATCCTTTGTAATAGAACCCCATAGTGTTTTCACTACTTCGCCGTATTTATATACATATTTCAAAACTTCAAGTTTCAATAATTGTTCATTCTTAATTCAATTAGTTACTCAATTAAATTCCCTTAAACCATCTGAGGTTGTATTTTAGTTAAAAAGGAATTTCTACTAAGTCAATTTATTAAATCTCATGTTAAAGGTAATAATTCATTCAATATTGTATTTTAATTGAAAATGGTACTTTCTTTATTCAAATAATTTCTAAAAATAACTTCATCTTTTCTTGCTAAGTTTCTAATTGGCTTAAAGGCGGTACTCTACTTTATTTTATGTAAATGGGACTCTTTGAATATCTTAATTGCATTGGTTATGGAGCGTATGTACGGAGTAACATGAGAATGTTGTTGTGCAAAGAGAGATAGAAATATGTGGGCACAAGGTGCCGAGTGTGCTAAAGGTTTGGCAATTGAGGTTATGATATGAGACATCAGGTTTGAGATGGCTGGAATTGTGCATCAGAAATGATATGATTTATTGAGCTGACATCGCCTTCCTTACTTGAGTTCATTCTACTTCTCTGTGTTCCAGCTATGTTAGTGTTGATTTACTCAGTTATCTTTCATTTCCATCCGAGCTTCCTTTTATATTTTGACTGGTTGTAGTTTGATTTATCCTTGCTGTTGATATTACTTCGTTACCTTTATCTTTAAATTTGATATCATATCCTGTTTAATCTGTCTGACCAGTAGGTGTCTTGACTGTTCCTCGTCACTACCTCACCGAGGTTAGTTTTGATACTTACTGGGTATCGTCGTGGTGTGCTCATACTATACTTCTGTACATTTTTGTGTACAGATCCAGGTATTGATCGATAGTAATTGTGCGGATCGTCGCGGTGGAGACTCAAGGCAATCTGCTGTTGCGTTCGCAGGCCTTGGAGTCACCCTTCATTTGTAATTATGTTCCATTGATTCCTTCTCGTCCTGAAATAATGTTGTATTTATTTTGTACAACTACTCTTAGAAAGGCTTATGGCTTGTACCACCGGTTTTGGGAAACTATGATTTATTTAGAGTTATTTAAATTTGAAGTTAGTAAATGTCAATGTTATCTCAGTTAATGTTAGGCTTACCTAGTTTAGCAACTAGGTGCCATCATGACTCCTTCGGAGATATTTTGCGTCGTGACAAGTTGGTGTCAGAACTCTAGATTCATAGGTGCTACGAGTCCTAAGCAGGTTTAGTAGAGTCTTGCGGATCGGTACGGAGACGTTTGTGCTTATCTTCGAGAGTCTACAGAACTGTTAAGAAATTCCACTTCTTTCATTCCTTATTGCGTGATATTGATTCAGCTCGAAGTATATAACTTATGTTCCTTTACATCCACTCGTGTATAATATTATGCTTTTAGTGTCCGCTATGCGCCGGTGGTTCGTGATGCTGCAGACGGGCTATGAGGGAGTCAAGGATGCTTAGACATTGTCTCAACGTGTTTTCTAGACTGAATATACAGAGGCATTGAGAGGCTATTCAGTTGTTCATATGGAGGCACAACGGTTTCCAGCATCTTGTTGATGAGTGCGAGCTTGGGAAAGTTTAATTGGTTGACTAGTCATCGCGATTGTGGCAAGGACACAAGGTGGGTGTTGATTGGGAATAGTTGGTGGTATTGGAGTATATTGTGATTTGTGTTGTACGAGCTATGAAGGTTAGTTTTATGGATCATCAGATATTGTTTTCTATGGCTTTGTGCCAACTGGAGGAGTTCAATAGCGGCATTCATATTGCAGAGTTAGATTTATATCAGATTTGGCCTGAGGTATGTGTATATATTGTATTAGTGGGTATCCAAATTTTGTGTATGACCAAGGTCTAGGATCTTGCACGGGATGATGTTGGGGCTTACAGTGTTTCTGTGTCATTAATGGATCTACATTTCAGCATCAAGGGGAGTCGGAGGAATAACTTCAGATTCACAAAAGGTCGATTCAGCGTGGGTATCATGGTTGCGACAGAATGGAGTGCTTCAGAGGTAATGCAATGGCTTATGAGTTTCTGGGGTAGTCGGTTCGTGTTAGGATCATCTGTATTTGGGACTTTGATTGGGATTATTGCATATCGACTATCCAAAGGAATGGGTCAGCTCTGTGGTGTGGGGTCAACATAGCGATGAGGTGATTGGTCCATTGAATAAGAATTCTCTACTAGCATTTGTGGAAGCACTCTTGGATTGCAAAGTTTGTGTGACTCGATTGAGTTGGGGAGGTGCAGTCCTGATGGCTTAGTTGCGTGCAGGCGGATCTCAGAGGGTTCTTGGTGGGTTGGCAATGGCTTGAGTTGGCTGTCTACTACGGGCGTAAGGAATATGTGGTACATTGCGGTTTTCTCCTGGATCTGTATTTGGAATTAATAGAGTGTGGCATTGTTGGCTATCATATGTGAAGAGTGTGCATTTTTGGAAAGGACCTTGAGTTTTGGTTTGCGGGTGCGTGGCTAGTACCATGGTGATTACTAGGTTCTGAGGCTTTCGAGGTTCATGTTTTGTTACGCAGCCAAAAATCCTATATGGGTGCTTTAGCAGAATGATAGGGTGTGAATGATATATCAACCATTCAATTTGTGTAGTTGAGTTGGGTACAGATCAAGTTTGTGTGCCTCCGTGAGATTGTCACTTTGGTTATGTTATCAGGTAGAAGGGATATTATTTGTGCCCATAGCCTATGTTATGTACTACTCTTTTATGTTTTGTTAGGTGGTGAGGTTGTATGATTATACCCCACGCATGTCGTAATTCTGTTCAGGCCTTAGGGCGAGGCGGGCGAGATAGCTCTCATGATGTTGATTTGCTCATTGCACCTTATATGTGCTTGCTTCTCTCATATTTTATTACTTCTGTTCACTTTTCCCACAATTTTATTTGTGCACTTTATTGTACTTAATATCAGTATTCATATGATTAGTGAGTCCGAGTATTTTGGCTTGATGAGTATTTGGGAGCAGGTTGCACACCGCAGCGGATGTTATGTGAGATACTGGCTTGATGAGTATTTGGGAGTGGGCTGCACGCCGCATCGGATGTTATGAGGGATACCCCTTTCCTTGTATTTATTTGGTGTTATGTTTTCCCTCTGCGGGATAATTTGATAAAAAACTATACTTTTGTTGCTACACATGTTATACTTGTTAGATAATTATTATACCTTGCTTTCCTTTATTGTGCTGCATAATTGAGTTATTGCTAGATTGTGTATGCACTGTGTAGTGTGAGAATCCGTGTGATTCCATGATGAGTTGTTAGTTGGGCTGCTTGCATTGGCTGAGATGAGGTTCTTAGACCTGAGATTTGTGCTATGGTATTGGGGGTGAGGAGTGCTTGGATGTATGTGGTTGTCTTTGCTAAGAGTTGGGTAATGCCCCTTGGTAGGCGAGAGAGTTTTTTGACTTGTTGACTTCATGAGAAGCTATGAATATCCGCATATTTCTTTATCATGGGCAGTGTTGTAGGGATCCGGAACAAGGTTATATTCAATGTAAGGTGTGTTTCTGACATCCAGGAAGTTATTGAGCAGCTATGGTGGTCAAAGGTTATTGCTTTGGGCATTTGAGTTGTGTGGAACAGTATGTGATTATATTCTAGATTGGAATTTTGGCTCGGTACAGCTTGTTCAGGTCCATGCAGTGTGATGATGTGAAATTCGGATCCTATGATGAATTTCAGAAGTTGAGGTTCGGGTTCTGTCCTAATGGTATGGACTAAGGATGAGATGACACCTTCAGTTAAGTTAAAGGGTCGGTCTTTCATAGGTTTGGGTGATGGGGGAATCACCCCAGGGTGCTTGTATGGTGAGCTCATGCAGTAGTTCAATGGCTTTGGAAGGACTCCGGGCACGTTCAATTACGAATGTATGTTTAAGTGGAGGAGGATGTAACGACCCGATTGGTCGTTTTGAGAAATTGCGTCCGATTCGGCAGTTTGAGGTCACGAGCAGTTTCATATTATGTGTATCGACTTGTGTGCATGACTTGATTCAGTTTCTGGATGAATCATAGTCGAATTGGAAGAAGAAATACAGTTTTGGAAGCTTAAGCAAAGAGAATTTTGACCGAAATTTGACTTTAAGTAAATGGCTCCGGAATGAGTTTTGGATGATCTCAGTAGCTTCGTATGGTGATTCTGGACTTAGGTGTGCGTTCGGATTTGGATTTGGAGGTCCGTAGGGTAATTTGAGGCATTTTGGCAAAAGTTGGATAAGTTGAAGTTTGGAAAATGGAGAGTTTGACCCATAGTTGACTTTTGTGTTATCAAGGTCGAAATGCAATTCCGAAAGTTAGAACAGCTCCGTTATGTCATTTTGGACTTGTCTGCAAAATTTGGCGCCGTTTGGAGTTGATTTGATATGGTTCGGACGCTTGATTGCAATTCTAGAAGTTCTTGAGGTTCATAGGGATTTTCATGCGTTTTGGCATTCGATTCGTGGTTTTAGAAGTTATTTTGATGTTCCGATCACGTGAACGAGTTTTTGTTGGGTGTTCAGACTTATACGAGTGTTTGGTTTGGAGACCCGAGGGCTCGGGTGAGTTTCAGAATGATTTTGGAATAGTTTCATGAAATTAGATTTTTCAAGTTCTGGTATCTTCGCATTTGCGATGTTCTGGTTGCAAATACAGCCATCACAATTGAGAAGAACCATTGCATTTGCGATGCCTGGAATGCTGGGCATTTTCTCGCATTTGTGAAAGCCGGCCTTCGCATTGAGAAGCTTCTGTCGCGAATGAGACCTTAGCAGGGTAATTCTAGATGCGAAGCTTTCTTTGCATTTGCGATTTCGCATTTGCAAACCCAGTGTTGCAAATGCGACATCTGCAGCCTGCTAAAAGCTAAATATTCCAAGTTTTTGGTCATTTTTCATATTTTTGAACCCTAGAGTCGAGGTGCGGCGATTTTGTGGAGAGATTTTCATACCAACTCATTGGGTAAGTGTCTTTAATCAATTTCCAACTACATTTGTGATTATATCTTAGATTTAACATTAAATTCATGAGAATCTAAAGGAAAATTTGGGAAGAATTGTAAAATCTTTTAAAAATGTAAAATGATGATTTGAAGGACCAAATGGTATCTAATTGGATAATTTTTTTATGGGTGAACTCGTATCGGAGTAAGTATTCGGTTTTTGTAAATTTTGTCAGATTCCGAGGTGCGGGCCTGGAGAGTTGACTTTTGTTAACTTTTTACAAATTGTATAAGAATCATAGTTTTGTTAATTAAAATTGTTTTCTCTTGCATTGTATGATGTATTCAAGTCGTATTTGGTTAGATTTGAGCCGTCCGGAGGTCTTTTCACCCGAGAAGTGCATTTTAGAGTATTGGTTTGTCGTCATTGAGGTAAATATCTTGCCAAACTTTGTGTGGGAGACTTTCTCTTAGGATTTGAGTCTTCTATGCTAATTGTAGTCCATGCACGCGAGGTGGAGAGTGTGTGTGATAAGTTGGTATTTTACCATCTTATCTTGTCTTTAAGCCTATATTTTTGCTATGTTTGAGTGATAAAATCACGTGTTTAATTCCATTTACTTCTATATTATAGGTTCTATGTGATTTAGAAGTGATCTTGAGGAAACCAAGTGAAACGAGTTAAAAAGAAGCTAAATAGAGGAAAATCTGGAAAAGGGCCTCAGTTGTTGTAAATGCGACATATTCCTGGGAATTGCGAAGATCTAAGTGATGGAAATTGCGGCAAGTATCTCGCAATTGCGAAGAAAGACCATTCAGGCAGTCTTCGCAAATGCGAAAGTCAACCAGGCAGTCAACCTTCGCAAATGTGAAGTATTGATCGCAACTGCGAAGATAAACAGTGTAGTCATAGTTTGCGTTTGCAAACTTTTGTTAGCAAATGCGAAAATTGTGCTTTAGTTTTGGGCACTTTTGTAATTTCATACCCTTTAATACCCAAACCAGCTCATTTGTAAAATATCTTTTGGCTTATTTTCAGTCGTAAATACTAGAGAAAACAAGGTTCGAAGCTAGGGTTTTGCACACACACTTTGGTCTTGAAGATTTGAAGCTTTTGGTTGAGAATTTCTTACCTATTTATGTTTATTTCTTTATTTCCTTGCTTTGTATTGTATATCTAAGTGTGTAGTATTTATTCCAACACTTGAATCTTGTTTATGGAAATATTCATGTTTAAAGTGTGGATTAAATATCTTGTTGTGCTTGTGTATTGAATGAGTTTTATCTTTTTATGAAGTGAGTTATTATTTTTTTAATTATTCTTGTTCTTTAAAATTTCCAAAGGGATTAGCTAACCCTAGGACTCGCCCATTAACTCCGAATTAATTTTGGGAAAGATTATTTGGGGTTGGAAAAGATTAATTAACAGGAACTTGAGGCTTTAACCCTCATTTTATAGATTCTACCTAGGGATAAGATTGAACTACTTGTAGCTATATCCGGGTGTGCTTAACCTCTTAATTGTTTTAGGGATAATTCAATTAGAAAGTCTTATTAGTCTTTGGAAGAAGCTAATATTGAATTATTACCCGTGGCAAATTAACATAAACTCGCTCATACTTGTGAAATCATGAAATACATTGGATCATTACTTGAGTGTAATTCCCGATGCATCCATACTTGTAGCCATTGATCATTTTACTTGCTTTCTAGGTTAGTTTACATTTTCGCATTTAGGTATAAATCTTTTCTCAAACAAATTCTTAGCGTTTGGCATTGCATAACAAGTGATAATTCTCTTACATTCCTAATCGCCTACATATTGTTCTCTGTGAGATTCGACTCTGACTCATACTTGGGTATATTATATTGCATGAGACTGTGTCCATTTACTTTTTAGTAGTGGATTTGGACGTCATCAAAATTGGCGCCGTTGCCGGGGAACTATTTGGCGTAATTTAGGTTCTTTGAGAAATAAGCGTAAGTGCTTTGGTCCAAACTTATAAATATTTGGGTAATTAATTTTTCTTACCTTGGTCTATTTTTCTTGTTTGTTTCTTGTTTATTTTCTTAGTTTTGAAAAATGGCATCATTTAATGAAATTTTTTCATATTTTAGTTTTTCATACTTTGATGACCCATATCCTTATTGTGGAGGACCACACTCATGGCAAAATTGTTTAAATTCTCCCGGGGATGGATTGTACGCACAATCTCAAACCTATAAGTGGAGTATTTGTGATAAGTGTGGTCGTCAAAATGGTCATTGGGATGATTGTGATTATTTGTCCTTCCCTTCCCCAAGCCCCCACTATGATGATTCTACTTTTTGTTATGAAAATGATAGGGCGATGGAAATGAAAGAAGTTGAGCATGGTCAAAATAGAGAGTTCAAGCTCATGTTAGAATGCCTAATTGAAGGAGGAAACAAAGAAAAAAGTGTCTTGGAGGAGCTTTTGGAAAATAGTCTCCAAAATGACTTGACACTTGAAATGTTGCACTCACAAATGGGAGAAATTCTTGAAGCTTTAGAGGTTCAAAAAGCCTCGGAAGTTAATGATAGCCAAGATTTTTTCTTAGATGTGGAAGCCAAAAATCCGTCCTTGGCACTAGAGCAAAACCAAGAAGAACTCTCAAATGCTCAAAATGAGAAAATGATGCTCATGTTGGAGACCATTCTTGAAAATGAGGAGAAGCACAACTTTGCACTCGAGGACTTGAAACAAAGCTTGACGCACAATGATGAACATATCTGCACTTTGGAATATCAAATGAAAATATTGGTTGAGGCTCATTATGCCCAACAACTTGAGAGTGTGGAAGGAAGTCAAGAAGAGTCCGATTTTGAGGAAGAAAGTGAGCTCTACTTTGAGGAACTAAGAATTGAACATCCGCCAACCGACTCCATAAGTGTTAGTGATGCCAAGTAAAATATGAAATTAGAGTCAACCGGTGTAAATGAAAATTGGGTTGAGATTGACTCTAGTCCGGGGGAAAAAGAGGATGTCAAAATCCGTGAAGAATTGCAATTTGGAGAGTTGATGTCACATTTCAAGCATTTTTCAATATTGAAATTGTGTGGTGAAATGGGAATTGAACTACACAAGTCAACGAGGGATTGCGAGGAGGAAAGACAAAGGCCACATTTTACTATTTGAGGGAACAAGAAGGCAAAATGACATTCCTCATATGAAAGCCAAGAAATGCAAAATAAAGAAATTGAGGTTTGACTTGATTATCAACTTACCACCCCCCACCGCTCGTGGTCACAAACTTGATTCCAAGCTAGGTTCCTAGTTCATATCATCTAAATGGCGAGAAAAGTGGAAAAGTTGACTTGCGTCGTGCCACGACGTTAAATGTGGCGCTTGGTGGGAGGCAAAAAATCTTTACAAAATTTTTGGTCATTTTTGATTTTTTTAAAATAGCTTATTATATTGTTTCTAACCAATCTACCAAGTTTCATAACTTTTGGAGTTGATTTGAGTAGGTCGGGGCGACGGAGAGCATGAAAAATAGTAGCTGATAAAAATTGCAGGGGCACAGGCTTCGCATTTGCGATCCTTGGCCATCACATTTCCCAAAATTTTGTCACAACTACAACAATAGCAGGATTCATTAACCTTCGCAATTGCGAAGGCTGTGTCGCAATTGCGACATCAGAGGGGTAAAACAGGTTCGTTCACTCAGTTTGAACAAAAGTGAAGAAAAAGTCTAAGGCTCTCAAACCTTTGTCTCCCTCACTCTCCCTACTGAAAAAACCCCACTGTCTCTCACAACTAATTGCAAGAGTCCAGGTATGGAAACTTAATTTCTTCTTCTGATTTCTGGGCGAGGTTGGTTGAGAGTGTGAGTTTTGTTCTTTGCTAAAAAAAGGGGAAGTTTGAGTACCTAGGGCTTGTCAAATAGAAGTAAATTTTTGCGATTCTTATGTGATCGATGAAAGGCATGAATTAGATTCTTGGCCGAATCACGATATTTTTGTTGATTCATGGTTGCCTATGAAGTCTAGTGCATAATTTTATGTTTAAAAGATGATTGAGTTCATTAGGAATGGCTTGTATTCAAAACTTTTAGGGCTTGGTACTATTCTCTGAGGAAGGTAAGGCTGGGGACGATGATATCGCAATTGCGATGGACTCTTCGCATTTGCGAAGAGGTGGTCGCAATTGCGAAAAATCCCAACCCCAGCCAGCTTCGTAATTGCGAAAGTTGCATCGCAATTGCGATCTTATCAGAAGTGTGTGTTCTTTGCATTTGCGAGAAATGTTTCGCAATTGTGCCTTCTGATATCTTCGCAATTGCGAAGATTTTTTGGGTTTTGCAACATCAAAGAGCAGTCAGTTCAAAATCTCAAAATCCTGAAATATTTTCTAAGACTGCGTTTTGACTGTCAGATCATTCCTTTGGCATATTTGATTTATTTGCAATATTCTTTATAGCCATACCATGTTTTCACTCCTATCATTTGTTGACAGGTACCATAACTGAAAATGAGCTCTAACTCTGAAGGATCCGCAAATGACAACCCCTTGGAAGCTGAGCAGAACTATGACCAACACCGGTTCTTGTCATTGGACTGCCAAGAATGACACTTTACTGAATTGATCTCGAAAAAGTTTCTCCCGGAGAGTGGTATACTGCTAGACAATGTCTAGGAACGCCTCCCCGAGTTCTATCAAAGGTTGATAACTATGGGATGGGACTGTTTTGCCCCCCAACCTTGCCGAGCAAATGAGCAATGGGTGAGGGAATTTTATGCCAACCTCTGAAGGCTAAGGAACCCAAGATGAGAATACATGGAAAAATGGTGCACTTTGGAGCTGAAGCTGTGAATCAAGTGTATCACCTGCCAGACCACGACATGGCCCCATTCCATGCAAAAGACTGTGCCTCAGGGGAGTGGTTGGTATCCAAATTATGCCCAGGTGCAGATGTTCTATGGGAAGCTGAGAAAAGGGGATCATATCCAAATGGTTCACGGCCGAAGCAAAGATATGGCTGGCCATCATATGCTGTCGTATCTCCCCTGTGTCGAACATATGGAATGTACCCGTTACAAGAGATCAAATGATAGCCTGCATCCTTGATGGTATTCAGCTAAATGTTGGTGAAATCTTCATCAATGAACTGAGGGAGTATCAAATCCAAAATAGTCCATTATGGATATTCCCATCACTTATCACTGAGTTGTGCCAGCTTGCTGGGGTGGAAGAAGCTTCGGGAGACAATTGGATAGAGCTGGGAAAGCCTCTAAATCCGTTGAAGAAAAGAGGAGAGGGCGGCGATGTGTAGAGCAAAACGAGAAATATGGTGTCTTCTTCTCAGGTTGATCAGTGTAGTCAGCTATCATCTTCTGCAGGAGGACCATTTGTTGTGCTTAGTGAGGAGATGCGGGTAATTCGCGAGCTAGTAGCTAGCCTTCCATAGGTACTTGGGGAAACATCTGAGGGACCTGCATACATTTCAAAGAAAGATTATCAAAAATACCTTGATGATCAGAGGAAGCAGGGGGAACACCTTAAAATGCTGGAGAAGGCATACACTGAGCTGGCCAAGGCGCATGGTGAGTTGAGTAGTTCCCATGGCACTCTAGCAAAGGCACACACCCAGATGAAGAAAAGAGACAAATTCTTTACTCGCATGTGGAAGGGTGTGAAGGGGCTGTGGAAAGTCCTAAAGTCTCGAGACCCAATGTCGTCGACCAAGACGACAGATGATGATGATGCTCCTGTTGCTTGGTTCGAGGAAGAAGGAGAGGAGGATACCTCTGAGTCAGACAACGAGGAGAGCACCTAATGCAGTATTCATGGAGCACTTTCCACCAATTTAATCGATCATGTTTAGTTCCACTAGGGACATTGCAAACATCTTTAGTTGGGGGTGGTTTCTTGTATAATTGTGGATATGGCAGATTTGTACTTTGGTTGTTTTCATTTTGTTGTTATTGTACTTTCATGTGATGTGTGATATTATTATGTTTATTAGCTTCTTAATTTTGGTTATTAGCTTCTTAATTTTTTTTTAATTTTATATAGTTTGTATTATGTTAGTGGCGATATCCTTGGTTTTCTTTGTATCACGGTTCTTTTTCCAAGGATTCCAATTTTTTTCTTGAACCGGGTAATTGTTAGTAAATTTTTGTTGACTTTTCTCGATGATGGATAGCTAGGCAACTTTCTTAAGGGAATTAGTCTTGTAGTTTAGATATAGCTTATGTTAATTTAGGAAGAATAAATGGTTTGAGTTGGTGTTTGTGCCCATTGACCAAGTTGTGGCTTGCTTGGTACCAACATGATTTAAACCTCAGCATATGAATTTTTGGTTGTTTAAATATAAAAATAATTGAAGTAAAGATGTCATGAATTTAGACTCAAATTTTGGCTCTTTGATTCACTAAATAGCTTCTTATGCTATAGGTAACCTCTTTGAGTCATTGGTTTCAATTGGATTTTGGATTTGTATTCCACTTGAGTGTTCATGTGCCATGTATGGTGAGATTTATTGTGAGTTCTTTTGCATTACTTATAGTCTAGAACTTGCCCAAAATGTGCTTCAAGGTAAAATCATAGACTAACTTTGTTTGAAAAATAATATTAGGCCTTCCTTGGACCGTCATTGTGCGTTAAATTTCCTACCATTGAATATTTTCCCTAGTCAACCAATTTTGAGCCTTTAACCTTGTTCTTTGGCAACCATGTTACAAGCTTTAATCTTTTGTTCTTTATTGATCTACCTTTTGGCACCCTACCTCCCTAAGTACTTTGAAAGTGTAAACATAGGCTAAAAGTCTAAGTTTGGGGGTGAAGGTTGGAAAAGTTGTGATATGGAAGTTGTTTAAAAGGTGGAAGGTAGAAAAAAATGATAAAAAGTGAAACCTTCCTTGATTTTGAAAAGAAAGGAAGAAAAAATAAAATAAAATAATAAGAAGTTGTGAATAAAGGGAAGATTAGGTGTGGAATGAAAAGCAAAGGAAGGATGGAGAATGTTTTTGAAGGAAGTGGACTTTGATTGTAAATTTTATAGTGCTTGGGGAGGTTTTGAGTCACTCTAACCAAAATTGTACCCTACCTTAACCAAAAGCCTAAACTACAACCCTTTATGTCCTAATTGATTTTGAATCAAGTTGTCTACATTAGTGGAGAAATACATGAAGGGCAAGCCTATGGTACTACTTGTGTGCATTTGAACATCTTTGTGAGAGAGAGTTAATTCTTTCCATTTGATATCCCATTTTTTTTGAATTAAGATTTATGAGTGTGGGATTCTCTCTTAATTGTGAGGGAACATGAGATTTTAATTGTGAATTTAATCCCATTTTCAATTCGAAGGAATGACCAAAGAAAGATAATTGCGATAGAGACGCAAATTATGAAGCTTTAGTGTCATGACTTGATTTGCCACTTTGATTTTCATAGTGCTTGAGCATTTGAAATGTAATGAAGTTTATGAAGAGTGTTCGGCAATTCATATGCGTTGGATTAATTGTTGGTACCAATCGAAGTCATGCGTTTGTGCTTATAGTAGACCTTTTTGGCTTGGCATGATAAGGATGCAATGTTGAGTTAAATAGGGAGGAGATTTTGTCGCTTTCATTGCTTGAGGATAAACAATAGTTTAAGTTTGGGGGTTTGATAAGTTGGTATTTTACCAACTTATCTTGTCTTTAAGCCTATATTTTTGCTATGTTTGAGTGATAAAATCACGTGTTTAATGACATTTACATCTATATTACAGGTTTTATATGACTTAGAAGTGATCTTGAGGAAACCAAGTGAAACGAGTCAAAAAGAAGCTAAAAAGAGGAAAATCTGGAAAAGGGCCTCATTGTCGCAAATGCGACATATTCCTGGGAACTGCGAAGATCTCAGTGATGGGAATTGCAAGAAGTATCTCGCAATTGCGAAGAAAGACCATTCAGGCAGTCTTCGCAAATGCGAAGAATACTTCGCACAAAGTCAACTAGGCAGTCAAACTTCGCAAATGCGAAGAATACATCGCAAATGAGAAAGTCAACCAGGAAGTCAACCTTCGCAAATGCGAAGTATTGATCACAAATGCGAAGATAAACACCGCAGTCATAGTTCGCATTTGCGAACTTTTGTTTGCAAATGCGAAAATTGTGCTTCAGTTCTGGGCACTTTTATAATTTCACATTCTTTGGCCCCAAACCCTTTAATACCCAAACCAGCTCATTTGTAAAATATCTTTTGGCTTATTTGCAGTCTCAAACACTAGAGAAAACACGGTTGGAAGCTAGGGTTTTGCACATACACTTTGGTCTTGAAGATTTGAAGCTTTTGGTTGAGAATTTCTTACCCATTTATGTTTATTTCTTCATTTCCTTGCTTTGTATTGTATATCTAAGTGTGTAGTATTTATTCCAACACTTGAATCTTGTTTATGGAAATATTTATGTTTAAAGTGTGGATTAAATATCTTGTTGTGCTTGTGTAAACACAACAACAACAACAACCTAGTATAATCCCACTTAGTGGGGTCTGGGGACGGTAGTGTGCACGCAGACCTTACCCCTACCCTGGGGTAGGGAGGCTGTTTCCAAATAGACCCTCGACATCCTTCCCTCAAAGAACTTCCCACCTTGCTCTTGGGGAGGCTAGAACTAACAACCTCTCGGTTGGAAGTGGAGGTTGCTTACCATCAGAGCAACCCATCTTGTCTCTTGTTGTGCTTGTGTATTGAATGATTTTTATCTTTTTACGAAGTGAGTTATTGTTTCTTTAATTATTCTTGTTCTTAATGTTTCCAAAGGGATTAGCTAACCCTAGGACTCGCCCATTAACTCCGAATTAATTTTTGGAAAGATTATTTGGGGTTGGAAAAGATTAATTAACAGGAATTTGAGGCTTTAACCCTCATTTTATAGATTCTATCTAGGGATAGGATTGAACTACATGTAGTTATATTCGGGTGTGCTTAATCTCTTAATTGTTTTACGAATAATTCAATTATGAAGTCTTATTAGTCTTTGAAAGAAGCTAATATAGAATTATTACCCGTGGCTAATTAACATAAACTCGCTCATACTTGTGAAATCATGAAATACATTGGATCATTACTTGAGTGTAATTCCCGATGCATCCATACTTGTAGCCATTGATCATTTTACTTGCTTTATAGGTTAGTTTACATTTCCGCATTTAGGTATAAATCTTTTCTCAAACCAATTCTTAGTATTTGGCAATATATAGGAAGTGATAGTTCTCATATATTCCTAATCGCCTACGTATTATTCTCTGTGGGATTCGACCCCGACTCATGGTTCAGTATATTATATTGCATACGACTGTGTCCATTTACTTTTTAGTAGTGGATTTGGATATCATCCGTGTGCTCCGATTTATTTACGTGAAAGTTTCCTCTAGGGTTCTTAGGTCCTTATGTTCATTATGTGGAAAGTATTCGGTTATGATTGAGTTTCCTAATTGCTTAAGTTATATCTATATGCTCCATATGAGGTTGTTAGCTTTCCTCTAATTTTTACATGTTACTTGAACCCTAATTGCCTTAATTGAAGTGATTGTCTTCCTTATTGTTTTGATATTTTTTGGTTGTGAGTTCCTCTATGACTTCGTGCAAATATGTTACATGTCCATTTATTGTGTTTAATGCTGTAGTTATCACATGCTTATTATGTCATGTTGTTTTATTAAGGCTATTGTTCTTTTTGGGTTTTCCATGATCCTTATTATGTATTATTCATGCTTAATTTGACGATTATTCATGTTGAATAAGACTTATGATATTCTCTTGGTAATTGACCATTGTTGAGCATTGACTCAAGTTAAGATCTATATTGCGAAGATAACTGTTGAAACATGATTGGTTATTGTTGATTCCCTTGCTAGGAGGTTATTAGTTTTTTATTGTCGATTCCCTTGCCGGGATATTATTGTTTCAATTGTTGAATCCCTTGCCGGGATGTTATTGTTTCTATTGCATGGGTGAGGAATATGTAAAGCACGAAGGGTGATGCCGTACATGATGTAGTGAGGAAGAGTGTAAAGCACGAAGGGTGAAACCATGCATGATATTGAGGGTGATTGTTAATGCACGAAGGGTAATGCCATGCTGATATTGTGAGTGTAAAAGCACGAAGGGTGATGTCGTGCCACATTATTGAGAGTAACAACATGAAGGATGATGTCGTGCCACATTATTGAGAGTAAAACCACGAAGGGTGATTCTGTGTCATGATTATGAGAGAGTTAAAGCACGAAGGGTGATGCCATGCACATTTCTATTTATGTATATGGTGAGGAAGAGTGATAAAACACGAAGGGTGATGCCGTGCACTTTCTGTTTGTTGTGCTTATTTGAGGTTATCAGTTCAAGTGTTTTAATTGTTCAGATTCCTTTACTGCTGTGATCCTTTGTGATGGAACCCCATAGTGTTTTCACTACTTCGCCGTATTTATATACATATTTCAAAATTTCAAGTTTCAATAATTGTTCATTCTTAATTCAATTAGTTACTCAATTAAATTCCATTAAACCGTCTGAGGTTGTATTTTACTTAAAAAGAAATTTCTACTAAGTCAATTATTAAATCCTTTTTAAGTTCGATGTTGTATTTTAATTGAAAATGGTACTTTCTATCACACCTCCTTTTTCCTACCCCCAAAAGGGGTATAAGGGAGTTTTTTCCAATTTAAGTGACAATCGAAACGGGATTAATCTTTAGATTCAGAGTCCCACTTGGGATAATTTATGGTGTCCCATGTCACCGATTGAAATCCCGAATCAAGGAAATATTGGCTCTGTTTATAGTCCGCGAACACAGAAATTCGGGTAAGGAATTCTGTTTACCCGGGAGAAGGTGTTAGGTATTCCCGAGTTCCGTGGTTCTAGCACGGTCGCTCAACTATTATTATTGTCCTAATATCTGATTTTAAAACACTTTTAAACCTATGTGCATTTTTAACTTTAAAACCGCTTTTGTTTATTTTAGAACGCTTTTAGGAAGATTCAACGTTATTTAAAAGATGCCTCGAACCACGCCACATGAAATGCACCCGCAGTTCGCAATACGTTCTATTTAACGTTGTTAAGAAAGGAATTTGGGTAACAGGAAATGTGCATCCGGATTTGATAAAGAAAAGAAAACCAATTTATAGAACGCGCCTAAAGCGACTACGAAAGTTCAAATTAAAAAAAAAGGTTTGCGAGGGCCATTGAGAGTTTAATTGATGGCACACCTCGATTTGAAGAAGAGATGACTAATTTATGAGGGTCATGGCTTAAAGGGTTTTATTTGACATGGCACGCCTCAAATTGCTTCTATTAAAAGGGTTTCTTAATTTAGTCTTTGAGGGCAATAATTTATAGGTTTTGCTAATACGGCACACCTCGATCTAATTAAAGGAGTCTAAATAATTGGTTAAAACACTAAAGGAATTCTAATTTTATTTTAAGCAAATGTTTAAACCAAACTTAATAACTAGCGGACTAGTGCTCAAAAGGGGTCAGATACTTGGTTGTTTGAAGGGCCTAAATTGGCAGCAGGGCCAAATATCTTTTTGCAAGAGCAGAAGGAGAACTGAGCTCGAACACTAGCCCAAAGGAACTGTAGGGCCTCAAATCTCCCCATTTTGGAGCGGCCTCAAGGTCCAAGCCCAAAAGGGACCCAAACCTCATGAAAAGCCAAAGGCTGAGGAGCATGAGACTCGAGATTGAGTCCTTAGCAAGATGTGAGCAGTACTTGAAACTCAATGATACCACTGACCCCACTCGACTTTCATCAATACTCAGCAACATGACTCAAGAGAGAAAAAGAAAACTTTAAATGTTATCACAACATACTACATGCCTAAAAGTAACATTATTTGAATTGAATTGCATTAGTGACATGAGAAGCTAAACCATACAGTATTCATATTTAAATCAGTCCCAAGCTAGCCTATAGACAATTGCATGAAATTCAAACCTCAGCTAAACCTTTTTTGACACACATAATAGCAACAAAACCCCATGAGGTTGTCATAGGACAATCTTGAATCTAAACATCAACTCAAATTTAAAAATACTCAAACACAGACCAAGAATGATTCAACATAGGCTTAACTATTACTACAAACAAATTGGAGCATTTTCCCCACCCATAGCAAGTTTAAACCAAACTAACAACTAAACAGGAGACTCAGAGAGCTTAAATTTTAGTTTCACACTGGGGCATCACATCCATAACAGGAAACAAACTAACAAAATGCACCTAGAACTAAAATATTACAAACCATAATTGAGATTGAAGAATGAGAAGTAAAATTCAACAAAAAGATACTGATGTTTATTATATTTCCATATTCAAGTTCCATGTTACACTTCATGTGCTATCCACAGTCCAAAAGGTACCCGGAAATCAAGAGGAAAACAATGAGAGTGAAGGATGAACAACAACAGTCAATCAGCTCAGCAAACTAGCAACACTCAGTCTTTTTAAACCATTTTTGAACCCAGAATGACCAGAAATTCTTGAGAACAAGTTTCAAACTATGAAGATAACAGCAGAACTAAGCCAATATCTACTAAAATGCAAGAGATTTTATGTGTTTTTCAGCTCAGCCGTTTTCTCAGCTTTTTTTAGTATTGTGATCTCTAAATTCTCCCTGAAAGAGAAGGAAATATGCCTTTTATACAATACTTTTAGGGCAGCAGAAATGATTTATATTATTTTCTAATTACCCCTTCCCCAATTTTCATTCTTGCATTTCAAACCCTAAATTTTAATTCTGTTTGTTAAAATTAACTCCAACCCCACCTTCTTAGTAGCTTCCTATTCAGTTACAAGATATTCTTTTATCCAAACCCGCCGCATTACCCTTTGAATTCATATTAATTACACTCAGCAGACCACATAGGTCAAGTCTGACCCAAGGCCCAAACCAAAAAATGAAAAGGCTTCCCTTGAAATCGGGTCAGAAATGACCCCAAAGCCCAATCAAATTGCATAGCCCGAATCAGAAATCAACTTCAGTGATTTATGAAAAGCAAAAGAAGAAACAACTCAGAACTAAATGATTTCAAAACCAAAAGCCTGGCTAAATGACTGATTTGTTAAACTAACATAGATAAGCTAGAATTAAACTAGATTACCAAGTCAAAATAAAACCTAATTAAACTAATTATAAGACTAAAACAAGAAAGACTCTCAGATGAATATATTTAAACTAATGGACTAAACAAAAATCAGAACCTAACTAACATGAATAACAACTAATCAAGGCAAATGAATAACCCAAACAAAATCAACGAACAATCTTACAATTGGAAAAAAAACTGAAAAACAAACGGAACAAATACGACTACAAACCACCCAAGGGAAACAACTATGTTCAGAAATTAAACCTTCACTATTTTTCAGTCAGAAGAAAACTAATTAAAGAAGAGTAGAAGAAAAAGAAGGGGAATAAAAGGTGAAACACAAGACGGGCAGAAAATAAAATGAATGAAAAATACCTAGTTAAGTTGAAACAATTACTGGACGCTCTGATTTAAACAAAACCAATGCTAATCGATTGTTCTTTATTAAGAACAAGAGAGAATCATTAATTTTGTGTTAAATCGACCCTTCGAAACTTGAAAACTCAGCGGCTTAAAACTTGCATGCTACAGATTCTAAGTATGGCGGATTTGGGCTTTTAGGGCTTCGACCTTAGATCTGAGATTCGAATGGATGGAGATAGATTCGAGGAAAGTTGTTTCAGGATTTAGGAAGAGGAGGGGCTGGGGTTATAGGGTGTAGTTTTGAGGTGGATTAGAGGTGGCGCCGCCACCAGAGGGGGTGAGGAATGTAAGGGCAGCGCTAGGGTTTAGTCTTAAATGAGGAAGATGAAATGAGGGCATGTTTGGACTAGGGGGGGGGGGTAAAGGGGTAGTTCAGACATTTTTATAGTGCGACCAAAACCAGTTTCCATCCGTTTGATGGAAGGAAGATCAACGGATGGGATGCATTTGAATAAAACGACGTTGTTTGGCTTGAGGAAAGGCTGGACCGGGCATGGGGAGGATTTTGGGCCGGGTTTGAGACGGGTTTAAGGGGAAAATTCATTTGGGCCGGCTGAATTGGCTCAAGATCAACCTTTTGTTATTTTCAAACCTTTCTTTTTCAATTTCAAATTGTCTTCTTCCCCTTTTTTTCTTTTTCAAATTAATTAACAAACTAAAATAACTTGTCAAATTAACTAATTACTCAACATAGTATTTACAATAATTAATTTAATCCTATTTAAAGAAAAACTATAAAATTCGAAATTAAAGAGTTAAAAATGCAAAGTGAGATATTTTTTTTAATTTTTTAATTTTTATAAAACAACTAATTTACTAATTAACCAAATAAATGTAAAAATAAATCCTAAATGCAAATGCGGAGTATTTTTGTATTTTTCATGATTTAAATGAAATTAAACATGCACAGAAAAATGCAAATAATCAAGAAAATTCTACAATAATTTCTAAAATGACAAATAATTAAAAGAAAAATCTAATTCTTTGGGATTCTGTAGGAGTAATTCATGTGGGGCAAAAATCATGTGCTCACACTTTCTTTATTCAAATAATTTCTAAAAATAACTTTATCTTTTCTTGCTAAGTTCCTAATTGGCTTAAAGGCGGTACTCTACATTATGTTATGTAAATGAGACTCTTTGAATATCTTAATTGTATTGGTTATGGACCGTATGAACTTTGTTGTGCAAAGAGAGATAGAAATATGTGGGCAGAAGGTGCCGAATGTGCTAAAGGTTTGGCAATTGAGGTTATGATATGAGACATCGGGTTTGAGATGGATGGAATTGTGCAATGAGAAATGATATGATTTATTGAGATGACATCGGCTTCCTTACTTGAGTTCATTCTACTTCTCTGTGTTCCAGCTATGTTAGTTTTGATTTACTTGGTTATCTTTCATTTCCATCCGAGCTTCCTTTTGATATTTCGACTGGTTGTAGTTTGATTTATCTCTGCTGTTGATATTACTTCGTTACTTTTATCTTGAAATTTGATATTATATCCTGTTTAATCTGTCTAGCCAGTAGGTATCTTGACTATTCCTCGTCACTACCCCACCGAGGTTAGTCTTGATACTTACTGGGCACTGCCGTGGTGTGCTCATACTACACTTCTGTACATTTTTGTGTACAGATCCAGGTATTGATCGATAGTAGCTATGCGGATCGTCACGGTGGAGATTCAAGGCAACATGCTGCTGCGTTTGCAGGCCTCAGAGTCACCTTCATTTGTAATTACGTTCCATTGATTCCTTCTCATCCTGTAATAATGTGGTATTTATTTTGCATAACTACTCTTAGAAAGGCTTATGACTTGTACCACCGGTTTTGGAAAATTCTGATTTATTCAGAGTTAGTTAAATTTGAAGTTAGTAAATGTCAATGTTGTCTCAATTAATGTTAGGTTTACCTAGTTTAGCGACTAGGTGCCATCACGAGTCTTTCAGAGGGACTTTGGGTCGTGACACTTTTAAATACTATGGGTGTCTAAATTAGTATTCGGGAGTTACAATAAGTGGGAAAACACTAAGTAAATTTTAATGGTGGTCTTAAGATCCAAGTTGAAATGTGATAGAACAAAGATTAAATAAATTTTGCATCTTAAGGGTGACAAAAATATTGTAGGTAAGTGATGAAGTCGAGAAACATGCGTCTATCGTGTTATGAATATTAATGTATTTGGTTTACGGCCAAATTATGCAACGAAGATAGCATATGTTGAAGGTAGTTATAAATTTCTCAAAGAAATCATATGAGAAATTATATATATTATTGTTTCTAGAACGTAATATTGTTTTTGCTATGACTAGTGAGATTATGATAGTCCTAAAGAAGTTAAATAACAAGGCCCTAAGGGCAAGATGTAATCGAGTATCTAGCCTTAAAGAGTAGGTCAATAGAGTTATAAAATTTTGCAAAGAGTCCTATGACCAAGAGCATGGTAAGTAAGGAATATACCCCAAGTAATTTCAAAATCTATACAATTTAAAAAGCTTATGTTATATGAAATATAGTAGTACAATACCTACATATAGTTGTCATAAGATTAAGAGTGATGTGGGAGGTTGTATAGTGATAAGAGCGAAAAAATATTATGTTAGACAAAGTTAATATTCGAAGAAAGTACTACAATTTAAGTATTTCAATAGAACAACTCAAGAGAGAGAAACTCTTCCATCTCTCTAAACTACCCTCTCTCAAATTTCTGTCACACACTCAAAATCCCCATGAATTCAAACCCTTCCAACCTAGATACTACCAAAATCTCTCCAAAACTATCGGACAATTTAATACCTAGCAAATTAACTAAGGATCCAAACAACTTAATAAATCCAAACGTGTCTATTCCGGCCATCTTTAAAAAAAAGCTAGTTGGAAATGAAGGAAGAATTAATATCTCTACTGACCCCCTATCTTCCCTCATTCTCCCAATGGACATTCAAGAAGAAGAGGCTTACCCTCAATCAAAATAAGATCATGAAAATCTGACTATCTCCGTCCCCATCACTCTTGAAGATAAGCAAAGAATCTACCAACCATAGAAATACTCCTTATTTATAAAACTACATGGAAAAAGAATCCCCCATCAAATTTTGAAACAAAAAATTTAAGAACTATGGAAAATTAATGAAATTTTTTCTCTCATTGACTCGGGTAATGATTACTTCATCGTCAAATTACAAAATGAAGAGAACATGAACCATATCCTCCAAAAGGACCATGGTTTATCTATGGTTTCTTTTTATCAATCCAACGTTGGCAACCTAACTTTGTAGCCATGAATGCAAAACAAATCCATACTGCCGTTTGGGTAAGACTACCCCAACTACCTACATAATTCTATGATAGTCAAATATTACCTAAATAATCTATAAATCACTCTCAAATCAGATTATAACAATATCCTAAATATGGAAGAAGATTTTTGGAAATTACGATCTAGAGTAAACTGGCTCAATGAAGGAGACTTGAACTCAAAATTCTTCCACATTTGTGCCACAAATAATAGAAGAATTAATAAGATTATTTTTTTCAAAGTGTCACGACCCGGTTCGCCGTCCATGAACCATCGTAACGGCACCTAGTCTCTACGACTAGGTAAGCCTAAAATGCCGAAATTAAACCAAAATAGCCGAAAAAAAGAGAATATTTTAAAACAGAAATAGAGTAATAAAACAGCGTTTAAAAGTGCCGCTCCGCATACACAATATTTATCTCCCAAAAATAATACATATATCCAAAACCCGGAAACCCATGAATCGCAAGCTAAGGATCACTACATAATGTTCTAACTCTATAATAGTCTAAAATAAGGCAAATACAGAAGAGTTGTAACTATAAGAGAGAGTGGAGAGAGATTCCTCGGTCTGCGGACGTGGCAGATATACCTCAAAGTCTCCGAATGGTCGCCTCGCCTCAAGAATGGTAAGTCTGAGTCAAAGTACCAGGATCTGCACATGCAAAACATGTGCAGAAAGGGCATGAGTACACCATAGCGGTACTCAGTAAGTGCCAAGCCTAACCTCGGTCGGGTAGTAACGAGGAAGGTCAGGGCCCTACTGATATAAAATAAAAATAAAAGATATGACAGTATAAGATAAACAGTACAGTTGAAAACCATCAATAAAAATTTAATACAGGAAAACAAGGAATTCAATAACTGAAACAGAGGCAAAAACAATCACAAGGAAATAACCGGGGATCTCTCAGTATTCCGAGGATCTCTTAGTACCCTCAATATATGCCAGGGATCTCTTGGTATCCCGAGGATCTCTCGGTATCCTTAATATATTCTAGGGATCTCTTGGTATCCCTAGGATCTCTTAGTAACCTCAATATACGTGCTAGAGATCTCTTGGTATCCTCAATATACGTGCCAGGGATCTCTCGGTATCCTGCATCTCAGTTCAAATTATCAATACGTACAGGGGATCTCCCGGGATGTCGTCCCATAGTTCCAAAAAGTAAAACACACAGCAGCAACACAACAATACTCAATTAAGCTCAATTTCGTATCAAATAAACAGGTAATTCTATTCTAACATGCTTTACATAATTCAATTAAGGTAGTTTAAGAAAATAAATAGTTAAGTCAATTAGACATGCTTTTTCTAAGCTAACAGGTTTAAATTGCAAGTAAAATGAAACAGGAAAACGAACACAATTGAAATTACTTAAAGAAAACCGAATTTTCAACAATTAGCTCAAGTAGGCACTCGTCACCTCACGTACAAGGCATTTCAAATATCAAATATACCAAATCCTAAGGGGAAGGTCCCCCATACAAAGTTAGACAAGCCACTTACCTCGAACTGGCTCAAAATCAACCTGAAACCACGTCTTTGCCACGAGTACTCGACTCCAAATGGCCCAAACTATTCAATTCAATTGTGTAATGTAAATAACACTATAAGTAACTGATTTTACAAAGAAATTCTAAGATAATACGCTAAATTAGGTAAAATGACCAAAATACCCATCGGGCCCACGCATCGGAACCGAGTAAAATTTATATTTTCAGAATCCTCATACTCTCACGAGTTCATGCACACCAAAATTATCTAAATCTAAGGTCAAATTCCCAATCAAAAGTCGAATTTTAGGTCTAAGAACTTTCTTCCAACTTTTCCCCAATTTTCATCTCCTATCCGAAATTAAATGATGAAACTAACTATAGATTGATGGAATATAACTAAAAAGGGTTAAAGAATTGTTACCCACTGATCTCCTCTTTAATTTTCTCTCAAAATCGACCTCTCCCGAGCTCCAAATCGAATTTTCAACTTTTGAAACTAACCCCTCAAAATTTCATATTTCTGCCCAGCTGTTACCACATCTGTGGTCCAGGGAGCACAACTGCAGTCTCCCACCTGCAGACAAATGCATCGCAAGTGCGGAGAGTCACTTAACGGGCTGGGTCCGCATCTGCAGTCGCTTGGCCGCATCTGCGACACAACATTTGCAAAACCCAGCCGCATCTGCGAAAACCTGGAGCTTGGCACAAACTCGATTCTGCAACGCCGCACATGCGGGACCCAAACAGTAGGTGCGATTATGACATAAAACCAGCTCAAGCTGCAACTTTAAAACTCCAAAAATTCTTTCGTCAACCATCCGAAATCATCCCGAGGCCCCCGGTACCTCAACCAAAGGTATAAACAAGTCTAATAACACTGTCCAAATGTATACCAATCCTTAAAACACCTAAAACAACGTGGAAACAAAGAATCAACCACGGATTCAAGCCTAAGAACTCCTAAACTCTAGAAATACTCTTTCGATCAAAAATTCTATTAAACCTCGTCCGAATGACCTGAAATTTTTCACACGCATCACATTCAGCACTACAGAGCTACTCCAACTTCAGGAATTCCATTCCGACCCTCGGATCAAAATCTCACTATCGAACCGAAAAATTTCAAAATTTGACTTTCGGCATTCCAAGCCTTAATTAGCTACGGACCTCCAAAACACAATTCGAACATGCCCCTAAGCTCGAAATCACCCAACGGAGCTAACGGAACCATCAGATTTCCATTCCGAGGCTGTATTCACACTGTTGCGACTACGGTCAAATTTCCAACACTTAAACTCTCATTTAGGGACTAAGTGTCCCAAAACTCTCTGAAACTCAAAACCAAACATCCCAACAAGTCAAAATAGCAGAAATAAATACGGAAAAAGCAGTTAATAGGGGATCGAGGTGTAAATTCTTAAGATGACCGGCCGGATCATCACATCCTCCTACACTTAAACATTCGTTCGTCCTTGAACGAGCATAAAGAAATACCGGAAGTAGTGAAAAGATGAGGATAACGGCTGCGCATATCCTACTCGGTCTCCCAGGTCGCCTCCTCGAGCGGCTGACCCCGCCATTGAACCTTTGCCGATGCAATGTTCTTTGACATCAACTTTATAACATATTTGTCCAATATTGCCACTGGCTCCTCAACATAGGATAAATCCTTGTCCAACTGGTCTGAACTGAATTCCAACATGTGCGACGGATCACCATGATACCTCCGGAGCATTAAAACATGAAATATCGGATGAACTCCTGCCAAGCAAGGAGGTAAGGCAAGCTCATAAACAATCTCCCCAACATTCCCCAATATCTCAAAAGGGCCAATAAACCTCAGACTCAATTTTCCCTTCTTCCCAAATCTCATAACGCCCTTCATAGGCGAAACCCAAAGCAGAACCCGCTCTCCAACCATAAAGGAAACATCATGAACCTTCTGTTCCGCGTAACTCTTCTGCCTGGACTGGGATGTACGGAGTCTATCCTGAATCACCTTGACCTTTTCCAAGGAATCCTGAACCAACTCTGTGCCCAATAATCTAGCCTCACCTGGCTCAAACCAACCCACCAAGGATCTACATCGCCTACCATATAAAGCCTCGTACGATGCCATCTGAATGCTGGACTGATCTGCTGTTTTAGGCAAACTCTGCCAATGGCAAGAACTGTTCCCAAGACCCTCCAAACTCAATCACACATGCACGGAGCATATCCTCAAGAATCTAAATAGTGCGCTCAGATTGTTCGTCCATCTAAGGGTGAAATGTTGTACTCAACTCCACTCGAGTACCTCTATCTAAAATGATGGAAACCAGAATACCATGCAGACGAACAATCTCCCAGATATAGATCTCCGCCAACCGCTCCGAGGAATAAGTAGTACACACAGGAATAAAGTGAGCGGACTTGGTCAGCCGATCCACAATTACCCAAATAACATCGAACTTTCTCAAAGTCCATGGGAGCCCAACTACAAAGGTCATGGTGATCCGATCCCACTTCCACTCTGAAATCTCTATCTGCTGAAGCAACCCACCTGGTCTCTGGTGCTCATACTTCACCTGCTAACAGTTAAGGCACTGAGCTACAAATCTAACTATATCTTTCTTTATCCGCCTCCACCAGTAGTGCTGCCTCAAATCCTGATACATCTTCGCGGCACCCAGATGAATGGAATACCGCGAGCTATGCGCCTCCTCCAGAATCAACTCCCGAAGCCCATCAACATTGGGTGCACAAATCTGACCCTGCATCCTCAATACCCCATCATCACCAATAGTCACATCTTTGGCATCACCGTGCTGAACCTTGTCCTTGAGGACAAGCAAATGAGGGTCATCATAATGTCGCTCCCTGATACGATCAAATAAGGAAGACCGAGAAACCACACAAGCTAGAACCCGACTGGGCTCCAAAAGATCCAATCTCACAAACTGACTGGCTAAGGCCTGAACATCCCTCGCCATTGGCCTCTCCAATGCTGGTAAATAAGCCAAACTCCCCAAACTCTCTGCCCAGCGACTCAAGGCATCAGCCACCATATTGGCCTTGCCCGGGTGATACAAAATAGTGATATCATAATACTTCAGCAACTCTAACCATCTCCTCTAACACAAATTTAGATCCTTTTGCTTGAATAGGTGCTGCAAGCTTAGATGGTCAGTATAAATCTCACAAGGCACACTGTATAAATAATGGCGCCAGATCTTAAGGGCGTCAACAATGGCAGCTAACTCAAGGTCGTCAATAGAGTAATTTTTCTCATGTACCTTCAATTGTCTGGACGCGTAGGCAATCACCCTACATTCATGCATCAATACCGCTCTGAGGCCAATCCTCGAGGCATCACAATAAACCAAATAAGACCCCGAACCTGTAAGGCAGTATAAAATTTGGGGTTGTAGTCAGAGCTATCTTAAGCTTCTGAAAGCTCGCCTCACACTCCTCGGTCCACTGGAATGGAGCACCTTTCTGGGTCAACTTGGCCATAGGGGCTGCAATCGATGAAAACCCCTCCACAAAACGACGGTAGTAACCCCCCAAACCAAGTAAACTGCAAATCTCTATAGCTGAGGATGGTCTGGGCCAACTCTGCACGACCTCTATTTTCTTCGGATCCACCTGAATACCCTCACTCGATACCACGTGGCCTGAGAATGCCACGGAGTCCAACCAAAACTCACATTTCGAGAACATAGCATATAACTTCTTCTCTCTTAGAGTCTGAAGCACAGTCCTCAAGTGCTGCTCATGATCGTCCCGACTCCGGGAATATACCATAATATCATCAATAAAGACAATGACGAACGAGTCAAGATACGGCCGGAACACACTGTGCATCAAGTGCATAAAACCTGTTGGGGCATTGGTCAACCCAAATGACATGACAAGGAACTCGTAATGACCATTCCGAGTCTTGAAAGCAGTCTTCGGTGTCGCACCTCCTTTCTACATACCCCCATGAGGGTACAAGGGGAGTTTTCTCCAATTAAAGGACAGTCGAAACGGGATTTATTTAATTATTTCAGAGTCACCACCTGGGAATTTTAAGGCATCCCAAGTCACCAATTTTAATCCCTGAATCGAGGAGAATATGACTCTGTTTATTATTCTGCGAACCAGAAATCCTGAGTAAGGAATTCTGTTAATCCGGAAGAAGGTGTTAGGCATTTCCGAATTCCGTGGTTCTAGCACGGTCGCTCAACTGCTTTCATTCTTGGCTTAATTATCTTGATTTTATTAAATACATTTTTATTGCATGATTTTACTACCGCTTTTTACTTATTGTTTATGACGAATTACGCGTACGTATATTCGTATTATATATCTTTTATAATTACCGGGGATTGTGCCACGCGTACGTGTACACAATAAAATCATCCATGTTATAGTTTTTATAAAAAATATATATTCGAAAATTAAAAATAAAATCAGGAACATCATCACCCTTTTTATTTAGATAATGAACTGCACACCTCGGATTATATGAAATTATTTAATATTTTTTTTAAAGAAATTCGTTTTATTAAATATTCGCTCGAAATTGCGCGTACGCATAATCCGAATTTACTTTTAAAATATAATCAGGGTGCGCGAACGCATCCCTGATTGCGCAAAATCTTTGTTAATAGTATTATGGACTTTTCACAAATTATTTATTATATCATACATTTTTTTTATGTGAAAATCATGAGAACTCCCATTTTAGAGGCCTTTGAATTCTTTGAAAAGAATTCACAATCTATTAAAGGTTGTCCGTCGATTATAATTTCCGAGTATAAATTATATTCATCCCGCTATTCAAATTTGAAGAAAAGAATAAAAATATGATTCAAACAAATACAACATATATATGCCAAAGGATGAATTGTATATGAAACTAACAAACATGATTTATGAAAGGAAGAAGTATTTTGGAACAATTTTTCATTATTTAATTAGTGCAAATCCCATTTCTAATTGTCATTGACTTAAAGTGTTGCAATTTGTATATCTCATCTTATTCTCATATACTTGCTTTTAATCCAATAGGCCTAATTACTTATTTAGGATGGTAAATAAGCATTAAGTGATAAGAAAGAGAATTATTATACAAATTGATTAACAACATTGCCTTACATGTCATATGTTCATATTTGTATGTTTTGAAACATTCGTAACACTTTAACATCATAATGTGACATAACAACTCAACTTACCGTCCACTAATGGTTCTACAGATACCTGTTATGATGCCACATATGAACGTACAACTTATATCATTCCTTCCACAACTAAATCAGATGATCAGAATAAACTAGCAATATGGTTTTTATATTTTTCATGCTATTCTTTATTCAACTAACAATGTCACAAGGCCTAATTAATGGCCAATCTTTATATCATGTTTCTTACCTTGACAGTTCAAACATGACAAAACTAAGGAGACGGAGAGCTAACATTATTACAAAAAAACTTATATGAATTTCAAGGTAAGACAATTAACTCATAGTTATCAAACTGAATTCACTACTAGTTATCTAACATGAAACAAAATGAAATTTAAACTGGTGAACTTGGACAAATGGAAAATAGAATTGCAATTCAAGCTTCATTGATTAGTCATGTTGAATCTCTTTCCAACATGAAATTTAAAAGACATGTACCTGAAAATGAAGGTGGAAAGAGTAAATTTCAGCAGTAGTAGCAGTAACAAAATCAACGGAATAGCAGTCTTTCCACAGGTTTGAGCAATAATAAGATCCGAAGAACCCAGATGCACAGTGACAGTACTTTTAGGAAGTTTTAGATTTTTAACTGAACAATTATATTGAACAAATCCGGACAGATTTGATGAAAAGAATAATATTTCTGATTCTGAAACTTAGAACAAAACAGACTGGAAAAAAAAAATTCAATTTTTAAAACACAGAATCAACTTCAATCCTGACTTTCGAGACAGAATTCTATTTTTATGCTTCAGTTTTTCTTTCTTTCTATGAAAACTGATAAGATCTCCCTCTCAAAATCTGATTTCAATCTTTCTTCCAAATCTGTATTCAAAATCTGACCCTTTCCTTTTCAAATCAGATTTTTTCTCTCTTCTTCCTTTCTAATTTTTCTGTCTGAAAGCTCTTTTTTTTTGTTTTTCTTTCTTTCAAGCTCCCTTAAATCAGTCCCAATCCCCCTCTATTTATACAAGGTTGTCCTATACCCTTCTAGTGCTGCCAGGGCCCTTTTCTCCTTTAAAAATCAGAAAAGTTCCATTAAAACTACTTTTGAATACTTTAAATCCTATTGAGTGCTATTATCCTGTTTTTCAGCAGCCCATTATCCTTTGTTCCCCATTAGTATCTTAAATTATAGCCATTAACTTCCACTTTCAGCACATTGCTATTAACATATTATCCTCATTGTTCTATCCCAGAAATGTCCCTGACCTACTGTTTTCTACTGGTATTACTGTCTTAGATTTTAGCAAGTTATCTGAATTAAAACTTGTCTAGCAGCTAACAACCAATTCCTAATGATTAACCTCCTAATACAATTGTATTTACCCAACCTTTGTGAACTTGAATTCAGAACCTAATATCATAACAACATTATACTGAATTCAGCCTAATAATTCAACTGAACTCAGCTTTTGAACTAAGATCAAACAAACAGGAGCATTGTCAATATATTGACAATGTTCTGAACTTAATGTTCAGAAAACAACACACATATAACGTCCATTTGATGGATTTATTAAACAAGAACCAACTGATTAACAATAACTAATTAACTGATTATAGCAAAATAATCCATCCAAAACAGGTTATTTCAGTCAACATTTTCAGAAGCAGGATTTATGATATAACTAATCGACGAACTTAGTCGAGTCGATTACACACATTGTACATAATCACAATCAACAGAAACAATTCACATTTAGAATCAAGTTGACGGGTAGGGGACAGTATAACAAAATTTGACTAGAAAATTATGAAAAATTAAACAAACTAATGAAACGAACATAGAATACACATAGAATGCACATAAGAAACAGAAATTACCTCTGAACCTTTAAATTCAACTGAACTCAACTCGACTTGGATTTGGACTTTGTTTGAAATCAAACAGACCTTAGTCGAAGTATTTTCCACTGAAAATACTTCGACTAAGGTCGATTAAACCTCAATCTTTATTCAATCTGGACAGAATCCAAAAGTCTGGTATTTTTAGGGTTCTTGAAAGTTCGATTTGGGATTTACTCATTTCTGGTTAGATTCGAGGGAAACCAAAGATGTTCTAGGCACGAGGGAGGTCAGGGGGGTAACTGGTGTGAGTTTGAAGTAGGTTGGGATAAGGTCAGGTTGTACTCGAATCTTCAAATGAAGATTCGAGTAGTTCCAGTATGATTCGAACCATGCAACTAACAGATCCTTGGTGAGGGAATTTAGGAGAAACTGTGGTGTTATTTTGGAGGTCATCGGAGAAGATAAGGTTTTCAGGCCAACCTTCGATTTAAGATTCGAAGAGTTGGGGCCTGATTCGAAGGAAACCAATGTTAGATCTGTGTAGAGGATGTTCAGGGGATTCTAGGGTGTTATTTTGGTGACCGGCGGCGTTGATGCCGCCGGGTTTCAGGCGGTGGGATCCTAGGGCGGCTAGGGTTAGGAGTGGGGGTTTGGGGACGATGATGAATAGTAAGGAAGGGGGGTGTTTAGTTAGGGGGCCGGGGTAGGGGTCTGGAACTTATATAGGGGAGGGGTGGATTGATCTTGTCCGTCCGATCAAGTAAGATTCACGGTCAGGATCACTTAACCAAACGACGTCGTTTGGTTTAACGTTGGGGTCGGACTGAATCGGGTCAATGGGTCGGGTTACGGATTACGGGTAAGGGTAGGGGATATCAGCCGTTGGATTGATTTAATCCAACGGTCCTTGATGGAGTGTGACCAAACGTCGTCGTTTGGATTTACTCATGAGTTGGACCAGACAGGTTGGTTTGGATTGGGCTGTGAGGGGGGAATTAATTCGATTTGGGCCTGGATTTTAATCCAGGTCCGATTTTGTGTATATGTATTATTTTTTTTCATTTTTTTCTAATTAGATTTCTAATTTTAATTATAAAACAATTTTAACTTCACAAAAATATATTAATTATTCTATAACAATTATTTAACACATAGACAAAACATCAATCACACAGTGGAATATTTAAAATAGAACTATTGCATATTTTTTGTGATTTTGTTTAAATTATCTTTTTAATTACATAATTAAATCCTATATGCATGCAACATGTATTTTATTTTATTTTTTCATTCTATTATGACAAAGTAAACATTTATGGACATAACACAAATATTTAACACCACGCAAATTCAAGAATTACACAGTAAAAGAAATTTCTTTGATTTTTGATTTATTTTGGAGTAGTTTTCGTAAAGGCAAAAATCACGTGCTCACATTCGGGATATCTGGCTCCCGAATCTTCAACTGATGGTAACTTGAGCGCAAGTCAATCTTAGAAATCACCCGTGCGCTCTGAAGTTGGCCAAACAAATCATCAATACGAGACAAAGGATAATGGTTCTTTACTGTAACCTTGTTCTGCTAGCGATAATCAATACACATACGCATAGAACCATTCTTTTTCTTCACAAACAAGAAAGGAGCACCCTAAAGTGATACACTGGGCCGAATAAAACCATTATCAAGCAATTTCAGTAACTAATCCTTCAACTCCTTCAACTCAGGAGGAGCTATACGTTACGGAGGGATAGAAATGGGCTAAGTGCCCAACAACAGATCAATGCCAAAATCAATATTCTATCGGGTTGCATGCCTGGAAGAGCATCTAGAAACACATCGGGAAAATCCCGTACTACTAGAACTGAATCAACTAAAGGGGTATCAATATTGACATCTCTCACATAGGTTAAATAAGTGTCACACCCCTTCTTAACCATGCGCTGAGCTTTAAGAAAAGAAATAACTCTACTAGGAGTGTGATCTAAAGTACCCCTCCACTCAACACGCAGTACACCTGGCATAGCCAGCGTCACGATTTTGGCGTGACAATCAAGAATAGCATAATGGGGTGACAACCAGTTCATGACCAAGATAATACCAAAATCTACCATGCTGAGCAACAATAAATTGGCTCTGGTCTCGAAACCACTCAGAGCAACCAAATATGACCGATAAATGCGGTCCACAACAAGAGAATCTCCCAAAGAAGTAGAAACATAAACATGGGAACTCAAAGAATCTCGAGGTACACCCAAATGCGGAGCAAAATAAGAAGACACATAAGAGTAAGTGGAGCCTGGATCGAATAGAACCGATGCATCTTTGTGACAAACCAGTATAATACCTGTGATGATAGAATCGGAGACAACAACCTCGGTACGGGCAGGAAGGGCATAGTATCTGGCTTGGCCTCCCCCTCTAGGGCGACCTCTACCTCCCCGACCTCCATCTCTGGCTGGATGAGCAGGTGGGATAGTAACTAGAGCTGTAACTATAGCTTGAGAACTCAGCGAGACACGCTGTGGCTGAGAAGTCTATGAAGGCACATTCCTCCTAAGTCTAGGGCAATCCCTCACCACATGGCGTGTGTCGCCACACTCAAAACAAGATCTGGTAGGACGTGGTGGTTGTGACTGGCTCAGGCCAGGTCTGTTGGACTGACCTCTGAAAGCACCCTGTGCAGGAGGCGCGCTAGATACCGGAGGTGTATAATAAGGCTCATGAGGTCTAGGAGGAGCCAAAATACCACTGGCTGCTAGAAGAGCTGAATGAACAGGGCGACTCATATAACCCCTACCATGACGATCTACTGCTGGGGCACGGGCACCAGAGAAATGGCCCGACTCTCGAGAACTTTTGGCCTCCCTCTCCTTTCTCTCCCTAGCATGTATACCCTCAATCCTCCTAGCAATGCCCACCACCTGCTGATAAGAAATATGCATCTCTAACTCACGATCCATGCTAGACCTAATGCTAGGAATAAGGCCCTCAATAAATCGGCGAACCCTCTCGCAAACAATAGAAACCAAGGCTGGTGCATGCCTAGCCAAACTAGTGTAACGAACAATATACTCTGAGACAGTCATAGCACCCTAGCGCAAATGGTCAAACTCTACGTGCCACGCGTCCCTAAGGCTCTGAGGAACATACTTTCTCATGAATAGATCTGAAAAATGAGTCCAAGTTAGTGAAGCATCCTCATCCAGACTGTCTAACTCATAGGTGCTCCACCACTCATAGGCGACCCCTCAAAGCTGGAAGGTAGTGAAGGAAACCCCGCTCGACCCTGATATACCCATGGTACGGAGAATGCTATAACACTCATCTAGGAATCCCAGAGCATCACCCGATGCTAGACCACTAAATACAGGAGGCTTGTACTTCTTGAACTTCTCAAGCCTCAACTGCTCATCCTCGGAAGCCGCTGCCCTATCCTCGGGCTGATCTCGGACTACAGACTGTACAGGAATAATCTCAGGACCTGATCAACATGCACCCACTGATCAAGAGTGCGGGTGGTGGGAATCTATGCTCTTCCCTCGGCCTGAGACGTAGCTGCAGCAAGGGAAAACAACCCTGCCTGAGCCAAAGTGGTGTACATGCTCATGAACTATGCTAGAGTCTCCTGAAGTGTTGGAGTAGTAGTAGCAGTAGGCGTATCAGGTGCCTGGACTCTGGCTGGAACTGTTGGTGGTACCTTGGCGGTAGCTCACGCAGGTGCTCTGGCTGTACCACGTTTGTGTCCTCGGCCTCTACTCCGGCCCCGGCCTCTAACGGCTGTAGAATGGGTAACGGGTGCCTAATCATCTAGCCCATGTCCTCACCATCTGTGAGAGAATAGAAGACATAAGTTTAGAATTGTGATGTCAAAATCTCGCACGACAAGGAAATCAAATAAAGTGGAATTTTCCTAATAGTTACGTAGCGTCTCATAGATAAGTAAGGATGTCTCCGTACCGATAAGCGAGACTCTAATAAACCAGCTTGTGATCCATGACTCCTATGAACCTAGTGCTCTGATACCAACTTGTCATGACCCGGTTCGCCCTTCATGAACCATCGTGATAGCACCTAGTCTCTATAACTAGGTAAGCCTAAAATACGGAAAATAAACCAAACTTGTGGAAGAAAAGAAAACATTTTAAAACAGAAATAAAGTAATAAAACAGCGTTTAAAAGTGCCACTCGGTATACACAATATTTAACTCCCAAAACTAATACATATGCCCAAAACCGAAAAACCCCTGAATCACAAGCTATGGATCACTAAATAATCCAAAATAGTCTAAAACAAAATAAATACAGAAGGGTTGTAACTAAAAGAGAGAGTGGAAAAAGACTCTTCAATCTACTGATGCAACAGATATACCTCGAAGTCTCCTAACGGTCGCCTCGCCTTAAGGATGGTAAGTTTGAGTCGAAGTACCTGGATCTGCACATGAAAAACATGCACAAAAAGGGCATGAGTACACCATATCGGTACTCAGTAAGTGCCAAGCCTAACCTTGATCGGGTAGTAACGAGGAAGGTCAGGGCCCTACTGAGATAAAATAAAAATATAAGATATGACAGTATAAGATAAGCAATATAGTTGAAAACCAACGATAAGAATTTAATACAGGAAAACAAGGAATTCAATAACTGAAAAAGAGGCAAAAACAATCACAAGGAATTAACTGGGGATCTCTCAGTATTCCGATGATCTCTTAGTACCCTCAATATATGCCAGGGATCTCTTGGTATCCCGAGGATCTCTCGGTATCCTTAATATATGCTAGGAATCTCTTGGTATCCCGAGGATCTCTTGGTATCCTCAATATACGTGCCAGGGATCTCTCGGTATCCCGCATCTTAGTTCAAATTATCAATACGTACATGGAATCTCCCGGGATGTTGTCCCGTAGTCCCAAAGTAAAACACACAACAACAACGTAAGAATACTCAATTAAGCTCAATTTCTTATCAAGTAAACATGTAATTCTAATCTAACATGCTTCACATAATTCAATTAGGGCAGTTTAAGAAAATAAATAGTTAAGTCAATTAGACATGCTTTTTCTAAGCTAATAGCAGGTTTAAATTGCAAGTAAAATGAAACAGGAAAAGGAACCCAATTGAAATTACTTAAAGAAATCTAGATTTTTAACAATTAGCTCAAGTACGCACTCATTACCTCATGTACAAGGCATTTCAAATATCAAATATACCAAACCCTAAGGGAAAGGTCCCCCACACAAGGTTAGACAAACCACTTACCTCGAACCGGGTCAAAATCAACCTGAAACCACATCTTTGCCACGAGTACTCGACTCCAAATGGCCCAAATCTATTCAATTCAATTGCATACTATAAATAATACTTCAAGTAACTGATTCTATAAAGAAATTCTAAGATAATACGTGAAATTAGGTAAAATAACCAAAATGCCCCTCGAACCCACGTCTCGTAACCGGGTAAAATTTATATCTTCAGATCATACTCTCACGAGTTCATGCACACAAAAATTATCCAAATCTAAGGTAAAATTTCCAATCAAAAGTCAAATTTTAAGTTTAAGAACTTTCTTCCAATTTTTCCCCAATTTTCATCTCCAATCCGAAATTAAATGATGAAACTAACAATAGATTGATGGAATATAACTAGAAAAAGAAATGTTACCCACTGATATCCTCTTTAATTTCCTCTCAAAATCGCCCTCTCCCGAGCTCCAAATCGAATTTCCAACTTTTGAAATTAAACCCTCAAAATTTCATATTTCTGCCTAGCTGTTACCGCATCTGAGGTCCAGAGAGCGCACTTGCGGTCCCACACCTGCGGACGAATACATCGCAGGTGCAAAAAGTCACTTAATTGGCTGGGTCTGCATTTGCGGTCGCTTGGCCGCATCTGCGACACTGCATTTGCGAAAACCAAGCTGCATCTGCGAAAACTTGGAACTTGGCCCAAACTCGCTTCTGCGACCACTTAGCCACTTCTGCGGCGCCTCACCTGTGGGACCTAAACTGCAGGTGTGGTTATGACAGAAAACCAGCTGAAGCTGCAACTTCAAAACTCCAAAAATTCTTCCGTCAACCATCCGAAATCATCCCGAGGCCCCTGGGACCTCAACCAAAGGCACAAACAAGTCTAACAACACCGTCCAAACTTATACCAATCCTTAAAAAACATAAAACAACGTCGAAACAACGAATCAACCACGGATTCAAGCCTAAGAACTCCAAAACTCTAGACATACGCTTTCGATCAAAAAGTCTATAAACCTCGTCCGAATGACCTGAAATTTTTCACACTCATCACATTCAACACTACAGAGCTACTCCAACTTTCGGAATTCCATTCCGACCCTCGGATCAAAATCTCACTATCGAACCGGAAAACTTCAAAATTTGACTTTCGACATTCCAAGCCTAAATTAGCTACCGACCTCCAAAACACAATCCGAACATGCTCCTAAGCCCGAAATCACCCAATGGAGCTAACAGAACCATCGAATTTCCATTACGAGACCGTCTTCACATTGTTCTGACTACGGTCAAATTTCCAACACTTAAGCTCTCATTTAGGTGCTAAGTGTCCCAAAATTATCCGAAACTCAAAATCGAACATCCCAACAAATCAAAATAGCAAAAATAAATATGGAGAAAGCAGTTAATAGGGGATCAGAGCATAAATTCTTAAGACGAACGGCCGGGTCATCACACAAAGATTTAGAAGGTAACTGGATAGATGATCCTCAAAAAATCATGGATCACACCCTCAACTATTTTGAACAAATATTCACTGCTAGTCATAGTTATTCCAACTGGTCCGCTATTAAAACTGACCCCCCTAGTTATAAAATTTGTACCTTATCTTCTTTACACTACCGTATATCTCATTCAGAAATCAAAAATGCAATCTTCAATTTTAAACCTTTTAAATCACCTGGGCCAGATCGTCTTCATCCGTTCTTCTTTCAAAAGTATTGGCAATACCTAAAAACCTCTATCACACATCTTTGCCACCAAGCCTTTGAATCAGGCAAACTCCCAGAGGGTATAAATGAAACTTACCTCTGTCTTATACCAAAAATTTCCAACGCATATAATTTGTAAAAGTTTTGGCCTATTGGTTTATGCAACACAATTTATAAAATTATTTCAAAAACTATAGCTAATAAACTTAAATCCTTTTTAGAAAATATAATTAGCCTTACCAAGCTATTTTTATCAAAAGTAGATGTACTAGTGATAACACCATTGTTATTCAGGAACTAATGCTTAAAATGCACAAACAAAAAGGTACAAATGCTAACTTGGTCCTGAAAATAGACGTAGATATGGCATTTGACCGATTAGAATAGTCTTTTACATAACCCTTCGTCATTTTAATTTTCCTCCAATCATCTCTTCCCTAATTATGTCTTGTATTACAACCAACAAGATATTTGTCTTGGTTAATGGTAGCAAGAGTAATTTATTCTCTCCTAGTAGAGGTATTAGGCAGGGAGACCCCTTATCTCCCTATATTTTTATCCTTTATTTGGAAATGCTTCTCATTCAAATCAACCGCCAAGTTGATATTGGTTCATGGTCTCCTATCAAGATGGAAATAACGAATGCTAATTATCTCATTTATTCTATGCATATGATTTAACTCTAATATGCAAAATTGACAAAAAATCCCCCAAAACTATTCTCAATTTCCTAAATTACTTTAGCAAATTATCCGACCAAAATATAAATTTCTCAGAGTCAAAAATAATTGTCTCCAAAACCGTCTCATTCATACTTCCAAGGCATTAGCAAAATTATTCAATATAAAAATTAGTAATAGCTTTGGAAAATACCTAGGTTTTCCAATTACAAACAACAAGCCTAGATATTCCGATTACCATTTTATCCTTGATAATATGGCAAATAAATTGGCCTCCTGAAAATTAAATTTTCTCAATATGACAGGAAGAACAACACTTCCCTCCACTTCCTTAAATAGTATTCCTAACCATGTCATGCAATATAACTATCTTCCCACTAGGATTATAAAATACATTGACAAAATTCAGAGAAATTTCATCTAGGGATTCACTGTGAACTCAAAAAACAAATTACCTAATCTTTTGGGATACTTTGACAAGGGATAAAAGCAAAAGGGGGATAGGCATCAACTCAGCAAAAGAAACAAATCTAGTAACCCTGGCAAACCTCTCCTGAAGACTCATTTATAACTCCAAACTTCCTTGGTCAAAAACCCTAACCTCACTTTACGGCTCCTCCACAAATCTAAAAAACACTTCTTTCATTTGAAAAAGTGTAGTAAGAGGGTGGGAAATTTGCAACAGGGAATTAAAATGGATCCCACACAAAAATTCTTCTATGAACATCTGGGATTCAAACTGGATCCCTGAATCTCCTTTGCTAAGATATCAGTAGAGGGACCTCTCACAATTCCTAGCAATAACCTTACCATCAAAGACAATTGGTCTGAAAATAAATGGGATTTAACAAAAATTACCTTTGACCTTCCTCAACCCATTAAGAATGCTATCCTCTCAATTCATCCTCTACATAAATCTTATGACTCCTGTTACTGAGAATTAACGGGAAATAGAATTTTCTCGTCAAAAAGTTGCTATAAAATAATTCAATCAAATGAAAACAACTCTGAGGATTTTAAGTGGATTTGGGATACTCGCTGCCCAAATAAGATAAAATTCTTGCTGTGAAAATGCCTTCATATAAAGCTTCCCACACGCTCATACCTTAACCATATAGGCTTGAATACTGACCCTATATGTCTGGTGTGTAAAAACGAAGTTGAAACCTTTGAGCACATTTTTACAGCGTGTAAAGCAGTCATGCATTATTGGGCATCAATGGGCTTAAGTTTTTCTCACACTCAAAATGCCATACACTGGCTCCACAATATTAGAAACCTAAACTCATCCACCCCTCTCCTTACCTTACATGGAAGGATCTTTACCCCTTTGTCCTATGGAGTATTTGGCTAAACCGAAATTATAATAATCATTCAAACATGTCTATGAATTGTAATCCCACTCATGGAATTTCACTAACAATAGAATATAAGCTCCTCGCCATTAAAGAACACTTTACTGTTCATTCCCATGCAATTGAGGTTGCATGGTATAAACCGCCTCAAACTTTTTCAAATTAAACCTAGATAGGGCTTTCAAAGAAAATGCAAACATGGGAGGTATAGGAGGAGTATTTAGAGATCATACAAGAAAGTGGATAATGGGATATCAACACACCTGCCCCTCAAAGCGGAATTGGAAGCCCTCAAGGAAGGCCTTACAATTGTTCTAAGTCAAGGATATACACCCCTGATCATCGAAACTGACGTAATAGAGGTAATCAAGTCACTACACTCTGACTATGTTCCTCATAACTCAAGTATTTTACATGCAGGTGGTTAATGCGCCAGTTGAAGCAGCCGAAGATCAGCCATAACTTTCGAGAAGGAAACAAGGTAGCTCATAAGATGGCAAAGGAGGCACTCAAGTATGCAAAACAACACCAGCTTTTTAATAAACCAACCCCTTTTGTGTTAAATAACCTAGCAATGGATAAGTATGATTATGTGTATTTGGTAAAAAATATTAGTACTGATGCATGTTGCAGTTTAGCCACGGTGGGGAATATGAATATCCTCAAGGCTTGTAGTTTTCTTATTGATGTAACTAATGGTACTCCGTAATGTTTAAATATATTATCTTTGTTTTGTTAAAAAAGAAGAAGATGGTACTACAGAGAAAGAAAGCGAAAGGCATGAAAGAGTAGATACTCCCTCTTATTGGCAACTACAGGTATGCTTGTTCTTTCTAAATTTATTAGCAATGAAAGTAATGTAAGTTAAGCTTGAATTAGGTAATATTGAAGTAACCTCTTTTCCAGAGTGTAGTGTTTAGATTGATGTATTGAGTGCCTCCTTGCCAAAGCATGCATGCTTTTTGGTTGTAGACTTGTTGGAAATCACCGGTTGGGTTGGTCCGACCAAGAAAGGCATGGGTTTTTTGGGCATTGCTTGGGCCGAGTGTTGTATGGCTACCTAGTGATTTACAAGCACCCTCACTGCACATATATTCGAGAAACAAGAGTTTATGGGGTAGCTTTAGCTACAAAGAAGTAATGAAGTTAATGTAGCGATAGGTTTGAATTGCATATTTGTGAGTATGTGAATAATTGTTTTATGTGACTTCTTGTTAGAGCTTGCATGTGGTTGGTTATGGTTATAACGAGAAAGAGTGTTCTTGGTGATAACTCCGGCTACAAAGGAAACTCTGGCAGAATTCATTTACAATTTTGGGAGTTACTCAAATTTTAAGCAATGATCTACATTCAAGGACGAACAAGGGGGAGATAATATAACACCTCACAAATTCATACAAGGTCATTTATTAGAAAATGTCCCCTAAAGTCGAGGTTAAACAAGATAATAACCCTATTCACACTAGTCTTCAATCCTAATTCATGCCACTGCCTTTGTTTTTGGCCTTTAGTTGCCCAAAATCTAGCCAAATATCATCAATGAGGTCAAACAATGCTAAATGAAGCAAATTCAAATCAATAAAGATTCGACCTTTCAAGAATTCCAGAAAAGTCAACAAAGATCAACCCGAGCCCACATGGTTAAAACCCACAACCAAGATAAAATCCCATGACCCATAATCCCGCGATTATTAATATACATTTTGTTTTCAAAGTGTCACAATCCATTTTTTTTTACCAATATCATGACGGAACCTAACGCTCCCGTCAGGTAAGTCAACAAGCATATAACACAACTCGAACAGAAAATCATTAAATAAATAATAAAATAAGAATGTAAAAAATATTATAACTATTTCAAGAACTAGCAGTGCAAGTCATGAGCGGCTAAGTATAGGAAGAGAATATTACATCATATGTTTGGAATATACGTAAATAGAAATACAAGTCCTAAACTGCCACGAATAAAGTGGTAGCTTGTAACTGGAATGCTAGTACATCGTTAATGCTAGCGTTCGTCATCCACAATAGCTCAACTCTAAAATCTACACGCAAAGTGTAAATGTGTAGTATGAATACAATCAACCCCATGTACTTAGTAAGTATGAATATTAACCTCAACAAAGTAGTGACGAGGTTTAGTCTCAAAGATAGTCACTTTATCTAACCTATGCAGCTTAATAGAATATAAAATGCAGAGAAGTATCCAAGGAAGCAATCATAGAACAACTAATATTAATAATAAGGTGCTCAAATCAAGAAGAAGGTAGTAAGCATGCTTTTCAAATATCCAAATCAAAGCATGTATAATTGCACCAAATCCACATATAATACAATTTTGCAAAAAGAAGCTCTAACTCAAGTACTATTACATTATTGCAAAGACGCGATGCATAATAAAGGTCATTTTCCCAGCAATTTCTAAATAGCATTTATGCAAATGCTCCAATATGTGTCTAATTGTCAACTCATGATAGTCCCATGCATATGAAAATGCATGAATATACATATATTAATAATATGTATGAATCTTTCTACACAAGACTAGTATGTCAATGAATTCTCAAGGCTCAATCCTTTCCATAGAATCAATACAAATTCTGACACATCTGCACATGCGTACACACATACAAGAAAACACACTCACACACTGCGCTCACAGGGCCTAAGGTACAATGGGTGTTCACGTACCTCCGGAGGGACGAATCCATATTCAAGTGCTGCAGGGATAACTAATGTGTTGCACATACAACTCACAGGCCAATAATAATATCTACTCACATGGGCAACTCACATGCCGTACTCAATATCAATATCACAAAAAATGTACGATAGAAACCTCATGTCATAATTATCTTGACTGCATGGACAACTCACATGTCATGATCTTAATCCATATAAAAGAACTATATGCTAGGATGTATGCATATGAATAAGAGATAAGCATATATAAAGCACATAACTAGAGAAATAACCATGTAGGGATATATGCACGTGTACAAGAGATAATCTCTAAGCATGATGTACCCCTATGTGTAACATATGACTATGACCCCAACATATGATTTAACCTCCAAATAAATATTATGTCCAATTAAGCATCAAACATTAAACACGGTCTCTAACATGAATAAGGTAACTCAAATAGTCATACAACAATTTAAGGCATATCACAAGAATAACAAGTACATATGTGTGTTTATAATATACATGTGGCTACGGCCAAATCAAGTACATCAACAAATCTCATGAATAGCCCATCGGCTCAAATAAGATATCATAAGTGAAACCATGATCTTTATCATTAATAATTGTTGCTGCGTAGTTATATAAATCAAGTAGAGCATAAGTTAACAAGAGCACACATTAAATCAAAACATAAAAAAGCCTAGAATCTACCCGAAACATGTCACCTAGATTTTCGAATATACGTTTGTCATCTCGCGTATACATCACATATCAGCATAACTCTTTTGCTTGGAGTGCACTATACGACACCGCTCCGAATCAATTTAGTTTTCTCCAAAGCATCAAGAACCAAATCTGTGCCCAACAACCTAACCTCCTTAAGCTCAAACCAACCAATCGGAGAACGATATCGCCCTCATAAAAGACCTTAAAGGGAGCCATCAAGATACTCAACCTGTCATGACCCCAAAATTTAACTAGTCGTGATGACACCTAACCTCACCCGCTAGGTAAGCCAAATAACAATAATCCAATTCAATTAATATTTAACTGACTCTAATACACTTTCCAAAGACTGGTAGTATAGATCATGAGCTTCTAAGATTAGAATTTACAAGCTGGTGTGAATAAAAATACGTCATCTACTTGAAATATACCTGAATAGATTAAAATTTTTAAAGTTACCAAGAACAAGAGGCGTCTTTGACTGGATCACAGGTACCTCTTCAATGCTACCTCCCGTTATGTACAACAACATCAACATCAAAAATTTGCACGCAAGGTGCAGAATTGTAGTATGAGTACAACCGACTCCATGTACTCAATAAGTAACAAACTTAACCTTAGGTTGAAAGTAGTGACAAGCTGAAACAAAGGTCAGCATACAATACCAATAACCAGCAACAATGCATAATAATATAATGAAAGTAACCCCAGTAATAACTCAAAAATAAAATGCTCAGCTTGTATACAATTTCGGAAAAAATAAATATTTTCTTTTCAAGTATAACAGTAAAACTTAAATCTTTTGCCGAAAATATGAGTAAGTCTGAAATCTGTGACTTTTCTCAAAAACTTTAACAACATATAAGAAATTTCATTATCAGATGGCATGAGGAAAAATACTTCTCTATGCCTACATATCAAGTATGCATGTCTAATGCAATGCAACACAATGATGAACTCATGTATGTACACTCTCAGAGTACTTAATCTCACTGTCTCGCATTTCCACTCATCACACTCAATATTCAGCACACTCAGTCACTCGGCACTATACCGGGAAGATCCATCCCAAATATAAATAAATAAGGCAACTCTATGCCCTGGGAAGATCAATCCCGAATATAAATATCAACTGCGCTCACTGTGAGGGGAGGGGAGGGAGGGGAGGGAGGGGGTGCATACTCTGGAGGGGCTCCTTCAGCCCAAGCGCTATAATAAGTCAATAAGGCCTACTGCAGCGGGCAGCTCGATCCCATAACAATAAATCCTATAACTCCTGTTGTGGCGTGCAACCCCAATCCATATAATGATAAAGCTTATAAGGCTTGATGCGACGTGCAACTCCGATCCCTATAATAATATATATTAAGCCAATATGGCATGTTGTTGCATGGAGTACGATCCCCTAAATATCATCACAATCATGCCCTCAGTCTCACTCAGTCATCAATCTCTCAAGTCTCTCGGGCTCAAAATGTTATGAAAGTCAGCCCAAAAATGATAACAATATGATGTGACAATAAATGATAACAGAGATTGAGATATGATATGAAATGAATGAACATGTCCGAGTACGAAATTGCAATTTAAACAAATAATTCAACAACAATACAACCTTTATGGGTCTCAATAATACTGGCATATAGCCTCAACATGATTTTTAACATGATTCTCAGGTCAATGTCTTTTACACATCAAAGTACATGGATAATTCCAAGATTATTTGAATACACAATTCCACGGAATCAATTACATCACAATTTCTATGGTGCACACCTACACGCCCGTTGCCTAACATGTGTGTCACCTCCAAACAAATCATATAACAAGTATTTTTGGAGTTTATACCCTCAGCTCCAAGTTTAAAAGTGTTACTTACCTCAACCCGTGCAATTATTTATTCTAATAAGCTTTTTCCTTACGATTCGACCTCCAAACGCCTCGAATCTAGTTACAAATAATTCGAAACAATCAATATGAGGTGTAGGAATCAATTCCATATGAAAATGCTAAATTTCACAATAAATCTGAAAAAGTCAATAGTGGGGCCCGCATCTCGGAATCCGACCGAAATTACAAAATCTGAACCCTCATTGAACCACTAGTCCAACCATACCAAAATTACTCAAATCCGACCACAACTCGACCTTCAAATCCTCAATTAAAGTATTGTGAAATTTTCTACCATTTTCAAACAAAAATACTAATTTGTTGATAAAAACAATAATAGATTCATAGAATTTAACCAAAACCGAGTTAGAATCAATTACCTCAATCCATATGGTAAAAATCGCCTAAAATTATATCCGAGCTCCATAGATCCAAATGTGTTTAAAATGGCCGAAACCCCCATTTTAGAATCTGTCCAGGCAAGTCTCATTTGACACATGCGACTTATAAATCACACTTGACACATGCGATTTGCCTCTGCCCAGAAAACAATAGTCTTTTCCGTCACGGAAATGGGCATAATTCTTTCATACAATGTCTAAATTCGACAATTCTTTTTGCTATGGCTCCGTAGTTTTAATATAGATCTAATGCATCATTCAAAACCGAATTTGGAGCTCATTTGCTTAATATTATACCACTTATGCTTGAAGAAACGACATGAAAAGATTCTAAAAATATCCAAATTAAATTTCGGGCATACGCTCGAGTCCAAAATCATCATCCGGACCTAACAGAATCATCAAAACTCTGATCCGAGGTCGAATACAAAAATTCAAACTTGGTTAAATCTTTAAACTAAAGGCTTCCAACATGAAATTCATTCTTCCGAACTAATCCTGAAACACCTGAAAACCAAAGACGACAATACACAATGGTCATAACACATTATATGAAGCTACTCAAGACATCAAATAGTTGAACGGGATATAAATGCTCAAAATAATCGGTTGGGTCATTACACAACCTGTAGCTGTTGTTGTATGCAAAACTCTACTTATGATTGAAACTGATCCCACTGGACATCGAAATCAATAACTCAAGATCTCAACATATCCTCCAAGATCTTGGACTTCCCATACGTCTGAGGGGGAAATGATATACTCAACTCACTTGCGTGCCCAACTCATGCTGCAGGACTTTCCAAAAGTACGGTATAAATGAGTGCCACGATAAGAGATGATAGACACTAGCATAGCATGCAAGCAGACAAATTCCATAATATAGATCTTAGACAACCTCCCCGATGTGTAGGAAGTTAAGATTGGAAGAAAATGCATAGACTTGGTCAGTCTTTCCACAATGAACCAAACAACATCAAATCTCCTCAAAGTCTGTGGCAACCCTACCACAAAGTCCATCGTGATGTGCTTCCACTTCCACTCAGGTATCTCTAACCTCTAAATTAAACCACCTGGTCTCTGATGTTCATACTTGACCTGCTAACAAATCAAACAATGTGCAAAATATCCAACTATGTCCTTCATCCTTCTCCATCACTAATGTTGCTTCAAATTACGATACATCTTCGTAGTACCTGGATGAATAGAATACCGCAAGCTATAAACCTCCTCAAGAATAAACTCCCTCAAACTATCCACATTAGGAACACCAATCTTACCCTAACGCCGCAATATAGCATCATCACCAACAGTAACATCCTCGCAACATCATGTTGCACCATGTTCTTTAGGACAAGCAAATGGGGATTGTCATACTAGCTAGACTTAATCTGCTCAAACAAAGATGACGGTGAAATAACACAAGCAAGGACTATGCTAGGCTCCGAAACATCCAATCCCACAAATCAATTGACCAACATCTGAACATCCATAACTAAAGGCCTTTCCATAGCTGGAATGAATGCTAAACTTCCGATACTCTTCGCGTTTTTGGTCAAGTCGTTTACTACCACATTAGCCTTTCCTGGATGATAAATATTAGTGATATCATAATCCTTTAATAGCTCCAACAATCTTCATTGCCTCAAATTCAAATATTTTTGTTTAAACAGTTGTTGGAGATTCTGATGATCTGTATACACCTCAGAAGACACACCATACAAGTAATGCCTCCAAATCTTGAGAACGTGCACAATTGCTACTAACTCCAACTCATATACCGAATAGTTCTTCTCATGGGGATTCAACTAGCATGAAACATAAGTAATCACCCTACATTATTACATCAACATACACGCAAGGCCAATCCTCGAAGAATCACAATAAACTGTGTACGACACCGATCCTAGAGGCAAGGCCAAAACCGGAGTCGTAGTCAAAGCAGTCTTGAGCTTCTGAAAGCTCTCGTCACACTCATTCGACCAGCTGAATAGAGTGCCCTTCTTAGTCAATTTAGTCAATAGGGATGCAATAGATAAAAATCCCTATACGAAGCAATGATAGTAACCAGCCAAACCCAAGAAGTTCCTGATCTTTATAGTACTAGAAGGTCTAGGTCAGCTTTGAACTACCTCAATCATCTTTGGGACCACCTTGATCACATCACTAGATACCGCATGACCCAAGAACACCATCGAGTCCAGCAAAAATTCGCACTTAGATAACTTTGCATACAACTTCTTCTCTCTTAAAATCTGAAGCACAATCCTCAAGTGTCGCTCTTGCTCCTCAGCGCTACGGGAATGAACCAAGATATCATTGATTAACAGAATGACAAAAGAATCCAAATAAGGCTGGAACACATTTTTCGTCATATGTATCAAAGCTGCTGGGGCATTAGTCAAACAAAAAGATATCACCAAAAACCCATAACGCTAATAATGAGTTTGGAATGTCGGCTTAGGGATGTTCAAATCCCTAATCTTCAACTGGTGATACCCCGGCTTAGGTTTGCACAACTCATATGGCTGTCACCATCTCCTAGCCACCCTCTAAATTGGAAAGTAGTGAACTACACTCTATTGGACTCTACCAAGCCCAAATGGCGTAGCATCTGATGGCACCTGTCTAAAAAATACTAGGCATCTTTAAAATGCTACCTTCAAAATATGGAGGAAACAACCTCTAAAACCTCTCTAGTATCTTCTACTCATTAACAGGCATGGCAAGAAAGGTCTCAAGTCTAGTTGCTAAAATCGGGTGCTCTAGAATATGACTGATAGTGGTCCGAGATCCCTCTCCTTCCTGAGAAGTGGCTAGGGCCACTGCAACCACCCCGGCCTAGGTCAAAGCGTCGATGAAACTCACCATTTTGGCCATAGCCTCTTGAAACATGGGTGTATCAATGAAGCCCTCTAGATTCTGGGTGTGCACTGGAGCATTAATATGCTCGTCTATGATCTTCTCCTCCACCTACTCCACAAGTGGGTCTGCTACAACTACCCTAGCCTAGCCATAGGCCTCGGTAGATGCTCCACCTCTTGCTATAATAGTACGACCTCTATAAGGGGTTTTTGCCCTATCCCGACCTCTTCCTCTCTCAGACACAACCACTGGTACTGCCCCTGCATTCTCTACTACCCTAGAGGCGCGAGTCCTCACCATCTATGAGAGAATAGAATAAAAAGATTTAGACTCAAGACAATAATCAACACACGATGAGGAATCAAGGAAAAAGAAGTATCCTAAAGCCGTATAGCCTCTCAAAAAAAGTACGGACGTCTTTGTAGCAATCTGCAAAACTCTACTAAGTCTTCTTGTGATTTGTGAGACCTTCAAAACCTAGTGTTATGATACTAACTTGTCACAACCCGAAATCCCAACAAAGGTCATGATGGAGCCTAACCCGCTTGCTAGGCAAGCCAACATAATAACAATTATAATTCTATAGCAGATTAATTAAATCTTAACAAAATAGTTAATTATATGAAAAGCAGAATAATCTTAGGTCTGATAACATAAGTAAAGTATCCAAGGTAGGGACTAAACACGACCACAACCGCCAATACCTCCCGAAACCCGGATGCACGAGCATCACAAGCATCTAACAACAGTGTATAATATCATTTGAATACACTATTTCTCTTTATAAAATAGATAGAAATAAGAGATATGTAGGGCGGGGGACTCCATGTGTTGCAAAGCGATCAAATAGAACAACTCACCTCGAAGTCTCCAAAAGTGCTTGTACTGACGGATGGATGCCAGTCACAACAGCCTCAGAACCCGCATAAATGTGCAGAAGTGTAGTATGAATATGGCCATTATAGTTACAATTTCATCTTAGGTACAATCTTTCAAACTTCTCGAAAGTTTTCCTAATTTTAATTTTCTATTTTGCTCATACACCGACCTCACCCAATGTTTTTAAAAAGTCAAAATCTTATTTCCTCATCTTTCTCCTAAAAAATTAAAATATGTTATAAAATAATAGTAATTTAGTAAATTTAAGGGTAGCCAAATGCCCTAAGCTCCCACTATGCGTGGGGTCTGGGGAAGGACCGACCAATGTAACGGCTCGAACGATCGTTTGGAGAATTTAAGCTTCGTTCAGCAGCGTAAGGTCTGGAACAACTTCATAATATGGTTATTGACTTGCGTGCATGGTTGAACTCAGTTAACGGGTGATTCAGAGTCGAAATGGGAGAAGGAATCTAGTTTTGGAAGCTTAAGCGGTGAGAATTTGACCGAAATTTGGGATTTTGAGTAAATGGCTCCATAATGGATTTTGGATGATTTCAACAGCTTTGTATTGTGATTTGGTCCTTAGGTGTGCATCCGGATTCGGAGGTCCGAAGAGTAATTTGAGGCATTTTGGCGAAAATTGGAAAAGTAGAAGTTTGGAAAAATGGAGAAATTTGACTCATACTTGACTTTTGTGATATCGGGGTCGGAATGCGATTCCAAGAGTTGTAGAGGCTCCGTTATGTCATTTTGGACTTGTCTGCAAAATTTGGCGTCATTTCGGGTTGATTTGATAGGTTTCGGTGCAAATCTTAAAGGTTGGAAGATTTGAAAGTTCCTAAGTTCGAATCATGGTGTAATTCATCATTTTGGCACTGTTTGATGTGATTTGAGACCTTAAGCGAGTCCGTGTTAGGTTATATGACTTGTTTGTGTGCTTAGACAGGGTCTCGAGGGCCTCAGGTGTGTTCAGGGTGGGCTACGAGTCATTTTTCCCATTTTTGGAACTGCTGTTTTCTGCATCTCGTATCCTCCTTCGCGTTTGCAATGCTTTGTTGTTGACCAACTCGAAATACTTCTTTGCATCGCGTTCGCGAAGCCCTGCATTTTCCTTCTTCGCGTTCGCGTCCTTCCCTACGTGTTCGCGAAGGTTTCTGCTCTCCGTCTCTGCATTCGCGAGTTCATTGTCGCGTTCGCGATGAGAAACGAGGGCAGCCTTAATTTTTCTTCTTCGCGAACGTGGATCCCTCCGCGTTCTCGATGCGCAAATGCCAGGGCATACAATATATATCCCAAATTCGAGGGTTAGACCATTTTATTCATATCTTGACTTGTAGAGCTCGGGTTTGAGCGATTCTTTGAGGGTTTTTCACACAAATCAATTGGGTAAGTATTATTCACCTAGAATCTAACATATTCCATGATTTTATCTTTATTTTTATCATTTAATCTATGTTTTGAGTTGATGAAAATGTTGGTTTTGAAACACAATTTCTAAATGAAAAATCGTGATATGAGGGACCAAATAGTATCGGAATTTGATAAATTTTGTATGGTTGAACTCGTACCGGAATGGGTATTTGGTTTTTGTAAATTTGTTGGGTTCCGAGGTGCGGGCCCGGGGTCGACTTTTGGACCGATTTTTGGATTTTGTTAAAGATTGAGTCTTTATGATCCAGAATAGTTTCTTATGTGTTTTATTTATGCTTTGAAGTTAATTTGGTTAGATTTGATCCGTCCGGAGGTCTTTTCACTCGAGAAATGCATTTTAGAGTATCAGTTTGTCGTATTTTAGGTAAGTATCTTGCCTAACCTTGTGTGGGGAACTTCCCCTTCGGAATTGAGTCTTCTATGTTGATTGTAGTCCGTGTACGCAAGGTGACGAGTGCGTGTTCGGACTTATTTGTGGAAAGTTGGCCTTTTAGAGTTCTTAGGTCCTTATATTCACTAAGTATGAAGTAGTTATTGATATGATTGAGTTTCCTATTTACTAGTTTTACCTCTACATGCTTTGATTGGAATTAATTGTTTTATGATTCATTCTTATTGCCTATTTGACTCTTATTTTGCCTAACTTAAGATTTCTGCCTCTTCTATTGTCATGCTATCTTTCATAACTGCTTATCTTTATTGGAAATAATTATTATCTCTCCTGTAATTGTTTAGTCTTAATTGAGGTTATGATTATCTTCCCACTGCTCATCCTTAATTCAAATTGTTATATATTCTTCGTAATTTGCCCAACCTTAAAAGAAGTTTAGATATCCTATATTTAGTTTACATTTCCTTATTTGGAAATATTTGACTTGTGTTAGCTTCCTTGTTGTTGAACTACATATTATGGGACCATTGCTACATATTATTTTCTTCCTTGTTGAGCTGTTCTTATAGCGCTTAGTATTCTCTATTGTGGTTATTCCTTGTGAGCTAGTTTTACCGCCTGCTTGTGATCGAAAGTTCCCGAGTTGACTTACTTGTCGTGTTCTTGTATATATTGTCATTGTTGTTGTTGTACTTGTTCTCGTGGTGCACGAGGTTTCTACCTTGTGGTTGTTGATATTTTGATGCACGAGGTTTTTGTTGTGCGGTTGTTGTTATGGGGTTGCACGAGGTTTATGCTGTGCTATTGCTATTATTGATATATTGCACACGTAGTCTGACAAGGCGAGATATGTATATATATATATGCTTATATGTGAGTTGCGCATGTGGCGAGACAAGGTGGGAATATTATGATGTACGTGTGGGGAAACAAGGCGGGCGCTTATTATGTTATTAATTGCACATGTGGCGAAACAAGGTGGGCTATGTCAGGGATTGATTGTGATGATTTGTGATGGCCTGGGGGAATTCTTGCTGTTTGATATTGTGTTGTTGTACGTTCACTTGTATGAGCTTTATCTCATGAAAAGTTGTGAAAAAACATCTTACGTGATGTTCATTCTTTTCCTTATGCTTATTAAATGATTAGAACTAGGTTAGAGCACTTGCACAAGCATACACGTAGTTGAACACTCCTATTGAATGTGAAGTTCTCCTGATATTGCTGAGTATAGATGTACACCCTCGTTTACTTGTCATATATGTGAGAGTGGATCTAGCTAGCAAGTGAGATGTCAACATGACCATGAGGTGTGATGGGGGCACAGGATGCTAGATGATAAATTTAAGGTACTGGAACCCGTGAGCTGTAAGTTTGGCCGAGATCGGTACTTCTTGGAGTTTGTTGGCTAAGACCTGATGTGAACACCGTCGTAGGTTTTGAGTTATTGCTTACCCTTAGTGAATTTGTGATTTAGGATTTGGGTTTTTGTTTCCGCTTGCTCTTCTATATCAATATTATGGTATCTCCGCTGCCACTTGTTGTTTTCTTTCCTTATTGTAATTGTTGTATTGTTAGCCATATCATGTAGTCTATATATATACATCATGTTCTGTTGTTCCTATGCTTATATTTGTACAGTTTATTAGACTAGTAGGTGTCTTAATTGTTCCTCATCAGTGCTCCATCGAGGTTACTCTTGATACTTACCAGGCATCGTCGTGGTGTGCTCATGCTACTCTTTTGCACATTTATTTTGTGCATATCCAGGTATTGATCGGTAGTAGCTATGCGGATCATTGCTGAGGAGATTCAAGGTAAACCTGTTGTTGCGTTCATTGGCTTCGGAGTCACCTTCTTACTTGTATTCAACTGTTTTCACTCTTTTCCAAACAGTTATATTTAGCAGTGGTATCTAATTCTGTAGATATTATGACTTGTACTACCGGATTTTGGGAATGTGTTCATTATATAAAGGATTAATTCCAGAAAATTTTTAGACGTTATTTTTTTTATTGTAATTCCGTAAATATTAGGCATACCTAGTCCTTAAGACTAGGTGCCATCATGAAACCCAATGGAGGGGAACTTGGGTCGTGACAAGTTGGTATCAGAGATCTAGGTTCATAGGTGCTACGAGTCATAAGCGAGTTTAGTAGAGTCTTGCGGATCCGTACGGAGGCGTCTGTACTTATTTTCGAGAGGCTACGGAACTATTAGGACAATCTCACTTATTTCATTCCTATCGTGCGAGCTTAATGATCTCGGCGTCTGAACTATTATCATTCCATTCTCTCACAGATGGTGAGGACATGCGATGTAGTTACTGATGACGCTGCTCCTAGAGCAGGGGTTGTTGTAGGCAGAGGCAGAGGCCGACGAGGAGTACGTGCCACAGCTAGAGCACCTACCAGAGAAGCTATTGACAAGGCGCCAGTAGCTTCAGTTGGGGGGCAGGTACTGGAGGCGCCTACTATTACTCCCAGACTTCAGGAGACCTTAGCACAGTTCCTGAGCATGTTTGGTACATTGGCTTAGGCGGGGTTGATTCCGGTTGCACCATCTACTTCACAGACCGAGGGAGGGACTCAGACTCCCGCCGCCCACACTCCAGAGCAGTAAGTTCATATTGGTCAGGTTCCAAGCGTTAGGGTGGTGCATCCTATGGTTCCAGCTCAACCCATAGTTAGGGCAATAACATTTGAAGAAGAGCAGCTCAGTCTTGAGAGATACAATAAGTACGACCCTCCTACATCCAGTGGTTTGGCTTCAGAGAGTGCACAAGGTTTTCTGGAAGAGTGCCATGGCATTCTCCGCACTATGGGTATTTTTGAGTTGAGTGGGGTTGCTTTTACTACGTTCCAACTTAGGGGAGCGACTTATCAGTGGTGGCTGGCATATTAGTTGGGTAGCCCGGCCGAGTCAGTTTCACTTACATGGGTTTATTTTTCAGAGATTTTCCTGAGAAAGTTCGTACCTCAGTCCCTTCAGGATGCATGGGGCACGGTTTAAGCAGCTGCACTAGGGGACTATTGTATATGGAAAATCCGGGGGCCCGATTTCTCCGTCATAGGGCTGTCTCGCGGTCATACCCCTCGAAGCTCAAAGCAAAGGTCGAGACTCATCCTCAAGGTTAAACGGATATCGGTCCGAAGGGTATCGCATTGAGACAAATACAACGGGCTACAACAGACGGGGGGAGTTCCCAAGGCACGCAGCTTAACCTGACAAAGTTGGCCTATCCGGGGCCTATTTTCAAGATGTCACGTTTGGCCATCCCATCTCCATACCTTTACGGCTAAAACGATTTTTATTATAGCGGATTCCCCTCCTATATAAAGGGGATCCCCATTACTTTGTAACCTCGGCTGATGTTGCTCCATTTCTCCACAAGTGCAATAATATCTCTCTCTCTAACTTGCTTGATCTCACTGGCTCGAGGCCACTTAACATTTATTGCCTTCTTACTTGTTCTTTATTTATCGCTTGGTCTTGGCCATATAGAAGCTTTGTTTGATCATAATCTAACTGTTATCCCATTACCGACTGTCCCTAATAGCTCGAGCTCGATCCGAACATCGGTCCCGAGGCCCCATCGACTGATCCTACACCTGGGCTGTAGGTTCCTCAGCTCGTTCAACTCCTTGTTTTAGCCTGCATCCCTTTGGTAAAACAAACCCTGGCAGTAAGCCTTCATGTTTGGTTATCGCCCCGTTTTTATGATGCATTTCATCATTAAACTCTACATTCTTAGAACCATCTACTCTAACAACTAGCTCGAGAATAGATCACGAATTTTTACAATCCTATTTACAAATTTAATTGTTGTTACCATTTTCATGGTAAACAGTTTGGCGCCCACCGTGGGGCTAAAAATAATAGTGATTATTTTCTTGCTGGTTTCATTGCAAAATCGCAAGTTATCTTTCGCACTTTTTCTTTCCCAAGATATGTGCTTTCAGGATGGAGCGCCTGGCTCGACTAGTGAAATGGGAAGTGAGAACCCCAAAGACGGCAGAGAAAAGGGCACGAATGACCTAGAGACCGGTGTCCACATGATTATTGAGGGAACCAACGTTCCCCGTGGACCTGTGTCCAAACGAACGACAACATCTGCTACAGAAGAGGGATCGGCCCGAGATTGCTTACCCGAAGAAACCCTCATATTCAGTAAAGAGGATCTCGAGGCTATGATAGAACCATACAACGACACGCTAGTAATCTCTTTTCTCTCAAACAACACCAGGATAAACCGCGTGCTCGTGGATCCAGGCAGCTCGATCAACATAATCAGGTCAGAAATTGTGGAACAGTTGGGCTACTCAATCAAGTTGTTCCCACCCCTCGAGTCCTCCACGGCTTCAACATAATCAGAGAAGAAATGAAGGGAGAGATCACCCTCCCTATCAACACATCTGGCATAACCCAAAACACCGAGTTTCAGGTCATCAACGATGGCGTGAGATAAAACGCCTTACTTGGCAGGCCTTGGATACACAACATAAGGGCAGTTCCCTCGACCTTGCACCAGGTGATAAGATTTCCCACAAGGGATGGCATCACAACAATACATGGAGAACAACGGGCAGCGGGGAAATGTTCGCGGTCCACCACGAGACACCAACCCCCACATGCCCGGCCTCGGATCAGGTGGAAAGCGTGCAGACCCTTGAAGACGATGAGGAAGACTTCTTCGCCCCCCGAACCTTCATCACCCCCGAGGAACCGGATGTGACCAAGTCAACAGTCGAAGAGCTAGAGCAGACCATTTTGATCAAACACCTCCCGGATCGTAAGGTATACCTAGGAATGGGGCTGACCCCTAAACTCAGGACAGGGTTTATTCAATTCCTTAGTAACAATATCAACTATTTCGCCTGGTCCCACTTAGATATGATAGGTATGCCACCAGAAATAACCTCCCACAGACTAAGCGTTGACCCTACATTCAAACCCGTGAAGCAAAAAAGAAGGCTGTAGTCCGAGGTAAAACAGCCTTCATCAAAGAGGAAGTAGCGAAACTTCTTAAAATCAGTTCCATTAGGGAGGTAAAGTATCCCAAATGGATAGCTAACGTAGTAGTAGTGCCAAAAAAGGGGAACAAGCTAAGGATATACATAGACTATAAAGATTTGAACAAAGTGTGCCCCAAAGATTCATTCCCGTTGCCTAACATTGATCGCTTGATCGATGCTAAGGCCGGCCACGAGATCCTCACTTTCCTTGATTACTACTCGGGGTACAATCAAATCCATATGAACCCTGAGGACAGGGAAAAGACCTCATTCATCACAAAATACGGTACATATTGCTATAATGTAATGCCATTCGGGCTAAAAAATACGGGAGCAACATACTAATGCCTAGTTAATAAAATGTCGAGCACCAAATGGGTAAATCAATAGAGGTATATATCGATGATATGCTAGTCAAATCCCTGCACGCAGAGGACCATCTAACCCATTTGCAGGACACTTTCGACATCCTCAAAAGTTACAACATGAAGCACAATTCTGAGAAGTGCGCCTTCGGAGTAGGCTCGGGCAAATTCCTGGGCTTCATTGTCTCAAACAGGTGGATCAAGATCAATCCCGACAAAATAAAGGCCATCGAGGAGATCACGGTAGTGAACAACGTAAAGGTCGTTCAATGGCTGACAGGGCGGATCGCGGCCCTGGGTAGATTCATATCGAGATCATCAAACAAAACCCACCATTTCTTTGCCTACTCAAAAGAAAGAACAACTTCGAATGGACTCCAGAATGCCAACAAGCCCTGGAAGAATTGAAACGGTACGTGTCTAACCCGCCTTTGTTGTACACACCCAAGGAAGATGAGATGTTATACCTATACATGGCCGTGTCCGAAATAGCGGTAAGTGGCATACTGGTCCGAGAAGAGCAAGGTACGCAATTTCCTATTTATTATGTGAACCGAACCTTGGGGGACGCCGAAACCCGGTACCCCCATCTGGAAAAATTGGCTCTTGCACTAATAAGCGCCTCGCGCAAGCTGAAGCCTTACTTTCAGTGCCACCGTATCTACGTCTTGTCAACTTATCCACTCCAGAGTGTACTGCATAAACCTGAGTTATTAGGTCGATTGGCCAAGTGGGCCATTGAACTCGGAGGGTATGACATCGAGTATCAACCTCGGACGACCATCAAGTCCTAAATCTTGGTAGATTTCGTGGTCGATTTCTCGTCAACCCTCATGCCCGAGGTATAGAAGAAGCTTTTATTAATATTAGGCATATCCTCCGGGGTATGGACCCTATTCACAGATGGTGCCACAAACGTAAGAGGATCCGGACTCGGTATAGTCCTAAAGCCGCCCGTCGGTGGCATAATCAGGCAATCAATAAAAACCATAAACCTAACTAACAATGAAGCCGAGTATGAGGCTATGATTGCAGGTTTAGAGTTGGCCAAAAGCTTGGGAGTCGCGACTGTCGAGGCAAAATGCGACTCGCTCCTCGTGGTAAGCCAAGTGAACGGAAGCTATGAAGCCCGAGAAGACAAGATGCAAAGGTATATGGATAAAATCCAAATCACATTATGTCGCTTCAAAGAATGGACCTTAGTCCATGTATCTCGAGAGCAAAATAGTGAGGCTGATGCCCTCGCGAACCTGGGATCTTCCGCTAGAGAATAAGACCTGCTCCCAAGAACCGTCGTCCAACTGTTCAAATCTGTGGTCGAGGAAGGTCACGCGAAAATTAACTCCACCAGTTTGACATGGGAGTGGAGAAACAAATACATCATTTATCTGAAGGACGGGAAGCTACCCACATATCCAAAAGAATCGAGGGCCCTGCGAACCAAAGTGGCTCGATTCTCACTCGACAAAAATGGGGCTCTCGACAGGAGAACTTTCGATGGCCCCCTAGCAATATTCTTGGGACCGGGTGACATGGATTATGTGCTCCAAGAGATCCACAAGGTCACCTAGTAAATCACTCCGGGGCCGATTCCTTAGTTCGAAAGGTGATCAGAGCGGGCTACTATTGGGACAGCATGGAAAAAGACGCCAAGGAATTCGTCCAAAAATGCGACAAGTGTTAGAGGTTCTCTCCCATGATCCACCAGCCCGGGGAACAACTGCATTCCATTTTATCACCACGGCCATTCATGAAGTGGGGGATGGACATCGTCAGCCCTTTGTCGACGGCGCCAGGTAAGTCCAGATTCATTTTATTTATGACTGATTATTTCTCAAAATGGGTGGAAGCGCAGGCCTTTGAGAAAATAAGAGGGAAGTAAGTCATCAATTTTATATAGGAACATATCATATGCCGGTTCGGGATCTCATCCGAAATAACATGCGACAATAGGAGGCAATTCTTCGGGAGTAAGGTAACACAGTTCTTTGACGACAACTAAATCAAGAGAATCATGTCGATGCCATACCACCCGTGTGCAAACAGCCAAGCCGAATCTACAAATAAAACCATCATTCAAAACTTGAAAAAGAAGTTGGAAAGCTCCAAGGGAAATGGAGAGAAACGCTGCTCGAGGTGCTGTGGGCATATCGGACAACTCCAAAATCGAGCACCGGGGAGACACCCTTCTCTCTAGTATATGGCGCCGAAGCACTGATACCAGTGGAGGTCGGGGAACCAAGTGCCAGATTCGGGCACACTAAGAAGGGATCAAACAACGAAGCCATGGCAATGGCCCTCGAGCAGCTCGACGAAAGACGGGAAGCCTCGCTGGTTCGAATAGCTGCCCAGAACCAGAAAATCGAAAGATACTACAATAGAAGAACGAATCTCCGATACTTAGGAATTGTAGACTTGGTCCTAATGAAGGTTACTCTTAAGACCAGAAACCTTAATGAAGGGAAGCTGTGCCAGAATTGGGAAGGGTCGTACCGTATCCTTGGGATAGTTGGCAAAGGAACCTATAAGCTTGGCACCATGGAGGGCGAGCAGCTTCCGAGTAACTGAAATGTATCAATGCTTAGACGGTATTACTACTAGGGCGTCCAGTTATGGAACCCCACAACTATTCTCGAGCAAACATCGCACTCTTTTCCTTCGACCGAGTTTTTTATCCCGAAACGAGTTTTTATCGGCAAGGTTTTTAACGAGGCGACGTCTACGCGCTCCCCGAGAAGAATTCAAAGAGCCTACAAGACTCCCTTTGCAATCAGCCTCGCCCCGATAAAATGACGAATGAGGCCCCGATAGGAAACAATGCACCGGGTCGAGCGGTGAAAAGCCGCGCTCGCGCAGACCGAGCTCACAAAAACAAAGAAGCATGTATTTACACCAAGAAATAAAGAATATCTTTCGACATCTCGTACTCCAGAAAAGTGGGATTTCAACATGCTCGTAGCGAAGGCCTCTCTACCGAATGCGTCCCGAAATACTCGTAGACTTAGTATCAACAATTCAGCTCCTGCACGACCCTAGGGTCGAAACTCTAGGCTCATGAAACCCTAGCAAGGCTACTCCGAGCTCACAAATAGCGGCCTTCGAACGCAAGCAAACTTAATAACTCAGAGACTATCACCAATCGCCATGCACTGGAAAACCCGAAACTGTAAGACACCAAGCGGTCAGACTCGATGTAACCAGATCTATTCTACAAAGCAACACAAACTGTAAGACCTCAACAGGCATGATAAAACTGTAAGACCTCAATATGCATGATAAAACTGTAAGACCTCAACATGCATGAAAATCCCGAAGTTCAGGCTATACATCGCATTTTTAAGAATCTAGAAAGGGCATACCCTCGATGTAGACGCCTAAACTACTCAGGATCAAAAAATGGCTCCGGAAAAACACATATGACTATGGTCAGAACAGCTGATACAGCCAAATTAACGTGACTCGAGGACGCCCAACCGTCGCTAAAAAATATCGTAGGCCACTACTTTGAATATACTTTAGAAAGAACCTGTTAAAATAGGCTTCTCTCAATAGGCAAAAACGAGCTTCGACCATGTCAGCTCCAAATCACAAGGCTTCGATCTACTCAGCGTACGAGCTTTGTACCTTCCGAGGTGCTCAAACATCACCGATAACGACTTGAAATCGAGGTTCTTCCGGAACCGACGACGGGTCAGGCAAAATTATTTCAACAGACCTTAATGTGAGGAAAACAAATCCTACGAAACAACCCGGCCAAAAACGTAAGAGCCATTGTCGCCAGCCAAAACGAGCCTCCGGGCCACACACTAAAAGGTCTCAATGACCAAAACAGGGTAAGAGCCACTGTCGCCACTTGAAAATTGACAACTTGAGGATAAAAATGAGCTCGAGTTGTAACCCAATTCGGAGACCGGATGCAAAATACTTAACTATACAAGCCTCAGAGTCGTATATCAAAAGGCCTCAATGACCAAACAGCACGAGAGCCACTATTGCCAGTTTGAAAATCAAAAAAACTTGAGGGTCGATTAAAGCTCAAGTTGCAACACAACTCGAAGACTAGACCCAAAATAATTAGAACAACAAATGCCCGAGGGCAAGAAATAAAAAAACCAACGGCGTCTGCCCACGCAGGCACAAAAAAACTTGAGGGTTGATTAAAGCTCAAGTTGCAACGCGACTCAGAAACTGAACCCAAAATAAGCCAAATACAAATTCCCAAGGGCAAAGGATAGGAATTGTCATTGCACGATCGCGCAAGCATGGGAGAGTGGAAATCAATAAGGCTCGGGACAAACCTGACATGGAAACCCAATGCAAGACGGCTAGGCAAAAGCACAAGACCCTTCACGGTGGTTCATGTAGGAGGACGCAACGACCAGCCGCATGACAATTCCCGAGCCAGCCTAAAAGGGCCATAGGGCTATATTACGGGTTTAAGGTTTTTTTGCCAATCCTCGCTGAATTCAGAGAACAAAGGGAATAAGGGAAAGAGAGCCACATAATTCTCGTCATACATATGCCAAAATAAAACTATTGTATACAAACAAGGAGATCAACAGGAAAAAACAACAGATCCTGATCTATTGCCGAACCAACGACCTCAAAGGTTGTGTCTAGGCGATTACGAATCCACCGAAGGCCCCTTCTCGATGGCGTCCCCCCTCAACGGGGATCCACCCTAATTTTTAACCCTGCTCAAGCTGTCTTCCAATGCACCCTCGATGGTCAGCCTTCGGGAACCCGGCCAAGCACGATTCGCGGCTCGAGGTAAAGTTGGGCCAGCTCTCTCAAACGCCCTCTCAACGCAAGAATCTGCGACGTCCACTACTCCCCTATATGAAGATACAAGTGCCTCGGCCTCAACTTTGATCCGAAACAATGCAGCCACCAGCTCGGAATGAAGGCTCTTATACTTGCCGTTATCTTCCTTTGCGTCCTGAAGTTGACGCTCAATCAAGGTAATCCTCCCCCCGAGGCTATCCCTTTCGGAAGACACCTCACTCACATGCCGACTAAGCTCGGAGATTTAAGCATCTCCTTCTAAAACTGCACAAATCGGGGCCCAAGGAGTTAAAAGCGATAGAATTTCACAAGGGCTCAAATGATAGTAAAAATAGGGGATGAATAACCTGTTCGGTGAAATAGGTTTTCTCACATTCATGATGGCTCACCTCGTCCTGATACTGGGCGAGAGCTTGGTTATAAAGTGCTTCGGCCTGAAACCACATAAAAAGTTAAAAGGATAGAAGACAGAGTAGCTCGAAGCAGCAGACAAGGCTAAATGAAGTTACCCGCTCACAAAGCCTGCCCATCTCACGAAAAATAGATGAGGTGTTGATCTCGGAACTATCTTCAAGAATGATCGCCAGCTTCCCGAGTGCGTCTCCGCCTTTGATCAGTGCTCCCTCCGTGGAAGGCTCCTTGCGAGACTTGTCTTGCATTCTGGAAGATGGAAGGATCTCCCCCTTTGGAGAATCAACAATATCTAACGGTCTAACGGGGTCAGCTTGAATTTCCATCCTCTGTTCATCCCGGATCCTAGATCGAGGTCCCTCCAAACTGCCTGCAAAGGGCGTCCCAGTTCGAGGAGGACTTCGGCCACCTGCCAATTCAAGGGCAGTGCTCGATACTCCATCCATTGCCTCACCACCACAAAGCTGAATTGCGTCAGCATCAGACTCCTATCCGGAAGCATCTATCCCTACGGCCCAAGAGTCAATCGACCCCAAACGCTCTTCGAAGGGTGCCGAGAAGCTTCTTTCTCCCTCACCTTCAGCATGAGGATTTCTCGTCGCCCCGGATGTTGGAGCCGATGGGTCAACCTTGGAATCCTCCACTCTGACCCTCTTGGGCTCTGGTGGCTCAATCAAAAGGCTCTCCTGCCTTTTCTTATCCTCGTCAAGCATCAGAGTGTCCCCTCCAACGGATGGAACCTCCCTCATCAATGGGATTCCTCCCAGACCTGCATAGATGTAGAGGTTAAGTACACGGGAAAGAGAAAGCTAATAACAACAAGCTACGTCAAAATACATGGATACATCAAGACTCAAGACTTACCATGGCCTTCGACTTCCCACCGAGCTCAGGATAAATCCTGCCACACTCGATCAGTGTACGGGTAGATTGGGTGCAAATGACTAACCCAACCCGGAATATCCGACACTGCACCAGGGTAGATCGCTACGGCTAAAAAGACAAGAAAGGTAGATTCAGACATATAAGGAAAAATTTACCAAGAAAGGGCAAGGGCACCACGTTTACTTACGCCTGGCGTTCCACTTCTCAAGGAATGACATCTTTTCCGCTGGAATCAGGTCAGACATCCTCACTCGAACGAATCGGCTTAACCGTCCATCGTCCTTGAACTCCTCGGTGGGAGCAAAAAGGGATCTCGGGGCTCGACAGCGAAGCTTGACTAAGCCCCCGCGAAGGAGACAAGGACTTTACATATGGATCAAATGGTTCAGGGTGAAGGGCATTACCTCTATCATGCTCGAATGGTGCCTGATCATATAAACCACATGCTAGAACGAAGGGTGAACTGGTCCCAGATTTACTTGGTAACCCCGGTACAAGTCAGGAATCATAGGGTCGATCAGGGCCGAGGATAGCTCCACCGGCCCCAAAGAGAATGGGTAGGTGTACACACTCAGAAAGCCGGCCTTATGAGCCGTTATATCTTCATCCCGAGCAGGAATCTCGATAAGCATGATATCTACCCAGCAGCAGTTGGCCTTTACTCTTTCGATATCCATTATAGAGCTACTATACCGAGTTATAGGCTCTTGGCGCCCTGATTTCGAGGAGGGTCTCTCGACCCTAAAATCGGAGGTGATCACAAAGAGTCCCAGAATGCACTCCTCAGCATGGGGGGGAGGGGGGGAGCATCCACTTCGCCTAGAGAGAAAAACAAAGAATATGAGCCCACAACCTCCTGGGAAGCAGAAGTGGAAATATTCGTCATCCTTGAAAAAATCTGAGGGAAGAAGAAAAAAGGGGGGTTGCATCTCTAAAAAAGAGCAAGAACGAAAGAAACCAAACCTCACTAAGGGTTTTTTAACACAATATGGAATATATAAAGGAAGCGGTGAGTATTTATAAAAATACCATGGGTCCATTGAAAGAGGCCAACCGCCGTAGTCAATGTTGTAATCTGCAGGGACGGTGCACATAGTGCGCCTCGGCACCTTGTTGCGCCCCCTTTTTCTCGCGAAATCGGGTTTATGATATTGACAACTCTTTTAATGGTTATTAAAAGAGAAGAGTCGCCACCTAATGATTAAAGTGTATTAGGACACTAAGAAGAGTTTGATTTAGAAAACCAGAGATTGGGTAAGGGCTTGAAATTATCCTGAAGGGAAGGTGTTATGCACCCCTCAGGATCCACTAGTATGGTTCCCAGCCATAATATAATTGTGACTTTAAGTAAGCAAGCAAGAGTTTCAAATATGAGGGGGTTTTCACATAATGGTTGCAAATAGATAAAATTAAAAGAAGTGAAAGGCAAGCAGAAATTTGAGAAAAACGGTTTGAAATTCTGAAAGGTAAACAACTAAATAAACAAGTAAAGGGAAGGGGGGTCCTAGGTTTAAAAATAATATGGATCACCCCACACAATGTCCGGTAATCTGTCCTCGATGAGGGGTTACACGTGACATTATCGTGTGGTCATCATATCCATATCTACTCTTTCCCACCCCATTAAGGTATTAAAGCACAGAATAGTCTCGTTTACTTATTGCATGTTATTAACTGCCCCAATCCTATCAGCCCCGGAGGTACTTGGGACTACTAATCCTATAATGGAGGAAAAGTTGGCTTTTTGTGGTTTTAAAGGTAAAAATACTAGGGCGACAAACAAAAACACGTATAACAAGTATGGGGGAGACACATAGACAAATAAGGCCCAAACAAACCTCCTTAAATCAAAGGAAGCATATAGTTTAGCAGGTCTTGCATGTACTGATTAAGGTCTGATTAAACTTAAAAGGTTGAGGCAGACTGATTTATTACATATTTCAGATAAGAAATCCGAATCAGGCTTGCCTGCTGGTTGTAATTAACAAAATCTGACAAGTTTACCTTATGGCTTGCCTAAGTGATAGACGAAACCTATAGGCATAATATCTACTGGTTTCATAAATAAAGAAGTAAACTGATTACAGAAAGGTTGCCAACTTTTAACAAAATAATACAAATTCTGCAGTTGATAATGCATTACCACTGAGAGATTAAACTTAAAACGAGTGAGGCGGTTCAGATTTAGTTGATAGTTCCTATAGGCATTCTTTCTAGGCGTTGTTGATTTTAAACATTTTTACAGACGTAGCAAGAGTGCAGAAATCCTATGGTATCTAAATGTTGTTAGTTATTTAAATCCTATAGATAGGTTTGTCTAGTAACGGATGCATATGCAGGATTTTAATTTCTAGTTAACTACGAGCATGGTATCTATATGAGAGATGCAGAACTTTTTTATAGACATGGTATCTATATAATGCAGAGGTGCAGAAAACCTTAAAGACACGGTATCTATATGAATGCATAAACCTATAGACATGGTGTCTATATAACGCAGGAATTCTTATAGCCATGGTGTCTATATGCAAGTGCACAATTATGTAAGTAAACCTATAAGTAGGATATCTACGTGGATGCAGAAATTAGTAAACCTATAGGCATGTTATCTAAAGATGAGAATGCAGAAGTAGACATGGTATCTGCATAAATTAATAAGCTTATATGCATGATATGTATAAATGCAGAAGTGCAGAAAACCCTATGAGCAGAACATCTACATGAATGCAGAAGTGCAGAAACTATAGGCAGGGTATCTATATGAATGCAGAAATGCAGAAAACCCTATGACTAGGAGGTCTACCCCTTGCATGCATGGTTACCCCTCCCTTTTCAACCAAAAGTTTATTACAAAGTTATTATAATCCAAGAATAAAATAGAGAAAATACATCAGAAAATTGAAAATTACAACCAAGGAGAGCATGATTCAGACTTCCAGTCTGAAGTATGAAGTAAACTAACTCCCAAGATCAAGACCCAAAGCCTTTCTCTCATTTGGATGTGTCAGAGCTCCCAAAGGGCCTCATATGGACTCCGAGCAGTGCTCACATCCAAATACATTGCAAGATTAAGTCATAGTGCAGTGTGGAAGGGCCAGCCCTCAAGTGTCTAAGTTCAGTGGGAACTCAAGGTCCCAAGGCAAGGCTCACAGGAGGGGGGGTAGAACTTAGAAACTAAGAGTGAGTACAAGTGCAGAGTTCTGAGAGGGGAAAAAGAGAAGGAAGTAACTTAAAACCAGTGCACATAGGGGTATAGGGGAGTGGGGAATTTGTAGGAAGAGCAAGCAAAAGGGGCATACCCAGCAATAATACCTATTGGCACACCCTCCAGCCTACTTAGAGGTTAAGACCTCAGAGGTTCAAAACTCTGTTCATAGACAACAATTCTTGCTACCATGCCCTAAGTCTCAACTTACAAACACATAGGGGTAATGGGATAGGGAGCAAGTATTCACAGAAAGAGGCAAGTAGTAGCACATAGGAATATTAAGTTAGATGCTAAACTTTACAGAGAACAAATAAAGTAGACATGGATACAAAGACTATAAGTAAACACATTGGGTGATGCTGAAAATTAAGTTAGGACATACCAGTTTCAAAGGGACAAGTAAACAAGAAAGCATTAGTCTTGTAAAAGCCAAAGTGCAAATAGGAAGTCAAAATACTATAAGTATGAGTTCAGAAGAGATTGTGAAATTGTGAAGTCTGAAGTGTAAAAGTGTTGAGTTGAAAGTGTCCTCTGGTGAGTAAGGAGTCGTGCCCTTTTATAGTGTAGAAGGCAAGCAGAAATAAGATAAGAGAATAGTTTGAAAATCGATAGTCAATCAATTACACAAGTTTTTCCCTTTAATTAAGGGATTCAGATTACAAACGGGTATAAACCCATTAAGGAAAGAAATTAATCAAACACTTTGTGCAAAGTAGTAAATTAGAGGCAAATACATAAAGGTTATTTAAGGATAGGGTCTTGACAGTACACGGCTTGTGCAAATAAGGCAAGGGAATCAGTTAACAACCAGGAAATCAGAGATCACAGATTTGGTATGAATGAACCAAGTCAGAAAGGTGGAAAAGGTTTTACTTAAGTAAAATTAGCAACAATCAATTAGACCTATTAAAATGAATTCTGGATCAATCACAAGTTGGAAAACCCTTTTGAAGAAAGATTCATCACATATAAAAACAAACAGACACATTAAACATGAGAGAAAATTATCATGCCAATCAGTAGAAGAGTCTAGTGTAGAAGAATTAAAAAAAGCTCAGAATTGTGTGCAAACAAAGAAGTTCAAACTTAGTTCATAGACTCAGAGATTAGTTTAAACGAGTCAAGGGTTCTCAAACAGAACCCTAGTTCAATCACATGACCAAACCTCCGCAGAACCCCCAAATTCTAGGGTTTCCACCTCGAGTCAAGTACAGAGATGAGGGAGCAAGTAGTCAAAACAGGCTCAGAGATTTCTTTCAGAAACTTATGAGAAAACAAGCAACTTCAGTAGAAAGTTCAAAGCAAACAGAGTGTCACGACCCAAACCGATAGGCCGCGACGGGCACCCGATACCTTACTCAATCGAATACCAACATAACGTATCTTTCTTATTACATCATCATATACACGTGAATACGGGCCTAATAGGCCAACATAATCATTTATAAACTCAAAACATAGGCCGACAAGGCCGTACAATCTTTCACGTACACGACATATGTCTACAAGCCTCTAAGAATATATAAATATCATAAAGGTTGAGACAAAGTCCCGCCATACCAAACAATATACATCTATCTCATACTAACCAAACAAGCAACTCCGAAGCAAATGGAGTGCACCAACATCTTCCGCTGAGCTAGTATACGATGATGATTTTGCCCGCAGTAGCCGATATGATATGATGGGATGTCCTCAGAGGATGATGATGTTATGAAACATGTACCTATACATGACATGACATTCATACGCATACACATGACGCTAAATGTAATTTATGATTTACAAAGTTAATCAGACTTACAGGTTGAGTCATATACTCTATATGTTTTCCATATCTCTTATGTATTTATTTATGTGCCTTACATACTCAGTACATTATTCGTAATGACATCTATTTTACCTGGGTACGCTGCGTTTCATGACCGCAGGTCCCGATAGACAGGTCGAGAGCCCTACATGTAGGCTATCAGCTCAGCGGAAGATGTTGGTGCGCACCATTTGCTTCGGAGTTTCTTGTTTGGTTAGTATGAGTTAGACGTATATTGTTTGGTATGGCGGGACTTTGTCTCGACCTTTATGATATTTATATATTCTTAGAGGCTTGTAGACATATGTCGTGTACGTGAAAGATTATACGTCTTTGTTGTCCTATGTTTTGAGTTTATAAATGAATATGTTGGCCTATTAGGCCCGTATGTCACGTGTATATGATGATGTAATAAGAAAGATATGTTATGTTGGTATTCGGTTGAGTAAGGTACCGGGTGTCCGTCGTGGCCCATCGGTTTGTGTTGTGACAAAAGTGGTATTAGAGCAGTTCTGTCCTAGGGAGTCTACAAGTCGTGTCTAGTAGAGTCTTGTTTATGGGTGTGTTGTGCACCACACTCATAAGCAGGAGACTACATGGCATTTAGGACTGCCACTCTTTCTTCTTACTCTAGACCGTGTGGTAGAGCTCACTTATAACAATTCGAGCCCCGAACTTCTATTCGTAATAAGACGATGCCTACATTCAGAAAGACGATCGATAAGAGATACAACTGTGGGATTATTGATTTAGAGGAACTTGATTTTGCATCTTGCTTATGATAAGTAAATGTCAAATCTTTAGCAAATCATAGATGTATTGAAAGGTGTAAGCCTCTTGGTAAGGATCTTGAGCCAAGAATACATATCTACCTTAATGGTGAAAGACAATGATAGATTTAGAAGGTAAATACAAGTGTCAACAAGTAAAAGAAGTAATATGAAGAAAAGTACGAGGCGCCCAGTTAATGAAGGTTAACGGTGTTTATAATTCAGGCAGAGGAATATAAGCTTTTTGAGTTATATTTAATGGTAACAGAGGTATGTATAATTGGCCGTACCCATCTCAGTTATGCTCTATGGGGGCTAACAGACATAGTTTAAGAAAATGGCGAGTTATCAGGATCCGGCTGGGGATATAGTAACCCAAAATAGTGGATGGATTGGTAGAGTTAGTTGACATATCCGAAGGATAGTGCAAACGTGGTAATTGATCTCCCTGTGAGTCACCTCGATGGTGCACCCTAAAATAGTACAGCTAGATATAAGTACTACAAAGACATGTACTATAAGCCTTGATGGGATAAATATTACCTTAGTGTGGCTCGCGTCCTTGGTAAAGAAAGAACGTTAAGCAACTCGAAGAGCCATTGGATGGAGCAAAGGAAATCTAAAAGCGAAAGAATATCGTATTCAAGTTTTCACAAGAAAAGGGATATGTAGAAATATTGGCAGAGTAATGAGAAGAGAGATAAGGAAGCATTATGAATAAGGTGTGATACATGGATGAAAACGGTAGAGTGTTACAGAACCTATAATCAAATGAAGGAAGAGATGAAAGATGATAGGCCTTAAGACAACAAAAGAGTATAGGCCATAAGGTTATATCCTCATTTCGAGAAATAAGTTCGTGACTCCAACGCGACTACCAGAGGGGAGAGTTAATCCGTAGAGTAACAGAAATCAGTATGGACTGGTAAACAAGATAAACTAAATATGAATTAGGGACTGAGTGACTGATGATAGTCGCCATCATAAGAATTTCAGATTTTGTTCCGCCAATAATAAAATGGACGACAAAAGAAGATTCATGAGAAATTCTGAGAATGGTCATTCAAAAAGACACTTCCCTACAGTATGCATTGTGAGAAAAGTTCAGCTTAAGGGACTGTATGTGCCAGTTATACTAAGTGTCACCCTCGCGAGTAAGGAAATTTGTTATCCTTGGTATAGAAGGATTACTGCATGGCGAGTAAGGGTCATGGATGATGTTAAAGGATGCCAAAAATGAAAAGGTGAAACATCTACAGGCAGGTAGTGGTAGCTCCAACTCTTAGTACTCCCCTAAAGGGGGGAATATGGAATGATAAATGAAGAATGCGATAAAAATGAGAAAGGGATGAGATTGCACTTATCTGAATCCTACAGTTATGCTATGATTCCATAATGTTATGTAAGCACGATGTCAGAAAAAGGAAGTAAGGTTTCTTGCCAGGAAGGTTATTGATAAATAAGGAGCTAGTGCAAGAGGTAAGTTAGACAGCAGAAATGACCTTAGAGAGTTTACACCGAATATATATATGAGAATGGGTCGATGAGTAGTTAGTAGTTGATTCAGGAAAAGCCTAGTCATGGCTAGACAAGAAGTTATAGACAAATCAGCAGATCATGCAAGGTAAATGTAGTAAACCCCAACATGGAGATTTCATCCTCGCAGTAATGTTGTTATAATACTTGAGATATATTCAGATAGGAGTCAGGATAGTTAAAGGTACCGTATGAATCTTACGAGAATAAAAGAGAGTTCCGCTGGGGAGACAGTCAAAATATCAGTTCAGAAGCAACCCTATAAGTGCAAGGGCATGGAGGTAAGCAACTACGGATAATTATAGGCAAGGAAATGCATCAAAAGGTCCATAATAAGCTCACAACTTTACAGGAATCAAGGGTTCTCCCTAAGTACTATAATGAAATACTAGTTGAGGAAATAAGGAAAAGGACTTCAACTTAACTACAACGACCTAAAGAGGAAAGGGTCGTGTAACAACAGTCTAACAATAACATTGTAAGCACTCCAAAGGAAAGTGGTCCCTACCGTTGATAATGAACGGGAAGAAAAATTAAAAGTAATATTCGAAGGTCATATGACATGCAAGAAAACTCTAGCATGCGTGGGAACTAAGATAAGCTAAGTATGCACGCAACAAGGGGGCAGAAAGACCAAGAAAAGTAATAGCTTACGTTGAAAGAAAGCTAAGATAGAACAAAATAATTAAGCCCAGGACATGGACAAAGGATTGAATTGTTAGAAGATTGTATCATAGATATTCCATAACTCCCATGAAAGGCTAAGGTAATAATTGATACCATGAGCCACAGATCGGAAGATAGCTTAAGCCTACATAAAGGCTAATCAGAAGCAAGAGGAAACTAAAGAGTGACATCAACTAAGTAATCAAGAGTCTGATTATTGGACCCAGAAGTTATAGGAATCATGATTGAGAACATAGCAGAATCACTCTTAATATTAGAGGTGCAAGAGAGATATCAAAACAACTATATTCTATAATAGTTCTACGATAAAGCCAGTTAGAAGAAGTACCAACCTCATAAGAAGTTAGTACGAAGCTCCTACCGGATTATGTATGCACCGGAGGTGTAAGAATTATAATAGAGCTTCAAGTTTTGGACGTGAATTATACCCATGTGGAGGGAAGGTCATGAAAGAGATAGAAGATACGATGCGAAATTCTAAGGTAAGTAAGGTAAAAGTGAACAACGTACGAGATACTCAAAGGCAGAAGATCGTAAATAATTCATACTTCGGATAGAATCCTATAAGTACGAGGATTCAATATCCAGGAATGATAGCAGCGGCGTTAGTAGCATATCTTCTAGCCTATGGTCTAGGTATCGAAAAGCCTGATTATGATAGTAAAGGATAGTCAGAGACGATGTGATGTCTCGCTTGATGTTCTAGAACAACATAAGGAAATCTATAGTGCAAGCAAGTTGAAGGAAGGCCTCGGATAGAATAAATAGATATGTATGGGTCCCAAGCTAAAATTTAGTAAAGCGACAATGTTTTAATGAAACATGAGTAAGGATGAGGAAAGGCATGTGAAAGGGTAACGAGAACGGATAAGTCCTCGGGATTGAAACCTATGAAAACAAGAAAGCTAATGGTTTTTCTAAATTATAGAAAATTCAGTATATCCTGAATGAACTCAAAGGAGTCTAAGGCTAATAACATTCAGAAGAGATGGAATACTACCCTGTTAATAGAATTAGGGTGTAATTATTATAGAAAAAAATGATGTTTGGGCCTTCGATTGAGTAACGATCTGACCAATAAGAAAAAGAGATCTCATGAATTGGATAGGATTTAAATACCCACGCAAGTTAAATCACATTGGGATGTCGTGAGATACGATTATGAAAGCAGGGTATCGCTCCAGGTGGATCAATCTAATCATTTCAGATATTCCCCGATAAAACATGAATCCTAGTAGCAATATTACATAAAAGGTTAAGTTATCAGGGGTGGATTATGAATCAAAATTGAGGTGAATCAACAATGGATGGATAAAAGTTATAAAGTATGAAAAGAGATTAAGTCATCATTCCTAAGATGAACAGTAATGTGGAAACATTAGAGGACATAGATTTATACGTATGGAATAAGCAATGAAAGTAACCTAGGAATTGGTAGTAGACCTCAGTAACGAGAATTCGAGGTAAGAGTTATGGTATAGTATGACCTATGTAGATGCAGTAAAGTCATACGAATGGATAACCACATCTATAAAATAAGATATATCAATATTCGTAAGTTCGACAAAAAGCGAAGAACTTCAGGATTGGTTAAAAAACTAGAGGAAAAAGGAGAGGAGAGTCGCATAAGCAAACTTACAAGATAAGTAGAAGCTGCATGATGGGAGGTAGCAACAATTATGAGATTGGAAGGAATTTGATCACAAGTTATGGCATGGGAAAGAGGCCTAAAGGGGGGAATACCCTGACCTTTGGACTTATTCACAGAACAGTTGCCTAGATTGCAAGAGGACTACTAAAGTATTCGCAAGAGCTATGGGATATGAGAACGATAAGAGCATCAGTTAACATTCAAGGACGAATGTTCCAAAGGGAGGAATGATGTTACGCCCCGCAATATTACGTCAATATTACGTCCCGTAGTATTATATTACGACAATGTTATGCTCTGTAGTAATATGTTATGATGGTATTATCCTCTGCAGTATTAAGTTACGATAGTGTTGTACTCAACAGTATTACATTACGGTGATATTATGTTTCGCAGTAATAAGTTACGACGATGTTTCACCCTACAGTATTTTACGTTGAATTTGTCGTAAGGTAATTGGCATTAGTCCAAGGAAAAGATTATTTGGGAATTATAAGGATTATGCTATTTCACAAGTGATTAGTAAATTTGTGAAGGTGAGAGGGTAAGTAATATCGAAGAAAATGAATTTTGTCGAAGTTTGGTATGTTGGGATAAAATACCGCTCGAGCTAAAATACCCGGTATTTATGAACTAGTGGCATACAAGGTACTACATGGACATGATAGTAAGATGTATAAGGTATATGAAAAGTGAGTAATATTTTACGTAATTTGGAGCCATTTTTAAATTATGCGGGTAATTGATTAATTACTGGGTAACAGGACATTACCTAGTTAACTAATAAGTGGATAAAAAATTTATTAAACTACCCCCCCCCAACATGGCAAAAAGCCACAAGGCTTAGAAGTGACTAAGCAATAACTTTGCCAAATGGCTAAAATATAGCTACCAAGTCATACTTACACTTGATAAGATTTATAAAAATCTTATCTATAACATTAATAAGAAGTCTTGTAAAGACTTCAAAGAATCAATCTGCCTTTGGGCTTAAAAAGAACCAAAGACATTCATAAATCCAAGAGCAAGAAATGGCAATTTCAATTGGTATGTCTTGCAAACCTTTGACCTCAAACATGTAGCAGATCATCATTAATGACACTTTGTCACACCTCCTTTTTGCACGCCCGCCCCGGAGGGTTATATGCGCGAGGGAGTTTTTCCAACTTAAGTGACAATATTCGAAATGAGATTATTTATTTAATTCAGAGTCGCCACTTGGGAAACGTTTGTCTTTTGGTGTCCCAAGTCACCGGTTTATCTTGAATCCCAATTCGAGGAAAATGTTCGACTTTCCAAATGAAGTCTGCGAACCAGAAATTCTAAGTAAGGAATTTTGTTGACCCGAGGGAAGGTGTTAGGCACCCCCCCAATCCCGTGGTTCTAGCACGGTCGCTTAAATTGTTATAATGGCTAAATATCTGATTTTAAATACATGTTATAACTTGTGTGCTTTTATTAGATTTATACCGCTTTTATTATTATTTATTTTTTATGGAATTGCAACGTCGTGAAAATGCATTTCGAACCACGTCACAATCAATGCGCCCGTGGTTGTTAATACATTCCGACTCCGTTGAGATTTGGATTTGGGTCACATAAATGCGCACCCAAATTTAAGAAGGTAAGATTATTAAAATGCGCACCTGAAGCAATTATCGTATTATTATTTCTGGGTAAGGCCGTGGAATTTTGCTAAACGGCTCATCCCGAAGTCTAAGTAATTTTAATGAAACATTTATCGAGGGCCCCACAATTTGTGCATTTTATTGGGCGAGGCTCATCTCATTTATTTTAACAGGATAATCCTAAAGTGCCTACATTTTTCTATTAAAATTGTCTCTACAAAATGAAAGAGAAAAGGTCTTAATTTATTTACAGGTTTGAGTTGTTATAGTTGAGTTTCGAATATGATTCATAAATTCTGAAAATGATGCAAGCAGGGCAGTCCGTTGCCAATGCGGGCCCAGGCCCAACGTGTATGGCATAAAACTAGACCTGGGCCGTCTTATTCACATATTACTACCTAGTTACATTATACTAGGCATGTTCTCAGTTTTTGTCAAATTAAAAAAAACTTAGCAATCTAATTTTAATCCTAAACCAATTACATGCTGAAATTAACCAATATTATTTAACTAAACAATATTCTTACAAGTTTCGAAATGGTCTATTCGTTTGATTTTTAACTAGACGGAGTTACTACACCATTTATTTATTTTTAGGCAATATATATAGATAGTTCATCCATTAAGCTATCGTCAGATGTTCCACTATATATATTAAATAGCTACATGATTCTGATTTTTGTAAGCTAAATAATTTATATATACAAATAAAATTCAGAATATAATTAAAACAAATTTAGAACTTCAATTCTTCATTTTTCGTATTCATGCTTCCTGTTTCAGTTTACAATAATCAGCGTGTCAGTTGTGTACCTGATATTGGAAGCAAAATAAAAGTGAGATCAGCAGAAACTCAGTAGCATACAACAACAGCAACCCCAGCAACCAATAACAACCAACAACGAGAAACTTAGTGACAGATTTTAAAATCAAGATAAAAATCCAGAAACAACAACAACAATCAACGGACAGAAGCAAAGGGAATCTTTTCAGATTTTGAAAGACTAGTTAGTGTTTAACCCTTAATTTCTGAATCCGTATATCAGAATATTTGGATTGTATATCAGGTGTATACTCTTCTTCTTTTGAATTTCCAGAATGTTTTTCTTTTATTTTTCTAAACTCTTAGTATTTTTCGGAATGTCTTCTCTCTTTTTCTTTTCTTCTGTATTCTCACCCTTATTATCTGTTTTTTTTATATTCTCTGTCCTCTTCAAAATCTGATCAAGTTCCTCATTTATATCTCATCCCAAACCCTTTAATACATTAATAAAACCATCACTTTCTCCTACCAAACTCACTATCTTCCCACTCATCCCCCACTACATTAAACAAATATATCAACTTCACCCCATTACATCTTGTCCCACATGCCTAACATAAACAATTACCAAATTTCCCTCCACTAAAAATTTTCTTGTCCCCCATTTATATTAAACAATTATATCACACACACCCCATTACATTTGTCCCCCATGCTTAACATAAAGAATTATTCAAAATGTTCAATTCCCAAATTACCCCTCCGGTCCTATTGCAATTACCATTTTACCCCTAAACGTACTGCAAATTACCAAACTACCCCCATCAGCTATAACCAATTCACCTAATCAATCTTAACCAAAATATAGCCAATATGATCAATTTCTAACAATGTTCAACAACAAATTCAAACTAAATGATGAACAACAAAGAAACAACTAAAATTATCTTGATTGAACAACATCTTTAACAACAAACAAACCTACTTTCAGATTCAACAACAACAACAACAAACAAATATATTCAGATTTCTAAATTCAATAATCATTTGAACTTAAAATCTAACAACTTTACAACCAACAATTCCTATATTAAAACTAAACAAAATCATGAAGCAAACTGAAGAAATAATCAAAAATGATAATCAACAAACAAGAAGATCAAACTATACTAATTTCGGATTCAATATCAATCAAACAAAGTATGAACATAAATGAAAAGATTCAACAACAATAACAAACAAGCTTTATTCAACTTTGAATTAAACTTAAACAAAACAAATAAACATATTCAAATCACTAATCTTCAAATAATCAATTAATCTTTTTAAATTAAATCCAACAAAATTATAACAAAGATATATGATCCAAAAATTAAAAACCAAAACATAACTTCACATTAAATCACTGAATTAAAAACGAACTTCAAAAAAAAATGAATACGAATTAAATCTATATTAACAACAAACAACGGATTCAAACGATTTAAGCTAACACTTTTCTATATTAAAACTAAATCCTCTTAAAATTAATAAAACAAACTGAAAAATAATTTAATTGAATCTTCAACTTAAATCTATCAACAATATAATTAATCAAACTAACAATTTCTACAAAAACAAACAAGAAAAACAAAACAAATAAATAAAAATCAAGAACAAGAATCAAACATTTAATGATTTCATATCCGAAAAATATCAAACAAATTACGGATGGGAGCGAAACTTAAACCAACTAACCGGATCGGAACGATGATGAACTCGAACGAAAACAAATCTGCCCGGAAACAAATATCGCACCAAAACCATTTGACGCTGAAGACGATCACGAACGGACAAACGAAGAACTTGAAGGAGAAGTAACGGACAGCAGCAACGCGGGCAGCAGCGAGCAGCAGTGGCGCAGGCAGCAGCGGCAGGCAGCAGCGTACGAAGAGAAAAAGACGCAGCAACAGTGGTGCTGTTCATCGAGGCAGCCAGCCATGGGAGCTCGAGCTCGAGCTCGACGAAGATGAAGAAGATGAAGCAGAAAACGCAGAAACAGTGGTGCTGGACGAAGCAGTCACGCAGCAGCCATAGCAGAAGCATGAGCAGCCAGCAGCAGCAATGGCGGGACGCGAGGAGGAAGAAGGAGGAATCGTTTATGGATGGTCATTCATGTTGGTGAAGCCGCGGGTGTGTGTGTGTTACGTCGACGTGGTTGTGTGTGTATGTGTGTTGTCAACGTGGTTGTGTGTGTGGCGTGGGGATGAAGGGAACGGGAGAGGGGCAGCCATGGGAGGGGCTTTGAGCTCTTTTGGAGAAGAAGGAGAAGAGAGAAAGAGAGGGGGGCGGATGAGTTTAGTCTAGGGTTTTCTCTCTTTATTTTTTTGTTTTTGTTTTGTAAAAAATGAAAAAATGAAAATGAAGAGGGGGAGTTGGGTTGTTGGTACTGGACTGGGTCAACCCGGTTTGGAATGGACCGGGTCATAGGGAAGGTTGGGCCATTTTTTGGGCCTGTGGCTTGAAATTGAAGAAGAGGCCCAATTCCGACTTTCTTTATATTTTGGTCTCTTTTCTTCTTTTATTTTTCTAAAACTAAATTCTAAAACTCCTTAAATTATTATTAAGACTAAATTAAGTTATAAAAGCGCAAATTAACTCCCAATAACAATTAACGCATAATTAAGTAATAATTAAGCATAAAATTGTATATTTGGACATTAAATGCTAAAAATGCACAAGATGCCTATTTTTGTAATTTTTAATTTTCGTAAAACAAACTTAATTACTAACAATTGTAGGATTAAATCCTAAATGCAAAAATGCGACATATTTTTTTTGTATTTTTTATTAATTTAAAAAATAAACATGCACAAACAAATACAAATAATTATCCAAAAATGTCACAGATTCTCAAAATTGCACACCAAAAAAAATCATTTTATTTTGAATTTTTTGGGAGTAATTCTTTCATAGGGCAAAAATCACATGTTTACAGCTGCCCCTCTTTGGCCGAAGACACGAAGGGTTTTCGTGCAAAGATAAAGTGAGCGATTTTTTCCCATCCGAGTACTCCGTGTGAAGAATTTTTTTTTTTTGAAAAATATTTGACCGGACCTTTGCTTCAGAGGTTTCCTACATATCCTGGGCTAAACAGGAATCAGGTCAATGTAGTTCGGGAAACTTTGGCAGCTGGGACTACCCTGGGATTGCGATGCTTGCTGTTACTGCTGTTGTTGTTGCCACTGTTGATTTACTGATCGCCTTATTACAACCAAAGGAAAATTGAAATTGAACTAACTACTTATGCGTGTCAATTGCTAGTTACAAGATCCCTATCTATAATTCCTTTGCAACTTGATCTTGGGTCTTAGCTGATTCTGCTTGTAGACTTCGATCCGAACCTTGATGCTCGCAAGTTTTAGGCGCCTGTTTATTTCTGTGATATTGAGTGAGACGGGATTGGCGGAACTCGGGACTTTGATCAAATTTTGGAGCGACCCGCCGTCTGTTTGTTCCAATATTTGGGGACATCTTCTCCTTTTGTCCTTTTCTTCTTTTCTTTATTCAAGATTGAGACTCATCCCGTAGGTCATCTCGATCAATGCGCCTCGAGGTCAAACCTGTTGAGACAAACAAAACAAACGAATGAAATTTTTCTGCCCCAGTTTCACTAGGAAAATTTCGTGAGTTAATTGCCATAATAATCTACAGCACTGATGCGGGGATTGGAAAAACCCCTAGTCTACGAAGCGCAACTCAGGGATTGGAGCCCAAATGTCGCAAAAGGTAAAAATGCACAACTTAGGGATTGGAGCCTTAATGTCGGCTTAACAGAAAAACGCTCAGTTTAGGGATTGGAGCCCTAAGGCTGGCTAAACAGAAGAACGCTCAGTTCAGGGAGTGGAGCTCTAATGCTGACTAAATGGAAACTTGCTCAACTTAGGGATCGGAGCCCTAAATTGGGAGGATTGCCAGGTTATGCTGGAAAGGGTCCATGGGTTATGCCGGGGAAGTCATCGGGTTATGCCAAAAAATTCACCGGGTTATGCCTGAGAAGTCATCGGGTTATGCCGGGAAGATTCATCGGGTTATGCCGGAGAAGTCATCGGGTTATGCCGGAAAAGGGAAAGAGGTCGCTGGGTTATGCCATGGAAAGAGGTCCCTGGGTTATGCCAGGGAGGGAAAGAGGTCCTCGGGTTATGCCGGGGAAGTCATCGGGTCATGCCAGAAAAGGGAAAGAGGTCCCTGGGTTATGCCAGGGAAGTCCACGGGTTATACCGGGAAAGGGAAAGAGGTCCCTAGGTTATGCCAGGGAGGTCCACGGGTTATGTCGGGAAAGGGAAAGAGTCCTCGGGTTATGCCGGGAAAGGGAAAGAGCCCTCGAGTTATGCCGGGGAAGTCATCGGGTTATGCCGGAAAATGGAGAGAGTCCTTGGGTTATGCCGGAAAGGGAAAGAGGTCCCTAGGTTATGCCAGGGAGGTCCACGGGTTATGCCGGGAAAGGAAAAGAGTCCTCGGGTTATGCCGGGGAAGTCATCGGGTTATGCCGAGAAAGGTTCACGGGTTATGCCGGTAAAGTCATCGGGTTATGCCGAAAAAGGTCCAACGGGTTATGCCGGGAAGATTCATCGGGTTATGCTGGAAAAGGTAAGAGTCCTCGGGTTATGCCGGGGAGATTCATCGGGTTATGCCGGAAAAGGGAAAGAGTTCTCGGGTTATGCCGGTGGGTCATCGGGTTATGCCGGAAAAGGTCCAACGGGTTATGCCAGGAAGATTCATCGGGTTATGCCGGAAAAGGGAGAGAGTCCTCGGGTTATGCCGGGGGAGTCATCGGGTTATGCCGGAAAAGAAAAGGGTCCTCGGGTTATGCCGGGGAAGTCATCGGGTTATGCCGAAAAAGGGAAAGAGGTCCCTGGGTTATGCCAGAGGAGTCATCGGGTTATGCCGGGGAAGTCATCAGGTTATGCCGGAAAGGGAAAAGAGTCCTCGGGTTATGCCGGGGAAGTCATCGGGTTATGCCGGAAAGGGGAAAGAGTCCTCAGGTTATGCCGGGGAAGTCATCGGGTTATGCCGGAAAAGGGAAAGAACCCTCGGGTTATGCCGGGGATTTGGATAGAAAAAGCTCATTGGGTTATGCCAGGGAGATCCGTGGTTTATACCGGGATAGTTGAGGAATGAGGTCCTATGCTACCACGATTTGTTTTTCTTTTGGGATTTTCATTTTTATTTCTTGTCTTCTTTTTTTTGGTTTTCCTTTTATATTTCTTTGTATTTATCAAAATACTTGAAAGAATTCTGGGGAAACTTCCTTTTGGTCGTTTTCCTGCTGTAAAGTTGTTTCAACGCTCGCGCACTTCATTTCTTTTGGGCTACACCTGTTTCTTGCACGGTTGCTTTGGATCGCACCTGTCTCATTTTTCCTAAACAAAGAAAAATTGTCAGTTTGAAAACGGTGGTTGGTTCGGTGGCCTTGATCGTTCCAATTGCTTGGTCTCGGCCTAATTCATGTTGAGAAACTCTGCCATTGATTGGATTCACAGGCGACCCCTTTTAAACTGATCAGACTCGCATTTCCGGATTTTGTGTTGATTTACCCGTGTCAGGCTTTGGTTCTTTCATCCCATTCTGCTTGGGGATTCTTTACGAGGCCAACTCAGTGGGGATTTTTATTGGGGAGACTCTGTGGGGATTTGTACAAGGCAGACTCGTTGGGGATTTGCTGGGACAGACTCTTTGGGGGATTGTACAAGGGGAGACTCTGTGGGGATTTTTACAAAGGGAGACCCTGTGGGGATCTGTACAAAGGGAGACCCTGTGGGGATTTGTCGGTTTTTTTTTTTGCGTGTGTCAGCGATTTTTTGATCCTCACACCTATACTGCAGTGGCTAATCGCGTGGGACTTAACCTTTCCAACTTTATTTTACCTTTGTAGGCCTTTCTTTTCTATCTTCTTTCTTCCAACTTCAATTTTAGAGCATTTGGGGGTACCTTGGTTTCTTCAACTTCGCTGAGGCGATTAACCATGTGAAACTAAACCCTTTTAACTTCAATTGTCTTTATAGGCTGCCATGGCCAGTCGAGGTCGTCTTGATGCCCCTGCTGAGGCTGGGTGCCTTTTGCACATTAGCGTGTATCAAATGAAAGCCCTGTAAATCAGTCTTGCCATCATTTCTTTGTCTTGGTTTTGGAACAGTGTTAGACCAAAAGGGATTCAAAGAGAAACAAATAATTGAATAGAGAATGAGTTTAAAACTAGAAGTGTCCCTTTCGGGGAAAGGAGAGAAGGACTTATCCGGAGTACATGCGGACTTCAATGAACATGACATGCCTTTTAGACTGGATGCCTGATATGTGTAAAACGCCTGACTCTCAAAAATTCATCACAACTTTGCCTTGAATACCGAGGAACCTTGCTAGGACTCTGTTGATACTGATGGCTGTGAGGATCTTATTTTCGATCATGGGCGCCCTTTGTGGGTTTTCACGAGCGGGCATTTTTCATCTCATTTCTTACCATCTCCTTATAGTGCCCGTGTGGGTTTTCACTAAAAAGAATCTCATTTGATTTCCTTTGCTTACCGTCGCCCTACGGTGCCCGTGTGGGTTTTCACCAATAAGGCTCTCTCATTTCATTCCTCTCATTTTGTTGTATCAGACCCAAATAACTCCATCCTCCCATTTTGAACCGCTTTGCCGATTGATCAGAAGGACTTGAACAAGGTTTGGGGTGAAAAGAATTTGGATTGAACTACAACTTTGGAACCTTTTAGGCGGGATCATTGTTGAACCGTTATAACTTCTGCCCCATTTTTACTTTTGGGGGACTTTGGACTTTTGTTTTGGTGTGACTGAACCCCAAGGAGAGGTTGCCTACGTATCCTTTCGGAATCAAGTCAGACATAGTTCAGGCCACTTTTTTTTTTTGGATTTTCTTTTTGTTTTTCTGTTTTGCTTTGTTTTTTGCTTCTTTTCCTTTTTCTCATTTTTTTTATATATATTTTCTTATTTTTTCTAATTCTTTCTTCTTCTTCCTTTTATTATTTGTCTTTTTTTTATTTCAAATTCTCTTTTTCTTTCATTTTATTTTCAATAATACTTTTAGGTTCCAAAGAGGGTAATCAAAGAAGAGTAACCAGCTCAAATGGGTTTGCAAGGGTTGATAGTGTTTGGGTAGCGAGAATGAAAGCCTTCGTCATCTCAAACGGAAAATATTAGAACTATATATTGGATCCAATATAGTACCTTTTGGCCGCATTTGCATTGGCAGTTATTTCAAGGGCATTTCCTTCGATGCCGCCCAGATACAAATGCTCCTTCTGGCAATAATTTCCATAATGTATGGACCTTTCCGATTATGAGCAAACTTTCCTCGTGCTTCCTGGTGATGAGGAAGAATACACCTTAACACCAGTTGCCATGTTTCAATTTTACAAGCGCGGGCCATTCTTTGTTGGTACAATTGCCCGTGACAAACTGCAGTCATCCGTTTCAATTAAGGTCAACGTTCCATATGAGTCTAGACCCACTGACTGTCCTCAGACTCTGCTTTAGTGACGGACATTTCCCAAACCATGAATCAATTTTCTTCAGTTATTCCTATTCTTTTCTTTTAATTTTCTTAACATCATATATTCCAATTTTTGATTCATTATTTCGAAGTCTGACAGAGTTCTTGGGATCTGGGCATGAAGTCCACAAGCATGTCATGTTATTTGAAGCTGCATTATTAGAATCGAAGAGAACTAAAAAAGAAAATATAGCAAAACTCTGAAAAAGGAGGTGAACGATGAAACATGATTTCATTTCTTGGAATTGGGAAGATAAACAGGGTTGACATTCAAGAAATTAAAAACAGGAAACTGAAGAAAACATCTGAGTTACACCCTGGGGTAGCTCGTGATGCAGAGAAAGTGGCAGGACAGGTCCACTAGGACTCCCGCTTGATCAGGAATGGCGTAGCCTTCCAGTTTTGAAGCTTGGCGCTTGGTCCCATGTATGATACCTCCGTGGTGCTAGTGCCCTCTCCCGGCTGGACCATGTGTGTTTCGCATAGCTTTTTCCTCATCGCCTCACATATTTCCTCACTCTCTTCAACCGTGAACACCTCATCATCTTCCTCTTTATTGTACTTTAGATTCTGTGGTATGCGTCCAATAACCACTGGCTCATTCAGCCGAGGTGGTTTGATCATCCCCCATACCACATAGGCCTGCTTGGATACATCAATTTTCTTTTCCGGTTCAGTCTCGGTGATTTTACTCTTCTTTTCCCCTTTCTCTTGCTTCGGGGTTGCCTTGGGCTTCCTTTCTGCATTAGCAATAGCAATTATGGCCTTAAGCGCCAGATCAAATTCTTTGTCTTCACAAATCATCCCGATCATCGGCCCGTTGTTGTGAGCGGGCAGCGGATTATTGGTCATATTTGGGACATCCTCATCTTTCAACACAATTTTCCCTTGCTCTAACAAATTCTCTACCGCTTGTTTCAATGTCCAACAGTTGTTTGTATCGTGCCCTTCTACCCCTGAATGGTATGCACACCTGACACCCCGCTGATATGATGGTGATTCCGGGTTTTGCCCGTTTAGGGGTATGGGCTGCAGCAAATTCATCTGGACAAGCTTAGGGAACAGGGTGGAGTAGGGTTCACCGATTGGTGTATAGTTGGGTCTCCTGGGTGGTTCCCAAGGGCGAAAGTTATTCTGGGATGGTCGAGGATTATAGTGGTTTTGGTGAGGAGGCTGGTTTCTTTGGAATGGAGGTTGATTTCTGTTAGCCTGTAGTTGTGGTCGGCTGAAAGGTTGAGCATTCATAACCGCATAAAGTGGTGGAGCATAGACCATATCAGAATGAGGATAGTAGTGTTGAGGGGTTATTTCAGAGAACACAGGTCTAGGGGCCCGGTATCTTCTTCCCCATGATGCTGCCATGGTTGTTTCTTCTCTTGTCCTATTCTTTGCCATTCCTCTAGACCCGCCTTGGATGGCTTGGGAGGTTGCTCTAATGGATGCCTGACTTAAAATCCTACCTGTTTTCAAACTGTGTTCTACCATGTCACCAATTTTGATGGCCTCTGCAAAAGGTTTTCCCATGGCCGACATCATGTTCTGAAAGTAATCGGGCTCTTGGGCTTGCAGGAAGACAGTGACCATTTCTATCTCGTCCAATGGAGGTTTCACTCTTGAAGCTTGTTCGCGCCACTTAACTGCATATTCTCTGAAATTTTCTGAGGGTTTCTTCTTTAGATTTGTCAGAGAGTTCCTATCTGGAGCAATATCAACGTTGTACTAGAACTGCCTGACGAAATCTCTAGCAAGATCATCCCAGATGTACCAGTGAGACATATCTGGTACATGTACCACTCAGATGTGATGCCAACCAGACTTTCTCCGAAATAGGCCATAAGTAGTTCTTCCTTTCCACCGGCTCCTCGCAGCTGATTGCAATATCTTTTGAGATGAGCAATAGGATCACCATGCCCATCGTACTTCTCGAATTTTGGGGTTTTGAATCCCAATGGCAGGTGTACATGAGGGAACATGCATAAATCGGCATAGGATACACTTTTCTGTCCGCTCAAGCCTTGTATGCTTTTGAGACTCTATTCCATACTCCTCATCTTCCTCACAATCTCTTCTCGCTCGTGAGTTTTGGTGGTCTTTTCTTGTCCCGCAGCGAACTCAAATTGGAGTGGTTGAGGGTAAGTGCTGGTGGTAAACCGAGTTGGTTCCAGTGAGAAGGATGGTGCTTGAAATGTGAATGAGGACGAGTCAGAATTAGGCCTATGTGTAGCGGGTTGTGCCACGATTGGACAGGGCGGTGCCGCGAATGTACCTGTAGCTACATCTGTTGTTGACCTCCGGGGATAAGAATCAGAGGGTGATCCAGCAGAGTGGGCTGAAATGGTAGGGTACCCGAATGGGATAGTTGGATAACTTATGGGGATGTTGGAAGTCCCACTTGTCCTGGAGAACAACTCAGGGAACCCAGGGATTATACTTGGTGGCTCTTTTCCGTTATTCCAGTCATCCAACATTTCCAACATGCGGAGCCGCAGGATTCTGTTTTCCTCAGCAGTTGCTGACTCGGGCGTCAGGACGGCCGAGATTGAACTCTCCTCAGAGACAGAAATTGTCGGCAAAGGGATTTCTGAAGACATCTCTATGCTTCCCTTTGATCTTGTGAAGTAAGTATGTGAGGCCAGACTTCCACAGAACCAAACCACCCTTTTTTTTTTTTCTAAAAACCTGAAGTACTCAGCAACAAACAAACGGTTAGTTCAAAAAAAATAACAGATAGGTAACCTCACGTTGGGGCATGATGCACCTATACAGTTAAGTGAATTTCTACATGTTTGCAACAAAGACATACGTCATTCCGACTTCTCTTAAGGCTTTCCTTTATTTATCGTTTTTTTATTATATTTTTTTATTTTATTTTATTATTTCCTATTATTATTGTTTTCATTATTTGCAGTTAAAAATGTGACCGGATCCGATGAGGATTGCCTACGTATCACGATGCCGCGTGAATCAAATCTTGCGTAGTTCGGGAATCGAAAACGGAGTAACTAAACTAACCCTTTTTTTTGAATTTTTGAAAGAAATGCTTAAAAGAAGAAAGAAAAATATATATTTTTTTATTTTGATTTTTGTTTTATTTTTTAAAGAAAGACTTCTAAAAATTTATTTGCTTTTGACTTGAACTTTGGGAATATTTTTTGTTTTTTTTTTTAAAAAAGAAAAGAAAAGAAAATGTGTTTGGTTGATTTTTTTCATTTGTTTCACCTTTTTCTACGGAAGAAAGAATATATATTTTTTGATTTATGATGTTGCCTCTTAAAGTTTTGAAAGAGTGACTTTTAAGAAAAATGATGTGGAATTTCTGAGTTTTTATTTATTTACAAAAGCACTTCTAAAGAAAAGCCCTAATATTTTTGGAATTCAATTTTTCAAATATTTTTTTTATGGACATTTACAAAAGAAAGACTAAAAAAAAAGAGTATTTTTGGATTTTTGTTGCTGATTTTTAATTCTTATTTCATTTTTTCGTATGAAAGACTTCAGAAAGAGGAAACTATTTTTTTATTTGAGTTTTAAAAAAAACTTCTATATTATTTTTTATTTCTTTTTTTTTTGTATTTTCTAAAGAAAGATTTATAAGGAAGGAACTAAAGGAAAATATTTTTGGATTTTTTCTAAAATTGGGGTCGGAACCGATGAAGTTTGCCTACGTATCTCACATTCGGTGAGAATCAGACCAGCGTAGTTCGGTCATGATTAAAATAGGGGAAACAGACTAAATCCTTTTTTTTGAATAAAATCTTTCAAAGGAAAGGAGAAAAATATTTTTTTTTGAATTTTTATATTTATTATTTTTTTTGGAAAAGAGATGAAGACTAAAGTAATATTTTTTCTTTTTTTTGAACCCTTTTTTTACCTTTTTTTTTTAAATTTCGAAAAATCTTTTTAGGAAGTATTTGGACTATTAGTCTAAATTTATAAAAGAGATACTACAAAAGAAACAACATTTTTTTTTGAATTTTGAATTTTCCCTTCTTTTTTTTTACTTTTAAATAATATTTTTTGTCTTTTGAAAGTGATTAAAAGGAATTTTTTTATATGTTTTTTTTAATAAATCAAACTAAAAGACAAACTTTGTTTTCATTTTTTTTCTTTTTTTTTTTAGTTTTTTTTTAGAAACCGGCCAGCATGCAGATCTAAAGCAAATAAATGCGCAAAACAAACGGGATGCAACAGGATGGTCTTTTCATTTCAGGTTGTCTGTCCTAAACGGACCCAACCCCTGTGTTGAGTCCCCTATGTCAAATGCAACATGATGCAAATAAGCGTTCCTACTAGGGATCCAGCATGAGGTTTCGTCATACTAGGTTTATGACCTGGGTATATGTTCTAGACTGTGTACCCGAGCGGACAACTCGAGTCGAGGAGGGGGAAACTTACCGGGAACCAAAAGGCCATCCGGCTTCGTAACTTGTACGAGCCTCTTTTTTATTTCAGGGTATTGACACTAACAGAATAGGGAGTCTCAACCAGTAAGCACATCCCCGGAGGTGAAGAGAGAGGGGTTTCAGCACAGTTTATATACAGTTCAGATAATATCAAAGCGGTTAAAGACAACATTTAGCACGTTATGCCAAAACATGTAATAAAGATCAGATAATAAAGCCAAATATAACAACTATTCTAAGCTCGAATTTCTAATCCTGAACCAGTGGTTCTGGGTTACTAATCCCCAGCAGAGTCGCCAGAGCTGTCACACCTTCTTTTTGCACGCCCGCCCCGAGGGTTATATGCGCGAGGGAGTTTTTCCAACTTAAGTGACAATATTCGAAATGGAATTATTTATTTAATACAGAGTCGCCACTTGGAAAAGGTTTGGCTTTTGGTGTCCCAAGTCACCGGTTTATCTTGAATCCCAATTCGAGGAAAATGTTCGACTTTTCAAATGAAGTCTGCGAACCAGAAATTCTAAGTAAGGAATTCTAAGTAATGTTCGACTTAAATTGTTATAGTGGCTAAATATCTGATTTTAAATACATGTTATAACTTGTGTGCTTTTATTAGATTTAAACCGCTTTTATTATTATTTATTTTTTATGGAATTGCAACGTCGTAAAAATGCATTTCGAACCACGTCACAATCAATGCGCCCGTGGTTATTAATACATTCCGACTCCGTTGAGATTTGGATTTGGGTCACATAAATGCGCACCCGAAATTAAGAAGGTAAGATTATTAAAATACGCACCTGAAGCAATTATCGTATTATTATTTCTGAGTAAGACCGTGGAATTTTGCTAAACGGCTCATCCCGAAGTCTAAGTAATTTTAATTAAACATTTATCGAGGGCCCCGCAATTTGTGCGTTTTATTGGGCGAGGCTCATCTCATTTATTTTAACAGGATAATCCTAAAGTGCCTACATTTTTCTATTAAAATTGTCTCTACAAAATGAAAGAGAAAAGGTCTTAATTTATTTACAGGTTTGAGTTGTTATAGTTGAGTTTCGAATATGATTCATAAATTCTGAAAATGATGCAAGCAGGGCAGTCCGTTGCCAATGCGGGCCCAGGCCCAACGTGTATGGCATAAAACTAGACCTGGGCCGTCTTATTCACATATTACTACCTAGTTACATTATACTAGGCATGTTCTCAGTTTTTGTCAAATTAAAAAAAACTTAGCAATCTAATTTTAATCCTAAACCAATTACATGCTGAAATTAACCAATATTATTTAACTAAACAATATTCTTACAAGTTCCGAAATGGTCTATTCGTTTGATTTTTGACTAGACGGAGTTACTACACCATTTATTTATTTTTAGGCAATATATATAGATAGTTCATCCGTTAAGCTATCGTCAGATATTTCACTATATATATTAAATAGCTACATGATTCTGATTTTTGTAAGATAAATAATTTATATATACAAATAAAATTCAGAATATAATTAAAACAAATTTAGAACTTCAATTCTTCATTTTTCGTATTCATGCTTCCTGTTTTAGTTTACAATAATCAGCGTGTCAGTTGTGTACCTGATATTGGAAGCAAAAGAAAAGTGAGATCAGCAGAAACTCAGTAGCATACAACAATAGCATCCCCAGCAACCAGTAACAACCAACAACGAGAAACTTAGTGACAGATTTTAAAATCAAGACAAAAATCCAGAAACAACAACAACAATCAAGGACAGAAGCAAAGGGACTCTTTTCAAATTTTGAAAGACTAGTTAGTGTTTAACCCTTAATTTCTGAATCCGTATATCAGAATATTTGGAATGTATATCAGGTGTATACTCTTCTTCTTTTGAATTTCCAGAATGTTTTTCTTTTATTTTTCTAAAGTCTTAGTATTTTTCGGAATTTCTTCTCTCTTCTTCTTTTCTTCTAGATTTTCTCCCTTATTATCTGTTTTTTTATATTCTCCGTCCTCTTCAAAATCTGATCAAGTTCCTCATTTATATCTCATCCCAAACCCTTTAATCCATTAATAAAAACATCATTTTCTCCTACCAAACCCATTATCTTCCCACTCATCCCCCACTACATTAAACAAATATATCAACTTCACCCCATTACATCTTGTCCCCCATGCCTAACATAAACAATTACTATATTCCCCTCAACTACAATTTGTCTTGTCCCCCATTTATATTAAACAATTATATCACTCACACCCCATTACATTTGTCCCCCATGCTTAACATAAAGAATTATTCAAAATGTTCAATTCCCAAATTACCCCTCCGACCCTATTGCAATTACCATTTTACCCCTGAACGTACTACAAATTACCAAACTACCCCCATCAGGTATAACCAATTCACCTAATCAATCTTAACCAAAATATAGCCAATATAATCAATTTCTAACAATGTTCAACAACAAATTCAAACTAAATGATGAACAACAAAGAAACAACTAAAATTATCTTGATTGAACAACATCTTTAACAAAAAACAAACCTACTTTCAGATTCAACAACAATAACAACAAACAAATATATTCAGATTTCTAAATTCAATAATCATTTGAACTTAAAATCTAACAACTTTACAACCAACAATTCCTATATTAAAACTAAACAAAATCATGAAGCAAACTGAAGAAATAATCAAAAATGATAATCAACAAACAAGAAGATCAAACTATACTAATTTCGGATTCAAGATCAATCAAACAAAGTATGAACATAAATGAAAAGATTCAACAACAATAACAAACAAGCTTTATTCAACTTTGAATTAAACTTAAACAAAACAAATAAACATATTCAAATCACTAATCTTCAAATAATCAATTAATCTTTTTAAATTAAATCCAACAAAATTATAACAAAGATATATGATCCAAAAATAAAAAACCAAAACATAACTTCACATTAAATCACTGAATTAAAAACGAACTTCAAAAAAAATGAATACGAATTAAATCTATATTAACAACAAACAACGGATTCAAACGATTTAAGCTAACACTTTTCTATATTAAAACTAAATCCTCTTAAAATTAATAAAACAAACTGAAAAATAATTTAATTGAATCTTCAACTTAAATCTATCAACAATATAATAAATCAAACTAACAATTTCTACAAAAACAAACAAGAAAAACAAAACAAATAAATAAAAATCAAGAACAAGAATCAAACATTTAATGATTTCATATCCGAAAAATATCAAACAAATTACGGATGGGAACGAAACTTAAACCAACTAACCGGATCGGAACGATGATGAACTCGAACGAAAACAAATCTGCCCGGAAACAAATATCGCACCAAAACCATTTGACGCCGAAGACGATCACGAACGGACAAACGAAGAACTTGAAGGAGAAGTAACGGACAGCAGCAGTGAGCAGCAGTGGCGCAGGCAGCAGCAGCAGGCAGCAGCGCAGGCAGTAGCGTACGAAGAGAAAAAGACGCAACAACTGTGGTGCTGTTCATCGAGGGAGGCAGCCATGGGAGCTCGAGATCGAGCTCGACGAAGACGAAGAAGATGAAGCAGAAAACGCAGCAACAGTGGTGCTGGACGAAGCAGTCACGCAGCAGCCATAGCAGAAGCGTGAGCAGCCAGCAGCAGCAATGGCGGGACGCGAGGAGGAGGAAGGAGGAGTCGTTCATGGATGGTCATTCATGTTGGTGAAACCACGGGTGTGTGTGTGTTACGTCGTCGTGGTTGTGTGTGTGTATGTGTTGTCGACGTGGTTGTGTGTGTGGCGTGCTGATGAAGGGAACGGGAGAGGGGCAGCCATGGGAGGGGCTTTGAGCTCTTTTGGAGAAGAAGGAGAAGAGAGAAAGAGAGGGGGGGGGGCGGATGAGTTTAGTCTAGGGTTTTCTCTCTTTATTTTTTTGTTTTTGTTTTGTAAAAAATGAAAAAATGAAAATGAAGAGGGGGAGTTGGGTTGTTGGTACTGGACTGGGTCGACCCGGTTTGGAATGGACCGGGTCATAGGGAAGGTTGGGCCATTTTTTGGGCCTGTGGCTTGAAATTGAAGAAGAGGCCCAATTCCGACTTTCTTTATATTTTGGTCTCTTTTCTTCTTTTATTTTTCTAAAACTAAATTCTAAAACTCCTTAAATTATTATTAAGACTAAATTAAGTTATAAAAGCGCAAATTAACTCCCAATAACAATTAACGCATAATTAAGTAATAATTAAGCATAAAATTGTATATTTGGACATTAAATGCTAAAAATGCACAAGATGCCTATTTTTGTAATTTTTTATTTTCGTAAAACAAACTTAATTACTAACAATTGTAGGATTAAATCCTAAATGCAAAAATGCGACATATTTTTTTGTATTTTTTATTAATTTAACAAATAAACATGCACAAACAAATACAAATAATTATCCAAAAATGTCACAGAATTCTCAAAATTGCACACCAAGAAAAAATCATTTTATTTTGAATTTTTTGGGAGTAATTCTTTCATAGGGCCAAAATCACATGTTTACACACTTCAATAAAGCTTTGGATTGTTACTGGAGATAAGCAAGAAACGTGCATTATTTCCAAATTCAAATATTCATGGAACAGACGTGATTCTTAGCAATGACATTCTTTGCAACGAAATTCTTGCAAAAAATTCCAACAACAATGGTTAGAACCGTAGCAACGTAAAATTTTGCGGTTCTAAAGGAGTACAGTGCAATCTTTTCCAAGAGTATTATACGGAGTTTTCCCTAATCCAGGTATGTTAAGGCTATACCTTCTTTCTTTTGGCATGATCTTGATTATACTGAAGAAATGAGCAAATACACAGTTTCTATAAATTATTCTATTCATAGAAATAGTAGGGGTGTCTATATTTTTGATTCCCCATGAGAATTATTATTATTTTCTGTTCATGGGTCTCAGAATAATACGCAGTTGAAAAAGTTTATCTGGAAGGAATATCGAGATTATTATGTATTTTTCATGCATTTCACTCATTTATACATGTGCATTGACCCATGACCAGATGGCATTATATACGCGTATATATGTAAATATATGTATATGGGATATGGAAAAAGGTTACGACGTTATATACGCACCACCACCGGATCAGCTGGTATATGATGATGATGTTGCCCACAGTGGCTGAAATATGATTCTAACGGTGTTATATACGCATATATATGTAAATATGATATAAACGGCGTTATATACGCCTATATATATGTATGTATATATGTATATGGGATATGGGAAAGGTTATTGCGTTATATAAGCACCACCACCTGAACAGCTGGTATACGATGATGATTTTGCCCGCAGTGGCCGATATGATATGATGGGATGCACTCAAAGGCTGATGATGTTATGAAACATGTACCTATGCATGACATGACATTCATACGCATGACGCTAAATGTAATTTATGATTTACAAAGTTATTCAGACTTACAGGTTGAGTCATGTACTCTATATGTCTTTCATGTCTCTTATGTATTTATTTATGTGCCTTACATACTCAGTAAATTATTCGTACTGACGTCTCTTTTACCTGGGGATGCTGCATTTCATGCCCGCAGGTCTCGATAGACAGGTCGAGAGCCCTCCATGTAGTATATCAGCTCTGCGGAAGATGTTGGTGCGCTCCATTTGCTTCGGAGTTGCTTGTTTGGTTATTATGAGTTAGACGTATATTGTTTGGTATGGCGGGACTCTGTCTCAAACTTTATGATATTTATATATTCTTAGAGGCTTGTAGACATATGTCGTGTACGTGAAAGATTGTACGGCCCTGTCGGCCTATGTTTTAAGTTTATAAATGATTATGTTGGCCTATTAGGCCCGTATGTCACATGTATATGATGATGTAATAAGAAAGATACTTTATGTTGTTATTCAGTTAAGTAAGGTACCGGGTGCCCGTCGCGGCCCATCGGTTTGGGTCGTGACACAGAGTGAAGAAATTCGAAGCATAATGAGGGTAAAAGAAACAGTAGAGGAAAACATGCTTAAACGGGTCTTTTAGAAGAAACTTAAAATAAGGTTCAGTAGAAGGCAAACAAAGAGACTTAAGAACTTAGTAGAGAAATACAGTAGAAGAACACAAGAACACCCGAAAAGTATAGCAAAAGAACATATAGGAAAACATAGTGAGATAAACATGTGAGAGCATGATATAGAAATAGTAGGAAAATGAAAGATAGAAAGCACAGAAGAACATGTGTGGTAGAATGAAAGCATAAGAAAGAAGTAAAAGAACATGTGTGGTAAAAAGGAAACATATGAGCACAGTAAAGACAAATACACGCAAAGAAAAAGAAAAGAAAAGTCAGAGAAACACTTTAAGCATTTCAAAAAAACCCTAAATCGAAAAAAAAGCGATTTTGAAAGTAATTTTTGAAAGAAAGTTGGTGAAATTGTTTGAAAACTCAAATAGAGCATAGACATATAACATATCTAAGAAAAAATCGGAGAAAAACCTCGAATAATTAGGGTTTCAGAGGAACCCTAAAATGAGAAAGGCTTTGAAAAGGTATGATCTGAGTCGGAGAAGTCAGAACCAGGCTCAAAACACCATTGCATGCCGGAGCAAGGCCGGAGATGGCCGTAGAACCTTGGATCGGCGAAGATCTGAGCGGAAACCTTCGAGGTCAGACCTCGAACCTCCAAGTACCAGGCTTATAAGAGCAAGGAGGGGTGAGTGTAGGGCTTCCATGGCCTGAGAAGCCATGGATTCCGATGATTTTGAGGTTGAAGACGGTAGGAGGCGATTAGGGTTTTGAGAACATTCGAGAGAGTTTGAGGGAGTGGAGCGTTTAGAGGCGGCTAATATAAGAGAAATGAGGGGATTAGGGTAGTCGTTTGGATTAAAAAGGCAAGAATGGGTAGGGGTCGTTGATCTCAGATATCAACGGCCCGGATAAGAGGGGGTCTGGGTCAGGTAGATTTTAGTTGGGTTAGGGGCGGGTTAAATTGAATTGGGCTGGTCCGTTTGAAAATAAAATTGGGGTTTAATTGGGGGCTGATTTTAGCCACTTTTTCCTTTTTTATTTTATAAAAAATAGGTAAAATGATTTCTGCAACAAATTAAAAGTACTAAATTAATTAATAATATCCAAATATTAAATTAAAAAATACTGGAATCAATTTTGTAATCATAAACGCAATTAAATCTTAAAATAAGCTAAAATTGCAATTATATGCAATTTAGCTTTTAAAATACCAAATTTGTAAAAAATGTGCAAAACTTACCTTAGCTATATTTTGGTATAAATATGAGAATAAAATACATTAATCACCAAAATGATAATTTGAGGAACAATTATTGGTTTTTGTACTGTTAAAATAGGGCAATAAATTGATTTAAAAATCTTTAAAAATTAGAAAAAAATACTAAAACACTTGGGCATACTTATATATGCATATATATGCTATTTTGAAAGTATTTTGCATATATAAAAATATACAGGGAAAAATTGGGTATCAATAGCTGCCCCTCTTTATCCGGGAAGGATGAAAGAGTTGTCGGACAAAGATATAATGGCCAATTTGACCGAACGAAATGATTTGAAGAGGTTGACCGTGCTCTGGTTCCTGAGTTGCCTATATATCCCTAGTATTACAGGAATCAGGCCATATGTAGTTCAGGATTCGTCGGCAGAATATGCCGATGGAGATTTTTTCAAGAACGGATGAGATATTAGGGTTGGGATGGATGGTTAAAGTCTAGTAGGGCCGCGGGAACTGGAGTGGGATCGCTCCTGCTGAGATGGTCGTTGCTAGCCGGTTTACCTGCAAATAAGCAATACAAGTGCATATTGTGCGAAAAATTAAACATGATGCAATTTCCCGTCGGACCATGAATAATGTCTTTAGACGGTTAGGAGGACGTCCTCAGACCACGACGTCCTGGTCCATGCAGCGTATAATAAGGGATTCGAAGGCTATGAAATAATGTTCTCGGGCTATGAGAATGATGCCTCCGAACCGTGATGCCTTTGAATGATGATATGCAAAATATGAAAAGGGGGTCCTCAGGCCATGGCATGGTGTTCTCGGGCTATGAAAATGGTGCCTCTGAACAATGACGCCTTTGGGCAATTTGGCGATCTTTCAGCCCATGATATGTAGAAGGTGGCGATCTTTCAGCCCATGAAATGCAATAAGGTGACGATCTTTTAGCCGATGCAGGATTTAAATGAAGTGGCGATATTTCAGCCGATGTAAGGTGAAAATAAAGGGGCGATATTTCAGCCGATGCAAGACATAAATAAAGTGGTGATATTTCAGCCATGCAGATGTAAATAAAGTGGCGATATTTTAGCCGTGCAGAACGTAAATAAAGTGGCGATATTTCAGCCATGCAGAACGTAAATAAAGTGGCGATATTTCAACCATGCAGAACATAAATAAAGCAGCAATATTTCAGCCATGCAAGCGTAGATGGAGACAGAGCTTAGTCTCGAAAGGCAGAATAGTAGCATTATGTAATGCAGATGGAGACAGTGCTTAGTCCCTGAAGGCAGAACAATAGCCTTATGCAATGCAAGAAATGTAGATGGAGACAAAGCTTAGTCTTGGAAGGCAGAATGGTAGCCTTATGCAATGCAGTAAATGCAGATGGAGATAGAGCTTAGTCTCGAAAGGCGAAATGGTAGCCTTATGCAATGTAGGAAATGCAGATGGAGACAGAGCTTAGTCTCGGAAGGCAGAATGGTAGCCTTATGTAATGCAGAAAATGCAGATGGAGACAGATCTTAGTCGCGAAAGGCAGAATGGTAGCCTTATGCAATGCATGAAATGCAAATAGAGACAGAGCTTAGTCTCGGAAGGCAGAATGGTAGCCTTATGCAAGAAGTAAAAAGGCAAATGATAATAGAATTTTCTTAACTGATAGCGGGTTGTGGTATCGTGATTGATGGGGATATTGTGCCTGATGGGGACATTGTTGTGTACGGACAGCAGTTGCGAGCAAGCGCAATGGTTCGGAGAGTTGTATTCCTGAACTTTGTGAGTGAGCGTATAGTATATTTGATGATTTTGCAACTCAAGTGCCTGTATCCAAAGAAAAAGTCGTGAGTTTGTAAAGGGGGAGGTTAGTTCGTATCCCTACTGGCTTTGCTTGACCTGCTCGATTTTGATCTGGTGATACTGTCCGTATCATTGGGGTAGCGTTGCTAAACAGAGCGATTTCAAAAATAAACATGCATGATTTTAGTAAAGAAAATGTAACATAATTACATAATTAAGAATAGTTTTCTTTAGATGAACCGATGACTGCGACGTGGTTCAAGACATTGCAACTTCTCTTGCTCCGGAATTTTGAGGGTCCTCCTCAAAATTCTGCCCCAGTTTACTGGGCTGCTGCTTCTAACGGCTGCTTGCGGCGAATGGCTGAAATCACTTCGGAATTTTGAGTGTCCTCCTCAAAATTCTGCCCCAGTTTCCAATTGCGGGGGAAATGAAAATTTCATTGAATTGTGACCGAACCTATAGGGCTGCCTATGTATCCCCTCTTAAACGTGAATCAGGTCAGGCGTAGTTCAAATTACATAAGGAAATCATAGATGTTACACATAGTATCGCTTGACTGCATTTGAATTAATTGGCTTTGGCCAGACTTCTCCATCCATTTCTGCATGTATGAGGACTCCTCCTGTCAGAACCAGATGAACCATGTACGGACCCTGCCAGTTGGGAGAGAATTTCCCTTTGGCTCCATCTTGATGTGGAAAGATTTTCTTTAACACTAGCTGCCCTGGTGTGAATTGTCTTGGCTTGACCCTTTTGTTGAAGGCTCTGGACATTTTGTTCTGATAAAGCTGTCCGTGGAAAACTGCATTCATTCTTTTTCCGTCTATAAGAGCTAGCTGCTCATAACGACTCTTCACCCATTCTGCATTCTCGAGTTCAGCTTCCTGTATGATCCTTAGGGAAGAAATTTCTACCTCAACGGGAATAATAGCCTCTATACCATAGACCAGCATATAGTGGGTTACCCCGGTTGACGTGCGGACTATGGTGCGGTATCCCAATAAAGCAAATGAGAGCTTCTCGTGCCACTACTTATGCTTCTCTATCATTTTCCTTAGTATCTTCTTGATATTCTTGTTGGCGGTCTCTACGGCTCCGTTCATCTGAGGTCTATAAGCTGTAGAATTTTTGTGTTTGATATTGAAGGTTTCACACATGGATTTCATCAAATCACTGTTGAGGTTGGAGCCATTATCAGTAATGATTGACGCTGGAATTCCGAACCGACACACGATACGGTCGCGGACGAAGTCTGCCACGACTTTCTTGGTCACTGCTCTGTAAGATGCTGCTTCCACCCATTTGGTGAAATAATCAATTACTACTAGGATAAACCTGTGCCCGTTTGATGTGGCAGGTTCGATTGGTCGGATAACATCCATCCCACATGCGGCGAACGACCACGACGAACTTGTTGAATTAAGCTCATTTGGAGTTACCTTTATCATGTCTACATGTATTTAGCAGTGGTGGCATTTCCGGACATACTGGATGCAGTCCGTATCCATAATCATCCAATAGTAACCAGCTCGGAGTATCTTCTTTGCTAAGACAAAACCGTTCATATGTGGGCCACAGGTCCCAGTATGAATTTCCTCTAGTAGCCTGGATGCTTCATTTGCGTCGACACACCTTAGCAATCCCAAATCAAGAGTCCTCCTATACAGGATTCCTCCGTTGTGGAAGAAATTATTAGATAACCTCCAAAGTGTGCACTTTTGAGTAGCGTTTGCAAGCGTTGGGTATTCTCTTTTCGCCAAGTATTCCTTGATATCATGAAACCAATGTTTTCCATCTGCTTCTTCCTCAACATGAACACAATAAGCTGGCTGATCATGGATCTTTACCGGAATGGGATCAATAAAATTCTTATATGGATGCTGTATCATGGATGATAGGGTAGCTAATGCATCGGCAAACTCATTCTAGACTCTAGGAACATGCTGGAACTCTGTCTTTGTGAACCTCTTTCTCAACTCCTATACGTGATGCAGATAAGGGAGTTTCTTGGAGTTCTTGGTCGCACATTCTTCTTGGACCTGATGTATAAGCAAGTTTGAATCCCCAATTACTAGCAACTCTTGGATGTTCATGTCAATGGCCATCTTGAGCCCTAAGATGCAGGCTTCGTACTCGGCCATGTAGTTGGTGCAAGGGAACCTGAGTTTAGCAGACACTGGATAGTGCTGGCCAGTTTTTGTTACTAGGACTGCTCCTATGCCAACTCTTTTGAAATTTGCTGCTCAGTCAAAAAACATTCTCCAACTATCATAGGAATCTACAATGTCTTCTCCTATGAATGATACCTCCTTGTCAGGAAAATACGTCTTTAGGGGTTCGTATTCTCCGTCCACGGGATTCTTGGCGAGATGATCGGCCAATACCTGTCCCTTGATTGCTTTCCGAGTTACATAGACAATGTCGAATTCACTCAGCAAGATTTGCCACTTGACTAGCTTGCTAGTGGGCATGGGCTTATGAAAGATGTACTTCAATGGATCCATCCTCGATATGAGATACGTCGTATAGGCACAGAAATAATGCCTCAACTTCTGAGCTACCCAAGTCAAAGCACAACAGGTGCGCTCTAATAGTGAATACCGGGCCTCATACGGGCTGAACTTCTTACTGAGGTAATAGATAGCCTGCTCTTTCCTCCCTGTTTCATCATGCTACCCCAGAACACAACCGAACACTCCATCTAATACTGCGAGGTAGAGTAATAATGGTCTACCTGGCTCAAGTGGAACTAGGACTGGTGGTGTTGATAGGTATTCCTTGATTCTGTCAAAAGCTTTTGGCAATCATCAGTCCATTTGGTAGCGGCGTCCTTCTTCAACATCTTAAAGATCGGCTCACAGATAACTATAGACTGTGCTATGAATTGGCTAATGTAGTTAAGTCTCCCCAAGAAACTCATCACGTCCTTCTTGTTCTTAGGTGGTGGTAGTTCTTAAATAGCTTTGACCTTTGATGGATCCAGTTTTATGCCTCGACGACTCACAATAAACCCAAGTAGCTTTCCAGCAAGAACCCCGAATGCACATTTTGCGGGATTCAGTTTTAGATTGTACCTTCGCAGTCTATTGAAGAATTTCCTCAAATATTCCATGTGGTTAGTGGCTTTCTTGGACTTTATGATGACATCATTTACATACACCTCAATCTCCTTGTGTATCATATCATAGAAGATAGTAGTCATGGCCCTCATGTAGGTGGCCCCTGCATTCTTTAATCCGAATGGCATCATTTTGTAATAGTACATCCCCCATGGTGTAATGAAAGCCATTTCCTCGGCATCTTCTTCGTCCATCCAGATCTGATGATATCTAGCAAAGCAATCTACAAATGATTGCAACTCATGCCTGGCGCAATTGTCGATAAGGATGTTCGGCAAGGGGAAGTCGTCCTTTGGACTGGCCCGATTGAGATCCTGGTAGTTGACACAGAATCTGACCTTCCTATCCTTTTTCAGCACCGACACAATATTGGCTAACCATATCGGATATTCTACTACCCTGAGGACCTTAGCTTTTACCTGCTTAGTGACTTTTTCCTTGATTTTCAGACTCATGTCGGGTTTAATCTTTCTGAGTTGCTATTTTATCGGTGGACACATTGGATCAGTTGGCAGTTTGTGAGCCACAATAGACGTACTTAGACCAGTCATGTCATCATACGACCAAGCGAATATGTCCTCATATTCTCTTAGAAATTCCGTGTATTCCTTCTTTTCTGATGGTGATAAGTGGACGCTAATTCGTGTTTCTTTGACGTTCTCTCTATCTCCTAGGTTAACAATCTCAGTCTCATCCTGGTTAGACTTAGGTCTGTTCTCAAAATTCTCGACTTCTTTAACAATCTCTTCCGGTATGTCATCTTCCTATTAATCTATGTCTGTTTGTTGCATTGTCTCGTTGCATGTCACAGTCATTGGTTCATCAATATAGGTAATAGTAATGCTGTATAAGTAAAGTAATAAGAGAAAAACAATAAGAGTAAGATTTGTAAGGAAACTGAAATGCTTTGATAAATTCTATAACTGTTTTGAGCATTGGAAGATCTTATTTCAAAAATCAAAAAATGCGAAAGGAAAATCAACTAGTAAAAAATAAAAGATAGTGCATGATGTTTTTTTCAGCCTTACTACCCCGAGGATTTTCGAGCTTTGGTGGTTCTGATGGTCCAATTGTTGAGGCATGCTCCTCTGTTCACTGCCTGTATGGAAGGGCCTTTTCCCCCTCCTCCTCGAGAACAACACAACAATCCATGTTATTGTCCTCTAAGAACAAGTTTTTCACAACTGCTAGTGCTTCCTCTTCTTCTGACCCATAGATAAAATCGGCCGGCTGGAAAGTCTACTCCAAATGTGGTATTGGCTGCTTCAGTGGATAGTAAGGACCGCGCCATGGTGCAGACCAGTTGTTGAATTCCTCCCAAGTATACTCGTATCTCATACCGAAAGTGGTGCCATGTTTCTTCAATTTGATAGGCTTGGAGATTCCTTGGAGGTTTTTGCCAAGTCCCTCGCCAGGTTCATATCCGCTCCAGTTCAACATTCTTTCAATTTTTTTGTCACAATATTTGTCTTTATCAACGACGCTGACTCGCTCGATGTGGTGATAGGTTTCCCCGCCTATCTTTTTCCTTCCTCCGATCGCTGGGATGGTTTGGCGACTGTATATAGGATTGCTACCATCATGATGAATGAACACCTCTTGGTGGTTCCATTCAAATTTCACTACCTGATCCAGTGTTGATGCTACGGCCCTAGCGGCATGAATCCACGGTCGTCCCCAGAACGCTGAGTCTGGACTACAATGGGATTGATGGTGACTATTGGCTTCTTTGGTTCGTCACCTTCTGTGATTAAACCGATCGATCCTTGGGGATCCCAATCATCCTCTATTTCAATCATGTGAACACCTCCACCCTTATGGTCCGACAGAGGGTTATTGCGGATGTTCGGAGGAGGCTCATTCGCTACAATGATCTTATTATTGATCAGAGTCTGGATCTTGTCTTTCAGAGAGTGGCATTCATCAATGGTATGCCCTTTCATGCTGGAATGGTATGCACAGGATTTATTTGGATTGACCCATTGAGAAGGGTTTTCCGGGGTTATAGCAGGGATATGGGTGCTATAACCAGCAGCTTTGAGCCTTTCGTACAACTAGTCAATCAGTTCAGCAATGGCGGTAAACTGTTTGGAGGGTCTGCGGTCGAAATTTGTTCGAGGTCTAGGAAAGTTTTGACGTGTGGGAGGTGACTGGTAGTGGAATGGTTGGGTATTGTAGGCTTGGTAGACATGTGCGGGTTGGGAATATCTGGGTGAAGTAGGTTGATATATGGGAGGTGGGGGTGATTGGTAAGTAGGTGGTGGAGTTTGGTAAAAAGGTGAGGGTGCTTGGTAATTCGGGCAGGCTGATATGCAAGTGGAGGTATCGGATATGCTTGGTATTTGATAGGGGATTTGGCTCTTTGTGAAACCATTACGGCACCTACGTCCCTTTTCTTGGACGTACCACCAGACTGTAAAGCCTTATTGGTAGCTTGCAAAGCTTCAAAGTTTGTAACCATACCACTTTTGATGCCTTCCTCGATCCTTTCCCCTAGCTTGATGATGTTGGAAAATTTCTGGCTCTCAATCAACATCAGCCTTTCATAGTACTGCGGGTCTTGAGCCCGGAAAAAAAACTTGTTCATTTGTTCTTCTTCTAAAGCAGGTCTGACCTTAGCAGCTTCTGATCTCTAGCGAGTGGCATACTCGCGGAATGTTTCTGTGGGCTTCTTCTTTAAGTTCTAGATATAGAACACATCTTGTGCATTTTCTGTGTTGAACCTGAACCTTTCCATAAAGTTGGACGCCATACTCACCCAGTTCGACCATTTCTTCGAGTCTTGGCTAATGTACCAAGACAGGGCATCTCCCTTCAGACTCCTCATAAAACGCTTCATGTGAATCCTTTCGTCCTTCCCTACTCCGACCAGCTTGTTGCAGTATGTTCTCAAGTGGACTCTCGGATCCCCGGTACCATCAAACATCTTGAACTTAGGAGGTTTGTACCCCTCGGGCAGTTCGACATCCGGTTTTATGCAAAGATCTTCGTAGTTCAACCCTTCAATCCCCTTACTTCCTTCGACACCCTGAATTTGACTAGTCAACTTCTTGAGTTCTGCAGCCAGGTTCCTGATGAGTGAGTCTTTGTCATCAGACTCGGGTGTACTTGAAATGGGTTGAGTGGAGTGTGGTATAGTCTCCACATAGATGGGGTGTTATGAGTGTGGAAATGGTCATTTGTGGAGTTCAAAGGTTCTGGGATGAGCAATGGAGTATTATTGGAAGTATGACAGGCGTTGCAGTGATGGTGAGGAGCGGGATGGTTTTGTGGTTTCGGGATGCTTTGTGGAGGTGTGGGATTCTGAACGTTAGGAAAATTGACATCTGGAGTGGTGAGGGAAAACGATAAGCACGCCAAGTTCCGGACCTAATCAAGTTCCTTCTAAAATTTCAACAGTTTTTGCTCGAGTTGGGACGCATTTTCTTTGGAGACCTGAGTACCCTAAGTGACATCTACCCATTCAGTTAAGTTTTCTTTTCTGGTGTCGTTCAAATCTTCCATCTTTCCTTTGTTCCTGTTTCTGATAGGACTACGAGGAGGAGTGGGTGGAGGGCCCTTGGATCTTGTGGAGTAGGATGATGATGCCAGAGTGCACGAACTATCTTTCGGGGGAGGGGAATAAAGCAAAAAGTAAAAACAAAAGGTAACAAGTTAGTGAGGATTATGAAAAGGAATGTTGTGATATTTAAACACATAATGCAAGAATGTAAATCTTGTCCTAATTTGGGAGCCTTGTTGTGCCCGAGGTAGGACTAGCGACAAGTTGATTTAGAGAACTTAGAATGCCAAATGCCTTATTTTATTGATAAAAATAAGACGAATCCCAAAACGACACTAAATAACAGAAAATAAAATGTCACTAATGGCCATTGGCCCTATTACATTCATAAAACAGAAAGGTAAATTCCTATCTACTTGGTCCCAGAAGGACCTTCCCCAGACTCGGCATCTTTTGCTCCATCGAATAGCTTTACCAGCTCGCGAAGTCCTAACAGCAGGTAGGCTCTGGCCAGGTGTCCACCCTCATTTCCTTCAGCATTCTGGCAGTCTTCGATCCTCTTGAGAAACTTCCTTTCCAACTCCACTAACCCCCGTTCCAGGTATTCTAATCGCTTGTTGGCACTGACAGCCATGTCTTTCCACTCTTCAATCAGTTTTAGTGGGCTTCTTGAATCTCACGGTTCTCACTTTCACATTCCCGAATCCTCTTGCAAAGTTGGTTGTATTTGACATGTGCTTCAGCCCTTTCATCGATGATTATGTGACCTCAAACAAACGCAGGTTGGCCCAGACCATTGTGATTATCCTCCAGCCAGCCTGAATAGTATGGGGTGCAGTTAGCATGGTATCTGTCTGGTTCGATAGTATCTCTTCCCACGATATCTTGCAATGCCACATATGTTGAGCGTGGCATTTATAAGGACTATCATCAGCTTGGAAGTCAGCCCGGAAGTGACTCATCTTGTCGACCCTTGGTATAACTTGCTTCCTACCAGCCTGTCTCATAACTCGGAGAGGGACATATGGGTAGGTTCCTCTCAAACTGATCAGTATCAGAAATGGTGCGTCCCTGGATCGGGCGATAAATTCTTCAGTAGGGAACCACTCGAATATCCATTGTATTTGATCCTCAGTTAGATTTTCAAATAGCTCCACCCACCCCTTGGCATCTTCTGGCTGAGCAAACATGTTGGGCATGTAGTTCATTCGCCTTGGTTGATGGAAGGCTATATGATCATCCCAGTCTCTACGCAGAATCTCTTATCGATATTCACCCATTTGAAGATGCTCCAAGAGCCAAAGCTAGAGTAGCAAGTTGCATCCCTCGAAGTGTGGGGCTCCTTGTTGACATTTTTCCAAGGCTCGGTATATCTCTGCGATGATCATGGGTACTATGCTAAATGGTTGTCCACCAATTCCCTCCATCAAAGTTTTGGTGACCATGGCTACCCTGGTGTGGATCCTTGCTTTCTTCATTGGAAATACTATCATCTCAAGAAGCAGAACATGAAGACAAAGGCCATTCGGTGAATATGCCCCAACTATGTAAGGGCGAACTAATCCGGATATGTACGGTAGGATTTGCTGTGACCGTACCTCTCGTACAAATAATCAAAGGGAATGTAGGACTCCTTCAAATATGTGAAGTCTGGATTCTCCTTTAGGCCCATCATTTTGAGAAAACCTCTACCCTTGCGATTTTTCGGTATTGACAAACCCGGGGTCTCCCATGGTATACCAGCCAATCCACCTATTTCCTCAAGCAGGGGTGTCATCTCAATCTCTCCGAAGCGAAATACAAACCTATCACAATCCCAGAACAGAGTAGCAGCTTCTATGATTTTGTTGTTGGATTGGACCTCCAGGAGGGAAGGTAGATTTCCTAGGTATTTCCGGACAAGAGTCTGATCACTGGAATAAAGATCCTCCCACCAGCTTAGCAACCTTGGGTGGGTGTTTGTGACCATGTCGAATCTGGGGACTTCGTACCTCATGTTTTTGCAAGACAAAAGGGTTAGGCCCTTACCCCCATCAGACTCGATTATTAAATACCAATAATTGGCATAAAAGTATTTAGTTCTCCAAATAAATGCACAAAACGTGATAGTGTCCGTTTGGATTTTTGGGAAACCAGTGGACTTTGGATAAGGCTATCTTAAAGACTCATTATACGGACAACATAACTGACTCGGTTAGGTTTGACCATGATGCATGCACAATTGAATAGAGTAACGTTTCTATGGGGTTTTAGACTGGTACCCTTGAGCAGACAACTCAAGGGGGAAAGCACGAAACCATTGACTACACCGTTGATCGACTGGTTTTACTGCAAATACATCTTTTCGGATTTAAAGGATGATAATATCGGAAGAGCGCAACCACTCATTATAAGCGTTGCTATGGTCTTTGTTTGGCACGAGTGGAATATGATGTTGAAAACATGCTTATGCAATAATTAAAACAAGTTGTCATGTATTTGCACGTTATGAAGTAACTACAACAATTCTTCATAATTTAAAGCAGTAAAGGAAAGCAGTAAAAGAAATAAAGGATAGAAACAAAAGACAAGTCAGTTTTGTAATAGGAGAGGGAATTAAATACCTAAAGGAATTAAGCAAATAAAGACATATAGAGAACCATAAAGTCACAATAATAGCCTGAAATGGTAAAAGCCTAAAAATAATCCCCAGCAGAGTCGCCATGCTGTCGCGCCCCTTTTTTCTTACAAAATCGGGTTTATGACATTGACAACTCTTTTAACGGTTATTAAAAGAGAAGTGTCGCCACCTAATGATTAAAGTGCATTAGGACTCTAAGAAGAGTTTGATTTAGAAAATCAGAGATTGGGTAAGGGCTTGAAATTATCCCGAAGGGAAGGTGTTAGGCACCCCTCAGGATCCACTAGTGTGGTTCCCAGCCATACTATAATTGTGACTTTAAGTAAGCAAGTAAGAGTTTCAAATATGGGGGGGTTTTCACATAATGGTTGCAAATAGATAAAATTAAAAGAAGTGAAAGGCAAGCTAAAATTTGAGAAAAACAGTTTGAAATTCTGAAAGGTAAACAACGAAATAAACAAGTAAAGGGAAGAGGAGTCCTGTAAGCACGTGATTTTTGCCCTATATGAATTACTCCCATAAATTTAAGAAAAATAAATTTTTCTCATTATTTGCAATTTCGTAGATTTTTGTAGCATTCTTCGTTAATTGCTTGCATTTTGTCTGCGCATGTTAATTTTGTTTAAATCATGAAAATACAAAAAATATATTGCATTTGAAATTAAGATTTTTTTTTTAGATTAATTAGTAAATTAATTTGTTTTATAAAAATGGAAAATCACAAAATGATTTATTTTGCATTGTTTAATATTTAGCTTTGAATTTTGTTAGTTTTCGTTTGATTGGGTATTTAATTAGGTGTGGTAATTATTATCTAGAGTTAATTAGTTTAATTTGGTAGGATAATTTTATTTGGGGATTAATTTAGATTTTTATTTTTAATTTTGAAAAAGAAGGAATTTTGAAAAAAAAGAAAAGAAGGGAAAAGAGTGAGGAAATCAGATTTTGGGCCAATTCTCTCAAGCCCAATCATTTTACCCTCAATTACCCAACCAGAACCAGCCCAAAACCCAGGTCCAACCCAGTCAGCCCTCTTTGATACCCAAACTACGTAGTTTAGAGTCTTTTAGTTTTAATTCAATCTCAGCCCTTCGTTCATCAGATCCGACGGCTCAAATTACCCCTTCCATTCTTGATTAATATATCAGAATCTCTTCAGTTCAACTAAGTCCACACACCCTTTTGTCTCTCACCTTCCCAAACTCAAAGATGACGAACCCTAACGCCGCCCTTAAAGTCAGCCATTTTTACCGGCGGCACCACCTCTGACCGGCCCCAAATCAACATTCCAAAAGCCTCACACCCTCCTCTCTTCCAATCTCTAATTATTCTCCTTCGAATCACCCTAGGTTCTTTCGAATCTTGAATCTAAGTTCAAGCATTCAAAGCCAAAACCAATTTTGTGCATGCAAAGCTATCTCTCCGAATTTACCGAGTGGTCAAGGCTTGGTTTATCACAGAATAATGTTATTCGCTTGTTCTTGACAAAGAACATGCGATTGACAATATTTTTGGGTTAAATCAGAACATTTCCAGTGATTTCAAATCTAATTGGTGAGTTTTTCTTAGTCGTTTTGTTCGTTCTTGTTGTTTCACCTCTTATTCTTCTTCTTCTTTTTCTTTTCCGTGTATTTGAGCCTTCTTCTGACTGAAATTAGTTTCGAACCTAGTTTTTTCCCTTTAGGTTCATCTGTTAATTTGTATTTATTTCCCTTCATTTTTAGTTTTTTTCTTCTCAATTTCAAATAGTTGTGCCCTGATTTTGTTTGTCCATTTTTGTTTAGTTTTAGGTTTTAAATTTTTGATTTTTTCCCCTCCTTTCTCTCACTAATTTTATACATTATAGCATTTTCTATTTTCATTTGTTTAGTTTTTATTTGTTCCTTTTTCTTTGTTTGACTGATGATCTTTAGTACTCAATTTCAATTCTAAGTTTGATTAGTCAAATCTAGTTCATTCTTAAAATCAGAAGTGTTTGAGTTTGCCCTCCAGTTTTGGATTTATTCTTTTTCTATGGTTTCGTTTAATCATTTCTGAGTATTCAAGACTCTCATAGTAACTATGGTCACTACTGACCTAGTTGAGAGGCTGGTTTATTTGACCTTAGTCTAACTTAACCCAAGTTAATAATTGAAGAGTAAATAATAGGGGTTTTAAGGGTAATCTAAGAAATCTAAGTAAGGAATCTCTCAGTAACTGAATTAGGAAGCTTCCTAGAAGCTGTTATTGGGACCTAAATGAAAACTGATTTTTTGAGCTAAGGTTACTTAAACAAAAACAAAAATTTCAAAAGGATTAAGGTGCAAAACTAAATGCATTTCTGCAGCCCTAAAACCTTGCCTATAAAGGCACCTTTTCTTTAAGCTCAAGTCCGAAAAGGGGGAGAAAAAAAACTTCTAAAAATTGAAATGGCTGAGTTACTTTCTTTCAATGAAAAATACTAAACATGGCTAGAACTTCTGCTTGATTTCGAGTTTTAATTTCCTAAGGATAAGTCAGAATTCCAAAAAGCTCAGTAAAGATAGTGCATTTTGGGTTTTTGATTGCTGGAATGGGTTCAAGAATCTGAAGCTTGATTTACTGGTCTTAGCACTGTTTCATTGTTGGTTCTGTGCTGGTTTCTGCTGCTGTCATTGCTGATTTCTTCATTTTTGTTTCTCTTTTATTCCCAGGCATGCCTTTGAACCATTGAATGGCAAGTGAGGTTGTAGATATGGCTTTATGTATGGAAAACATGAAATTTGGTAAAAAATACAGCTGATTTTGTTTGTATTTGAAGATTAATCTACATAGGCTTATATGAGCTATTTAAATCTTGTTTACTGTAGTTTTAGATTTCTGTTATGGTTTTGGATAAGTGCTCTTTTCCATTTGCTTAGTAAAAAATGAATTTGAAGTTTCTGATCACATGTATAAGTGGTAGAGAACTAGTGCTATAGAAATTTCAATAGATTTGAGCATGTTTAAGGTCTGTTTTGGCCTATTGAAACCAGTGTTGTAGTGTGAATCTACTTGAACTTGTTTTAGATTGATGCCCCCAGTTTGAAATCAAAAATTTTAATGTTGAGATTCATCTAATTTTGAGTTTTTCTATTGGAAATATCATGTAGTATTTTATTTCATGAAGTATTGAGTGAATGCCTTCCAAGTCAGTATATGATCCTATAGGTTTGTTTGGATTTTAAGTTACTAAACTTGTTGTTTAGGATCATGGTGGTACAATATCAGTCTATCTGGGACCTATGATTTTTAATTGAAATTCAGACTCTCATGTTATGGTCTTAAGTTAGTGTGGGCTTTAAGTTAAAGTGTCATACTATGCAATTGGTATAATTAGAGTATCTGAAATCAAGAAGTGATTTTCTTTAAAAGGGTGTTATGGCTTAATGGTGCTTTGTCTCTTACCCTGTTTGCTTTACCTTGGTTAAATATTGATATGAAGTCAGCTTTTAGCTCCAAACACAAGTGAATGCCGTTTTTTGTGTTGTTGAAGGGACTCGATCCTGAGTCCCATCTTTGTGACAGTGGTCTGTCTTTAGAAGATTGGCTCCCTTTGGGCTTAATTTAAGCTATTGAGAAAGAGCGACTGGGCAGCCTTACAAGTTTGATAGACTATTGGGCCTCACTTCAGGCTAGGCTTTGAAATGGACCGGATTTCATTTGATGGTAGTCCGTTTGCTTAAATGAATTAAGTTTGGGTTCTAGTTAAGAATAATTATAAACCATTCTTAATTAATTAGTTAGGCTTTTAAAAGTAGATTGGAGGTGTGCCATATTAAGTAAGACATAGTTATGGCCTTCAAAAGTTTAATTTGAATTCCCTTTTAGAATTGGAATTGAGGTGCGTCGCGCTAAATAAAATCCCAAATGCGCGGCCCACATTTATTTATTTCTTTTAAATCCTTAGAACTTGAGGGGTGCCATTTAGCAAATTTTTCATGGCCCTCGCAAAGTTAAAAATGTATAGTCGTTTTAGCCGCGTTATTTTAATAATTAACTTCCTTAAACTCGGGTGTGCATTTCATGTGACCCAAATCTAAATCTTGACAATTTTAAATAAAATATATCGCGGATCGCGGGTGCATTTCATGTGGCGTGATCCAAAGGCGTGTTTTGTATAACGTTGAAATCTTCTCAAAATGAATTAAAAGCGGTTTAAAGTTAAAATGCACATCGGTTCAAAATGTTTTAAAATCAGATAATTATGCCAATAATAACAGTTGAGCGACCGTGCTAGAACCACGGAACTCGGGAATGCCTAACACCTTCTCCCGGGTTAACAGAATTTCTTACCCGAATTTCTGGTTCGCGGACTGTAAAACAGAGTCAATATTTTTCTCGATTCGGGATTCGAACCGGTGACTTGGGACACCATAATTATCCCAAGTGGCGACTCTGAAATTTTAATAAACAAATAATCACGTTTCGATTGTCCTTTAATAGGAAAAACTCCCTTATATACTCCCTTTCGGAGGGTAGGTAAAAAGGAAGTGTGACAACTCTGGCGACTCTACTGGGGATCAAAACCCAGAACCTCTGGTTTAGGGTTCAGAATTCGAGCTTAGATGAATTGTTATAGTTGGCTTTATTAATTATCTGATTTTGTTACATGTTTGGGCCTAATGTGCTAAGTGTTGCTTTTACCGCTTTGATATTCTGTGAACTGTATATAAACTGCTACGAAACCCTTCTTCTTTCTAATTCTTCTAAATCATGGAGGAGTGTATACTTCGTGTGACTTCTCTTCTGTTAGAGTCATATCCCAAATATTAGAACGAGGTTCGGACAAGTTGCAAAGCCGGTGAAGCTTATGTATTCCCGGTACACTGCCCCCCCCCCCTCGCTCGAGTTGTCCGCTCGGGTAAGCCAGGTCTAGAATAATAAACCCAGGTTTTAAATCTAGTATAACAAGACCTCATGCCGGATCCCTAGTAGGAACGTTTGCTTGCATCACGTGCATTTGACTTTGGAAACTCAACACAGGGGTTGGGTCTGTCTAGGACAGGTGTACCAAAAATGAAAAGACCATCCTGATGCATCTTACTTGCTACTTGTACATTTATTTGACTTGATTTGCATGTTGACCGGCTTTTGAATAATGGGAGAAAGTTGAAAAAAAGAGAATAGCAATGTGAGGGTTAAGTGAGTTAAATTACCTGTTTTGGAAAAACCAATGTCCAAATAGTACTGAAACTCTGCCAAATTGTTTTTGAGAAAATGAAAAAAAAAGAGGGTTTTGTTTTGAAAAATAGTTGGTTTTATTTTATTTGCCCGAACTACGCCATTCTGATTCTCACACGGTGTGAGATACGTAGGCAACCCCCGTCGGGTCCAACTTCCCTTTTGCAAAAATAGCCCAAAAAGAACAAAAATTTTAATTTTATTGCAAATAAGTAAGGTGATGTCATTCTTATCTAAATAGACGAATGTCCCCAAAAGGGCGCCGGAAGGCCGTCTTTGCAAGAATAACTACCTTTGGTCATTTTTCAAGGTTTTTGCCAGTTAGCGAACACAACATTAAAATCTTCGTTTTCAGAGTGCTGAAAGGCCGTATTGGCAAAGCCGGATATTTTTGCAAAAATTTTGAAAAAATGGTCATTTTTCTTGAGTCAAAATAAGTCATAGTTTTTTTTAATTAAAATCACCTTAATAAATGTGCAGGATGAGCACAATTCAAAATGAACCTTTCTCAATCCGTGAAGAGATTCTATTGGAGCTACATATGTGGTGGCATGATTTGGGGGACAATAGCAGGAAAGTTGTGACAAAAGCGTTGGGTGGCCTTGTCGGGTTCTTGAAGGTTAAGCCAAGAAAGGACATAATTGAGGCCTTGATACCATTTTGGGACCCAACATATAATGTATTCCACTTTGCTGATTTCGAGTTAACTCCTACACTGGAAGAGATAGCAGGCTACGCCGGTTTCGAGGGGAATCTTAAAAATCAATACCCGGTAGCACCGAGAACAATAACCCCTCACAAATTTTTGGACTTGTTAAGCATCAGTCTGAACATCCGAGGTGGAAATTTGGCCAAAGAATTTTGTACCTTCTACTTTTTGTACCGACGTTACGGGAATCCCCGTGGCTTTGAGATGCCAGATACCGGTCATTCTCACGCAGGAAACCAAGACAAGTGGGAGGATTGGAGAGGATTAGCTTTTATAATGGCATTCTTGGGTACTTTGATTTGCCCCAAAAAAGACGGGAACATAGAGTTAGGACTCGTGGGGATAGCTGACTTTATGATAGAAAAGGCAAATGGGAGTGCCGATGATTTTGGCAGAAATTTACCGAGCTCTGACCCTTTGACGAGAAGGGGGAAAGTTCTTTGAAGGGTGCAATATGCTGTTACAATTATGGATGGAGGAACAACTTTGCCACCGTCCTGGATACTTGAATTGTGGTATGCCTGGCCTCGAGTGCATTGAAAAACATGAAAAGCGGGTAGAGGGTTATGAGTTCCCGGATGGTACGGAAGCATGGCATGTTCATTTGAGATTTTTGGCTGCAAATAAGATCAAATGGACATTCGGGTGGATCTTGTTCAGTGAAGTAATTTATATGTCGGCTGAGGTATGTTTTCTGCTGTTGATGGGTCTTCGGAGTATCCAGCCTTATGCTCTGCACCGAGTTCTACGTTAGTTAGGCCGATACCAGACCATCCCACACGATGAGGATTTGAGTAAGTAGGTATTGAGTTGGAACCAAAAGCCGCTTTTCCAAAAGAAAAAGTGTGTTGGATTTGGCATCAGTGCAGATTCTTAGAGCCTAGAACTCAAGTACGAGATCTATCTAGAGGCGAGGTGGAGCCTAGTTACACTGCTTGGTATGGTAAAAGATCCGAGTTCATCATGAGCCCAAAAGGCCCGCAAAGAGACCCCATGTCCAACAGTTCACCGACAGAGCACAGGTGCAATGGGACTGGTTGATCAAAGAAAATGAGTACAGGGCTACCATAAGCAAGTTGGAAAGGCAAGTCATGGACCTTCAGTTTGAAAATGTTTTGCAAGCCGCCGCAGATGAGGGAGAGAAGAAAAAACTAACTCAGGAAAATGAATCCCTCAAAGCTCAAATCCGGAAGATGAAAATAGCTGCTAGAAACCCGGGAATATGCCGAGAAGATGAAAGGCTCATAAGCAGTCTGAAAAAGAATGCCCTTGAGTGTCAAGATGACCTAGAAAAGTCTGAGGCCATTCTGGGTAAAGTCCGGGCTCAATTGGCGGAAAATGCAAAAGGGCATGCACAGTTTGTGCAACGAATGAAAAGAAAGTATGAAGGGACAATCACTAGCCTGAATAGAAAAATGAATACCCTCGAAAATGAGGCAGCTAAGCAGGACAAGGACTTTAAAGCTGATAGGGAACACTGTTATGATTTGACGGCTCGGATGGAGTAAGAAATGTAATAGTTGCAAAATCAACATCTCCATGACACTCAGGTATTAGAAGCCCGGAATCAACAGGTCGGGTGTCTGCTTCAAGAAAAGGGTAGAATCCGAGAGAGGATCAAAACCATTGCCGACTACATTGTTGTGAAATACCAAGCATGTGAGGATATGACTCGCACCACCTTCTTCGCGGCAATGATGACATTTGTCCGGCAGATAATGAGTGACTTGGAGAGGCTTCAAAGGGACCTTGCATATAGGCACGTGGTGAGACCGAATGATGTCCCGCGGGCCCCAGGAGCATTTGAGGCATTACTGTATTCATGATTTTCATTGGAGTCTGTTAGTCTGTTTGCGAGTCTGTATTTTCTTTTATTGGAGTCTGTTAATTGGTTTTCGAGTTTGTTGTTTTCACCTTTCTGTCAGAGTCTGTTGGTCTTGTTTTGAGTCAGAGTCTGTTAATTTCCCTTTTCAAGTCTGTTAATTTTATAATTTGGTAGAATGAGTGGTTGTAATCAAAACTGTTTTATTTTATGAAAAAATTTGGAATCCCAAAATGTTTTATTATTTATTTTTATCCCCCAGAACTACGCTTGGTCTGATTCATACGGGGTCATGATACGTAGGCAATCTCCATAGGATTCGACCATAACCAAAAGAAAGAAAACAAAAAGAGAGTGATAAAAAAGATGAGGAAAAGAAAAAGAGAGGAAAAGAAAAGGAGAGGAAAAACAAGAGAAAAACAAGAAAAGAAAAAAGAGAAAAATAAGAAACCATGGGGAGGGAACAATGGCAAAACAAGAAAAAGACATGAGAGAATAAAAACAAAGAGAGATCAAGCAAGGAAAGGCAAGAATGAAAAAGAGAAAAAAAAGAGAGAAAAGAGAAGTTGCAAATGGAAATAAGGAAAAGCCGGGATGACGCAAGCAACCGATCAAATGCATAATAGAAACGGTTAACTGCTTAGGTGCATTCACTCCTCAAATGTGTGGTTGCCTATCTGTTAAAGCCCTAATCGCTAACAAGTTTGTTATTGATGAAATCTCATTTCAGGCAGTTGGTTAGTTTGATTGGCATTCTGGCAACTCACTCCTACAACACCTGGTCCAAAAACAAGCTGAACATGGACAACCAGGAACTTTAGGCAAGTATTGTCGATCCGTTAAAAGAGGTGGAAGAATCGGAGGTTAATCTGAAAGATGAGTTGTATAAGCTGAAGCAGCAGATGGCTGAAATGTACCAAGCATGGGCGAAAGGGCACCCACCGCCAGTTTACCCCGCCAACCCTACTTTTATCCCACCATTGGCTCAGCCCAAGGAACCTCCCACTGTGAACTCATCTCCGGCCTTTCCCCTCTACCAACAATGCCACAGCACCACTTCCCATATATCACAAGCTCCACCACCCAAACAAATCCAGTACCCTCCTCCACCAGTCACTCATGTTTTTGTGACACCCCTACCTGCTGCATTACACCAATCCTCCAGTGAGCCTATGTTCTAGACTCACGACAACCAGTATTAACCCCCGGAGCCCACTTTCAAGGTTCCAAAACCCTATTCCTACCCTCCTCATTTTGACCTCCCTGTGGAAACCGAAAAACCATCTAAAAATTCCAAACAGGAGGAGATGTTCAAGAAAGTTAAAAGCCTTGAACAGTCATTCAGAGACATGTGGGGGTTGGGAGGTCAAGTAAGTGTGGCTTACAAAGATCTATGTCTATTTCCAGATGTGCAATTTTCGGCATGATTTAAGATGCCAAAGTTTGATTTGTATGATGGGCACAGTGATCCAGTGGTGCATTTTAGAGGTTTCTGTAGAAAAATGACGGGAGATGGCAGGAAAGATGAGTTGCTAATGGCATATTTCAGTCAAAGTCTGAGTGGTTTGGCGTTGGAGTGGTACACTCGGTAGGATCACGGAAGATGATACACATGGGATGATCTAGCCCAGGCATTTGCTTGCCACTTCCAGTACAATCTCGAGATTATTCCAGATCGTCTGTCTTTGACGAAATTTGAGAAAAAGCACAATGAGAGTTTTAGGGAGTATGGTTTTAGGTGGATAGAACAGACAGCAAGGGTTGACCCTCCAATGAAAGAAAGTGAAATGGTGGATTATTTTCTGTAGGCCTTAAAAACTAGTTATTACGGTCATCTTGTATTAGCTATAGGTAAGTCCTTCAATGAAGTGGTAAAGATGGGCGGTATGGTAGAAGAAGGGCTCAAGACAAACAAAATCATGAGTTATTCGGCTATTAAGGCAACCACCCAGGCCATTCAAAGCGGAACTGGGGGAGTAATTGGAAAGAAGAAGAAAGAGGATGTAGCAACGATTGATTCAAGATCTTGGTTCGGACCCAAAGGTTCACCTCACCACTATCATCAGCCTCGTCCCCACCACCAAACCTACCCCCATACACCGTATAATCCACCCCAACACTACTACCCACCACCAGACCTCCATTTTTCAGTCCACCATGCCCAAACATACAACCAACCTCTAGCCCATGCACAATGGCGTGCAGCAGTCCTACAAAATATATACCCAGCTCCACAAAATGCCTATCCACCCCCAAGAGCCTACCTAAACCCTCCTGGATCAAGTTTCCGGCCCAACCAAGCATTTAAGAACGAGAGGTTGCAAAAGAAGAAAACCTTCACTCCATTGGGAGAATCCTATACCATTTTGTTCCACAAGTTGAGACAATTAGGTATGCTGAGTCCGATCAATCCAAAACTGCCAAACCCTCCCCCAAGGAAACTTGATCAATCTATGAGTTGCGAATATTGTTCTGGTGCTCTGGGGCACGACACAGAGAAGTGCTAGTAATTGAAAACAGCTATTTAAGAGCTCATTTATACTAATCGGATTGTTGTCCAAGCTCCGTAGGCGCCTAATATCAACCAGAATCCGTTGCCAGCCCATCCTGAGACAAATATGATCGAGATAGTGCATAGGGGAGGGGAGCCCAAGAAGCCTTCACAGACCGTCATGATGATTCGGTCAAGTGAAGTCAGGCCGGTTGAAAAGCCAACAAGTGAGAAATCAGTGATCAGGTTGAGCGGGGCAACTAGCAAACCATCTGCGGTGGTCAAGAAGGGGACCCCAAGTAATGTAGCAGTAAAACAAGAAAGAGCATAAGTGGTTGTGCCAGGAGTGGCGAACAAGCCTGTTGTAATTGTGGAGGGTGCCCGCATAGATCCTGTCATTATCAAACCGGTAACTCAATTACCGATAGTCAACAGCAAGGTAATCCCGTGGAATTATGAATGGGTGACAGTGACTTACAAAGGCAAAGAAGTAATAGAATAAGTCTATGGGACCCATGGATTGACTCGGTCGGGGAGATGCTTTGCCCCCAAAGAGTTAAGAAAAGCTAAAACCTCCAAAGAGAACCCAGTACTAGTGAAGAAAGTTGTGACCGAAGAAGAGGCAGAAGAGTTTTTGAGAAAGATGAAAGTGCAGGACTATTCCATTGTGGAGCAGCTGAGGAAAACACCGGCTCAGATTTCACTATTTTCATTATTGATCCATTCAGACGAGCACCATCGGGCTTTGATGAAGATCCTGAATGAGGCCCACGTTCCTGACAAAATCTTAATAAACCACTTGGAAAATATAGCTAACAAGATATTTGAGGTAAACAGAGTCACTTTTTCTGATGATGAGTTTCCCGTGGAGGGTACTGAGCACAATAGAGCCCTCTATCTTACGGTGAAATGCGAAGATTCCGTAGTTGCCCGAGTACTGATCGACAATGGTTCCAGTGCGAACATTTGCCCTCTCTCCACTCTGAACAAATTGAAGGTGGATGATTAAAAAATTCACAAGAACAGTATCTGCGTTCGGGGATTCGACGGTGGAGGGAAAGATTCAGTCGGGGACATAGTGCTTGAGCTTACAATAGGGCCAGTTGAATTTACCATGGAGTTCCAGGTGCTCGATGTGGCTATTTCTTACAATCGGCTGTTAGGTCGACCCCGGATTCATGCTGCAAAAGTGGTCCCGCCTACTCTGTATCAAATGGTCAAGTTTGAATGGGATAGACAGGAAATTGTTGTGCACGACGAGGATAATTTGTGTGCCCACAATGATGCCATTGTTCCATTCATAGAGTTTGAAGACGACAAGGGGCCATGGATTTATCAGGTTTTTTACACTATATCGATAGAGAAAATTCTAGAAGGGAAGTGCATTCCAGCTCCGAGGGTAGCTGCTGCATCAGTCATAGTAGCCGTTGAAATGTTGAAAAATGGTTTTGTACCGGGCAAAGGTTTGGGTGCATCTCTGCAAGGTATCGTACAACCGGTGTCCCTCCCCAAAAACTTGGATACATTTGGTTTGGGGTTCAAGCCCACAGTTGCGGACATAAAAAGAGCCAGAAAGTTGAAACAGAGGGCATGGGTCCTCCCCAAGCCCATCCCACGTCTCTCCAGATCATTTGTCAGGCCCGGCACAAAGAAACGCCCAGTAACAACAGTTCCCAGTTCTGTGGTTGGTCTTGATAAGGAGTTGCTTGAAAGGTTTGAGAAATTATTCGACGAGGTGAACATGGTGGAAGCTGGAGAGGGTTATAGCAAGGCGGATGTGCAATTTGTTGTGCCCAGTGCAATGATTAACAATTGGGAAGCTACTCCTCTCCCCACCAGGAAGGAGTTTTGGTAGTTTGTTTTGATTTTCTTTCAGTTTATCTGGATTATTCTAGGGTTGTAATTCAGATTCTATGTTCCGTCCTTTTGGATGTATAAACCTTGTTATCTTTCAATTTCAATGAAATGCAATTTCCCTTTTTCTTCCTTCCTGATAGTTTTATTTTTGTTTTTCTTTTCTTCCTTGTACAGTTCTTTTTATGTTGGTTTCAACGACATGACATGCATGAGGAATCTTCGGCCCAGTCTTAAAAGTCAATCCAATTCTGAGATAATAATTCAAGAAATAGAATATGATGATGAATCAGAATATGATGAGGATAAGGCCTTTGAAGAGATTAGTAAAGAATTAAGCCACTTTGAAGAAAAACCCAAGTCTAACATAAGTGATACAGAAACAATCAATTTAGGGACCTAGATAATATTAGAGAAACCAAGATAAGTGTCCATCTTGAACCGAAAATGAGGGAAGAGATAATTAAAGCATTGTTTGAGTACAGATATATTTTCGCATGGTCATATAACGACATGCCAGGTCTAAGCACTGACTTGGTGGTTCACAAATTGCCCACTGACCCGGCATTCCCTCCTGTCAAGCAGAAGCTGAGGAAATTTAAAACTGATATGAGTGTGAAAATCAAAGAAGAGGTCACCAAGCAGTTCGATGCAAAAGTCATTCGGGTCAATCGGTATCCCACTTGGTTAGCCAATGTAGTACTTATGCCAAAGAAGGATGGCAAGACCAGTGTGTGTGTCGATTACCGTGATCTCAACAAGGCGAGTCCCAAGGACAACTTTCCACTACCAAATATCCACATTCTGATTGACAATTGCGCCAAACATGAGATTGTGTCTTTTGTGGATTGCTATACGGGCTATTATCAGATCCTAATGGATGAGTAAGATGCAGAGAAGACGACATTCATCACGCCATGGGGAACATACTGCTACAGGGTCATGCCTTTCGGTTTGAAAAATGCTGGGGCAACTTACATGAGGGCAATGACAGTCATATTCCACGACATGATACACAAGGAGATCGAGATTTATGTGGATTATGTAATCATAAAGTCTAGAAAGCAGTATGATCATGTCAGAGATTTGAGAAAATTCTTCCAAAGGCTTCGCAGGTACAATCTTAAGCTCAGTCCTGCAAAATGCACATTTGGTGTGCCATCTGGAAAATTGTAAGGATTCATAGTCAGCCGTCGAGGTATTGAATTAGACCCATCAAATATCAAAGCTATCCAAGAATTGCCACCCCCAAGGAACAAAACTGAGGTGATGAGTCTATTAGGGAGGTTGAATTACATCAGCAGGTTTATTGCTCAGCTTACAACAACTTGTGAGCCTATCTTCAAACTGTTAAAGAAGGATGTTGCAGTTAAATGGACAGCTGAGTGTCAAGAAGCATTTGATAAGATGAAAGGGTACTTGTCAAACCCACCTGTGTTGGTGCCACCAAAATTGGGGAGACCTTTGATTCTGTATTTGACGGTCCTGGACAATTCATTTGGTTGTGTGTTGGGTCAGCAGGAAGGAGCATGCCATCTATTATCTCAGCAAGAAGTTCACATCTTACGAGTTTAAGTATACTCACCTGGAGAGGACATGTTGCGCCCTAACTTGGGTAGCACCGAAGTTGAAGCACTATTTGTCATCTTACACTACTTACCTCATCTCTCGTTTGGATCCGTTAAAGTATATCTTTCATAAGACTATGCCTATAGGGAGGCTCGCAAAGTGGCAAATCTTGCTCACAGAATTTGACATCGTCTATGTGACTTGGACCGCGATGAAAGCCCAAGCATTGGCCGATCATTTGGCTGAGAACCTAGTGGATGAAGAGTATGAGCCTTTGACGACTTACTTACCTGATGAAGAGGTAATGCAAATGGATTAGTTGGAACCAGTTGGAGAGCCAGGTTGGAAACTTTTCTTTGATGGAGCTGCTAACATGAAAGGCGTCGGGATAGAGGTTGTACTTATTTCTGAAATAGGGCATCACTACCCTGTTATGGCTCAGCATCATTTCTATTGCACTAACAACATGGTTGAGCACGAGGCATGTATTTTGGGCTTGAGGTTGGCTGCAGACATGGGTGTCTAGGAAGTCTTGGTCTTGGGAGACTCAGATCTTCTAGTGCACCAGATCCTAGGGGAATGGGTAACACGGGATTTAAAACTCATAGTATATCGGCAATGTTTGCATGATCTTTGTCAGCGGTTTCGATCAGTAGAGTTCAGGCATATTCCAAGGATCCATAATGAGGTTACCGATACTTTGGCTACCCTGGCGTCAATGTTACATCACCCAGATAAGGCTTTTGTTGACCCTTTGCATATTCAGGTTCATGATAAGCATGCTTACTGTAATATGGTGGAAGAAGAATTTGATGGTGAGCCTTGGTTTCATGATATCAAGGAATATATCAGGATGGGGGTGTATCCAGTCCAAGCCACAAGTGATCAAAAGAGAACAATTCGTCGTTTGGTAAGTGGATTTTTCTTTAGTGGAGGAGTGTTGTACAAAAGAACCCCAGATTTGGGGTTGTTAAGATGCATAGATGCTAGACAGGCCACGGCTATCATGACCGAAGTACATTCTGGATTCTGTGGGCTGCATATGAGTGGGTACGTTCTGGCAAAGAAGATTCTCCGAGCAGGTTATTATTGGCTCACTATTGAGCGGGATTGTATCAGTTTACTGCGCAAGTGTCATCAATGCCAAATACACAGAGACTTGATCCACTCTCCACCATCTGAATTACATACAATGTCTGCACCATGGCCCTTTGTTGCTTTGGGTATGGATGTCATTGGACCAATTGAACCGACAGTATCCAATGGGCACAGGTTCATTCTGGTGGCCATTGATTATTTCACCAAGTGGGTTGAAGCTAAAACTTTCAAGTTCATGACCAAGAAAGCAGTGGTCGATTTTGTGCACTCAAATATCATTTGCTGGTTCGGGATCCCGAAGGTAATCATCACAGATAATGGTGCTAATCTTAACAGTCATTTGATAAAAGAGGTATGTCAACAGGTTAAGATTACGCATCGCAATTCCACTCCATATCGCCCCAAGGAGAATGGAGCAGTCGAGGCAGCCAACAAGAATATAAAGAAGATACTTCGGAAAATGGTGGAGGGTTCTAGATAGTGGCATGAAAAGATGTCTTTTGCATTGCTGGGTTACCGCATTACTGTTCGTAGTTCAGTAGGGGCGACTCCTTATTTTCTGGTGTACGGCACCGAAGCAATGATACCCGCAGAAGTGGAAATCCCATCCCTTCGAATTGTCGCGCAGGCTGAAATCGATGATGATGAGTGGGTCAAAACATACCTGGAACAATTGAGTTTGATTGATGAGAAAGGATTGGCAGCTGTGTGTCATGGCCAATTGTATCAACAGAGAATGGCAAGAGAATATAATAAGAAGGTGCGTCCACGGAAGTTTGAAGTGGGTCAGCAAGTGCTGAGATGTATCCTTCCACATCAGGCTGAAGCCAAAGGAAAGTTCACTCCAAACTGGTAGGGGCCATTCATCGTAACTAGAGTGTTGTCAAATGGTGCTTTATATTTAACAGATATATAAGGTAAGTGTGTAGAAATGGCCATCAATTCCGATGCGGTCAAGAGATATTATGTATGATTTTGTTTGTGTTAAATTGTATTTGTTTGTACTTGCCATATTTTGAAGATTGGAATGACGAAGACATTTTGTTCTGCTATCTAAACACTTTATCCTTTGTTACCCCTTTGAGCCTTATTTATTTCCTTTCATATCCCTATTTCGAAATCAGTAGCAAAGATCAGAAGCGCAAGTGCAAAAGATAAGTAAAGGAAAAAGAGAAAAGAAAAAGAGTGAAAAAAAGGAAAGAAAAAGGAAAAAAAAGAAAAAAGAGAAAGAAAAGAAAAAGAAAAAAACAACAACAAAACAACAAAAAGGGAAAAAGGAAGAAAGAAAAGAAAGAAGAGAGAGAGGAAGAACAGAAAAGAAGAATCACAACAACAAAGTAATTTCTATGACATGAACTATGTTCGACCTGATTCCTTTTAAGGATTCGTAGGCAGTCTCACGGTTCGGTCCCATCAAAATAAAAATCCGAAAGTCCCCAAGCAAAGAAACTAGGGCAAAAGTTGTGGCTATGTAAAAGATCTGATTCCAAAAGTTGTAAATTTGAACCCATTAAAGTTGTTTTGAGCCTTCGTGATACCCTTTCTTTCTAACCCAATCCAAAAGCCCACATTATGGTCCAAAGAAAGAACTTCTGATCAATCTTCGAGAAATGCCAACTCAAGCAAGTGGAGGTGATTCATATCAGGGGCAACACTCTGGTCCAAGCAGGAAAAAATAATGAAAATAAGAGAGTCTTATTGGTGAAAACACTCACGGGCACCATAAAGCGATGGGAGCTGAGAGGAATAAAAAATGAGAGAGTCTTATTGGTGAAAACCCTCACGGGCACCGTAAGGCGAATGTGAGTTAAGAGATGAACAAATGAGAGAGGCTTGTTGGTGAAAACCCTTCAGGGCACCGCAGGCCGAACAAGGTCATGGTTTGGGCGAAGAAGTCAGGTTATGGAAACTCCGGGGCAACAAAGTATGGTAACTAAAAGTTGATTGTTTGGACAGATTGGGCCGATTAGTCCGAAATGCATGTCATGATCATTGGTACCAGCTATTCCACTCAGATAAGTCTCTTTCCTCTTTCCGTTTTAGCAGTCATCTAGTGTTGGATTCTTCTTATCCTTAATTCTCAAAGTCATTGCATTTCATTTCTTTTGGGTTTTATTTCTCTAAGATGTTTCAATGTCAGTCTTGCTTAAGCAAATAAGAAAGAATTTCAAATCTCACTACCAACTTCCAAGAATGCACAAAGCATAGTGTGGCCAAAGCATAACAAGGATAGTATGATGCAAAGTGGGACGTAAAGTGTCAGCAAAAGTTCCATCGGTGAAATGATTTAGTAACTTCATGGGAGATGCAAGGGTTTAGATAAAGGGGTCAGAGATATAAAACAACGGTTTGGGTATAGAACACTCGGGGTTGAAAGTTAGTCAGGAAGTCAAGCGGTCCTTGGCCAGTTCGGGGAAGCCAATCAAAACAACGCACGTCAGCGAAGAGACCCTCAGCAAGAATGTCATCAACTAACCACCACATTTTAAACTGCCAAGATTTTTCTTTGATTGAAACAATGGAAAAAAAGTTTCGTTTTTTTGGAGAAACCCTCCATAAGGAAAGGCAAGCACCAGACAGGTTTGACCGTAAACTCTCAAGACCCACTTGGATAATGGGATTTAATTTGAAGATTCTCAGGACCCTCATAGAAAATGAGACCTAGTTTAAAATTCAAAACAATCAATGAGTAGCAAAATCTAACATAAATGTACCACAAAGGAATATAAGTTGGTTTCAAAGTTTGCATAGGATTCAATTAGGAGTTTTCAGGACCCTCATGGATAATGGAACTTAGCTTTAAGACTTCCATTAGATAACAAGATTTAGCGTAAGCTCTGTTGTAGGGTAGTGCAATTCAGCCGTAAAAATTGTCACTTTTAAGATAATACTTGATTTTTGATTTTCAGGACCCTCCTGGATAATGGGGAGTAGTTTAAGACCCTCTTTGATAACAAAATTTAGCAGAAATCACACCTTTAGAAGATATAACTTTGATTTAAAATTGTCGTTTAATTAAGAGTTGTCAGGACCCCTCCTGGATAATGGGACCTAACTTTCAAATTCTTAGTAATATTTGGTAATATGATTCAGTTTAACACTCACATATGTGCTCAGTTACCAAACTGGGGCAGAAATGTTTTTTGTTTTGTCTATTTTTGTTGAAATCAGGTACCCACTTAGAGAATAGGGAGAAGAAGTTCAAGTTCAGCAGTCAGGCGCCCAGTTGGAGAGCACGGGAATACAGTTCAAGTTGAGCAGTCAGGCGCCCACCTAGAGAGCACGGGAATACAATTCAAGTTCAGCAACGAGGTGCCCACCTGGAGAGCACGGGAATACAATTAAAGTTCAACAGTCAGGTGCCCACCTAGAGAGCACGGGAATACAATTCAAGTTCAGCAGTCAGGAGCCCACCTCGCGAGCACGGGAATACAATTCAAGTTCAGCAGTCAGGCGCCCACCTGGAGAGCACGGGAATACAGTTCAAGTTCAGCAGTCAGGCGTCCACCTGGAGAAAGGGAAAGCATCTCAGAGTATAATTCGAGTTCAGCAATCATGCTTCCACATGAAGAAAAGGGAAAACATCTCAGATTACAATTCAAGTCGGCAACAAAGGGATTTCACCGGGAGAATACATGTCAACAAGGCAACAAGAGCCACAAGATCAAGTTTGAAGATATGGATAGGATTCTTGTAATTCATAGATCATAGTTTAGTCTAGCTTCTTTTTATTTTGTCATGGTGTAATAAGGGGTTCAGTAAGCAGTAGCAGCAACAACAACAACAGTGAAATCATAGCTTCATGGTAGTCCCAGCTATCAAAACTTCCCAAACTATACTGACCTGATTCCTTTATAGCCAAGGATATGTAGGAAACCTCAGAAGCAGGGTACAATCAAATCTTTCAAAAATGCTTTCCACGGAATATTCAAACGGGCAAAAATCGCTCGTATCCGCTCACTTTTTTCTTTGCACGAAAACTCTTTGTGTATCCGAGCAAAGAGGGGCAACTGTGAGCATGTGATTTTTGCCCTATATGAATTACTCCCATAAATTCAAGAAAAATAAATTTTCCCCATTATTTACAATTTCGTAGATTTTTGTAGCATTCTTCGTTAATTGCTTGCATTTTGTTTGCGCATGTTAATTTTGTTTAATTCATGAAAATACAAAAAATATATTGCATTTGCATTTAGGATTTAATTTTATATTTTTATATTAATTAGTAAATTAATTTGTTTTACAAAAATGGAAAATCACAAAATGATTTATTTTGCATTGTTTAGTTTTTAGCATTGAATTTTGTTAGTTTTCTTTTGATTGGGTATTTAATTAGGTGCGGCAATTATTATCTAGAGTTAATTAGTTTAATTTGGTAGGATAATTTGATTTAGGGATTAATTTAAATTTTTATTTTTAATTTTGAAACAAAAGGAATTTTGAAAAAAAAAAGAAGGGAAAAGAGTGAGGAAATCAGATTTTGGGCCAATTCTCTCAAGCCCAATCATTTTACCCTCAATTACCCAACCAAAACCAACCCAAAACCTAGGTCCAACCCAGTCAGCCCTCTTTGATACCCAAACGACGTAGTTTAGAGTCTTTTAGTTTTAATTCAATCTCAGCCCTTCGTTCATCAGATCCGACGGCTTAAATTACCCCTTCCGTTCTTGATTAATATGTCTGAATCTCTTCAGTTCAACTAAGTCCAAACACCCTTTTGTCTCTCACTTTCCCAAACTCAGAGATGACGAACTCTAACGCCGCCTTTAAAGTCCGCCATTTTTACCGGCGGCACCACCTCTGACCGGCCCCAAATCAACACCCCAAAAGCCTCACACCCTCCTCTCTTCCAATCTCTAATTATTCTCCTTCGAATCACCCTAGGTTCTTTCGAATCTTGAATCTGAGTTCAAGCCTTCAAAGCCAAAACCAAATTTGTGCATGCAAAGCTATCTCTCCAAATTTACTGAGTGGTCAAGGCTTGGTTTATCACAGAATATTGTTATTCGCTTGTTCTTGACAAAGAACATGCGATTGACATTGTTTTTGGGTTAAATCAGAACATTTCCAGTGATTTCGAATCTAATCAGTGAGTTTTTCTTAGTCTTTTTGTTCGTTCTTGTTGTTTCACCTCTTCTTCTTCTTCTTTTTCTTCTCCGTGTATTTGAGCCTTCTTCTGACTGAAATTAGTTTCGATCCTAGTTTCTTCCCTTTAGGTTAATTTGTTTGTTCGTATTTATTTCCCTTCATTTTTAGTTTTTTTCTTCTCAATTTCTAATAGTTGTGCCCTGATTTTATTTGTCCATTTTTGTTTAGTTTTAGATTTTAAATTTCTTATTTTTTCCCCTCCTTTCTCTCACTAATTTTATACATTGTAGTATTTTCTGTTTTCATTTGTTTAGTTTTTATTTGTTTCTTTTTCTTTGTTTGACTGATGATCTTTAGTACTCAAGTTCAATTCTGAGTTTGATTAGTCAAATCTAGTTCATTCCTAAAATCAAAAGTGTTTGAGTTTTCCCTCCAGTTTTGGATTTGTTCTTTTTCTATGGTTTCATTTAATCATTTCTGAGTATTCAAGTATCTCTTAGTAACTATGGTCATCATTGACCTAGTTAAGAGGCTGGTTTATTGAACCTTGGTCTAACTTAACCCAAGTTAATAATTGAAGGGTAAATAACAGGGGTTTTAAGGGTAATCTAGGAAATCTAAGTAGGGAATCTCTCAGTAACTGAATTAGGAAACTTCCTAGAAACTGTCATTCGTACCTAAATGAAAACTAATTTTTTGAGCTAAGGTTACTTAAACAAAAACGAAAATTTCAAAAGGATTGAGGTGCAAAACTAAATGCATTTCTGCAGCCCTAAAACCTTGCCTATAAAGGCACCTTTTTTTCAAGATAAAGTCAGAAAAAGGGGAGAAAAAAAACTTCTTAAAATTGAAATGGCCGAGTTACTTTCTTTCAATGAAAAATACTGAAGATGCCTAGAACTTCTGCTTGATTTAAAGTTTTAATTTCCTAAGGATAAGTCAGAATTCCAAAAAGCTCAGTAGAGATAGTACATTTGGGGTTTTTGATTGCTGGAATGGGTTCAAGAATCTAAAGCTTGATTTGCTGGTCTTAGCATTGTTTCATTGTTGGTTCTGTGCTGGTTTCTGCTGCTATCATTAATGATTTCTTCATTTTTGTTACTCTTTTATTCCCAGGTATGCCTTTGAACCATTGAATGGCAAGTGAGGTTGTAGATATGGCTTTATGTATGGAAAACATTAAATTTGGTCGAAAATGCAGCTAATTTTGTTTGTATTTGAAGATTAATCTACATAAGCTTATATGAGTTGTTTAAATCTTGTTTACTACAGTTTTAGATTTCGGTTATGGTTTTGGACAAGTGCTCTTTTCCATTTGCTTAGTAAAAAATAAATTTGAAGTTTCCGATCACATATATAAGTGGTAGAGAACTTGTGCCATAGAAATTTCAATAGATTTGAGCATGTTTAAGGTCTGTTCTGGCCTGTTGAAACCAGTGTTGTAGTGTGAATCTACTTGAACTTGTTTTAGATTGATGCCTACAGTTTGATATTAGAAATTTTCATGTTGAGATTCATCTAATTTTGAGTTTTGCTATTGGAAAGATCATGTAGTATTTTATTTCATGAATTATTGAGTGAATGGCTTCCAAGTCAGTATATGATCCTATAGGTTTGTTTGGATTTTAAGTTACTAAACTTGTTGTTTAGGATCATGGTGGTACAGTACCAGTCTATCTGGGACCTATGATTTTTAATTGAAATTGAGACTCTCATGCTAGAACCACTGAACTCGGGAATGCCTAACACATTCTCCCGGGTTAATAGAATTCCTTACCCGGATTTTTCGTTCGCAGACTGTAAAACAAAGTCAATCTTTTCCTCGATTCGGGATTCAAACCGGTGACTTGGGACACAATAATTATCCCAAGTGGCGACTCTGAAATTTTAATAAACAAAAAATCCCGTTTCGATTGTCCTTTAATTGGAAAAACTCTCTTATATACTCCCTTCCGGAGGGTAGGTAAAAATGAGGTGTGATAGATCCTAGGTTTATAAATAATATGGATCACCCCACACAATGTCCGGTAATCGCTCCTCGACGAGGGGTTACACGTGACATTATCGTGTGGTCATCATATCCATATCTACCCTTTCCCACCCCATTAAGGTATTAAAGCGCGGAATAGTCTCGTTTACTTATTGCATGCTATTACCCGCCCCGATCCTATCAGCCCCGGAGGTACTTGGGACTACTAATCCTATAATGGAGGAAAAGTTCGCTTATTTGTGGTTTTAAAGGTAAAAATACTAGGGCGACAAACAAAAACACGTATAACAAGTATGGGGAGACACATAAACAAATAAGGCCCAAACAGACCTCCTTAAATCAAAGGAAACATATAGTTTAGCATGTCTTTCACGTACTGATTAAGGTCTAATTAAACTTAAAAGGTTGAGGCAGACTGATTTATTACATATTTCAGATACGAAATCCGAATCAGGCCTACCTTCTGGTTGTAATTAACAAAATCTGACAAGTTTACCTTATGGCTTGCCTAAGTGTTAGACGGAACCTATAGGCATAATATCTACTGGTTTTAGAAATAAAGAAGTAAACTGATTACAGAAAGGTTACCAGTTTTTAACAGAATAATACAAATTCTACAGTTGATATTGCATTACTACTGACAAATTAAACTTAAAATGAGTGAGGCGATTCAGATTTAGTTGATAGTTTCTATAGGCATGCTTTCTAGGCGTTGTTGATTTTAAACATTTTTTCAGACGTAGCAAGAGTGCAGAAATCCTATGGTATCTAAATGTTGTTAGTTATTTAAATCCTATAGACAAGTTTGTCTAGTGACGGATGCATATGCAGGATTTGAATTTCTAGTTAACTACGAGCATGGTATCTATATGAGAGATGTAGAACTTTCTTATAGACATGGTATCTATATAATGAAGAGGTGCAGAAAACCTTAAAGACACAGTATCTATATGAATGTATAAACCTATAGACATGGTGTATATATAACGCAGGAATTCTTATAGCCATGGTGTCAATATGGAAGTGCAGAATTCTGTAAGTAAACCTATAAGCAGGATATCTACGTGGATGCAGAAATTAATAAACCTATAAGCATGTTATCTAAAGATGAGAATGCAGATGTAGGCATGGTATCTGCAGAAATTAATAAGCCTATAGGCATGATATCTATAAATGCAGAAGTGCAGAAAACCCTATGAGCAGGACATCTACATGAATGCAGAAGTGCTGAAACTATAGGCAGGGTATCTGTATGAATGCAAAAGTGCAGAAAACCCTATGAGCAGGACGTCTACCCTTTGCATGCATGGTTACCCCTCCCTTTTCACTAATCACCCCAAAAGTTTATTACAAAGTTATTACAATCCAAAAATAAAATAGAGAAAATACATCAAAAAATTGAAAATTACAACCAAGGAGAGCCTGATTCAGACTTCCTGTCTGAAGTATGAAGTAAACTAACTCCCAAGATCAAGACCCAAAGCCTTTCTCTCATTTGGATGTGTTAGAGTTCCCTAAGAGCCGCATATGGACTCCGGGCAGTGCTCACATCCAAATACATTGCAGGATTAAGTCATAGTGCAGTGTGGAAGGGCCAGCCCTCAAGTGTCCAAGTACAGAGGGAACTCAAGGTCCCAAGGAAAGGCTCACATGAGGGGGCAGAACTTAGAAGCTAAGAGTGAGTGCAAGTGCAGAGTTCTGAGAGGGGGAAAGCAGAAGGAAGTAACTTAAAATCAGTGCACATAGGGGTATAGGGGAGTGGGGAATTTGCAGGAAGACCAGGCAAAAGGGGCATACCCAGCAATGAGACCTACTGGCACACCCTCTAGACTACTTAGAGTTTAAGACCTCAGGGTCTCAAAACTCAGTTCATAGACAACAATTCTTGTTGCCATGCCCTAAGTCTCGACTTACAATACATAGGGGTAATAGGATAGGGAGCAAGTGTTCACAAAAAGAGGCAAGTAGTAACACATAGGCATATTAAGTTAGATGCTAAACTTTACAGAGAACAAATAAAGTAGACATGGATACAAAGACTGTAAGTAAACACATTGGGGTGATGCTAAAAATTAAGTTAGGATATACTAGTTTCAAAGGGACAAGTAAAGAAGTGAGTAGTAGTCTTGTAAAAGCCAAAGTGCAAATAGGAAGTCAGAATACTATAAGTATGTGTTCAGAAGAGTTTGTGAAACTGTGAAGTCTGAAGTGTAAAAGTGTTGAGTTGAAATTGTCCTCTAGTGAGAAAGGAGTCGTGCCCTTTTATAGTGTAGAAGGCAAGCAGAAATAAGGTAAGAGAATAGTTTGAAAATCGATTGTCAATCAATTACACAAGTTTTTCCCTTTAATTAATGGATTCAGATTACAAACGGGTATAAACCCATTAAGGAAAGAAATTAATCAAACACTTTATGCAAAGTAGTAAATTAGAGGCAAATACATAAAGGTTATTTAAGGACAGGGTCTTGACAGTATACGGTTTGTGCAAATAAGGCAAGGGAACCAGTTAACAGCCAGGAAATCAGAGATCACAGATTTTGTATGAATAATCCAAGTCAATCAAAAGTTGGAAAACCCTTTTGAAGAAAGATTCATCACATATAAAAACAAACATATTAAACATAAGAGAAACTTATCATGTCAATCAGTAGAAGAGTCTAGTGTAAAAGAATTTAAAAAAAAAGCTCAAAATTGTGTGCAAACAAAGAAGTTCAAACTTAGTTCATAGACTCAGAGATTAGTCCGAAAGAGTCAAGGGTTCTCAAATAGAACCCTAGTTCAATCACATGACCAAACCTCGGCAGAACCCCAAATTCTATGGTTTCCACCTCGAGTCAAGTATAGAGTTGAGGGAGCAAGTAGTCAAAACAGGCTCAGAGATTTCTTTCAGAAACTCATGAGAAAACAAGCAACTTCAGTAGAAAGTTCAAAGCAAATAGAGTGAAGAAATTCGAAGCATAATGAGAGTAAAAGAAACAGTAGAGGAAAACATGCTTAAACGGGTCTTTTAAAAGAAACTTAAAACAAGGTTCAGTAAAAGGCAAACAAAGAGACTTAAGAACTTAGTAGAAAAATACAGTAGAAGAACACAAGAACACCTGAAAAGTATAACAAAAGAACATATAGGAAAACATAGTGAGATAAACATGTGAGAGCATTGTATAGAAACACAGTAGGAAAACGAAAGATAGAAAGCACAGAAGAACATGTGTGGTAGAATGAAAGCATAAGAAAGCAGTAAAAGAACATGCATGATAAAAAGGAAACATATGAGCACAGTAGAGACAAATACACGCAAAGAAAAGGAAAAGAAAAGTCAGAGAAACATTTTAAGCATTTTAAAAAATCCTAAATCGAAAAAAAAAGTGATTTTGAAAGTAATTTTTGAAAGAAAGTTGGGGAAATCGTTTGAAAACTCAAATAGAGCATAGACATATAACAGATCTAAGAAAAAAACGGAGAAAAACCTCAAATAGTTAGGGTTTCATAGGAACCCTAAAATAAGAAAGGCTTTGAAAAGGTCCGATCTGAGTCAGGGAAGTTAGAACCAGGCTCAAAACACCATTGTACGTCGGATCAAGCCCGGAGATGGCCGTAGAAACTTGGATAGGCAAAGATCTGAGCGGAAACCTTCGAGGTCAGACCTCGAACTTCCAAGTACCAGGCGTATAAGAGCAAGGAGGGGTGAGTGTAGGGCTTCCAAGGACTGAGAAGCCCTAGATTCCGGTGATTTTGAGGTTGAAGACGGTAGGAGGCGATTAGGGTTTTGAGAACATTCGAGAGAGTTTGAGGGAGTGGAGCGTTTAGAGGCGGCTGATAGAAGAGAAATGAGGGGATTAGGGTAGTCATTTGGATTAAAAAGGCAAGAATGGGTACGGGCCGTTGATCTCAGAGATCAACGGCCAGGATAAGAGGGGGTCTGGGTCAGGTAGATTTTAGTTGGGTCAGGGGCGGGATAAATTGAATTGGGCTAGTCCGTTTGAAAATGAAATTGGGGTTTAATTGGAGGCTGATTTTAGGCCAAAATTGAAATAGTTAGGGCTAGATTTTAAATAGCCACTTTTTCCTTTTTATTTTATAAAAAATAGGTAAAATAATTTCTGAAACAAATTAAATGTACTAAATTAATTAATAATACCCAAATATTAAATTAAAAAATACTGGAATCAATCTTGTAATCATAAACACAATTAAATCTTAAAATAGGCTAAAATTGCAATTATATGCAATTTTGCTTTTAAAATACCAAATTTGTAAAAAATATGCAAAAATTACCTTAGCTATATTGTGGTATAAATATGAGAATAAAATACATTAATCACCAAAATGATAATTTGAGGAACAATTATTGGTTTTTGTACTGTTAAAATAGGGCAATAAATTGATTTAAATATCTTTAAAAATTAGGAAAAAATACTAAAACACTTGGGCATACTTATATATGCATATATATGCTATTTTGAAAGTATTTTGCATATATAAAAATATACAGGGAAAAGGTGGGTATCAACACACCTCGTATCAGTTCGTAGGGGCACCGGAAGAAGTAGGAGTTCAGAACTGTCTCTTATCGTTCCTAGTCACCATCACTCTAAGAAATGAGTAGACTATCTGTATACGGAAAATCCGAGGGTCCGATTTCTCCGTCATAGGGCCGTCTCGCGGTCATGCCCCTCGAAGCAAAGGTCGAGACTCATCCTCGAGGTTCGGCGGATATCGTCCCGAAGGGTATCGCATTCCAACAAATACAGTGGGCTACAACAGGTGAGGGGGAGTTCCCAAGGCATGCATCTTAACCTGACAAGGTTGGCCTATCTGGGCCTTTTTCAAGATGTCACGTCTGATCATCCCATCTTCATACCTTTACGGCTAACACATTTTGTATTATAGCAAATTCCCCTCCTATATAAAGGGGATCCCCATTACTTTGTAACTCCGGCTGATGTTGCTCCATTTCTCCACAAGTGCAATATTATCTCTCTCTCTCTCTCTAACTCGCTCGCTCTCACTAGCTCGAGGCCACTTAGCATTTATTGTCTTCTTACTTGTTCTTTATTTATCTCTTGGTCTTGGCCATATAGAAGCTTTGTTTGATCATAATCTAACTGTTATCCCATTCCCGACTGTCCCCGATACCTCGAGCTTGATCCGAACATCGGCCCTGAGGCCCCATCGACCGATCCTACACCCAGGCAGCAGGTTCCTCGGCTTGTTCAACTCCTTGTTTTATCCTGTATCCCTTTGGTAAAATAAACCCAGGCAGTAAGCCTTCAGGTTTGGTTATTGCCCCGTTTTTAGCTTGCATTTCATCATTAAACTCCACATTCTTAGCACCATCTGCTCTAACAACTAGCTCGAGAATAGATCACGTATTTTTTAGAATCCCATTTATAAATTTAATTGTTGTTACCATTGTCACAGTAAACAACTATGTTAGAATCAGAGTACGCCTTCGGATTTAATGATTTGGCCAGACATGCACCGACTATGGTTTTTACTGTTCGGGAGAGGGTCAGCCGATTTATTAAGGGACTCCATCCCAGCATCAGGATTACCATGGCCCGAGAATTGGAGATATACATTTCGTATCAGCAGACCGTGAGTATTGCTAGGAGGGTTAAGGGCATGCTGGCTTGAGAGAGAGAGGAGAGAGAGGTCAGGCGAGGCCAGGAGAGAGAGGACAGGTGGGGCCATGAGAGAGAAGGCAGACGAGATCAGGAGATAGAGTTTTAGGAGGCAAGGATGCCTTGTAAACCGGGGAGATCTGATGGTCCTTATTTTTGAGGCAGAGTGCGACATAGTAGAGGTTTTGTGGGTCATCCAGTTCAGTTCGCGCTTCAGGCTTCACATAGTAATTGAAGTGTTTAGTTCCCACAGCCACGTTAGCAGCGAGGTTACTTCGAGTGTGGAGATACTATCCATATGGTGAGCTATTGTCCCAGGCTTCTGGTTGATGTGTCACATCGAGGTATTCAGGCGAGTAGAGAGTGCCCAAGAGGGGGAGGACTGGCCCGTTGATGTGTTTCATATAGTAGGCTTAAGGCCGCTACGCTAGATGATGTCATTTCAAGTATGATTTTGATTTGTTATAGAGGAGTACCATCTGTAGTTCATTGCAATTCTTCTTATCGGGGGTGAGTTTTTCTATTTGTTGCTCTTCTTATGAGTGTGTTTCATGATTAGCATTATGCTATGTGTTTCCCTGTTGAGAGGTCTATGAGTAATAGCCAGTGCCTATCGTCTGTTTCTATTCAAATTTTAGAGTTATGAGACTAGTAGAAGATTTCCTATTGTCCATTACGGTAGGTTTGATGTGATTTCTCAGTATTTTTGGCTACGAGCTGTGATTTTTATGCTTCACCGGTATGGGAGCCAGTACTTGTTATAAATTGTGATGGAAGTGACCTAGTAAGAGTTTCCAGCTAGTTTGATGTGTACTTTACTTGTGATTCAGAGTTGAGGGCGGGACCATCGTGATTTCATGTGACTTGAGGTGTTGCACCGGGTTGTGTACCTTGGTGGAAGTTATACCGGTATGAAATCCTCGTGATCTTTTATCTTCTTTAATTCTTTCTTGTTATATTATTTTGTAGATTAGCATTGATAGAAAAAAATATTTGCGCTTGTCGGGCTTGTTTGATAGTTCCCTTATGTGTTTCCCTTTCCATATTCAGTCATTTTCGTTCTGTGCTTCTTGAGTTTTAGCTTGTGGGGTGTGTACCCGTTGGTATTAGCTGTGATTTGGTGAATCGGGTGTTTAGTTATGTGGTTACGTGGTTATTTCATCATTGCTAGTGTTGTGGAGGTTTGAAACGGGTCCCTATTGAATATGAGGCTTATGGTCGGCGCTGAATTTGATTTTGAGCGAATATTGTGATTAGAAATGTTACTATGGGCCTATGTGTAATGTGTCTATTGCAAGGTTATACTATATGGGTGTTGGCATGAATTAACGTGGCTAGTCGAGACTGATACCGGGTATGGATTTAGAATCGGGTCTTTTGAAAATGGATGGAAGGTAAGAATTCTGGCTCTAAGGATTATTGGTATTGTTAGAAAGGCTAAATTTTAGTTGAGATGATGTCTTCAGGTTTATATGGATTGGAGTGACGTGGGATCACCCGCGGGTGTATGTTGGAAGTGTGCATTTAGCAACTTTAGGACTTTGAGGTGAATCTTGGGACGTTCGAGGGCGAACGTTAGTTTTAAGAGGGGGAGGATGTAATGATCCGGTCGGTACTTTTGAGAATTTAAGCTTCGTTCAGTAGCGTAAGGTTTGGAACAGCTTCATAATATGGGTATTGACTTACATGATGGTTGAACTCAATTAACGGGTGATTCATAGTCGAAATAGGAGAATGAATCTAGTTTTGGAAGCTTAAGCGGTGAGAATTTGACCGGAATTTAGGCTTTTGACTAAACGGCTCCGAAATGGGTTTACAGTGATTTCAACAGTTTCGTATTCTAATTTAGGCCTTAGGCGTGCGTTCGGATTCAGATTCGGAGGTCGGTATAATAATTTAAGGCATTTCGGCGAAAATTGCAAAAGTTGAAGTTTTTAAAAATGGAAAAGTTTGACCCGTAGTTGACTTTTGTGATATCGGGGTTGGAATGCAATTCTGAGAGTTGGAGCAGCTTCGTTATGTCATTTTTGACTTGTTTGCAAAATTTGGCATCATTCCGGGTTGATTTGATAGGTTCCGGCGCGAGTTTTGAAAGTTGGAAGATTTGAAAGTTCCTAAGTTCGAATCATGGTGTGATTCATCGTTTCGGCATTGTTTGATGTGATTTGAGACATCGAGCGAGTCCGTGTTAGGTTATATGACTTGTTTATGTTTTTAGATGGGGTTCCGGGGCCTCGGTGTTTTCCGGGTAGGCTACAGGTCATTTTTTCCATTTTGGAACTGCTATTTTCGGCTTCTGGTATCCTCCTTCGCGATCGCGAACAGGCTTTCGCATTCATGATGCTTTGTTGCTAACCACCTTGAAATCCTTCTTCGCGTTTGCGTTCAGCACTTCGCGTTTGCAAAGCCCTGCATTTTTCTTCTTCGCGTTCGCGTCCTTTCCTATGCGTTTGCGTAGGTTTCTGCTCTCCTTCTCCGCATTCGCGAGCTCATTGTCGCGTTCGTGATGAGCAACCTGGGCAGCCTTCAATTTTCTTCTTCACGAATGTGATCCTCCCTCCGTGTTTGCGATGCAAAAATGCTTGGGCAGACAGAATATATCCAAAAATCAAGGGTTAGACCATTTTATTCATATCTTGAGCGGTTCTTTGAGGGGTTTTCACACAAATCAATTGGGTAAGTGTTCTTCACCTAGAATCTAACATATTACATGATTTTATCTTCATTTTCATCATTTCATTTGTGTTTTGAGTTGAAGAAAATGTTGGTTTTGAAAGAAAATTTCTAAAATAAAAAATCATGATTTGAGAGACTAAATGGTATCGGAATTTGATAAATTTTGTATGGTTGAACTCGTATCGGAATAGGTATTCGGTTTTTGTGAAATTTCTCGAGTTCCGAGGTGCAGGCCCGGAGGTCTACTTTTGGACCGATTTTTTGGATTTTTTTAAAGATTGAGACTTTATGATCCAGAATATTTTCTTATGTGTTTTATTTGTGCTTTGAAGTTAATTTGGTTAGATTTGAACCGTCTGGAGGTCTTTTTACCCGAGAAGTGCATTTTGGAGTATCATTTTGTCGTCTTTGAGGTAAGTATCTTGCCTAACCTTGTGTGGGGAACTTCCCCTTAGGATTTGAGTATTCTATGTTGATTGTAGTCCGTGTACGCAAGGTGGCGAGTGCATTTTCAGACTTATTTGTGGAAAGTTGACCTTTTAGAGTTCGTAGGTCCTTATATTCACTGAGTATAAAGTTGTTCTTGATATGATTGAGTTTTCTATTTACTAGTTTCACCTCTACATGCTTTAATTGGAATTAATGGTTCATTCTTATTGCCTATTTGACTCTTATTTTGCTTAACTGAAGATTTATACCTCTTCTATTGTCATTCTATCTTTCATAACTTCTTGTCTTTATTGGAAATCATTATTATCTCTCATGTAATTGTTTAGTCTTAATTGAGGTTATGGTTATCTTCCCTCTACTCATCCTTAATTGAAGTTATTGTATATTCTTCGTAATTTGCCCAACCTTAAAAGAAGTTTGGATATCCTATATTTAGTTGATATTTCCTTATTTGGAAATATTTGACTCGTGTTAGCTTCCTTGTTGTTGAACTACATATTGTGGGATCATTGCTACATATTATTTTCTCCCTTGTTGAGTTGTTCTTATTGAGTTTAGTATTCTCTATTGTGGTTATTCCTTGTGAGCTAGTTTTACCGCCTTCGTGTGATAAAAAGTTCCCGAGTTGATTTACTTGTCGTGTTCTTGTATATATTGTCATTGTTGTTGTTGTACTTGTTGTTGTGACACACGAGGTTTCTGCCGTGCGGTTGTTTTTATGAGGTTGCACGAGATCTCTATCGTGCTATTGCTACAATTGATATATTGCACATGCGGCATTACAAGGCGGGATATGTGTGTCTGTGTGTGTGTCTATATATATATATATATATATATATATATATATATATATATATATATATATATATATATATATATATATATATATATATATATATATATATATATATGCTTATATGTGGGTTGCGCATGTGATGAGACAAGGTGGGAACATTATGATGCACGTGTGGCGAAACAGGGCGGGTACTTATTATGTTATTAATTGCACACGTGGCGACAGAGTTGGCTATGTTAGAGATTGATTGTGATAATTTGTGATGGCCTGGGGGCATTCTTGCTGTTTGATATTGTGTTGTTGTACGTTCACTTGTATGAGCTTTATCTCATAGAAAGTTGTGAGAAAATGTCTTACGTGTTGTTCATTCTTTTCCTTATGCTTATTAACCAGTTGGAACTAGGTTAGAGCACTTGCACAAGCATACACGTAGTTGAACATTCATATTGAATGTGAAGTTCTCCAGATATTACTGAGTATAGATGTACACCCTCGTTTACTTGTCATATATGTGAGAGTGGATCTAGCTATCAAGTGAGTTATCAACATGACCACGAGGTGTGATGGGGGCACAGGATGCCAAATGTTAGATTTCAGGTACTGGAACCTGTGAGCTGTAAGTTTGTTCGAGATCGGTACTTCGTGGAGTTTGTTGGCTAAGACCTGATGTGAACACCGTCGTAGGTTTTGAGTTATTGCTTACCCTTACATTATTTATAATTTAGGATTTGGTTTTGTGTTTCTGCTCGCTCTTCTATGTCATTATTATGGTAATTCTGCTGTCACTTACTGTTTTCTTCCCTTATTATGATTGTTGTATTGTTCGCCATATCGTGTAGTCTATATATGTACATCATGTTCTGTTGTTCCTATGCTTATGTTTGTATAGTTTATTAGACCAGTAGGTGTCTAGACTGTTCCTCATCACTACTCCACCGCGGTTAGTCTTGATACTTACTGGGCACCACCGTGGTGTGCTCATGCTACTCTTCTGCACATTTTTTGTGCAGATCCATGTATTGATCATTAGAAGCTGTGCGGATTATTACTAAGGAGACTCAAGGTAAACCTGTTGCTGCGTTTGCAGGATTTGGAGTCACCTTCTTACTTGTATTCAACTGTTTTCACTCTTTTCCAAACATTTATATTTTGATGTGGTAGCTAACTCTGTAGAGCTTATGACTTGTACTACCGGGGTTTGGGAATATGTTCGTTGTATAAAGGATTCATTCCAAAAAAAAATTAGATGTTATTTATTATTGACCGGTTGGGACATTACATCTTCCCCCTCTTAAAATATTCGTTCGTCCTCGAATGAGCATAGAGACATAACTGAAGTGGTGAAAAGATGAGGATAACGGCTCCGCATATCCTGCTCTGTCTCCCAAGTCGCCTCTTCGACCGACTGACCCCGCCACTGAACCTTCACTGATGCAATGCTCTTTGACCTCAGCTTTCGAACCTGCCTGTTCAATATAGCCACTGGCTCCTCAACATAAGATATATCCTTGTTCAACTGGACTAAGCTAAAATCCAACACGTGAGACGGATTACCGTGATAACCAACGGAGGGGCAGCCTATCAGTGGTGGCATGCTTTTGAGTTGGACAATCCGGCCGAGGCAGCTTCCCTTACATGGACCCAGTTCTCGGATATGTTTTTGAGAGAGTATGTCCCTCAAAGCCTCAGGGACGCATGGCGTGCGGAGTTTGAGCATTTGCACTCGGGTACTATGAGTGTTTCAGAGCATGATGTCTGTTTCAGTGACTTGACTAGACATGCACCAGCCTTGGTTTCTACTGTTTGAGAGAGAGTTTGCCAATTTATTGAGGGGCTCATTCCCAGCATCAGGTCTAGCATAGCCTAAGAGTTAAAGATGGATATCGCCTTTAGCAGGTGGTGAGTATTACTAGGAGAGTAGAGGTCATGCTTGCTCGAGATAGGAAGGAGAGAGAGGCCAAGAGGTCTCGAGAGTTAGGCTATTATTCTAGTGCACGTGCCCTAACTACAGTTCGTCATGGTAGGGGTTATGTGAGTCGCCCTGTTCATTTAGCTCTTCTAGCAGCCAGTGGTATTCTAGCTCCTCCTAGACCTCAAGAGCCTTATTATTCACCTCTAGTATTTAGTGCGCCTCCTGCACGATTTCAGTGGTCAGTCCAGCAGACCTGGCCAGAGACAATCATAGCCGTCATGCCTTCCTAGAGCTTATTTTGAGTGTGGTGACACTTGCCATATGGTAAAGGGTTGCCCTAGGCTTAGGAGGGTGCACCTCTACAGACTTCTCAGCTACAACGTGCTCCATAGGGTTCCCAGGCTGTGATCACAGCACCAACTGCCACCCCACCTGCTCAGCCATCTAGAGGTGGAAGTTAGGGAGGTAGAAGTCACCCTAAAATGGGAGGCCACGCCAGATACTATGCCTTTCCTGCCCGTCAAAGGATATTGCTTCTGATTCTATCATTATAGATATTGTTCCGGTTTGTCATTTCTTAAAACTCAGCGAATGGTTGAGAAGGGGTATGATGCGTATCTAGCTTATGTGAGAGATGTAAGTATTGATACCCCTACAGTTGATTTATTCCCAGTAGTATGGGATTTCCCTAATGTGTTTCCATCTGATCTTCCGGGCATGCCGCCCGACAGAGATATTGATTTTTCCGTTGAGATGCATCGGTTCTATTCGATCCAAGCTCCACTTATTTGTATGTGTCCTCTTATTTCGCCCCGCCTTTGGGCGTATCTCAAGATTCTTTGAGTTCCCCTATTTATGTGTCTACTTCTGTGGGAGATTCTCTTGTTGTGGATCGCGTTTATCAGTCGTGTTTGATTGCTCTTAGTGGTTTTGAGATCGAGTTGATTTATCATTACTCAGCATGGTAGATTTTGATGTTTCCTTGGGCATGGACCAGTTGTCTCCCCATTATGCTGTTCTTGATTGTCACTCGAAGACTGTGACGATGGCTATGCCATATTTACCATGAATAGAGTAGAGGGGCACTTTAGATTACACTCTCAATATAGTTATTTCAATTCTTAAAACTCAGCGAATGGTTGAGAAGGGGTATGATGCGTATCTAGCTTATGTGAGAGATGTAAGTATTGATACCCCTACAGTTGATTCAATCCCAGTAGTGTGGGATTTCCCTGATGTGTTTCCAGCTGATCTTATGGGCATGCCGCCCGACAGAGATATTGATTTTAGCGTTGATTTGTTGTTGAGCACTCAGCCCATATCTATTCCTCCTTATCGTATGGCTCCTCCTGAGTTGTAGGAGTTGAAGGAACAGTTACAAGAAATGCTTGATAAGGGCTTTATTCGGCCCAGTGTGTCACCTTGGGGTGATCCTGTCTTGTTTGTGAATAAAAAGGATGGTTCTATGCGTACGTGCATTAATTATTGCCAGTTGAACAAAGTTACAATGAAGAACCGATATCCTTTGCCTCGTATTGATGACGTATTTGATCAGTTACAGGGTAATCGAGTGTTTTCCAAGATTGAATTGTGTTCAGGTTATCATTATTTGAAGATTCGGGAGCCAGATATCCTAAAGACAGCTTTCAAGACTCAGTACGGTCATTACAAGTTCCTTGTTATGTCATTTGGGCTGACCAACGCCCCAGCAGCATTTATGCATTTGATGCACAGTGTATTTCGGCTATATCTTGACTCGTTCGTCATTGTCTTTATTGATGACATTTTGGTGTACTTCCGGAGTTGGAAAGATCATGAGCAGCACTTGAGGATAGTGCTTCAGACCTTGAGAGAAAAAAAATTATATGCAAAGTTCTCACAATGTGAGTTCTGGTTGGATTCTGTGGCATTCTTGGGTCATATAGTGTCGAGTGAAGGGATCAAGGTGGATCCGAAGAAGGTGGAAGTAGTGCAGAGTTGGACCAAACCATCCTCAGCTGTAGAGATCCGTAGTTTTCTTGGTTTGGCGGGTTATTACCGTCGATTTGTTGAGGGGTTCTCATCTATTGCAGCACTGATGACCAGGCTAACTTAGAAGGGTGCTCCGTTTAGGTGGACGAAAGAGTTTGAGGAGAGGCTTTAAAAGCTCAAGACAACCTTGACTATAGCCCTAGTATTGATATTGCCTACCGATTCGGGGTCATATACCGTCTATTGTGATGTGTCACGAGTTGGCCTCGGCGCGATGTTGATGTAGAACTGTAGGGTGATTGCCTGCGCATCCAGACAATTGAAGGAGCATGAATAGAACTATCCTATCCACGACCTTAATTTAGCTGCTATTGTTCATGCCTTGAAGATTTGGAGGCACTATCTATATGGTGTCCCTTGTGAGATCTACACTGATCACCAGAGTTTGCAGCCTTTGTTCAAGCAGAAGGATCTTAATTTGCGTCAGAGGAGGTGGTTAGAGCTACTTAAGGATTATGATATCACTATTTTGTACCACCCGAGGAAGGCCAATGTGGTGGCCAATGCTTTGAGCGTCAGGCTGAGAGTTTTGGGAGTTTGGCTTATCTACCTGCAGTAGAGAGGCATATAGCATTGGATGTTCAGGCCTTAGCCAACCAGTTTGTGAGATTAGATATTTCTGAGCCTAGTCGAGTATTGTTTTGTGAGGTCTCTCGGTCTTCTCTTTATGATTTTATCAGGGAGTGTCAGTATAATGACCCCCATCTGCTTGTCCATAAGGACACGATTCAGCATGGTGATGCTAAGGAGGTCACTATTGGGGATGATCGTGCTTTGAGGATCCAAGGCAGACTATGTGTGGCTAATATAGATGGTTTGTGTGAGTTGATTCTTCAGAAGGCTCACAGCTCGCGGTACTCTATTCGCATGGGTGCCGCAAAGATGTATCAGGACTTGAGACAACATTATTGGTGGCGTAGAATGAAGAATGACATAGTGGAGTATGTTGCTCGGTGTTTAAATTGCCAGCATGTGAAGTATGAACATCAGTGACAGGGTGGATTGCTTCAGAAGTTAGAGATTCTGGAGTGGAAGTGTGAGTGAATCACTATGGACTTCGTTGTTGGGCTCCCACGAACTCAATGGAGGTTTGATGCAGTTTTGGTGATTGTAGATAGGCTGACCAAGACAGCTCATTTCCTTCCTGTGATGACTACCTATTCTTTCGAGCAGCTGGCTCGAGCTTATATCTGTGAGATTGTCAGACTTCATGGCGTGCCGGTATCTATCATCTCTGACCGTGGCATGTAGTTTACAACACCGTTCTGGAGATCCGTACAACATGAGTTGGGTACTCGGGTGGAGTTGAGCACAACATTTCACCCCTTGATGGACGGATAGTCTGAGCGCAATATTAGATTCTTGAGGATATGCTTCATGAGTGTGTGATGGAGCTTGGAGGTTGTTGGGATCAGTTTTTGCCACCTGCAGAGTTTGCCTACTACAACATTTATCTGTCCAGCATTCAGATGGCATTGTATGAGACTCTATATAGTAGGTGGTGTAGGTCCCCGGTGGGTTGGTTCGAGCCGGGCGAGTATATATTATTTGTCATAGACTATGTTCAGGATGCTTTGGAGAAGGTTAAGGTGATTTAGCATAGACTTTGCACAGCCTAGTCCAGAAAAAAGAGTTATGCGGACCGGAAGGTTTGCGATGTTTCATTTATGGTTGGAGAGTGGGTTTTGCATTGAGTTTCACCTATGAATGGCGTTTTGAGATTTGGAAAGAGGGGCAAGTTGAGCCCAAGGTTTATTGGCCCCTTTGAGGTGTTGCGGCATGTTGGGGAGGTTGCTTATGAGCTTGCCTTACCTCCCAGCTTGGCAGGAGTTCATTCGGTATTTCATGTTTCGATGCTCCGGATGTATCATGGTGATCCGTCTCACGTGTTGGATTTCAGCTCAGTCCAGTTGGACAAGGATATACCTTATGTTAAGGAGCCAATGGCTATATTGAACAAGCATGTTCGAAAGCTGAGGTCAAAGAGCATTGCATCAGTGAAGGTTTAGTGGTGGGGTCAGCCGATCGAAGAGGCAAATTGGGAGACAGAGCAGGATATGCGGAGCAGTTATCCTCATCTTTTCACCACTTCAGGTATGTCTCTATGCTCATTCGAGGACGAACAAATGTTTTAAGAGGGGGAGGATGTAACGGCCCAACCGATCATTTTGAGAATTAATGCCTCTATCCCCTATTAACTGCTTCCACATATCTATTTTCTGCTATTGTGATTTGCCGGGATGATTCATTTTGAGTTTTGGAGCGTTTTGGGAAACTTAGTCCCTAAATGAGAGCTTAAGTCTTAACATCTAGTATGTAGTTGGAATAGTGTGAGTACGGCTCCGAAATGGAATTCCGTCAAATTCGTTAGCTCCGTTGGGTGATTTTGAGCTTAGGAGCGTGTCCGGATTGTGTTTTGTGGTCCGTAGCTCATTTAGGCTTGAAATGGCGAAAGTTGAATTTTTTGAGTTTCGGGCCGATAGTGAAAATTTTTATATCGGGGTTGGAATCCGATTCCGGAAGTTGGAGTAGGTTCGTAGTGTATAATATGACTTGTGTACAAAATATGGGGTCAATCGGACGTTGTTTCGTTAGTTTCGGCATCAGTTGTAGAATTTTGAAATTTCAAGTTCATTAAGTTTGGATTGGAGGGTGATTCGTAATATTAGCATTGTTTGATGTGATTTGAGGGCTCGACTAAGTTCGTATGGTGTTTTAGGATTGGTTGGTATGTTTGGATGAGATCTTGGGGACCTCAGGTGTGTTTCAGATGCTCAACGGGACATTTTTTGACTTAAAAAGTTGGCAGATTTTGCTAGTGTTTCTGTTGCAGAAAATCCTTCTTCGCGATCGCTTGAGAAGGCTCACGATCGCATTGAGCATTTTAGGAGACCAGCTAAGTTGTTCTTCGCATTCACTAAGATAGGGATGCGGTCTCATAAGTTCATCAGGTGATGCATCGCGAACACATGGGTTAAGTCGCATTCGCATAGAGTTAAGTGGACCTATGCTGGGGCCATGCAGTTGTTCATCGCGAACGAGATGTGTGGTCCACGATCGCCTAGTTGGGAGAGTCAAAGCATCATGATCGTGTGGTGTTTTACGCGTTCAGGTAGGGTAAATTCATGAGGCAGCGAAGTTAATCTTCGTGATCGTGAGGGTGTTTCTGCAATTGTGATTAAGGAATCACTGGGAAAAATTTAAAGTTCAAAAACGAGGGTTTGAGGTCATAACTCCAAAATTTTAATTAGAGCTCGGTAGAAGGCGAAATTTGGAGAGATTTTCGGAGGAATTTTGTCGGTAAAGATTCCTAACTCCTTTTTAATTATATCACATTAATCTATTTAATCTAAGTTTAATTTCATCATTTAATTTCAGATTTGGGGTGAAAATTGGGAAAATTTGAGAAAAGTTCTTAGGACGAATTTTGGGATTTTGATCTAGATTTTGTTATCGAATTTGAGTGAATTTGGTATGGTTAGACTCGTGAGTGAATCAACGTTCATAATTTGTGACTTTTACCCGATTCCGAGATGTGGGCCCCGAGAGAATTTTTGGGCATTTTTCTATTTTCTTGCTCTAGCTTTGATTTCATTAGCTAAATTAGTTGTTTGTAGCTATATTTACGTTATGTAATTGATTTAATTGGATTTGGGCCACTCGGAGTTGGATACTCGTGGCAAGAGCGTGATTTCGGATTGATTTGAGCTTGGTTCGAGTTAAGTGGCTTGCCTAATCTTGTGGGGGGGACTCCCCGTAGGATTTGGTACTGTTTGATATATGAATGTCGTGTATGTGAGGTGACGAGTGTGTACACGGGCTATTTGTTGGAAAACCCTATTTTCATTAAGCAAATATCTATTTTTCCTTTAATTAAGCAATACTAGTATATGTAACTATCCTATTTAGCTTAGCAAAGTATGCCTACGTGCCTTAACTGTCTTAACTGCCTTAACTTCCTACCTGCACTCTTTGTAGCATGTTTAGTGCAAAATTACCTGTCTTCTTTGATATGAACTTAATCTAAACTATAGAATTCCTTGTTGAAACTGTTGTGTATGTTGATTGAGTTGTATATTTACTTTGGGATTACGGAATGGTATTCCAGGAGATCCCCCAGCACGTTTATGTTTGGGACAACGGGATGGTATCCTGGGAGATCCCCCTGTACTGGATATTTACTTTAGGACTACGGAATAGTATTCTGGGAGATCTACCTGCACATTTACGTTTGGGACTACGGGACGGTATCCTAGGAGATCTCCTGTACATTTATGTTTGGGACTATGGGACGGTATTCCATGAGATTCCCTGTTGCTATCTCTGTGTACTGAGTGGTTGTCTTTCTGTGATTCTGTTCTCATTGACTGTTAGTATTATCTTTACTGCGATATTTCATACTGTATTATCTTATTATACATATATACCAGTAGGGCCCTGACCTAATCTCGTCACTACTTGACCGAGGTTAGGCTTGGCACTTACTGGGTACCATTGTTGTGTACTCATGCCCTTTCCTGTACATGACTTTCACGTGAAGATCCAAGTAACTCTTCCCAGCCAAATTTCTAGTGAGGCGAGGTGACTTTAGAGACTTCGAGGTATATCTTCCGCGTCCGCAGACCACGGAGTCCCTCTCTACTCTTCCTTAACTTAAAGACTTTCTTGTATTTTCTTCGTCGATAGTTTCTGGAGTTTAGAAGAACTATTTACTTCTGTAGCTTGTGACTCATGATATTTCGGGTTTTGGAAGCATTTATGATCAGTTCGATAGTGTTTATTATATATGTCGAGCGACATCTAAACTTCTCAATTAAATTTACTTGTTAAATTGTTAGTTTTCATGTTTTCGTTTCATTTCCGCAAAATGTTAGCCTTACCTAGTCGTAGAGACTAGGTGTCGTCACGATGATTCATGGAGGGAGAACTTGGGTCGTGACAAGTTGTTATCTGAGCTCTAGGTTTATAGGAGTCTTGAGTCACAAGCTAGTTTATTAGAGTCTCGCATATCGGTACAGAGACGTTTGTACTTATCTTTGGGAGGCTATCAAATTGTTCGGAAAATTCTATTTCATTTGATTCCTTGTCGTCCGAGATTATTGAATTCAAAATTCTAAGCTTTTGTCTTCTATTCTCTCACAGATGGTGAGGACACATTTTACCGGAGATGGCCAAGAAACCTGCGCCCCCTGCTAGAGCCGCTAGAGGTCGGGGAGGCCAAGGACGCACATGTGGTGCAGCCAAACCACCAGCGTGAGCTACTACAGAGGAGCCATTAGTAGCTCTAGTCAGAGCCCATGCACGTAATATGCCTACTACTACTACTATTCCAACTCTCCAAGAGACCCTTGCACAGTTTATGAGCATGAACAGCACTTTAGCTCAGGCAGGGTTGATTCCCTTGTTGCAGCCACATCACAGGCCGAGGGAGGAGCACAGACTCCCGCTGGTCACACACTAGAGTAGAGAGTTCAGGTTTATCAGATCCCAGAGGTTACACCAGTACCGCCTGTAGCCCTAGCTCAGCCCGAGGGTAGGGCAGCAGTTTCATAGGAGGAGGTGCGGAGGCTTGAGAGGTACAAGAAGTATGACCCTATTACATTAAGTGGTCTAGCATCAGAGGATTCTTAGGGATTTCTGGAGGAGTGCGACGTATCCTTCGCACTATGGGTATAGTAGAGTCGAGTGGGGTTTTTTTCCCTTCCTTCAAACTTCGAGGGGCAGCCTATCAGTGGTGGCATACTTTTGAGTTGGACAGTCCGGCCGAGGCAGCTTCCCTTACATGGACCCAGTTCTCGGATATGTTTTTGAGAGAGTATGTCCATCAGAGCCTCAGGGACGCATGGCGTGTGGAGTTTGAGCATTTGAACTAGGTTACTATGAGTGTTTCAGAGTATGCTGTCTGTTTCAGTGACATGGCTAGACATGCACCGGCCTTGGTTTCTACAGTTTGAGAGAGAGCTTGCCAATATATTGAGGGGCTCATTCCCAGCATCAGGTCTAGCATGGCCTGGGAGTTAAAGATGGATATCGCCTTCAGTAGGTGGTGAGTATTACTAGGAGAGTAGAGGTCATGCTTGCTCTGGATAGGAAGAAGAGAGAGGCCAAGAGGTCTCGAGAGTCGGGCTATTATTCTAGTGCACGTGCCCTAACTACAGTTCGTAATGGTACGGGTTATGTGAGTCGCCCTATTCATTTAGCTCTTCCAGCAGCTAGTGGTATTCCAGCTCCTCCTGGAGCTCAAGAGCCTAATTATTCACCTCCAGTATTTAGTGCGCCACCTGCACGATTTCAGTGGTCAGTCCAGCAGACCTGGCCAGAGACAGTCATAGCCGCCATGCCTTTCTAGAACTTGTTTTGAGTGTGGCGACACTTGCCATATGGTGAAGGGTTGCCCTAGGATTAGGAGGGTGAACCTCCATAGACTTCTCAGCTACAACGTGCTCCACAAGGTTCCCAGGCTATGATCACAGCACCAACTGCCACCCCACCTGCTCAACCATCTAGAGGTGGAAGTTAAGGAGACAGAAGTTGCCCTAGAGTGGAAGGCCAGGCCAGATACTATGCTCTTCCTTCCCGTTAGAGGCTATTGCTTCTGATTCTATCATTACAGGTATTGTTCTTGTTTGTCATTTCTTAAAACTCAGCGAATGGTTGAGAAGGGGTATGATGCGTATCTAGCTTATGTAAGAGATGTAAGTATTAATACCCCTACAGTTGATTTAGTCCCAGTAGTGTGGGATTTCCCTGATGTGTTTCCAGTTGATCTTCCGGGCATGCCGCACGACAGAGATATTGATTTTAGCGTTGATTTGTTGCCGAGCACTCTGCCCATATCTATTTTTCCTTATCGTATGGCTCCTCCTAAGTTGAAGGAGTTGAAGGAACAGTTACAAGAAATGCTTAATAAGGGATTTATTCGGCCCAGTGTGTCACCTTGGGGTGCTCTTGTCTTGTTTGTGAAGAAAAATGATGGTTCTATGCGTACGTGCATTAATTATCGCCAGTTGAACAAAGTTACAATGAAGAACCGGTATCCTTTGCCTCGTATTGATGACGTATTTGATCAGTTACAGGGTGCTCGAGTATTTTCCAAGATTGAATTGCGTTCAGGTTATCATTATTTGAAGATTCGGGAGCCAGATATCCTAAAGACTGCTTTCAGGACTCGGTACGGTCATTACAAGTTCCTTGTTATGTCATTTGGGCTGACCAACGCCCCAGCAGCATTTATGCATTTGATGCACGGTGTATTCTGGCCATATCTTGACTCGTTTGTCATTGTCTTTATTGATGACATTTTAGTGTACTCCCGGAGTTGGGAAGATCATGAGCATCACTTGAGGATATTGCTTCAGACCTTGAGAGAAAAGAAATTATATGCAAAGTTCTCAAAATGTGAGTTCTGGTTGGATTCTGTGGCATTCTTGGGTCACGTAGTGTCGAGTGAAGGGATCAAGGTGGATCCGAAGAAGGTGGAAGCAGTGCAGAGTTGGACCAAACCATCCTCTGCTGCAGAGATCCGTAGTTTTCTTGGTTTGGCGGGTTATTACCGTCAATTTGTTGAGGGTTTCTCATCTATTGCAGCACATATGACCAGGCTGACCTAGAAAGGTGCTCCGTTCAGGTGGATAGAAGAGTGTGAAGAGAGCTTTCAAAAGCTCAAGACAACCTTGACTATAGCCCTAGTATTGATATTGCCTATCGGTTCGGGGTCTTATACAGTCTATTGTGATGTGTCACGAGTTGGCCTCGGCGCGATGTTGATGTAGGACTGTAGGGTGATTGCCTACGCATCCAGACAAATAAAGGCGCATGAAAAGAACTATCATGTCCACGACCTTAATTTAGCTGTTATTGTTCATGCCTTGAAGATTTGGAGGCACTATCTATACGGAGTCCCTTGTGATATCTACACTGATCACCAGAGTTTGCAGCATTTGTTCAAGCAGAAGGATCTTAATTTGTGTTAAAGGAGGTGGTTAGAGCTGCTTAAGGATTATGATATCACTATTTTGTACCACCCGAGGAAGGCCAATGTGGTTGATGATGCTTTGAGCCGCCGGGATGAGAGTTTTGGGAGTTTGGCTTATCTAACTGCAGTAGAGAGGCATATGGCGTTGGATGTTCAGGCCTTAGCCAACCAATTTGTGAGATTGGATATTTCTGAGCCTAGTCGAGTATCGTCTTGTGTGGTCTCTCGGTCTTCTCTTTATGATCGTATCAGGGAGTATCAGTATGATGACCCCCATCTGCTTGTCCAAAAGGACACAGTTCAGCATGGTTATGCTAAGGAGGTCACTATTGGGGATGATCGTGCTTTGAGGATGCAAGGCAGACTATGTGTGCCTAATATAGATGGTTTGTGTGAGTTGATTCTTCAGGAGGCTCACATCTCGCGGTACTCTATTCGCCTGGGTGCCGCAAAGATGTATCAAGACTTGAGACAACATTATTGGTGGCGTAGAATGAAGAAGGACATAGTGGAGTACATTGCTCGGTGTTTAAATTGCCAGCATGTGAAGTATGAACATCAGTGACAGGGTGGATTGCTTCAGAAGTTAGAGATTCCGGAGTGGAAATGGGAGCGGATCACTATGGACTTCGTTGTTGGGATCCCACAGACTCAACGGAGGTTTGATATAGTTTTGGTGATTGTAGATAGGCTGACCAAGTCGGCTCATTTCCTTCCTATGATGACTACCTATTCTTCCGATCAGCTGGCTCGAGTTTATATCAGTGAGATTGTCAGACTTCATGGCGTGCCGGTATCTATCATCTCTGACCGGGGCACGTAGTTTACAACACAGTTCTGGAGATCCGTACAACATGAGTTGGGTACTCGGGTGGAGTTGAGCGCAACATTTCACCCCCTGACGGACGGACAGTCCGAGCGCACTATTTAGATTCTTGAGGATATGCTTCGTGAGTGTGTGATGGAGCTTGGAGATTGTTGGGATCAGTTTTTGCCACCTGCGTAATTTGCCTACAACAATATTTATCTGTCCAGCATTCAGATGGCATTGTATGAGACTCTATATAGTAGGTGGTGTAGGTCCCCGGTGGGTTGGTTCGAGCTGGGCGAGTATAGATTATTATTCATGGACTTGGTTCAGGATGCTTTGAAGGTTAAGGTGATTCAGGATAGACTTTGCACAGCCTAGTCCAGACAAAAGAGTTATGCAGACCGGAAGGTTCGCGATGTTTCATTTATGATTGGAGAGCAGGTCTTGCATCGAGTTTTGCCTATGAATGCCGTTATGAGATTTGGAAAGAGGGGCAAGTTGAGCCCAAGGTTTATTGGCCCTTTTGAGGTGTTGCGGCGTGTTGGGGAGGTTGCTTATGAGCTTGCCTTACCTCCCAGCTTGGCAGGAGTTCATTCGGTATTTCATGTTTCGATGCTCCGGAGGTATCACGGTGATCTGTCTCACGTGTTGGATTTCAGCTCAGTCCAGATGGACAAGGATATATCTTATATTGAGGAGCCAGTGGCTATATTGAACAAGCAAGTTCGAAAGCTGAGGTCAAAGAGCATTGCATCAATGAAGGTTCAGTGGCAGGGTTAGCTGGTCGAGGAGGAGACTTGGGAGACCGAGGATATGCACAACCGTTATCCTCATTTTTTCACCACTTCAGGTATGTTTATATGCTCGTTTGAGGACGAATGAATGTTTTAAGAGGGGAAGATGTAACGACCCGTCCTTTCATTTTGAAAATTAACGCCTCGATACCCTATTAACTACTTCCCTGTATCTGTTTTCTGCTATTGTGATTTGCTGGGATGATTCATTTTGAGTTTGGAGTATTTTGGGACACTTAGTCCCTAAATGAGAGCTTAAGTCTTAGAATTTGGTCTGTAGTCGGAACAGTGTGAGGACGGCTTTGAAATGAAGTTCCGTCGATTCTGTTATCTTTGTTGGGTGATTTTGGTCTTAGGGGCGTGTCCGGATTGTGTTTTTGAGGTCCGGGTCGTGATGGCGCCGGGCATCGCTGTCAGGAAAGCCAACCATAAATACTAGTAAAAGATACTTAGTTCTAATTAAATATACATGTCAAGAAGTCAATACAAAATACCTCATAACTATCACAGAACCCGGTGTCACAAGTGCATGAGCTATTTCTAGGAAGCATACAATACAACAACCATCCGGAATACAAATTGGACAAAAAATAAATACAATAATCTGGAAGAGACTCTACTAGCTGCGGGTCGTCTCGAGAAGTGCAGCTCACCTACGTTTCTACATCAACCATGTTGCTACGCCCTCCAAGCCACTAATGATGCATGTGCATGTGCAACAAAAATGCACAGCAAGTGTAGTATGAGTATGAAAACAACGTGTACCCAATGAGTATCCCATCTAATCTTGAAGAAGTAGACACGAGAGGTCGACTTAGACACTTACTAGTAGTCCAATAATGATACGTCCGTAATATAATGAATCGAGGATTTATATAAACAGGATTTGTAATTCAATAGGGTGAAACATGTAAACAATTCTTTCTCTTATGCAAAATTTCCAAATTTCCTTTTTCATCATTTATACACATATTCTCAGGCCGGGAAGGGGCAATAACAACTTCAATAAGTTTCAAGGCAAGCAATACAAGCATGTGCAAATCATGCTGAGGTCGTATGACCCGATCCAACAGAAATGTAAAATGTGCATTGCTGAGGGTCGAGCGGTCCGAACCATAGATGAATCTATTACCCTGCCCGCGAATCATCATGCGACGCGGTCAACATTGTGAGCACGTGATTTTTGCCCTATATGAATTACTCCTACAAATTCAAAATAAAATAATTTTTTCCATTGTTTGCAATTTTGTGGATTTTTGTGGCATTTTATGTTAATGGTTTGCATTTTTGTCTATGCATTTTAATTCATAGAAAATACAAAATATCTTGCATTTTTGCATTTAGGTTTTAACTCTAAATTTTAGGATTAATTGGAAAATCAATTGTTTTATAAAATGGAAAAAAAATCACAAAAAATAGTTAATTTGCACTTTTAATTTTAGCTTTGATTTTTGAGTAGTTTTTCTGTTAATTTGATTTTAATTAATTGCGTTAATTATCATTTCTAGGTTTAATTAGTTTTTTTTTTTAGTTAATTAAGTTCTAGGAATTAATTTTGATTTTAATCTAATTCGAACAAGAAAAAAGAAAAAAAAAGATCAAAAATAGGGTCTCATTTTTAAGGACCCAAAATTGGGCCAAGCTTGTAACAGCCCAAGCAAATTCTCCCAAATTCGGTCAGCCCAACCCAATTCCACCCCTAACCCGGTCCGGTCTCCCCAGAAACCCGAAACAACGCCGTTTGTTGCCCGTTTGATCTCAACCGTCGAGATTAAAAGATCTAACGGACGAGAACTCAGGATTTGTAGGTATTTAACTATCCGAACTCCCGTTACCCCCCCACCCCCCTCTTCGTCTCTTTCAGAGACTGGACCAGAAACCCTAGCTGGCCGTCCCCAAACCTCTCCGCCATTGGTGGCGGCGCCACCTCTGTTTCCCACCAAACTAACACCAATCAATCCTCTCGACTCCCTCATTCCGAATCTGCAAGTATTTCCCATAGAACGAGCCCATAATGTATCGAATCTAGATTTTTAAAAGAAAACCCTAGCCGCCCTTGTGTTCTCCAGTGGCGGCGCCGGCCCCAATCACTCCCAAAACAACACCCTGGAACCCTCTCCACCTCCCCATCCTAAATATCAAACTATTTTACCTCGAATGACCCCAGAGCCTTTCGAATCTCAAAATGAAAGAGTGCACCTTAAAACCCTAAACTTCCGATTCAGGTTTTCAGTGAGGATTTTAGGTCCATTTTGACTTTATTTGTGTGTTCTGATAAAGAACGCGCGATTAATATCGGATTGGACTAGAAATTGGAGATTTGGAAGCGTCGGGCCATATTTCCTATCTGTTCGAGGTTTTAGGTATTCCCCTTTCTTCTGTTATCTTTTCTCCGGTTTTTCTTTTCGTATTTCTATTTTCTAATTCCATTTCTTTGTTGGATTCCCTCTCGTTTTGATTAGCAGTTTCTTAAAGGCCATTTTCATATGCATGTTAGTCCTCAATCGTTTTGTTTTTATCAATTCATTTAGTTTACTTAATTAGTTAGTTTGAGTTTGTTAAGTTAGTTAATTCATACTTCATTTAGTTAGATTTTTAAATTGTTTGAAATCCTTTAAAGGTTGTTTTCCCTTGCTTTCATGAGATTGCAAGAGGCTTGGGGTTCATTTTGTTTGAGTTTTTGGTTTGAATCATTTTTTTTAGGAAAAACAACCCGCTCATTAGCTCAGCCCAAGGTCAACTTTGGCCCATATGAGTGTTGGTTTCTGAAGTAATTTTCAGGGGACTGAAGGGTAGTTTGGAATATTGGCTTAGGGAATCTAGGTATAACAACCTTAGGAAACTTTCAGGAAAGGGGTTTTTGGGACTGTTTTGAAATTTTGATAACTAAGGGAGGGGTATATGAGCTGAAAGCAAAAATAAAAGGGGACCTAAGGGGGTAAAATAAGTTCTAAAAAATCTGCCCTACTTTGCTTGCCTATAAAGGCACACTAAACTTGCCTTTCAAGACAGAGGTTTTGAAAAAACACTGCTGATTGATTTCTGATTCCAGTTTTGAGGTCTATTCTCCATTTTTAGAACAACTCTGGTTCATTTGGGAATTAAAAATGGGTTGATTTTGAGCTTGGAAAGGGTTTTGGTCCGAGCTCTGCTGGGGTTCACTGTTCCATTGATTTGGGAATTGATTTTTGTGGTTCTGATTACTAAATCTGGGTCATTCTGTTGCTGGAGCTGATTTCTGCACTTGACACTGCTGATTCCTCATCTTTTACTTTGCCTTTTCATTCCCATGTACACTCTCTGTAACCATGTTGATTGCGAAGTGAAAAATTTGAGAAAATGAGCTGATATGAAGAGTTGGAGCATGAGAATTTTACTTTGTTTCCTGATTTGCTCTCATCCTGATGTACTGTGACCCTTTGCCTAATCTAGGATTATATGAGCGGTTTGTAATTATTAGCAGAAATGATGATAGATGCATGAGTTAACTTTTAGTTCACCCCCACTTATTTCCTCAAGTTTATGCTTATTCATGGTTTATTGAAATTTTGTTAGGTTAAGTGTTGGATTCTGCTTTTGGGTTTGGTCATGCGTGGGTCAAGCCAGAATGTGTTAGGTCCAGCTATGGAGTATTGAAATCGTGACATATCTAGATCTTATTTGGGCTGTTTAGTTTCAATAGTGTAGTTTAACTTGGCAATCCATGTTAGTTGAAGGTAGAGGTTGATTTGGGAATTATCAGGTTCTATCATTGATTCAGCGTGTGTGGACTTGATATTTTTCTAGTATTTTGGTTGGGCTATAATAATTGAGTTTTGTTGTTCATGAAGCATAGAAATCATCAGGAGTTTAGGCTATAATGATATTGATCCCTATTAAGTGTATTCCAGGGTTTACTATCATGTTTTTAAATGTTAATTCAAATTCAAATTAGGGAGTATTAAGTGAGCACTGAAAATGACTATCTAATTGGTTAATTCCCCATAAGTTTAAATTTCTACGGTATGAGAAGCTTTCTTACGAATGTGGTTAACTTAATTGGCTTTAGTTAAATCAATCAGTGTTTCAATGATTCATAATTATTGATTTAATCACGTAATGGTTCAAAAGCAGGCTCGGGGAATCCGTAAAAATAATTTGAGCATTTTCTGCTGTTGTCCGGGCTCGATCCTTGCTTCCCCGCATAAGTTGTGAGCTGGACTTGGGCTTATTTTGGGTTCTGAGCCTAAAGGCATTTGCAACAATGGAGTTGGTTTACATTTTTATCATTTGAGTTATTTTGTTTTGGGCTTGGGCAGACTTCAATTTAAACTCGTGATGTTGTTATCTTGCAACTATACTGGGCTCATTGGGCCCAGACTTAACATTGCTAGAATTTGGGGTCGTGGGGTTAAAGCCTTTTGGTTCGATATTCAATATTTAGTTAGTCGGAGTGAGACTTTTTTTAAATGGGGTGTATGCTCCGCAAATCTTCTTAGATAGGATATTGGATTTGTCAAAATAGGTTGAGGTGAGACATAGTAGAAAACAAATAGTTTATGGCCCTCTAAGTGTAGTTAAAATTCCCTTTTTAAAATTGGAAGTCGAGGTGTGCGAACAAGTAACAATTGCTCGGTCTTCGTTTTGACTAGCTTCGTTTGACCCCCTAGAATTCAAGGTGCGTCATTTAGCAAATTTCCATGGCCCTTGAATTAATATTAACTTAGTATTAAATATCCTCAAACAAACGTAGTTTGCTTTAGGCCCGATTTAGATTAGTATTGCGATTATGTATACGTTCGCGTAACATAATTGCAAATTAAACTCTTAAAAGACTCGAGGTATGCGTTCGCGCAATTTCAAATAAATTTTTCTTAAATAAATGAACAAGAGTTATTAATTGTGGACACGTTCGCATGACATGATTTCTGACATGCCAAAAGAAAGGAGTATACGTACGCGTAACTCAGTTCTTTAATTACGAATAGATCAAGTGATTAGAAGCGGTTAAAAATAGGTAAGTGCACATAGGTTCTAAAACGAGTAATTAGACAATTTAATAAGCCAAGTATGATCAAAGCGACCGTGCTAGAACTACGGAACTCAGGAATGCCTAACACCTTCTCCCGGGTTAACAGAATTCCTTACTCGGATTTTTGGTTTGCGGACTGTAGTACAGAGTCAATCTTTTCCTCGATTCGGGATTTAAACCGGTGACTTGGGACACCATAAATTATCCCAAGTGGCGACTCTGAATCTTTAAATAAACAAATCCAATTTCAATTGTCCTTTAATTGGAAAAACTCCGTTATATTTATACCCTTTACGGGGTGTAGTAAAAAAGGAGGTGTGACATCTCTGGCGACTCTGTTGGGGATCGAACCCAGAATCTCTGGTTCAAAATACGCGTTCGGTGTTCCGTCTAGAAAGTTGTTGGGATTCATAGTCAGCCGATGAGGTATTGAATTAGACCCGTCAAAGATCAAAGCTATCCAGGAGTTGCCGCACCCAAAGAATAAGACTGAGGTGATGAGTCTGTTGGGAAGATTGAATTACATCAGCTGGTTTATTGCCCAGCTCACGACAACGTGTGAGCCTATCTTCAAATTGTTAAAGAAAGATGCTGCAGTCAAATGGACAGATGAATGTCACGAAGCCTTTGATAAGATAAAGGGGTACTTGTCAAACCCACCTATGTTGGTCCCACCAGAACCAGGGAGACCTTTGATTCTGTATTTGATAGTCTTGGACAATTCATTTGGATGTGTGTTGGGATAGCATGACATCACTGGCAAGAAGGAGCAGGCCATATATTATCTCAGCAAAAAGTTCACATCTTACGAGGTTAAGTACACTCAGCTTGATAGGACGTGTTGCGCCCTAACTTGGGTAGCCCAAAAGCTGAAACACTATTTGGCCTCTTACACTACTTACCTCACCTCTCGCTTGGATCCGTTGAATTATATCTTCCAGAAGCCCATGCACACGGGAAGGCTCGCAAAGTGGCAGATCTTGCTCACAGAATTTGACATTATCTATGTGACTAGGACCGCAATGAAACCACAAGCATTGGCCGACCATTTGGCTGAGAATTCTGTGGATGAAGAATACTAACCCTTGAAGACTTACTTCCCTGATGAAGAGGTAATGCACATTGATGAGTTGGAACAGATTGAAAGGCCAGGATGGAAGCTTTTCTTTGATTGTGCTGCTAACATGAGAGGCGTTGGAATAGGAGCGGTACTTGTTTTTGAAACAGGGCATCATTACCCTGTTACAGCACAGCTCCGGTTCAACTGTACTAACAACATGGCGGAATATGAGGCATGCATTTTGGGTTTGAGGATAACTGTGGACATTGGTGTCCAGGAAGTCTTGGTCTTGGGTGACTCGGACCTTCTGGTAAATCAGATTCAGGGAGAATGGGAAACACGGGATTTAAAACTCATACCATACCGACAATGTTTACATGATCTCTGCCAACGGTTTCAATCAATAGAGTTTAGGTATATTCCGAGGATTCACAATGAGGTCGCTGATGCTTTGGCTACTCTAGCGTCAATGCTACATCATCTAGATAAGGCTTATGTAGACCCGTTGCATATTCAGGTCCATGATCAGCATGCTTATTGTAACATGGTAGAGGAAGAGCTCGATGGGGAGCCTTGGTTTCACGACATCAAGGAATACATCCGAAGGGGAGTACATCCGGTACAAGCCACAGGTGATCAAAAGAGAACAATTCATCGCTTGGCAAGTGGATTTTTCTTCAGTGGAGGAGTTTTGTACAAAAGAACTCCAGATCTCGGGTTATTAAGATGTGTAGATGCCAGACAGGCCGCGGCTATCATGACCAAAGTACATTCTGGAGTCTGTGGACCGCACATGAGTGGGTATGTGCTGGCAAAGAAGATTCTCCAAGCAGGTTATTATTGGCTCACTATGGAGCGAGATTGTATCAGTTTTGTGCATAAATGTCATTAGTGCCAAGTGCATGGAGATTTGATTCATTCTCCACTATCTGAATTACATACAACGTCTGCACCATGGCCTTTTGTTGCTTGGGGAATGGATGTCATTGGGCCAATCGAGCCAGCAGCGTCCAACGGGCACAGGTTTATTCTAGTGGCCATCGATTATTTCACAAAGTGGGTAGAGGCTAAAACATTCAAGTGTGTAACCAAGAAGGCGGTGATCGATTTTGTGCATTCAAATATCATTTGTCGGTTCGGGATACCGAAGGTGATCATTACATACAATGGGGCTAATTTCAATAGTCATCTGATGAAAGAGGTATGTCAGCAGTCCAAGATTACACATCGCAATTCTACCCCATATCGCCCTAAGGCAAACGGAGCAGTTGAGGCCGCCAACAAGAATATAAAGAAGATACTTCGAAAAATGGTGGAAGGTTCTAGGCAGTGGCATGAAAAGTTTCCATTTGCATTGCTCGGTTATCGCACTACTATCCGTACTTCAGTAGGGGCAACTCCTTATTTGTTGGTGTATGGCACCGAAGTAGTGATACTCGCAGAAGTGGAAATTCCATCCCTTCGAATTATTGTGGAGGCTGAGATCGATGATGAGGAGTGGGTCAAAACCCGCTTAGAACAATTGAGTTTTATCGATGAAAAGAGACTGGCAGCAGTGTGTCATGGCTAGTTGTATCAACAGAGAATGGAAAGAGCATACAACAAGAAGGTGCGTCCACGAAAGTTTGAAGTGGGGCAGTTAGTATTGAAACGCATTCTTCCTCATCAAGTTGAAGCAAAAGGAAAATTCGCCCCAAATTGGCAGGGGCCGTTCGTCGTGACTAGAGTGTTGTCCAATGGTGCATTGTATTTGACAGATGTAGAAGGCAAATGTGTAGAAATGGCTATCAATTCTGATGCAGTCAATAGATATTATGTATGATTTCTCTCTTTGATTGTATTTGTTTGTATTTGGCATGTCTCGAATATTGAAATGACGAAGGCATTTTGTTCTGCTATCTAAACACTTTATCCCTCGCTACCCCTTTGAGCCTCATTTATTTTCTTTCATACCCCTCCTTCGGAATGAATAGCAAATATTGGAAACACAAGCGTAAAGAAAAGTAAAGAAAGGAGAGAAAAAAGAGAAAGGAAAAAGGAAAAAAAAAAAGAAAAAAAAAAACAACAAAAGAAGAAGAAAAGAAGAGAAAGAAAATGGAAGAAAAATCACAACAAACAAAGTAATTCCTATGTCATGAACTACATTCGACCTGATTCCTTTTAAGGATACATAGGCAGCCTCACGGTTCGGTCCCATCAAAATAAAAATCCAAAAGTCCCCAAACAAGAAACTGGGGCAGAAGTTTTGATTGTTAGCAAAAATCTGATTTCGAAGATTGTAAATTTGAATCCAATCAAACGATTTTGAGACTTTTATACCCTTCTTTTCCAAACCCATCCAAAATCCACATTACGGTCCAAAAAAAGACCTTTCGATCAGTCTTCGGGAAATGCCAAGTCAAGCAGGTAGCGGTGATTTACATCAGGGGCAGCATTCTGGGCCAAAGAGGGAAAAGAAGTCAAAAATGAGAGAGTCTTATTGGTGAAAACTCCCACGGGCGCCGTAAGGCCACGGGAGTTCAGAGAAATCAAAATGAGAGAGTCTTATTGGTGAAAACCCCCACGGGCACCGTAAGACGACGGGAGCTGAGAGAAATCAAAATGAGAGAGTTTTATTGGTGAAAACCCTCACGGGCACCTTAAGGCGAAAGTGAGTTGATAGATGAAGGAATGAGAGAGGTCTGCTGGTGAAAACTTTTCAAGGCACCGCAGGATGAACAAGGTCGGGATTTGAGGTGAAGAAATTAGGTTATGGAAATTCTGGGACAACAAAGTATGGCAACTGAAAGTTGATTGGTTGGACAGATTGGGCCGATTAATCCAAATTGCATGTCATGATCATTGGTGCCAATTGTTCCACTCTGATAAGTCTCTTTTTCTCTTCAGATAGTCTTCCAGTTTTGGATTTCCTTATCCTTAACTCTGAAAGTCACTACATTTCATTTCTTTGGGTGTATTTCTCTAAGATGTTCCAAATGTCAGTTCTGTTTAAGCAAATAAGAAGGAATTTCAAAGCTCACTACCAGCTTCAAGATTGCAAAGCACAGTGCTGCTAGAGCATACCAAAGATAGCATGATGTAAAAGGGGATAAAATGCTAGCAAGAGTTCCATCGGCAAAATGATCTGATAATTTCATGGGAGATGCAGAGGTTCAGTTAAAGGGGTCAGAGATGTGAAACAACGGTTCGGGGTATAGAACACTCGGGTCATTGAAGTTATGGATTTTTTGAAAGTCAGTCGGAAAGTCAAGCGGTTCAGGGCCAGTTCAAAGCAGCCAGTCAAAACAAAACAATGCAACTAAAATACATTCAGCAAGAATGCCATCAACTAACCACCACATTTTAAAACTGATAAAAAATTTCTTTGATTAAAACAGGGGCAGGAAATTTCAGTTGTTTCGGAGAAACCCTCCGCGAAGAAAGGTAATCACCAGACAGGTTTGATTTGTGATTTTCAGGACCCTCCTGAAAAATGGGACCTAGTTGAAAAGTTCAAAAATAGCAAAATTAGCATAAATGCATCCCAAAGGAATATAAGTCGGCGTAGAAGTTTGCATGTTCGAGATAGGATTTAATTGGAAATTCTCAGGACCCTCCTGAAAAATGGGACCTAGCTTAAAAATTAAAACAATCATGAGTAGTAAAATCTAGCATAAATGTACCCCAAGGAGTGTAAGATGGTTTCAAGTTCGCATGCTTGAGATGGGATTTAGCTTTAAATTTTTAGGACCCTCCTGGATAATGGGATTTAATTTTAAAATTTCAGGACTTTCCTGGATAATGGGATTTATTTTTAAAATTCCAGGACCCTCCTGAATAATGGTACTTATCTTTAAGATTACGATTAGATAACAGCATTTAGCGTAAATTTTGTTGTAGCTTAGTATAATTAAAGTTGTCATGCTTAAGATAAAATTTGACCTTCAATTTTCAGGACCCTTCTGGATAATGGGATGTAGCTTTAAGACCCTCTTATATAACAAGATTTAGCGGAAGTCACACCTTTAGAAGATATAACTTAGATTTAAAATTGTCATTTAGGTAAGAATTGTCAGGACTCCCCCCTGGATAATGAGACCTAGCTTTCGAATTCTTAGTAATATTTGGTAATATGATTCAGTTTAACACTCACATCTGTGCCCAACCTCCAAACTGGGGTAGAAAATTTTCTTTGTTTTATCTGTTTCATTGAAGTTAGGAGCCCGCCTGGAGAGCAGGGAATACTTTCGAGCGCAACAGTCAGGATCCCGCCTGGAGAACAAGGGAGTACAATTTAAGTTTAGCCTTCAAGTCCTCTGTTTCGTCTATTTTGAAATCAGGAGCCCGCCTGGAGAGCATGGAATACATTAAAGTCTAGCAATCAGTAGCCCGCCTGGAGAGCAGAGAATACGTTTCAAGTTGAAATCAGAAGCCCGCCTGGAGAGCAGGGAATACGTTTCAAGTTGAAATCAGGAGCCCGCCTAGAGAGCAGGGAATACACTCAAGTTTAGCAATCAGGAGCCCGCCTGGAGAGCAGGGAATACGTTTCAAGTTGAAGTCAGGAGCCCGCCTGGAGAGTAGGGAATACGTTTCAAGTTGAAGTCAGGATGCCCGCTTGGAGAGCAGGGAATACATTCAAGCGCAGCAGTCAGGAGCCCGCCTGGATAGCATGGGAATATATTCACGTTTCGAAGTTAGGAGCCCGCCTGGATAGCATGGAAATAAATTCACGTTTTGGAGTCAGGAGCCCGCCTGGATAGCATGGGAATACATTCACGTTTTGGAGTCATAACAAGGGAATACATTTCAAGTTCAGCAATCAGAAGCCCACCTGGAGAACAAGGGGATACATTCAAGTTTCAACAAGCGGGTGTCCACCTGGAGAAAGGGAAACATCTCAGATTACAATTCAAGGAGGCAACAGGGGGATTCCACCAGGAGAATACAAGGCAACAGGAACCACAAGAGAAAGTTTGAAGATATAGATAGGATTTTGTAATGCATAGATCATAGTCTAGGCTAGCTTCTTTTTATTTTTATCATGGTATAATAAGGGGGTTCAGTAAGCAGTAGCAGCAGCAGCAACAGTGAAATCACAGCTTCATGGTAGTCCCAGCTACCAGACATTCCTGAACTACACTGACCTGATTCCTTTTTAGCCAAGTATATGTAGGCAATCTCGGAAGCAGGGTGCGGTCAAATCTTTCAAAAATGCTTCCCACGGAGTATTCAAACGGGCAAAAATCGCTCGTATACGCTCACTTTATCTTTGCCCGAAAACTCTGTGTTTTCCCGAGCAAAGAGGGGTAGCTGTGAGCACGTGATTTTTGCCCTATATGAATTACTCCTACAAATTCAAAATAAAATAATTTTTTCCACTGTTTGCAATTTTGTGGATTTTGTGGCATTTTATGTTAATGGTTTGCATTTTTGTCTGTGCATTTTAATTCATAGAAAATACAAAATATCTTGCATTTTTGCATTTAGGTTTTAACTCTTCATTTTAGGATTAATTGGAAAATAAATTGTTTTATAAAATAGAAAAAAAATCACAAAAAATAGTTAATTTGCACTTTTAATTTTAGCTTTGATTTTTGAGTAGTTTTTTTGTTAATTTGATTTTAATTAATTGCGTTAATTATCATTTTTGGGTTTAATTAGTTTTTTTTTAGTTAATTAAGTTCTAGGAATTAATTTTGAATTTAATCTAATTCGAAAAAGAAAAAAGAAAAAAAAAAAGATCAAAAATTTTTTAAAGACCCAAAATTGGGCCAAGCTTGTAACAGCCCAAGCAAATTCTCCCAAATCCGGTCTCCCCAGGAACCCGAAACGACGCCGTTTGTTGCCCGTTTGATCTCAACCGACGAGATTAGAAGATCTATCGGACGGGAACTCAGGGTCTGTGGGTATTTAACTGTCTGAACTCCCATTACCCCCCCTCTTCGTCTCTTTCAGAGACTCGACTAGAAACCCTAGTTGGCCGCCCCCCAAACCTCTCTGCCATTGGTGGCGGCGCCACCTCTGTTTCCTACCAAACTAACACCAATCAATCCCCTCCACTCCCTCATTCCGAATCTGCAAGCATTTCCCATCGAACGAGCCCATAATGTCTCGAATCTGAATTTTTAAGAGAAAACCCTAGCCACCCTTGTGTTCTCCAGTGGCGGCGCCAGCCCCAATCACTCCAAAAACAACACCCTGGAACTCTCTCCACCTCCACATCCCAAATATCAAACTATTTTACTTCGAATCACCCCAGAGCCTTTTGAATCTCAAAATGAAAGAGTGCACCCTAAAACCCCAAACTTCTGATTCATGTTTTCAGTGAGGATTTTAGGTCCATTTTGACTTTATTCGTGTGTTCTGATAAATAACGCACGATTAATCTCGGATTGGACCAGAAATTGGAGATTTCGAAGCGTCAGGCCATATTTCCTATCTGTTCGAGGTTTTAGGTATTCCCTTTCTTCTGTTATCTTTTCTCCGGTTTTTCTTTTCGTATTTCTATTTTCTGCTTCCATTTCTTTGTTGAATTCCCTCTCGTTTTGATTCGCAGTTTCTTAAAGGCCATTTTCATATGCATGTTAGTCTTCAATCATTTTGTTTTAATCAATGAATTTAGTTTACTTAATTAGTTAGTTTGAGTTTGTTAAGTTAGTTAATTCATACTTCATTTAGTTAGATTTTTAAATTGTTTGAAATCCTTTAAAGGTTGTTTTCCCTTGCTTTCATGAGATTGCAAGAGGCTTGGGGTTCATTTTGTTTGAGTTTTGGGTTTGAATCATTTTTTTAGGAAAAACAGCCCGCTCATTAGCTCAGCCCAAGGTCAACTTTGGTCCATATGGGTGTTGGTTTCTGAAGTAATTTTCAGGGGACCGAAGGGTCGTTTGGAAAATTGGCTTAGAGAATCTAGGTATAACAACCTTAGGAAGCTTCTAGGAAAGGGGGTTTTGGGACTGTTTTGAAATTTTGATAACTAAGGGAGGGGTATCTGAGCTGAAAGCAGAAATAAAAGGGAACCTAAGGGGGTAAAATAAGTTCTAAAAAATCTGCCCTACTTTGCTTGCCTATAAAGGCACACTAAACTTGCCTTTCAAGACAGAGGTTTTGAAGGGCTAAAAATCCAAAAAATCAAAAACGGCTGAAGGTTTCAAAGAAGAAAAAACACTATTCTATTGATTTCTGATTCCATTTTTGAGGTCTTTTCTCCATTTTTAAAACAACTCTGGTTCATTTGGGAATTGGAAATAGGTTGATATTGAGCTTGGAAAGGGTTTTGGTCCGAACTCTGCTGGGGTTCACTGTTCTATTGATTTGGGAATTGATTTTTGTGGTTCTGATTACTAAATTTGGGTCATTCTGTTGCTGGAGCTGATTTCTGCACTTGACACTGCTGATTCCTCATCTTTTACTTTGCCTTTTCATTCACAGGTACACTCTCTGTAACCATGTTGATTGCAAAGTGAAAAATTTGAGAAAATAAGTTGATATGAAAAGTTGGAGCATGAGAATTTTACTTTGTTTCCTGATTTGCTCTCATCCTGATGTACTGTAACCTTTTGCCTAATCTAGGATTATATGAGTGGTTTGTAATTATTAGCAGAAATGATGATAGATGCATGAGTTAACTTTCAGTTCACCCCCTGATTTCCTCAAGTTTATGCTTATTCATGGTTTATTGAAATGTTGTTAGCTTAAGTGTTGGATTCTACTTTTGGGTTTGGTCATGCGTGGGTCAAGCCAGAATGTGTTAGGTCCAGCTATGGACTATTGAAATCGTGACATATCTAGATCTTATTTGGGTTGTTTAGTTTCAATAGTGTAGTTTAACTTGGCAATCCATGTTAGTTGAAGGTAGAGGTTGATTTGGGAATTATCAGGTTCTATCATTGATTCAACGTGTGTGGACTTGATATTTTTCTAGTAGTTTGGTTGGGCTATAATAATTGAGTTTTGTTGTTCATGAAGTATAGAAATCATCAGGAGTTTAGGCTATAATGATAATGATCCCTATTAAGTGTATTCCAGGGTTTACTATCATGTTTTTAAATGTTAATTCAAATTCAAATTAGGAAGTATTAAGTGAGCACCGAAAATGACTATCTAATTGGTTAATTCCCCATAAGTTTAAATTTTTGTGGTATGAGTAGCTTTCTTATGAATGTGGTTAACTTAATTGGCTTTAGTTAAATCAATCAGTGTTTCAATGATTCATAACTATAGATTTAGTCACGCAATGGTTAAAAAGCAGGCTCGGGGAATCCGTAAAAATAATTTGAACATTTTCTGCTACTGTCCGGGCTTGATCCTTGCTTCCCGCATAGGTTGTGAGCTGGACTTGGGCTTATTTTGGGTTCTGAGCCCAAAGGCATTTGCAACGAAGGAGTTGGTTTACATTTTTATCATTTGAGTTGTTTTGTTTTGGGCTTGGGCAGACTTCAATTTAAACTCGTGATGTTGTTATCTTGCAATCATACTGGGCTCATTGGGCCCAGACTTAACATCGCTGGAATTTGGGGTCGTGGGGTTAAAGCCTTTTGGTTCGATATTCACTATTTAGTTAGTAGGAGTGAGGTTTTATTTAAATGGGGTGTAAGCTCCACAAATCTTCTTAGATAGGATATTGGGTTTGTCAAAATAGGTTGAGGTGAGCCATAGTAGAAAACAAATAGTTTATGGCCCTCTAAGTGTAGTTGAAATTCCCTTTTTAAAATTGGAAGTCGAGGTGTGCGAACAAATAACAATTGCTCGGTCTTCGTTTTGACTAGCTTCGTTTGACCCCCTAGAATTCGAGGTGCACCATTTAGCAAATTTCCATGGCCCTTGCATTAATATTAACTTAGTATAAAATAACCTCAAACACTCGTAGTTTGCTTTAGGCCCGATTTAGATTAGTATTGCGATTATGTATACGTTCGCGTAACATAATTGCAAATTAAACTCTTAAAAGACTCGAGGTATGCGTTCGCGCAACTTCAACCAAATTTTTCTTAAATAAATGAACAGGCGTTATTAATTGTGGACACGTTCGCGTGACATGATTTCTGATACGCCAAAATAAAGGAGTATATGTACGCGTAACTCAATTCTTTAATTACGAATAGATCAAGTGATTAGAAGCGGTTAAAAAGAGATAAGTGCACATAGGTTCTAAAATGAGTAATTAGACAATTTAATAAGCCAAGTATGATCAAAGCGACCGTGCTAGAACCACGGAACTCAGGAATGCCTAACACATTCTCCTGGGTTAACAGAATTCCTTACTCGGATTTCTGGTTCGCGGACCGTAGTACATAGTTAATCTTTTCCTCGATTCGGGATTTAAACCAGTGACTTGGGACACCATAAATTATCGCAAGTGGTGACTCTGAATCTTTAAATAAACAAATCCCGTTTCGATTGTCCTTTAATTGTAAAAACTCCCTTATATTTATACCCTTTACGGGGTGTAGTAAAAAAGGAGGTGTGACAAACATAAAATAAACAAACACCCTGCTCGCGAATCATACATGCGACGCAGGTATACATAGAATTACATATTTAAAACAGTTAATCAAGACTTCACTATGGAACAACTATCCAAGGAAAGTCCAAATTCTCCTTTTTTTTAACGATTTAAGAAAAATAAAGTTTAATCTTTTTAGAAATTCATTTAGTAATTCGATAGAATTTAAGCAATTCACATCATCGATAGGATTACAAATATTTCCAATTACAGCATGTTTGTGGGTCTTAAACTACTCGGACAATAGCATAATAGTAGCTACGCACGGACCCTTGTCACCTCGTGCGTACATAGCCCCCACAAATAGGAGCACATAACCAATTAACTCACATATGGGGAAAATTCCCTCTTACAAGGTTAGAAAAGAGACTCACCTCGCTCCGAAAATCTATAACCGGCATTCCACGCTCTTTCGAAGGCTCGAATCGATGCACAATGCTCCCAAAACTAGCCAATAATTATGTAAATACATTAATATATGCTCAATTACTCATTACAATCCAATTTATAACAATTTCTAACCCCGATAGAAAAGTTGACAAAATTGCCCTTGGGCCCACGTGCCCGGATTCTGAAATGTTTCGAAGATAAAGTTTACCCATGAACTCACGAACTCAAATATATGATTTTCTCTTAATTTCATACCCAAAATCGTGGTCAAATTCCAAGAATACGAATTTTCTAGGTTTCCCCTCAAACCCCAAGTTTTTACCAAATTTTCATGCTCATTTCCGCACATAATCAATGTATTTAACTCAAGATAGGTGGGGATAGCTTACCTTGTCGTTGATGATGAAAACACCCTCTTGAAACCTCCAAGAATCGCCCAAGCCAAGAGAAAAATGAAAGAGAATGGCCAAATCCCGATTTTTAAAACACTCACTGCCTTCATCCCTTTCTGCACCTACGGTTAGGTGCGGTTCCAATACCGCCTCTATGGTCCTCCTTTAGCTGCCCCAGCCCGCTTCTGCACTGCACTGACTGCATCTGCGATCATGCAGGTGCAGGAATTCCTTCGCAACTACGGCCTCTGACTCCTTCACTTCTAACCACTTCTGCGGTCCCCTTCCTCGCTTTGTGGAGCCGCTTCTGCGGTGAACCCTCCACAGAAGCGGTTACACCAGCAACCAAACCCCTTCAGCTCATCCTTCAAGTTTCAATTTGATCTATTAACCACCCAGAATCCACCCGAGGCCCCCGGGACCCCAACCAATCATGCCAACTAGTCCCAAAACACATTACGGACTTGCTCAAGGCCTCAAATCATATCAAACAACACTAAAACCACGAATCGCACTCCAATTCAAGCTTAATGAATTCTAAAATTTCAAAATTCTACTCTCGGTGTTTAAACCTATCAAATCACGTCCAATTGACCTCAAATTTTGCACACAAGTCATATTCAAAATTGCGGACCTATTCCAACTTCCGGAATTGGAATTCGACCCCGATATCAAAAAGTCAAACTCTCGGTCAACCTTCTCAAAAACCTTCAAATTTCTATCTTTAGCCAAATGACTTCAAAATTACCTACGGACCTCCGAATTCACTTCTGATCGCACTCCCAACTCTAGAATCACCATACGAAGCTACTCCCAGACTCGAAATCTCAAACAGACATCGATAACACTGAAATGCACTTCAAGCCATACTTATGAAATCTCTTCCAAAATGCAAACTTCCAAAATAGGCGTTGAAACGCTCCCAGGTCTTCCAAAATCCGATCCAAACATATGCCCTAGTCTGAAATCATCATACGACCCTACTGGAACCTTCGAATCCCAATTCCTAGGTCATTTACTCAAAAATCCAATCTTAGTCAATTCTTCCAACTTAAAGCTTCCGAAATGAGGATTCTCTTTCCAAATCAACTCCGAACTTCCTGGAATTCAATTGTCACAACCTCGGTTTGCCCTCCATGAACCATCATGTGGCACCTAGTCTCTACGACTAGGTAAGCCTAATTTGTGGAAGAAAAACCAAAATTTGCGGAAGTAAACAATTTAAAACAGAAATAAAGTAGTAATAGTGTTTAAATGTGCCGATTGGCTTACACCATGTTTAACTCTCAATACCAATACATAAATCCAAGATCCAGAAACCCACGAATCACAAGCTAAGAAAAATACTACATAGCTCTAACTCCGGAATGTCTAATAAGAATAGAAAAATATGAAAGGGCTAAATACTAAAAGCAGGAATAGAAAGGGACTTCTTGGTCTGCGGATAGTATGGAGTATAATAATGGAAACAGAAATAATGGCAAACACCAGGAAGTACCACTAATAAAAAGGATGATAACCAAGGATCTCTCAATATCCCGAGGATCTCTTAGTACACTCAATATATACCAGGGATCTCTTGGTATCCCGAGGATCTCTCGGTATCCTCAATGTATGGTAGGGATCTCTTGGTATCCCGAGGATCTCTTGGTATCCTCAAAGTATGATAGGGATCTCTTGGTATCCTCAAAGTATGATAGGGATCTCTTGGTATCCCGAGGATCTCTTGGTATCCCGAGGATCTCTTGGCATCCTCAATGTATGATTGAGATCTCTTAGTATCCTGAGGATCTCTTGGTATCCTCAATGTAAGTTAGGGATCTCTTGGTATCCCGAGGATCTCTCGATATCCTCAATATATGTTAGGGATCTCTTGGTATCCTCAATATACGTGCCAGGGTTCTCTTGGTATCCCGTACCTCAGTTCAGATCATAAATACGTACATGGGATCTCCCGGGATATCGTCCCGTAGTCCCAAAGTGAAAACACACATCAGCCACACAAGAATACCCAATTAAGCTAAGTTTCGTACCAAGTAAACAATTAATTCTAGCCTAACATGCCTCACGTAATGCAATTAAGGCAGTTTAAGCAAATAGGCAATTAAGTCAACTAAACATGTCTTTCTAAACTAGCAATAGGCTAAATTCACAAGTAGAATAAAACAGGAAAAAGAACTCAATTGAAATTCTTAAGGAAAAATCGGATTTTCAATAGTTAGCTCAAGTATGCGCTCGTCACCTCACGTACAAGGCATTTCAATTATCAAATATATCATATCCTAAGGGGACGGTCCCCCAAACAAGGTTAGACAAGTCACTTACCTCGAACCGGCTCAAAATCAAACTGAGACCACGCTCTTGCCACGAGTACTCGACTCCAAATGTCCCAAATCTATTCAATTTAATTTCATAATGTAAATAACACTCCAAGTAACTGATTCTACAATTACAGTCTAAGCAAATACGCGAAATTATGTAAAATGACCAAAACGCCCATCGGGCCCACGTCTTGGAATCAGGTGAAATTTACATTTTCAGAAACCTCGTACTCTCACGAGTCTATACATAACAAGAACACTAAAATCGGAGTCCAAATGGCCCCTCAAATTCTCATTCAAAGGTCTCTTAAACTCAAGCCCTAATTACCCATTTTTTCCAAATTTTTCAGCACTAATTAAGTCTTTAATCACATAAAAACGATTTGTGAAGTCAAGGATGTTACCTCCAAGTGATTCCCCTCGAATCCTTCTTCTATACCCTTCAAAGAGCTCCAAAAACGATAAGAAATGGTAGAAATAAACCCCCAAGTCGCAGAACCCCTTTTAAAATAATGCCCAGCAGTTTCCGCATCTGCGCTTATGGGACCGCATCTGCGGTCCCGCTTCTGCTGAACAAATGTCGCATCTGCGACTTTCACTTAAAGAGCCAGCTTCCGCATCTGTGACTCCCAATCTGTAGATGCGGTACCGCTTCTGCGGTATTTCCACCGCTTCTGCAGTTCCTAAAGAAAAGATCAAAATCCGCTTCTGCAGCCCCTTAGCCGCTTCTGCGGCATCGCACCTGCGGTCCCCAAACCGCATATGCGAAAATACCATAAGCAGCAAAAAATGCAGCAGCTGCAACATTTCCTCAAACTTCTCGTTAACCATCCAAAATCACCCCAAGGCCCCCGGGACCTCAACAAAAGCAAAAACATCACCTAATACCTTATTCAAACTTGTACCAATCCTTAAAACACCTTAAAAACATCAAAACCTTGAATTAACCATGGATTTAAGCCTAAGAACTCCAAAATTCTCAAAATACGCTTTCGATCAAAAAGTCTATTAAACCTCGTTCGAATCACTTGAAATTTTGCACACACATCACATTCAACACTACGGAGCTACTCTAACTTCCGAAATTCCATTCCGACCCTCAGATCAAAATCTCACTATCAAACCGGAAACTTCAAAAATTCAACTTTCGGCATTCTAAGCCTAAATTAGCTACGGACCTCCAAAGCACAATCTGATCACGCCCTAAGCTCGAAATCACCTAACGGAGCTAACGGAACCATCGGATTTCCATTCTGAGGCCGTCTTCACATTGTTCCGACTATGGTCAACTTTCCAACAATTAAGCTCTCGTTTAGGGACTAAGTGTCCCAAAACTCTCCGAAACTCAAAACCGAACATTCCGGCAAATCAATATAGCATAATTAAACTTGGGGAAAGCAGTTAATAGGGGATCGAGGCGTAATTTCTTAAGACGACCGGCCGGGTCGTCACATCCTCCTACACTTAAATATTCGTTTGTCCTCGAACGAGCATAAAGACATACATGAAGTAGTGAAAAGATGAGGGTAACGGCTGCGCATATCCTGCTCAGTCTCCCAGGTCACCTCTTCAACCGACTGACCCCGCCACTGAACCTTCACTGATGCAATGTTCTTTGACCTCAGCTTTTTGACATGCTTGTCCAATATTGCCACTGGATCCTCAACATAAGATAGATACTTGCCCAACTGGACGGAACTAAAATCCAACGGGTTCAATGGATCACCATAATACCTCCAGAGCATCGAAACCTGAAATACCGGGTGAACTCCTGCCAAGCTGGGAGGTAAGGCAAGCTCATAAGAAACCTCCCCAACACGCCTCAATATCTCAAAAGGGCCAATAAACCTCGGACTCAACTTCCCTTTCTTCCCAAATCTCATAACACCCTTCATAGGCGAAACCCAAAATAGAACCCGCTCTCCAACCATAAAGGAAACATCACGAACCTTCTGGTCCACGTAACCCTTCTATCTGGACTGGGTTGTACGGAGTCTATCCTGAATCACCTTAACCTTCTCCAAAGCATCCTGAACCAAGTTTGTGCCCAATAATTTGGCCTCACCCGACTCAAACCAACCCACCAGAGATCTACACCGCATACCATATAAAGCCTCATACGGTGCCATCTAAATGCTGGACTGATAACTGTTGTTGTAAGCAAACTCCGCCAATGGCAATAACTGATCCCAAGACCCTCCAAACTCAATCACACATGCACGGAGCATATCCTCAAGAATCTGAATAGTGCGCTCGGACTGTCCGTCCGTCTGAGGGTGAAATGTTGTACTCAACTCCACCCGAGTACCCAACTCATGCTGAACGGCCCTCTAGAACCGTGATGTAAACTGAGTACCCCTATCTGAATGATGGACACTAAAATACCATGTAAACGAATAATCTCCCAGATATAAATCTCAGCCAACTGTTCCGAAGAATAAGTAGTACACACAGGAATAAAATGAGCGGACTTGGTCAGCCGATCCACAATTACCCAAATAGCATTGAACTTTCTCAAAGTCCATGGGAGCCCAACTACAAAGTCCATGGTGATCCGCTCCCACTTCCATTCCGGAATCTCTATCTGCTGAAGCAACCCACCCGGTCTCGGGTGCTCATACTTTACCTGCTGACAGTTGAGGCACCGAGCTAAAAATCCAACTATATCCTTCTTCATCCGCCTCCACCAGTAGTGCTACCTCAAATCCCGATACATCTTCGCAACACCCGGATGAATGGAATACCGCGAGCTATGGGCCTCCTCCAGAATCAACTCCCGAAGCTCATCAACATTGGGTACATAAATCCGACCCTGCATCCTCAATCCCTCATCATCACAAATAGTCACATCTCTGGCATCACCGTACTGAACCTTGTCCTTGAGGACAAGCAAATGAGGGTCACAATACTGCCGCTCCCTGATACGATCAAATAAAGACGACCGAGAAATCACGCAAGCTAGAAATCGACTGGGCTCCGAAAGATCCAATCTCACAAACTGGCTGGCTAAGGCCTAAACATCCATCTCCATAGGCCTCTCCGATGCTTGTAAATAAGCCAAACTCCCCAAACTCTCTACCCGGTGACTCAAAGCATCGGCCATCATATTAGCCTTGCCCGGGTGATACAAAATAGTGATATCATAGTCCTTTAGCAACTCTAACCACCTCCTCTGACGCAAATTTAGATCCTTTTGCTTGAACAAGTGCTGCAAGTTCCGGTGGTCAGTATAAATCTCATAGGGAACACCGTATAAGTAATGGCACCAAATCTTCAGGGCGTGAACAATGGCAGCTAACTCAAGGTCATGAATAGGGTAGTTCTTATCATGTATTTTCAACTGTCTGGACGCGTAGGCAATCACCCTACCATCCTGCATCAACACCGCTTCGAGGCCAACCTTCGAGGCATCACAATAGACCGTATAAGACCCTGAACCTGTAGGTTGCATCAAAATTAGGGGTGTGGTCAATGCTGTCTCGAGCTCCTGAAAGCTTGCCTCACACTCCTCCGTCCACTAGAACGGAGCACCCTTCTGGGTTAACCTAGTCATAGGGGCTGCAATCGATGAAAACCCCTCCAAAAAACAACGGTAGTAGCCCGCCAAACCAAGGAAACTACGGATCTCGGTAGCTGAGGATGGTCTGGGCCAACTTTGCATGGCCTCTATCTTCTTCGGGTCCACCTGAATACCATCACTCGATACCACGTGGCCTAAGAATGCCACTGAGTCCAACCAAAACTCACATTTTGAGAACTTAGCATATAACTTCCTCTCTCTTAGAGTCTGAAGCAAAATCCTCAGGTGTTGCTCATGATCTTCCCGACTCCGGGAATACATAAGAATATCATCAATAAAGACAATGACGAATGAGTTAAGATACGGTCGGAACACACTGTGCATCAAATGCATAAAGGCTGCTAGGGCATTGGTTAGCCCAAATGACATAACGAGGAACTTGTAATGACCATACCGAGTCCTGAAAGTAGTCTTCAGGATATCTGGCTCTCGAATCTTCAACTGATGGTAACTTGAGCACAAGTCAATCTTAGAAAATACCCATGCGCCTTGAAGCTGGTGAAATAAATCATCAATACGAGGCAAAGGATAACAGTTCTTAAACTATCACTTTGTTCAACTGGTGATAATCAATACACCTACGCATAGAACCATCCTTTTTCTTCACAAACAAAATAGAAGCACCCCAAAGTGATACACTAGGCCGAATAAAACCCTTATCAAGCAATTCCTGCAACTTATCCTTCAACTCCTTCAACTCAGGAGAAGCCATACGATATGGAGGAATAGAAATGGGCTGAGTGCCCGGCAACAGATCAATGCCAAGATCAATATCTCTATCAGGCGGCATGCCTAGAAGATCAGCTGGAAACACGTCGGGAAAATCCTGTACTACTGGGACTGAATCAACTGAAGGGGTATCAATACTGACATCCCTCACATAAGCTAAATATGCGTCACACACCTTGTTAACCATACGCTGAGCTTTAAGAAAAGAAATAACTCTACTGGGAGTGTGATCTAAAGTACCCATCCACTCAACACGTGGTATACCTGGCATAACCAGCGTCACGATTTTGGAGTCACAATCAGAATAGCATAATGGGGCGACAACTAGTCCATGCACAAGATAATGTCAAAATCTACCATGCTGAGCAACAATAAATCGGCTCTGGTCTCAAAACCACTAAGAGCAACTAAACACGACCGATAAATGCGGTCCACGATAAGAGAATCTCTTAAGGAGTAGAAACATAAACAGGGGAACTCAAAGAATCCCGAGGTACACCTAAATGCGTAGCAAAATAAGAAGACACATAAGAATAAGTAGAGCCTAGATCAAATAGAACTGATACATCTCTATGGCAAACCAATATAATACCTGTGATGACAGAATCGGAGGCAACAACCTCGGTACGGGCAGGAAGGACATAGTATCTGGCCTGTCCTCCCCCTCTAGGGTGACCTCTACCTCCCCGACCTCCACCTCTAGCTAGCTGAGCAGGTGGGGTAGCAACTGGAGCTATAACCATAGCCTGAGAACTCTGCAGGGCATGTTGTGGTTAAAAAGTCTGTGGAGGTGCACTTCTCCCAAGTCTAGGGAAATCCTTCACCACGTAGCATGTGTCACCACACTCAAAATAATCTCTGGGAGGACGTGGCAGTGGGAACTGTGCGGTACAGGTACCCTAAGACCCCTAAACACCTGAAGCACTATGTGAAATCTCAGATGCAAACTAAGCTGGCTGACCCACAAAACCTCTTCCATGCCGTACGCTTCCTCTAAAATAAGGACCAGTGGGTCTCTCAAGTCCACGAGGCCTCCTCACTTCCCTATATTCTCTCTCCTGACCTCGTATGTCCTCTCTCTCCTGGACCCACCTGTCTTCTACTCGGCGAGAGGTCCTCACCACCCGCTGAACTAGGATCATAGTCCTTGTTGCTATGATGCCTGAAACCAGACCAATAAGAACTCGTTGCTCTGGAGTGGGGGTGGTGGAAATCTGGGTCCCTTCCCCGATCTGTGAAGTAGTTGGTACAACCTGAATCAACACCGCCTGAACTAACGTACCAAACATGCTCGGAACTATGCAAATGTCTCCTGAAAGGTTGGAGCAGTAGTAGCAGTAGGTGCATCTGGTCCCTGGGCTCTAGCTGGAACTGCTAGTGGCCCCTCGGTGGCAGCTCGCGCGGGTGCGCGTGCGCGTGCGCGTGCGCGTCCTCGGCCTCTACCCCGGTCCCGACCTTTGGCGACTCTTACAGGGGCGCGGGTGCCTGATCATTTCAGGTAGCGCATGTCCTCACCATCGGTGAGAGAATAGAAGATAGAAGTTCAGAATTCGTGATGTCAAAACTCTCGCACGATAGGGAAATCAAATGAAGTGGAATTTTCCTAATGGTTACATAGCCTATTGTAGATAAGTACAGACGTCTCCGTACCGATCAGCGAGACTCTAATAAACCGGCTTGTGATCCATGACTCCGATGAACCTAGAGCTCTTATACCAACTTGTCACAATGCCGGTTCGCCCTCCATGAACCATCGTGACGACACCTAGTCTCTACGACTAGGTAAGCCTAATTTGCGGAAGAAAAACCAAAATTTGCGGAAGTAAATAATTTAAAACAGAAATAAAGTAGTAATAGTGTTTAAATGTGCCGTTCGGCTAACACCATGTTTAACTCTCAATACCAATACATAAACCTAAGACCCGAAAACCCACGAATCATAAGCTAATAAAAAAACGGCATAGCTCTAACTCCAGAATGTCTAATAAGAACAAAAAAAGTACAGAAAGGCTAAATGATAAAAGCAGGAATAAAAAGGGACTTCTTGGTCTCCGGACGTGGCAGATATACCTCGAAGTCTCTAGAGCAGTCACCTCCTCAATGATGGTAGGCCTGAGTAGCGGTACTTGGATCTGCATATGAAAAACATGCGCAGAAGAGGCATGAGTACACCACAGCGGTACTCAGTAAATGCCAAGCCTAACCTAGGTGGGGTAGTTACGAGGAAGGTCAGGGCTCTACTGATATAAAATAAAGAATATGAGACATGACAGCATAAGATAAGCAATATAGTTGAAAATCTACAGTAAGAATCTACATAGGATAATAAGGAGTACAATAATGGAAACAGAAATAATGGCAAACACCAGAAAGTACCACTCATAACAAGGATGATAACCGGAGATCTCTCAGTATCCCGAGGATCTCTTAGTACCCTCAATATATACCAGGGATCTCTTGGTATCCCGAGGATCTCTTGGTATCCTCAATGTACTCTAGGGATCTCTGGGTATCCCGAGGATCTCTTGATATCCTAAAGTATGATAGGGATCTCTTGTTATCCCGAGGATCTCTCGGTATCCTCAATAGATGCTAGGGATCTCTTGGCATCCTCAATGTATGATAAGGATCTCTTAGTATCCCGAGGATCTCTTGGTATCCTCAATGTATGTTAGGGATCTCTTAGTATCCTCAATATATGCTAGGGATCTCTTGGTATCTCGAGGGTCTCTTTGTATCCTTAATATATGTGCCATGGATCTCTTGGTATCCTACACCTCAGTTCAGATCATAAATACGTACAGGGGATCTCCCGAGTTGTCGTCCCGTAGTCCCAAAGTAAAAACACACAGCAACCACACAAGAATACCCAATTAAGCTAAGTTTCGTACCAAGTAAACAGTTAATTCTAGCCTAGCATGCTTCACGTAATGCAATTAAGGCAGTTTAGGCAAATAGGCAATTAAGTCAATTAAACATGTCTTTCTAAACTAGCAACAAGATAAATTCACAAGTAGAATAAAACAGGAAAAAGAACTCAATTGAAATACTTAAGGAAAAACAAGATTTTCAACAATTAGCTCAAGTACGCACTCGTCACCTCACGTACAAGGCATTTCAATTATCAAATATATCATATCCTAAGGGGAAGGTCCCCCACACAAGGTTAAACAAGCCACTTACCTCGAACCAGCTCAAAATCAAACAGAGACCACGCTCTTGCCACGAGTACTCAACTCCAAATGGCCCAAATCTATTCAATTCAATTTCATAATGTAAATAACACTTCAAGTAACTGATTCTACAATTACAGTCTAAGCAAATACACGAAATTATGTAAAACGACCAAAATGACCCTCGGGCCCACGTCTCGGAATCGGGTGAAATTTACATTTTCAGAAACCTCGTACTCTCACAAGTTTATACATAACAAGAACACTGAAATCGGAGTCCAAATGACCCCTCAAATCCTCATTCAAAGATCTTTTAAACTCAAGCCCTAATTACCCATTTATTCCAAATTTTTCACCACTAATTAGGTCTTTAATCACATAAAAACGATTTACGAAGTCAAGGATGTTACTTCCAAGCGATTCCCCTCGAATCCTTCTTCTATCCCCTTCAAAGAACTCCAAAAACTATTAGAAATGGTGGAAATAAACCCCCAAGTCGCGGAACCCCTTTTAAAATAATGCCCAGCAGTTTCCACATCTGCGCTCATGGGACCACATCTGCGGTCCCGCTTCTGCTGAACAAATGTCGCATCTGCGACTTTCACTAAAAGAGCCAGCTTCCGCATCTGTGACTCCCAATCCGCAGATGCGGTACCGCTTCTGCGGTTCCTGAAGAAAAGACCAAAATCCGCTTCTACGGCCCCTTAGTCGCTTCTGTTGTGCCGCACCTGCGGTCCCCAAACCGCAGATGCAAAAATACCAGAAGAAACAAAAAATACAACAGCTACAACATTTCCTCAAACTTCTCGTTAACCATCCGAAATCACCCCGAGGCCCCCGGGACCTAAACCAAAAACACAAACACCACCTAATACCTTATTCAAACTTGTACCAATCCTTAAAACACCTAAAACAATATCAAAACCTCTAATTAACCATGGATTTAAGCCTAAGAACTCCAAAATTCTCAAAATACGCTTTGGATATAAAAGTCTATCAAACCTCGTCCGAATGACCTGAAATTTTGCACACACGTCAATTCAACATTACGGAGCTAGTCCAACTTCCGTAATTCTATTCTGACCCTCGGATCAAAATCTCACTATCGGGCCGGAAACTTCAAAAATTCAACTTTCGGCATTCTAATCCTAAATTAGCTACGGACCTCCAAAACACAATCTGATCATGCCCCTAAGCCCGAAATCACCTAATGGAGCTAGCGGAACCATAGGATTTCCATTCTGAGGCTGTTTTCATAATGTTCTGACTACGGTCAACTTTCCAACACTTAAGCTCTCATTTAGGGACTAAGTGTCCCAAAACTCTCTGAAACTCAAAACCGAATATCCCGGCAAATCAAAATAGCATAACTAAACTTGGGAAAAGCAGTTAATAGGGGATCAGGGCTTAATTTCTTAAGACGACCAGCAGGGTCATCACATCAATTCCGATCGTGCGCTCAAGTCATTATACCTGAAGTGAAGCTACTCATGGCCTCAAATTGCTGAACGATGCGCTAGAGCTCAAAACGATCGGTCGGGTCGTTACACCCAAGGTAGGATCACACACAGAATCAGTAGTCACAAAAGGGGTCAAGGGACTTGGGACACACAGACATTTGACTGTAAACACATAACCCCATCAAGGGTCTTAGAACTAGTAGGACATGCACAGCAATAGCTGATACTGGCATGATCACAGGCTAGTCAGAAAGAACATAAGCACGTTGAAGGGATAGGGACTTGGGATGACAAGTACACAATAAGTTATTGACAGGTCATGCTTTGAAACACACATAGTGGAGTGCATTAATCTAAAGGGAAGGGGAACATTATAACATGCTGGTAATATAACTTAATAGAACCACAAGCAGAAATAGACCAAAATGAAAGAAGCTGAAACAATTAAAGGAGCATGTTGTTGTTGAAGCTTTAAAATTAAACTAGGACATACCAGTTGAGAAAGCAAAGTGCAGAAAGATAACACAAATAGGATTCCACAGTCTAGCCTTGGCTTTCAGTTGTCTATACAAAACAGTAGCACAAGTAGTAGTAGAGAAAGAGAGTTTTTGCGTGTGTAAATGTGTGTTCTGAACTCAATTGTTCGTGTGTTTAAAGAAAAGAGGGTAGGGTATTTATAGCTTAAAAAACAAGTAGAAAAATAAGGTAACCAGTAAAGTTATAACACAAATATGAAAATAATCACAATCAGAATCCCATTAATACAAGTATTCCCTTTAATCAAGGAATTACTGCTTAAATGGATACTAACAGGAATAATTAAGGAAAGAAAATCAATTTGAGGAAGATTGATTTCTGACCATATAAGGGATAGTAAAAGTATAAAGTAAATATTTGAGTCTAAGTACAAAATATACTTAATTTTGGGAAAGGATTCAGCAGGGGTAAAACATCACAGCAAAGGAAGGGAATCAATCAATTTAAACAAAACGAGTGAAATTAAGGGTTTATAAGAAAACTTTTGCAACTAATCGTAACTTGAGGAAATCAAGATCAATCAAGAAAGAATCATGATTCTGCACTTCAACATATAAATAGAAAGGAATGAACATGCGTATTAGGCATGCAAGGTCAAACATATTGACAAAAAGGAGCAAATTAAATGAACATAAACATACAGGAGTGACATGAATAGTCTAGGGACTATTCAAAGCATGGTAATCAACAAGGTCAAGCAGTCATGGCTCACACGTAGAACCCAAGTGAAGAAACCAGTCTAACAGGTAAAGAGAGTCAGAAATAAGTAAAAAACTCATAGTAACAAGTGAGGGAAACCTTTTAAGAAATTAGGGTTTTAACAATAGTCGAGTTTAAAAGAATGGTAAAAACTCAGAATCAGATAAGTCAAACAAGGAAAAGGATTCAAACACAAAGAACTTCATCGAAATAAGTATACACACAAACAAACAAAGACAGCTTCAGAACTCGGATAAAACCAAAAAAATACCTAGGGTTTTAACACGATGAACCAGGTAGAAGAAAAGCATGAACAAATCGTTTAAACATGGTAAAATTATAAAACAATACTAAAAATCGGAGAAGAGATCCTTTTAAAAGAGGTTGAGAAAACCCTAACCGTCGAAGACGAAAAGTCGCTATGAAAAATCGGAAAGACTTTGAGGAAAACACTTAAAAGGTTCATAACATACACAGATCTAAGATAGATCTGAAGTAAAATCAAAAGATCTTAAAGGTTAGGGTTTTAGAGAACCCAGAAAAATGAGAAAGACTTTGAAAAGTTACCGATCTAGTCGGAAAAGTCAAGGATCTGACTCGAACGACCATGGATGGCTGGAAAAAGACCAGAGACAGAGGTTGAGCAAGGACTGGAGCAGATCTCTTCGAGATCTGTCCATGAAATCACACAAACAAGCCACCAGGAGACGTAGGAGACCGGTATACATCTCAAACAGCCATGGGAGTCCATAGATTGAGTGGGGATTGAAAGGGATTAGGGTGGATTAGGGTGGCGGCGGCTAGGGTTTAGGTGAGGTTGCAGAGAGAATTGGAGAGGAAAGGGATTCAAGGGCGGCGGGTTGGTGGAAATGATTTAGGGTAAGGGGGTCGTTTGGGGTTAAAAATGGTAAGGTGGAACGGTGGTCGTTGATCTAAATGATCAACGGCCTAGATTAAAAGGGGTAGGTGGGGATCCGGGTTTGGGTAGGATTTAATTGGGTAAGGATCGAGTTTAAATTAAAATTGGGCTGGGGAATTGGGGATTCGATTTAGGCTAAAATTGAAATACAAATGGGCTGTTATTTAAATAGCCAATTTTTCACTTTTTAAATTATAAAAAATAGTAAATGGCTTCTGGAAATTAATTTAAAGAGCTAAAATGATTTATAACATATAATTAATAATTTAAAAATATAGGACCCCATTTTATAAATATAAAACCTAATTAAACCTCGAAAGGGCTAATATTGCAATTATATGCAATTTAGCTTTAAAAATACTAAATAAAATTGTAAAAGTATGTAAAATTACCTTAGCCATATTTTGGCATAAATATAAAAATACAATAGATAAATCATCAAAAATAATAATTTTGGAAATAATTATTGGGATTTTATGGATAAAAAGGGGAAATAAATCAATCAAAACCTTTAAAAATTGTGGAAAACTAATAAAACCTTTGGACATGCTTATATATGCATATATATGCTATTTTGAAGGTGGAAAATTTGGGTATCAACAGGAATCAATAATATCACAATAAAATCCCGACAAGGGAACAATAGCATAACAACAATATCTCGGCAAGGGCAACAATTTCATGAATAATAACATCCCGGCAAGGGAGATAATATCAAAAGCAATAACATTACGGTAAAGGAAACAATATCATAAACCTCTTCTCTTTTCCACAATTCCTTCACAACTCACTTCTCAACTTGAGCCAACCCTCTACAATGATCAATTACCAATAATACTTCCACAAGCTTGTTCAACAATAGAAATTATCATATAAAACATGAACAATATGAAACGGAGTCACATTAATCATAGTATAAGACTCACGGGCATGCTTGATACCAACGTATAGATACTCGTCATTATGCCTAAACATTGTACTCAACAATTAACACATAGCAAATAAGACCCGACTCCTAATCCCTCAAGCTAAGGTTAGACCAAACACATACCTCGATGCCACGAACACAATTCAAGCCTCAACTACCGCTTTACCTCTTGTTTCCACCACCAATTCGCTTGTATCTAGCCACAATTTACTTAACGATATCAAAAAATGCTAAATGAATAAATTCTAATGCATGAAAATAGGTTTTCCAATGATTTCCTCAAAAAGTCAAAAATCGACTCCGGACCCACATGGTCAAAACTCGAGGTTCGAACCAAAACCCTATTACCCATTCACCCACGAACCCAAATATATAATTTATTTTGAAAATAGGAACTCAAATCGAGATCCAAATCTCCAAAATTTGACAATCCTAAGTTCTACCCAAAACACCCAATTTCCCCCCATGAAAACCCTTGATTTTGAGTTGAAATCATGTGAAAAAATGTTATAGATTAAAGAAAATGAGTTAGAAATAACTGACAATTGATTTAGAGAAGAACTATTCTTTAGAAAATCGCCCAAGAGAGCTTAGGGTTTGAGGGAGTTTGAAAAATAAAAAATTTTCGGCTAAGTCATGATTTAGCAGGTCGCAGATGTCGCAATTGCGATCAGGGTTCGCAATTGCGAACCCCTTTGGAACCTGCTATCTTTGCAATTGCGAAGAATCTGTCGTATTTGCGACCAAGGGGAAATTCGACCAACTTTGCATTTGCGAAGGTAGCATTGCATTTGCGAAATGGAGGGCTTCGCAATTCCCACCATCGGTTCGCATTTGCGAAAAGGGCCTGCCCAGGCTTGGGTCGCATTTGCGACGCCTGGGTCGCAATTACCAAGCCTAAGAACTTCGCAATTGCGAAGCCCGATGTCGCAATTGCGAGATCAGAGGCCTGGGCAAAAATACCAGATACCAGCACTTGTTCCTAAGTCCAACTTCACTCCGAGGCCTATCCAAAACTCACTCGAGCCCTCGGTGCTCCAAACCAAACATGCCCACTAACCTAAAAATATCATATGGACTTGCTCGCACAATCAAATCATCAAAATTACATCAACAACTATGAATTAAACCCCAAATTCTTGAAATCACTCAAGAACACCAAAATTTCCAATTTCTCAACTGTAGGTCCGTTTTATACCAAACCAATTCCAATCTTTACCAAATTTTACAAATTCAACCTAATTATTATTTCAAATTTGTACCAAGCTCCGGAACCAAAGTACGGGCCCGATACCTTCAATTTCAAACATCTTTTCATTTCCAAAAACTCTTATATTTTTCAGAAAATAATTTTCTTTAAAAATTCATTTCTCGGGCTTAGGACCTCGGAATTCTATTCCGGGCATATGCCTAAGTCCCAAATTTTACTATGGACCCTATGAGACAGTCGGATCATGGGTTCGGGTCTGTTTACCAAAAATATTGACCAAAGTCAACTTTATTCAATTTTAAAAGCCAACTTCCTTTTTTTACTTAGTTTTCACATAAAATATTTCCAAAAATGCGCTCGAACTACTCACGCAAATCGAGGTGAGACAAAAAGAGACTTTTAAGGCCTCGGACCACAGAATTTACTTGCAACACAAGTGATGACTCATCACAGTCGCGTCCGCAGACCTAGGAGTCCCTCTCTACTCTTCCTTAATTTAAAGACTTTCTTGTATTTTCTTCGTTGATAATTTCTAAAGTTTAGAAGCACTATTTACTTTTGTAGCTTGTGACTCATGATATTCCGGGTTTTGGGAGAATTTATGTTCAGTTTGAGAGTGTTTATTGTATATATCGAGCTGCATCTAAACTTCTTAATTAAATTTACCTGTTAGATTGTTAGTTTTCATGTTTTCATTTTATTTTCGCAAAATGTTAGGCTTACCTAGTCGTGAGACTAGGTGCCGTCACGACGGTTCACGGAGGGAGAACTTCGGTCGTGACAGTATATTGATTCATCAAAATGACAATTAGAAAATCTTGACGTAAATAAATCTCCAGTTATAGGCTCCAGATATTTTATAATATAATGAGATTCATATCAACATATATCCCCAACCTTCTTTGGGGACCCATCTTTGTGCGTTGTGGTGGAGAAATTAGAACATATACCCCACAACCAAAGGTTCTAAGATGAAAAATATTTGGCTCTTGACCAATAGTTAATTACAATAGGGAAACTTTATGATAACTTGTAGGCCTTATCCGCATAAGTGCTGCTGCATGCAAAATAGCATGACTGCATACTGAAATGGAAAGTTTTGTTCTCATGAGCATTGACTTATCAATTAATTGGAGGCGTTTGATTAATAATTCTGCTAGATCATTTTGTGTATGAACATGAGCAACCGGATGTTCAATTGTTATCCCAGTTGATATACAATAATTAGTAAAGGACTGGGATGTAAACTCACCGGCATTATCAATACGAATTGTCTTAATTGCATAATCTAAAAATTGTTCTCTTAGCTTTATTATTTGAGCCAACACTATCGTAAATGTCATATTGTGAATTGATAATAAGCACACATGTGACCATCTTGTAGATGCATCTACCAAAACTATACAATATTTGAATGGTCCACATAGAGGGTGAATGGGCCCACATATATCATCATGTATACGTTCTAGAAGTGCAGGGGATTCCATCCTAGCTTTAATCGTTGATGATCTAATAATTAATTTGCCTTGAGAACATGCAGCACAAGAGAATTCCTTAAATCGAAGAATCTTTTGGTTCTTCATTGAATGTCCATGTATATTCTCAATTATTTTACGCATCATAGTAGAACCAGGATGACCCAACTGGTCATGCCAAATAATAAAATTATCTTGATTAGTAAATTTCTCGTTTACTATGGCATGTGTTTCAATCCTACTAATACTTGTGCAATATAAGCCGGAGGAAAAAGCAGGTAACATTTCAAGTATATATTTCTTACCAGATATTATTATAGTAATATAAAGATATTCAATCTTTTCATCATTTGTAGTCTCAATATGGTAGCCATTTTGGCGAATATCTTTGAAACTTAATAAGTTTCTTTGAGATTTATTACAATATAGTGCTTCATCAATAACTAAATTTGCTCCTCCTTATAGTAATAAATTGGCTTTTCCAGAACCTTCAATTACTCTTGTACTACAAAATATTGTATTAACACTGACTTCTTTCATTACCAAATAAGAGAAATACATTTTATCTCTTAAAATAGTGTGCATTGTAGCACTATCCACAAGACATATATCATCTTTATTAATCTTGAGTCCAAAGGAATACTGAAAATTTTCATATTCTTCATAAAAATTAAAAAAGTACACCATAAGAAATATGAAATACTAACAGAAAAAAATATTAAGAAATATATTAGGAATGTAGAAACTAGCAACACATGATGAATCAGAAAAATGCACTCAAGAAAAATAAACTAGTTGCAAACATAAAATGAAAAATGAAAGCTTTTTTTATAGTTTCATTCCCACTAAGATGATTAGTTCTTTAGTCAATATCCTCAATAAAGTCTCTAGCTTCTAAATGAGTAATATTTGCAAAGCCTCCAAAATCATCATCTTTATATACAAGATGTGCCTTAGAATTGTATTTGTTTGAGTAGCCTGCTTAATCATCATTATTTTGAAAGGTCAAGTGTGCCTCCACATTATTTTCTTTCTTCCTGAAGGAGGATTGATAAGTTTGACAATATGATCTGGCGTATGACAAATGCATGCCCAATGATCTTTCATACCACATCGGTGACACGTATTAATTTTACCTTTTGAAGGATTAATTTGAGAACCTTTATTGTTCTCATGTTTATTTCTACTATAATGACAATAATTGTTTCGTCCTCTGTCACGTCCACGTCTACGGCCATATCTACGATCACGGTAATTATTTTATTTTCTTTCAGACTTATCATATGCTGCTACAACATTCACTTCTGAAAAAGGTGCTAACCCAGTGGGACGGGCTTTATGGTTTTTCATTAATGGAGTATTATTCTGCTCTGCCACAAGTAGGTATGTGATAAACTCAGAATATTTCTTGCAACCTTTTCACGGTATTGCTGTTGTAGCACCACATTTGAAGCATGAAAAGTAGAAAATATTTTTTCTAATAAGTCCTCATCTGTGATAGTGTCTCCACATAATTTTAATAGAGAACTTACTTTAAAGATAGCAGAATTATACTCAGTTACGGTTTTAAAGCCTTGTAACCTTAAATGTATCAACTCTTGTCGAGCTTTCGGTAATACCATAAGTTTTAGGTAGTCATATCAATCTTTCAAATTAATCCATAATTCAAGTGGATCTTTTACAGTAAAATATTCAGTTTTTAATCTTTCATGTAGATGACCACGAAGGAAAATCATGGCATTCGCTTTATCCTGATTTGATGCTTAATTTCCTTGTATAATAGGATTCCCAATACATTTAGCGTCAATGTGAATTTCAGCATCAAGGACCCATAACAAATAATTCTTCCCGATGATGTCAAGTGTCCCAAATTTAAGTTTCGATAAATTTGACATGGCGAAAGTTATAAAAAAAAATGAATTAGAAATAATAATGTCATTTTTAGTGAAGAAGTTTCATTTGTAAATTTTGTAATAGGAACCGAAACTTTTTCTTCAAAAATACCTCAAAACATAAATGTCAATAGCAGCTATGGGAAAGACAAATTTATAGGTATCATCATATCACTAAAAGAAGTCAGATTTTTGTCCACACGTGCATAAGTTATTGCCATATAAAAAATTATGAGTAAAATTTTCTATCAATATTTCAAGACCAATTATATATGTACTTGTTTAATATTATTTTCTCAACACATATCTCAAAGAAATTTTGCTAGATGTCATTATTGAAGTTAATTCATTTTTACGGGGGTCTGGGGAATATAAAATCACAACAAGTTACACCAAATGCTAGTAAATCTTAGCCAAATTCTCACACAAAGAAAATAACTACACTTTTTCTTTCTGTTTTCTCCGGTATAAACTTAAGGAAACTTATGAAAAATTTCCAATGTGTCACTTAACATCATAAGCTATGAATCTGCAGGTGCTAATGCTTGTGTCATATATTATTATTATTATTATTATTATTATTATTATTATTATTATTATTATTATTATTAGAACTATAACATACCTGAATGAGAAAATCAAACTGGATAATAGGATAGTTAGAGACTCGTGCCGGTAATGTGTTACAAAATAACAATAATTTAGTAAAATATAAATACGTAATAGAGACAGAAAGAAGGTGTATTACAGTTCTTTTGGTGTGTTTTTTCATTGCCACTTACACAGCCTTTTATGGGCATAATAATTAAAAATTTAATATTATAAAATAATGCATAAAATAGACATAAAGTATAATAGCCTGTTTGGGCAAGCTTCTTTTTGCCCAAAAGTATTTTTTTTTTTTTTCCAAGCTTCTTTTTGGCCAAAAGTGCTTTTTTTTGCCAAGCTTTTTTTTGGCCAAAAGTGCTTTTTTTGGCCAAAACATTTTTGGCCAAAAATTGAGGTGTTTGGCCAAGCTTTTGGAAGGAAAAAAATTATTTTTGAGGAGAAACAGAAGCAGTTTTGGAGAAGTAACGAGCAGGTGGGTATCGACAGACACAACAGCTTAATCAATCGGATCCACCGAAGCTATTTCCTCTAGACAGAATGAGGCTAAAAAAGTAGTTTCTCTCCAAAAGCACTTTTTTGAGAAGCACTTTTGAGAAAATACACTTAGAAGCAGTTTTTTAAAGTTTGGCCAAACACTAATTGCTGCTGAGAAGTGCTTTTCAAACTAATTAGCCAAACACAAACTGCTTCTCACCAAAAGTACTTTTGAGAAAAGCACTTTTCAAAATAAGCTGATTTTTGCAGCTTGGCCAAATGGGCTATAAGAGTCCATCCATAAGTTATTCATACACATGACATCTGTCACGCCTCCTTTTTTACACTCCCGAGGTATATGAGAGTTTTTCCAATTAAAATGACATAAATCGAGATGAGATTAATTAATTTATCAGAGTCGCCACTTGGATTAAATTATTTGGTTTCCCAAGTCACCGGTTTATTTTAAATCCCAAGTCGAGGAAGTTTTCGACTTTATTTAAAAGTCTGCGAACCAGAAATTCTAAGTAAGGAATTCTGTTAACCCGGGAGAAAGTGTTAGGCATTCACGGGTTCCGTGGTTCTAGCACGGTCGCTTAGCAATTTATACTTCGCTTAAGTTGTCTAATTACTTATTTTTTAGAACTATGTGCATTTACCTTTTACCGCTTGTAATCACTTAATTTATTCGTAATTAAAGAATTGAGTTACGCGTATGTATACTCTTTTCCTTTGGCGCGTCAAAAATTATGTCACGCAAACGTGTCCACAATTAATAACGCTTTGTTTATTTTATTAAGAAAAGATTGGTTGAAGTTGCGCGAACGCATATCTTGAGTTATTTTTCGATTTAAATTCGCAATTATGTTACGCGAACGTATACATAATCACAACTCTAGTCTAAATCGAGCCTAAAGCAAACTACGATTATTTAGGATTGCTAAATATCTAAGTAATACTAATGTGAAGGCCGTAGCTTATGAATTTTTGTTGTGTATGACACACCTCGAATTTGTTATTAGGATCATAATCATGTTATGCAAACGTGTACACAATCACGATGATAAATTAAACCACACTCCTAAAGTTCTACGAATTTAAGGATTATCTGAATGCTTAAAATTGAGACTACGTGTGAAAACTTGTACTCCCTCCGTTTCAATTTATGTGAACCTATTTCCTTTTTAGTCCGTGCCAAAAAGAATGACCTCTTTCCCTATTTGGAAACAATTTACCTTTATGCAATGATTTATAGCCACACAAAATATATGTGCTTTATTTTACACCACAAATTCAAAAGTCTTCTCTCTTTTCTTAAATTTCGTGCCCAGTCAAATGGGTTCACATAAATTGAAACGGAGGGAGTACTATTAAAGGAAGAAAAGAAGTTACGAACTTAAAGAAAAGACCATATTAGTACCACTGTCTATTAATATGTAACGAAGCTTTAGGTGATCTACTGATTTTTCTCCATTGAAAGTAGACTTCTAAAAATAATAAATATAAAAACCATTTTTTTAAGTGGACATGTAAATATTTATATGATGTGAAACTTTTCCACCAATTTAATATAACTCCTCTTATAAAAAAACTGGGCTCGCCCTAGATTAGTAGGATGTGGGCGTAGACTGAAGCCCAAAATGACATCACAAATGGCCTACCATATAGGCCAGAAAGTCCTTTTTAACGATGAACCTCTAAGATGGCTAACTTGAGACCAAGCCTAAAAAATGAAATATTGCCTTTTAGCCCTACTAAGTCCAAGGCTTCCACATACACGAGGGTGTTTAGTATTACAAAGTTTTTCGTACAGGGAGATAACTCAAGAATAAACCATCAAAGAACAGAGATACTTTACTCGAAATAGAATATAGTTATTTACATGAACTTTACTATAGAATTTGAACACCTTATTTGTATGTTATAAGTTCTAAGTTGCTATCTATAACTTTCTTTCAACATGAAGCAGCAAAAGCATATAATCATTTTACACATTTGTAGTAATGCTGAACACTTCATCGAAAAGTACTCACATGTCATGACCCCAACCCTGATCGTGATGGCGCCCAACACACTGCTAGGCAAGCCTGGCCAACTAAAAACCTCAATCTGTTTTCTTATAAAAATCATTATCAGCTAACACTGTTAAATTGCTAAATTACCCTAATAAGAGTTTAAGACATCGAGTTAAATATGCGGAAATTCAGATGATAATGCTACTACATAGCCCATACAGATCTGGTGTCACAAGTCTTGAGCCTCTAGTACAAATTTAACAGCCTAATACATAATCAGTCTAGGAAATGCGGATAAACCGAAAGGATAGAAGGGAGAGATCCGGGTTGCGGACTCCGTGCAGCTACCTCGATGCTCCCGGATATGAACTAATCGACTGAAAATCCTCACTCAGCCTCTGGAACACCTAGATCTGCACGCAAGGTGCAGGGAGTAATATGAGTACTCCGACCCAGTGAGTAATAAGCATAAATAATGACTGAGAATAAGAAGTCACGGAAAAACATAAAGTAATTTATAATGCGGCAGTTTAAAACAAGTAATATGAAAGCAATAAACCAATGAAAACAAAGCTACAACAAATAAGCAGTTAAGTGACAGACATATAAAGAAAATCAACACATAGAATGGTACCCTATAGTACCCGTTGTGGCGTGCAGCCCGATCCATATATTTCGTCGGTGACGCTCACTGGGGGTGTGAAGACTCTGGGAGGGCCCCCTTATGGCCGAAGCGCAATATCAAGCCATCTCGTGTCATCAAATCTAGGCCCTCGGCTCATATCAATATCAGTATAACACTGATGTGGTGCACAACCCGGTCCCATAGTATCCTCACATCTGGCCCTTGGCCGTACTCAGTCCAGAAATAATATAAGCCCCTCGGGCATTAGTAAAACAGTAGTTCTCAGCCCGAAATATCATTTAATATATCATTTTAGTTTCAAACCGAGTAAAAGTGGCTGAGTTGTAAAACAGTAGAAAACGGTACGACTGAGTTCAAGTAGTAAGTCAAAATAGTGAGAAAATAGTTATAAAACTCCCCGGAGGGTTCAAATAGTCGGCACGAAGCCCAAATATGGCAATCAGTCCAAATAATGATGATAACAAATAAGCTTCAATCAAATACGCAGTAAAAGCATCACTCGGGACGGACCAAGTCACAATCCCCAATAGTAAACGACCTCACGCTCATCATCAAGCGCATGTCTCACCTCAATATAGCACTACGATGTGCTATATCCGGGGTTTCAAACCCTCGGGACATCATTTACATTCATTACTCACCTCGAACTCAAATCGTCCTCCTCGTGCGTCGAATCTGACCAAAACCAGAACGAATATGTCATAATATGCTAACGGTACATAACCCAAGCGAAAACAATCGAAAAATATCAAAAATTATCAAAATCCTGAAATTAGCAAAACCTGAGCCCCGGGACCACTTCTCGAAACTCAAAAATTTTCACATCAACGGGTTCCTTATCCTTCCACGAGTCCATACATATCTAGAGTTCTCAAATCCGACCTCAAATGGCCCTTCAAATCCCAATTTAAAATCTCAAAATCCCAACCCCTAGTTCTTCCATTTTTAGCTAAATTTCCATGAATTTCTAGGTTAATTTCACAATAGAATCACGTTTTATGCTCATAAATCTTACCTCCAATCACTTCTCCTCGAATCCCTCTTCAATTTCCCTCAAAGAGCTCTCAAAATACTCAGCTATGGTGGAAAAAATGGCTCACAATCGTGGATGAAATGTTTAATAAACTCATTGCCCAGTTCTGGATTTCCTACATCGCGATCGCGAAGCACTAAATTCCGGCTTCTCAAAATAACACTATGCGAACGCGATGATGCTCCTGCAAATGCGATGCTTTAACTTCCCAGAGCTACGCAAACGCAAAGAGCAATTGTCCTGGGACCTGATTCCTTATAAGAGAACGTGAACTCTCTCCTGCGAATGTGAAGCACAAGCTGCTCACTCTCCGCGAACGCGAGCCCTCAGACGCGAATGCGAAGCACAAACTCAAGACCGCCCAAATTCCTTCTACGCGATCGCGAGGGCCCTCACGTGATCGCGAAGGCCAAAAATCCTCTGCAACTGCTGCTCAAATTCTGCAACTTCTCAAAATAGAAATTAGTCCGATTGACCATCCGAAACTCACCCGAGGTCCTCAGGACCTCAACCAAAAGCACCAACACATCCTAAAACCTCATTCAAACTTGTTCCAATCATCAAAACACTACAAACAACACTAAAACCGCCAATTCACATCGAATTCAAGCCTAAGTTTTCTAAAAACTTCCAAAACACGCTTTTGATCAAAAACCCAACCAAACAACATCCAAATTCCTGATATTTTGCACACACCTCCCAAATGACATAACGAAGCTACAACAACTCTCGGAATTCCATTCCGCCCCCCAGATCAAAATATCACCTATCAACCGGAAATCGCCAAAATACTAACTTCGCCAGTTCAAGCCTAATTCTACATCGGACCTCCAAAACTACTTCCGATCACACTCCTAAGACACAAATCACCTCCCAAAGCTAACCGAACCATCGGAACTCACATCCGAGCCCTCTAACTCATAAGTCAACATCCGGTTGACTTTTCCAACTTAAGCCTTCTTAAAAGAGACTAAGTATCTCATTTCTTACCAAAACTACACCAAATGCAAACCAATCAACTCGACCACATAAAACATGGATAACGAAGCATAAAGAAGTAGAAATGGGGGAAACGAAGCGGTAACTCATGAGACGACTGGTCGGGTCGTCACATCCTCCCCAACTTAAACAAACGTTCATCATCGAACGAGACAAGAAACATACCTGAAGCCTCAAACAGGTGAGGATATCTGCTCCGCAACTCCCGCTCTAAAGAATAGGTAGTACACACAAGAATGAAGTGCGCGAACTTGGTCAGCCAATCCACAATCACCCAAATAGCATCAAACTTCTTCAAAGTCCGAGGAAGTCCAACCACAAAGTCCATGGTGACCCTCTCCCACTTCCACTCGGGAATAACCATCTGCTGAAGCAAGTCACCCGGTCTCTGATGCTCATATTTCACATGCTGACAATTGACACACCGAGCTACAAATCCTACAATATCTTTCTTCATTCTTCTCCACCAATAGTGCTGCCTCAAATCCTAATACATCTTCGCGACACCCGGATGAATAGAATACCGCGAGATATGGGACTCCTCCAGAATCAACTCTCTAAGCCCATTCACATTGGGCACACAGTCTGGCCCTGCATCCTCAACACACCATCATCACCGATGGTCACATCTCTGGCATCATAATGCTGAATCATGTCCTTAAGGACAAGCATATGCGGATCATCATACCGGCGCTCTCTGATGCGATCATATAAGGAAGACTGAGAAACCACACAAGCCAACACCCGACTGGGCTCCGAAATATCTAGTCTCACAAACCGATTGGCCAAGGTCTGAACATCAACTGCAAGGGGTCTCTCCCCAACTGGAATGTACGCCAAACTCTCCATACTCGCTGCCTTTCGGCTCAAAGCATCGACCACTACATTGGCCTTTCCCGGATGATACATAATAGTAATATCATAATCCTTAAGCAACTCTAGCCATCTCAGCTGCCTCAAATTAAGATCTTTTTGCTTGAACAAATGTTGAAGACTGCGATGATCGGTGAATAACTCACAAGATACGCCATACAAGTAATGCCTCCAAATCTTCAATGCATGAACTATGGCAGCCAACTCCAAATGATGAACATGGTAGTTCTTCTCATGGGGCTTCAACTGACGAGAAGCATAAGCAATAACTCTACCCTTCTGCATCATTACACAACCAATCCCAACTCTCGAAGCATCACAATATACGGTATATGAACCTGAAGCTGATGGCAAAACCAATATTGGAGATGTGGTCAAAGCTGTCTTGAGCTTCCGAAAGCTCTCCTCACACTCGTTCGACCATACAAATGGAGCACCCTTCTGAGTCAACTTGGTCAAGGGCGATGCAATGGATGAGAATCCCTGAACAAACCGGCGATAATAGCCTACCAACCCAAGAAAGCTACAAATCTCTATGGCTGAGGATGGTCTATGCCAACTCTAAACCACCTCTATCTTCTTCGGATCAACCTGAATAACCTTGCTGGACACAACGTGTCCCAAGAAAGCCACTGAACCGAGCCAAAACTCACACTTGAAGAACTTTGCATAAAGCTTCTCCTCCCTCAATCTCTGTAATACAACTCGCAAATGCTCCGCGTGCTCCTCCTAACTATGCAAGTACACCAGAATATCATCAATGAATACAATAACGAATGAATCAAGATAAGGTCAAAATACATTGTTCATCAAATGCATGAACGCTACTAGGGCATTGGGCAGCCCGAAAGACATGACAAGCAACTCATAGTGACCATATCTAGTCCAGAAAGCTATCTTAAGAATATCTGAATCCCTGATCTTCAACTGGTGGTAGCCCGAACGGAGATCAATCTTAGAGAACACCCTCACTCCCTGAAGCTGGTCAAATAAATCATCAATGCGAAGCAAAGGATACTTGTTCTTAATTGTTATCTTGTTCAATTGCATGTAATCAATGCACATTCTCATTGTGCCATCCTTCTTCTTCACAAACAGAACCGGCGCACCCCACGGTGACACACTAGGCCGAATGAACCCCTTATCTAGGAGTTCTTGAAGCTACTCCTCCAATTCTTTCAACTCTGCTGGTGTTATACGATACGGAGGAATAGAAATGGGCTGAGCGCCCGGCACCAGGTCAATACCAAAATCAATATCCCTGTCCGGTGGCATGCCCGGCAGGTTTGCAGCAAAAACATCAGGAAAATTCCTCACAACTGGAACAGAATCAATGTTAGGATTCTCAGCTCAAACATCCCTCACAAACGCTAGATATGATAGACAACCCTTCCCAACCATACGCTGGGCCTTTAAGAAAGAGATTACTCTACTAGGAATATAATCAGTTATGCCACGCCACTCGATTAGTGGTACACCTGGCATAGCCAAAGTGATTGTCTTAGCATGATAGTCTAGAATAGCATGACACAGAGATAACCAATCCATGCCCAAAATAACATCAAAGTCTACCATGCTCAATAGCAATAGATCAACTCGGGTCTTCAGACCCCCAATAGTCACAACACATGACCGTTACACACGGTCCACAACAACAGTATCGCCCACCGAGGTGGACACATGAACAGGTAAAGCAAGAAACTCCCGGGGCATACCCAAATAATGAGAAAAATATGAGGACACATAAGAATAGGTGGAACCGGGATCAAATAATACAGAGGCATCTCTGTGGCAGACTGAAACAATACCTGTAATGACAGCATCTGAAGCAATAACATATGTCCTGCCTAGAATAGCATAGAAAGGAGCCTGGCCACCGCCTGATCGACCTCCCTCTCTGGGGAGACCCCTGGCTGCCTGACCTCCACACCTAGCTGGCTAGGAAGGTGGTGAAGTAACTGGAGCAAAAGTCGAGGGTTGACCCCTCTACTCAAACTAACCATCATAAAGTTGAGGGCACTGCCTCCTCATATGTCTAAACTCTCCGCACTCATAACAACTACCCGGTGCTGGAGATGGGGACTGAAGGGAACCCCTCGCACTGGAGTGACTAGCAGATGCACTTGGCGTAGAAGAACCCTGAGCTGATGGGGCATGAGATGAACTCTGAGCTGAGAGGGCACTGAATGAAAGCTGGACCTGCTGAGACCCATGATGACCACGACCTGAAGATGTTTTACGATACTCTGGACGGGCCGACTGAGCAGGCTTGAAAGAACGACCTCTACCATGCTGGAATTGGTCCCTCGAAGGAGCACCATTGTAACTGCCCAATCCTCGAGGCCTCTTGGCCTCCCTCTCCTCTCGCTCCCGATGGCGAACCGTCTCAATCTCATGAGCGATATCAACCACCTCCTCGAACATAGCACCCAATACTCTCTCTCTAGTCATCAGAATACGGAGATGGTAGTTAAGGCCATCCACAAATCTCCTGATCCTCTCACGATCTGATGGAATCATCCAAATGGCATGACGAGCCAACTCAGAAAACCTCATCTCATACTGGGTCACGGTCATATCCCCTTGTGTCAACCGCTCAAACTGCCTATGCAGCTCCTCTATACGGGACTGCGGTACATACTTCTCCAAGAAGAGAGCGGAGAACTGCTGCCAAGAAAGGGGTGCTGCACTAACAGGCCTACGCCTCTCAAAATCCTCCCACCAAGTAAAGGCAGCCCCCGAGAACTAAAAGATGGTAAATGTCACACCACTAGACTCAAGAATCCCTATTGTACGGAGCATCCGCTGACACATGTCAAGAAAACCCTAGGCATCCTCGCCCTCAGCACTACTGAACGAGGGAGGCTGGAGCCTACCAAACCTCTCAAGACGACGCTGCTCATCATCCGGCATGGTTGGTACTACGAACTCCTAAACTGGCACAACCGATTGAGATGGAGGTTCCCCAGCGTCTGTAGTCCCTGCACTACTTGCTTAGGTGTGCAAGCAGCGGGAGTCTGATTATCTCCCCCAGCCTGTGAAGTAGCTACTGCGGTAGTGGCTAAAACTGCCTGAGCCTAGTGCAAACTGATAAGATCTGTGCCAAGGCTTCCTAAAGACCCGGAATCACGATGGGCACAGCTGGTGCCTGAACTGGTACTACTGGAGCCTAATCCGGAGCTGGGGCAGCTGGTGGATCAACAGGTGCTGCCCTCGCTGCTCTGCCTCTACCATATCTATGGCTTCTGGTGGCCTTAGTAGGTGACACTAGTGGTCGTCCACTTCGTCCAGTAGCTCGCGTCCTCACAATCTGTGAGAGAATGAATAACAGAAGTTTAGTTCTCAGATCAACAAAGTCGCACGACAAAAATTTCAAGAATGTGAAGTTTTTCCTAAAGGTTCTGCAGCCTCTCGAGGATAAATACAGACGTCTCCGTACCCATCCGCGAGACTCTACTAAACCAGCTCATGACTTGCGAGACCTATGTAACCTAGGCTCTGATACCAACTTGTCACGACCCCAACCCCGGTCGTGATGGCGCCCAACACACTGCTACGCAAGCCTGACCAACTAACAACCTCAATCCGTTTTCTTATAAAAATCATTATCAGCTAACACAGTTAAATTGCTAAATTACCCTAATAAGAGTTTAAGTCAACGAGTTAAATATGCGAAAATTCAAATGATAATACTACTACATAGCCCATATAGATCTGTTGTCACAAGTCTCGAGCCTCTAGTACAAATTTAACAGCCTAATACATAATCAGTATAGGAAATGCGGATAAAATAAAAGGATAGAAGGGAGAGATCCGGGTTGCGGACGTCGTGCAGCTACCTTGATGCTCCCGGATATGAACTGATCGATTGAAAATCCTCACTCAGACTCTGGAACATCTGGATCTGCATGCAAGGTGCAGGGAGAAATGTGAGTACTCTGACCCAGTGAGTAATAAGCATAAATAATAACTGAGAATAAGAAGTTACGGAAAAACATAGAGTAATCTATAATTCGGCACTTTAAAACAAGTAATATGAAAGCAATAAACCAATGGAAATGAAATATGGTAATGCTACAACAAATAAGCAGTTAAGTGACAGACATATAAAGAAAATCAACACATAGAACGGTACCTTATATTACCCGCTGTGGCGTGCAGCCCGATCCATATATTTCATCGATGGCACTCATTGGGGTGTGCAGACTCTAGGAGGGGCCCCTTACTGCCCAAGCGCAATATCAAGCCATCTTGTAGCATCAAATCTAGGCCTTTGGCCTCATATCAATATTAGTATAACACTGTTGTGGCGCGTAGCCCGATCCCATAGTATCCTCACATCTGGCCCTTGGCCGTACTCAATCCAGAAACCATATAAGCCCCTCGGGCATTAGTAAAACAGTAGTTCTCAGCCCGAAACATCTTTTAATATATCATTTTAGTTTCAAACCGAGTAAAAGTGGATGAGTTGTAAAACAGTGGAAAACGGTACGACTGAGTTCAAGTAGTAAGTCAAAACAGTGAGGAAATAGTGAAAAACTCCCCGGAGGGTTCAAATAGTTGGCACGAAGCCCAAATATGGCAATCAGTCCAAATAATGATGATAACAAATAAGCTTCAATAAAATACGCGGTAAAAGCATCACTCGGGACGGACCAAGTCACAATCCCCAATAGTAAACGACCCCACGCTCATCATCAAGCACATGTCTCACCTCAATATAGCACTACGATGTGCTAATCCGGGGTTTCAAACCCTCATGACATCATTTACATTCATTACTCACCTCGAACCGGCAAAAACTCTAGCTTGCTACGCCTTTGACTCTCAAATCGGCCTCCTCGCACGTCGAATCTGACCAAAACCAGAACGAATACGTCACAATATGCTAAGGGTACATAACCCAAGCAAAAACAATCGAAAAATATCAAAAAATCTTGAAATTAGCAAAACCCGAGCCCCAGGCCCACTTCTCGAAACTCAGAAATTTTCACATCAACGGGTTCCTTATCTGTCCACGAGTCCATACATATCAAGAGTTCTCAAATCCGACCTCAAATGGCCCTTCAAATCCCAATTTAAAATCTCAAAATCCCAAACCCTAGTTCTTCCATTTTTAGCTAAATTTCCATGAATTTCTAGGTTAACTTCACAATAGAATCACGTTTTATGCTCATAAATCTTACCCCCAATCACTTCTCCTCGAATCCCTCTTCAATTTCCCTAAAAGAGCTCTCAAAATACTCAGCTATGGTGAAATAAATGGCTCAAAATCGCGGAAGAAATGTTTAATAAACTCACTGCCCATTTATGGATTTCCTACATCGCGATCGCGAAACACTAAATTCCGGCTTCTCAAAATAACACTATGCAAATGTGATGACGCTGCTGCGAACGCGATGCTTTAACTTCCCAAAGCTACGCAAACGCGACCCCACATATGCGAACGCGAAGAGCAATTGCCCTAGAACCTGATTCCTTATACGCGAACGCAAACTCTCTCCTACGAACGTGAAGCACAAGCTGCTCACTCTCCGCGAATGTGAGCCCTCAGACGCGAACATGAATCACAAACTCAGGCCCACCCAAATTCCTTCTATGCGATCACGAGGGCCCTCACGCAATCGCGAAGGCCGAAAATCCTCTGCAACTGCTGCTCAAATTTTGCAACTTCTCAACATAGAAATTGGTCCGATTGACCATCCAAAACTCGCCCGAGGCCCCCAGGACCTCAACCAAAAGCACCCACACATCCTAAAACCTCATTCAAACTTGTTCCAATCATCAAAACACCACAAACAACACTAAAACCACCAATTCACATCGAATTCAAGCCTAAGTTTTCTAAAAACTTCTGAAACACGCTTTTGATCAAAAACCCAACCAAACCACATCCAAATGACCTGAAATTTTGCACACACGTCCCAAATGACATAACGAAGCTACAGCAACTCTCGGAATTCCATTCCGATCCCTGAATCAAAATCTCACCTATCAACTGGAAATCGCCAAAATACTAACTTCGCCAATTCAAACCTAATTCTACACCGGACCTCCAAAACCACTTCCGATCACACTCCTAAGTCACAAATCACCTCCCGAAGCTAACCGAACCATCGGAACACACATCTGAGCCCTCTAACTCATAAGTCAACATCCGATTGACTTTTCCAACTTAAGCCTTCTTAAAAGAGACTAAGTGTCTCATTTCTTACCAAAACCACAACAAATTCAAACCATTTGGAGAAGTTTCGCCGCTGTGAGGCAATTCCCGGTGGCGGTTTAGGGTGTGTGATGACCTGGCCAGTAGTCTCATGAGTTACCACTCTATTTCCCTCATTTCTGCTTTTTTATGCTTCGTTATCTGTGTTTCTGGTGTCGGGTTGGTTGGATCGAATCCGGAATGATTTTGGTAAGGTTTGAGACACTTAGTCTCTTTTAAGGAAGTTTAAGTTGGAAAAAGTCAACCGGATGTTAACTTATGTGCTAGTGGGCTCGAATGTGAGTTCTGATGGTTCAGTTAGTTTCAAGAGGTGATTTATGACTTAGGAGTGTGATCAGAATAGGTTTTGGAGGTTCGTAGTAGATTTAGGCTTGAATTGGCACAGTTGATATTTTGGCAATTTCTGGTTGATAGATGAGATTTTGATATAGGGGTCGGAATAAAATTCCGAGAGTTGCAGTAGTTCTGTTGTGTCATTTGGGATGTGTGTGCAAAATTTCAGGTCATTCGGACGTGATTTGGTAAGGTTTTTGATCGAAAGCGTAATTTGGAAGATTTTATAAAGTTTGGCTTGAATCCGATGTGTTTTGGTGATTTAATGTTGTTTGAGGTATTTTGATGATTGGAATAAGTTTGAATAAGGTATTTGGATATGTTTGTGTTTTTATTTGAGGTCCCGGGGGCCTCGGGGTGATTTCAGATGGTTAACGGAGAAGTTGGAATTTTGTTGCAGCAGCTGAATTTGCTGCTTCTGGTATTTTCGCACTTGTGAATTGGGGACCGCAGGTGCGGCGCCGCATGTGCGAGTGAGTGGCCGCAGAAGCGGATTATGGGGATTTGTCAGGGACCACAGAAGCGGCTAAGAGGACAACATCTGCGGAGTCGCAGATGCGGAAGGATGATCACAGATACGGATGTGGCCAGTTAAGTGATTTCCGCAGAAGTGGAATAATGACAGCAAATGCGGTACCGTAGATGCGGTTGAAGGACCGCAGATGTGGAAAGGCCTGGGCAAAACATATAAGTTATTTCATTTCGCGAAATTGAGCTATTTCACCATTTTTGACTTCGGCTTTGGAGCTTTTTGGGCGATTTGAAAGAGGGAATTCAAGGAGACTTCATTGAGGTAAGGGATTTGGACTTAAAACTCATTCCTATGTTATTATTCCATGGATTAGAGCTGGAAATTAAGGAAATCAAGGGTGAAATTTGGGGAAAACTAGGGCTTGGGAACTTAGGCCTTTAATTGAGGATTTGAAGGACCATTTGGGGTCGGATTTGAGAACTCTTGATATGTATGAACTCATGGGGAAATAAGGAATCTATTGGTGTGAGAATTTCTAAATTTCGAGACGTGGGCCTGGGGGTCGGGTTTTGGTAATTTCAGGATTTGTGCCCTTTATTGATTGTTTTCGCTTGGGCTTTGTTCCCTTAACATATTTTGACGTTCTCGTTCTGATTTTGGATAGATTCGACACGCATGGAGGCCAATTCGAGGGGAAAAGGCTTCGTGAGTTTGAGATTTGACCGGTTCGAGGTGAGTAATGATTGTAAATGATATTCTGAGGGTTTGAAACCCCGGATTGCACATCGTAGTGCTATATTGAGGTGAGGCACACGCTTGATGACGAGCGTGGGGTCGTGCACTATTGGCGATTGTGACTTGGTCCATCCCGATTAATGATTTTACTGCGTATTTGATTGAAAACTATTTGCTATCATCATTATTTGGGTTGAATGCCATATTTGGGCCTAGTGCCAACTATTTGAACCCTTCGGGGATTTTTATTGATATTTCCTCACTGTTTTGACTTTATATTTGAACTTAGTCATGTTATTTTCCACTGTTTTACTACTCAGCCATGTTTACTCAGTTTTAATACTTAAATTACATTTTAAATGATGTTTGGGCTGAGAAACATTGTTTTACTATTGCCCGAGGGGCTTGTGAGGATTTTTGACTGAGTAAGGCCGAAGGCCTATGTTGTAAGGAAACACTGATACTGATTTGAAGTCGAGGGCTTGAGATATACGCCACGAGGTGGCTTGATTGATATGAGGCCGAGGGCCTAGTTTGATACAATGAGATGGCTTGTTATTGCGCTTGGCCCGTAAGAGACCTCTCCAGGAGTCTGCACACCCCCAGTGAGCGCGGGTACCCATTGTGATGTGAGATTGAGCCCGAGGGGCTGGTATTTTTCTGAGATGTTGCCCAAGGGGCGAACTTCTATTTGTTTACTTTACCTTAATTACCTGTCAATTACTTGTTTACTTGTTAAAAGAAGTTTTACTTGATTTTTCACTAGTTTATTGCTTTTAAATGATTTTTTACTGCTTCATTATAGAATGTTGTGTGCCTTACGTGTTGTCTTACTTTTAGTCGTTATTTACATTTGTTACTCACTGAGTTGGAGTACTTACTTTACTCCATACACTCTGTGTGCAGATTCACGCGTAGCTGGTCCCGCCCCCGGGTGCTGATTCATTCTAGCTTCAGGCAGATCTTGAGGAGTCTTTAGGTAGCTGTTGGCGTTCGTAGCCCAGAGCTCCTCCCTATCTCTTTCCTTTATGTCCTTAGTTAAGTATTTAAACTATGTAGTTACATTTGAGGACTTAGTGTTGTTAGATGCTCGTGACTTGTGACACCTCGGTTAGGGTTGTGTCGGGTTGTATTTCCGCTACTTATTATCATTAAATCATGTTTCAGACTGCTTTTATGTTGCTTAACTGCTTTAACAAGTGAATTGGGTTTAGTTGGCTGGCCTTGTATTCATGAGAGGCGCCATCACGACCGGGTTCGGGGTTACGGTTGTGACAAGTTGGTATCAAAGCCTAGGTTACATAGGTCTCACGAGTCATGGGCAGGTTTAGTAGAGTCTCGCGGATCAGTACAGAGACGTTTGTATTTATCCTCGAGAGGATACAGAACCTTTAGGAAAAAAAACTTCATATTCTTGAAATTCTTATCGTGCGAACTTGTTGATCCGAGTACTAAACTTCTGTTATTCTATTCTCTTATAGATGGTGAGGACACGCACTACCGGACAGGGTGGACGACCAGCTGCCCCAGCTCAGGATCAGGCTCCAGCTATGGATGCTCCAGCAGCACCAATTCAGGCACCAGCTGTGCCCATCGTGATTATGGGTCTTCAGGAGGCCTTGGCTCAGATCTTATCAGTTTGCACTAGCCTAGCTCAAGCGGTTTCAGCCACTACAGCCGCAACTACTTCGCAGGTCGGGGGAGGCAATCAGACTCCCGCCACTCGCACATTTGAATAGGTCGTGGAGGGACTTCAGACGCCAGGGGCGCATCCAGCCCAGCTGGTTGCAGCTGCTCAGGACTATGTAGTTCCTGCCATGCTAGAGGACGAGCAGCATAGGTTGGAGAGGTTTGGTAGACTTCAGCCTCCGTCATTCAGTGGTGCAGAGGGCGAGGATGCCTAGGGTTTCTTAGATAAGTGTTAGAGGATACTCCATACAGCAGGAATTCTGGAGACCAGCGGGGCCGCTTTTACCACCTATCAGTTTTCAGGAGCTACTTTCATTTGGTGGGAGGATTTCGAGAGGCATAGGCCTGTTTGTGCAGCACCCCTTTCCTGGCAGCAGTTCTCTGTTCTCTTCTTGGAGAAGTACATGCCGTAGTCCCACAGAGAGGAGCTATGTAGGCAGTTTGAGTGGTTATGACAGGGGGAGATGACTGTGTCGCAGTATGATTTGAGGTTTTCTGAGTTGGCTCGTTATGCCATCTGGTTGGTTCCGACAGATCGAGAGTAGATCAGGAGGTTTGTTGATGGTCTCACTTATTAGCTTTGTATTCTTATGACCAAGGAGAGGGTATCTGGTGCTATGTTCGAGGAGATTGTTGATAAGCCTGTGAGATTGAGTCGGTTCGCCATCAGGAGCGAGAGGAAAGGGAGGCCAAGAGGCCTCGAGGATCTGGCAGCTATAGTGGTGCTCCTTTGAGGGGTTAGTTTCAGCACGGTAGAAGCCGTTCATTTAGGTTTGCTCAACCAGCTTGCCTAGGTTATCGTGGGGTGTCTTCGGGTCATGGTTATCACGGTTCTCAGCAGGGCCAGTCATCACTTAGTGCCCTTCCGGCTCAGAGTTCGACCCGTGCTCAATTAGTTTAGGGCTCTTCCATGCCGAGTGCATCTGCTAGTCACTCCGGTGCAAGGGGTTCCCTTCAGTCCCCTTCTCTAGAACCTAGGAGTTATTATGAGTGTGGTGAAATGGGCCAGATGTGGAGGTAGTGTCCTCGTCGTGTTACTAGTTTATCCCAGCAAAGGGGTCAGTCATCTGCTTCAGTGCTAGTTTCTTCGGCACCACCCACTCAGCCAGCTAGGGGTGGAGTTAAGTCGGCCAGGGGTCGCCCCAGAGGGGGAGGTCGATCAGGGGGCGGTCAGGCCCATTTCTATGCACTCCCAGGCAGACCTGATGCTATTTCCTCAGATGATGTCATTACAGGTATTGTGTCAGTCTGTCACACAGATGCCTCTGTATTATTTGATCCCGGTTCCACCTTTTCTTATGTGTCATCATACTTTGCTCATTATTTGGGTACACCTCATGAGTTTCTTGCTTTACCTGTTCAAGTATCTACCCCGGTGGGTGATACTGTTATTGTAGACCGTGTGTACCGGTCATGTGTGGTGACCATTGGGGGTCTGAAGACCCGAGTGGATCTATTACTATTGAGCATGGTGGATTTTGATGTCGTTTTGGGAATGGATTGGTTATCTCTGTGTCGTGCTATTCTGGACTGTCACACTAAGACAATCACATTGGCTATGCCGGGTGTGCCACGGATCGAGTGGCGAGGTGTGACTGATTATGTTCCTAGTAGAGTTATCTCTTTCTTGAAGGCCCAGTGTATGGTTAGGAAGGGTTGTCTTTCATATCTAGCATTTGTGAGGAATGTCGGAGCTGAGACTCCCAGTATTGATTTGGTTCCAGTTGTGAGGGATTTTCCCGATGTGTTTCCTGCGGACCTGTCGGGCATGCCAGTGGACATGGATATTGATTTTGGTATTGACCTGGTGCCGGGCACTCAGCCCATTTCTATTCTGTCGTATCGTATGGCACCAGCAGAGTTGAAAGAGTTAAAGGAGCAGCTTTAGGAACTCCTAAATAAGGGGTTCATTCGGCCTAGTGTGTCACCTTGGGGTGCGCCGGTTCTGTTTGTGAAGAAGAAGGATGGCACAATGAGAATGTGCATTGATTATAGGCAATTGAACAAGGTAACAATTAAGAACAAGTATCCTTTGCCTCGCATTGATGATTTATTTGACCAGCTTCAGGGTGCGAGGGTATTCTCCAAGATTGATCTCCATTCGGGTTATCACCAGTTGAAGATCAGGGATTCGGATATTCTTAAGACGGCTTTCAAGACCCGATATGGTCACTATGAGTTCTTGGTAATGTCTTTTGGGTTGACCAATGCCCCAACAACGTTCATGCATTTGATGAACAGCGTGTCCCGGCCTTATCTCGATTCGTTTTTCATAGTCTTCATTGATAATATTCTGGAGTATTCGCTTAGCCAGGAGGAGCACACGGAGCATTTGAGGGTTGTGTTGTAGATATTGAGGGAGGAGAAGCGTTATGCAAAGTTCTCCAAGTGTGAGTTTTGGTTCAGTTCAGTGGCTTTCTTGGGGCACGTGGTGTCTAGCAAGGGTATTCAGGTTGATCCGAAGAAGATAGAGGCGGTTCAGAGTTGGCCTAATCTGTCCTCAGCCATAGAGATTCGTACGTTTCTTGGTTTGGTAGGCTATTATTGTCGGTTTGTTCAGGGATTCTCATCTATCGCATCGCCCTTGACCAAGTTGACTCAGAAGGGTGCTTCATTTGTATGGTCGGACGAGTGTGAGGAGAGCTTTCAGAAGCTCAAGATAGCTTTGACCACAGCTCTAGTGTTGGTTTTGCCATCAGCTTCAGGTTCATATACCGTGTATTGTGATTCTTCGAGAGTTGGGATTGGTTGTGTATTGATGCAGGAGGCTAGAGTTATTGCTTATGCTTCTCGTCAGTTGAATCCCCATGAGAAGAACTACCCCATTCATGATTTGGAGTTGGCTACCATAGTTCACGTGTTGAAGATTTGGAGGCATTACTTGTATGGCGTATCTTATGAGGTGTTCACTGATCATCGCAGTCTTTAGCATTTGTTCAAGCAAAAGGATCTTAATTTGAGGCAGCGGAGATGGTTGGAGTTGCTTAAGGATTATGATATCACTATATTGTACCATCCGGGAAAGGACAATGTAGTGGCCGATGCTTTGATCCAAAAGGCAGTAAGCATGGGGAGTTTGGCATATATTCCAGTTGAGGAGAGACCTCTTGTAGTTGATGTTTAGTCCTTGGCTAATTGGTTCGTAAGGCGAGATATTTCGAAGCCCGGTTGGGTATTGGCTTGTGTAGTTTCTCGGTCTTCATTATATTATCATATCAGAGAGAGCTAGTATGACGATTCCGCATTTGCTTGTCCTGAAGGACAGAGTCCAACATGATAATGCCAGAGAAGTGACCATTGGTGATGATAGAGTGTTGAGGATGCATGGCTGGATTTGTGTGCCAAATGTGGATGGGCTTCGGGAGTTGATTCTGGAGGAGGCCCATAGCTTGCGGTATTCCATTCATCCGAGTACCACGAAGATGTATCAGGATTTGAGGCAGCACTATTGGTGGAGAAGAATGAAGAAAGATATTGTGGGATTTGTGGCTTGGTGTCTAAATTGTCAGCAGGTGAAATATGAGCATCAGAGACCGGGTGGCGTGCTTCAACAGATGGTTATTCCCAAGTGGAAGTGGGAGAGTATCACTATCGACTTTGTTGTTAGACTTCCACGGACTTTGAGAAAGTTTGATGTTATTTGGGTGATTGTGGATCGGCTGACCAAATTCGCGCACTTCATTCCTGTGTGTACTGCCTATTCTTCAGAGCGGTTGGAAGGGATCTATATCCGGGAGATTGTTCGCTTGCATGGTGTCCCAGGTTCCATCATTTTTGATAGAGTTGCTCAGTTTACTTTGCAGTTTTTGAGGGTTGTGCAGAGAGAGTTGGGTACTCAGGTGGAGTTGAGCACAGTTGTTCATCCTAAGACGGACGGGCAGTCCGAGTGCACTATTCAGATATTGGAGGACATGTTGCGTGCTTATATCATTGACTTCAGAGGGTCATGGGATGAGTTTCTACCGCTTGTAAAGTTTGCTTATAACAACAGCTACCAGTCGAGTATTCAGATGGCTCCATATGAGACTTTGTATGGGAGGCAGTGTAGATCTCCAGTTGGTTGGTTCAAGCCCGGTGAGGCTAGGCTATTGGGGACAAATTTGGTGCAGGATGCTTTGGATAAAGTGAAGGTGATTCAGGAGAGGCTTCGTACAATGCAGTCGAGGTAAAAGAGTTATGCTGACAGGAAGGTTTGTGATGTGTCCTACATGGTTGACGAGAAGGTTCTGTTGAAGGTTACGCCCATGAAGGGTGTTATGAGATTTGTAAAGAAAGGGAAATTGAGTTTGCGGTGCATTGGGCCTTTTGAGGTGCTTCGGAGGATTGGGGAGGTGGCTTATGAGCTTGCTTTGCCACCTAGCTTGTCGAGTGTGCATCCGGTATTTCATGTTTCTATGCTCCGGAAGTATATTGGGGATCTGTCTCATGTTTTGGATTTCAGCACAGTTCAGTTGGATGATGATTTGACTTATGATGTGGAGCCAGTGGCTATTTTGGGTCGTCAAGTAGTGCAGTGGAGAGGTTGGCCCGTGGAGAAGGCTACCTGGGAGACCGAGCGGGAGATGCGGAGCATATATCCTCACATGTTTGAGGCTTCAGATATGTTTCTTGATTCGTTCACGGATGAACGTTTGTTTAAGTTGGGGAGGATGTGACGACCCTGCCAGTCGTCTCATGAGTTACCGCTCCGTTTCCCCCATTTCTGCTTCTTTATGCTTTGTTATCCGTGTTTTGTGGTGTCGGGTTGGTCGGATCGAATTCAGAATGATTTTGGTAAGGTTTGAGACACTTAGTTTGTTTTAAGGAAGTTTAAGTTGGAAAAAGTCAACTAGATGTTGACTTATATGCTAGAGGGCTCGGATGTGAGTTCTGATGGTTCGGTTAGCTTTGGTAGGTGATTTACGACTTAGGAGGGTGATCGGAATGGGCTTTGGAGGTTCGTAGTAGATTTAGGCTTGAATTGGCGAAGCTAATATTTTGGCGATTTCCGGTTGATAGGCGAGATTTTGATATAGGGGTCGGAATGGAATTCCGAGAGTTGCAGTAGTTCTATTGTGTCATTTGGGATGTGTGTGCAAAATATTAGGTCATTCGGACGTGGTTTGGTTGGGTTTTTGATCGAAAGCGTAATTTGGAAGATTTTAGAAAGTTTGGCTTGAATCCGATGTGTTTTGGGTGATTTAATCTTGTTTGAGGTGTTTTGATGATTGGAACAAGTTTGAATAAGGTATTTGGATATGTTTGTGCTTTTGGTTGAGGTCCCGGGGGACTCGGGGTGATTTCGGATGGTTAACGGAGAAGTTGGAATTTTGTTGCAGCAGCTGAATTTGCTGCTTCTGGTATTTTCGCACTTGCGGATTGGGGACTGCAGGTGCAGCGCCGCATGTGCGAGAGAGTGTCCGCAGAAGCGAATTATGGGGATTTCTTAGGGACCGCAGAAGCGGCTAAGAGAACCGCATATGCAGAGTCGCAGATGCGGAAGGACGATCGCAGATGCGGATGTGGCCAGTTAAGTGATTTCCGCAGAAGCGGAATAATGACTGCAAATGCGGTACTGTAGATGCGGTTGAAGGACTGCAAATGCGGAAAGGCCTAGGCAGAACATATAAGTTATTTCATTTCGCGAAATTGAGCTATTTCACCATTTTTGACTTCGACTTGGGAGCTTCTTGGGCAATTTGAAAGAGGGAATTTAAGGAGACTTCGTTGAGGTAAGGGATTTGGACTTAAAACTCATTCCTATGCTATTATTCCATGGATTAGAGCTAGAAACTAAGGAAATCAAGGGTGAAATTTGGGGAAAACTAGGGCTTGGGAACTTAGGCCTTTAATTGAGGATTTGAAGGACCATTTGGGGTCGGATTTGAGAACTCTTGATATGTATGAACTCGTGGGGAAATAAGGAATCTATTGGTGCAAGAATTTCTGAATTCCGAGACGTGGGCCCGGGGGTCGGGTTTTGGTAATTTCAAGATGTGTGCCCTTTATTGATTGTTTTCGCTTGGGCTTCGTTCCCTTACCATATTTTAACTTTCTCGTTCTGATTTTGGATAGATTCGATGTGCGTGGAGGCCGATTCGAGGGGCAAAGTCATCGCGAGTTAGAGATTTGACCAGTTCGAGGTGAGTAATGATTGTAAATGATGTTCTGAGGGTTTGAAACCCCGGATTGCACATCGTAGTGCTATATTGAGGTGAGGCACACGCTTGATGACGAGCGTGGGGTCGTGCACTATTGGGGATTGTGACTTGATCCGTCCCGATTGATGATTTTACCGTGTATTTGATTGAAAACTATTTGCTATCATCATTATTTGGGTTGAATGCCATATTTGGGCCTAGTGCCAACTATTTGAACCCTTAGGGGATTTGTATTGATATTTCCTCACTGTTTTCACTTTATACTTGAACTCGGTCATGTTATTTTCCACTATTTTACTACTCAGCCATGTTTACTCAGTTTTAATACTTAAATGACATTTTAAATGATGTTTGGGATGAGAAACACTGTTTTACTATTGCCCGAGGGGCTTGTGAGGATTTTTGAATAAGTAAGGCCGAAGGCCTATGTTGTGAGGAAACACTGATACTAATTTGAGGCCGAGGGCTAAGATATGTACGCCATGAGGTGGCTTAATTAATATGAGGTTGAGGGCCTAGTTTGATGCCACGAGATGGCTTGTTATTGCGCTTGGGCCGTAAGGGGCCCCTCCAGGGCTGGTATTGTTCTAAGATGTTTCCCGAGGGGCGAATTTCCTGATATTGTGCCCGAGGGGCGAACTTCTATTTGTTTGCTTTACCTTAATTACCTGTCAATTACTTGTTTACTTGTTGAGAGAAGTTTTGCTTGATATTTCACTGGTTTACTGCTTTTAAATGATTTTTTACTACTTCATTATAGAATGTCGTGTGTCTTACGTGTTTTCTTACTTTCAGTCGTTATTTACATTTGTTACTCACTGAGTTGGAGTACTCACTTTACTCCCTGTACCCTGTGTGCAGATTCAAGCGTAGCTGGTCCCGCCCCCGAGTGCTGATTCATTCCAGCTTCAGGCGGATCTCGAGGAGTCTTTAGGTAGCTGTTGGCGTTCGCAGCCCGGAGCTCCTCCCTATCTCTTTCCTTTATGTCCTTAGTTAAGTATTTAAACTCTGTAGTTACATTTGAGGACTTAGTGTTGTTAGATGCTCGTGACTTGTGACACCCCGGTTAGGGCTGTGTCGGGTTGTATTTTCGCTACTTATTATCATTAAATTATGTTTTAGACTGCTTTTATGTTGCTTAACTGCTTTAACAAGTGAATTGGGTTTAGTTGGATGCCCTTGTCTTCAAGAGAGGCGTCATCACGACCAGGTTAGGGGTTAGGGTTGTGACAGGGCGGAGGTTCAGAGAGTGTATGGGAATTTTGAGAGAGACGAAGTGAGGGGTTTTTTGGGGGGTTGGGGGGTTCTTCGGACAGTTATAAGGGAGGGGAAAGGTTAGTTCCCATCCATCCGATCAAAAAAGATCAAAGGCTGAGATTGAGCGTTACCAAACGGCGTAGTTTGGTTTAGTTGGGGGAATTGGACCGGATTGACTAGCTTTTGGGCCTGAGCGGAATTGGGAATTGTATTTGGGCTAATTGAAATTTGACCCAATACACTAAGATAAAATCTTTTCCATTTTTCTTTTTCTCTATGTTTTCTTTTTCTTTTTCTTTAATTAACTAAAATCCTAAATTAAATCCTAAAGTAATCTAATTTACAAAATTAAACAAATTATCTAATTTTAATATTTACAAAAATTAGTTAATCCTAAATAATGAAGAGAAAATTACTAATCTAGCATTAAAAGCTAAAAATGTAAAAATGAATGGTATTTTTGTGATTTTCATTTTAATAAAGCAAATAATTAACCAATTAATCCTAAAATGTGAACACAAAATCTAAATACAATGCATGATATTTTTTGGTATTTTTCATGATTTTAATAAAAGTAAACATGCACAGAAATGCAAACAATTAACGAAAAATCTTACAAAAATCCCATAAAAATGGCAAATAATTGGAAAAAATCTATTTTCTTTGATTTTATAGGAGTATCTCATATAGGGCAAAAATCACATGCTCGCAGCTGCCCCTCTTTGCTCGGAAACACGAAGGATTTTCGGGCAAAGATAAAATGAGCAATTATGAGCGATTTTTGCCCATTTGAAACTCCATGAGAAGCATCTTTTCAAAAAGTCTGACCGAACCTTGCTTCGGGGGTTGCCTACATATCTTTGGCTATAAAGGAATCAGGTCAGTGTAGTTCTGTAAGTTTTGGTAGCTGGGACTACTGGAAAACTGTGATTTCACTGTTGTTGCTGCTGTTTCTGCTTGATGAGCTCCTTATTACACCAAGATGAAATATGAAAGCTAAACTAGCTTAGCTTATCAACTACAAGTTACAAGATTTCTATCTATAAACCTTCTACAACTTGATCTTGAGTCTTGGATGGTTCTTCCTGCAGACACTGATCTGAGTCTTGATGCTCATTAGCTGCAACCGCTGGTTCGTTCTTCTTCAGCTTCTTGGATCAAGGCGGGACATGCCAAACTTGTGACTTCAATCATATCTTGGGCAGTCTGCATCTTTTCTCCGCTTCTACACTTAGAATTCAACTTCCTTTCTTGTTTCTTTTTTTCTTTTATTTGGGTTGAGATTTCTTTTTTGGTCATCTCAAACCTTGTGCCTCACGGTGGAAACTTGTTCAGGCACCAAAGCAAACAAACGAACGAAATTTTCTGCCCCAGTTTTCACTAGAAAAATTTCGTGAGTTATTTGTAACAAAAATCTAAACTATTTCTTTATTGCAAGCAATAAAATCAGGATTATGTATCCTTGGGAAAAAGAGATTAGGGAGTGGAGCCCTATACTTATAATAAAATCAACTAGGGAGTGGAGACCCTATGTTGGAAAAGCATACTAGGGAGTGGAGACCTTATGTCTAAAATAACTTCAACTAGGGGGTAGAGACCCTATGTTGGAAAAGCGACTAGGAAGTGGAGATCCTATGTCTAAAAATAAAATCAACTAGGGAGTGGAGACCCTATGTTGGGAAAGCGATTAGGGAGTGGAGACCCTATGTCTAAAATAACTTCAACTAGGGAGTGGAGACCCTATGTTGGAAAAGCGACTAGGGAGTGGAGACCCTATTTCTAAAAATAAAATCAACTAGGGAGTGGAGACCCTATGTTGGAAAAGCGACTAGGGAGTGGAGACCCTATGTCTAAAATAACTTCAACTAGGGAGTGGAGACCCTATATTGGAAAATCGACTAGGGAGTGGAGATCCTATGCCTAAAATAACTTCAACTAGGGAGTGGAGACCCTATATTGGAAAAGCGACTAGGGAGTGGAGACCCTATGTCTAAAATAAAATCAACTAGGGAGTGGAGACCCTATGTTGGAAAAGCGACTAGGGAGTGGAGACCATATGTCTAAGATAAAATCAACTAGGGAGTAGAGACCCTATGTTGGAAATGCGACTAGGGAGTGGAGACCCTATGTCTAAAATTAAATCAACTAGGAAGTGGAGACCCTATATTGGAAAAACGACTAGGGAGTGGAGTCCCTATAATCAACTAGGGAGTGGAGACCCTATGTTGAAAAAGCGACTAGGGAGTGGAGACTCTATGTCTAAAATAAAATCAACTAGGGAGTGGAGACCCTATGTTGGAAAAGTGACTAGGGAGTGGAGACCCTATGTCTAAAATAAAATCAACTAGGGAGTGGAGACCCTATGTTGGAAAAGCGACTAGGGAGTGGAGATCTTATGTCTAAAATAACTTTAACTAGGGAGTGGAGACCCTATGTTGGAAAAAAAACGTAACTAGAGATTGGGGACCCTGAGCTACCATGTTTTTGAGTTTTTTTTTTAAATCTTTTTTCTTCTTTTTATTTTATTATTTCTAGCATGAGTAAATGCGGGAAATAATTTTGGAGGGGACTTACCTTTATGGATTGTTGTTGCAAAGCTGTTTTTAGCCCTTGCGCAGCTTCTCTTTGGTTGCACCTGCTTCTTGCGATGTTGCTTTAGATTGCACATGTTTCATGTTTTCATACAAAGAACAATTGTTAGTTTGAAACGGTGATTGGTTTTGTGGTTTTGATTGTTTTGATCACTTGATCTCAACCCAACTCTTTTGATGAAAATCTCTATTGCTCATTTGCTTTTAGGAAATCAGTCTCTCTTCCAAAATTTCGCATGATGGTTAGCCCGTGTGGGGCTTTGGCCTTTTCATCTTATTCTACCTTTATGGGCACTTGACTTTGGATTTCTTTCCTTTTCAATAATTTTGAATCCGTAGTATCGACCATCGTGGCCAGTCGAGATCGACTTGATGCACCTACTAAGGCTGGGTGCTTTTCCTTGAATTTGGCTTTTGTTAAGCAAAACCCTGTAAAACTCTTGTTATCTTTTCTTTGTATTAGTTTCGGAGAAGGATTAAATCGAAAAGGATTCAAAGAAAGGTAAACCAAGGGCAGGATAATGAATTTAATGAGAAGTGTCCCTTTTGGGGGAAGAAAGAAGGACTTATCTGGAGTGCAAGCGGACTTCAATAGACATGACATGCTTCTTGGACTGGACACCCGATCTACGCAACCATCCAATCTCTCATAAACCCGACATAACTCGTGTCTTAAAATTGAAAAACCTTGCCAGGACTTTATCAGTGTCGATGGTTGTAGGGAACTCCTTCTTTTCGATCAGTGGCGCCCTTTGCGGGTTTTCGCCAATTGACCTCTCTCATTTCTCTTCTTACCGTTGCCTTATAGTGCTTTTTGCGAGTTTTCACTAACAAGACTCTCTCATTTTACAGTTTCTCTACTCACCATCGCCTTACGGTGCCCGTGTGGGTTTTCACCAACAAGACTCTCTCATTTTATTTCTCTCATTTTGATTGAATCGGATCCAAGTAGCTGCGTTCTCCGATCCTTGAACACTCTCACCGATCGATCAGAAGGACTTGAACAAGGTTTGGGGTAAAAAGAATTTGGACTAAATTACAACTTTGGAACCATTCAGGAGGGATCATCGCCGAACCATTATAATATCTGCCCCTATTTCGACTTTTGGGGAATTTGGATTTTTGTTTTGGTGTGACTGAACCCCCAGAGAGAGGCTACCTACGTATCTTTTCGGAATCAAGTCGAACGAAGTTCAGGGAAACTTTGTTTTTGATTTTTGATTTTTTTTGCAAACGTTTTCGGGATCCAAAGAGGGTAATCAAAGAAAGGTAACCGGCTTAAAGGGTTAGCAAAGGGTTAAAATGTTTGGGGTAGCGAGAATAAAAGCCTTCGTCATCCCAGTCGGACAATATTGGTATCACAGAAGGATTAAACATAATAGCTCTTAACCGCGTCTGCATTGATAGCTGTTTCAGGGTCATTTCCTTCAATGTCTCCTAGGTATAATTCCCTTTTCAGCAAAAATTTCCTTATAATGTATGGGCCTTTCCAGTTAGGAGCGAACTTTCCTTTTGCTTCCTTGTGATGAGGGAGAATATGTCTCAAAACGAGTTGCCCCACTTCAAAGTTCCTAGGCCGCACTTTCTTGTTATAGGCACGGGCCATTCTTTGTTGATACAACTGCCCGTGGAAAACTGCGGCCATCCGCTTTTCGTCAATCAAGGTTAACTATTCTAGACTGGTCTTGACCCACTCACTATCCTCAATTTCAACCTCAACGATGATTCGAAGAGAAGGAATTTCAACTTTTACAGGTATTACGGCTTCAGTGCCATAAACCAATAGATAGGGTGTTGCCACAACTAATGTGCGTGATATCCCAACAATGCAAACGGTAACTTTTCATGCCACTGTCTCGAACTTTGGATCATCTTTCTAAGAATCTTCTTAATGTTCTTGTTTGCTTCTTCAATAGCACCATTAGCTTTGGGCCGATAAGGGGTAGAATTCCGATGCGTGATTTTAAGTTGTTCACATATCTCCCTCATCAAGTAACTATTCCAGTTTGTAGCATTGGCTGTAATGATAGTTGTAGGGATACCAAAATGGCAGATAATGTTGGAGTGCACGAAGTCTACCACTGCTTTCTTAGTGACGGCTTTGAGAGTGACTGCTTCAACCCATTTTGTGAAGTAGTCAATGGCAACCAATATGAATCTATGCCCATTTGAGGCTTTTGGCTCGATTGGCCCAATGACATCCATACTCCAAGCAACGAACGACCATGGTGCTAACATAGAATGCAGTTCTGTAGGTGGTGCATGAATCAAGTCATCGTGTACCTGACACTGATGACATTTTTGGACAAAACTGAAGCAATCTTTTTCCATAGTCATCCAGTAATAGCCTACTCGAAGGATTTTCTTTGCCAGGATGTATCCATTCATATGGAGTCTACACACTCCTGTGTGTACTTCATGCATGATTCTTCCGGCCTCTTGGGCATCCACACATCATAAAAGATTGAGATCTAGAGTCCTTTTGTATAAGACCTCCCCGCTCAAGAAGAAACCACTGGCAAGCCTTCTAATGGTTCTCTTTTGTTCCCCATTAGCTTGCTCGGGATATTCCTTTGTTTTCATAAATCTCTTGATATCTTGATACCATGGTTGAACATTTGGTTCCACCTCAACCGTATTGCAGTAACCATGCCTTTCTCGGATTTGGATTTTCAAAGGGTCAATGTGGACATTGCCTAGATGTAAGCACGTGATTTTTGCCCTATATGAGAATTACTCCCAAAAAATGCAAAATAAAATGATTTTCCTTGGTGTGCAATTTTGAGTATTTTTGGATAATTATTTGTATTTGTCTGTGTTTGCTTATTTGTTAAATTAATAAAAAATATAAAAATATGTCGCATTTTGCATGTAGGATTTAATTCTACAATTGTTAGTAATTAAATTAGTTTTACAAAAATTAAAAATTACAAAAATAGGCATCTTTTGCATTTTTAGCATTTAATGTCCAAATGAACAATTTTATGCTTAATTATTACTTAATTGTGCGTTAATTGTTATTGGGAGTTAATTTGCGCTTTTATAACTTAATTTAGTTCTTAATAATAATTTAAGTATTTTTATAATTTTAGTTTTAGAAAAATAAAAGAAGAAAAGAGAACAAAAATACAAAGAGAAATCGGATTGGGCCACTTCTTCAAATTTCAACCTCAGGCCCAAATAATTGCCCAATCTTCCCCATGATCCAGTCCACTTCAGACAGGGTCGACCCGGTCCGCCCCATTAACCCATTAACCCAACACCCCTCTTCACAAAACAAAACAAAAAATAGAAAAAAAAAACCCTAAAAAAGACCAAAGTTCATCCGCCCCCCACCCTTTTGGTTTTCTTCTTCCCAAAGACTCAAGAACACCTCCCATGTCTTCTTCTCCAAATCTTCAGAACTTTAGGCTCATCCATGGCTTCCCTTAGCACCACCATCCATGTCGACCTCCCCGTCTGCTTCGCCGCTGCTTCACCGGAAAACCCTCGGCCAAAATGGAAGGAAAACCCATCGCCATGGATGCCATGTTTTGTATGATGCTACGGCTTCATCTCCTTCACTGCCCCAGCTGCATTGTCGTCACCCCCCCTCGTGGGAACTCGAGCAGCCGCTGCTGCATTGTCCAAACTCAGTCACGTCCAAACAACCCCGTCGCCATCTTCTCCACGCTGCTGCGTCGACTGCTCGCGCTGCTGCGTCAACTGTTGCTGCCTCATCGAACAACCATGGCTAGTCTCCATCGCTGCTTCTTCTGCCTTTATTTGGTTCGCCACAACCAAACGCAGCTGCTTATACGCTGCTACTGTCCAGCTCCTCCGTCGTCACTGTAGCAGTTGCTACGTCCATCGCCTCATTCATCTTCTTCTCGTCACCTTCAGTCGCAAAACAAGATTCAACCATTTCGTTTGGTCGAGTTTCAGTCGAGGTCGTCGAGCGTAGTTTTGAGTTCGTCAAGTTTGCAAGGAAGGTGAGTTCGTCGTTGAGTCCGGACAGATTTATTCCCATTCGAGGTTTGTCGAAACAGTCCATACAATCGAATTCGTCGTTGTTCATCTCCGGTTAGTAGATTTTGAGTTTTATTTTGTCCGTATTTTGTTTTGATATTTTCGAATCTAAAATCGGCAAATGTTTGTTTTGTTCATGTAAAATCGGTAGATATTTGATTTTTGGTTTTGTTTCATGTTCATGTGTTTTTGTTGAATTAATTTTCAGATTTCAAATGGAAGTTAATTAGTTATTTTTCATGTTTATTTCATGTTTGTATTATTGTTTAAGTGAATATTTGTTAGTTTAATGTTTGTTAGATTCAAATTGAAATTTAATTGATTATTTCTTCAATTTGTTTCATGTGTTTATGTATTTTTAGAAATTGTTAATATTGTTAAGTTCAAGCTTAAGTTCATAATTGTTTCTTCGTCGATCTTGTTATTTGTCTAAAAGAATTTAGTTGTGTTAAGGGAAATATATTGATTTAATCGTTTGAATCCATCATGTTTGTTGTTTAAAATATTTTCATTCATGTTCATACTTTGTTTGGTTGATCTTGAATCCGAAATTTGTATAGTTTGATTTCTTGTTTATCACTTATGATTATTTCTTGAATTTGTCTCATAATCTTGTTTAAGTTTAATATAGGAATTGTTTGTTGTGATGTTGTTAGAGTTGATTTTAAGTTCAATATTATTGAATTTGGAAATCTAAATATACTTGTTTGATTGTTGTTGTTGAATCTTAAAATAGGATTGTTTGTTGCTAAAAAATATTGTTCAATCAAATTTTAGTTGTTCTTTGTTGTTCAATTTGTGTTCATGTGATTTGTTGTTGAAATGTTGAAGAAATCATGTTCATGTGATTTGTTGTTTAAATTTGTGTAGAAATTGGTCATATTGGCTATATTTTGGTTGAGTGTGATTAATTGATTTGTTATAGCTGATGGGGTAGTTTGGTAATTTGCAGTACGTTCAGGGGTAGTTTGGTAATTTCAGTAAGGTCGGAGGGGTAGTTTAGGAATTGTACATTTTGTAATTGTTTATATGAAGCATGGGGGACAAAATGTAATGGGGTGGGTTGTGATATAGTTGTTTAATATAAAGGGGGGACAAGACAAAATTTAGTGGGGAGGAATCTTGTATTTATTTATGTTAGGCATGGGGGACAAAAAATAATGGGGTGGTGTGATATATTTATTTAATGTAATGGGGATAAGTGGGAAGATAATGGGTTTGGTAGAGAAAATGGATTGATTTTAATTGATTAAAGGGTTGAGATTATATATAGGAAGTCTTGAACACAAGACAGGGGATACGAGAGAATACAGAAGAAAAAGAACGAATCTGAACAGAAAGAAAATAAGAGAGAAAAAAAAGAGGGCTGAACATTTAAGAGAGAGAAAATTCCGAAAAAAAATATTTAAACTTTCAAAAAAAAACAAAAAAAAAAAATCTTTTGCTTTCTTTCATTGTTTGAAATCAGAATTAATTTTTTTTCATCAAAGCTTGAAGCTTTTGTTTTGAGTTAATACTCCACCGGTTTGCAAACTCTGTTCCTGGGTTGTTACTGCTATTGGACTTTTGTTGTTGTGCTGTATTGTTATTACTGCGTGGCTGACTTTCTTCTTCTTATATTGGCAATACTAGGTACACAACTGTAATTTTGGCATTTTGTAAGCTGAAATGAAGAACGGAATGTTAAATTTTTAATTTAGTTTTAATTTTTTTTGTATTGTATTTAGATTATTCATGTATTATTATTCTGTCAATCACTGTCATTTGGCATAATTAGACATGTTATAGCGATATATTAAATAACGCCTTAACCGGATTATTAGGAAATATATTCAAGACGGATTACTAATTAAAACTGTTTAATAATCAAAATAGAAGAAATAACGTAAAAATGGCGTTATTGAATTAGTTTGGCAAAAATTGATTAATTCCTTATTCATAAATTTTTTTTTTTTTTTGTCAACATTAAGTTAATCGGAATCATGTAGTTAATTTCAGTTAAAACATGAATTAGTTTGCGAATCAAGTATTAGGACATGATGTGAATTAAAACAAAGTTAGTTAAGTTTAAATTGTTTAACTTTTAGAAATATGGTTTAGTAATCAAGTTTTTTTTTTAATTTTCAGTATTTGTAAATAATTAATTTCAATAAGCTTAAGTCATACTAACAATATGTTTTAATCCAACTATGGGATAATTAGTTTTTTTTTACTTTTTGGGCAATTCCATGTTGTTCGTAATTATCATTTTAGTAATATTACTTTCCATTAATATTTGTTTTGAATTAGTAATTAATATGTTATTTTTAAGTATGTAGAGATTGACTTCATAATTATGGACAAACTTAGTAATAATAAAGATGTAGTCATTAAAGGGTATTCATAAAATAAGGGAGGATCTCGCTAACAAATAAATAAATATAAATAATACAAAAAATTGCAGTCCTCCAATCTTATTTATTTATTTTTTTATATAAGAAAATACCTAGATTTCAAGATGGGCGATTTAGTAAAATTCACGGTCTTACCTAATAATATCATAACGCGTAGTATTTTGGCGCATATTTAATAAGGTTATTTTCTTGAATACGGGTGTACATTTATGTAACCCAAATCACGATCTTGACGAAGTCAAAATGCGTCAACAAATCACGCGTGCACTGGTTGTGGCGTGGCTCGAGATGCGTTTTCACGACGTTGCAATTTTGTATAAAATAAATAATGATAAAAGCGGTTTTTAAAAGTTAAATTTGCACATAAGTTTATAATACGTATTATATCAGATAGTCAAGCCAAATATAACAGTTGAGCGACCGTGCTAGAACCACGGAACTCGGGAATGCCTAACACCTTCTCCCGGGTTAACAGAATTCCTTATCCGGATTTCTGGTTCGCGGACTGTAATACAGAGTCATTCTTTTCCTCGATTCGGGATTAAACTGGTGACTTGGGACACCCTAAATCTCCCAAGTGGCGACTCTGAAATAAATAAACAAATCCCGTTTCGACTGTCCTTTAATTGGAAAAAAACTCCTTGTACCCTCGCGGGGCGGAAAAAGGAGGTGTGACAGCTCTGGTGACTCTGCTGGGGATATTTTTTATGGTAACCCAGAACTACTGGTTCGGGGTTAGAGATTCGAGCTTAGATAAATTGTTATATTTGGCTTTATCTGATTTTTACATGTTTGAGCCTAATGTGCTAAATGCTGCTTTTACCGCTTTGATATTATTTGACTGTATATATAAACTGTGCCGAACCCTTCTCTCTTCACCTCCGGGGATGTGCTTACTGGTTGAGACTCCCTATTCTGTTAGTGTTATACCCTGAAATAAGAAAGAGGTCGGACAAGTTACGAAGCCGGATGGCCTTTTGGTTCCCGGTAAGTTGCCCCCTCCTCGACTCGAGTTGTCCGCTCGGGTACACAGTCTAGTACACTGACCCAGGTTTTGAATATAGAATAACGTGACTTCATGCCGGATCCCTAGTAGGAACGCTTATTTGCATCACGTTGCATTTGACTTAGGGGACTCAACACAGGGGTTGGGTCCGTCTAGGACTAGCAACCTCAAATGAAAAGACCATTCTGATGCATCCTACTTGCTATGTACATATATTTGTTTCGAACTTGCATGTTGACCGGTTTCTGAATCTCGAGAATGTTGGAAAATTGAAGAAAAAAAAGAAAAAAAGGGAAAAAGAATATATCAGTTAGGGAGTTAATTGATTATTTTAGAAAAAAAAATCAATGACCAATTACTGGCGAAACTCTGCCAAAATTTTGAAAAAAAAAGAAAATATTTTATTTTGTTTTACTAAAAAATATAGAAAAAAAAGAGTCTTTTATTTATTTTTTTGGAAAAATAGATTGTTTTATTGTTTGTTGAAAATGAAAAAAAAATCGTTATTTTGTATTTTTCAAAAATAGAAAAGGAAAATAGATTGTCTTGCCAGGAAAAAATAAAAATGGAAAAGAGTCATGTTTTAAAATAGTTCGGTTAATTTGCCTGAACTACGCGGGTTTGATTCTCACCGGATGTGAGATACGTAGGCAACCCTCATCGGGTCCAACCCCCATTTTTGCTAAAATAGCCAAAAACCAATAAATAAATAAAAAAAAACGTGTCAAAATTTTAATTTTGTCATAAATAAGTCGGACGATGTCCAGCCTCCCCTTTTGCTAAAAAATAAAAAAAATATGTCAAATTTTAATTTTGTCATAAAGAAGTCGGGTGACGTTGTTTTATCAAGACATAGCCGAATGTTCCCGAAGGGGACGCCGGAAGGCTGACTTTGCATAAACAGCCACTTTTGGGTCATATTTAAGATTTGGTCCAGTTGACCCACACAGCCTTAAAAATCTTCGTCCCCGAGACGTTGAAAGGCCGTGTTTGCAATATTGAGTTTCCTAATTTGAAAAACAATAAAAAAAGAGTCATAAATAAGTCAGGTGATGTTGTTATGTCATAAATAGCCAAATATTCCCAAACGGGGCACCGGAGGGCTGACTTTGCATAAACAGCCACCTTTGGTCGTATTTTGATTTTTGACCCTCACAGCCTTAAAATTTTCGCCCCTGAGGCGCAGGAAGGCCGTGTCGCAATATCGGGTCTTTTATCTAAAAATATTAGAATTAAGAATTGAGTTCTTCATTTGAAATATAGGGTTAATTTTGAGTCGATAATATAGATAGTAGTTTTTGGAGTTAAATAAAAGTTTTCTTTTGCTTAAACGCTTTAATAAATGTGCAGGATGAGCACGACAATAAATGAGCCTTTTTCAATAATGACCAAAATCCCTTTTGAGCTGCAATTGTGGTGGAATGATTTGGGCAAAGAAGGGCAAGACGAAGTGAGAAAATATTTGAAAGACCTTCCGGATTTATTAGACATTCAGCCTCGGGGGGATATCATCAGGGCATTGGTCGCCCATTGGGATTCGGCACATAATGTGTTTCATTTTTCAGACTTTGAACTCACCCCAACAATAGAAGAAATAGCGGGGTACATTGGAAGTGACCAAGCTCCATTGAGATTCAAATACTTGATTGCTCCTAGAGCCATTACCATACATCGATTCCTGGATTCCTTGAAAGTACCCCGGACAGTTCATCACCCAGATTTTGCAAAGGGTTTCTGCAGTTTCCGCTTCGTGTATGATAGATATGGCCATGTGGGTGGGTTCAATAATCCAGACTTTAAGCTTTGCAGCAGAAATAGCCGACAAAAATGGGAGGAACACAGGCGAGTGGCATTTATGGTAGCTTTTTTGGGTCTCGTAATATTCCCAAGGAAAGATGGTAATATTGATTTGAAAGTAGCAGGCGTCGTCAGTACTTTGCAAACCATGGGGAAAAGCACTTTAGCACCTATGATTGTGGCTGATATCTTCAGAGCTCTCACTGCGTGCAAAGCTGGGGGCAAATTTTTTGAGGGATGTAACTTATTGTTACAAATGTGGATGATTGAGCATTTGTGCCCGCGCTCTCAGTTATTGAGTTATGGCTCGGCTGAGAAAACTTGTATAGGGGAATTTTGTACGAGAATCAAAGGGGCTGGTCTACCTGAAGGAGTCACGGCTTGGGCATTATTATTTCGGAACCTCGAGGCTAGCCAGATACAGTGGGTGCTTGGATGGTTGTCTGTCGAGGAAGTCATATATATGCCAGCAGCCCGACCGCATTTTTTGTTAATGGGACTCAAAAGCATACAACCTTATGCACCGTATCGGGTTCTGAGGCAACTCGGTAGATATCAAGTAATACCAAGAGATGAAGATTTGAGTACCCAAGTGGTCGAAATTAGTCCTGACGGTCGATTCCCCGAGGAAGAGGTTCGTCAAATTTGGAGTGAGTGTCAATATCTGATGGCAAACACTTGTGTGTCTGATAGGGTCAAAGGGGAAATTGCTCCAGGGTATCACGAATGGTTCAGAGGTGACGTGGCATATGGGAGACCGGCTAAAAGACCTCATCTCGAAGATTTCGCCAAGTCGTCCCAAGAGCAGTGGGATTGGTTAGCAAAGGAAGAAAGCTATCGAGTTGAGATTGGTAAATTAAAGCAACAAGTCGAGAGTCTGAAATTCGAGAACAGTGTACAGGTTGCCGAGGATCAAGGTGAAAAGAATAGACTAGCCAGAGAAAATGACGCTCTTAAGGCCCAAGTCCGACAGTTGAAGATAACCATCGATAAGCAACCGAGGAGCCGATCCGATGAACAATTGGTAAAAAGATTGGAAAGCGAAGTCAGAGAATGGCGGGATGAGCTAGGAAAAGCTGAAAATGTCATGGCAGAACTTAAAGCACAGTGGGCGACAAGAACCGAAGAGCGTCGCCAATACTTGAATCAGTTGAAAAGGGACCATGAGAAAATTGTTGCCAATTTAAAGAGAAAAGTAGTTGCCCTTGAAGGTAGAGCGGTTAGGCAGGCTAGAGACTTCGAAACTGAAAGCGGACATTGTTACAACTTGTTAGCCCAAATGAAGGCAGAAGTGCAACAGCTGCAAGACCAGCACTTGCAAGAATCTCGAGCTTTAAAGACGTGCAGCGATCAGATAAGACGCTTGCTCATAGAAAAGAAGCAAACAAAAGACAGGATTAGAGCCATTGCTTATGCTATTGTCAGGAGATGCCGGGTTTGTGAAGACATGACCCGTACTACTTTTATCTCAGCAGTGATGATCTATGTGAAGCAAACCATGAATGAGTTAGAGCAGCTTGAAAGGGATTTGGATCCCAGACCCGCGGCGAGGCCGAACGACGCCCCGCGGATACCTAAGTTTGAAGCACTAGAATATGCATAGTCCGTGTCTGTGAGTGTCTACCATTTTGAGTCAGTCTTTTGTACGTCCGTTATCTTTCTGGATTGAGTATGTTTGCAAGCTTAGAGTTTTTGTTTGCTTTCAGATTGCGTTTGTTAGTTTCTTTCCAAAACAAAAGATGTCGAGTTTGTAAGAGTCTGTTTATTAATGAAAGTTGAGCATTTTATTTCCACCCTTATTTTTACATTTATCTTCATGAACTACGCTTGGTTTGATTCGTGCGGGGTCACGATACGTAGGCAATCTCCATAAGATTCGACCATAACCGAAAAGAAAACAAAAAGAATGAAAAGGAAAATATAAGGAAAACCAAGAAAAATAGAAAGAAAGAAAAGAGCGGAAAAACAAGAGAGAGAAAAGAAAAAGCACAAGAGAGGGATAAGGCGAGGAGAAGAAAAATGAAACAAGGAATGAAATGCCGGGATGACGCATGCAATCGGGCAAACGCATAATAGAAAGGAATAACTGTATAAGTGCATTCATGCCAACGTGTGGTTGTTAAATCTGTTAAGACCTAATCGCTAACAAAGTGGTTGTCTAAATGTGTGATACCAGGCAGGTGGTTAATTGATTGGCAATTCTGGCAACTCATCCATACAACACCCGGTCGAAAGATCAAGTAAAAATGGCAGGGCAGGATTCGGAAATCAGCATCGTAGACCCTTCGAATGAGGTTGAGGTAACAGATGTGGGTGCTATGAAAGAAGAGATGAGGAAATTAAAAGCACAAATGGCTGAAATGCATCAGGCATGGTCGCAGGGACACCCAGCACCACTATATCCTGCCAACCCATCTTACATCCCACCCTTGGCTCAAGCTCAGGAGCCTATCACTCCCCACGCATCTTCAGCTTTCCCTTATCAGGTCCAGGGTTATGGTACCACGTCTTATGATTCCCAAGCTCCACCTCCCACTCAAAACCCTCCTCCACCAAATGTTCCCGTCTTTGTGGCACCTCCCCCAGCTCCACTACATAGATCATCCAGTGAGCCGCTATTCCAAGCTCACGACACCCAATATTACCCTCCCGAACCCACTTTCAAAGCGCCTGAGCCATATACCTCCTCTCCCCATTTTGAAATCCCGGGAGAAGTTGAGAAACCGGTTAAGAATGCAGAACAAGAGGAGGTGATTCGTAAAGTCAAAAGCCTGGAGCAATCCTTCAGGAACATGCATGGTTTAGGAAACCAAGTTAGTGTCGCATACAAAGATTTGTGCCCTTTTCCTGATGTACAGTTGCCTGCGGGGTTTAAAATGCCGAAGTTTGACTTATATGAGGGGCACGGTGACCCAGTAGCCCATCTGCGTGGTTTCTGTAGCAAAATGAGAGGGGCCGGGGGAAAAGATGAGTTGTTGATAGCATATTTCGGGCAAAGCCTGAGCGGGTCAGCACTAGAATGGTACACGAGGCAAGACCCCGGCCGATGGTATACATGGGATGATTTGGCCCAGGCATTCATTGGCCATTTCCAATATAACCTCGAGATAGTCCCTGATCGTCTGTCATTGTTGAAACTAGAAAAGAAGCCTGGGGAAAGTTTTAGAGAGTTTGGTTTCCGCTGGAGGGAACAAGCTGCAAGGGTTGATCCTCCCATGCGGGAGAGTGAGATGGTAGATTACTTCTTGCAAACATTGGAACCTACCTATTTTGGTCATCTAGTGACATCTGTCGGGAAGTCGTTTAATGAAGTGGTAAAGATGGGAGCCATGATTGAAGAAGGATTGAAATCTAACAAGATCTTGAGCTATTCTGCGTTGAAAGCAACCACCCAGGCCATCCAAAGCGGTACTGGTGGTGTGCTAGGGAAGAAGAAGAAAGAAGAAGTTGCTACAGTTGAAGCTAATATTTGGTCCAGGCACAATAATCGTCCACTCTACTACAACCAACCCAGACCCCACCACCCAAACTATCAATATGCCCCATATGGTCCACCACAACACTATTATCCACCACCAGAACCACACTTTTCTATTCACCATGCCCAGACCTACACTCAACCCCCAGTGCACTCGCAATGGCGTACACCAAGTACCCAAAATACACAGCCACACCCACAAAACACCTATCCACCTCCCAGGGCTAACAGACCAGGAACCAGCTTCCGCCCAAACCAAGCTTTTAGAAATGAGAAAGCCCCAAACAGAAAAACATATACTCTGCTGGGAGAATCTTACACTTCTCTCTTCCACAGATTAAAACAGTTGGGGATGTTGACCCCAGTTGAATCCAAAGCACCAAATCCCCTTCCCAGAAACCTGGACCACTCTGTTAGATGCGAGTATTTCTCAGGGATGCCGGGGCACGATACTGAAAAATGTTGGAAGTTGAAAAACGCAATCCAAGAGCTCATTGATAATCGCCGTATTGAGGTACAGGCTCTAGAGGCCCCGAACATCAATCAAAATCCGTTACCAGCGCATTTTGAGGCCAACATGATCGAACTGATACATAAGGGGGCAGAGCCTAAGAAACCTTCGCAAGTGGTTATGGTGATTCGTTCTACGGAAACCAAAGAAAAGACAGTGAGTACAGGGCTAGTGGTTCAGTTAAAAGCAATAAAAGACAAGCCAGTGCTATTAATGGGAAAGGGACCGTTTGTGGCCGAGAAAAAGCAGGAGCCAGTCAAGATAGTGGTACCAAGGTCAGTATCCGCGCCCGTGGTGGTTGTGAAGGGAGCCTATGTATAACCGGTTGTCATAAAACAGGTAGTCCAGTTACTTGTGGTTGATAGCAAAGCCGTACCCTGGAAATATGACAAGGTAGTGGTGACATACAAAGGAAAGGAAATTGAGGAAGAAAGTTGTGAAGCACAGGGACTGACCCGGTCGGGACGTTGTTTCACCCCCGAAGAGTTGAGAAAAGCTAAAGGCGCAAAAGACAATCCAATACCAGTTAAAAAAGCTGTAACAGAAGAAGAGGCAGAAGAGTTTCTGAAAAAGATGAAAGGACAAGATTATTCCATTGTTGAGCAACTGAGAAAAACACCGGCCCAAATCTCATTGTTGTCATTATTAATTCACTCTGATGAGCATTGCCGAGCTTTAATGAAGATATTGAATGAGGCTCATGTGCCTGACAAAATTTCAGTAAACCATTTAGAGACAATTGCCAACAAGATCTTTGAAGTGAACAGGATAGCATTTTCTGATGATGAATTGCCTATGGAAGGCACAGAACACAACAAGGCTCTCTATTTGACGGTCAAATGTGAAGGTTCAATGGTTACTCGGGCACTAATCGATAACGGGTCGAGCGCTAATATTTGCACGTTATCCACATTGAACAAGTTAAAGATTGATGAGGATAGAATCCGCAAAAATAGCATTTGTGTTCGAGGGTTCGATGGAGGGGGAACAAACACGGTAGGGGATATTGTACTCGAATTGACTATTGGCCCAGTCGAGTTCACGATGGAATTTCAGGTGTTGGATGCTGCAGTATCCTATAATCTTTTGTTGGGTCGACCGTGGATTCATGCGGCAAAAGCCGTGCCCTCCACACTGCACCAAATGATCAAATTCGAGTGGGACAGACAAGAAATTGTGTTACATGGGGAAGATCCCACATGCGCCATGAATGATGCCATTGTACCCTTTATAGAGACCGAAGATGATAAGGGGCCATGGGTGTATCAGATCCTCGACACGGTTCCGGTGAGCAGGGTGCCTGAGGGTAAAAGCATGCCATGTCCCAGGGTGTCGGCTGCGACCGTCATGGTAGTGTCAGAAATGTTGAATAACGGGTTCGTGCCCGGGAAGGGTTTGGGGGTTGAACTGCAGGGCATTACTCAACCTGTGTCTTTGCCCAAAAATCTGGACACCTTCGGGTTAGGGTTCAAACCAACAGCGGCAGATGTCAGAAAGGCCCGTAAATTGAAGAAGAAAGCTTGGGTGCTCCCTAAACCAATTCCTCGATTGTCCAGGTCCTTCGTCAGACCGAGTATTAAGAAACAGTCATTGGCAAAGATGTCAGGTTCGTTAATTGAGGCGGATGGGAATTTGGATAAGGTGTTTGAGAAAGTATTTGCTGAAGTAAACATGGTTGAGGCCGGGGAAGGGTCAAGCAGAGCAGACATACAGTACATCGGACCACGTGCTAACATCAGCAATTGGGAAGCTACTCCTCTTCCAGTTCGGAGGGAGTCGTGGTAGTGGGTTTTGTTTTCCTTTTTGTCACCTGGATTATTCCAGGGTTTGTAATCCAGTTGTTATGTTCCGTCCGTTTGGATGAGTTAAAACCTTGTTGTCTTTACATTTAATGAAATGCAATTTTCTTCGTCCCTAATTCTCTTTCCATTTTCTTTTCTTTTCTTTGTACAGTTCTTTTTATGCTGATATCAATGACATGACATGCATGAGGAATCTTCGGCCCAGTTTTAAAAGCCAATCTAGTTCAGAAGTAATAATACAAGAGATCGAGTGTGATGATGGGGTGGATTGTAATAATGATGAAGCTTATGAGGAAATTAGTAAAGAATTAAGTCACTTTGAAGAAAAACCCAAACCTAACCTAAATGACACAGAAGCAGTTAATCTAGGGGACCAAGACAATGTACGGGAAACTAAAATAAGTGTTCATTTGGAGCCACAACTCAAGGAGGAGATAATTAAAGTATTGCATGAGTACAAAGACGTTTTTGCATGGTCATATGATGATATGCCGGGTCTAAGCACCGATTTGGTGGTTCATAAATTGCCCACTGATCCAGCACTCCTCCCTGTCAAGCAGAAGTTGAGAAAGTTCAAAACAGACATAAGTGTGAAGATCAAAGAAGAGATCACCAAGCAGTTTGAGGCAAGGGTCATTCAGGTTACACGGTACCCCACTTGGTTAGCCAATGTCGTGCCTGTGCCAAAGAAAGATGGCAAGACCAGGGTGTGCGTCGATTATCGAGACCTTAAGAAGGCAAGCCCAAAAGATAATTTCCCACTGCCCAACATCCATATACTGATCGACAATTGTGCCAAACACGATATTGGCTCTTTTGTGGATTGTTATGCGGGTTATCATCAGATTCTAATGGACAAGGAAGATGCAGAAAAGACGGCATTCATCACGCCGTGGGGAACGTATTGTTATCGGGTCATGCCGTTTGGTTTGAAAAATGCTGGGGCAACTTATATGAGGGCCATGACAACTATCTTCCATGATATGATACATAAAGAAATCGAGGTATACGTGGATGATGTGATCGTGAAGTCTAGACAGCAATCCGACCATGTCAGAGATTTGAGAAAATTCTTTCAAAGGCTTCGCAGGTACAATCTTAAGCTCAATCCTGCGAAATGTGCTTTCGGGGTGCCATCTGGGAAGTTGTTGGGATTTATAGTTAGCCGGAGGGGTATTGAATTAGACCCGTCAAAGATCAAAGCTATTCAGGAGTTGCCACCTCCAAGAAACAAAACCGAGGTGATGAGTTTGTTGGGAAGACTGAACTATATCAGCAGGTTCATTGCTCAGCTCACGGCAACGTGTGAACCAATTTTCAAATTGTTAAAGAAAGATGTCGCGGTCAAATGGACTGATGAATGCCAGGAGGCTTTTGATAAGATAAAGGGGTATTTGTCAAACCCACCCGTGTTGGTCCCACCAGAACCAGAGAGGCCTTTGATTCTATATCTGACAGTTGTGGATAGTTCATTCGGCTGTGTACTGGGGCAGCATGATGTTACAGGCAGAAAGGAGAAGGCTATCTACTATCTTAGTAAGAAGTTCACATCTTACGAGGTCAAGTATACTCATCTGGAAAGGACATGTTGTGCCTTAACTTGGGTGGCACAAAAATTGAAACATTACTTGTCATCTTACACCACTTACCTTATATCTCGCTTGGACCCGTTGAAGTATATTTTTCAGAAACCCATGCCCACAGGAAGGCTTGCAAAGTGGCAGATCTTACTTACAGAGTTCGACATTGTCTATGTGACACGGACTGCCATGAAAGCACAGGCATTAGCCGATCACTTGGCTGAGAACCCCGTTGATGAAGATTATGAGCCTTTGAAAACTTATTTCCCTGATGAAGAGATAATGCACATTGAAGAATTAGAACAAGCTGAGAAGTCGGGATGGAAACTTTTCTTTGATGGGGCTGCAAATATGAAGGGTGTGGGAATAGGAGCAGTACTTATTTCGGAAACAGGTCAGCATTACCCTGTTACAGCTCGGCTTCGTTTCTACTGTACAAACAACATGGCAGAATATGAGGCGTGTATATTGGGATTGAGATTAGCTGTGGATATGGGTGTACGGGAAGTCTTGGTCATGGGTGACTCGGACTTACTGGTACACCAGATTCAAGGGGAATGGGAAACACGGGACTTGAAGCTTATACCGTATCGGCAGTGTCTGCATGAGCTTTGCCAGCGTTTTCAGGCCATAGAATTCAGACACATTCCAAGGATTCATAATGAGGTTGCTGACGCTTTGGCTACTTTGGCGTCAATGTTGCACCATCCAGATAAGGCCTATGTTGATCCATTGCAGATTCAAGTCCGTGATCAGCATGCTTACTGCAATGTGATAGAAGAGGAAATCGATGGAGAGCCATGGTTCCATGATATCAAAGAGTACATCAAAGCGGGAGTGTATCCAACGCAGGCCACCGGTGATCAGAAAAGAACAATTCGACGGTTGGCAAGTGGGTTTTTCCTTAGTGGAGGAGTACTGTACAAAAGAACGCCAGAGCTCGGTTTGTTGAGATGTATAGATGCACGGCAGGCCACAACTATCATGACTGAGGTGCATTCCGGAGTTTGCGGACCGCATATGAGTGGGTATGTTCTAGCAAAGAAGATTCTCCGAGCAGGTTATTATTGGCTCACGATGGAGCGAGATTGTATCAGTTTTGTGCGTAAGTGTCATCAATGCCAAATACATGGAGATTTGATTCATGCTCCACCATCAGAATTACATACGATGTCCGCGCCATGGCCTTTTGTTGCATGGGGCATGGATGTTATTGGGCCAATTGATCCAGCAGCATCAAATGGGCACAGGTTTATCTTGGTAGCTATAGATTATTTTACCAAATGGGTGGAAGCGAAGACATTCAAGTCTGTGACCAAGAAGGCTGTAGTTGACTTCGTGCATGCAAATATCATCTGTCGGTTTGGGATCCCAAAGGTAATCATCACAGATAATGGGGCTAATCTTAATAGCCATTTGATGAAGGAGACATGTGAGCAGTTTAAGATTGCTCACAGGCACTCTACTCCGTACCGTCCCAAGGCAAATGGTGCGGTTGAAGCGGCCAATAAGAACATAAAGAAAATACTCCGGAAGATGGTTGAAGGATCTAGACAATGGCACGAGAAATTGCCTTTTGCATTGTTAGGATATCGCACCACCATGCGTACCTCGGTAGGGGCGACTCCTTACTCATTGGTATATGGTACCGAGGCAGTAATACCCGCAGAAGTGGAAATCCCATCTCTGCGAATCATTGCAGAGGCTGAGATCGATGATGATGAATGGGTGAAAAGCCGTCTTGAGCAGTTGAGTTTGATCGATGAGAAAAGATTGGCATCAGTGTGTCATGGCCAACTGTACCAACGAAGAATGGCAAGAGCATACAACAAAAAAGTACGTCCAAGGAAATTTGAAGTCGGGCAATCAGTACTGAGGCGGATCTTGCCTCATTGGGCTGAGGCAAAAGGAAAATTTGCCCCAAACTGGCAGGGACCATTTGTAGTAACCAGAGTGTTGTCTAACGGAGCGTTGTATTTGACAGATATGGAAGGAGAATGTGTAGAAATGGCCATCAATTCCGATGCGGTCAAGAGATATTATGTATGATTTCTTTATTTTCTGAATGTATCTGTTCGTATTTGGCATATCTTAAAGATTGAAATGATGAAGGCATTTTGTTCTGCTATCCAAACACTCTTATCCCTTGTTATCCCCTTCGAGCCTTACTTATTTTTCATACACCTCTTTCGGAATCAGCGACACTATAAGAGAACACATGTGACGAACATAAAGAAAAGAAGGAAAGAAAAGAAAAGAAAAAAAAGAAGAAAAGAAAAAGAAAAAGAAAAGAAGAAAAGGAAAAGAAAGAAAAGTGAAAAAAAGGGAAAGAAGAGAAACATAACAACGTAGTCTCTATGAAATGAACTACGTTTGACTTGATCCCGAAAGGGTACGTAGGCAGCCTTACTCCGAGGTTCAGTCATACCAAAGAGAAATCCAAAAATCCCCAAGCAAGAAACTGGGGCAGAAGTGGTGATTGTTATGAAAGTGGGATTCCGAAAGTTGTAATTTGAACCCATTTGAATTGTTTTGAGCCTTTTATACTTTTCTTTCTAACTCAATCCAAAAGCCTACATTACGGTCCAAAGAAAGACCTTATGATTAGTTTTGAGAAATGCCAAGATGAACAGGTAGGAATAACCACGACAGGGGCAACACTCTGGTTTGAGCAAGAAGAACAAAAATAAATGAGAGAGTCTTATGGGTGAAAACCATCACGGGTACCGTAAGGCGACGGGAGCTGAGAGAAAACTAAATGAGAGAGTCGTGTTGGTAAAAACCTTTACGGGCACCTCAAGGCGAAGGTGAGATAAGAAATGGAAAACTGAGAAAGGTTTGTTGATAGAAATCGTTTCGCGGTACCGCAGGGAAACAAGGTTAAGGTCTGGATAAATCAAACAAGTGATGGAAGTTCTGGGCAATGAGGTACGACAATTGAGAGTTTGTTTGGTTGGACAGATTGGGCTGATTAATCCAAAATGCATGTCATGACCATTGGTACTAGTTGTCTCGCTCAGATAAGTTTCTTTTCCTTCTCTTTTCAAACAGTCATCTGGTTTTGGATTCTTCTTATCCTTAACTCAAGAATCATTGCATTTCATTTTATTTTGAGGGTTTTATCTAGCTGAGATGTTTTAGTGCCAGTTTTGTTCAGTGCAAGCAGAAAGGACTTCAAAGTTCACTACCAGCTTCTAGAATTGTAAAGCACAACGTGGTTAGAGCATGTCAAAAACAACTTGATGTCAAGTGGAATACAGGGAATTAACGGAAGTTTCATCGGTAAAATGATTGGGGAATGCCGTGGGAAAGGAGGAAGCTCAAACAAAAAGGTCAGAAAAATGAAATAACAGCAGGGGTGTAAAACATTTAGGTCGCCATAGGTTGGGAAATTTAAAAGTTGGTCAGAAAGTCAAGCGGTTCAGGGTCAGTGTGTGGAAATTAGTCAACACAAAGCAAGGCAGTGGAAGGATTTTTCGGCAAGAATGCCATCAACTAACCACCGTTTTAAACTGACGAAATTTTCTTTGATTGAGCAGGGGGAGAAAAGTTAGTTGTTGAAGAGGAATTCTCCAGGAGGGAAAAACAAGCACTAATCAGGATAAATGCAAGTTGTCAGGAGTCCGCCTGGAGAACAGAGATGTACTTTTCAAGTTTGATGTCAGGAGTCCGCCTGGAGAACAGAGACATACAGTTTAAATTTCAAAAGTCAGGAGTCCGCCTGGAGAACAGAGACATACTTTTCAAGTTTGATATCAAGAGTCCGCCTGGAGAATAGAGACGTACTTTTCAAGTTTTACGTCAGGAGTCCGCCTGAAGAACGGAGACATACAGCTTAAATTTTAAAAGTCAGGAGTCCGCCTGGAGAATAGAGACATTCAATTTCAAATTTAGCAATCAGGAGTCCGCCTGGAGAACAGAGACGTACTTTTCAAGTTTGACGTCAGGAGTCCGCCTGAAGAACGGAGACATACAGCTTAAATTTTAAAAGTCAGGAGTCCGCCTGGAGAACAGAGACATACTTTTCAAGTTTGGTGTAAGGAGTCCGCCTGAAGAACAGAGACACATAGTTTAAATTTTAAAAGTCAGAAGTCTGCCTGGAGAATAGAGATATTACATTTCAGGAGTTGAAGTTGGGAGCCCGCCCATAGAACAGAGGCATACATTTCAGTCTTTTCATTTCAAGCATTGAAGTTGGGAGCCCGCCCAGATAACAGAGGCATATATTTCAGTCTTTACATTCCAAGCGTTGAAGTTGGGAGCCCGCCCAGATAGCAGAGGCATACATTCAGTCTTTTTATTTCAAGTGTTGAAGTTGGGAGCCCGCCCATAGAACAGAGGAATACATTTCAGTCTTTATATTTCAAGCGTTGAAGTTGGGAGCCCACCCAGATAACAGAGGCATACATTTCAGTCTTTTCATTTCAAGTGTTGAAGTTGGGAGCCCGCCCATATAACAGAGGAACACATTCAGCATTAATTTTCAAGTTGGGAGCCCGCCCATAAAACAGAGGCATACATTTCAAGTGTTGAAGTTGGGAGCCCGCCCATAAAACAGAGGCATACATTTTTCAAGTGTTGAAGTTGGGAGCCCGCCCATAGAACAGAGGAATACATTTCAGTCTATACATTTCAAGTGTTGAAGTTGGGAACCCGCCCATAAAACAGAGGCATACATTTTTCAAGTGTTGAAGTTGGGAGCCCGTCCATAGAACAGAGGCATACATTTCAGTCTTTTCATTTCAAGTGTTGAAGTTGGGAGCCCGCCCACATAACAGAAGAATACATTTCAAGATCAAATCAGAGGACAATAAAACAGAGGGTTACAACAGGAATCCCCAGCAGGAAACAATAAAAATCCCCAGCATCAGGAAGCAGAAGGTTGCAACAAAAGGTTCCAGCACAAACTCAAGTGCATGTGTCAAAAGGTAGAAAAACATCGGAAGAAAAGCACCGTAAGAAAATGCAAGCAGGCAAGAAAGCAAGGCAACTAGAACCAATTGCAGTCTAGCCTAGTTTCTTGTTTTCTTTTAAGCACGGTGTAACAAGGAGATCGGTAAGCAGTGGTAATAGCATGCAACAACAGTAACATTGCAGTCCCACGGTAGTCCCAGCTACCAAAACTTCCCGAACTACATTGACCTGATTCCTGTTTAGCCCAGGATATGTAGGAAACCTTTGAAAGCAAAGGTTCGGTTAAATCTTTTTCAAAAAATGCTTCATACGGAGTACTCGGATGGGCAAAAATCGCTCGCTTTATCTTTGCACGAAAACCCTTTGTGTCTTCGGGCAAAGAGGGGCAGCTGTAAGCACGTGATTTTTGCCCTATATGAGAATTACTCCCAAAAAATGCAAAATAAAATGATTTTCCTTGGTGTGCAATTTTGATATTTTTGGATAATTATTTGTATTTGTCTGTGTTTGCTTATTTGTTAAATTAATAAAAAATATAAAAATATGTCGCATTTTGCATGTAGGATTTAATTCTACAATTGTTAGTAATTAAATTAGTTTTACAAAAATTAAAAATTACAAAATAGGCATCTTTTGCATTTTTAGCATTTAATGTCCAAATGAACAATTTTATGCTTAATTATTACTTAATTATGCGTTAATTGTTATTGGGAGTTAATTTGCGCTTTTATAACTTAATTTAGTTCTTAATAATAATTTAAGTATTTTTATAATTTTAGTTTTAGAAAAATAAAAGAAGAAAAGAGAACAAAAATACAAAGAGAAATCGGATTGGGCCACTTCTTCAAATTTCAACCTCAGGCCCAAATAATTGCTCAATCTTCCCCATGACCCAGTCCACTTCAGACCGGGTCGACCCGGTCCACCCCATTAACCCATTAACCCAACACCCCTCTTCACAAAACAAAACAAAAAATAGAAAAAACAAAAAAAAAAACCTAAAAAAGACCAAAGTTCATCCGCCCCCACCCTTTTGGTTTTCTTCTTCCCAAAGACTCAAGAACACCTCCCATGGCTTCTTCTCCAAATCTTCAGAACTTTAGGCTCATCCATGGCTGCCCTTAGCACCACCATCCACGTCGACCTCCCCGTCTGCTTTGCCGCTGCTTCGCCGGAAAACCCTCGGCCAAAATGGAAGGAAAACCCATCGCCATGGATGCCATGTTTTGTGTGATGCTACTACTTCATCTCCTTCACTGCCCCAGCTGCATCGTCATCACCCCCCCTCGTCGGAACTCGAGCAGCCGCTGCTGCATTGTCCAAACTCAGTCACGTCCAAACAACCCCGTCGCCATCTTCTCCACGCTGTTGCGTCGACTGCTCGCGCTGCTGCGTCAACTGTTGCTGCCTCATCGAACAACCATGGCTAGTCTCCATCGCTGCTTCTTCTGCCTTCATTTGGTTCGCCACAACCAAACACAGCTATTTCTACGCTGCTACTATCCAGTTCCTCCGTCGTCACTGTAGTAGTTGCTACGTCCATCGCCTCCTTCATCTTCTTCTCGTCGCCTTCAGTCCCAAAACAAGATTCAACCATTTCATTTGGTCGAGTTTCAGTCGAGGTCGTCGAGCGTAGTTTTGAGTTCGTCAAGTTTGCAAGGAAGGTGAGTTCGTCGTTGAGTCCGGACAGATTTATTCCCATTCGAGGTTTGTCGAAACAGTCCATACAATCGAATTCGTCGTTGTTCATCTCCGGTTAGTAGATTTTGAGTTTTATTTTGTCCGTATTTTGTTTTGATATTTTCGAATCTAAAATCGGCAAATGTTTGTTTTGTTCATGTAAAATCGGTAGATATTTGATTTTTGGTTTTGTTCATGTTCATGTGTTTTTGTTGAATTAATTTTCAGATTTCAAATGGGAGTTAATTAGTTATTTTCATGTTTATTTCATGTTTGTATTATTGTTTAAGTGAATATTTGTTAGTTTAATGTTTGTTAGATTCAAATTGAAATTTAATTGATTATTTCTTCAATTTGTTTCATGTGTTTATGTATTTTTAGAAATTGTTAATATTGTTAAGTTCAAGCTTAAGTTCATAATTGTTTCTTCGTCGATCTTGTTATTTGTCTAAAAGAATTTAGTTGTGTTAAGGGAAATATATTGATTTAATCGTTTGAATCCATCATGTTTGTTGTTTAAAATATTTTCATTCATGTTCATACTTTGTTTGGTTGATCTTGAATCCGAAATTTGTATAGTTTGATTTCTTGTTTATCACTTATGATTATTTCTTGAATTTGTCTCATAATCTTGTTTAAGTTTAATATAGGAATTGTTTGTTGTGATGTTGTTAGAGTTGATTTTAAGTTCAATATTATTGAATTTGGAAATCTAAATATACTTGTTTGATTGTTGTTGTTGAATCTGAAAATAGGATTGTTTGTTGCTAAAAAATATTGTTCAATCAAATTTTAGTTGTTCTTTGTTGTTCAATTTGTGTTCATGTGATTTGTTGTTGAAATATTGAAGAAATCATGTTCATGTGATTTGTTGTTTAAATTTGTGTAGAAATTGGTCATATTGGCTATATTTTGGTTGAGTGTGATTAATTGATTTGTTATAGCTGATGGGGTAGTTTGGTAATTTGCAGTACGTTCAGGGGTAGTTTGGTAATTTCAGTAAGGTCGGAGGGGTAGTTTAGGAATTGTACATTTTGTAATTGTTTATATGAAGCATGGGGGACAAAATGTAATGGGGTGGGTTGTGATATAGTTGTTTAATATAAAGGGGGGACAAGACAAAATTTAGTGGGGAGGAATCTTGTATTTATTTATGTTAGGCATGGGGGACAAAAAATAATGGGGTGGTGTGATATATTTATTTAATGTAATGGGGATAAGTGGGAAGATAATGGGTTTGGTAGAGAAAATGGATTGATTTTAATTGATTAAAGGGTTGAGATTATATATAGGAAGTCTTGAACACAAGACAGGGGATACGAGAGAATACAAAAGAAAAAGAACGAATCTGAACAGAAAGAAAATAAGAGAGAAAAAAAAGAGGGCTGAACATTTAAGAGAGAGAAAATTCCGAAAAAAAATATTTAAACTTTCAGAAAAAAAAAACTAAAAAAAAACTTTTGCTTTCTTTCATTGTTTGAAATCAGAATTAATTGTTTTTCATCAAAGCTTGAAGCTTTTGTTTTGAGTTAATACTCCACCGGTTTGCAAACTCTGTTCCTGGGTTGTTACTGCTCTTGGACTTTTGTTGTTGTGCTGTATTGTTATTACTGCGTGGCTGACTTTCTTCTTCTTATATTGGTAATACCAGGTACACAACTGTAATTTTGGCATTTTGTAAGCTGAAATGAAGAACGGAATGTTAAATTTTTAATTTAGTTTTAATTTTTTTTGTATTGTATTTAGATTATTCATGTATTATTATTCTGTCAATCACTGTCATTTGGCATAATTAGACATGTTATAGCGATATATTAAATAACGCCTTAACCGGATTATTAGGAAATATATTCAAGACGGATTACTAATTAAAACTGTTTAATAATCAAAATAGAAGAAATAACGTAAAAATGACGTTATTGAATTAGTTTGGCAAAAATTGATTAATTCCTTATTCATAAAGTTTTTTTTTGTCAACATTAAGTTAATCGGAATCATGTAGTTAATTTCAGTTAAAACATGAATTAGTTTGCGAATCAAGTATTAGGACATGATGTGAATTAAAACAAAGTTAGTTAAGTTTAAATTGTTTAACTTTTAGAAATATGGTTTAGTAATCAAGTTTTTTTTTTAATTTTCAGTATTTGTAAATAATTAATTTCAATAAGCTTAAGTCATACTAACAATATGTTTTAATCCAAACTATGGGATAATTAGTTTTTTTTTACTTTTTGGGCAATTCCATGTTGTTCGTAATTATCATTTTAGTAATATTACTTTCCATTAATATTTGTTTTGAATTAGTAATTAATATGTTATTTTTAAGTATGTAGAGATTGACTTCATAATTATGGACAAACTTAGTAATAATAAAGATGTAGTCATTAAAGGGTATTCATAAAATAAGGGAGGATCTCGCTAACAAATAAACAAATATAAATAATACAAAAAATTGCAGTCCTTCAATCTTATTTATTTATTTATTTTTTTATATAAGAAAATACCTAGATTTCAAGATGGGCGATTTAGTAAAATTCACGGTCTTACCTAATAATATCATAACGCGTAGTATTTTGGCGCATATTTAATAAGGTTATTTTCTTGAATACGGGTGTACATTTATGTAACCCAAATCACGATCTTGACGAAGTCAAAATGCGTCAACAAATCACGCGTGCACTGGTTGTGGCGTGGCTCGAGATGCGTTTTCACGACGTTGCAATTTTGTATAAAATAAATAATGATAAAAGCGGTTTTTAAAAGTTAAATTTGCACATAAGTTTATAATACGTATTATATCAGATAGTCAAGCCAAATATAACAGTTGAGCGACCGTGCTAGAACCACGGAACTCGGGAATGCCTAACACCTTCTCCCGGGTTAACAGAATTCCTTATCCGGATTTCTGGTTCGCGGACTGTAATACAGAGTCATTATTTTCCTCGATTCGGGATTAAACCGGTGACTTGAGACACCCTAAATCTCCCAAGTGGCGACTCTGAAATAAATAAACAAATCCCGTTTCGATTTTCCTTTAATTGGAAAAAAACTCCTTGTACCCTCGCGGGGCGGAAAAAGGAGGTGTGACACTAGATATGGCAACATCGAGGGCATAGTAGCGAGTGCATCGGCTAACTCATTGTGAAAATGAGGAATGTACCTGAACTAGACTGACTTGAACCACTAGCTAAGATCTTCCACATGTTGCATGTATGGAATAAGCTTGACATCCCGAGTTTCCCCTTCTCCCTGAGCTTGTCGGATAATCAGATCTGAATCTCCCATGATTATCAATTCTTCCACATCTTGGTCGATTGTCATATTCATACCTATAATGCAGGCTTCATACTCGGCAGTGTAGTTTGTGCATAAAAACCGAAGCCGGGCTATGGCTATATAGTGTTGACTAGTGGGTGAGATCAAAATTGCCCCAATCCCGACACCTTTTTGTGTTCACAGCTCCATCAAAGAACATTTTCCAAGCATTGGTGTCTTCTGATATTACCTCAATTGAATTTACTTCCTCGTCTGGGAAGTAAGTACTCAAAGGCTGATATTCATCATCAACAGGGTTTTCAACCAGGTGATCTACTAAATCTTGGGCTTTCATTGCCATGCGGGTGACATAGACTATGTCAAATTCAGTGAGCAGGATCTGCCATTTTGCTAACCTTCCTGTGGGCATCGGTTTTTGGAATATGTATTTCAAAGGGTCCAGCTTGGTGATGAGATAAGTAGTGTAGGCCAATAGGTAATGCCTAAGCTTTTGAGCGACCCAAGTTAGGGCACGACAAGTCCTTTCCAACAAAGTGTATTTGGCTTCGTAACTAGTGAACTTCTTGCTCAAATAGTATATTTCCTACTCCTTCTTCTCGGTCACATCATGTTGCCGGAGGACACATCCGAAGGAATTCTCTAAGATTGTCAAATACAAAAACAAAGGCCTCCCAGGTTCGGGTGGGACCAAGACTGGCGGATTCAACAGATATTCTTTGATTTTGTCGAAGGCTTCTTGACACTCATCTGTCCATTTAATCGTCGTATCTTTCTTCAACAACTTAAATATGGGTTTGCATGTGGAAGTCAACTGAGCAATGAACCGGCTGATGTAATTTAACCTTCCCAACAGGCTCATAACCTCTTTCTTGGTTCTTGGAGGAGGTAGATCATGAATAGACTTTATCTTTGTTGGATCTAACTCGATGCCCCTCCGACTGACTATAAATCCCAAGAGTTTCCCAGACGGAACTCCAAATGCGCATTTAGCTGGATTTAACTTCAAGTCATACTTACGCAGACGTTCAAAGAACTTTCTCAGATCCCGAACATGGTCGTCATGCGTTCTGGATTTGATGATCACATCTTCCACATATACCTCAATTTCTTGGTGCATCATGTCATGAAAGATGGCAGTCATAGACCTCATATAAGTTGCCCTGGCGTTCTTCAAATCAAAAGGCATGGCCCTGTAACAATAAGTGCCCTAGGGTGTGGTGAAGGCTATCTTTTCTGCATCTTCTTCATCCATCAAGACCTAATAGTACCCAGCATAACAATCCACGAAAGGCTGTATCTCATGTTTGGCACAATTGTCAATAAGGATGTGGATGTTTGAAAAAGGGAAGTTGTCTTTGGGACTTGCTTTGTTCAGATCCCGATAGTCAACACACACTCAGGTCTTCCCATCTTTCTTTAGCACGGAAACCACATTAGCCAGCCATGTGGAGTATCGGACCACTTGGATCACCCCCGCCTTCAACTGTTTGGTGACCTCTTCTTTGATCTTGTCACTGATATCAGTTTTGAACTTCCTCTATTTTTGCTGGACAGGGGGATAATCAGGGTAAGTCAGCAATTTGTGTACCACTAAATCAACACTTAGTCCTGGCATATCATCATAGGACCAAGCAAACACATCTTTGAATTTGAACAAAAGTTGGATCATTGCATCCTTGGTTCTTTCATCCGTGTGAATGCTTATCATGGTTTCTTGGACCTCTTCTGAACTACCCAAATTAACCGGCTCGGTTTCATTTAAGTTCAGCTTAGGTTTATTCTCAAATTGTTCCAATTCTCGGTTTATTTCCCTAAAAGCCTCTTCTTCATCAGATTCCGATTCATGATTCATTATTTCACAGTTAGACAGCGTGCTATGATCTAGGCATGAAGTCCGCAAGCATGTCATGTTATTTAAGTCTGCATTATTAGAACTGAAAGGAAGAAATAAGAAAAGTAAAAAAATCAGAAAGAATAAAGAAAGAAATTCATAGACGATGAAATATTGATTTCATTTCATTAAATTTTGAAGATAGAAGGGTTTACTTTGGAATTTTAAAGACAATAAACTAAAAGAAACATTCGAGTTACACCCTGGAATAACTCGGAATGCAGAAAAAGTGGCAAGACAGGACTACCGGGATTCCCGCCTAACTGGGAAAGGAGTAGCCTTCCAATTTTGCAGCTTGGCATTGGGCCCCATAAATTGTACCTCAGCAGTGCTCGAGCCTTCACCCGGCTGGACCATATAGGCTTCATATAACATTTTCCTCATGGTTCAACATATGTCCTCAATTTCCTCGGCCGTTAAGGCCTCATCTTCTTTTTCTTCGGTGTACTTGGGGTTGACGAATGTTTTGTAGAGATGCAGGACCGACTAAGGTAACACCTAACCATTGCTCTTTCGTTTATTTTCCCATGTCACATCAGTTTCTGTGGTGTGAAAACCCATATCGAAGAACTTCTCGTTGGCGGCTAAAGTGATATGTTCTGTGATACCTTGCAATGATACCCCGAGTCCCTTCCCAGGCTTATAACCATGCTTGATCATTTCAATAGCGACCATGATCGACGCATTTGATAGAAAGGGCTGAGGACATGGGCTTCCTTCCTCACATTGATCTGCGACCACAACCTCAAAAGCCCAATAAATTATATTCTCGCTCCTTCTCTAGCTTCGAGGCATGGGACTGATGGGTCCCAGTAAATTGATTGCTTGTCTTCTCCATGAACCACAATTTCCTGATCTTCATGTTCAAACTTCACCATTTGATGGAGGGTAGAAGGTACGGCCCCCGCAGCATGGATCCAAGGCCTTCCTAAAAGAAAATTATAGGAGGTATCCATGTCCAAGACCTGAAACGTCACTTCAAAATCCACAGGACCGATAGTCAAGATCAAATTAATTTCCCCTATTGTGTCCCTCTTGATGCCATCGAAAGCACACACACAAACATTATTAGGCCCGATCCTCTCAGTCCCAATTTTTATTCTTTGCAAAGTTGAGAGAGGGCATATGTCAACCCCTGATCTGCCATCCACCATTACTCTTTTTACATAGTACCCTTCACACTTAACTATCAGATAAAGAGCTTTGTTGTGGACAGCCCCTTACGGGGGCAAGTCATTCTTGCTAAATGAAATCTGGTTGACTGCGAAGAATCTTTCTGCCATCCTTTCTAGTTGCTCCACAGTGGTTTCAATTGGAACATAGGCTTCATTGAGGGTCTTTATCAGCACTTTCTAATTCTCATTCGAGCTTATTAGTAGAGACAAGAGCGAGACCTGAGCGGGACACTTTTGGAGTTGGTCAATTACCTCGTAGTTCGCAGTTTTCATTTTTCAAAAGAATTCCTCTACTTCTTCGGCACTAATTGGCTTTTTGAGAGGGAAGCAATTCTGCTTGGCATTGCTCACTTCTTCCAGATTGAGGTACTTCCTTGTTGGGTTGGTTTCATTTACTTCCCCTACGATTTCTTTCCCCTTGTACGTCACAATTGCTCTATTGTAGTTCTAGGGGACTGCAGTGAGGTCTTTCATAGGCCTTTGTGGTGCGCAGCTAATGATCATGGGCTTGTTTAACTTGGGTGGAATTACTGGTCCTCGCGCCACATAAGTCCCTTTGGGTATATACATCTTGGGTCCCTTGTTCAGCTCGAACCTCTTAGGAGGACTCAACGCCAATTGTTCTTTCCTGTGAGCTCGGGGAACATAAAGAATGGCGTCTTTAGGGGGTACTTCCTCTGTTTTGGTTTCCACAGTATTTTCTTCACTTTGAGGAGCAGATTTACTCTTCGTCTCCCCCTTATCTTGCTTTGCGGTAGCCTTTGGCTTCCTTTCCACATCGGCGATGGTAATGATGGCTTTTAGAGCTGGATCAAACTTTTTATCTTCACAAATCATCCCAATAACTAGCCCATTATTATGAGATGGCAATGGGTTGTTGGTCACATTGGGGATCTCTTCATCTTTCAACACTACCCTCTTTTGCTCTATTAAGTTTTCAATCGCCCTTTTGAGAGTCCAACAGTCTTCAGTGTCATGCCCTTCCGCTGCTGAATGGTAAGCACATCGAGTACCGTGTCGGTAGGAGAGCGACTCTGGGTTTTTCCTGGTTTGGGGTACGGGTTGCAACAAACTCATCTAGACCAGTTTAGGGAAAAGGCTAGAGTATGATTCACCAATAGACATGAAGTTTGTTTTTCTAGGTGGTTCCCGAGCACGGGCATTATATGGAAAATTATTTTGAGGGGGACGATGATTATATAGAGCTTGGTGAGGAAGGTTATTTCTAAGAAGTGGAGCTCGATTTTGGTTAAACTATTGTTGTGGCCGAGCATATGGCTGGGCGTTCATTACTGCATACGGCTGAGGAGCCATAGCATAGGCCATATCCTGATGAGGATAATAATGTTGTGGGGTGCTTAGAAGGAAGTAGCCTCTGGGTGGACGGGGGTTTCTCAGACTTGAAGCCGCCATCGCCACATCTTCTTTCTTCTTTTTGTTTGCTACGCCTCCTCACCCGCTTTGGATTGCTTGGGACATAGCTCTTATAGAAGATTGGCTCAATATACGACCTGTTTTCAGACCATTTTCGACCATCTCCCCAATTTTGATAACCTCAGCAAACGGCTTTCCCATTGCAGACATCATATTCTGAAAGTAGTCCGCTTCTTGGGCTTGTAGAAAAACACTGAACATCACGGTATCATCCATCGGGGGCTTCACCCTGACCGCTTGTTCGCGCCACTTAACAGCATATTCTCAGAAACTTTCCAAAGAATTCTTTTTGAGATTAGAGAGGGAATTTCTATCTGGAGCTATGTCTATGTTGTACTAGAATTGTCTGATGAAATCTCGAGCTAGATCATCCCATATATGCCAGCGAGACATGTCTTGATCCATGTACCACTCAGATGCAATGCCAACTAGACTCTCTCCGAAATAAGCCATTAGGAGCTCTTCTTTTCCGCATGCCCCTCTTAATTGATTGCAATACCTCTTGAGGTGGGCTATGGGGTCCCCGTGCCCGTCATACTTTTCAAACTTGGGGGTCTTGAAACTGAGGGGCAAATGCACATGCGGGAACATACATAGATCAGCGTAGGATATGCTCTTTTGGTCGCTCAAGCCTTGTATATTCTTGAGGCTCTATTCCATGCTCCTTATTTTTCGAGTGATTTACTCTTGCTCGGGGTTCTTTGTAGCCTTCTCTTGTCCCGCATTAAACTTGTACCGTGGTTGTTAAGGGTAAGAATTGGTGGTGAAATGGGTAGGGTCTGGTGGAAAAGATGGTACTTGGAAAGTGAAGGATGATGGATCAAAGCTTGGCCTGGAAAAAGCTGGTTGTGACGTAGCCGAAGTTGGTGGTGCGGTAAATATGTTAGAGGCCACTCCCGAAATCACCTGGGGGCGAACCTCAGAAGGTGTTCCAGCGAAGTGAGCTGAGATGGTGGGGTATCCGAGTAGGGTATTTGGGTAACTTATTGGGACGTTGGAATTTCCACTTGCTCTAGGAAGTAGCTCGGGGAAACCAGGTATGGCACTTGGCGGCTCTCTACCATTGGACCAAGCGTCCCACATTTCCAGCACGCGGAGGTGCAGTGCCCTATTCTCTTCAGCAGCCGCTGACTTTGAGGTTGGGATAATCGATAGCGGGCTATCCTCTGGGATGGGAATTGTTGGTGGATGACCTCCTGATGACATTTCTACACTAACCTTGGATCTTGTAAAGTAAGGGTGTGAAGCCAGGTTACCACAAACCAACCACCTTAAAAATAGAACCTATACTCAACAGTAGACAACAAACCGGTTAGTTTGAAGCAATTAGCACATAGGCAATCGCACATAGGGGTGTGATGCACTTATACAGTTAAATATGTTTCTACATGTTTTGCACCGACTGTATGTCTCATCCCAGTTTTTGTTTATCTCCCCGATCTTCTCTCTTGCTCTCTTTTGCACTCTTATTTTCTCTCTTGTTCTCATTCTCTTTTCCTTGTTTTCTCTATTTTATTTTTGCTTTTTCTTTTTGGTTTTCTCTTTTCAACATTTTCATTTTTATTTGAGTTATTTAAAAACCATGACTGGATCCGAATGGGATTGCCTACGTATCACGATTCCACGCGAATCGGATCATCACATAGTTCAATGAATAAATGAAATAAATAAAATATTTTTGGTTTTTTCAAATTTTCATTAAAACAAGACTTCCAATTTTTCTCTATTACAAAGACTCGATCCTACATACTTGAGAATTTAAAACTAAAACAGACTCGAAACATACTTTAGGAATGAAAATACAGACTCGAAAAAGAGAAAATATCAAGAGTACATCAGTGCCTCCAATCCTGCCCTAGGAACACCAACTGGTCTTGTTGCGACCTACGCACCATGTCATCTTGGAGGCGATAGAGATCATCCATTATCTGGCGAACAAAGATCATTACTGTGGCGAAGAACATGGACCTGGTCATGTCCTCGCACTCGTTGCACTTCATCACAATGTAGTCGGCGATTCTTCTAACCCTTTCCCTGATGATGCCCTTTTCTTGCAACAACCGCCCAATCTGCTGAGATCTAGCCTCTAAGACCTGGGTGTGCGTATGATTCTGTTCTTGCAAATGCTATAGGTCTCCCTCTAGTTGTGCCATCAAAGCATAGCAATGTTCTCTCTCGGCTTTGAAGCTCTTGGCTTGTTTAGTCATTTCACCCTCAAGGCTATTAAGCTCCTTTTTTCCAGCCCATGACCCCTTCTGTCATATCTTTCCTTCAACTGTCGAACGAATTCTTCTGCATTTTTGGCCAACTTCGTTCGTACTTTTACTAGCTCAGACTCAGTCTTTTGCAAATCATCCTCACAGTCACGCACTTTTTGCGTAAGGTTGTAGATGAGCCTTTCATCTTTCCTGCTTCTGCCCGAGTTCTCAGCTGCTATTCTCATTTTTCGAACTTGGGCCTAGAGAGCTTCATTTTCTTAGGCCTACCTTCTTCTTTCACTTTCAACTTCTTGTGCCTGTAGATCATTATTGAATACCTCATTTCTCAATTCTTCTTGCAAAGCGTGAATGGTGGCTTGATATTTTTCTCCTTCTCTCCCCAGGCCAGCCTTTCCCGAATTTTATCATCAAAAGCTTGAACATGAGATCTCTTGGCGGGCCTTTCAGGCTCGGGCTCATTATTTGCACAAAACCTTCTCTCAAACCACGCATCATAATTTGGATCCACTTCCCCTCTCGCAAGATCTGGTACCTGGATGTCATTTTTAGATATCAGCATCCATTCTAATCCCGTTGGACTAAAGCCTCAGGCAGTGTTGCTTCTGGGTGTAGCTCAATGACTTGGGTACTCAAATCTACATCTTCGGGTACCACTTGATACCTTTCCAGTTGCCTTAGAACTCTTTGTGGTGCATATGGTTGGATACTCCTCAGGCCCATCATCATCAAGTAGCCTTTTGAAGATGTTATGTATATGACTTCTATTATTGGAAGCCACCCTAGAATCCATTCAATTTGACTTGCCTTTAAAGTCCTTAAGTGGGAAACCCAAGCCTCAAAACCTTCTAGAGTTTTGTAATCTTTCACCCTCTCTTCATAACTCTTTATGAAGTTGTTCCCATCCACATCGTAACTCATGAACTTGGGGTGATGGCGGAGATGTTTGATCAACCATATTTGAAGAACAATGTTGCAACCCTCGAAGAATTGAGCCCCGGATTTACACAATGTTAATGCTCGATAAATGTCTGCCAGTACTAACGAAACAAGCGTGTGATCTTCCTAGGTAGTGAGGAGTTGTTCAATTCTGGCCATGCAAGTGTCTATTGTCCCTTCTGCATTTGGAAAGACCATGATCCCCAAAAACGCCACAATAAACACGAACCAACGATGAATTTTCCAGGTGCTCTTATCTTGTTTGTTGTTTAACCCTTTTTTATGTGTTTCAAACCCAGTTAAATGCCCAAACCTGACATATAAGAAGTAGAAAGAACAACATCCTTTGCTTACATGAGCCTTCTTCATTTTTTTACTAATATTCAGAAGATCGAAGAACTTGTGCACAGAGGGAGCCCTTGGGAATATGAGTTGTTGTTTCCTCAAGTCTTGGCCAAAGTCAATGTATCCGGCCATTTCCTCTAGAGTAGGGGTGAGCTCGAAATCGGAGAAACGGAACACGTTGTGGACAGGATCCCAAAAGGTTACCAAGGCTTTGATTAAATCCTCCCGGGGTTCGATGCTCATGATGTCTATAAGGGAACCCAACTGCTTTTTCACCCAATCCTAGCCATCTTTATCTAAATCATTCCACCACATGCGAAGCTGCAGCTGAGCCTATTCTATGACCAATTGTGATGGGTTCTGAATAATATTCATTTGTGACGGGTTCTGGACAGTATTCATTTGTGACGGGTTCTGGACAGTATTCATTTGTACCTGTGGAGGGTTAAGGTTAGGATTGACTCTTGTGGACTCTTTTTGCAAAACAAGTTTTCAATTTCTAAAGAAAATCAACGGACAAAGACCCCTTTTATTCTACTTTTAGTAAAAATGGTCGTTTTTGTAAATGTGGCCCCTTCACAATTCCAAATAAATTTTGAGGCCGGGGGAAAGTATTTTATGGAAAAAGACACCTTACAGACAGACTGGCTCGTTCTTCCCGAAAATAGCCTTTCGACAATTAAAAGATAATCTAAGGCTATTCCGGTAAGAACGACTTAAAAATACAACCGAAGCTGGGTCGACTTATTCTTTTGACCAAAGCCCTAAACTACACTTTACTTGATCATTTTTTTTGTAAAAAGATGAGGCCGAACCTTATGTGGGTTGCCTACGTATCCCACATCCGGTGAGAATCAGACCTGCGTAGTTCGATCAATTTTGACATAAAAAAATATGATATTTGACTAACACTTTTTTTTGAAATACATTTTCCTTTTTTCACTTTTTTTTTCAAAAATTTTGGCAGAGTTTCGAGACATTTTCAAATATTGGGATTTTTAGAACCGGGTAAATTCTCTATCCTATCTCACTCTTGGTTTTTCTCTTTGTTTCCTTTTCCTAACTAGACAACATGCAAGCTAATAAATATTCACATAGCATGTAGGATGCATCAGGATGGTTTTTATTTTGGGTACACTTGTCCTAGACGAACCCAACCCCTATGTTGAGTCCCCAAGGTCAAATGCACGTGATGCAAATAAACGTTCCTACTGGGGATCTGGCATGAGGTTATGTTATTCTAAGTTTAAACGTTGGGTTGTGTTCTAAACCTGGCTTACCCAAGCGGACAAACTCGAGTCGAGGAGGGGGCAACGTACCGGGAGCACGAAAGTCTGCCTAGCCTTATTGCTTGACCAACCCTGTTCTATTTGGTATAACTCTAACAGAAAAGTGGGTCACGCGAACGTGAGCACCGCTTTTTAGAAGACTCGGAAGGGAGGCTTAAGAAGACATTTAAATACAGTTCAAGAAATATCAAAGCGGTAAATAAATGGCAATTAGCACATTAAACCCACCAAATACAGTAATATCGAAAATAAAGCCAAATAAAATCACATTTAACAAGCTCGCATTCTTGAACCCTGAAACAGAAGTTCTGGGTTCTTGTCCCCAGCAGAGTCGCCAGAGCTGTCACACCTCTTTTTTTATACTTTGAGGGTATATGGGAGTTTTTCCAATTAAAGTGACATAAATCGACATGAGATTAATTAATTTATCAGAGTCTCCACTTGGAATAAATTATTTGGTATCCCAAGTCACCGATTTATTTTAAATCCCAAATCGAGGAAGTTTTCGACTTTATTTAAAAGTCTGCGAACCAGAAATTCTAAGTAAGGAATTTTGTTAACCTGGGAGATGGTGTTAGGCATTCTCGGGTTCCGTGGTTCTAGCATGGTCACTTAGCAATTTATACTTGGCTTAAGTTGTCTAATTACTTATTTTTTAGAACCTATGTGTATTTACCTTTTACTGCTTTTAATCACTTGATTTATTCGTAATTAAAGAATTGAGTTACGCGTACGTATACTCTTTTCCTTTGGCGCATCAAAAATTATGTCACGCGAACGTGTCCACAATTAATAACGCTTTGCTTATTTTATTAAGAAAAGTTTGGTTGAAGTTGCGCGAACGCATACCTCGAGTTATTTTTAGAATTAAATTTGTAATTATGTTACGCAAACGTATACATAATCACAATACTAGTCTAAATCGAGCCTAAAGCAAACTATGATTATTTAGGATTGTTAAATATCTAAGTAATACTAATGTGAGAGCCATAGCTTATGGATTTTTGTTGTGTATAGCACACCTCGAATTTGTTATTAGGATCATAATCATGTCACGTGAACGTGTACACAATCACGATAATAAATTAAACCACACTCCTAAAGCTTCTACGAATTTAAGGAGTATTTGAATGCCTAAAATTGAGATTACGTGTGAAAACTTGTACTATTAAAGGAAGAAAAAAGGTTACGAACTTAAAGAAAAGACCATATTAATATCACTGTCCATTGGTATGAAACGAAGCTTTAGGTGATCTACTACTTTTTCCCCATTGAAAGTAGACTTCTAAAGATAATAAATATAGAAACCATTTTTTGAGTGGACATGTAAATCTTTATATGATGTAAAACATTTCGACCAATTCAATATAATTCCTCTTTTAAAAAAAACTGGGCTTGCCCTAGATTAGCATGATGTGGGCGTAGACTGAAGCCCAAAATGACAGCACAAATGGCCTACCATATAGGCCAGAAAGTCCTTTTTAACGACGAACCTCTAAGATGGCTAACTTGAGACCAAGCCTAAAAAATGAAATATTGACTTTTAGCCCTGTTATGTCCAAGGCTTCCACATACACGAGGGTGTTTAGTATTACAAAGTTTTTCGTACAGAGAGATAACTCAAGAATAAACCATCAAAGAACAGAGATACTTTACTCGAAATAGAAGATAGTTATTTACATGAACTTTACTATAGAATTTGAACACCTTATTTGTATGTTATAAGTTCTAAGTTGCGCTATCTATAACATTTTTTCAACATGAAGCAGCAAAAGCATATAATCATTTTACACATTTGTAGTAATGCTGAACACTTCATCCAAAAGTACTTACACATCAATCATAGCCTAGTTTTGACCATACCCAACACTTATGGAAAGCTCACCTATTAACAATCAGTAAAAATATTGGACAGAATCACATGGAGGTAGCAAAATACTGAAAGTAAACATTTTTTCTTTTAGAACTGGACTACTCAACCTAAACTCAGCATATGCAAGAGGTGTTGTTCACACCCTATCAACACTAAATATCCTAGTTATTTTATGAATCCTCACTACAAGACTTTAAGGTAACTACACATAAGCTAATAAGAAAAGCCAAAAGAGCAGTATTCAAATGACTTAAAGGTAAAACATCAAGAAGAAACAAAATGTGTAAATATGAACTCCAAGGCTTCATGGCAGCAAGACACTCTTCAAAACAAACTTTTATTCATGTTTCAAAGCTCAAGATATACCTAGTTACAAAGAATAAGAACAAGGTTGTGAATCTTCAAGGAGAAAAAGCAGCAAAAACAGAGCAAAAATCAATAAAACTAAACAGCCAAAAACCAGCAATATCACAGCATTCAAACTCAAGCCATCTTGCAACTTAAGAATCCAGAAATTTCAGAGCAAAACTTGTTCTAACTTTTGTCGAAATCAGCAAGGAAATCGATCAGCTTTCAATGAAACAATAGCTAAAAAATTTTTGTGCTCTTTAGGTTTCTAAAAATTTGATGTGTTTTTCAAAGCCTTTATGCAGGCAAATAATGGCGAATGTCTGTATATGAGTGAAGGAATATTTTCTTCTTATAGAGTGTACCAAAAGAGCATCAAAAAGACATATTCTAACCTAATATTTTGAATTTTTAGGATAGTACAACATCTTTTGACAGTTGTATGTCCTTTTTTCTTATCCAATATTAGCATTTTGCTAAGGATAGGGACAGTTGTCCTAAATACTAGAACCTTCTGATTTTAGCCTAAGTGAAAGTCCAATTTTACCCTTTAAGTTACTGCATATTTCATCTTTAACCTAAATTCTTTTAGTTCAATTAGGTCCCTAAGATTTCTATTGATTTTCAAATCAGGTCAAACACAATCAAAACAAATCAAAAGATGCAAAAGATGTTAACAGAAATAAAGGTAAGAGAGCTGATGCAATTTAAATTAAAATTAACCTAATTGATAGACAAAAAGTTTATCTAAATTAAACCTAAACAAAGCTTAAAGTTCAATGATTAATGTATCAGTAATCAAACGAAATTAACATAGGGCTGCAAAGATAGGCTAAAAATGCTCCTAAACCAATACTGAACCCAAGAGGAAAAAATGGAGAAACAGGCAAGCTCATTTCATGTATCGACCCTAAGGATTAAACTAAATTTATGCAATTACAAACAATCCTTATACAATGAAATTTTCATATGCTTTTGACTAAACTAATTACTGGATGCAAAGAAAAACAAACAGAAGATTCTGAAAAGAAAAAAAAACCTAAAACATGCTACTAAACATAAAAGAAAGGAAATGAAAAGGGATTCTCAGAGAAGGAAAAGAGAAAAGATAGGCAAAAAGAGTTACCAAACTTGTTTCCATACGGACCAAACAAAGCCAAACAAAACAAGTCTTGACCAAACTTTGAAGCAAATGGGTAATATAAACATTGAACTGACATTACTGTTCTCAACAAGAACAGTCGGCTAATGAAAGTTTGGGGTTCAAATGCCATAACTCTGACTAAAAGAAGAAGGGCACAAGAGCTCAGATTGGAAATTCGAAGAAATTGGCTAGGGTTTTTGGGGAATTGGTTGTGGTTTAGGGTTCAGAGGGGTGTGAGGACTATGGGGTATGATTTTGGGGTGATTTGGGTAAACTAGGGTTTCTAGGTTGAAACTCAGATTTGAAATTCGAGGCTTTTGAGAGTAATTCGAGGGAATTGATTTGGGGATTTGGATAGAGGAGGCAGCGGGGGTTAACTGGTGAAAATTTGGGTTCATTTGGAGAAGTTTCGCCGCCTTGAGGCGATTCCCGGCGGCGGTTTAGGGCGGAGTTTCAGAGAGTGTATGGGAATTTTTTAGAGAGACGAAGCGAGGGGTTTTTTGGGGGATAGGGGGTTCTTCGGACAGTTATAAGAGAGGGGAAAGGTTAGTTCCCAGCCATCCGATCAACAAAGATCAAAGGCTGAGATTGAGCGCTACCAAACGACATCGTTTGGTTTAGTTGGGGGAATTGGACCGGGTTGACTAGCTTTTGGGCCTGGGCGGAATTGGGAATTGTATTTGGGCTAATTGAAATTTGACCCAATGCTACAATAAAATCTTTTCCATTTTTCTTTTTCTCTTTGTTTTCTTTTTCTTCTTCTTTAATTAACTAAAATCCTAATTAAATCCTAAATTAATCTAATTTACAAAATTAAACAATTATCTAATTTTAATATTTACAAAAATTAGTTAATCCTAAATAATGAAGAGGAAATTACTAATCTAGCATTAAAAACTAAAAATGTAAAATGAATGGTATTTTTTGTGATTTTTATTTTAATAAAGCAATTAATTAACCAATTAATCCTAAAATGTGAACACAAAATCTAAATGCAATGCATGATATTTTTTGGTATTTTTCATGATTTTAATAAAAGTAAACATGCACTGAAATGCAAACAATTAACGAAAAATCCTACAAAAATCCCATAAAAATAGCAAATAATTAGAAAAAATCTATTTTCTTTGATTTTATAGGAGTATCTCATAGAGGACAAAAATCACATGCTCACAACATCCATGTCTATAAACTATTCATAACAAAATACATCTTGTCTTACTTTTATCATTTTCCCTTCTCCTTGGTTGATGCAACTTGCAAGGAAAATTTTATAAAATTTTCAATTAGCATTTTCCTCCACGATCCGTTCACTCTTTTCCAATGTGATGTCAAACCCTCAAAAAGTCAATTAAATCCCTCTCACGAAAGTAAGTTGGTAGAACCGCTCAAAATTCAGGGAGAGCTTTAAATTTGTATTTGTCAGCAAGAGACCAATGAAATCGAGAAATTTTACAATGTGTGAGACTTGCCACATCATACTTGAGTGAGGCTATTTATCGTTTGACACATGGAGCTATGGAACCCACCCTTCATCATCATTCTCTCCCTCATTCTTGACCTACATTCTCACTCCCGGATTCATCTTCTCAATTTTCTTTATTCTTCTCCGCTGCTTCTCAGCACAGGGGCGGCCTTTAGGCCCCACATTTATAGAAGCCCTATTTTTTTTATACCTAATAGATTATATATATATATATATATATATATATTAAAAAAGTTATGTGAAGTAAAAAAGTTTAATTTCTTTATTTAACAAATAAAGAGATGAAGGATTTGCAACTGCTTTAATTTCTATCAAGGAAATTGCATTTGAAATTAATATCGAACCCGAATTTCATAAGAAACGTGTAATATATAGAAAGAAACAATTTGAGGAGAATGTTAATAGTGAAATCTCAAAATCTCTCGAAGAGTCCTTTAGAGTTGATTACTTTTTATACATACCCCCTCTGGCTCATAATAAATGACTTTTTAACCTTTGTTGTGCCCCTTAAGAAAATAATGACTCCTAAAACAAAAATGTATTTTGACTGAATTATCCTTAATTAAAATTTATATGTTGTTAACTTGACACATTGAGATATGTAAATAAGGGCAACTTTTGGAATAATAAAGTTAATTCCTTCTCGATTATATAAAATGACACTTATTTTGGACCAAAATAATAACCAAAAAAGTCACTTATTATGGACCATAGAGAGTAGCAGACAAGGTTATTTTTTTCACTTTAAAATAAATTTGAACAATTAGAGGTATATGAAAATATTTTTGGTTTTTTATTTAGCAGTAAAAACTGAGATCACTAGATGATGGAAATTTAAAAAAATATTGTCTTCATCATGAATGCTCCTTAAAGCACAATAATCAACCTAATATTGATAGTTTAGATTTATTTTCTGAATTAAAAATATTAAGAAAAATAGTAGAATTAGAAGATAACAATTTGATTGATATACTCAATCAAATAAAAAGATTTGATTATTTTCCAAATGGTTATATTACTTATAGAATAATGTTAATAATTCCTATTACCGTTGCTCCACCGAAAAAAAGTATGTCAAAATTAAAATTGATAAAATCTTATCTAAGATCAACAATGTCTCAAAGATATAAAATGAATTAGTTATACTGTCAATTGAGAAAGACTTATTAGGAGAAATTGATTATAAAAAAAAAATAGCTTTGCATCTAAAAAAAAATGTTAGAAAAATAGACTTCAAATAAAAATAAAATATTTTTTATTAATAAAAAAGTTAAGGCTCTCATAAAGTTTGGCTTTAGGCCACGAAATTGGTCGGGCCGCCCCTGCCTCGTCATAAACAATTGATTATTTTCAACTATACCAAAATTGTTTGGTAAATTGATGAAAATTAAATTAACATTTTTTTCCTAACTTCACACACACTTGGAACAAGTGCAGATCTCAAGCAATTTTCTTTTTCTCTTTTACTCATTTTTGGCATGTGTACATCTATGGCTGTGCAGCTTTTATAAATTTTGACGAAAATATTGTTTAGGCATCTTTCTTCAAATTATAAGCAAAATAGTCAAGATTACTCTCTTTCTTCAGAAAGTAGAATTACAGCCATCTGCCCCTTCTTCATGAATTTCTCTATCCCTTTTGAATGCAAGGGTTGAGACTAAAAATACGGGTAAAAGCAATTTCACTATTCAAATGTCTTTCTCATCCGTTTATTCTTCGAATTGAGCTTTTTTGGCATTTGCTCATTGATTAAGGTAATTAACTTTAATTTTGTGAGAGCTTCTTTCTTCATAAATTCAAACCTCTTTTTTGGGTGCAAAGCTCAGTGGGAAAGAAGAACTAACCGAATGGATTTGTAAAAAAATAATTATAGAATTTATAACAAGAGAAGAGGATATATAGGGGGTGAAGTCCGCGTGGAGGAGAATGAATTAGAAAAAAAAAATAAAGAATGACCGGAAAGTAAGAGTAGGTGAATTGTGACGGAGAAGTGATGATGAAGGGTGGGGTCATGGCTCCATATGTCAAACGATAAGGGCCTCACTCAAGTATGACGTGGCAAGTCTCACACATTATAAAATTTCTCAATGAAATCAAGAATCCATGTGTACTTTCCTCTCTCGCAAAGCAATCAAAGCTGACCGATTTAAATGGGTCCCATTTACCTCCCTGCTGACTGCCTCAACACTCAATCCACTTATCAACACGTGTGCCTTTAGATCCTCACGCTGTCCCGAATTAACAGAACACTATCACTGCTTTTCACCTTTTTTCAGTTTTTTACAGTTAACAAGGTCGGTTAAAAATTAAAACTCCATTTGCTCTTTTCAAAAATTGGACCCCCTCAATTGGAGGGCTTTTTTGAACTTTGAAGAAAACCATTTGTTTAAGTTAAGATTCTTGGTCCCGAAAGTGACACCAAGTGGGCCATTATGTTGCAGCTTGTGGATAAAGATAGCTTGGTTCGTCCACATCAGTATTAATAGCTCCATTCCAGTTCCAATCAATGGCCTCCTATTTTATTCGGTTAGTTTTTCTTTATTCTTTTTTTTTCTCAAGCAGATCGTGAGTATTATTTTATAGTTTTTGGTAAAATTGTGCTTTATTGGTAATTGGGATAGATGTAGATTTTGCCATTTTGCTTTGGCTATATTTATGGGGTTGTCATGCTCCTAAAGAATAGGCTGTTCTTGGGTTTTGTGGACTGCAAGTTTCTCTTTGAATGTGGGGCTTTAATTCTCACATCCCACTGTAAGTTTGTCTCTTCTTTGTGGGTATTGTTCTCTTTAACAGCTTACATTGAAATTTAATTGCATGCATTTCAATTCTACTGATCCTGTCCTGTTTTCACTTTGTTTTGTTGGGGGATTTAGGAAGCATTTGCTTTTGTTGCTCTAGGAAGATCTCTCTGTTAGTACCATTCTTGTAATTACTGAAAATCCAACTGGATATGGATAACATTTCAAGTGATTTGAGTATCTCTATCAGATTATTTTGCTGCTGGAAGATTTCATGTGTGTGTGTGTGTTTGGTTTCAAAGGACTATTCTGTTCGAAGGGATTGAAAATTTGCAAGATTGGGTGCTATCATTCTCTTAAAAGCTAGGGAAAAATCTAGATTTTAGCAGTTACTATACTTTCCAGTAGGAGCTTAGGAGGTCTGGTTGCCTTGTAGAAATTAAAACACTGGTGGCCTTTCCTTTCTTATTTTTGTTGATAAATTTTAGTTCTTTGCACTGATTGAAAGTTGGGTTGCTCTAGTGGTGAGCACCCTCCACTTCCAACCAAGAGGTTGTGAGTTCGAGTCACCCCAAGAGCAAGGTGGAGAGTTTTTGGAGGGAGGAAGCCGAAGGTCTATCGGGAACAGCCTCTCTACCCCAGGTTAGGGGTAAGGTCTGCGTACACACTACCCTCCCCAGACCCCACTAGATTATTGTTGTTGTTGTTGTTGTTGTTGTTGCACTGATTGAATGTTGAGTTTTATTGAGGCCTTCCTTCTCTCAGTTTTCATCCAGTATTTAGGAAACCCCGTGTTGTATTCACAACTACTCTTGCATTGAAATGAACCTATCTTCCCTCAGATTAGTTGAATTTGTTTCTGTTGTTATTTTTAAATGAAGTTGACATAGTTTGTTCTCTTTGGGTTGAATGTAATATGGGTGATTAGTATTTCTATGGAGAAATCCTTGGTGTTCCCTGACCAGTAAGTGTGAAGTGCATTTTACTCATTACTAAATTTCACCTTTGACTTACATCACTGTTCTTATCGTTTTATCAGAATTGCGGCTTTATGCTGTTTAGTGCGACAACATGTTTTGTAAGCTCCATATATTTTTACGGTGCTTGAATTGCCTGATCTGATTTATGAATCCATTTGTTGGTCCATTGCAGGTTTTTTCTGGGGTTGCTCATGATATCTCAAATGAAATGATCTTGATAAATTTTTCTTCTGATGAAACATGGAGGACCCGTTTTTACATCTTGCAAGTTTGAGCTCTTATATAGCCCAGCAATTTGTTCAATTTATTGGTAAGTTCTCGAAAGAATTTATCTTATTCATGCACAAAATTATACAACCCCTGAACATCTATTGTTTTATTTTCTATGTTTACGGCTTCCGATGTGATAAAGGTTTCTGTTCATGTGATTCTATTGCAGAAGATCTTATCTGCATAGATATCCTTGGGTGGTCGGAAAATTTAGTTGGCTTTGGTGGTCAGCATGTAACCTTCACCAGTAACAGGGGTTACAGATCTGTTCATGAAGCTTCCTCATTTTCTTCAAGAGTGTCCAACCAAGGAACAAGCCTTATAATTCGTGAAAGAAGCGCCTCCAATCTCAATGATAGCTTACCTGTAAATTCAAGATTAGAGATTGTGAGAAGTAATCAAAGTTATGGAGGTTTCAGCCTCATTTTTGAAGGGTAATCTTTTCATATGTGTGCCTTTTCTCATCCTCTTCAAGGTCATTATGCAGGGTCTCTATGGATTCCTTGATTTTTAGAACCAGAATTAGAACTCCAACTTAAGAAATCATCTTATCATGTTTTTTTTTATTTATTTATTAAAACATATCTATTTCCACCATTACATAGCCATGACTGTCCTAATTTATTCTGCAGTTGGTTGATCTGGTTGTAGGTTGATGCTTCCAGTATATGGTCTAAGATTTGCTTGGAAACTTATGGTGGCCTCTTGGAGATGTTTTATATCTCATATCCGATGTGCTCTAGTTCGAGTTCAGAGGTTAGTAATCACTCTCTCACTGTTGGTATAAATGATACATATTTAAAGCTTGATAAGTATTTTAGATAATTTCTTCCGTTTGACGTTCAATCTTTTAGCAGCATACTGTTTTGTTTCTTTTACTTACTCTTCATTTATCTCTCCAGTGTTATATCTCGTGTCCGTAAAACCTTGCATGGATCTTCTGATGACATTGGGTGGATGCAACGAGCTCCTGAAATGGCTCCTGTAGTTGATGGCTCAGCTAGATTTAGAGAACTACTACAAGATATTAGGTAAAATGTTGGATCTTCCTAGTCACTTTGGAATATAGGAAAAAAAGACAGATGTTTTTATCTTTGAAAATTGTATTTTATCAGAATAAAGAGAACATATAGGGGTGAGTTCTTGGTCATGTTTCTCTTTTATCGATTGGCATAGGTGCTGAATAACTTCAATATGATACTAAGCCAATTGAACACACTTAAATCATCACGAAATGGTTCTACGTTCAGCTGATGAGATTTTTCCGAAAACTGTTGCCATGTTTCATTGCACTGAGCTGCTTGTAGTTTCATTGGCCCAACTTAGAACCCTGCGACTGGTGCTATTGCTCTAAATGTGTAGATTCCTCTAAATTTTTTGCTACTCTGTGTAATGATGAAAGAAGTGATCTGTAGCTTCCTTAAGGTGATAGTCATGATCATAACTTCCTCAAAGTGATAGTCCTACCAACTTAAATGAAATCTACCAAACAACATTGTATGCTTGTCGTTTTACTGATTTTCAATTTATTAGATTGGATATAGCACATCATTAATTTAAAAGGCTAAAATTCAGCAATACAAATTATTGCTGTTTTATTTGATGTTGTTGACAGCTTGTTTGATTATGACTTCTTCATGCAAATATGACAAGTAATGAAAGATCATCTTGTTTCAAGTCTTAACACTGAGTCGTATTATCTTATAGCTCTTAGCTTTTGCCTTTCCTGAAGGATTCTCTTTGCTAATTACAAATAAAGGAGGGACCAGTATAGCCATTTTATTTTGCATTTTCAATTTGGTCTGTCAGTACTTGTGGGTATTACATTCGTTTTTTATAAATACGAGTTGCTAAGATTGAGACTTGAGAGTCATTTTTCTCTCTCTGATATTTCCCTTCATAAATAAACTGAAAGATTCATATTTTGATTAATATAGCTGAGGGATCAAAGTCATTGCATTTGGAGATATCATCTAACTGTTTGCTTCTTCAGCAAGTTTGCTGAAGGACACGTGAAAACATAAGGAGATTATCTTCACTTCTTTTGAGTGTCTTTAGTCCACATAATTTTGGAGTCCTATAGGCATCATACAACTGTGTTAGCTGGATCTTCTCTAGCTATGAATGAAATTCTTATGATTTTGTGAGTATTGTTCAGATGACAGCCTATTTCAGTCTTTAAATCAATTCGAATCTTTCATTGCAAATGCCGACCTGCCAATTAACCACACTCTTATTTTTCCTTTCGTCGTCCTTTTCTGTAGGAATGGACAGCACACACTACCGGATTCTTTTGTTTATCTACTAATTCCAGGTTTGATAAATCTCCCGCTTAGTACTACCATAATCAGATTCTAAACGTGTCTCAGATTTCATTCTCTTAAGATTTTTTTTTATCCGTAACATCATTGTACAGGGTTTTTTAGCAATCACGGTCCCTTATATTTTGTGAGCACTAAGAAGTTCTTTTCAAAGATGGGACTAACTTGCCATATTGCTAAGATTCATAGTGAGGTATCTACTAGTCATAACTCATAGATAAAAGAAATCTCATCTGTTAGTATAGTGAATTTTCTCTCAGGAAGTTCTTTTAATCTTCTTCAAACTATGATTCTCTGTTACTGTTGGATCATTTATTACTAAATGAAGGCATCCGTGGAACAAAATGCATGGGAATTGAAGCAATACATCGAGGAGTTACACTGGGGGTCTGGCAAACGTGTGATGCTGCTTGGTCACAGTAAGGGTGGGGTCGACGCCTCCGCTGCTTTGTCAAAATATTGGCCTGAATTAAAGGATAAAGTTGCAGGGCTGGCATTTGTGCAGAGCCCTTATGGTGGGACGCCTGTTGCATCAGATATTCTTCGTGAAGGCCAGATTGCTGACAAGGAAACGCGAAGGATCATGGAATTTTTAATATGCGAGCTAATTAAGGTAATGCCTTGTCTCACGACTATTTTGGTTTAGTTAAAAAAATTCTTAACTGAAATGCCCAACTCTTTTGCATGTTGGAATCCAGAGCCAGTTAAAGGGCTTCCTGTAGCAGGATGATCGCTTTCAATTTCCCAAACATTGATGCTCTTAGTCTATACCTTACATTTTGGAGTAATTGCCGTGATATTGTCTTATAATTGTCTTTTAATGCATACTTATAAAAATTTTCAAAACCAACAGTTTTGTCTTAGTTCTTGATAACATTAAAAGCTGAAAATAAGCATCATCCCTGTTTAGATAATAAATGATACCTATACATGCTTTATTCACAAATTAACTGATCATGCTGGATGCTAGATTTGAAGAGGAGCCTTGGCGTAACTGGTAAAGTTGCTGTCATGTGACCATGAGGTCACGGGTTCGAGCCGTGGAAACCGCCTCTTGCAGAAATGCAGGGTGAAGCTACGTACAATTGACCCTTGTAGTCCGGCACTTCTCCCGACCTCGCACACAACGGGATCTTAGTGCACTGAGCTGCCCTATTTTATGCTGGATCCTACATCTCTATTATATACAACCTGTAACAATTCAAGTTCATTACTTCCCATGGTTATGCTGGTTTGTACAGTGAACGACTAGAATATAAGGAAATGGAAGTGATAATTAATTATTAGTCAAAAATACTTGGTTATTAAGAAACTTAATATGTACCTCTGGTGACATTTAAATTCCTCATCCCCAACCCCAAATATTCTATCAATGCCGGATGCATTATACATTTTAAAAAGCATTTGTGGGAAGGCTTTTCAATAGTGCCACGATTAAACAATTTTTGCCAAAGGTGTGAATATTGTCGTGGTTTTAAATGGATTTCAGTATTCTCTTTTCTTGATGTCAACGGTCTAATGACTATTCTACATTTAACCATTGCATACCTGTTTCACGTTTCTCTTTCACAAGTGTTGTTTTGTTTGTTCTATACATGGAAGTTTATGTGGCATAATAAGTATATACTCAATAATTTTTAACATGCCTTGGTATGTAGCTCCCCAAATATGCTTGATAGTTTGTTCATTCTTTATTAGGGTGACATAGGGGCATTAGAGGATCTCACGTATGAGAAGCGACAGGAGTTCATAAAAAACCACAAGCTTCCTGACGATATTCCTGTCATCTCCTTCCATTCTGAAGCCAGTATAGCACTGAACGTAATAGCAACAATGTCCCATATTGCACATGCTGAACTTCCTTGGCTACCTTTGCCTGGATTTGGTGACAATGACTCAGCCGATGTCATCCAAGCAGGCTGCAAGGTGCCTGTTATAGTTCCTGTTTCTGCTGGACTCGCTCTTTGTGCACTCCACCTGCAATTAAGGTATGGAGAGAAGAGTGACGGTTTAGTGACCTGTCGTGATGCTGAAGTGCCTGGTTCAGTGGTGGTAAAACCAGACATGAAGCTTGATCATGCTTGGATGGTATATTCATCATGGAAAAAGGACCCAAATGAACCGGATGCTAGTGAAATGTGTGAAGCTTTGTTAACTATGCTTGTGGAACTCGGTAAGAACAGAAAGAAGCTTTGTTAACTTTGCATATCATGTCAGATCAATCCTTTGAACAATCAAGTTCCAAATACTAGATGGAAATGAAATATGATATGTTTCTTCCAACATTTTCTGATTAATATGCCAGGATATGGTTTTATTTTAAGCTAGTAGTCCCCGAAAAGTATTGGTTGGTTACTTTTTCACTTTTATTTTTCTATTTTTGGCTGCACCTCAGGAGAAAAGTATCTTAAAGAAAAGGAGACTTGATATTTTATATGAAACAAAATGAGGGGTTCAAATTGCAAGTAGCTGGTAATTTATTTATTTATTTATTTGATTTAATTAATGCCTTCACTAAACATGTCAATATCTTGATTCGAGTGTGTTACGTTACGGGATAAAAATAATAAGAAGAAAATAGAGTGCTAGGGTTTGCTTAATTCAGTTTATTTTGAAATCATGAACTAATGTGAAAATTGCGTACCTTTTTGAGTTTAATAACTTCTACAGATAATTTCTCCAGTTTCCTAAGTTAGAAGATCAGTTGATTAGAACAAAGTGTTGAGATCACCTTTATGAATGTGGTTATTTAACTTTTCTTCTTTCGGAGTCATCTAAATTCAATATTAAGAGCTCTTGATGAGTTATGTTATCAATTTTCAGACAACCCTGGGCTTTGAACACCCTTGACATAGCGGAAAAACAAAAACATAGCCTGATTTACCACTACTAATTAAAAATTGGCTATAGTTTAAAAAGTAATTGAAATTTATTCATTTTTTATATAAAAATAAATTTAAACAAAAATCAGCCTTAAATATTCAAAAAAATCAGCATATGTTTGAATTTATACATATGAGATTCCAGCATAATGTGTTGGAGTCCAACATAATGTATTGGAAGTTTATATGCAGGAGCTTCATACTCCAGCATATTATGTTGGAACTTTCCGTGTTTCAGTTAAGATATTTTTGTCCAAATTTTATCTCTGCATAAAATAGTAATTATTTTAATGACTTTATAAATATAGGCTATTTTTCAATTACGAGTCTGAAAACTGGCTAATCCATGCTATTTGACTTGACAAAGCTGAGACTGCTCATTTGCATCTATACTCGCTTTTTTGGTCACGTTTTAACTTGTGACCGCTTTGCAAAAAAAAAATTGCAAGTGTACCCACTTTTTCGTGTAACTTCAGCATACGGGGCTGAAGTAACAAAGGCAATCATGCAAAACTTCAGCATTCTAGTAGACGGAACTGAAGTAGCAAGTGTGCTGAACCAAGCGTGCTAAAATTTTTGTTTGTAATTGCTGAACTTAAGCATAGTAGCTGGAGTTTTGTTCTCTATTTGCTAAAGTTTTTGTTTGTAATTGCTGAAGTTTTTATTTTTGTAACTGGCAAACTTCAGTTTTTATTTTGTAACTGGCGAATTTCAGCTCTAGAGCTGAAGTTTTTATTTTTGTAACTGGCGAACTTTAGCTCTAGAGCTGAAGTTTTGTTTTGTAACTGATTTTTATTTTTTAACTGGCAAAGTTTTTGTTTGGAACTGGCGAACTTTAGAGCTCTAGAGAAGGAAAACAATTCAAAGTTGAATAGCATCACAAATTAACCAGCTGTAATATTTTCTCCTCCAACTTAAGGCGTGACACGAGGTCATTTACCCTTTGGGGGATGGGTAAGGTGGCGTTATAGAAGGGCAATGAACTGGTAACTGGGTTTGACGAGTCACATGAAAATGGTGGCTGAGTTGACTCAGTGCTGATAAAGAGCATACAAATGAAGAAGAAGATGAAGATAAAGGATAAAGGTGACAACTTGATCAGTTATTGGGTATCCCATTTGTATGTTTAATGGTGTTTCTTCTCGCTTATATATTTGTGGATAAAATTAAAAATAAATAAAGATACCACTTTACTTAATTTAGCCAGTAATGAATTTGATCCGTGATGCTTTTATTCTACTCCTTGTTCACAACAGACTTAAATGCGGTTCTATAATTAGAATATACAAGATTTGTTTGAGGAAGAGAAGTAGGAGGAGAAAGGGGGCTGAAGTTGTTTAAAAAGTGGGTACAAGTTAGAACTTTTTTAAAAAATGAGTATAGGTTAAATGAGGCGCGACCAAATAGGATGCCCCGTGTAATTTTTACGGCGCAGCGACAAAGGGTGTTCATAATCATCTGAAAGGCCTGGGTTGCCTTGCTTCCAGTGTTTAACCAAAAATCTGAGACTTTGGTCAAAGCTAGAAAGAAATTCGGGTTACTGATAATCAGGAGACGAAAATAAAATATTTTTGAGAATGATGGTAAAGCAGTAAATAGATTTGTATTTCAGTAAGATCTCAATCGTATTTCGTATCCTTATAGATGCTGAGTCTTTCCCCTTTTATAGTTGATTCTAGGAGAAAATATAATGCCTTTGTCTTAATGAGGCAATTATGAGCAATAAATGATATTTAAAAGAAACGTTACGCAATCATTTCTATTTAATTTAGATTCTCTAACGTATTTGACATTTAATGTTGTATTTAAACTCTTTTACATCATCAGATTCGTATCTTCAACTTCTTCTGATCTTTGATCTTTAAACGACTCGAATAGGTACGAGACTCGTACCTATTTTAGTAACGGTCCACACCTATGTTGCTTTCTTTTCCCCCTATCTGTTATCGCCCGTGCCTCTTGGCTATTTATTGCGTTTTGACCTTTTGACCAGTCCACGTGTCATGACACGTCATCTTCAATATTCAAACTCAGTTTTTTCCTAATACAGATAGTCCCCCCACTTTCCATTTATTTATCCATTAAATATTTGGGAAGTGGACCTTCACAAAAAGGGATTTTTTTTGCTGTAATCAATGTTATGACAGTACTGACGCCCCAGTTGTCTTTTCTATTTAATGCTCTACACACGTGTCACCTTCCGATTGATTTTGTAATTCTGCAGCCTTTTTTCCAAGGTTTATTCATCCCTTATATTCACGAAGCGATAGTTGCCTTTATTATAGGTTTTCCATCATTACACTTCTTTGCTTGACGGTTGCTATTATATACATATATATCCTTTTTCCCTTTGTCCTTTTCTTCATAAACCCTTAACAGATCCTTTACTCTTTATTTCTACTCCTTTCTCCTTGAGTTCATCATTTTCTCTGCAATGGCATCTCCGAATCCTAACCCTAAAAGAATCTCAATTCTTGATAGCTTCCCAATGCCCCTGTAAGACATAGAAGAGGAAGAGGTGGCAGGCTTCGTAGCCTAGGATCCGTTCGCGGTGGTGCCTCTGGTTCTGTCATGCCTTCTTCTAGCTCCTGTACTATTTTCAGAGGTTCTATCACTAAGAAATCTTCCTCTAAAGGTAAAGAACTTCCTGAGCTTCTTCAAGAGCCTTTAGTTGAGGAAATAGTACCCAATGACCTATCTTTTGAGAATGATAGGAAATCTCTTCGTGAGCAAGTTGTCAATTTAGAGAAAGCTGACACTTTCCCTTCTTTAATCACTGAACCTTTGGTTTCTATTGTTCGAAAAGATTGCAACTGGAGAAGTGATTTTCGTATAGTAATCCCCAATCCAAATCAAAGAATATCTTCTTTTAGGATTGGATTTTCTTTTGTTTATACTTACCCCTTCACTTTGGGATTTATTCCTACTATTGACCCAGTCATACTTGATTTTTGTTGTTTTTTCAAAATTTGTTTGGGACAAATTGGTCCTCTTGTATGGAGAACAGTGGCTTGTTTGAGGTATTTATCTGTTAAAGCCGGTGTTGATTTTTCCTTTCCCCACCTTATTCATCTTTACCACCCCAAGTTATTTCGCAATGGAGTTTTTACTCTAACTGCAAGAAGTAAAAGGGTCTTAGTAAGCCTTGAAGATGACAAGGATCGCGGGTGGTACACTCGTTATGTTGCGGTACGCACAGTTAATTTGGTGGGTGAAACAAATATCCCCTTCCCTGAGAAGTGGAACTTTGGACGTAAGTTTTTTTTTACTTACCGTTCTTACCTCTTAAGAATTTCAACTTCTTTTCTAATTTCATTCTTTTTTGCTTTTCTATAGCAACCATGGGAGATGTGGAATCCGTTCCTAATTTCCGTGGTTGGGTAGATTTAATCATGAAAGTCGTGCCTATGGAGACGAGAACGTGGAAATCCATTTCCAATTTACATGGTTGGAGAGTGAAAACCCACGGTATGCGTCTCTTTATCATTTTTCGTATGACAAGTCCTTTATTTTTTCTAACTTTTTTTTTTAAATCCTTCTTTTTGTCAGGATTTGCTATTCGAGGAATGACAACCGAAGTGGCTACTGCCCTTCGAGCCTCTTCTGGTACTTCTCTTTCTGTGGAGAGAACTCAAGCTAGGCTGTCAAAGAGGAAAGTTGTAGAAGAAGATTCTGAGGACGATGAAGACGAAGACACCTCTTTGATAGCTAGACCAAGAGCCAGGAGATGCATAGTTTCTGAGAATGAAGTTGAAGTTACCCCTGTCTGTGCCTCTCTTACTGAACCTGTTCACATTCCCTCTGAAGATGAAACCACTCCGAGGGACACCAACGAATCTATTCATCGTCTCTTCATTGGTGGTTTTGAAAGTGGAGAACTAGGTCCAGTTTTAGATGAAGTTCCTCTTTCTTCCTCTATTCCCATTCCTTCTTCTCCTGCTTCTTTACCTACTTCTGCTCCCTTACCTGCTTCGAGTCCTATAACTCCTATTATTTTCACTTCTTCTACCACTCTTCCTTCTATAGCTCCCCCTTCCTCTGTTCAATATGCAGAGGAGGGTTCTAGTAGAAGAAGCTTGGCTATGAGGAGCGTTACGCTTGAAGTTCCTGCTAACAACAGCCTTTTAAGGAAGTCTGGTGGAGCAGATGACTGGCTTAGGCCTTTGATTGGAGATATTGAGAAGAAGAAGATGGACAGCCATAGCTGCTTAACTTTGATGAATGACATTGTTCATTCTACTTTGAAGGTATTCTTCCTTCACTTACTAACAAGTTTTTTTAAAAAAAATTCTTATTTCTATGAATTGTCACTGCAGGCTAACCTCATTGGTACAGAATTGATGGGAAGAATTTCCCTTCTAGAAAAGAAAGCCCGTGAGTCTGAAAAGTCTATTCACGAGGCTGAGGAAATAGCCAGGGGAGCACAGCTAGAAGCAGCCAATTGGAAAGAGCAGTTTGAGAATGCTCAGGGAACTATAGAAGAATTGCTAGAGAGTAGAAATCTCCTGGAGCAACAAAAGCGAGGTCTGACTTCTGAGCTAGCAGTTGCCAAGGCTTCTTCAAGCCAATTTGTGAAAGATAAGGAGCGCCTTGAGTGTTCATTTTCAGAACAACTATCAAATTGTAGTGAAGAGATCAGAGAACTTAAGGTACTCTTGGCCAAGAAAGAAGAGTATGCAAGGGAGTTAGTGCAAAGCTTGACTCAAGCTCAAGCTGATTTAAAAATCTCTTCTGATAAGGTACGTACCTTAGAGAGTTCTCATGCCTCCCTTGCCTCTTGGCTATTTATTGCTATTTAAAAATCTATTTATTGCTTTCTTTTCCCCTTATCTGTTATCGCCCGTGCCTCTTGGCTATTTATTGCGTTTTGACCTTTTGACCAGTCCACGTGTCATGACACGTCATCTTCAATATTCAGACTCAGTTTTTTCCCAATACATCCAGCATTTTGTTTTTTCATATGCCTTTTTTGAAAAACAAAGCGGGCGCATATTTCATGAACTGCTAAACATAGAAGTTTTGACTTTCCTTTAAAAAAAACAACGGGTAATGATAATTAACAAATCCTAAAACTCAACATCAACATCAACATCTCTTAAAAAAAAGAAGATATCTCCAAGTGAACTTGTGTATTCCGAGATCCAAACGAAATGCATTTCAGACAGAAAATTTTTCATACAATATAATGGTTTTACCTTCTTCAAAATGCTTGATTACTACATCAAAATTTTGAACCAAACATCCATTCCAAAAAGAATATGTATTAATCTCCCTTAGCATGTGGATAGTCCATTTCAGGAATACATGAGCTAGCTAGAGGATGCTATTAAGAACATTTTTAAGTAAAAGAAAACTAATACATCAATAAATCTTCTCGCACCAATCACAGGTAAATATGGGAGTGATTTGCTTGTTTCAAATATTTTCCTCTAGAGAATCAGAGTATAGTGTTGCTTTTTAGTAATGGGATCATGTAACGGAGAAATTAAAGTGCATATGTAAGGTTACGCGGTGCCTTCCTGAGATTTCTTGGAAGGGCGATGTAAGGCTAAGTAATTTGTGTCTGTGCGGTTATTATCCGCCAACTGGGGTCCCATTTGTACGCTAGATGAGTCTGTCAGTGCCGGACGGGAAAAACAATATCAAGAGCAATTGAGAGAATAGAAAAGATAATGAGAATGAAAGAAAGCTTGATTGCGTTAATGAAAGTTATTACAAAAAGGCAACACAGTGTCGAGGGGAGAGACACCATTACATAGAATTATTTGCTTGCTTGAAAGTTTGACTACTTGCTCTCCCCTAATAATGCTCAAAAAAATTAAAGGGACCTAGATTCCTACAAGATAGACGCAGGTCCATTGGCATCAACCTTGTCATTAGCATCAGAGTCTGTGCACGCGGTGATGTTGGCATCTGCCTGTGGTTGGGCACTGGCGAGGGCTATTGATGGGTCGACATAGGCACATGCGAGCTTTTCACTTGGCGCGGCCAAGACCACGGAGCCGTCCATGGCGCTAGGCATTGGGAGGTTTGCCAGGACGCCATGGGACGTGCTGGAAAGTCGCCCTTGACATTCTCCCCCACCTGAGTTGGCGATACCCTCGATGCCTTACTTGCAAGATAATCATCGATCATGATCTTATAGGCTTTGAGGTTTGTTCCCCTCTCCCAAGTATTCTCCTCTGTATCACATCCCTTCCATTTTCACCAGCAACTCTTGGTGATCTTTCCTTGAAGCATGAATCACTCGATCATCCAGAATAGCTTCTACACACCTTTTTCCGGTTGAATTAAGGCCTCAAATACTGGGTATTGTGAGTTGGCTCTGCGAAGGATCCTCCATGTCTTCCCGAAAAGGTTTCAGAAGGCTGACATGGAAGACTGGATGAATCTTCCACCAGGCTGGGGTATCCAGCCGGTATGCAACTTTCCCATTGCGCTTCTTAATGGACAAGGGTCCAATATTCTTTTGCAATAGGCGATGGCCATGCACCTTTACAAACAAGTATCGCTTTGGGATTTTCAACATTACTTTATCTCCTAGTTGGTATTCAACAAAACGACGATTTTGATCAGCATGCTTTTTCATTCGCTTTTAGGCTTTGACAAGATATCTCCACACTATCTCCAAATTTTGCTTCCATTCCTTTGAGAAGCTAGCAACTCGAGGAGATCTCGATATATTTGGGCATTCACAGTGTGTGGGAGCAGCGGTTGATATCCGATAATAATTTCAAAAGAGCTTATATTTGTATTAGATCTCTTTTGTGAATTGAAATATAGTTGATCAGCATCCAGAAGCTTCACCCAATTATTTTGTGATCCGGTAACAAAATGGAGGAGTTATTCCTCCAGCATGCCATTGAACCACTCCATCTGGCCATCAGACTACGGATGAAAACTTGAACTATGGATCAACCTGGACGCGAGGCACTTAAAGAGCTGAGTCCAAAAGTTTCTAGTGAAGCGAGAGTCGCGATCACTAACGATGTTTATAGGCAGTCCCCAATATTTGAAAACATGAGAGAAGAACAGCTGAGTTGTATCTTTTGCTTATATATATATATTGGGGCTGCTATAAATGTAGCGTATTTGGAAAACTGATCTATCACAACCAAGATAGTTGTAAGATCTACGACCATGGGAAATCTGGTCATGAAATCCAGTGACAAGCTTTCCTAAGGTCTCTTTGGAACAGGCAACGACTCCAAAAGTCCCGCTTGTATCGAGCTGTCTGACTTGTCTTTCTGGCATACTAGGCAAGTCTTCACATACTGAGCAACATCATCAGCCATTTGAGGCCATTAATAAGCACAGCGCAACAACACTATGGTGCGGTCTTCACTTGGGTGGACGGCCCACAAAGTATCATGGCATTTCATCAGAAGAGTCCTTCGCAGATCTCCTCCTTTAGGAACATAAAGTTGGTTCCCTTTTACCTTCGGGAACCCATCTTCCATGTAGAACTGCGAGTCTTGCCCTATCCTACCAAATCGACAAAATATTGTGCAGCATGATCCTTGGAGTAGATCATGTATTTGGTCTTTTATAGTGGTGGCCACTTCGCTCCCCCTTAGGGTGGAGAGTAGGCACATCAATGCTAGGTCAGCCCTCCGACTAAGCGCATCAGTAATTTGGTTGGTCTTCCTACTTTGGTACTCCAAGTTGAAGTGAAATTCTACTAGGAGTTCCTACCACCTGGCATGTCAGCCATTTAGCTTTGGCTGGGTCATGAAATAACTAACTGTTGTGTTGTCTGTCTTGACCACGGACAGGGTTCCCAACAGATAGTGCCTCAAAAAGCGCAAGCAGAGGACGACAACCAATAATTCTTTTTCGTGGGCGGCGTAGTGCCATTCTGCATCCTTCAACTTTCGGCTCACGTAAGCAACTAGATACCCCTCTTGTAGCAAGACTCCGCCCAAAGCATAGTCAGAGGCATCCGTTTGTATTTCCAATGGGTTGGCTAAATCAGGAAGGGCCAAGATGGGGCTACTAGACATAACCATTTTCAATGCGTTGAAGGCCTCCGCTCGCCTGGGACCCCAATCCCAAGGCATGACTTTCTTTAGGAGTTCTGTCAACGGCACTGTAATGAGAGTAATTTTTCACAAACCGTTGATAAAAGTTGCATAGGCCAAGGAATGCCCTCAAGGCGTGGATATTTTTAGGCAGTGGCCAATTTGTGTCAACCTAAATCTTCTGTTAGTCCATCTTGATGCACCCTTCATCGATGACATGTCCGAGGAAGTCAATCTATTTTTGAGAGAAGGAGAACTTGGATAGATTCATATATAATTCGTTCTCACGCAGTCGGGCTAGGGCCTTCCGCATATGCTCTAGGTGTTCCTCCAATGTTTTGTTATATACCACAATGTAGTCCAAGTAGAACACTACGAATTTGTCAATGTACACTCGGAAGACATGATTCATCAGGGTGCAAAATGTGGCTAGGGCATTAGTCAAGCCAAATGGCATGACCAGAAAGGCGAACGACCCATATATTGTCACACAGGTCGTCTTGTGTTCATCCCCCTCAACAATGCGGACTTGCTAGTAGCCTGTCTTCAGGTCTATTTTGGTGAACACTATAGCACCACCTAGTATAACAAACAAGTCTGCCATTAGAGAGATATGATATTTTTTCTTTACGGTGATTTTGTTTAGGGCCCGATAATCCACATAGAGTCGTAAGGTTCCATCGTGTTTCTTTTGAAACAACACAGGGGACCCATAAAAGGACTTGAAGGGCACAATGATCCCCGTGTCCAGCATTTCCTTCAATTGTCTCTGAAGCTTAGTGAGTTCGGGTTGTGACATTCTGTAAGGCACCCGGGCGGGTGGCTTCGCACCCGACACTAACTCAATCTCATGGTCCATAGTGTGTCTATGCGGGAGTCACTTTGGCATGTCTTGTGGCATAATGTCTTCAAACTCCTTTAACAACTCCTTCAGGGGTGCAGGGATGGGACCCGAAGAGCGTTCAATATCTTCAATATAGAGGGTAGCTAGGAATGTAGGTTCATGTCTTTTGACTGCAAGGCCGAGATGTTCTCCCCGGCCATCTTTATGGTTGTGCATGGGATAATGCAAGGCTTGGCCGCATTTTCTCCTATCATCAATAGCATGTCTGCATAAGGTACATGAATGGTATTATTTTGCCTCACGAATTTCAGTCCAACTATCAGATCGAAGTCATCTATGATAACCACATGCAAGTTGAATTTCCCTTCATAAGGACCAAGCTTCTTTGGTACTTCTTTGGCTATTCCACCCACTAGCTTAGGCGGTGATTAGATAGCCTTGACACGACCTCTGCCCTTTCCCACAACTAGACAAAGGTGCTCTAACTGGTTTGAGGCTAAGTAGTTGTGAGTAGCGCTCGTGTCTATTATCGCCCGAATGGGCTTGCCATTAACTTTCATTTCGACGAACATCAGGGTCTTCTCTTGGTTAAGAGGACGCCCCTAATCCGCCTTCAATTTTCCTTTCTTAGTGGTTAGACATGGGTCATTCTTCTTACATATGCCAACACTAGTTCCCGCTATGGCCTTAGAAATAGAACAAACATGTGCATTGAAGGCACCTATTGGTTCTGTCTAGCCAGCATCATATGTGTCATCATCCGTCCCATCATCAAAAGTTTGATGGGTGTTCATTTGTGCTTATGGGCATTTATTGTTCCAATGTGGCCTGCCACAATAGTGACATCCTGAAGGGGGTTTCTTCCCTCGATCATTGTTGTGAGACGCATCACTATTGCTGCTTTCGAAAGGAGTCTTAGCTTTAGTTGCACTCCAATCTTCTCCACTTCTGCTAGGGCCACCATTGCTAGGATGTCCCCCTTTGTATCCTCCTCGAACAGTCTGTTGAGGCCTATCCTTCCGAGTTTCCACTTGGTAGTCCTCAAGGCATTCTGCTGCTTGGATTGTCTTGGGTAAAGTGTCTACTCTTTGTCTTTGCAGCTCCATACGAGCATAAGTTTCAAACCTTCCAGGAATGTGAAGGGTTTATCCGTGTCCCCCATATCCCATATGTTCAGCATGAGTGCGGAGAATTCCCGCACGTAATCCCGTACTGACTTGGTTTGGCGGAGCTCCCCGAGCTTTCTCCGCACATTGTACGTAACATTTTCGTGGAAGAATTGTAGGCATATGGCTACCTTCAGGTCTCCCCATGTCTCAAGAGTATCTTCACCAGCCCTGATGGCTTCGTATTTCAACCGCCATCAGAGTTTAGCATCACTTTGAAGATACATAGCAATAATTGCTACTTTTTTGCTTCTTCTAACTCCCCCACGGCCTCGAAGTACTATTTGATGTCGAATATGAAGTTATCCACTTCGTTGGCATTCCGAGCCCCATTGAAGGGCTTTGGTTCAAGAATCTTCAGCTTTTGTGGCACAGGGGCGAGGTTTATAGCACCCTGGATGTGGTTTTTGCCACCTTGAAGTAGGCCTTATAAGGAAGCATTGACAACATTGAGCTAGCCCGTCAAGTTGTCAATGCTTTGTTGCATGGCAGTTACCCTGTATGCCTCTTGTGACCTATAGGCTTAATCCTCAATCATCTCTTATAGGAGGTCCTCGAATTTACTGAAAATTTTGGCTTCCTCTATGGCTGCCGGTTTGCCGATCTTCTTCAGAACCACAACTGATGTTAGCGATGTCCCCTTTAGCCTGCGGCATCCTACGGTCTTGGTCGTCCAACCTTTGCACTAGGCTGGTTCTTAGATCAGGCACCGTATGCATGATGGGTTATAATATGTTAACCGTCTCTTCAAGGACCGCAATGTAGTCCCCATGATTCATCATGGTCAGAAATGGTTGTAATGGCAATGTGTATCCTCGTCCGATGTCGAGCCTAGGCTCTGATACCAACTGTTACACGGCGCCTTGCTGATATTTTTTGGAAGGGCGACGTAAGACTAAACAACCGATGTCCGTGAGACTACTATTTGCCAAGTGGGGTCCCCTCCGTATGCTAGACGAGACTGTTAGCGTCGTACGGGAAAACCAATGTCAAGAACAATTGAGAGAATAGAAAAAAGAATGAGAATGAAAGAAAACTTGATTGCATTAATAAAAGTTATTACAGAAATGCAACACATTGTCGAGGGGGAGACACACCAATACAAAGAATTGTTTGCTTGCTTGAAAGTTTGACTTCTTGATCCCACCTAATAATGCTTAAACAAAATAAACCAAAGTTACAGGACTTGACATAACTAAGCTAGAGATACATAATGGAAATACATGAAGTAAAACTACTCTATATTTACAATAAAAAAGACTTAGATTCCTACAAGGTTGAAACAGATCCGTCGACAACAATCTTGTTATTAGCATCAGAGTCTGTACGCACGACACAGTTGGCATCTGCCTACGACTGGGCAATTGCGAGGGCTATCGATGAGGGGACATAGGCACATGCGTGCTTGTCACTTGGCGCGGCCAAGACCATGGGGCCGTCCATGGTACTAGGTATTGGGAGGTTTGCCAGGACGCCGTGTGGCGCGTCCAAGGGGTCATGGGACATGACTGGAAAGTCGCCCATTACAGTAAGTATGTTTTTAAGAAGTGTGATCTACTTGACTAATCATTTTAGTTTGAAGTTTTAATCTACTTGACGAAATATTTTTCATAAAGTACCAAAAATAACAAGTTCGGCATCTCAAGTTCAACCTTGTTCCATTTGTCTGTTGGCTTCTATATGTAAATTTTAATTTATACAATTATTAGTCCTATTAAGAGTGTCTTATATAACTTAGCTAAATATTAAATAGTTTAATTTAATATTTCTGTGCACCTATCGTCGAGAAAATTATTTAGTTCTTTAAAATTTGAATACAATTAGTGAAATTCCTAGCTACGTCATTGGGAATAAACTCACTAAGCTAAGCAAAGGATAACCGAGCTTATACTTTACATGAATCGAAGAACTATATTAGCTAGATAAATAAGGAGAAGTGTAGTAGTCGTACAAATACTCAACATTGGTGGTACATGTGCAAGAATATATAACAATCAAAACGATCGTTGAATTGAATTCTTGCATCTCTTTTTGTGATTTAAGGTTTGGAGTAGGTTTATATAATGTTTTATAATTTACATGTATGTTTGATTCGGGTTCTTAGAGGTTTTGGAGTTATTTGGAACACTTGGTTGGTAACTAGAGGTTTTAAGTTAAGAAGAGTTAACCAAAGTCAATATTATGGGTAAACGGATTTGGATTCACGATTTAAAGGTTTTAATAGGCTCGTATGATAAATTTGGACTTGTAGTTGTTTTTAGTCAGGCTTCGGATGGCCCGGGGCTGATTCGACGCTTCTAGTTGCAAGTTAAAATTCATGAACTTAATAGAATTTCACAATTTTAATTGATTTTTAATTCTTGGTTTTAATGTTGTTATTTATGTTTGTGCTCTTGGATAAGTTTATGAATGGGATACAGACTTGTTGGGATAATTGGATGGGGTCACCCAGGCCTTGGATGAGTTTTGAAATAGTTTCGAATCATTTTGAGTCGTATTGCAGATGCCGATTTTTTACAGTAGAGGTATGATCGCGGTCAAGATGGTCAGGCTCGCGATCGCGAAGAGTAAATAGTGCTGGTGCTTATTTGTGCATTGCGAACGTGATGAGATATCCGTGATCACGTAAGAGCAGTTATAATCATTATTGCGTAGTCTGCATTGCAATCACGTAGAGGATTTAGCCCAGGGGAGGAAGTGAATCGCGATCATATGGTAAGGATTGTGATCGCATAAGAGGTTATGGCAGAGAAGCGCGATTGCATGAGGTGTTATATTATCGCTTAGAAGGATCAAAGGGGCTGAGCATTTTGAGCATTGTGATCGCCTGCAACCTTCTGCTGCCTCACTACTTGGCCGCTTCTGTGACTTACCCTCCCGCTTATGCGGGAACGCACCTGCGGTGACCACTTCGTAGGTGCGGTTACACCAATAGCAACAAAATTTCAACCATCCTTCAACATCAAACTTCAAGTCCGTTAACTACCCGAAATCTTTCCGAGGCCCCCGGGACCTCAACCAAACATACCAACAAGTCCTATAACCTAATACAAACTTAGTCGAACCCTTAAACCTCCTCAAACAACATCAAAAATACGAATTACACACGGATTCAAGCCTAATAAACTTTAAAATTTCCAAATTCTAAAAAACGACGTCAAAACCTATCAAATCACGTCCGATTGACTTCAAATTTTGCACACAAGTCCTAAATAACACCACTTACCTATTCCAACTTCCAAAAATCCAATCCGACCCCAATATCAAAAAATTCACTCCCAGTCAAACTTTTCAAAATTTTAACTTTCGCTAATTCAAGCCTAATTCTACTATGGACCTCCAAAACACAATCTGGACACGCTATTAAGTCTAAAATCACCTAACGGAGCTAATGGAACCATCAAAACTCAAATCTGAGGTCATTTACACATAAGTCAACATCCGATCAACTTTTCTAAATTAAGCTTTCAATTAAGAAACTAAGTGTCCCAACTCATTCTGAAATCACTCCGGACCCCAACCAACTAACCCGATAAGTCATAATACAATTGTAGAACACAAAAAAGCAGAAAATGAGAGAACATGGCTATAACATTTGAAACAACCGGCCGGATCGTTACAGTATTATCCCGAAGTACTACTCGCCTATTCAAGCTAACCTAACACATATATTTCTATATAGGCGTTAGGATTATCAAGAATGTATTAGTAATTCCTGTATGATAACTAAGTGTATGCGGTATAAATCGATGGTTTGATTTTACAATCATCAAGGCATCCCGAGGGTTTTCAGTGGTCAACTCCCAGGGTTCTTGGTGATCGACTTCGAGGTAGTGTAAGTAATGACCGGCCACGAGGCAATGTAACTTAGTGGTCTCGACGGATCAAGTTGAAGTTCCCAAGGCGCGTGCATATAGCTGGCCAAGTCTAGTGGACTAGTCAGAAAAGTGAATCAAGGCATTAAATGGTTGTACTAGCCCCATATCTTTGTAATTAATACATTTGTACTATGTTGGGATTCCCCCTCTTATATAAAGGGGATCTTGTCATTATGTAGGGATCTGTTGCTCAATACAAAATACACAAGAACATTCTCTTTGCTCTCTAACATTTTCTCTTGATCTCATTGCTTCATTTATTGATTATATTTATTGTGTTCTATTTATTGTTCATCATTTATTGCTTATTATTGGCCATAAAGAGCCGTCATTGATTTATTACTACTGTTAGTCACCCATCGATTACCTTCGATAGTTCCCAGCCGAGCTTCAGACTCGACCCCGAGACCCTCGAATAGGTAAGCTCGAGGCCCCGATTATTAATCATTCGTTTTGGTTATCACCTTGCTTTCAAGCTCTTATCTCGTTTCTAAGTCTTTCATATAGCATCAACTGCTTAACAACTAGCATAAAAATAAATCACGTATTTTTAGAACCACTAAATTAAATTTAATTGTTATTACTATTTTCACAGTAAACAGTTTGGCGCCCATGGTGGGGCTAAAAATAATAGTGATTATTTTCTTGCTGGTTTTACTACGTAACTCAAGTTATCTTTCACACTTTTTCTTGCCAAAGATCTTTGATTTCAGGTCAAAATGTCTGATTTGGTGAGCAACAATCTTGAGAACCATGGAGAAAATGGTGTGGATGTTCCAGGTGTTGGTGTACCACCACGAAACCCTGAGAACGCACCAGAACCAATTCCTGTGGACGTAGTCTCATGCGATGCCCAACACGTCGATATAAGCTCCCACACTGACAGGAGCTTGTACCAAGGAGACCAACAACAAGCTCATAAAACCCCGGCTAGGGAAGAACATGAGGTTAGACTTCACATTATTTTCGAAATGTTGCAGGCACAACAGCTAGCGATTGCTCAGCTGTAAAGTCACCAGAAAACTCCTAGCACGGTAGCACCGGGGACGGCTCCCCCAGCCGAGTAGGTACCGGAGAGATCAAGCAACAACGGGTCGGCAGCTGACCCCGCCATCGTAAAGATGCTCAAGGACCTCACAAAGAGGATCAAATCGGGTGAGAAGAAGATAGAAGCCAACGATAAAAAGGTCGAGACCTACAACTCCAGGGTTGACCAAATTCCGGGTGCACCCCCAATCCTGAAAGGTATGGATTCAAAGAAGTTCATACAAAGGTCGTTCCCAGAGAAAGCGGCTCCAAATCCCATTCAAAAGAAGTTCAGAATGCCAGACCTTCCGAAATACAATGGAACCTCAAACCCCAATGAGCACGTTACTGCTTACACTTGTGCAGAGAAGGGCAATGACCTAAAGGACGACAAGATTGAGTCTGTCTTGCTAAAGAAGTTCGGGGAAACACTCTCGAAAGGGGCCATGATGTAGCATCGCAACCTAGCTCCTAACTCTATAGACTCATTTGCCATGCTGGCAGATTCTTTCATAAAGGCACATGTCGGTGCCATCAAAGTAGCAACAAGGAAATCCGACGTCTTCAAGATCAAGCAGAGGGAGAATGAGATGCTGTGAAAGTTCGTATCTCGCTTTCAAATGGAACGAATGGAACTGCCACCAGTCTCCGACAACTGGGCAGTGCAGGATTTCACTCAAGGTATGAATGAACGAAGCTCGGTGGCTTCAAAATAGCTGAAATAGAATCTGCTTGAATATCCCGTCGTGACCTGGTTGGATGTTCACAATCGATATCAATCAAAAATCAGGGGCGAGGATGACCAACTATGAGCCCTCTCGGGCTTGGTATACCCAATCAGGCTTCTAGCGAAGGAGCCAAATCCCAACAAATAAAGGTATCAGCCATACACCGAAGACAGGAGAAACGCCTCGAGGCGCAACATACCCCGCAATGATCGAAGGGTGGACCAAGGCCAGAACCCTCGGGGACTCGTCAACAAAGTTGGATTTGATAGGTACACAGGGCCGACGGAGGCACCTTGCTTGTCGGAATACAATTTCAATGTTGACATATCAGACATTGTGTTCGCCATCAGTAAAACCAGAGATACCATGTGGCCAAGGCCTGTACAATCAGACCCTTTACAAAAGAACCATAATTTAGTATGTGAATTTCACAACACGCACGGGCACAAGACTGAAGATTGCCGACAACTCCGGAAAGAAGTGGCCTGATTGCTCAGCAAAGGTCACCTCTGGGAATTCCTCAGGGACCAGGCCAAAAATCAATTCCGGGAAAGAGAGGCGACCAAAAAGAGCGAAGCGGATAAGCCACAACACGTCGTCCATACGATCTTTTGAGGTGTCGGTGCCCTGTAGGAACCCTCTGCCAGGAGAACAAAAACATCCCTCGACAGGGATAAGCGAACTCGAGGCTATATCCCAGTCCCACAATGGCACACTGGTAACTTCTTTTCTTGTGAGCACATTTCAAATTAAATATGTACTTGTGGGTCCAGGTAGCTCGACCAATATTATCAGATCGAAGGTGACAGGGAAGCTCGAACTGTTTGACCAAATTATGACCGCCTTTCGAAGTCCTCAATGGACTCAACACAGTGAACAAAACAAGAAAAGGGAAAACCGCCATATCGGTCAATGTGGCCGGTGCAACCCAAAACACCAATATCTCCATTATCAAAGGGGCTGAGGATAAACAAACAGTGAAATAGTGACCACGAGGAATATTCTCGGTTGTACCTGAATGAACAAAGCAGAGGACCGTACCACATCCTCATCACAAGCGACTGAAACATATTAAGGTTCGAAACACCGCCGGCATATCCTACACTAAGGTATGACCATCTCCTTTTTCTTTCAATTACATTCTACACTAACCTGAATGCAGGTATCCGATTAAAACGGTCAAAGCACTTTCCAACTCGAAGGCCTTAGATTTCAAAAAGCATGTGTTTCACTCTTTTCATTCGACAGGGTTTTTATCCCAAGAAGAGTTTTACCGGCAAGGTTTTTAACGAGGCAACATCCATATGCTACCTAAGGAAGACTCAACAAGTATTCAAGGCTTTTTTTGCAATCAACCTCGAATACTGAGGGGCATCCCACCGGAAGAACACCTACTCGGAGAAGCCAAGATATACCAAATGGGGTCTCGATAGGAAAATAATGTACCGGGCCAAACGGTCAAATGAACCATGTCTGCATAGAAAAACCGAGCCCCTAACAACAAAGGCATGTATACTTGTACCAAGTAATCAAAGAATACTTCCCAAAAGCATTTTGCATTTTAAGGAAGCTCGACATTTTTTACAAAAAATGGCCCCAGAGCCAAAAAAATGTGTCGAATACTCGGGGACTGGCGTCAACAACTCGAAATAGTACGACCCCTGGGCCAGAGCTTCAAACTCGTAAGCCCTCAATGAGGAAACAAGGAGATCACAAAATAACTCCAAAGCCAAAAATGTCCCGAACACTCGGGGACTGGCGTCGAAAACTCAAGGCCACATGACCTCCGGTCGGAAACTCCAAAATCGTAAGCCCTCGATGAGGCAATACCAAGTTTACAAGTAATGGCTCCGAGCCAAGAAATCCCTGATGACTCGGGAATTGCTGTCAATCGCAATCTCCATCAACTTATCAAAGCCCGAGGCCATAAGACTACATGCGGGCAACTTCGGTCTCGTAACAGCTATATAAAGCAACAACAATATCTGTAAGACCTCAAGCAAGGCATGAACCGCACTTGTACCAAGTGACAATATCTGTAAGACCTCAAGCAAGGCATGAACCATACTTGTACCAAGTATCCAAAACTGTAAGACCTCAAAGGTATGTAAAACTTGTAAGACCCCTAAAAAGGCATACCCTCGATATAGACGCCGAAACTACTTCATTCGAGACTGAATGGCTCCGGCCAAACAGAAATGACTACGGTCACAAGGCTGTACCAGCCAAACTAATGCGACTCGGGGACGCCCGACCGTCGCTATAAAATCACAGGCCTTCAATTAATTCGAATATACTTCGAAAAGAACCGGTTAAATAGGCTACCCTCGACATAGGCAAAAGAGCTTCGACCATGTCAGCTCCTAAACACTAGCTTCAAGATACTCAACCTCCAAGCTAAACCTCCCGAGGTGCTCAATTATCGCCATATAACGACTTACAATCGAGGTTTTTTTATTAAACCATCGAAGAGTCTGGCAAACACTATTTCAAAAAATCCTTATCGAGGGAAAAATAAAGCCTACATAAAAGGTCGCATTGACCCAAGGTGTAAGAGCCATTGTTGGCAGTCCACATAAAAGGTCGCATCGACCCAAGGCGTAAGAGCCACTGTCGCCAGCCACATAAAAGGTTGTACCGACCCAACGCATAAGAGCCTAAGGGCCATCTTGAAGTTCAAAAACTTGAGGGTTGAATGAGCTCGAGTGGAAACCCGATTTGGAGACTGAACCCAAAACAGTTAACTAAATATGCCTCAGAGAACAAGCATAAGAGCTCGAACGTCGGCTTATACTAAAAGGTCGCATCGACCAAGCGCGTAAGAGCCTACGGGCTAGCCTAATAAGCCCCAGGGCCATACTGCGAATCTAAGGATTCCTCTCAACTCAAAGACCAGTTCATCTAGCTAAAATCAAGGCAAAAAGAAATGCGAGAGAAACAAAACCGCGAGGTTTCATCTTTATACATACATGTGAAAAATACAAGCTCCATTTACAACATACTTTGAAAGTACTATATACAAAAACAGAAAAAGTAATATACGTCCCCCTTGGGGACTATGGCCCGACGGCCCCATCCTCGCTATCCTCGGCATCGGATAGAAGGAATTTAGCATCATATTCTTTCGCCTTCGCCTGCTTGATCTCTTCCGAGAGGTCGAAGCCCCTGGCATGAATTTCCTCGAGGGTTTCCCTGCGAGATTTACACCTCACGTACTCTTTATTATTGCTCTCACGATCAAGAGCCATCCTCAGCTCAGCTCTAGCATCAGCAGCGCCCTTCAAATAGACCGCCACTTTCTGGTCAGCCTTAGTGCGGCTCATCACATCCTCAGCCCGTGCATTCACAACCTCGGCCTTCGCCTTCAAAAGCTCAGACTCGAGCCTTGTGATCATATTCGCTCAGGCAGAATCGTTCGCACGAGCTTTCCGGATACCTCGAGGGTAGAAGCCTTAGCCTAAGCACCCTCCTTGTCTGCAACTTGGGCATCTACCTGAGCCTTCAACTCGTTAAACTCATGTTTGACCTGGCCAACTTCGCCCCAAAGTTGTTCCAGCTCCTCCGTTTTGCTCTCCAACTGAAATATTGAAACATTAATCTCTGAAAATGAAAGGGGGAGCATACATCAATACAAAATGCAGGTTACCTGTCTTTCGAGATGGCTTTCGCAGTTTCGACTTTGATCCACCTCACACCACAGGTATACCAGCTCACCTTCCTTTATCGTACAAAGGAGCCTAAAGGATTTCTCCCTATCCAAAGCTTTCTGCAGCCCGGCCTCACGGCGAAGTAGCTCGGACTTAAGCTTGTCAAAGGCCTGTAAACGAAAATTCAATAAGAAAGGGAGGGCACAAAACCAAGATAGGCCTTGTTGACATGCGATTTTTGTCCCTCCCCAAATCTTTCACATTTTTAGCACGTAAATATTTAATTTAGCCTTAATGTAGCTATTTCAGCTTATTTTGACTCTTTTTACTTTATTTTTGTCACAAAAATGAAAATTACAAAAAAAAGATATATAAATTTTAGTTTATTTATTTCTCATAAATTTTGAAAAAATACAAAAATAGTACTTTATTTTTATTTTTATATAAATTTAAAAATACAAAAAATATATATATATTTTTGTTTTAATTGTCAGTTTGTTTTAATAATTATTCTGCTTACGTAGGATTAATTAAATAAGGTCGTGTTTTTATTCTCGGTTGCGAGGAAAGAATAATATTTGGGTTCAAACGACTCATTTTAGGCCTAATTTTCGGACCTAGCCCAAAATATTTTCAGCCGAGACACACATGACAACACATAACTCACACATGCTAGCACATGAATGCAACACATAACTCACACATGCTAGCACCTGAACACAACACACAACTCACACATGCTAGCACATGAACACAACACACAACTCACACATGCTAGCACATGCACACAACACACAACCCACACATGGTCTTCAATATTCTCCATTAAAACCCAAACAAAAACACACACGGGAGAACACCTTAGACACCAGCCCCCTCTCCTCTCTTCATCTTCTTCAAACCACCCAACCACTACCCATTTTTCTGGCAAAAGAACACCCCCTCCCAAAAATGCGGACAGGGTATACCTTCGATATACACTCGATATACCGCGGATATACACGGGCAGAACACCCCCTCCCCAACGTATCTCCTTCTTTATTTCTTCTCAAACCAGAAAACAACGAACTTTTCACCATCAAAACCAGCCTTGAAACTCCAGTATTTCAGCCATCAAAATCAGTTCAAAACACATCAAAACAAGCTTGAAAATAGCTCCGTTTCTTCAGTCAAAACGACCTCTAAAATAGCAGCAAAAACCTATTGCAAACAGCCATAAAATCCACCCTTAACACCACCAAAAATGAGCCAAAAGATCTGCTGAAATCAGCTAAAAGAAATCGGAACAAATGTGTTTGGATTTTCGTCGCCGGTCAAAGTCGCTAGTCCGGGTTTCCGTTTGAGTCTCCTTCTAGTCCGTATGGTTTTGCTTGGCTTTATTTCGTTTTGGAGTAACGATTGTTGAGCTGTATCCATTTCTTGAAGAAGGTTGTCTTCTCAGTCTATTGATAGAATATTCATATCAAAGGTTCATTTCCTCTAATTTCTTGTTTGCATTAGATGAATGTTTCAGTTTTGATTTAGATCTGTTTAAATGTTTTACTATTGTTTCTTTTGTTTCTGTTTTGATTTATGTGTGTTTGATTAGAATTATTTTCTCAAGTCACTAAATGAAAGCTAGATTTGTTTGAATTGGTAGATGTTATTAATCAAGTTTCGTTGATTAGGTGCAATTAATAAATCATTGTGATTACGGGTACGGTTCCCGTGACGTAGTTGTGATGCTTAATTTCTAAATTTCGGGGGTGCATCTCATGTAACCCGATTATAATGGCTCTAGATAATCTTAGTGAATAAATTAGGATTTTTTTTGATAGAGACAAAACAAAAAATAAAAATCATAGTTGCTTTTAGACTTGCCCTTTTAAAAATAAAATGAGCCGAGTCTCGCCCAATAAAATGCACAAACTGCGGGGCCCTCATAAATGTATATACTAAAAATACTCAGAATTTGGGATGGGCTGTTCAGCGAATTTTGCAGCCTTCCTCAAAGATAATAACGCGTTAGACTCTTTAGGCGCGATTTTAATTAAATTACATTCTTAAATTCGGGTGCGCATTTATGTGACCCAAATCCAAATCTCAATGGAGTCAGAATGTATTAACAACCACGGGTACATTGATTGCGACGTGGTTCGAGATGCATTTTTACGACGTTGCAATTCTATTAAAAAATAATAATAAAAGCGGTTTAAACTTAATAAAAACACACAAGTTATAACATGTAATAAAATCAAATATTTAGCCATTATAACAATTTAAGCGACCGTGCTAGAACCACGGGATCCGTGGGTGCCTAACACCTTCCCTCGGGTCAACATAATTCCTTACTTAGAATTTCTGGTTCGCAGACTTCATTTGGAAAGTCAAAAATTTCCTCGATTTGGGATTCAAGATAAACCGGTGACTTGGGACACCAAAAGCCAAACCTTTCCCAAGTGGCGACTCTGAATTAAATAAATAATCTCATTTCGAATATTGTCACTTAAATTGGAAAAACTCCCTCGCGCATTTATCCTTCGGGACGGGCGCGCAAAAAGGAGGTGTAACAGGCCTATACCGGCCACCAAAGCTTACCATAAAACCAAGCCGCGGAGCCTCACCAAAGGTCGAGCCAACGTCCGATGGCCTAGTATTCCCCAAAGTGCCTTTGGTAGGAAACGAGGAAGGTGCCGCATGACCCTTGTCCCCCGAAGTACCTTCGACGCGAATGGGAAATGTTCTTTCAAAAACAGAGGCCTCCGAAGCCGGAAGATCGGCCGACTCGCCTCTTTTGAACCTTAGAGAAGCACTCGCCCCGCCGTGAGCATCCTCACACCTCGGAGACTCTTTTCATTTATTATCGATCCTCGACCCCGAGGTCGGCAATCTCTTCTCCTCCCCTGGGGGCACGACCTCTTCTCGTAAAAACCTCCAACACCTGCGGCGACAGAGTTAATGCGCTAAAAAGAAAGTACCTTTCTGAGGAAACAAGACATTAAACACCTACCGTGATGCCTTGCCTCCCATCTCCCCTTGGACAGGTCTCGCCACTTGCGCTTATCATAAGTCGAACAAGCTGCTAGTTACGGGACCATTCAGCCAGATCAGGGACCTCGTTCAGCAACCAAGGAATCGCTACAAAGAATGAAATAAAAAGATGCCTTTATGGAGCCCCCCTCCACTATGGACAAAGCGATAAAAATACAAGCATACCACTTATGTGTGAAGTTCCATTTCTCAGGAAATGACAAAAACTCTCTAGGGATAATATCGGCTGTTCGTGCTCGAACAAACCGGCTCATCCACCCTCGGTCCTTGTCCTCTTCATCGTTAACGGAAGGGGACCGAGTAGATCGACGCCGCAGAGTAATCAAGCCCCAGTAGTGCAGAGGCCAATATAACCTAATGAGATAACTAAGGGTGAATTCGAACCCGGCCTTATCCGCAGAGTACCTTATCATCAACACTATCTTCCAAAGGGATAGGTGAGCCTGCGCCAGGGTAACCTGATACCTCTTACAATATTCAAGCACGACCCTATCGGGGGACCCAACGTGAAAGGATACGTATACACGCTTAAAAACCCCTCGACATGGGTCATGATGCTCTCCTCCAGGGAAGGTACCTGCAGTACCAATCATCCCCATCCGTAGTCTTTCCTAATCATCTCGAGGTGTTCCTCCTTTATTGAAGAGATGAACCTCGATGCATGCTCCCGATGCCCTTGAACGTTGGGAGGTCTCTCCAATGTAAAGTCTCTCCTCAAGACAAAGCACCTCGAGGCCCGCTCACCGGGTACCGGCGGTGTAACACCGACCGGACATGGAACAGAGGCAGAACTCCCCTCTCCTTGATGGGCGGATGTCGATATAGCAGCCATGGCTGCGGTAAAATAGGAAGAGGAGGATGAAGATTTAGGTGAAGGCTTTGAGTTGAAACGACGGGAGAACTAGCACAAAGAACAAAAAGTTCTATGAGAGGGATGATTAACCAGAATAGAAGAATCTCTAGTTGAGAAATGAGCGAATGCATATATAGAGGCAAGCAATGACTGTTCACCTATCTAGAAGACCAATTAAGTCTGGCCATGATAGCACTATTTTTTGGGAAATGTGTTGGCAGGACCACCCCGGGGGCCTCACTATCAGGCCGCATAAATGATGTTATCACGCGGCGTTCGGGAGGTATTTAGACCTCGAGGTTCTCTGATATCATAAGCATCGGCCCCAAAGGAGCTATCGGCCTAATTTCGAGATGGTACCCGATCTCGAGGGCCCCGATTACTCCAAGTATGGGCTCCAAAGAGCCAACATCAAAATTCGAAGGCTAACTACGCATGGACGCTAGAATATAAAGAATGGAAAGACTTGAAGCAGAAAAAATTCTCTTGCATTTCCAAAAAATATATTTACAAGGGGCGTCTTTACAAGACTTGTTTCCCCGGGAATACATACATAAAAAGAAAAAGAGAAGAAAAGGTGACGCAGGCCTACTCTTCATCGATATTGCCCTCCGAACCATCTCTAGGACCTTTGTCCAAAGCGACTAAGAGCGCTAATTCTTCCTTCGACTCTCGGGCCTCCTCGATCTCACCTGAGAGATCGGCACCTTTAGCACTAGCTTCCTCTAAGGTTTGCCTCTTCTCCTTCGCACTAGCGTGAGCAACAATCTGAATCAGTTTTTGCTCAGCCTCCACCGATATATTTCAGGCTATTTGATTTGCAGTAGCGGTGTCCTTCAGATAAGTAGCAACTTTTTCTTCGACCTCGTACTTGGCCACAGATAACGCAACAATCTCTTTTCGAGCATTTTGGAGAAGACCCTAGGTCGATGCCAATTTCGAGGTCACTACCTCATTTTGCTTCCTCAGCTCGAGGATCTCCACATTCTTCCGCCCGATCTGCGAAGGAAAAGATAAGTCAGTAAATATCGAATTATGAGAACGATGAACGGATTTACAAATAACAAAATACCTGCTCAGCAAGATCGGCCTTTTCTCGGAGCACTCCCTCCAAAGCCGCCCGAAGCTCGCTTAACTCCTTCTCCTTTCGAGCAGAGGAGGCCTTCAACTCCTGCAGTCCCAAGGTGAGCTTCTCGAGCTCCTTTCCACGGCATGAAAGCTCCACTTGGATCCTAGAGAGAGCGTAATCATACATTTCCTTAGACTACGGCAAAACAGAAGAGTTAGAAAAACGAGGAAAAATGCTTGAGACTAAAAAAGTATACATGAACAGCTATCACCTGCCGTTGGAACTTCTCCACTGCCTCGATAGCGCTGGGAGCATCGAGATCGATATCCTTGCTGGCATCGTCAACGTCATCAAGGAAGTTGCCAAGCGCACCTCCCCCTTTGAGAGGAACCCCCGCGTTGGTAGCATTCAGGTCCTGAGGGTCCCTTAACTCCCCGGACGAGAACTGAGGGCCCAAATTAAGGCCACCCAAGGCTTCGATATCACCAAGGGGCAAATCCTGCCCCCTGAAAAGCTACGGGCCCAGACCCTTTGGAACCAGCAGCAACGGTCTCCCCAGCGGGAACTGCACCATATCCAGTCATGGGCTCGGAGACCATATTCGCACCCTTCTCGAGGGTCTCCATCACACAGGATCAATCTGAATCGAACGTTCCCAATTCTGCGGCCTTCGGTCGGGACACCTGCGAGACATCCGCGCTCGACCTTGTTCTTGGTACCAAACAGTACTCGTCCTCATCATCGTCTTCATCCCCAGTACTGGGACTTGCTCCGGAAGCTGAAGCCGAAGTCCTGGTGGTAGCTCGAGGCTTGCGTGATTTAGGTTTCTTGGCCGCAGGAGGATCAACAGCCACCTTATTCTTCCTCTTCTTGCCCTTAACAGACTCCAAAGTCTCTACCTTACCGTCGGGAGGTGGTCTCATATGCACTCCATCACCAAGGCCTGCACAAACATAGTAACCAAAATTTACCAGCGCAAATGATACGGGGGAGAAGCATAAAAATAAGATATAGGTGGGAAGAAGGACTTTGCCATGATTCTTGGCCACCCACCGTGTTTTAGCCAGGTCGGGCCAAGACCACACGAGATATGGGAACGAGGTATCCAACCACCATATCCTGAACCGCTTCAGGATACCAAACGGTAGCTGCACAAACCAAGATGAGATCATTTTTCGGAGAAAAGTAAGAAGACTATAAAGCATGTTCAAAGGAGAGGTACTTACGCTGCATGTTCCATTTCTCTAGGAAGGGCATCCTTTCGGTAGGGATGATGTCTGAGGTCCTCACTCGGACAAACCTGCTCATCCATACTCGATCTTTTATCCTCATCGATGCTCGAGAAAAATAGCTTTTTGGACCGATGGTGAAGCTTAATCAAACCTCGATAAAATTGAGGGATAAACAATGTAATCAGATGGTTGAGGGGAAAGGTCTCACCCTCGACCTCATTGGAGAAGTGGCGGAGCATGTAAACTATCTTCCAGAAAGAGGGATAGATTTGGCCGAGCGTCACTCTCTACTTGTCGCAGAAGTCGAGAATGACCGGATCTATGCCGGGGAAGAAGGGTTAGAAGAATCGACCGGACCCAAAGTGAATGGGTACGTATATACATAAAGGAAGTCAGCCTTGTGGTCCGTTATGCTCTCGTTAGAGTGGGGGATCTCAACCAGCACCGCCTCCCTCCATTGGCAGTTTTTCTTTACTTTCCCTATGTTGGTCACGATGCTAATGTATCGGGACACATGTTCACATCGGCCCGGTGTAGACGAGAGTCTGTCAACGGAAAAATCCTTCATCGTGTTGAATTCGGTGGGGGTACATTGTTCAACAGTGGGTATCACTTTGGGTTTTCCTTTGGATGTTCGAGACAAAGAGGTAGCCTCGTCTTTTCGAGGAACTGTCTTGGAAGTTCTAGCCATGATGTGGAAAGGGCCTTTCTGAGAAAGTAGGCAGATAATTAAGCACAAAGGAAGGAAGAATGTGAAAGGGGATGGATTTGCCTTTGAAAATTTGAAGATGTTGTAAAAGTGTGAATTATCAAACGATTGATGCATTTATAGAAGTCATATAGGCAGCGGAAAGGACGAACCAATAGCGGTTCGTGGGTTTCTCGATAGTCGTGTTTGACGACGACCCTTATGCGGCTTTTGAGTTATGGCATTTAATGCTCTGATGGGATGACGTCATGATGATGATGCTTAAGGAGTAGGAGTTCAAAATCGTTTCCTATCATTTTGTTCTAAAAAATGCGGGGAATATCTATATGCGGTAGAAATCGACGGTTCAATTTTACAATCATCAAGGCATCCTGAGGGTTTTCAGCGATCAGCTCCGAGGGTTCTCGATGATCGACTTCGAGGTAGTGTAAGTAACAACCGGCCCCGAGGCAATGTAACTTAGTGGTCTTGACGGATCAAGATGAAGTTCCCAAGGCGCGTGCATATAGCTGGCCAAGTCTAGTGGACTAGTCAAAAAAGTGAATCAAGGCATTAAATGGTTGTACCAGCCCCATATCTTTATAATTAATGCATTTGTACTATGTTGGGATTCCCCCTCTTATATAAAGGGGATCCTTGTCATTATGTAGGGATCTATTGCTCAATACAAAACACACAAGAACATTCTCTCTGCTCTCTAACGTATTCTCTTTATCTCATTGCTTCATTTATTGTGTTCTATTTATTGTTCATCATTTATTGCTTATCATTGACCATAAAGAGTCGTCATTGATTTATTACTACTGTTAGTCACCCATCGATTACCCTCGATAGTTCCCAGCCGAGCTTCAGAGTCGACCCCGAGACCCTCGAATAGGCAAGCTCGAGGCCCCGATTATTAATCATTCGGTTTGGTTATCACCTTGTTTTCAAGCTCTTATCTCGTTTCTAAGTCTTTCACATAGCATCAATTGCTTAACAACTAGCATAAAAATAGATCACGTATTTTTAGAACCACTAAATTAAATTTAATTGTTATTACCATTTTCATGGTAAACACTAAGTAAGGCGATTAGGTATATCTCTATCCTAACCGCAAATCGGTTCCCGATACTCAGGCTCAAGATCTCGCTCCACTCAATGTTATATGCAATCTAGAATTTTCCATCCCGAGTTCAATCCTAGATTCGTAGATAGTATTCAATTGGTGATCAAGCAATGAAATAATTAAGTGCAAGAATGATTAAATAAACCAATATGATAAAATACTAAGAGCAATTCAAGTTTCAAATTATAACGTTCATGTAGCACCCTGCAATTCTGGAACTAATAAACTATGAATTAAAGGAAGAGAAGAGAAGAAAAACTAATTGAAAGCCTTCTCCATGTGTGGTCTGTGTTCCCTCACATAAATTCTCCTTCACAATATGTTGGATCCCCTTCAAATTAGGTTTAGAAATCCTTTTATACGATCTGGTGTTGGGCCGAAATAACTTGTCCCGAAATCTTTGCTTTCAATTGTATTTCCCTCTCCCTTTGTGTTACACTTGGGGGAACAAACACCAAAGGGTGTCCCCTTTTGTTTTCTTATTTTATATTCTTATAATTTCTTTTCTTTTTCTTCCGCATTTTATTTAATTTTGCTCCAATTTTTTTTATCTTCACACCACTTTATTCTTACACAATTAAAATGTAATATTAATCATAAAATAATATAATTAACACTCAAAAGATGATTAAAATTATTAAAATATGATGCAACAATCGGTAAATATATGTACTTAATGTGAATCGATTTTACCCTGTACAAATGTAATCGGGTTTAAAAGAATCTGTGCAAAGATTGTACTGTTTTGAGTGCATGATACTATTTTCCACATTAAAGTGTATCTATTTTAGTAGGAATATAACAAATTTACCATATTTGTAAAATTATCTTTTCATTCAAAGCGGAAAAATAAGCAAAAAGTCCTCTTGATTACACTTTCTTTACGCCGAGAATTTTGTCATATATATCAAACTGATAATCTAGAAAGGAAAGTTTTGTACCGAAGAAGGCAATGTTGTTATTTCCATTAAAGTATTCCCTTTTTAAAACCTTTTCCTTTTCCTTGACTAGGAATTCGATTTATTATGAATGCGAATTTACTGAAACGCCTCTTTTTCAAGGAAGTTCTTGTTGGCCTCTTTCTTCTGCACCTTTTAGACCAAAAGTTACCCACATTTGTTCTCTATATAAATAAAAATTAATGTTTTTCATGTGTGGAGATTGATCTGAAAATGACTAAGAAAGTGGTGGTTTCTTTCTTGTTAATGATGTTCATGTTTTTTGGTTTAGTAAAGGCAAACATATATGAGGTTGGTAATTTTGCTGGTTGGACAAGCACTGGGCAAGTGGATTATAAGAGATGGTCAGCATCTAAGCATTTTCAAGTTGGAGATATTCTTCGTAAGCCATTATTCTTTTCTATTTTAAGTTCTAATTTTTTTATAAAAAGAAATTGGCCTACCTTATGCTCTCTACATTTTTGGTATAATAATTATGTATTTGGGTTATTTTTTCATATGTCTAAGTTTTGGCGGCTTGAGTTATCGTACGTGTGCTTTTGGGAGATAAGATGTACTTGGTAAATTAGTGCAAAATGGCCTATAAAAATTAAAATAATTATGCAACTAGTTTGAAGTGACGGATATATATTGCTTACAGTGGCATCTATAAATGAAAATATGGTAAATCTATCTATGCAGTTATATAAGTATGTAGTAATTGATATAGAGAATTAATGGGTGTATTGAAATGCACACTCACAAATGTAAAACTTTTGTAGAATCTGAGTAGCATATATGTATAATAATTGTTAAATAGGAGGAGATATTCCTTAGAAATTCTTGAAGTCGGGAAACAAATGGCCAGATGAAGAACGATTTATTTAGAATATAAAAAAGATCAAGTAACGGTTCATTTTTAGTTAATTTGAACTTGAATATTGTTTCGGGGGGAATATTTTCCAGTATGAAATCCATTAGGAGTTGTTGGAAAAAAAAATGGCACAACTCATGTCAAGATTTCTTCAATTTCAGTATCAATCTTCTAAGTGATATGGATATTTTCCTATTAAATGTGAATGTTTTATCGATCCAATAAATATATTATATATGGCACATATCTTCACATAGACTCTAAAAATCACTAAATTATTCTCCCTTTGGATTGACACTATTTCCTTATTATTCTGTTCCAAAAGATTGACACATTTCAATATTTTCTTAATAAGAAGTATTTATAGCAACACAAATGCTATAACAAGTTTCAGACCACAGTTTCAAAAGTTTTACAGTCACACAAATGCTATGACTGATTTAAAATCACAAATCTTAAAAGTCTTCTTTTCTTTATTAAAATTTGTGTCAAGTCAAACTAAGACGATCTTTTTGAAATGGATGAGTAGTTAATTAATACATATTCTCACCTTAATTTATAACTTAAAAAATGATATATTAAAATGATTTGGTGCAAACCGGGTGAGAGAGTCCTCAGTTCATGAAAATACTTATTAATCATCGGTTCCAAATCGGAGCGTTTACCTTCAAATATTCTCGTATGCACCAACTTCAGGCCTGTTTTAAGTACGTAATAATATCCTAATACAATTCAATTGTAGTTTTCTGTTTTACTCGACGTTTTGACTTTCTCCTCTAGACTTCCCTCTTAAATTTTGAAGGGACCAATATGTGTCATCTAGCTTGTTCAAAGCACTTGAAATTTCAGTTGTTGATATTGTTTTTCAAATCACAAAATCTCACCAGTAATATTGATGATTACTGTTTTTCACCAGTAATAATATTATTTTTTGTTGTGTATGCAGTGTTTGAATTCGATCCAAAATTTGATAATGTGGTACGAGTGACAAAGGAGGATTTCCAAGCATGCAATGCCTCATCCCCTTTTGGTACCCCAAGCACTGGCAAGGAATGGTTCTCTCTTGATGTTGAAGGCCACGTCTATTTCATTTGCAGCGTTCCAGGCCATTGTAAGGCTGGTCAAAATGTGGAAATCGTCGTTCATTCAGCGGCTCCTACAACCTCCCCGGCCGCATCTCCACCGGCAATTCTGGCTCCAGCGCCGTTGAGCCCTCATAGCTCCCCAGATTCAGCCCCTAGTAATGGATCAGTTCTGCATTTCCCAAGCTTTTGCTTGTCATTGGTGCTACTCTTATTTTCAATGTTTCTCGTCGCTTGTTGCTACTAGACAATCAAAAATGAATTACTTGGATTTGGAAGAATGTCTAGCTGAAATTGGTGGGAACCAGTGAAATAGAAGTCACTGTCTTTTTCCTTAATCTTAGCGTCGGGAGAACTTTGAAATTTTATGGTTCAATTCGAGTTTTTCCAAAGTTTTTGTGCCATTTCTTAAATTCTATATTCAGACGGCATCACCTCCACTTTGATGAATATTTCTCACTTTAAATAAAAGACAATCATTATGTCGCATGCATTTTACATACAATGTACACTAGCCTTTTAGGAGTGATATTCAAAAACAACACATTAATTCAAAATCGACTTTAAAATAGGGGTGGGCATAAAATCCTAAAAATCGAATTTCGAACCGGACCGAATTAATTCAGTATTTCGATTTCAGTTTTTTCGGTATTTCAATCTAATTCGGTATTATATTTTCGATATTTCGGTACGGTCCTTGATATTAGAATCTTGAAATTTCGGTATACCGAAATACCGAGTTACCGAATTTTTAAAATATTTTTTTAAGTTGGACCTATAGTTAGCTACTACACTCACTGCCCAGCGCCCCAAGCCCAATTTTTTTTAATATAATTCCCAGCTCAACTGCCCAAGCTCACTCTCTATTCAATTAGGGTCTAAACTCTAAACTCTAAAGATTAGGGCAGGCAGTCACGAACTCAGTACTCACTCCTCACTCCTCAAAAAGTCAATTCTGATTTAGTACGATAGTTTCACAAATTCTTGGCAACGGAAGACCAAATACAGAAAGAGATCGGCTGCTGTTGCGATAGTTTCACAAATTCAGAAAGAGATCGGCTGTTGTTTCAGAAGCTTGCTGGGACTTCAAAGAGATCGGCTGCTATGAATTCAAAGAATCAAAATTCAAAGGTATGTTTCTAGTTTCTTCCATAATTTGTGCTAGAACTTCTTGGGTATGTTCAATAAAATGAACGTAAGCACTTTGGCTTAGGTGCATTTTGAGCTCTTGCTGTTCCTTAAACAGAGCTGATTCATTGTTCGTTGAGTTCTGAATTTTGGGTTGATCCGTTGAAGCTATGATTTCTATATTGTAATTCCTGTTTAATGTCATTTCTCTGTTTGATTGCTTTGTTAGCCAAATGCTAATCTGTTCGCCCATGTTTCTGACTCAGTATTGGTATATACAATGTTCTTTCTATATATGTTGTGTTTATTGGAAGCTTCATTTATCTTAAAGTGCAAGTTCTTTACCCAAAAGGAGCTGTCTTTGGTTCATTTAATACTTGGAAAGTGCACAATTCTGGTTTCTCTTCTATGTACATATTGAATCTTTTAGTTAGTGTTTGTGTGTTTATGTGTTGATTTTCAGTATCATACTTTAAAGAGAATATCTTTTTAAACCATAGTACTAGAAGGTGTTTCTTTCTAAAATTGTTCTAAGCAATGTGAGTTATTTTTATAAGGCTGAGATACTGCCCTATGGTTGAATCCATACAAATAAATTCTTTAACTTATTTGTATAGATGGCAGATGAAAGTAGAGGAAGTGATGCCGGTTCAAATGAAAGTTTATCTATTACTGAAGATAGCAACTCCAACACCATTGATACGCATGATTCTAAGAAAAGAAAAGCCATGCAACCTAGATCCGACGTTTGGAATCATTTTGATAAATTTGAGGTAAATGGGGTTGATAAAGCAAGGTGTATATATAGTAAGCAAGCTTATGATGCTAATTCACCAAGGAATGGAACAACTGGATTGAAAAATCATTTGACTAGATGCAAAGAATATCCACCTAACATTGATAAAGATAAAAGTCAAACAAAGATATATTTTCAATCTTGCCAAAATGATGGAGGATCACTTTGGAAATTTGATCAAGAAGTGGTTAGGAGAGTCTTAATTGAGATGATAGTTATTGATGAACTACCATTTAGCTTTGTAGAAAATGAAGGCTTTATGAAGTTTATGAGAATAACTCAACCACTATTTCGTCTTCCTTCTCGTAGAACAATAACAAGGGATTGTTATGAAGTTTACGATGAATTGAACCAAAATCAAAGAAGGTCTTTTAGAGAAGCACAACCAAAAATTTGTCTCACAACAGACACATGGACTTCACTACAAAGAATAAATTATGTGTTTGACAACCCACTGATAGGGATTGAAAGTTGCATAAAAGAATACTAAGTTTTTGCCCTATCACTAGTCATAAGGGTGAAGAGATGGCTAAAGCTATTTCTAATTGTTTGCTTGAATGGAAATTAAACAACGTATTCACTATTACCGTGGACAATGCTTTTTCAAATGATGTCATAGTAAAAGAATTATCTAAACAGTTAGATATGTGGAAAACTAATACGATGAGTAGTAAACATCTTTCATGTGAGATGCATGACTCATATACTAAATCTAATTGTGCAAGATGGTTTGAAAGAACTTGATGTTTCTGTCACACGTGTTAGAAATACTGTGAGGTATGTGAGATCTTCGCCTGCAAGGACCTAAAAGTTTAAATAGTATTGTACACATATAAAGGTAGAATGTACCAAAATATTGTGTTTGGATGTTCCTACTAGGTGGAATTCCACCTATTTGATGTTGGATACGGCACAAAACATTGAAAAGGCCTTTGACAAGTTTCATCTTTTTGATGATGGATTTTCTGCTTATCAATGTTCTCATCTTTGTGAAGATGGTGGTAGTGTTGGTCCTCTTGAATCTGATGATTGGGTGAAAGTGAGGAATGTGATAGAGTTTCTTGCAAGATTTCACGAGCTCACTAAAAAGTTTCAGGTTCACATTATGTCACTTGTAATTCTCATTTTGAGGATGTACCTGAGCTTTATTGTCATTTGAAAATGTGTTTAGTTAGTGAGGATGAGCATTTGAGAAAAATGGCTGAGCGAATGCAAGAAAAGTTCAAGAAGTATTGGGGTAAGCCTAAAAAGATGAATAAAATAATTTTTATTGCTTCCGTCTTGTATCCACGTAACAAATTTGAATATGTAGAGGGAGCACTTGAAGAAATTTTTGGGGAGGAAAAAGGGAAGAAAATAAATGCTGAGGTGTATGCTTATATGAATTCTTTGTTTGGAGAGTATCTAAAAAAATATTCAACTGGATCTTGTCCTCAATCTCCATCTAGTTCTACTTCATCTAATACATCTAGTGGGAGTGTTATAACTGCATCATTAATAAGGATGAAGCTTCACTTGAAGAAACAAAAGGAAGACAATGGAAGTGGGGGTGCTAAATCGGAGTTGGATAAATACATTAGTGAAGAACAAGAGCCTTTTAGTGAAGAATTTTGTCACGACCCCAGTTCGCCCTCCGTGAACCATCGTGACGACACCTAATCTCTACGACTAGGTAAGCCTAAGAATGCGAAAAAATAAACTAATTTGCGGAAGAAATAATTTAAAACCAAAGTAGTGAAACAAAACAGTAATTTAAAATGCCGCTTGACATACACAATAATAACTCTCGAAAGCTAAACACATCTCCCAAAACCCGGAATCTCATGGTCACAAGCCTTGAATTTTCTACAAGCATCTAACTCCAAAATATCTAACAAGAAAACGAAAGTACATAAGGGCCAATGCAAAAAGGGGGAGTAGAAAGGGACTCTTCGGTCTGCGGACGCAACAGATATACCTCAAGAGTCTCTACAAGTGCCTCGCCTCATGAGTGATAAGTCCGAATGGAGGTACTTGGATCTGCACATGAAAAACATGCGCAGAAAAGGCATGAGTACACCACAGCGGTACTCAGTAAGTGCCAAGCCTAACCTCGGTCGGGTGGTGACGATGAAGGATAAGGCCCTACTGAGATTAAATGAAATATCAGGTATAACAGAATAAGATAAGCAGTATAGTTAAAAACTAACAATAAGAATTAATACAGGATAACAACAACTTGAAACAAAGACAAAAACAATCACAAGGAAATACCACTCTTCACAAAGATAATAACCGGGGATCTCTCAGTATCCCGAGGATCTCCTAGTACTCTCAATATATGCCAGGGATCTCTTGGTATACTCAATGTATGCTAGGTAACTCTTAGTATCCCGAGGATATCTTGGTATCCTCAATGTATGTAGGGATCTCTTCGTATCCCGAGGATCTTTTGGTATCCTCAATGTATGCTAGGGATCCCTTGGTATTCCGAGGATCTCTCAGTATCCTCAATGTATGTTAGGGATCTCTTGGTATCCCGAGGATCTCTCGGTATCCTCAATATATACTAGGAATCTCTTGGTATTCTCAATATACGTGTTGGGGATCTCTTGGTATCCCGCACTTCAGCTCACATCATAAATGCATGCAGGGGATCTCTCGGGATGCCATCCCGTAGTCCCAAAGTAAAACACACAACAATGACACAAGGAATACTCAAATAAACTCAACTTCATACCAAAGTAACACAGGCAATTCTAACCTAGAATGCTTCATGTAATCCAAATAAAAGTTACTTAATTAAAGTTACTTAATGAAAACAGGGTTTTCAACAATTAGCACAAGTACGCACTCGTCACCTCACGTACAAGGCATTTCAATTGTCACAATACCAATCTTAAGGGGAAAAGTCCCCACACAAGGTTAGGCAAGCCACTTACCTCGAACCCGCTCAAAATCAACCCGAAACCACGTTCTTGCTATGAGTACTCGACTCCAAATGGCCCAAATCTATTCAATTCAATTGCATAATGTAATTAACAGTTCAAGTAACTGATTCTACAAATAAATTCTAGGCTAATACACGAAATTAGGTAAGATGACCAAAACGCCCCTCGGGCCCACGTCTCAGAATCGAGTAAAATTTATATTTTCAGAATCCTCATACTCTCACGAGTTCATGCATACCAAAATTATCCAAATCCAAGGTCAAATTCCTAATCAAAATTCGAATTCTAGGTCTAAGAGTTTTCTTCCAATTTTTGCCAAATTTTCATCTCAAATCCGAAATTAAATGACAAACCTAATAATAGATTAATGGAATACAACTAAAAAGGGGTTAACGAATTGTTACCTACTGATTTCCTCTTCAAATTCCTTCCAAAATCGCCCTCTCCCGAGCTCTAAATTAATTTTTCCAACTTTTGAAACCAAACCCTCGAAGTTCCTATTTTTTGCCCAGCAATTCTGCTTCTGTGGTCAAGGGACCGAACCGGCGGTCCCGCTTCTGCGGAAGAATGACCGCACCTGCGAAAACTCATTAATTCCCCAAGTCCGCACCTGCGACCTGTTCACCGCATCTGCGGTCACGCAGGTGTGTGAACTCATCCGCACCTGCAGCTCTTCGCCTTTCCTCATATGGCCACTTCTACGGCTAAATTCCGCATCTGCGAGACTCGCATTTGCGGCCTCCCAACCGCAGATGCGGTTATGACAGCAGCCCAAAGAACTTCAACTGCAAACTCCAAGTTCCAACTCCCCGTTAACCATCCGAAATTATCCCGAGGCCCCCGGGACCTCAACCAAAAGCACGGACAAGTCATATACCACTATCCAAACTTAAACAAATCTCCAAAATACCTCAAACAACATCGAATAAACTAATTAGTATCGGATTCAAGCCTAAGAACTTCAAAAACTCTCAAAATATGCTTTAGATCAAAAAGTCTATCAAACCTCGTCTGAATGACCTTAAATTTCACACACACATCATATTCAACACTACAAAGCTACTCCAACTTCCGGAATTCCATTCCGACCCTCAGGTCAAAATCTCACTATCGAACCGGAAACTTCTAAAATTCAACTTTCGGCATTCCAAGCCTAAATTAGCTATGGACCTCCAAAACACAATCTTAACACGCTCCTAAACCCGAAATTACCCAACGGAGCTAACGCAGCCATCAGAATTCCATTCCAAGGTCGTCTTCACACTGTTCCAACTACGGTCAAATTTCTAAAACGTAAGCTCTCATTTAGGGACTAAGTGTCCCAAAACTCTCCGAAACTCCAAACAATTCCTCCCGGCAACTCACAATAGCAGGAACAAACACGGGGAGAGCAGTTAATAGGGGATCGGGGCGTAAATTCTTAAGACGACCGGCTGGGTCGTCATATCCTCCTACACTTAAACATTCGTTCGTCCTCGAACGAGCATAGAGACATACCTGAAGTAGTGAAAAGATGAGGGTAACGGTGGCGCATACCCTGCTCGATCTCCAAGGTCGCCTCCTCGACCGGCTGACCCCGCCACTGAACCTTTACTGATGCAATATTCTTGACCTTAGCTTTCCAACTTGCTTGTCCAATATCGTCACTCGCTCCTCAACATAAGATAGATCCTTGTCCAACTGGACTGAACTGAGATCCAACACGTGCGACAGATCACCATGAAACCTCCGGAGCATCGAAACATGAAATACCGGATGAACTCCTACCAAGCTGGGAGGTAAGGCAAGCTCAAAAGCAACCTTCCCAACACGTTTCAATATCTCAAAAGGACCAATAAACCTCGGACTCAACTTCCCTTTCTTCCCAAATCTCATAACGCCTTTCATAGGCGATACCCGAAGCAGAACCCGCTACCATATAGGAAACATCTCGAACCTTCCGGTCCGCGTAGCTCTTCTGTCTGGACTGGGCTGTACGGAGCCTATCCTGAATCAATTTAACCTTCTCTAAAGCATCCTGAACCAAGTCTGCCCCCAATAATTTAGCCTCGCCCGTCTCAAACCAACCTACCGGAGATCTATACTGCCTACCATATAAAGCCTCATACGGTGCCATCTGAACACTAGATTGATAGTTGTTGTTGTAAGCAAACTCCGCCAATGGCAAGAACTTATCCCAAGACCCTCCAAACTCAATCACACACGCACGGAGCATATCCTCAAGAATCTGAATAGTGCGCTCGGACTGTCTGTCCGTCTGAGGGTGAAATGCTCTACTCAACTCCACCGGAGTACCCAACTCATGCTGAACGGCCCTCCAGAACCGTGATGTGAACTGAGTACCTCTATCCGAAATGATGGAAACGGGAATACCATGCAGACGAACAATCTCCGAATATAAATCTCCACCAACCGCTCCGGAAAATAAGTAGTACACACAGGAATGAAGTGCGCAGACTTATTCAGCCAATCCACAATCACCCAAATAGCATCGAACTTTCTCAAAGTCCGTAGGAGCCCAACTACAAAGTCTATAATGATCTGCTCCCACTTCCACTCCGGAATCTCTATCTGCTGAAGCAACCCACCCGGCCTCTGACACTCATACTTCACCTGCTGACAATTGAGGCACCGAGCTACAAATCCAAGTGTATTTTTCTTCATCTGCCTCCACCAATAGTACTGTCTCAAATCCTGATACATCTTCGCGGCACCCGGATGAATGGAATTCCGCAAACTATGGGCCTCCTCTAGAATCAACTCCTAAAGCCCATCAATATTGGGTACACAAATCCGACCATGCATCCTCAATACCTCGTCATCACCAATAGACACATCTCTGGCATCTCCATGCAGAACCTTGTCCTTGAGGACAAACAAATAAGGGTCATCATACTGACGCTCCCTGATATGATCAAATAATGAAGACCGAGAAACCATGCAAGCTAGAACTCGACTGGCTCCGAAAGGTCCAATCTCACGAACTGGCTTGCTAAGGTCTGAACATCCATCGCCATAGGCCTCTACGATGCTGGTAAATAAGCCAAACTTCCCAAACTCTCTGCCCGGCGACTCAAAGCATCGACCACCACAATGGCCTTGCCCGGGTGATAAAAATAGTGAAATCATAGTCCTTTAGCAACTCTAACCACCTTCTCTGGCGCCAATTTAGATCCTTTTGCTTGAACAGGTGCTGTAAGCTCCGATGATCAGTATAAATCTCACAAGGGACACCGTACAAATAATGACGCCAGATCTTCAAGGCGTGAACAATGGCAGCCAACTCAAGGTCGTGGACAGGATAATTCTTTTCATGAACCTTCAATTGTCTGGACGCGTAGGCAATCACCCTACCGTCCTGCATCAAAACCGCCCCAAAGGCCAATCCTCAAGGCATCACAATAAACGGTATAAGACCCTGAACTTGTAGGCAGTATCAAAACTGGGGTTGTAGTCAAAGCTGTCTTGAGCTTCTGAAAGCTCATCTCACACTCTTTCGTCCACTGGAACGGAGCACCCCTTCTGGTTCAGTCTGGTCATAGGGGCTGCAATCGATGAAAACTCCTCCACAAAACGATGGTAATAACCCGCCAAGCCAAGGAAACTGCGGACCTCTATAGCTGAGGATGGTCTGGGCCAACTCTGCACCTCCTCTACTTTCCTCGGATCCACTCATATGCCCTCACTCGATACCACGTGAACCAAGAAAGCCACGGAATCCAACCAAAACTCACATTTTGAAAACTTTGCATGTAACTTCTTCTCTCAAGGTCTGAAGCACTGTCCTCAGGTGTTGCTCATGATCTTCCCGACTCCGGAAATACACCAAAATATCATCAATAAAGACAATGACGAACGAGTCAAGATACGGCCGGAACACACTGTGCATCAAATGCATAAAGGCTGTTGGGGCATTGGTCAGCCCAAATGACATAACAAGGAACTCGTAATGACCATATCGAGTCCTGAAAGCAGTTTTCGGGATATCTAACTCCCAAATCTTCAACTGGTGGTAACCTGAACGCAAGTCAATCTTAGAAAACACTTGTGCGCCCTGAAGCTGGTCAAACAGATCATCAATACGAGGCAAAGGATAACGGTTCTTCACTGTAACCTTGTTCAACTGGCGATACTCAATACACATATGCATAGAACCATCTTTTTTCTTCACAAACAAGACAGGAGCACCCCAAGGTGATACACCGAATAAAACCCTTATCAAGCAATTCCTGTAACTGATCCTTCAACTCCTTCAACTCAGGAGGAGCCATACGATACGGAGGAATAGAAATGGGCTGGGTGCCCCGCAACAGATCAATGCCAAAATCAATATCTCTATCCGGCGGCATGCCCAGAAGATCAGCTGGAAGCACATCGGGAAAATCACGTACTACTGGGACTGAATCAACTAAAGGGGTATCAATACCGACATCTCTCACATAAGCTAAATACGTGTCACATCCCTTCTCAACCATTCGCTGAGCCTCAAGGAAAGAAATAACTCTACTGGGAGTGTGATCTAACGTACCCCTTCACTCAACACGCGGTACACCTAGCATAGCTAGCATCACGATTTTGGCGTGACAATCAAGAATAGCATAATGGGGCGACAACCAGTCCATGCCCAGGATAATATCAAAATCTACCATGCTGAGCAACAATAAATCGGCTCGGGTCTCAAAACCACTAAGAGCAACCAAACACGACCAATAAATGCGTCCACGACAAGAGAATCTCCCACAAGAGTAGAAACATAAATAGGGAAACTCAAAGAATCCCGAGATACACCCAAATGCGGAGCAAAATAAGAAGACACATAAGAATAAGTGGAGCCTGGATCGAATAGAACCGATACACCTCTGTGACAAATCAGTACAATACCTTTGATGACAGAATCAGAGGTAACAACCTCGTTAGGGGAAGGAAGGGCATAATATCTGGCCTGGCCTTCCCCTCTAGCTGGTTGAGCATGTGGGGTAGCAACTGGTGTTGTGATCATAGCCTAAGAACTCTGCGGAGCACGCTGTGGCTGAGATGTCTGTGGAGGTGCACTTCTCCCAAGTCTAGGGCAATCCCTCACCACATGGCGTGTGTCACTCAAAACAAGCTCAGGGAGGACGTGGCAGTGGGAACTGTGCGGTATGGGTACTCCAAGACCCCTGAACACCTAAAACACTGTGTGAAATCTGAGATGCAAACTGAGCTAGTTGTCCCACAAAACCTCTACCATGTCGTACTCTTCCTCCAAAATAAGGACCAGTGGGTCTCTCTAGTCTACACGGTCTCCTCACTTCCCTATACTCTCTCTCCTGACCTCGTCTGTTCTCTATTCGGCGAGAGGTCCTCACCACCCGCTGAACTGGGACCACAGGCTGTATCACTATGACACTTGGAACCCGACCAATGAGAACTCACTGCTCTAGAGTGGGGGTGGCGGAAGTCTGGGTCCCTTTCCCGATCTGTGAAGTAGTTGGTACAACCTGAATCAACCCCGCCTGAACTAATGTACCAAACATGCTAAGGAACTGTGCTAATATCTCCTGAAGTGCTGGAGTAGTAGTATCAGTAGGTGTATCAGGTGCCTGAGCTCTGGCTGGAACTGCTGGTGGCTCCTCGGTAGCAGCTCGCGCGGGTGTTCTGGTTGCACCGTGTGCGCGTCCTCGGCCTCTACCCCGGCCCCGACCTCTAATGGCCTCGTAGAGGGCGCGAGTGTCTGATCATCTCTGGTAGCACGTGTCCTCACCATCTGTGAGAGAATGGAAGACAGAGGTTTAGGATTGTGATGTCAAGAACCTCGCACGATAGGGAAATCAAATGAAGTGGAATTTTTCCTAACGGTTACATAGCCTCCCGTAGATAAGTACAGACGTCTCCGTACCGATCCGCGAGACTCTAATGAACTAGTTTGTAATTCATGACTCCTATGAACCTAGAGCTCTGATACCAACTTGTCATGATCCCGGTTCACCCTCCGTGAACCATCGTGATGGCACCTAGTCTCTACGACTAGGCAAGCCTAACAATGCGAAAAAATAAACCAATTTGCGGAAGAAATAATATAAAACCGAAGTAGTGAAATAAAACAGTAATTTAAACTGCCGCTTGGCATACACAATAATAACTCTCGAAAGCTAAACACATCTCCCAAAACCCGGAATCTCATGATCACAAGCCTTGAATTTTCTACAAGCATCTAACTTCAGAATATCTAACAAAGAAACGAAAGTATAGAAGGGCCAATGCAAAAAAGGAGAGTAGAAAGTGACTCTTCGGTCTGCGGACACGGCAGATATACCTCGGAGTCTCTACAAGCGCCTCGTCTCACGAGTGATAAGTCCGAATGGAGATACCTGGATTTACACATGAAAAACATGCGCAGAAAGGGCATGAGTACACCACAACGGTACTTAGTAAGTGTCAAGCCTAACCTCGGTCGGGTAGTGACGAGGAAGATCAGGGCCCTACTGAGATTAAATGAAATATCAGGTATAACAGAATAAGATAAGCAGTATAGTTGAAAACTAACAGTAAGAATTAATACAGGATAATAAGGATAACAACAACTTGAAACAGAGACAAAAACAATCACAATGTAATACCACTCTTCACAAAGATAATAACCGGGGATCTCTTGGTATCCCAAGGATATCTTGGTACCCTCAAAATAAGTCAAGGATCTCTTGGTATCCTCAATGTATGCTAGGGATCTCTTGGTATCCTCAATATACGTGTTGGGGATCTCTCGGTATCCCGCACTTCAGCTCACATCATAAATGCGTGCAGGGGATTTTCCGGGATGTCGTCCCGTAGTTCCAAAGTAAAACACACAACAATGGCACAAGGAATACTCAAATAAACTCAACTTTATACCAATGTAACACAGGCAATTCTAACCTAGCATGCTTCACGTAATCCAAATAAGGCAGTTAAAGCAAATAAAGCAATTAAGTCAATTAGACATGCTTCTCTAAGCTAACAGCAGGTTTAAAAGTGCAAGTAGAATAAATAGGAAGGGAAAACACAATTAAAGTTACTTAATGAAAACATGATTTTCAACAATTAGCACAAGTACTCACTCGTCACCTCACGTACAAGGCATTTCAATTATCACAATACCTATCCTAAGGGGAAAAGTCCCCCACACAAGATTAGGCAAGCCACTTACCTCGAACCGGCTCAAAATCAACCTGAAACCACGTTCTTGCCACGAGTACTCGACTCCAAATAGCCCAAATCTATTCAGTTCAATTGCATAATGTAAATAACACTTCAAATAACTGATTCTACAAATAAATTCTAGGTTAATACGCGAAATTAGGTAAGATGACCAAAACACCCATGTTGATACCCAATTTTTTCCTGTATATTTTTTATACTCAAAATATTTTCAAAATAGCATGTGTATGCATATATAAGTATGCCCAAGTATTTTGGTATTTTTCCCAAATTTTTAAAGATTTTCAAAACCAATTTATTGTCTATTTTAACAAGTACAAAATCCAATAATTATTTCCGAAATTATCATTTTGGTGAATAATTTATTTCCATCCTCATAGTTACACCAAAATATAATTAACTTGATTTTTGCATATTTTTACAAATTCATTTGATATTTTTAAGCTAAATTACATAATATTGCAATTATGGCATATATTACGATAATAGCGTTTTGCAATCATAAAATCATTTCCAGCATTTTTAGATTAATGTTTATATATTATTAATTAGCTCAGTGCTTTTAATTTATTTTTAAAATTATTTTATTATTTTGTATAAATAAAAAGGGTAAAACTGGCTATTTAACATGTAGCCTCAGTTCATTTCAGTTATAGCCCCATTACATTTCAATTTTAGCCTAAAAGTGACCCAATTTCAAACTCAAATTCGGACGACCCAATTCTTATTTTTACCCGACCCCTTAACCCGTTTTCAAACCCGTCCGGATTTCCTTTTAAATCCTGGCCGTTGATCATTTTGATCAACGAACCTGATTCACCCTTTCCTTTTTTAATCCCCTAACCCCTCTAACCCTAACCCATTTGCACTATGACGCCGCCTCTGAATCCCAAAACTCTCTCAAGACTCTCAAGGTCCTTCGGAACCCTATCCTCCTCTTACCTTGTTCCACCGTGTTTTCACCGGAGTCCATGGCTTCTCAGGCCATGGACAGCCTATACTCACCTCCTTCGGCTCTTGCATGCCTGATGCTCGAAGGTTCGAGGCCAGACCTCGAAGGTCTTCACTCAGACCTTCACCGATTCGAAGATTCTGGCCATCTCTGGCCTTGCTCCGGCATACCATGGTGTTTGAGCCTGATTCTGACCTCTCCGACTCAGATCGGTGGCCTTTTCAAAGCTTTTTCTTGGGTTCTTCTGAAACCCTCACCCGTCGAGGTTTTCCCCGACTTTCTTTTAGATCTGTTGTGTATCTATGCTTTACTTGAGTGTTCAAACGATTTCCCTAACTTTTCTTTCAAAAATTACTTTCCAAAGCCTCTTTTACCATCTAGGGTTTTCTGAAAATACGTATGTGTTTATCTGACTTTCTTCTCCTTTTCTTTTGTATGTATTTGCCTCTACTGTGTTCTTATGTTCCTATACCGTGCTTTCTATATTCTGTTCTTGTATGTTCTACTATTGTGTTTTCTACACTAAGTCCTTGTATGCTTTTCTACTATGTTCTATATTTTCTTCTACCATGTTCTGGTATATTTCACCTACTGTATTCTTCTATCGTGTTCTTAAGTGCTCTTAGTATTTTTTCCTTCTACTGAACTTTGTTTAAGCCTCTTCTAAAAGGATCTTCTTAAGCATGCTTCCTTCTACTGTTCTTATCAGTTTTTTTTTTCTCATCGTGCTTCGAATTAGTTTCTTTACTTTGTTGCTTTGAACTCTTCTAAACTCTGTTACTGGATTTTCCACTGATTTTATGATGGCATGACAATTTTTCTTTCATACTTAACGCGTCTGTATGCTCTTTATATGTGATGAACCTTTCTGTAAAAGGGCTTTCCAACTTGTGATTGATTCAGAATCCCTTTAATAGGCCTAATTGATTGCTACTGATTTTCCTTAAGTTAAAATCTTTTCTCTCTTTCTGACTTGGTTCATTGGTAATGTCGAATCCCTGATTCCTTGATTTACTAGGTACTAATTGATTTACTGTGTTCTTGCCTTATTTGGGCTAACCGTATATTTTTAAAATTTTCTTTCCCTAGTTAAACCCCTAATTTCCTACTTTACACAAGATGTTTACTTGATTCTCTTTCCTTAACTGATTGCTGTCCATTACCGTTTGAGTTTGAACTCCTTAATTAAAGGAAGTTCTTATGTTGATTGATTATAATTGATACATAGTTCCATAATTACTATGATTATTCCCTTACCCTCTACCTGTTTTCCAAGCTATAAATACTCGACTCTTTTTCTTTTCACGACACGGAATACACTTGAGAGCTTCACCTTATCCTCACAACCCCTCCTAAAACTTTCTGCACTTTGGCTTTCTCAAGACTTCTGATTTCATTTGTTTTTTCTGAAACTGGTATGTCCTAGTTTTGATTCTAGCATCAACCCCGATGTGTTTACTTACAAGTTTTTATGTCTATGTCTACTTTACTGCTTTGTAGAGTTCAACTTCTATGATAGTATGCTTATGTCTTGCTATCTGTTACTGCAATGAATCTCATTCCCCATACCCCTTTATGTGCTTGAGCTATGGTTTAAGACATGGCAATACACAAAGTTATTGTCCATGGATTAAAGCTGGATCTTTTGGATCCTAGGCTCATTCAATTTCCCATACCTCATTCCCTTAGGTGTGTTGAGTTGAGGTATAGCCTGGCAGCATCCAAGTTGCTGTCCAGGGCTAAACCTGACCTTCAATAGGTCCTAACTCTCTAATTTTTAGCTGACAGGCTGGTCAGGGGTGTGCCAGCACTCCTAATTGCTGGGCATGACCACCAGCCTGCCTTGGCATTCCCTAATTCCCCTCTATTGCACCTACACCTATTCCTAGAACCTTAAGTTCTTCCCCTCTCTTTTGAGCCTTGCTTTGGGACCTTGAGTTCCCTCTGAACTTGGACATTTGAGGGCTGGTCCTTCCACACTGCACTATAATCTAATTCTGCAATATATTTGGGGGTGTAAGCATTGCCTGGAGTTCTTGAAGCTCCTTGGAACTTTGACACATCCCAAATAAGAGAAGGGCTTTGGAATCTGATCTTTGGAAGTTGGTTTATTTCATATTTCAGACCCGGGGTCTGAATTAGGCTCTCCTTGGTTGGAATCTTTAATTTCTGTTATATTTTTTCTTATTCATTCTGGTTTGTAATAATCTTGTAATAAACATTTGGGGTCGGCTAGTGGAAAAAGGTAGGGGACTATGCATGCAAGGGGTAGATACCATGTTCATAGGGATTACTATTTTTCTAAAGTTCTTCATCTTATAAATCACTGAAACTCTGCATTCTCATGTACATACCATGTTCATAGGGATTACTATTTTTTCTAAAGTTCTGCATTTTATAAATCATTGAAAATCTGCATTCTCATATAGATACCATGTTCATAGGGTACTACTATACTTCTGAAATTCTGCATCTTCATATATACACCATGCCTATAGGACTTTCTGCATCCTGCATCTGTCATTAGGCAAACCTATTATAGGATTTTAAATACCTAATCAATCGCATGTAGACAACCTGCCTATAGGATTCCTGCATAAGCAATAACAGTGCTCAAATCAGTAACACCTAGAAAGCATGTCTATAGGAGTTGTTAACTAAACATGAGTCGTCAACTCGCTTATAAGCCTAAAATCAGTAGCAACAATGTTTAACGCCTGCAGATCTTATGTCCTTGTAATTGACAATTTTTTTTTCCTGCAATCAGTTTACTTCTTTATTTCTGAAACTAATAGATATCATGCCTATAGGTTCCGTTTAACACCTAGGCAAGCTTTAGGGTAAAAACTATAATTGCATCAGTCTTTGATAATTACGACCAGCAGGTAGGCCTAATTCGGACTTCTTATCTGAAATATGTGATAAATCAACCTGCCTTAATGTTTAAGTTTAATTCAGACCTAATCAGTACGTGTAATACATGCTAAACTATATGATTTTCTCTGATTTAAGGAGGTTTATTTGAGTCATATCTGCTTACTTGCTTTCCCAATACTTGCTGTATATGTTTTGAATGTCGCCTTAGAATTTTATCCTTTTTAAAAAAACTACAAAAGCCCCAGCTCCCTCCCCTTTAGGATTAGTAGTCTCATATGCCTCCGGGACTGATAGGATTGGGACGGGTAATAGCATGCAATAAGTAATGATACTATTTTGCGCTTTAATACCTTAACGGGGTGGGAAGGGTAGATATGGAGATGATGACCGATGCGCTAATATCACGTGTGACCCCTCTTTTTTAAGGAGTGATTGTTGGGTATTGCATTGAAGTGATCCATATTAATCGTAAACCTAGGACCCCCTCCCCTTATTTGCTTTCATCTCTTCTCGTGAAACCATTCAAATCTTTTTTTCATAAATTTTTGTCCTCTCTACTTACCTTCAAAAGTTTTCAACCTAATTGCAATGTTGTATGCAAGTCCTTATTTGAGCCTTGATTGTTTACTTGTAAAGTCACAATTGTAACATGGCCGGGAACCAGACTAGTGGATCTTGAGGGGTGCCTAACACCTTCCCCTCGAGATAATTTCTAGCCTTTACCCGAACTCTGGTTTTCCAACTCAAACTCTTCTAAATAAAAAAGTGTCCTAATGCACTATAATCATTAGGTGGCGACTCTTCAAATTTCGAAACCCAATTCTCGAAAGGGAATAGAGTTGTGCTTCCCAATGTCGTATACCCGATTTCTGACCCCACGGTTAGAGAAAAAAGGGGCGTCGACAACCCCTTGGGCCCACGTCTCGGAATCGGATAAAATTTATATTTTCAGAATCCCCATACTCTCACGAGTTCATGCATACCAAAATTATCCAAATTCAAGGTCAAATTCTCAATCAAAATTCGAATTCTAGGTCTAAAAACTTTCTTCCAATTTTTCCCAAATTTTTATCTCAAATCCGAAATTAAATGGCAAAACCAACAATAGATTAATGGAATACAACTAGAAAGGGCTAAGGAATTGTTACCCACTGATTTACTCTTCAAATTTCTCCCAAAATCGCCCTCTCCCGAGCTCCAAATCAATTTTTCCAACTTTTGAAACCAAACCCTCGAAGTTCCTATTTTCTGCCCAGCAATTCCGCTTCTGCGGTCAAGGGACCGCACCGGCGGTCCCGCTTCTACGGAAGAATGACCGCATCTGTGAAAACTCATTAATTCACCAAGTCCGCACCTGCGACCTGTTCATCGTATCTGCAATCACGCAGGTGCGTGAACTCATCCGCACCTGCGGCTCTTCGCCTTTCCTCATATGGGCGCTTCTGCGGCTAAATTCCGCATCTGCGGGAGTCGCATCTGCGACCTCCCAACATAGATGCGGTTATGACAGCAACCCAAAGAACTTCAACTACAAACTCCAAGTTCCAATTCCCCGTTAACCATCCGAAATCATCCTGAGGCCCCCGGGACCTCAACCAAAAGCATGGACAAGTCATATACCACTATCCAAACTTATACAAATCTCCAAAATACCTCAAACAACATCGAATCAACTAATTAGCATCGGATTCAAGCCTAAGAACTTCAAAAACTCTCAAAATACGCTTTCGATCAAAAAGTCTATCAAACCTCGTCCGAATGACCTGAAATTTCACACACACGTCACATTCAACACTACGGAGCTACTCCAACTTTCGCAATTTCATTCTGACCCTCGGGTCAAAATCTCACTATCGAACCGGAAACTTCAAAAATTCAACTTTTGGCATTTCAAGCCTAAATTAGTTACGGACCTCCAAAACACAATCTGAACACGCTCTTAAACCCAAAATAACCCAACGGAGCTAACAGAACCATCGAAATTCCATTCCGAGGCCGTCTTCACACTGTTCGAACTACCGTTAAATTTTCAAAACTTAAGCTCTCATTTAGGGACTAAGTGTCCCAAAACTCTCCGAAACTCCAAACAATTCCTCCCGGCAACTCACAATAGCAGGAACAAACACGGGGAGAGCAGTTAATATGGGGATCGGTGCGTAAATTCTTAAGAAGACCGGCCAGGTCGTCACAAAATTTGATATCTTAAGTTGGTGGAAAACACATGCTCCTAGATTTCCTATTCTTTCGGAGTTGGCTCGTGATGTATTGGCCATTCCAATTTCTAGTGTGGCGTCAGAATACACGTTTAGCACCGGTGGTCGTATTCTTGATTCATTTAGGAGTTCATTGACTCCTAAATGTGTGCAAACTCTTATTTGTGTTCAAGATTGGCTTAGAGAATAGAAGAATCCTATTAGTGTTGAAGAAGACTTGAAGTATCTTGGGGAACTCCTACTTAGGACCAGTTCTCTTAGCTATTTCTTGAGAAGTTCCTTCCTATCACACACACACACACAGAGAGAGAGAGTTACCGCAGGCAGTTCGAGCACCTCCAATAGGGCGGAATGTCAGTCACCCAGTACGAGACCCGCTTTGTGGATTTAGTCTGTCATGCTATTCTTCTGTTTCCTACTGAGAGAGAGAGGGTGAAGATGTTTATTGAGGGACTCACTCATCCTATCAAGTTGTAGATGGCCAAGGAGACAGGGGGTGAGATATCTTTTCAGACGGTTGCTAATGTCGCCAGGCGGATCGAGGATGTTCTTTCACAGGAGAGAGAGCAGGGGTCTGATAAGAGGCCTCGTCATTACGGTGGTTTTAGTGGTGCCTCATGATGACGTCCAAATCCACTACTAAAAGTAAATCGACACGGTCGCTTGCAATATAATTTACCCAACTCTGAGTCGAGGTCGAACCTCACAGAGAACAATATGTAGGCGATTAGGAATGTAAGAGAATTATCACTTATTATGGAATGTCAAACGCTTAGAATTGTTTTTAGAAAATGTTTATACCAAAATGCGGAAATGTAAACTAACCTAGAAAGCAAAAAAAAAGATCAATGGCTACAAGTATGGATACACGGGGAATTACACTCAAGTAACAATCCAATGTATTTCACGATTTTACAAATATGAGCGAGTTTATGTTAATTAGCCACGGGTAATAATTTTACATTAGCTTCTTCCAAAGATTAACAAGACTTCCTAATTGAATTATCCCTAAAACAATTAGGAGATTAAGCACACCCGATTATGGCTACAAGTAGTTCAATCCTATCCCTAGGTAGAATCTATAAAATGAGGGTTAAAACCTCAAATTCTTGTTAATTAATCTTTCCCAACCCCAAATAATCTTTTCCAAAATTAATTTGAAGTTAATGGGCGAGTCCTAGGGTTAGCTAATCCCTTTGAAAACATTAAAGAACAAGAATAATTAAAATAACAATAACTCACTTCATAAAAGATAAAAAAATCATTCAATACATAAGCACAACAAGATATTTAATCCACACTTTAATTATGAATATTCTCATAAACAAAATTCAAGTGTTGAAATAAATACTACACACTTAGATATTCAATACAAAGCAAGGAAATGAAGAAATGAGTACAAATGAGTAAGAAATTCTTAACCAAAATCTTCAAAACCCAAGTGTATGTGCAAAAACCCTAGCTTCCAAACTTGTTCTCTCTAGTCTTGATGACTGAAAATAAGCCAAAGATATGTTTCAAATGAGATAGTTTGTGTACTAAAGGGTTTGAGGCCAGAAAATGTGAAATGACATAATTGCCCAGAACTGCAGCGCGATATTCGCATTTGCGAACAAAAGTTCGCAATTGCGAACTGTGACCATCCTATTGATTTTCGCATTTGCGAAGGTTGACTGCCTGGTTTGACTTTGCATTTGCGAAGTCTTCTTCGCATTTACGAACACAACTTGACTGGGCTTACTTCGCAATTGCGATGTATTACTCGTAATTCCCATGTCTGCTTTCTTCGCATTTCCCAGAAATGTGTCGCAATTGCGCACCTTAGGCCATTTTTCAAATTTTCTTCTTTTCAACGTCTTTTTGACTCGTTTTCACTTGGTTTTTTCATGATCACTTCTAAATCACAGAGAACCTATAAAATAGAAGTACATGACATGAAACACAAGATTTTATTACTCAAACATAACAAAAATATAGGCTTAAAGACAAGATAAGTTGGTAAAATACCAACTTATCAAACCCCCAAACTTAAACTATTGCTTGTCCTCAAGCAATGAGAGCGACAAAATCTCCTCCCCAGTTCATTCCTTTGTTCATTCCTTCCAATTGATAATGGGATTAAATTCACAACTCAAATCTCATGTGCCCTCACATTTAAGAGAGAATCCCACACTCATAGATCTCAATTCAAAACTATAATAGGTTATCAAATGGAAAGAAATAACTCTCTCTCACAAAGATGTTCAAATGCACACAAGTAGTACCATATGATTGCCCTTCATGTATTTCTCCACTAATGTAGACAACTTGGTTCAAAATCGATTAGGACTTAAAGGGTTGTAGTTTAGGCTTTTGGTTAAGGTAGGGCACAATTTTGGTTAGAGTGACTCAAAACTTCCCTAAGCACTATAATTTTTCACAATCAAAGTGCACTTCCTTCAAGAACTGTTCCACCTTTTCTTCGTTTTTTTACATATCACCTAGTCCTCCATTTATTTACAATTTCTTATTTTTCCTTCTTTTTTTGTTTTTCAAATACTACTCTTTCTTTTTTTTTTATCGCATTTCACCTTTTGAGAAACTTCCACATAACAACCTTCCCATCTTCAACCCCCCCCCCCCAAACTTAGGCTTTTAGCCTATGTTTATACTTTTAAAGTAGTTAAGGAGGTAGGGTGCCAAAGGATAAATCAATAAACAATGAAGGGTTAGAGCTTATAATATGGTTGCCAAAGAACAAGGTTAAAGGCTCAAAATGGGTTGACTAGGGAAAATATTCAAGGGTAGGAAATTTAAGGCACAACAGTGATCCAAGGAAGGCCTAATATCATTTTTCAAACCAAGTTAGTCTAGAATTTCGCTTTGAAGCACATTTCGGGCAAGTTCTACAATACAAATAATGTAAAAGAACTCACAATAAACCTCATCACGCATGGCACATGAACGCTCAAGTGGAATACAAATCCAAAATTCAATTGAAATCAATAATTCAAAGAGGTTACATATAGCATAAGAAGCTATTTAGTGAACCAAAGAGCCAAAAATTGAGTCTAAAAAGTCATGACAATGATCTTTACTACAATTATTTTTCTTTTTCAAAGACCAAAAATTCATATGCCAAAGTTTAAATCATGTTGGTACCAAGCAAGCCACAACTTGGCCAATGGGCACAAACCCCAACTCAAACCACTTATTCTTCCTAAATTAACATAAGCTATATCTAAACTACAAGGCTAATTCCCTTAAGAAAGTCGCCTATCTATCCATCATCAGGAAAAATCGACAAAAATTTACTAACAATTACCCGGTTCAACAAGAAAATTAGCATCCTCGGAAAAAGAACTGTGGTACAAAAAAAACCAAGGATATCGCCACCAAAATAAAACATACTATTTTTAAAAATTAAGAAGCTAATAAACATAAAGTAAATAAAACATACTAAATATAAAAACAAAAATTCAAGAAGCTAGTAAACATACTAATATAACACCTCACATGAAAACACAATAACATCACACGAAAACAAACAAAACACCAATCTACCAAATTTACAGTTATCCACAATTATTCAAGATCAACAGTTATACAAGAAGCCACCCCCAACGAAAGAAGTTGCAATGTCCCCAATGTAACTAAACATAATAGAGTAAAATGGTGGAAAGTGCTCTCCTCGCTGTCTAACTCAGTAGCATCCTCCTCTCCTTCTTCCTCGGACCAATGAACTGGAACATCATCATCTTCTTCCAGCTCGGTCGATGGCACTCGATCTTTAGGCTTTAGGAATTTCCACAACCCCTTCACACCCTTCCATATGCGAGTGAAGAATTTATCTCTTTTCTTCTCCCTTTTCTTCATCCTGGTGTGTGCCTTTGCTAGATTGTCATGAGAAGTGTTCAACTTACCATGCGTCGTGGCCAGATCAGTGTATGCCTTCTCCAGTGTCTTAAGGTGTTCCCCCTGCTTCTTCTGATCATCAAGATACTTTTGAAACTCTTTCTTTGAAATGTATGCAGCGGGTCCCTCAGATGTTTCCCCAGGTCCCTGTGGAAGGCCAGCTATTAGGTTGCGATTAGCGGCATTTCCTCGATAAGCACAACAAATGGTCCTCCTACTGAAAATGATAGTTGGCTACCCTGATCAGTCTGAGAAGACGATCCCAGCTTTCTCTTTTTGCCTTCACAGCGCCACCCTCTCCTCTTTTCTTCAATGATTGAATAGGCTTTTCCGGATCAATCCAGTTGTCTTCCGGAGCCTCCTCAACTCCAGCAAGTTGGCACAATTCAGTTATGAGAGATGGGAACATCAAGGATTGACCCCAAGAGCCAGATACTCCCACAGTTCACCTATGATGATTTCACCAACATTGATCTGAATACCATCAAGAGTGGAGGCTATCATTTGAGCTCTTGTCACTGGTACATTCCATACATTCCTTGCAGGGGAGATGCGACTGCATATGATGGCCAGCCATATTTTTGCTTCGGCAGTGAATTCTTTGGATGTGATCCCTCTCTTCTCAGTTGCCCATGTAACATCTACACCCGGGCACAATTTTGAGACCAACAACTCACCTAAGGCACAATATTTTGCACAGAATAGGGCCATGTCATGGTCATGCAGATGGTAAACTTGGTTCACAGCTTCAGCTCTGAAATGCACCATTTTGCCGCGAATCCTCATCTTTGGCTTCCTTAACTTGATGACTGGGAGATTTGCATAGAAATCACTCACCCATTGCTCATTAGCTCTAAAAGGTTGAGGGGCAAAACAGTTCCATCCCATGTCTACAAGCCTTTGATAGAACTCGAGAAGACATTCCGGGATATTATCCAGTGTTATACCCCTTTCTAGTAGCAATTTCTTTGAAATCAGCTCAGCATAGTACCGTTCCTTGCATTCCAATGACAAGAACCGGTGTTGGTCATAATTCTCCTCCTCTTCCAAAGGGTTGTCATTCGGGGATTCGTCAGAGTTAGAGCTCATTCTAAGCTTGCGGTACCTGTAAACAAATGATTGGAGTGAAAACATGGTACAGCTATGAATAACATTATAAATGATTCAAATATGGTCAAGAAATGATTGGACAATCGAAACCCAGCCTTAGAAAAAATTTCAGGATTTAAAGTCTGGAACTAATTGCTCTCTAATGTCGCAACTGCGACAAAATCTTCAGAATTGCAAAGCCAACAGAGATCACAATTACGGACAATGTATCGCAAATGCGAAGGAATCAGGAAACTCAAAGGATCGCAATTGCGAAGGTGGCTAGAGTTGAGAGTTTTCGCAATTGCGACCACCTCTTGGCAAATGCAAAGCCCATAAATGCGAAGAGGCCATCACAATTGTGATATCGTCGTCCCCGACCTATCCTTTCTCAGAGAACAGTCCTAAGCCCTAAAATTTTTGAATAGAAGCACACTTCTAGATAACCCAATCATCTTTTAAACATAAAATCATGCAATAGACTTCATAGACAACCATGAATTGAAAAATATATCAATGATTCAGCCAAGAATCTCATTCGGGCCTTTCATCAATCACATATTAAGCACAAAAATTCACTTCCATTTTAACAAAGCACTAGGTACTCAGACTTCCCCATTTCTCAAGCAAAGAAGAAGGCTCACACTCTTAACCAACCTCACCCAAAAATCAATACAAGATTTGAACAATTTTTAAAACAATTTCGGACAGAGAAACGACCCATTTTAGACCTAGATTTTGAGGAGGCGAGTAAGCTTTCATACCTGGATGCTTGCACTTAGGAGTGAAAAATGGTGGACTTTGAGAGATAGTAGAGTGAGGAAGATGGTCTTTTGAAGAGCCTCAGATTTTCTAAGTTTTGTTTAAAGTGAAACACATTTACCCATTCTGATGTCGCATTTGCGACAAAACCTTCACAATTGCGAACATTAATAAATCATGCAGTTGTCGCAAATGCGACAAATTCTTGGGTTTTGCGATGGCCAGGTTCGCAAATGCGAAAGCTGGTGCTTCTGCAATTTTTAGCTACTGGATTTCGTGCTCTCTATCGCTCCGACCTACTCAAATCAACTCCAAAAATTGCGAAACTTGGAAGATTGGTTAAAAAATATAATAAGCTATTCTAAAAAGGAAAATTTCAAAAATGACTAAAAATTTTGAAAACGATGGGTTGCCTCCCACCAAGCGCCGCATTTAATATCGTAACACGATGCGGATCAAATTTACCACTTTTCTCGCCACTTGGACGATATGAACTGGGCACCTAACTTAGAATCAAGCTTGTGACCACGAGCGGTGGGGTGGTAAGTAGATGATCAAGCCAAGCATTAATTTTTTCATTTTGCACTTCTTGGCTTTCATGTGAGGAATGCCATTTTGCCTTCTTGTTCTCTCAAATTGTAAGATGTAAGGCCTTTGTCTTTCATCCTCACAATCCTTCATTAACTCGTGTAGTTCAATTCTCATATCACCACACAATTCCAATGTTGAAAAATGCTTGAAATGTGACATCAACCCTCCAAATTGCAATTCTTCCCGAATTTTTACATCCTCGTTTTCCCCCGGACTAGAATCAATTTCAACCATATTTTCATTTACACCGGTTGACTCTAATTCCATATTTTTCTTGGCATCACAAACATTCATGGATTCGGTTGGAAGATGTTCAATTCTTGATTCCTCAAAGTAAATCTTTTTTTCTTCCTCGGAGTCGGACTCTTCTTGACCTTTTTCCACACTCTAAAGTTGGTGGTCATAGTGAGCGTCAACTAATATTTTCATTTATCTTCCAAAGTACGGATATTATCATCATTTTGAGTCAAGACTTGCTTCAATTCCTCGAGTGTAAAGTTGTGCTTCTCCTCATTTTCAAGAATGGCCTCCAACATGAGCATCACCTTCTCATTTTGAGCATTTGAGAGTTCTTCTTGATTTGGATCAAGTGTCAAGAAAGGATTTTCGGCTTCAACCTCTAAGGAAATTCTTGGCTATCATTCACTTTCGAGGCTTTTTGGGCCTCTAAAGCTTCAAGCATTTCTCCCATTTGTAAGTTCAACCTTTCAAGCGCCAAGTCATTTTGGAGACTATTTTTCAAAAGCTCCTCCAAGGTACTTTGCTCTTTGTTTCCTCCTTCAAGTAGGTATTCTAACATGAGATTGAACTCTCTATTTTGACCATGCTCAACTTCTTCCACCTCCATATCCCTATAAATTTCATCACAAAAAGTAGAATCATCATAGCAGGGGCTTGGGGAAGGGAAGGACAAATAAGCACAATTATCCTAATGACCATTTTGACGACCACACTTATCATAAATACTCCACCCATGAGTTTGATATTGTGCTCACAATCTGCCCCCGGGAGAATTTAAATAATTTTGCCACGAGTGTGGTCCTCCACAATAAGGACAAGGGTCATCAAAGTATGAACAACTACCATCCGACCAATTTTCATTATATGATGCCATTTTTTAAAAACTAAGAAAATAAACAAGAAACAAACAAGAAAAACAAACCAAGGTAAGAAAGAAAATTATAAAAATATTCACATGTTTGGACCAAAGCATTTACGCTTATTTCTCAAACAACCTAAATTATGCCAAATTGTTCTCCGGTAATGACACCAATTTTGATGACGTCCAAATCCACTACTAAAAAGTAAATAGACACGGTCACTTGCAATATAATTTACCCAACTCTGAGTCGGGGTCGAATCCCACAGAGAACAATATGTAGGCGATTAGGAATGTAAAAGAATAATCACTTATTATGCAATGCCAAACACTTAGAATTATTTTTAGAAAATGTTTATACCTCTAAATGCGGTAATGTAAACTAACCTAGAAAGCAAGTAAAATAATCAATGGCTACAAGTATGGATACACGAGGAATTACACTCAAGTAACGATCCAATGTATTTCACGATTTTACAAATATGATCGAGTTTATGTTAATTAGTCACGGGTAATAATTCTATATTAGCTTCTTCCAAAGACTAATAAAACTTCCTAATTGAATTATCCCTAAAACAATTAGGAGATTAAGCACACACGATTATGGCTACAAGTAGTTCAATCTTATCCCTAGGTAGAATCTATAAAATGAGGGTTAAAACCTCGAGTTCTTGTTAATTAATCTTTCTCAAAATTAATTCGAAGTTAATGGGCGAGTCCTAGGGATAGCTAATCCCTTTGGAAATATTAAATAACAAGAATAATTAAAATAACAATAACTCACTTCATAAAAAATAAAAAATCATTCAATACATAAGCACAACAAGATATTTAATCCACACTTTAAATATGAATATTCTCATAAACAAGATTAAAGTGTTGAAATAAATACTACACACTTAGATATTCAATACAAAGCAAGGAAATGAAGAAATGAGTACAAATGAGTAAGAAATTCTTAACCAAAATCTTCAAATCTTCAAAACCCTAGTGTATGTGCAAAAATCTTAGCTCCCAAACTTGTTCTCTCTAGTCTTGAGGACTGAAAATAAGCCAAAGATATATTTCAAATGAGCTGGTTTGTGTATTAAAGGGTTTGGGGCCAGAAAATGTGAAATGTCATAATTGCCCAGAACTGCAGCGTGATATTCACATTTGCGAACTTTGACTATCCTGTTAACTTTCGCATTTGCGATCAAGACTTCGCATTTGCGAAGGTTGACTACCTGGTTTGATTTTGCATTTGCGAACACAGCTTGACTGGGGTTACTTCGCAATTGCGATGGATTACTCGTAATTCCCATGTCTGCTTTCTTCGCATTTCCCAGAAATGTGTCGCAATTGCGACATCTAAGGCCGTTTTTCAGATTTTCTTCTTATCAATGTCTTTTTCACTCGTTTTCATTTGGTTTCTTCATAATCACTTCTAAATCACAAAGAACCTATAAAATAGAAGTAAATGACATTAAACACATGATTTTATCACTCAAACATAGCAAAAATATAGGCTTAAAGGCAAGATAAGTTGGTAAAATACCAACTTATCACCTCATCTAGAGGCAGGGGTACTTTTGATAGGGGTCATCCTCACAGGCCATATCAGTCAATGCTTCATGCATCCCACAATGCTTCAGGGAGTCGTGGTCTTTATGTGCCTCATTCTGGGCAGCCAACCTACAGTGCACCGCCAGCTCCTATCAGTACACCTCCTATTTAGAGTTACTACCGTGTTTATCCGGCCCGTTTGGGCCAGTCTCAGTTTCAGCAGCCACAACACCAGGATGGATGTTATGAGTGTGGTGGTTTTGGGCATATCATGAGGACTTGTCCGAGATTATTGGGCGGCACGCCACAGCAAAGTTCTCGTGCCATGATTTCGGCACCGGTTGCACCATCTCTCGCTTAGCCAGCTAGAGGTAGGGTTCAGGCAGCCAGAGGTAGGGTTCAGGTCGTTAGAGGTAGCAGTTAGGGAGCTAGAGGTAGAGGTCAGCCAACAGAAGGCTGTCCTAAGGATGTAGCTTAGAGTGGTGGGGCCCAGCCCCGATGTTATGCTTTCCAAGCCCAGCCCGAGGACGAAATGTTGTTTTAGAGGTGGAGAATGTGATGACCCGATAGGTCATCTTATATTTTAGAACCTAATTCCGTGTTTTGAAGTCTTAAATACCTCATCTTAACCCTCATCGATTTGCATGCGCAGTTCGGGTATTTTTTCGGAAAGCTTTATTGTTAAAAATTGAGAAAATACGAAATATTTGCCTTAAAATTCATTTGAATTGACTTTGGACAATGTTTGGAGAAAACGGACCCGGATTCGTGTTTTGACGGTTTCAGTGGGCCTGTATCGTAATTTAAGATCTGGGCCCGAAATCAAATTCGGAGGTCCCTAGCTCGAGTTATTAATTTTTGTTGAAAATTAAAAGTTTGAAAGTTTAATGATTTTAAAGATTGACTGATGTTTGGCCTTGTTGATACCGGGTCCGTATTTTTGTTCCGGAGTCTGATACAGGTCCATTATTATATGTATGACTTATCTGTCAAATTTGGTGAGAAACTGAGTTGGTTTGACGTGATTCGGACGTTCGGTTGTGAAAATAGAAGTTTTAAAGTTTTCTTAAAAATTTCATTTGATTTGGTGTTCAATTCGTAGTTCTAGGTGTTATTTTGGTGATTTGATCACGCGAGCAAGTTCGTATGATATTTTTGAACTTGTGTGCATGTTTGATTTGGAGCCCCAAGTGCTCGAGTGAGTTTCGGATAGGCTACGGAGTGAATTGAACTTAGAAAATCTGGTTTTTCTGCAGCTTCAGGTGTCTTCAGCTTTCCTTCTTCGCGTTCGTGAAGGTACTTTCGCGAACGCGAAGAGTGAACTGGGACCAGGTGAAAATTCTTCTTCGCGAACGTGAAGGTTGGGTCGCGAACGCGGAGTAGTGGGGGCATTACCCTTCGCGAACGTGACCAGCCTCTAGCGAACGCGTAGGCATGAGACCTGGGGGAGGGGAATTGATCTATACTCTTCGCGAACGGGACACATGGCTCGTGAATGCGTAGGCTGGTGGGTATAAGCCTTCGCGAAAGCGAAGGTATCTCGCGAACGCGTAGGCTATTTAAGCCGATGCTTCGCAATCACGGCAAGCGCTTCGCGAACGCGAAGAAGGCCTGAAGCCACTGATTAAAACAGACCAGAAAAAGGGGATTTCGCCATTTTTTTCAAAATTTCAAAAACTAGAAAACCTAGAGGCGGTTTTCCCAAGAGATTTTCTTCTCCAATTTATTGGTAAGTGATTCTAACTTACTTTCTTTCAATAACCTATTGCATTTCATAAGTTTTCAACTTAAAATCTAGGATTTTCATTGTGAAAATCGGGGGTTCGGGTAGAATTAGAAATTTTTGTAAATTTAGAATTTAGAGCTCGAATTGAGGTCAGATTTCGAAACAAATTACATAACCAGGCTCGGGGGTGAATGGGTAAATGGATTTTGGTCGAACCTCGAGTTTTGTCCAAGCGGGCCCGGGGTTGATTTTTGACTTTTTGGGGAAAAGTTTGGGAACTCAAAATTTATACATTGTAATTTATTCCTTTAGCAATATTTGATATTATTGCGTTAATTGTGGCTAGATACAAGTGGTTTGGAGGCGAATTCTAGAGGAAAGGCCCCGGTAGAGCTTTGAATTGACTGCGGAGTGAGGTAAGTATTGTGTCTAATCTTGACTTGAGGGAATTAGGAACCCTCGGACTATGTGCTATGTGAATCTCATGTGAGCAGCGTATACGCGAGGTGACGAGTACTTATATGCCGTCGAATAATCTGTTTTCCCCTGATTTTCTGCTTTTCCTTAATTATTTTCTTCCCCGTCTTAACTGTTATATGCTCTAAATGCGTTCCATGCTTAATTGTTACCTGTTAATCAATATATTCTCTTGTTAATGATGTTAGCTCTTTTCACAATTTCATGATTCTCTGTTATTTGCTTAAATTGACTTACTTGCACCTTCTAATTGTCAATTACTGGATTGGTCTCGTCGTGTAGTATTACTTATGTAGATTCATGTATTGTACAAGGTTTTTCCTCTCTGGTTCAGTTTGGTATTTATTGATCATAATGGTTTTCGTGGTTTGAATTGTTAATTTGACTGTGCACATTGAGTATCTGGTACTAATATGGTGGGATCGAGTTGCACGCCGCAACAAGAGTAATAAGGGTGGATTGATATGGTGGAATAAGGATGAATTCATACTGTACGGTGGGATCGGATTGCATGCCGCAACAGGTAGAATAAGGGTGAATTATGATACTGATATTGATATATGGTGGGATCGGGTTGCGTGCCGCAACATTTATATATTATCTCTATTGTTGATGTTATTAAGGTAAAATAAGGGAGGATTCTGTGTTGTACGGTGAGATCGGGTTGCGCACAGCAACAACCTATGTGTTTCTATTTCTTGAGTTGTATTGGCTTATGGTATTCTCACTTAAAATGCTAAGGATTGGTAATTCTGAACAACTCTAGTTTATTTCTTGAGGTTGTAGCTATTATTCTCAGTTGACTATTTTATCCTATTCTATATTTCTATTTTGTCATTATTATATACTGCGTACGGGTTGTAGTGTAGGTGACCCGCCTTAGCCTCATCACTACTTTCAAGGTTAGGCTCGGCACATACAAAGTACATGGGGTCGATTGTACTCATACTACACTCTGCACATCTTGTGCAGATTTTGGAGTCGGTCCCAGCAGCAGTTATTAATAAGCTCGGATTGGACATCGTATGCAGACTTGAGGTACAACTGCTCATTGCCCGCAGCTCCTAGAGTCCCATTCTCTTCCTTTTATTTAGCTGTGCAATTTCATTCAGACAGCTTTGTATTTATTTCAGACCCTTGTATGTATTATTCTAGTAGCTCGTGCACTTGTGACACCGGGTTCAGGAATTTCTGGTAGATGTTTGGCAGTTTCAGCTTCCGCATTTATATTTTAGATTATTTCAGTTCTTTCTCAGTATTTAATTCAAACTGTTAAAAATGGATAAACTGTTCTAACGTTGACTTGCCTAGCAAGTGAAATGTTAGGCGTCATCACGATCCCGACGGTGGGAATTCCGGGTCGTAACAGCTGTCTCTTGTTCTTGGTAGCCATAGAATTATTAATCTACATTCAAGAAACAAGTTGCTCCAACCCTCGAACCATGGAGATAATCAGGGGAGAAGAATCAAGGGAACAAACGGAATTGTACCTGCATTGTTTATTAATAAAATTGTGCTTCTTCATATTTATATTGTGGTTGCAATTTATTTTTATATCACAAATAATTTGTTGTAAACATTTACCAACAAAAATCACTTAAGAGAAAATATAAAATATAAAGCTTGTTGGCCAGTAATGAACCTGAGAGAAGGATGAAGAAGCAGATAAGGTAAAAAGTGAATAGGAAGGAACAAATGTGTTATGTTTTTGTGAAATAAGTCAAATAACCCTGACAGTTGATACCGTAGCAGCCGAAGTAGCCATTTTAAAAGCACTAGACCGTATTATTCAAATGAAGTTGGAAGCATGTCAAAGACTATTGCATCAATCTGATGAAGTTGGAAGCAAGTCAAATTAAGTCTGCTGGATAACAGCTGTTGTTATTTCCTTGTACTGTACTTCTCTAGTCCTCATCTCTGTCATAGTTAAACTCTATATATTATGTTTACATTCTGCAAAATAAGTGACCAAGCAAATAATGTATCGAGTAGTTCGGTGTGGTTTTATACAAAAACATATATTAGCGTGTGTATATCTTGGGTGCTATCCTCAATGCCTAGCATCCAATATAGCACCTAAAGTCAATGCTATCCTCAGTGCCCAGCACCTAATATAGCACCCAAATTCAGTGTTATATGGGTGTGGCGCACTCACTATGCCAAGCCGTGATTCTTTATAAATATGGTAATATTCTATAATTAGTTAACCTAGTTTTAGGGTACTTAGGGTTACTTCTTATCTTACTATATATATAGGGCATACTATCAAAGAAAAAGGCAGAGCGCAGAGCAGTTTTTCTCTCCACTAGTCGTGCCTCTTTGATTTAGCATGATATCAGAGCCTACCTAAATTACCTCCGTTAATCACCCATGACCCCGGCGACAAAAAGACGACAATACTGCTGGAGGAAGCTGTGACGCCAATGGAACAAACCGACGAAAAACAATTTTTCCATATGATAACTTCGAACGACAACCCTAAGATTCTGATAACGCAAGTTCAATTGAAGGGAGAAAATTATGATGAATGGGCTAGGTCTATGAGGACCAAGTTGAGGGAAATAAAGAAGTTCGATTTTTGTTAACGGGATGATCAAAAGAACGGAGGAGAAGTCTTCAGACCTTGAAGATTGGTGGATCATTAATTCATTGTTGGTGTTGTGGATACAAAATACGATCGAAACCACTCTCCATTCGACTATCTCGCATGTGGAGGTCGTCGAAGACTTATGGGCATGTATTAGGGAGCGTTTTTCCATAAGCAATGGTCCAAGATACAATATGAAGGATGATCTTGCAGAATGCAAACAAAAGGGTTTGGCCATAGTTGATTACCGTGGCAAACTGATGAAACTATAGGAAGAGCTAGCGAATCTCGAGTAGATTCCGACTTGAAAGTGCAGAAACTGCACTTGTAATCTTGGTACAATTTTGGAGAAGAAAAAGGAAGAGGAGAAGGTACATCTTTTCCTGTTGGGATTGGATGAGACAATGTATGGGACGGTGCAATCAAACGTGCTTTCCCAGAATCCACTGCCGGCATTCAACTACTATGAAGCCACCGAACTTCGAACATTGAATCCTTGGGTAAAAGCTTGAACGGCCCAATCATAAGCGACCGGTGGCAGGTCCATCCGTTCCATTTGAAACCGAGATACGAACTCTCCTAGCATTTCATTATCCTTTTGCCTTACTTTGAAGAGGTCCGACTTCCTAGTTTCGACCTTGATAGCCCCAGCGTGCGCTTTCACAAAAGTGTCTGCAAGCATAGTAAATGAGTCAATAGAATCAGGGGGTAAGTTGTGATACCATATCATAGCTTCCTTTGACAGGGTTTCTCCGAATTTCTTCAGCAAGATAGACTCGATCTCATCATCCTCCAAGTCATTTCCTTTGATGGCGCATGTGTATGAAGTTACATGCTCGTTTGGGTCAGTTGTTCCGTTGTACTTAGGAATCTCGGGCATGCGGAATTTTTTAGGGATCGACTTTGAAGCCGCGCTCAGAGGGAAAGGTTTCTGTACAAACTTCTTGGAATCCAAGCCTTTCAGTATCAGCGGCGCTCCTGGGATCTGGTTGATCCTGGAATTGTAGGCTTCCACCTTTTTGTCGTTTGCTTCGATTTTCTTTTCCCTTGATTCTATTCGTTGTGTCAGCTTCTCGAGCATTTTTATGATCTCGAGGTTATTACTCGACTCGATCTCTCCGCGACCGGTACCTCCCTGAGGGTGATCTCTCGAGACAGATCGAGCTCGATTCTGCTCGGTACGCGACTCTGGTTTTGTAACTGAGCTATCACCGTCTGTTGAGCCTGTAACATTTCGAAGACCATCCGTAGATTGATCTCGTCTCCTCCATTATTTTGAGTATTTTGTGTTGTCGACCGGGCTCCACCATGAATGCTATTCTCGGGGCCAGTAGGGAGGCTTGTGTCGATAGCCACATGCGAATTAGCGTCCAACGGGTCCGGAATTCCGCAATTAAAATTCTGATGGAATCAACGGGTGGTACCTCGTTACCGGGCGCTATGTTTTTGTTTTCACCGTGGTGACCTGACTCATTGTCAGCAGGTAGAGGTGTTAATTGTGAGTTTGACATTTTGAGCTTAAGCCTGAAATTAGAGACACTTCAAAGAACCAGTGTAAAATAGTGTGTATTATGAAAATTTGTATCAAATAACTACTATTATTCTTAGCCCCACGATGGACGCCAAACTGTTTACCTTTAAAATCGGATAACAATTGAATTTATAAGTGATTTTAAGGATACATGGGTTAATTTGACACAAAGCGATAAATTGAATTATAAATAACGCAAACAATAATAAAGTAAATTCAAACCGTATGATTTGAACAGTTATAACCTTGAAAAATAAGTCTCACTCAAACTGGATGTAATTCAAATAATATCAGATACAGAAGAACAGTAGCTTGCAGGAAGAAATTATATTATAATACTTTGGCTGCGTGTTGCAATGTGTTTTACAAATAATCAGACCCCCTTTATATAGTAGGGGAATCCTACTTTAGGTACAATTCTATAAAAGGTAAAAAATCTTATGATTTGCTAATTAACCGGTTTCTCATTAATACATGCTGAGATTTCCGCCGTGATACCCGACCGGTTACGGATATTTTGGCTTCCCATTATTTGGTCCGACAATATTTCCTCGAGCTCATTCGGAGTCGGGGTCGATTCCGGGGTCATGGATTTAATGATCCCGAAGACAGGTGTTCTAACCTCGTACCCTAGTTCGATGGAGCCCGGAGTCGATCTTTAATCTATTTTTTTTATCCCGATCTGTCATGCAATAGAGGAGCCCGATTTCGACTGTATACAAATATCCCTTACAAAAAACTCATAAAAGTGGTACGACTTTTTCTTACCATCTTGTTTTAATAAATTTAGGCATCACAATTGAAGGCACCTATAATTAGAGAATTTTAGCCACACACAAGAAAATATCTGAAAATAATTTCAACACTAGGTTGCCATTTGCGTACCTACTGATTTAGCGTTTCCCAGAAATAAGATATTGCAATACGATCTCGAGCAAACAGGAAACCTGCATAACCATAATGTCACAGCAAGGAACACTATTACTGAAAGGAAGAAGAAGATAGATTCCATAGGGAATCAGATCCATCAGGATTATGCTACATGAAAGGACACAACAGATTAAAATATGTCATTTCAACATATGCCTATAATAGCCATATGACCAATGTACTCAGGGTAAGTTTCTTTCACCAGAAAGTAAATAAATCATGAAGAATAAGTTCAAGAAAATTGTTATCAGGATATTGCAACTCATCTTGGACATTAGTATTAGTATAAACACATAGGAAAATAGTTGTATGGCATATTATCCTGTCTGGAAGGGAACTTGGATGTTGCAGAAACCTTTCTCCAAATATTGGTGTCGGCAAATACATGGCCTAAATCGAGTGATCTCTGTCCACACCAAATATCTTGCATCGAAATGCCATTTGCACCAGTACTATTATTAGTAGAATGCCTACTGGCATCAGAATAGTGAAGAGAAGCAATGAATACTTGTACTTTCAGTGGTAATGCAGTGTTAAGAAAGCAAAATCAAGAATATATCCCAAATAGCAAAATAATAGCGTGAAAGCATAATCAAGTAGCTTAAAGCTCATATCAGTTGAAATCTTGTGGTTCTAAAAATATAATAGGAGTTTCTTATTCAAATCCCCAGACCCCACTATGTGGGATTATACTGAGTTTATTGTTGTAGGTTCTTATTCAAATCGTTTATTTAAAAATCTACGGGTTTAATTCTTTTAGATACGCATTCTGCCAATTTCACATTTTAGCAGAGATGTGTCTATTTTGACACATACTTAATAGCAAACAACATTGTGATCTCAAAAGTGAATCAGAGGGCCTCCCAAATTCTAGATGCCAGTAAACACCAATGACCTCATATATTATTTCACAAAGTAGCATAAGTAATGCTCCTGCCCAGTAAGAAATATGAGCACAGATTAAGTATCACGACATTTCTCCTAGTCTGATAAGAATGAATGACTTTCGAGCTTTAAGAATTTAGTTTGACCTCATTGGATGCAATGTTGAATAAGTTAAACAGTAATTTCAGTTTCAACTTTAAAAGCCAATCTATTCTATTAAAAATAGAATAGAGGATGTAATAGGTTAGATATCCAAATGAATCCCCACCTAGCTTAATGGTTTCTCAAAAAATTAAAAATATTTCATTGGTCTCGGCACCTGCCTTATTAAAGTCATCACAAGAACCCTTAAGCCAAAAGTTGATTAGTGTCTTTATTTCAAAATAAACTTATTGGCCAAGGGAAATGAAAGCATTCTAGTTTAGTTTATTGTACGGAAATATAGTATGAACAAAAGGAGATTTGCCTATTGAGAAATTTGAGCCAAAATAAACTTAAGCTTAATCACACAAGCAGCACCAAGAATATTAGAAGTTTCATTCCTGATAATCGCATACTGACCTGACGATCTTGAAAAGCCAACTTGAGTTTGATCCTCACTTGTATCCCTAGTTGTCTACCTCTCTTTTTCTTCAGCATTTGGACTCCCTGTTTGAATTTGAGTAAGGCTAGAAAAAGGAGTTTTAACAAAATCCATCTCCTGATTACTTTCTCAAGTTCTTAAACTAAGAAGTCAAGGTACAATTTTGAACTATTCTGTGTATTCCCACTACACCAATTAATAAAGGAGAAAAGCTAATGTACCAGTGCTCCCATTCTCGCATATTCAGAGCTACAAACATCTCAAGGAACCATGATCTCTGCCGTAGTGTTGATGTAAACATCATATTTAAGATCCTAAAAAACACCTCTCAATACTCAACAAATTTATTCTTACAAAAATTAAATGTAGATTTAGACATTAAATAATTTCTTGGCTAAGTAATCAAATAAAAGAAAAATTAGCAAGAGAAATAAAATTCTAAGGGTGGAAGAAATCCATAATGTCACAAGAACATGTTCATAAAGTTCTAATTTTTTTTTCTCCTCTTTATCTCAGAATCCACAAGACAAAGGAAAATGAAGAGAGTTACAATGCCAATCTGTCAACCTTCTTTTTGATAATCTCTTAGGTAAAAAGACGTTAAATTTGAGATTTTGAAGATAATTCTTGTTTAAGCACCTAATATCTGCAGTTTAGTATCATGTCAATGCAAAAAGATAAAATATGATCCCTGTCTTTGAAAGATCACGTGAAGACGGATGACACATAAAGGGGCCCTATCGAAAATAATTGACAGCACAAACATTATCAATTGCACCTTGGAAATGAAAAACTTATCATCTACCAAATATAAATGATAGAGCTTCAAAAAAAAAAAAAAGAAGCTTCTGAAAACCATAAGCTAGTTCTAATCCCCTCCACCACTCGCGAAGAAACCCCCCCAAAACCAATTAAAGCAAATGTATGGTATTCTGATAAATCTAATGACCAAGGTATGGAAGAAATCATTATCTTGTCACATCACTTAAGCAGAATTTAAGACTATAAATACATGCAAATACAATATAGAGACAGAAAGAAAATGATTGAAACAATTTCATCAAAAAGAAAATGATTGAAACAAAAATTGTGAAAATTCAAGGTGCATCAGCCTATTATAGAATCGCCAAAAAATGAAGTAGACCGTGCAATTAATTGCCTATATTAAAAAATTCCAAGTAGTAGATAAGTTATCTGGACGATGCAATAAAGTTGATGGTCAATTAAGTGAATATAATTGTAAGGTAACAATTTACTCTGCAAAAGCGTATCAAATAAATCATTTTATAAAACATAGGACGTCAAGTTCACAAATATGATACACATTAGCTTCACTATTATGTATCATATGTTTGACAATGCAAAATATTTGTTAATAGAGGCGACTTAATTAGAAAGTCAAAATTAACTAAATCACATATATTAAACCAAAGTCTTAGGATTTGATTATGCACTTTCAAATGTTACAGAAAAAAATTTAAGCAAAAGAGGTGGTATTTGAATCTGGATGATCTTTTCATCTTCTCAGCTAAACCAAAGCTAATTGATCGAGCTTCGCTCTAAAGTGTCAACCAAGAAACATGTAATAAGCTATCGTACTAAGCTCTTTTTCTATCCCTTAACTGAGAAATTAACATCAAAGTGTAAAGTAGAAAAGATTTACCACAACGTCGAAGTTATATACAATTTGGTGAGATCAAGGCAGTGAAATAATTATGGCAAACTGATAAAATAACCTAGAACCTAGCACCATTAGAATTCTATCTCTTTCACTACCCTCCTTTTCCCCCCAAAAAAACCCTCTAGTTGGAACTGGAACTGGAACTGAAATCCGTCAGATATTCGATAGCATAAGACCTAAGCAATACTGAAATTTTTATCGAAAAATCAAGATATATCGATTTAGCATGGAGAATCGGTAACAGAACAAAACTTTTGAAGGAGAGGTGGAAAAAACTGAGCACTGCATTCGGGTAAAGAGAACCCATGGGGAAATAGATCAAAAGAGGAAGAGTACACAAATATATAGTGGCGGTAGAAATAAATGACACGTACTTAAGTAAAATGACTAAATTAACCATGATTTTAAATTTACTGATATGAATTTAACATGTTAAACCATTTCCTCTTCTATACATACTATATTATAAGCATAAATACCAAACTAAAAACTTAAAAGACTGAACTAACCCTAGAAAGCTGAATGACTAGTACCCTTCAACATGATATTATTTCAAATACAATTTTGCACAAAACTGTAAATATACATTCTAATAAAATTAAAAAAAAAAAATATTAAATTGAAATAAAGACAAACGTGGAATTGACAGCCCTTTGACTTTCAACATTAATAAGTAACCTCCTATTAAATATTAAATAATAGTTATATGAATGTTGTTAATTGAAAATCCTACGTCTAAAATTTCCTGGGAATTCTAAGCATCACCAACCTTTGAATTGTTTCTAATTCAATATATTTAGAATACAACCCAATGAATAATTGTGTCAATGGTAATATTTTTATTCTCTTAAATAAATTGCTAAATGATTCATCCGTTGTAGAAACTGAAAAGTCGTATTTGTCATCTCATTGTTGTGATGTTGTTTCTTCTTTACTAATGATATTTGTGACATACGAATTTTTATGGTCTAAAGTCTTGGGATAAATTCCTAAATTCAACTAATAGTTAGCCTAAAGTCTAACATGGATTTAAATTAAAATCTGATTTTATTTGGGCTCGTCTATTTAATTGAACTTCAAAAGATGAGCCTCTTTCACTAGCCCGAAGCCCAAATGGCTAAAATTACATCTTAAAGCCCAAACAAATGCCACATGTCAGGCGCCAAGTCAAAAAAAGTGGCCAATAATACCTTACTACGTATCAAGCGATATATCAAGTTAACTGGCCAATAAAAGCATGTCAAGTGTAGCTAAATGAGATAGGTTCATAATTCAAATGGGCCAATCAAATCATAGCAAAAGCTTTTGGCTTTATCACAACTCTCCTATTCTACCATTATAAATAGATAGCTCACATAAGGCCAAAAGAGAACACAGAGAGAAAGACATCAAGCAAGTTAGAGAAAAGCTGGAGAAGCTCCAAGGAAGCATCGAAAGTCTTCTTCTACATTGGCGATCTTCATTCGTAATAATTTAACAATGGAGTACAAGTCAAGAATCCAAGAGACGGATCCAAATCTTCCGTTCGTGATAGTTAAATCTCAAATCATTGTTCGTGACGGCCATCAAACTGTTCGTGACGGATCCCGTCCTTTCAAGAACAAGCCAAGAGCCCATGAAGTAACGTTTGTGAGGAGAAGAATCAGAGGACGTCATTTGCAGATTTGGTGACATTCTGGAGATTGCAACCCAAGTCGACTCTTCATATTATGTTTTGTAATTTGCAACTTTTTTCTTATCTTGAATATTACAGACTCGAAATTTGTTGTTACAGCGTTATAACACTATTCATCCTTATGTGGCTAGATAATGTCAAAGCATTCTACAAGCAAACTTTCAAGTATTTAATTTGTCTATACCATATTGTTTGATATTTAAAGGAAGGAGTAAAGTTTGAGGTCTACAGCAAGGCAGGGTTTCTCTACTAAAGTAAGTAACTCGTTAATATAAATTTGTCATCTTCTTTTTCCTTTTTTCTTTATTTGGTGTATAATTTCTGGACTGTATATGTAAAAGTTTATGAGTCTATGTTAATTCAGGTTACTCAGAAATATTGTAGCAATTATGGTAGTGTAATTATTCATTGAGTGTTACCTGAATAAATTATAAGTTTAGTATTTTTTTTTTTAATTTGGTTCTCAATTTCTATATATGTATTCGTACTAACATTTCGGAATGAAAGCTTAGCTGATGATGTTTCATGTATGTCTATGTGAGCAAGATTTTGCTCTCGATTATTAGTCAAAATTAAATTCTTAACAGAAGTTAGATTCTAGAGAAATATCTTACTTTTTAAGGGGCTAAACATTTGAATATAGTAGGAGCTTCTCTAACAAAAACCAACAAAGAAAGAACAAAAAGGAGTTTTAAGCAAAATGCATCCTTTTCTGTCATAAAATGAACAATATGTGTCCAATTTCGTTCTAAAATAATTTTCAATGCATTTTTTGGCATTTGATAAAATTTATGGTTAAATAATTTTTAAAATATATTCTCACATAAATAACTATATATTTGTGTATATGGTTCAAATCGGGCCCACTCGATTTTACTGATTTACCGAGACCAATGTAAAGGATCGAAGATCGATCCCGTAATAGATCAGACCGAGGCACGAGGACAAGGTACCGAGTTCTGATTCGAGGTACCTGTCAAGATCGAGGCCGATAGTGATTGAGACCAAATGAGACAGACATCGAGCAAGATCGAAGATAGCATAATAACACAAAGACGAGATATCTGTGACTGGTCGAAGATCATGGCAGAAATCTCGGAACGGGTCAAATCTAAGATGATTAATTAGCTAATCATGAGATTTCCTTCTGTAATTAGAGTTATACCATAATTAGAATTCCTCTACTATATAAAGAGGGGTTCCAATCATTTGTAAGGCACTTGGATTCTCGCGTATCAAAGTCATATAATACTCTTTTTAGCTTACATTCTCTTGTTCATCAGCTTGCTCTATTTTTACTTGTTCTGGTATCAATCAGCTCGAGGGCATTCTAACTCGAGGGTTGAATTCCGTCTCAATACTGATTTGCTTTACTTTATTATTAATTTCTATCACTAATCTTCACATTTATCAATTGGTATTAGGTGAAATTACGTGTCCTTAAAACTATGTTATAAGTTTAATTGTTATCCAATTTTAAGGCTAAACAGTTTGGCGCCCACAGTGGGGCTAAGAATAATAGTGATTGTCCGGTATTAATTCTCATAACACACTGCTTTACACTTATTCTCGTAAGTATCTTTGATTTCAGGAATTAACATGTTAACCTCTCAAGTAGCACCCACTCACACAAACAACGGCCTTGGTTTTCATGGCGAGAACAAAAACATAGCCGCCCCTGGAAACGGATCACCTCCAATCAACCCCGAAGGACCACCAGCCGTAGGCCCAGTCGATGCCAGCTCCTATATTGCCATTAATGGGAATTTGGGCATCGACCCTGAAAATAGCATCCGCAGAGATGCTCGAGCAACCGATCAGAACGCACAGAGCGGTGAAGAAGGCGGGATTAGCCTTCGAATGATATTTGAGATGTTGGAGACTCAACAAGCTGAGATAGCACAACTCCAAAATCAAAATCGAGCAACAAGCAAAATTGAGCGCGAAACATCACAAGAAGTTGTTCATAGACCCGAACCTGTACCGAAGATATCGAACGCTAATGAACTGGGGACTGACCCTGCGGTTATGAAAATGCTCAAGGAGCTCACTAATGGATTGAATCAAGTGAAAAGAAAAATCGCGGCTAATGACAAAAAAATAGAAACGTACAACTCTCGGTTGACCAAATACCATGGGCATCACCGATTCTAAAGGGTTTGGATTCGAAGAAGTTTGTGCAGAAGCCTTTCCCTCCAAGTTCAGCTCCGAAACCCATCCCGAAAATATTCCGCATGCCAGAAATTCCCAAATACAATGGAACAACCGACCCTAATGAGCATGTCACTTCTTATACATGCGCAATAAAGAGGAATGATTTAGAAGCTGTTGAGATTGAATCTGTTCTATTGAAAAAGTTTGAAGAAACTTTATCGAAAGGGGCAATGATATGGTACCACAATTTGCCATCCAATTCCATCAATTCATTTGCCATGCTTGCAGATTACTTCGTGAAGGCACATGCTGGAGCAATAAAGGTTGTGACTAGGAAGTTGGACCTCTTCAAAGTGAAATAAAAGGACAATGAAATGTTGAGGGAATTCGTATCCCGTTTCCAGATAGAACGCATGGACCTACCCCCGATCATAGATGATTGGGTTGTTCAAGCTTTTACTCAAGGTTTGAACGAACGAAGTTCGATAGCATCACGACAACTAAAGTAGAATTTAATTGAATATCCAGCTATGACCTGGGCCGATGTACATAATCGGTACCAGTCAAAGATTAGGATCGTGGATGATCAATAACGCCTTCTGATTTCGTCTACCCAAATAGGCCAGTCGGCAGAATTCAAAGGGACATCGACAGAGAACCTCGATCGAACATAGATCGGTACCAACCGTACAACGCAGATCGTAGAAACAGCAGCCTAGGACATAATCCCATTCGAAATGATCGAAGGAATGATCGAGGATAGAACTCCCCGAGGGCTCATGAGTAAAAGTTGATTCGATAAACATGTCGAGCCCACATAAGCACCACGAGTATCAAAATTCAACTTCAGCATCGATGCGTAGGGTATTGTATCAGCCATTGGATGGATCAAGAATACTAGATGACCCAGACCCTTACAGACCGATCCAGCTCAAAAGAACCCTAATCAAGTATGCAAATACCATGTTACCCATGGTCATAGAATCGAAGACTACAGACAGTTGACGGAGGAGGTAGCTCGTCAATTCAACGAGGGTCACCTTCGAGAATTCTTAAGTGATTGAGCTAAGAACCACTTCAAAAACAGAGATTCAAATAGACATAACGAGTAGGAAGAACCACAACATGTGATTCACATAATTGTTAGAGGAGTCGATATTCCTCAAGGACTTGTATTTAAACGCACAAAGGTGATAATCACAAGGGAAAAGCGAACTCAAGACTACTTACCAGAAGAAACTTTTTCTTTCAACGATGAGGATGCAGAAGGGATCGAACAACCTCACAACGACGCATTGGTAATATATATCCTTATGAATAAAATTCAAGTTAAATGTGTGTTGATTTATCCAGGTAGCTCGGCAAACATTATTCGATCAAGGGTCGTAGAGCGACTCGGCCTACAATATCAAATCGTGCCCGCAGCTCGAGTACTTAACAGTTTCAACATGGCAAGTGAAACCACCAAAGGGGAAATCATTTTTCCAGTAAATGTGGCCGGGACTATCCAAGAAACAAAGTTCCATGTGATCGAAGGTGACATGAGGTACAACGCGCTGCTCGAAAGGCGTTGGATTCATAACACGAGGGCAGTGCCCTCGACGCTTCATCAAGTCCTGAAGTTCCCAACATCGGAATCAAAACAGTGTACGGTGAATAACCTGCCACCAAAGAAATGTTTGCAATCGATGAAGTAGTATTGGTATCGACACTTTCATCAACAAAGGTATCTGAGTCAAAGGGAAAGCAAGAAGTCAAATAGCAACCACAGTCACTGGTGTCGACGCCCCCTTTTTCTCTAACCGTGGGGTCAGAAATCGGGTATACGACATTGGGAGGACAACTCTATTCCCTTTCGAGAATTGGGTTTAGAAGTTGAAGAGTCGCCACCTAATGATTATAGTGCATTAGGACACTTTAAGAAGGGTTTGAGATGAAGAGACCAGAAGATTAGGGTAAGGGCTAGAAATTATCCCGAGGGGAAGGTGTTAGGCACCCCTCAAGATCCACTAGTGTGGTTCCCGGCCATGTTACAATTGTGACTTTACAAGTAAACAATCAAGGCTCAAATATGGATTCACATATAACATTGCAAACAGGTTGAAATTTTTTGAAGGTAAGTAAAGAGGGCCGAAATTCATGAAAAAGAGATTTGAACAGTTTTACAAGAAAAGATGAAAGCAAATAAAGAGGGGGGGGGTCCTAAGTTTATAATTAATATGGATCACTTCAATGCAATACTCAGCGATCACTCCTCAGAAGAGGGGTCGTACGTGATATTAGCGCATCGGTCATCATATCCAAATCAACCCTTCCCACCCCGTTAAGGTGTTAAAGCGCGAAATGGTATCGTTACTTATTGCATGCTATTACCCGTCCCAATTCTATTAGTCCCGGAGGCATATGGGACTACTAATCCTAAAGGGGAGGGAGTTGGGGCTTTTGCGGAGTTTCAAAAGGATAAAAAATCTAGGCGACAAGCTATAACAGATAGCAGTTAAAAGGGATACAAATAGCAGTTAAGGCTCAAGTTGGCCTCCTTATTCAAAGCAGCAGATTATTTAGCATGACTTACAAATACTGGTTCGGTCTGTATTAAACTTAACGTAGGAAGGATGGCTAACTTATCACATGTTTTTCAGATAAGAGGTCCAAATTAGGCCTGCCTGCTGGTTGTAATTATCAAAACTGATGCAATTATAAAATTTTACCCTAAGACTTGCCTAGGCGTTAAACAGAACCTATAGGCATGATATCTATAAGTTTCGGAAATAAAGAAGTAGATTGATTGCAGAAAGGAATTGTCAGTTACAAAAACATAAGTTCTGTAGGTGCTTACGCATTATTGCTACTAATTTTAGACGAATTGGTGATTCAAGTTAGTTGATAGCTCCTATAGGCATGCTTTCTAAGTGTCACTGATTTTAAACATTGGTATTATTATACAGAAATCCTATAGGCAGGTCATCTATATGCGATTGGTTAGTTGTTTAAATCCTATAACAAGTTTGCCTAATGACGGATGCACATGCAAAATTGCAAAAAATCCTATAGACATGGTATCTATATGAAAGTGCAGAAAATCCTATAGGCATAGTATGAAAATGCAGAGTTTCAGTGATTTGTAAAACACAGAACTTTTAGAGACAGTAATTCCTACAAGCATGATCTCTAGATGGGATACAGAATTTCGGAAATGATAACCCCTATAGGCATGACATCTAACCCTTGCATGCATAGTTCCCTGTATTTTTCCACTAGCTAACCCCAAATGTTTATTACAAGATTATTACAGACCAGAATTAATCAAAAAATAAAATACATCCGAAATCAGAATTCCAACCAAGGAGGGCCTAATTCAGACTCCCAGTCTGACATATGTAGTAAACCATCTTTCAAGGATCCAGGTTGTGAAGCCTTCTCTTATTTGGGATGTGTCAAAGTTCCAAGGAGCTTCAAGAGCTCCAGGCAGTGCTTACAGCCCAAACACCATTCCAGATTTATAGTAAAGTGCAGTGCGGAAAAGTCAGCCCTCAGGCATCCAAGTTCAGAGGGAGCTCTAGGGTCCCAAAGCATGGCTTACCAGAGAGGGGTAGAACTTAGAACTAGGAATGAGTGCAAAGTGAAAGAGGGATTGGGGAGCTATAGCAAATGGTGGTCATACCCAGCCATAGGTGTTGACTGGCACACCCCTGACCATTTGTTTGGTCCAAACAAGTTAAGAGCAGACCTTAGAGGTCATACCTGAGTCTAGATGGTGATTAGGATACCACCAGACCCAAATCAGGCTCAACATATAAAGGGGAAAAGGGAAGTGGGAATTGATTCGAGTAAAGGGTTCAAAAGAACCTAGTTCAAAGTCATGGGCAGCAATAACAGAGTGTTGTCATGGCTAGAACTGTACTCTTATACAAAGGAGTAAAGGGAAGGGATTCACATGAGAAGAGCACATACAGAGTTGCAGAAACATAAGGAAAGAAAGCATAACAGACTAAGATGTAAACACATGGTGAAAGAGAGAGTGTGACAGGCTAGGAAATAAACACATAGTTAAGGGGAATTATTTAACTAAGAATGACATACCAGTTGCAAGTACTAGAATATCAGAACAACAAAAGCAAGTAAACAGCCAGAAGTCAGCAGGAGCAAAATCGAGTCTTCAGCAAATACTTGAGAGTTCAAAGAGAACTCAAGAATGTTTCAGAAAGTAGAAAGAGAAGAGGAGCAGAGTGCTCAATACTAGAAGTTGAGAAAGTAGTAGTAGAGAAAGTATTGAAAAGTTCGAAGTCTTTTTTGTGTATCTCCATTTTAAGTGCAGAAGGGGTAGTCCCTTTTATAGTGCAGAAGACAAGTGAGAAGAAGGTAAGAAAATAATTTTGAAAGTCAATCACACAGATTTCCCTTCAGCCAAGGGATTGATTTCAAACGGGCATGACAAATAAGGAAAGGATTTTGATTTTAAATCTTTTCTAAGGCAGTATAACAGGAGTAAATACATGGAAATCCATTTAAGGAAATAGTTCAACATTACATGGTTTGGGCTAAATAAGGGAAGGCAATTAATCACAGCCAGTAAAAATCAAGGTTTGAGCCTTGGCATGAATGGATTCAACCAAGAAAAGGTGAAGAGAAACTTAATTTGAAGAAAATCATTAACAATCAATCATACCCTTTTGAAAAGGGACTCGGAATCAATCACAGGCTGGACAAAGGCCTTTTGAAAGAAGAGAAAGTCATATAAAAACCATACAGAGACAAGAGAGAGTTGTTGCAACACTAGCAAAGAAATCAGAGTAGCAAGGAAAGTTAGGTTCATAGACTCAAAGTGAGTCTTTGAAAGAGGGTCAGGGTTCTGAATGGAACCCTAGCCCAAGCACACAGCCAAGCTTGTCAAAAACCTCCAACACTAGGGTTTTCTAACTCAAATCAGATACATAGGCGAAGAACAACAAGTAGAATAGGCTCAATAGCCTCTCTTAGAAACTCATGAGAGAATAAGCAAACAGAGAGAACAACAAGTTTGAAACACAGGAAATACATTTAGGAAAAGCTTTGTTGCTTAAACAAGTTCAGGAGAGACAAGCAATACAGGTTTAGGAAAACAGTAGAAGAATCATGTTTAGGGCTTTAAACAAAAAATCCAGTGAAGGCAGGCAAGGAGCAAAAGCTCAACAAAAAATACAGTAGAGGGATATGCGAGGGAGACACATAAAGCATGCTTATAGAAACCAGTAGGAGAAAGAACAAAACACAAAACAGAAGAACATGCGTAATAACGGCAAAACACAAGAACATAGGAGAAGACATGCGAGGAAAGAACATAAATATAAGCGAAAAACTCGTAAGAAACATTGCATATAAGGATTCACACAAAGAAAAGAAGAAGGAGAAGAGACAGGAGTCGTTTTAAGATTTTTGAAAACCCTAAATCGAAACAGACTAGTTTTAAAAAAGAAAAATTGGGGAAAAGTTTTAAAAACTTCGAGTATAACACAGATCTAAGAAAATAAAAGAAAAAGGAACCTCGAACAGCTTTAGGGTTTCTCAAAAACCCTAGAAACGAGAAGGCTTGGAAAGGGTCTGGTCTCGAACAGGTCTGAGCCATAGCTATGTTTTTTAAGGCTCGAACACGTCGGAACGGAGCCGGAGAGGCCATAGGACCTCAGATCTGTGGAGGATATGAATGGGCATCGTTGAGGTCGAACCTCGAAATCTCGAAAAACCATGATTTGGGGGTGAAGGGAGGTGAGCATAGGCCGTCCATGGCCTGAGAAGCCATGGACTCCGGTGAGATTTGGTTGGAGAAGTCGATGAAGACGGCTAGGGTTTTTGAGTGTTAGAGAGCGTTTGAGAGAAATGGAGGGTTTGAGGGCGGCGGTCGAAGAGAAATGAGAGATAGGGTTAGGTCGTTCGAAATTAAAAAGGAAAGGAGGGATGAGGGTCGTTGATCAAAATGATCAACGGCCAGGATCTGAAGATACAAACGGACGGGTTTAGTTAATGGGTCAGGGGTCGGGTTAAATTTGAATTGGGCTGGTCCAATTTGGGCTTGAAATTGGCTGAGATTGAGATGGAATTGTGGTTAAAATTGAAACGAATTGAGGCTAAAATTGAAATAGCCAGTTTTTCCCCTATTATTTTATAAAAATAGTAAAAATGTTTTAAAAGCAAATTAAAGGTACTGAGTTAATAAATAATATGTAAACCTTAATTTAAAATATTGGGATCAATTTATATTTAAGAAAAATGCTATTAAATCTTAAAGAGGCTAGCATGACAATTACATGCAATTTAGTTTTAAAATACCAAACGAATTTGTAAAAATATGCAAAAATCATGCCAACTATATTTGAGGTAATTATGAGAATAAAGTAAATTATTTTCCAAAATGGCAAGTTTTGGGAATAACTATTGGGATTTTATGATGTAAAAATAGGCCGTAAATTGATTTAAAAATCATTAAAATGCCAAAAGCCTTTGGGGTGCTTATATATGCACATATATGTCATTTTGAAAATATATAGGAAAAAATTGGGTATCAACAGCTGCCCCTCTTTACCCGAGGAGGATGAAAGAGTTGTCGGGTAAAGATAAGATGGTCAATTTTAACCGGATCGGTGATTGAAAAGAGTTTTGACCGAGCCCTGACTTCTGAGCTACCTACATATCCCTGGTTTTACAAGAATCAGGCCATATGTAGTTCAAGAATCATTGACGTAGTGTGTCGATGGAGATTCGAAAAGAGGGATGAAATGATTAGATTTGAATAGGCTGCGGAGGACCGGAGCGGGATCGCTCCTGCTGAGACGGTCGTTTGCTAGCCGGTGTACCTGCAAATGAGCAAAGTGGCGTATATTGTGCATAATTAAAACATGATGCAAGTTCCCGTTGGACCATGAATGTTGTCTTCGGAAGGTTAGGATGACGTCCTCAGACTATGATGTCCTGGGCCATGAAGAGCATAAAAGTAAAGATTCGCAGGCCATGAAATGGTGTTCTCGGGCTATGCCGATGGTGCCTCCGAACTATGACGCCTTTGAATAAGTTGGCGATCTTTCAGCCCATGAGAAGGTGGCAATCTTTCAGCCAAATGAATGCAAAGTGTGGTGATCTTTCAGCCAAAGCGAGAATTTAAATGCCGGTGGCGATATTTCAGCCGTTCAAAAAATAAAGTGGCGATGTTGCAGCCATGCAAGATGGAGACAATGCTTAGTCTCGTAAGGCAGATAAGTAGCCTTATGCAGAATGGAGGTAGAGCTTAACCTCGAAAGGCATATAAGTAGCCTTATGCAAGAATGCAGATGGAGACAGAGCTTAGTCTCGAAAGGCAGATAAGTAGCCTTATGCAGGATGGAGGTAGAGCTTAACCTCGAAAGGCAGATAAGTAGCCTTATGCAAAATGCAGATGGAGACAGAGCTTAGTCTCGAAAGGCAGATAAGTAGCCTTATGCAGGATGGAGGTAGAGCTTAACCTCGGAAGGCAGATAAGTAGCCTTATGCAAAATGCAGATGGAGACAGAGCTTAGTCTCGAAAGGCAGATAAGTAGCCTTATGCAGGATGGAGGTAGAGCTTAACCTCGAAAGGCAGATAAGTAGCCTTATGCAAAATGCAGATGGAGACAAAGCTTAGTCTCGAAAGGCAGATAAGTAGCCTTATGCAGGATGGAGGTAGAGCTTAACCTCGGAAGGCACATAGATAGCCTTATGCAAAATGCAGATGGAGACAGAGCTTAGTCTCGAAAGGCAGATAAGGTAGCCTTATGCGATGCAGAATGGAGGTAGAGCTTAACCTCGAAAGGCAGATAAGTAGCCTTATGCAAAAATGCAGATGGAGACAGAGCTTAGTCTCGAAAGGAAGATAAGTAGCCTTATGCAGGATGGAGGTAGAGCTTAACCTCGAACGGCAGATAAGTAGCCTTATGCAAAATGCAGATGGAGACAGAGCTTAGTCTCGAAAGGCAGAAAGGTAGCCTTATGCGATGCAGATGGAGGTAGAGCTTAACCTAGGAAGGCAGAAAGGTAGCCTTATGCAATGCAGGGATGTAAAAGGATGATTAGTAGTAAGATCTCTTAGCTGATAGCCGATTACGACAATATGACTGCTGGGGAAATTGTGTATAGATAGCAATTGCGGGCAAGTGATGATTCTGAGAAGTTGCATTCTTGGTAAAGTATGCGTTCATAAATATACCTGACGATATTGTGAGTCGAGTGCCTTCATCCAAAGAAAAATCGTGAGTTCTGTAAGGGGAAAGGTTAGTTCGTCTTCCTCGGGCCTTTGACGTTGTGTGTTATTGGGGTAGCGTCACTAAACAATAGTAATTCGGATAATAGTTATGCATGCTCTAGTAAATATATAATCAAAAATAGTTTTCTTTAGATGAACCAACGATTGCGACGTGGTTCAAGACATTGCAACCTCTTTTCTCCGGAATTTTGAGGGTCCTCTTCAAAATTCTTCCCCAGTTTACTGGGCTGGCGCTTCTGGCGATGCATGAACTAAAATTAACTTCGGAATTTTGAGGGTCCTCCTCAAAATTCTGCCCCATTTCCAATAGCGGGAAAAATGGAATTTTTATTAAATTATGACCGAACCCATAGGGCTGCCTACGTATCCCCTCTTAAACGGGAATCAGGTCAGGCATAGTTCAAATTACATCCTTAAGGGAATCATAAGTGGTTACACATAATATCATTTCACTGCATCTGAATTGATTGGCTTCGGTCAGACTTCTCCATCCATCTCCGCAAGAATAAGGGCTCCTCTAGTTAGAACCCAGTGAACCATGTACGGACCCTGCCAATTAGGAGAGAACTTCCCCTTGACTTCATCTTGATGTGGGAAGATTTTCTTCAACACCAGTTGCCCCGGTGTAAACTTCCTTGGCTTAACCCTTTTGTTGAAGGCTCTGGACATTCTGTTCTGATACAACAGACCGTGGCAAACCGCATTCATCTTTTTTCCATCTATAAGGGCTAACTGCTCGTAGCGACCTTTTACCCATTCTGCATCATCCAATTCTACTTCTTGTATGATCCTTAAGGAGGGGATTTCTACCTCGGCGGGGATGACCACCTCTGTACCATAAACCAGCATGTAAGGAGTTGCTCCGGTCGACGTGCGGACTGTGGTGCGGTATCCCAATAAGGCGAATAATAACTGCTCATGCCATTGTTTGTGCCTTTCGACCATCTTCCTTAGTATCTTCTTGATATTCTTGTTGGCTGCTTCCACAGCTCCATTTATCTGCGACCTGTAGGCTGTAGAGTTCTTGTGTTTGATCTTGAAAGTTTCACACATTGCTTTCATCAAGTCGCTGTTGAGATTGGAACCATTATCGGTGATGATTGATTCCGGAACCCCGAACCGACAAACAATACGGTCGCAGACGAAACCTGCCACAACCTTCTTAGTGACCACCTTGTATGATGCTGCTTCGACCCATTTGGTAAAATAATTGATTGCCACTAAGATGAACCTATGCCCATTTGATGCGGCAGGCTCGATAGGTCCGATAACATCCATTCCCCAAGCGGCGAATGGCCATGGTGAGCTTGTCGCAGTAAGCTCGTTTAGAGGCGCATTTATCATATCTACATGTATCTGATAGCGATGGCATTTGCGAACATACTGGATACAGTCTGTTTCCATAGTCATCCAAAAATACCCTGCTCGGAATATCTTTTTTGCTAAGACAAAACCATTCATGTGCGGTCCGCATGTCCCTGCATGCACCTCGTCCAATAGATTGGATGCTTCTTTTGCTTCGACACACCTTAGTAGACCCAAATTGGGAGTCCTCCTATACAGGATTCATCCACTGTGAAAAAAGTTGTTGGATAGCCTACGAAGTGTACGCTTCTGAGTAGCGTTGGCAAGTCTTGGATATTCCCCTATTGTCAAGTACTCCTTGATGTCATGGAACCATGGTTTTCCATCTGCTTTTTCCTCAAAGTGGGCACAATAAGTTAGATGATCATGAATCTTTACTGGGATGGGATCAATGAAATTTGTATGTGGATGCTGGATCATGGACGATAAAGTAGCTAATGCATCAGCAAACGCGTTTTGGACTCTGGGGACGTGCTGAAATTATGTCTTTGTGAACCTTTTCCTCAACCCCTGTATATGATGCAAGTAGGGAAGTATCTTAGAGTTCTTGGTTGCCCACTCTCCTCGAACCTGATGTATGAGCAAGTCTGAATCCCCGATCACTAGCAACTCCTGAACGTTCATGTCAATGGCCATTTTGAGCCCCAAGATGCAGGCTTCATATTCGGCCATATTATTGGTGCAAGGGAACCTGAGTTTGGCGGATACCGGGTAGTGCTGGCCGATTTCTGATACTAAGACTGATCCTATGCCAACTCCTTTGAAATTTGTAGCTCCATCGAAAAACAAGCTCCAACCATCATAGGATTCTGCAATATCTTGTCCTATGAAAGATACCTCTTCATCGGGAAAATACGTTTTTAGGGGCTCATATTCTCCGTCTATGGGATTCTCGGTGAGATGGTCCGCCAAGGCTTGCCCTTTGATTGCTTTCTGGGTCACGTAAATAATATCGAATTCACTTAGCAGGATCTACCATTTGGCGAGCTTGCCAGTGGACATGGGCTTCTAGAAGATATACTTTAGAGGGTCCATTCTAGATATGAGATAAGTAGTGTAAGCACAGAAGTAATGCCTCAACTTCTGCGCAACCCAAGTCAAAGCACAACAAGTGCGTTCTAAAAGAGAATACCGGGCCTCGTACGGTGTGAACTTCTTACTGAGATAGTAAATGGCTTGCTCCTTTCTCCCTGTTTCATCATGTTGTCCTAAAACACAACCGAATGCTCTATCCGATACCGCAAGGTAAAGCAATAGGGGTCTTCCTAGCTCAGGCAGAACCAAGACCGACGGCATTGATAGGTATTCCTTAATTCTGTCAAAAGCTTTCTGACAATCATCAGTCCATTTGGTAGCAGCGTCCTTCTTCAACATTTGGAAGATAGGTTCACAAATGACCGTGGATTGAGCTATGAACCAGATGATATAGTTGAGTCTTCCCAGGAAACTCATCATGTCCTTCTTGTTCTTTGGCGGCGTCAATTCTTGGATATCTTTGACCTTTGTTGGATCCAATTCTATTCCTCGACGACTCACGATGAAACCCAATAATTTTCCAGCAGGAACCCCGAATGCACACTTGGCAGGATTCAGTTTCAGATTGTACCTCCTCAGTCTATTGAAGAACTTTCTTAGATCTGCCATGTGATCCCTGGATTTCTTGGATTTGATGATGACGTCACCCACATATACCTCGATCTCCTTGTGTATCATGTCATGAAAGATGGTAGTCATGGCTCTCATGTAGGTGGCACCAGCATTCTTCAAACCGAATGGTATCATCTTGTAACAGTACATTCCCCACGGCATGATGAAAGTCGTTTTCTTTGCATCTTCCTCATCCATCCATATTTGATGATACCCAACGAAACAATCAACAAAAGACTGCAACTCATGCTTGGCGCAGTTGTCGATAAGAATGTGTATGTTAGGCAAGGGGAAGTCGTCTTTGGGGTTGGCCCGATTAAGATCCCGGTAGTCAACACAAACTCTAACTTTCCCATCCTTTTTTGGCACTGGCACGATGTTGGCTAACCATGTCGGATACTCTACTACCCTGAGAACCTTGGCTTTGACTTGCTTGGTAACCTCTTCTTTGATTTTCAAACTCATGTCAGGTTTGAATTTCCTGAGCTTCTGCTTTACCGGCGGGCATGTTGGATCTGTTGGCAGTTTGTGAGCTACAATGGATGTGTTGAGACCAGTCATATCATCATATGACCAGGCGAATATGTCTTCATATTCCTTTAGGAACTCCTTGTACTCTTTCTTTTCTGATGGTGACAGGTGAACACTGATGCGCGTTTCTTTGACATTCTCTGCATCTCCCAGATTAACGACCTCAGTTTCATCCAAGTTAGACTTAGGCCTATTTTCAAAATTCTCAACTCCTCTAACGACCTCTTCTGGTATATCATCCTCTTCTGAGTCCGTATCCGTTTGTTGCGCTGTCTCGTTGCAAGTCACAATCGTTGGTTCATCATCAAGGCAAGTAATTGTAATATTGTGTAAAATAAAGTGAATGATAGGAAAATAATAAGAGCGAGATATATAATAAATTGAAATGCTCCGATTAGATAATCAGTTAGTAAAAGTAAAGTGTGATGCATGGTGCTTTTGTTTAGCCTTGCTACCCCGAAGCTTTCCGGGCCCTGGTGGTTCTGATTGACCAATTGCTGACTGAGCATTGGATCTATTACTGTATGATGATGGTGCCAGAATGCACGAACTAACCTTTGGGGAGGGGAATAAAAATAAAGAAAAACAAAAAAGGTAACAAGTTAGTGCGGGTTATGAGAAGAAAATGTTGCAATATTTAAACACATTGTGCAAGAATATAAATCGCGTCCTAATTTGGGTGCCTCATTGTGCCCGAGGTAGGCCTAGCGACAAATTAATTTGGAGAACTTATAATGCTAAATGCCTCATTTTATTGATAAAAATAAGACGAATTCACGACAATGCTGAATAATAGAAAATAAAATGTCACTAGTGGTCATTGGCCTTATTACATCATTAAAAGCAAAATAAAAGACTCCTAACTACTTGGTACCAGAAGGACCTTCCCCAGATTTGGCATCTTTATCCCCCTCGAACAGCTTCACCAGCTAGCGCAGTCCTAGCAGCAGATAAGTTTGGGCCAAATGTCCGCCTGCATTCCCTTCAGCGTTCCGACAATCTTCAATCCTCTTGAGGAACTTTCCTTCTAGCTCCACTAGACCCCGCTCCAAATACCCTAGTCGTTTGTTGGCGCTGACAGCCATATCCTTCCATTCCTTGATCAACTTTTGATGGGCTTCTTGTATTTCCCTATGCTCACTTTCACACTCTCGAATTCTCTTGCGTAGTTGATTGCACTTAACCCGTGCCTCAGTTTTCTCGTCGATGATTCTGTGTCCGTGAATGAACCCGGACTGACCCATACCATTGTGATTATCTTCCAACCAACCCGAATAGTGCAACATGCAACCAACGTGATACCTGTCTGGCTCAATAGATTCTTTCCCCAAAACGAGCTTGCAATGCCACATGTGTTGAGCTTGGCATTTGTGAGGGCTATCATCGTCTTGGAAATCGGCGCTAAAGTGACTCATTTTGTCGACCCTTGGTATGATTTGCTTCCTTCCATCCTGCCTCATGGCTCGGAGGGGAACGTAGGGATAAGTTTCTCTTAGACCAATGAGTATGAGAAATGGTGCGTCTCGGGATCGAACAATGAATTCTTCCGTAGGGAACCATTCGACCATCCACTGTACCTGGTTTTCTTTTAGATTCTCAAATAGCTCTACCCATCTTCCAGCGTCCTCTGGCTGAGCGAACATGTTAGGGATATAATTCATACGCCTTGGCTGGTGGAAGGCAATGTGATCATCCCAGTCTCTGCGTAAGATCTCTTGTCGGTATTCTCCTTTATGGAGGTGCTCCATGAGCCAGAGCTGAAGTAATAAATTGCATCCCTCAAAATGGCTGGCCTTTCGCTGACAGTTGTCCAGAGCCCAGTATATCTCAGCAACAATCATGGGCACTATGCTGAAAGGCTGACCGCCGATTCCTTCCATCAGAGTCTTGGTTACCATGGCCAATCTGGTATGGATATTAGCCTTCTTCATAGGGAACACTATCATCCCCAGGAAACAAAACATGAATACAAAGACCCTTTTGTGAATATGCCCCAGTGAGGTGAGGGCGAATTCATCTGAGTAGGTACGGTATGACTTGCTATGGCCGTACCTCTCGTACAGATAGTCGAATGGGATGTAGGAGTCTTTCAAACATGTCAAGTCTGGGTTCTTCTTCAGTCCCATCATCTTAAGGAAACCCCTACCCTTGCGATTCTCTGGCATAAGCAAACCCGGAGTCTCCCAAGGAATACCAGCTAAGCCACCTATTTCTTCGAGCAAAGGAGTCATTTCGAGGTTCCCGAAGCGGAATACGGACCTGTCACTATCCTAGAACAGAGTTGCAGCCTCTATGAGTTTGTTGTCAGGCTGGATTTCTAGAAGAGAAGGCAGATTCCCTAAGTATTTACGGACGAGTGTATGATCACTGGAGTGAAGATCTTCCCACCAATTCAGCAACCTTGGATGAATGTTGGTTACCAGGCCAAATCTGGGGACTTCGTGCCTCATTTTCTGCAAAACAGAGTGTTAGACCCTTACCCTACCAGACTCGACTATTTAAACCAATAATTAGCATAAAAAGCATTTAGTTCTCCAAATAAATGCACAGAACATGTAGCTATCCGTTTGGGTTTCAGGGAAACCCGATGGACTTTGGACAAGGTTATCTTAATGAGTCATTATGTGGACAACATAACTGACTTGGCTAGGTTTGACCATGATGCATGCACATTTAGACAGAGTAAGGTTTCTATTGGGGTATTAGACAGGTACCCTTGAGCGGATAACTCAAGAGGGAAAGGCACGGAACCGTCGACTGCACCGCTGATCAACTGGTTTTACCGCAAATACGCCTTTGCCAAATTTAAAGGGTGATAATATTGGAAGAGCGCAACCACTCATTATAAGCGTTGCTATGGTGTTTGTTTGGCACGAGTGGAATATGATGTTGAAGATGCAGTTTACAAGAATGAAACAAATTGACACGTATTTTCACGTTCATAAGATAAATGATTACAATAATTGCAGTAATTACAACAACATTGAAATAAAGTAGTAAAGGAAAGCAGCTAAAAGAAAGAAAAGACATGAAGAGCCAAGTCAGTTTCGTAGTAAAAGAATAAAAGACAGTAAATCAAGCAATTAATGAGATAATAAAGTCATAAACAGCATGCAATGGTAAAAGCCTAAAGAAACTCCCCAGCAGAGTTGACATGCTGTCGACGCCCCCTTTTTCTCTAACCGTGGGGTCAGAAATCGGGGATACGACATTGGGAGTACAACTCTATTCCCTTTCGAGAATTGGGTTTAGAAGTTGAAGAGTCGCAACCTAATGATTATAGTGCATTAGGACACTTTAAGAAGGGTTTGAGATGAAGAGACCAGAGATTAGGGTAAGGGCTAGAAATTATCCCGAGGGAAGGTGTTAGACACCCCTCAAGATCCACTAGTGTGGTTCCCGACCATGTTACAATTGTGACTTTACAAGTAAACAATCAAGGCTCAAATAAGGATTCACATATAACATTGCAAACAGGTTGAAATTTTTTGAAGGTAAGTAAGAGGGCCGAAATTCATGAAAAAGAGATTTGCACAGTTTTACAAGAAAAGATGAAAACAAATAAAGGGAGGGGGGTCCTAAGTTTATAATTAATATGGATCACTTCAATGCAATACCTAGTGATCACTTCGTCATCATATCCATATCTACCCTTCCCACCCCGTTAAGGTGTTAAAGCGCGAAATGGTATCGTTACTTATTGTATGCTATTACCCGTCCCAATCCTATTAGTCACGGAGGCATATGGGACTACTAATCCTAAAGGGGAGGGAGTTGGGGCTTTTGGGGAGTTTCAAAAGGATAAAAAATCTAGGCGACAAGCTATAACAGATAGCAGTTAAAAGGGATACAAATAGCAGTTAAGGCTCAAGTTGGCCTCCTTATTCAAAGTAACAGATTATTTAGCATGACTTACAAATACTGGTTCGGTCTGTATTAAACTTAACGTAGGAAGGATGGCTAACTTATCACATGTTTTTCAGATAAGAGGTCCAAATTAGGCCTGCCTGCTGATTGTAATTATCAAAACTGATGCAATTATAAAATTTTACCCTAAGACTTGCCTAGGCATTAAACAGAACCTATAGGCATGATATCTATAAGTTTCGGAAATAAAGAAGTAGACTGATTGCAGAAAGGAATTGTCAGTTACAAAAACATAAGTTCTGTAGGTGCTTACGCATTATTGCTACTAATTTTAGACGAATTGGCGATTCAAGTTAGTTAATAGCTCCTATAGGCATGCTTTCTAAGTGTCACTGATTTTAAACACTGGTATTATTATACATAAATCCTATAGGCAGGTCATCTATATACGATTGGTTAGATGTTTAAATCCTATAACAAGTTTGCCTAATGACGGATGCACATGCAAAATTGCAGAAAATCCTATAGACATGGTATCTATATGAAAGTGCAGAAAATCCTATAGGCATAGTATGAAAATGCAGAGTTTCAGTGATTTGTAAAATGCAGAACTTTTAGAGACAATAATTCCTACAAGCATGATCTCTAGATGGGATACAGAATTTCGAAAATGATAACCCCTATAGGCATGACATCTAACCCTTGCATGCATAGTTCCCTGTCCTTTTCCACTAGCTAACCCCAAATGTTTATTACAAGATTATTACAGACCAGAATTAATCAAAAAATAAAATACATCCGAAATCAGAATTCCAACGAAGGAGGGCCTAATTCAGACTCCCAGTCTGACATATGTAGTAAACCATCTTTCAAGGATCCAGGTTCTGAAGCCTTGTCTTATTTGGGATGTGTCAAAGTTCCAAGGAGCTTCAAGAGCTCCAGGCAGTGCTTACACCCCAAACACCATTCCAGAGTTACAGTAAAGTGCAGTGCGGAAAAGCCAACCCTCAGGCATCCAAGTTCAGAGGGAGCTCTAGGGTCCCAAAGCATGGCTTACCAGAGAGGGGCAGAACTTAGAACTAGGAATGAGTGCAAAGTGAAAGAGGGATTAGGGAGCCATAGCAAATGGTGGTCATACCCATCCATAGGTGTTGACTGGCACACCCCTGACCATTTGTTTGGTCCAAACAAGTTAAGAGCAGACCTTAGAGGTCAGACCTGAGTCTAGATGGTGATTAGGACACCACCAGACCCAAATCAAGCTCAGCATATAAAGGGGAAAAGGGAAGTGGGAATTGATTCGAGTAAAGGGTTCAAAAGAACCTAGTTCAAAGTCATGGGCAGCAATAACAGAGTGATGTCATGGCTAGAACTGTACTCTTATACAAAGGAGTAAAGGGAAGGGATTCACATGAGAAGAGCACATACAGAGTTGCAGAAATATAAGGAAAGAAAGCATAACAGACTAAGATGTAAACACATGGTGAAAGAGAGAGCATGACAGGCTAGGAAATAAACACATAGTTAATGGGAATTATTTAACTAAGAATGACATACAAGTTGCAAGTACTGGAAGAGCAGAACAACAAAAGCAAGTAAACAACCAGAAGTCAGCAGGAGCAAAATCGAGTCTTCAGCAAATACTTGAGAGTTCAAAGAGAACTCAAGAATGTTTCAGAAAGTAGAAAGAGAAGAGGAGCAGAGTGCTCAATACTAGAAGTTGAGAAAGTAGAAGTAGAGAAAGTATTGAAAAGTTCGAAGTCTTTTTTGTGTATCTCCGTTTTAAGTACAGAAGGGGTAGCCCCTTTTATAGTGCAAAAGACAAGTGAGAAGAAGGTAAGAAAATAATTTTGAAAGTCAATCACACAGATTTCCCTTCAGCCAAGAGATTGATTTCAAACGGGCATGATAAATAAGGAAAGGATTTTGATTTTAAATCTTTTCTAAGACAGTATAACAGGGGTAATACATGGAAATCCATTTAAGAAAATAGTTCAACATTACACAGTTTGGGCTAAATAAGGGAAGACAATCAATCACAGCCAGTAAAAATCAAGGTTTGAGCCTTGGCATGAATGGATCCAACCAAGAAAAGGTGAAGAGAAACTTAATTTGAAGAAAATCATTAACAATCAATCATACCCTTTTGAAAAGGGACTCGGAATCAATCACAGGCTGGCCAAAGGCCTTTTGAAAGAAGAGAAAGTCATATAAAAACCATACAGAGACAAGAGAGAGTTGTTGCAACACTAGCAAAGAAATCAGAGTAGCAAGGAAAGTTAGGTTCATAGACTCAAAGTGAGTCTTTGAAAGAGGGTCAGGGTTCTGAATGGAACCCTAGCCCAAGCACACAACCAAGCTTGTCAAAAACCTCCAACACTAGGGTTTTCTGACTCAAATCAGATACATAGGCGAAGAACAACAAGTAGAATAGGCTTAATAGCCTCTCTCAGAAACTCATAAGAGAATAAGCAAATAGAGAGAACAACAAGTTTGAAACACAGGGAATACATTTAGGCAAAACTTTGTTGCTTAAACAAGTTCAAGAGAGACAAGCAATACAGGTTTAGGAAAATAGTAGAAGAATCATGCTTAGGGCTTTAAACAAAAAATCCAGTGAAGGCAGGAAAAGAGCAAAAGCTCAGTAAAAAATACAGTAAAGGGATATGCGAGGGAGACACATAAAGCATGCTTATAGAAACCAGCAGGAGAAAGAACAAAACACAAAACAGAAGAACATGCGTAATAACGGCAAAACACAAGAACATAGGAGAAGGCATGCGAGGAAAGAACATAAGACATAAGCGAAAAACTCGTAAGAAACATGGCATATACAGATTCACACAAAGAAAAGAAGAAGTAGAAGAGACAGGAGTCGTTTTAAGATTTTTGAAAACCCTAAATCGAAATAGACTAGTTTTAAAAAAGAAAAATTGGGGAAAAGTTTTAAAAACTTCGAGTATAACACAGATTTACCACAGATCTAAGAAAATAAAAGAAAAAGGAACCTCAAACAGCTTTAGGGTTTCTCAGAAACCGTAGAAACGAGAAGGCTTGGAAAGGGTCTGGTCTTGAACAGGTCTAAGCCATAGCTATGCTTTTTAAGGCTCGAACACGTCGGAACGGAGCCGCAGAGGCCATAGGACCTCAGATATGTGGAGGATCTGAACGGGCATCGTTGAGGTCGAACCTCGAAATCTCGAACAACCATGATTTGGGGGTGAAGGGAGGTGAGCATAGGCCGTCCATGGCCTGAGAAGCCATGGACTCCGGTGAGATTTGGTCGGATAAGACGAGGAAGACGGCTAGGGTTTTTGAGTGTTAGAGAGCGTTTGAGAGAAAGGGAGGGTTTGAGGGCGGCGGTCGAAGAGAAATGAGAGATAGGGTTAGGTCGTTCGAAATTAAAAAGGAAAGGAGGGATAAAGGTCGTTGATCAAAATGATCAACGGCCAGGATCTGAAGATACAAACGGACGGGTTTAGTTAATGGGTCAGGGGTCGGGTTAAATTTGAATTGGGCTGGTCCAATTTGGGCTTGAAATTGGCTGAGATTGAGATGGAATTGTGGTTAAAATTGAAACGAATTGAGGCTATTATTGAACTAGCCAGTTTTTCCCCTATTATTTTATAAAAATAGTAAAAATGTTTTAAAAGAAAATTAAAGGTACTGAGTTAATAAATAATATGTAAACCTTAATTTAAAATATTGGGATCAATTTATATTTAAGAAAAATGCTATTAAATCTTAAAGAGGCTAGCATGACAATTACATGCAATTTAGTTTTAAAATACCAAACGAATTTGTAAAAATATGCAAAAATCATGCCAACTATATTTGAGGTAATTATGAGAATAAAGCAAATTATTTTCCAAAATGGCAAGTTTTAGGAATAACTATTGGGATTTTATGATGTAAAAATAGGCCGTAAATTGATTTAAAAATCATTAAAAATGCCAAAAGCCTTTGGGGTGCTTATATATGCACATATATGTCATTTTGAAAATATATAGGGAAAAATTGGGTATCAACAACCGGCCTCGGCCCGATTAGAGCAGGAAACTTTCGAGGATGATGATTATATGATACCTCGAACCTTCATAATCCTCGATGATTCTGATGCAATGAAGTCAACGGTCGAAGAGCTGGAACAAATCATACTGATCGAGCATCTGCCGGATCGAAAGGTATACTTGGGCACGAGGTTAACCCCCGAGCTCAGGAAAAAACTTGTTCAATTCCTTTTAGATAACATGGATTGTTTTGTTTGGTACCACCTAGATATGATAGAGATTCTACCGGAGATCACTAAGCATCGACTGAGCTTGGATCCGAAGTTTCGCCCGGTAAAACAAAAGAGAAGGCCCATATCCGAGGTAAAACATGCATTCATTAAGGACGAGGTAACAAAATTTATCAATATAGGATCTATTCGGGAGGTAAAATATCCAAAATGGTTAGCAAACGTAGTTGTAGTCCCTAAAAAGGGAAATAAATTTAGAATGTGCGTAGACTATAAAGATTTAAACAAGGCATGCCCTAAAGATTCCTTTCCTTTAACGAATATCGATCGTATGATCAATGCCACGGCCAGCCATGAGATCCTTAATTTTCTCGATGCCTACTCGGGGTACAATCAAATACAAATGAACCCAGAGGATTAGGAAAATACTTTGTTCATCACTAAATACGACACTTATTATTATAACGTAATTCCTTTTAGACTAAAAAATGCTGGTGCTACTTATCAACACATAATAAATCGAATGTTCGAAGAACAAATAGGTAAATCAGTGGAGGTTTATATTGAGGATATGTTAGTTAAGTCCCTGCTAGCAGAGGACCATTTAAAATATTTGTAGGAGACCTTCGACATACTAAGAAAGTACAACATGAAGCTTAACCCAGAGAAATGTGCATTCGGAGTCGGATCGGGCAAGTTCCTCGGCTTTATGATATCAAATCGGGGGATCGAGATCAACCCCGATAAAATCAAGGAAATCGAAAACATCACAGTCGTTGATAATGTCAAGGCTATACAAAGGTTAACAGGGCGCATAGCCGCCCTAGGTCGATTTATTTCGAGGTCTTTAGATAGGAGCCACCGTTTCTTCTCACTGCTCAAGAAGAAGAGCAATTTCGCATGGACCCCGGAATGTCAACAAGCCTTGGAGGAACTGAAGCGATACCTATCGAGCCCACCATTGTTTCACACTCTGAAAGCGGGCGAGCAAAGTGATCTCGAAGATAGCGGTAAGTGGGGTCTTAGTCCGAGAAGAGCAAGGTACGCAATTCCGTGTTTATTATGTTAGTCGAACTCTAGGAGAGGCCGAAACCCGATGCCCACACTTAGAAAAATTAGCGCTCGCTCTGATAAGCGCCTCTAGGAAATTAAAACCGTACTTTCAGTGTCACCCAATTTGTGTTGTAACCACCTATACCTTTCGCAACATTTTTCACAAGCCCGAACTCTCAGGTCGATTGGCCAAATGGGTCGCTGAGATTAGCGGGTACGATATCGAGTATCAACCCCGAACGACCATCAAGTCTCAAATCATGGCAGATTTCGTGGCCGACTTCACGTCAGCCCTCGTACCCGAGGTTGAAAAGGAACTATTATTAAAATCGGGTACATCATGGGGGTGTGGACCCTCTTTATAGACGACATTTTGAATGTGAAAGGGTCCGGGCTAGGCATCATTTTGAAGCCGCCCACAGGTAATACAATTAGACAATCTATCAAAATTTCAAAATTAACTAACAATGAGGCCAACTATGAGGCCATAATTGCAGGTCTCGAGCTAGATAAGAGCTCGGGAGCAGAGGTCATCGAGGCCAAGTGTGTCTCCCAACTTGTGGTAAATCAAGTAAACAGAACTTTCGAAGTTCGAGAAGATCGAATGCAGAGGTACTTGGACAAACTACAAGTGTCTCTACATCGATTTAAAGAATGGACCCTACATCACGTACCTCGAGAACAAAATAGTGAGGCCAATGCCCTTACAAATTTGGGGCCATCGATCGAAGATGACGAACTTAGCTCGGGGACTATCGTACAACTTTCAATGTCAGTAATCGAAGAAGTACACGCCGAAATAAACTCCACAAGTCTAACCTGGGATTGGAGGAATAAGTATATCGAATACCTAAAGAACGGGAAGCTTCCATCGGATCCTAAGGAATCAAGGACTCTACGCACGAAGGTCGCACGGTTCACATTGGCCAAATATGGAACACTATATAGGAGAATGTTCGATGGACCATTGGCGATATGTTTGGAACCAGGAGACACCGACTATGTTCTATGGGAAATTCACGAGGGCACTTATGGAAATCATTCCGGTGCCGAGTCATTGGTTCACAAAGTCATCAGAGCAGGATACTATTGGGCCGATATGGAAAAAGATTGAAAAGAGTTTGTTCGAAAAAGCGACAAATGCCAAAGGTATGCGGCGATGATTCACCAACCCGGAGAGCAACTCCATTCAATATTATCCCCATGGCCATTCATGAAATGGGAAATGGACATCGTCGGCCCCCTCCCATCGGCCCTAGGTAAAGCTCAATTCATTTTTTATGACTGATTATTTTTCTAAGTGCGTTAAAGCACAGGCCTTCGAAAAATTTAGAGAAAAAGAAATCATAGACTTCATTTGGGACCACATTATATGTCGATTCAGGATGCCTTCCGAGACCGTATGCGATAAAGGGAAGCAATTCATCGGTAGCAAAGTGACAAAATTCCTCGAAGACCACAAGAGGGAGCAGGCATCGGTTCTTGTAATTGCTATGCCCCGTGGACCTTCCCTTTACTACTAGAAACCGATACCGCATTCATCTCCCTTGCTACTGGTTGATCTCCTCTTATTTGTTTGATTCCCTATGGATTTGGGAATTTTAGAAGTTGGTGATATGTCGATGGTACGACCTTAATCTAATGTAGCCATGGTTTGCCAAAAATTATGTTGTAGTCCATGTAACCGTCCACTACTTCAAATAAGGTAGTCTTCATGACCCCTTCGGCATTTGTGGGTAGCAAGAACTCCCCTCGGGTTGTCACACTTGCTAAATTGAACCTGGCGAGGAGTTTTGTTGCCGGAATGATGCTTCTGATTACCGTGGCTTGTTCCATCGCTCTTCATTGAATGATATTGGCTGAACTTCCTAAGTCAACTAAAACACGTTTAATCTTGAAATCTAAAACGTTAAGAGTGAAGATGATGTCGTCCTCGGCGACGACCCAGAGTCTCTTGCTATGAGTCACCGATACCTTTGTCTTTTTTGCTACTGAGAAGGTTACATCATTGATTTTGTTCACCCCCCCCCAAATCATGTTGATGGTTAGTCGAGGAGGGTTTTCCCTACCTTCGAGAACTCTGCGTTGTCCTGGCTGCGACCATAATTGTTTTTAGCCCTGTCGCTTAAGAATTTCCTGAGATGGCCGTCTTTCAACAGTATTACTACTTTCTCGCGCAGATGTCGGCAGTCCCCAGTCCTCCGACGACCATTAGTCCCATGATATTCGCACTATAAAATAGGATCCTATGGCTGGAATTGAATCTCATTGGCCTCGAGAACCATGATTCCTTGATGTTCCTCATTACTGATACCAACTCCACTATGCTGACATTGAAATTATATTCTAATAGCCTGGGATAAGGGGAATCCAGGGAACCTGACCTGTTGTTCTGGCCGCTGTAAGTTCTTCTATCGGGGGAGAACCTATGCGCTGATTAGAACCTTCTGATTCCGCGTCCTTCAGCCCTTGGAAGTTCACCGATCCGCATCAAAATCATCTTTATATTTATCCCTGTTCTTTTCTCGATCTCGACCCTTAGTTGATACTGGGAACCCGAGCTGATCATCTTTTATCCTTATCTTTGATTCATAACGGTTATGGACATCTGCCAATGTAGTTGCTTGAAACTCGAGCAGGCTTTCTTTTCAGTTTTCGGGAGGCGTCGGAGCTCCTCGGGTTCAACCTTTCAGTAAATGTCTCAGCTGCCATTCATATGGAACGACTGATAACAACATCCTTTCTTTCTAGAACCTGATCACGAACTCGCGCAGCAATTCAGACTCTCGTTGCGAAATTCTGAATATGTTTGCCTTTCGGGTTTGGAAGTTCATGGCGCGGCATGGGCCTTGATAAAAGAATCTGCGAGCATTTCAAACGAATCAATTGAGTGTTCGGGTAAGAGCGAATACCATGTCAAGGCCCCCCTCGTGAGGGTTTCCCCGAATTTATTCAGCAGGACCGACTCAATCTCATGTTGGGCCAAGTCATTTTCTTTCACCGTTGTTGTATAAGTTGTGATGTGCTAATTATTATACAAAGTCCAATCATACTTCAGTATGTCCGACATTTTGAATCGTTTCAGGATCAATTCTGGTGCTGCGCTCGGTTTGAATGACAATTGGGTGTACTTCTTCCAGTCCGGGCCCTTCAGCACTGGTGGTGCATCCGGAATTTGGTCCATTCGAGTGTGGAACTCTTTCGCATTCTAACCTATCCACTCGTTTATTTCCCTCATGAACCGCATAAGCTCTATTTTGAAAGGATCATTGTTGTCTTTACCGGACCTGTTGCCAATCCCCCCGGCTCTATCGAAGTCCACCTCACCACTTGGGGTGTTGTTATAAACTCTTTGCGCTGTTTGATTTGTGGGAGCATCGAGAGGAACATGACCTCTTCCATTCACGTTGTTGGAAGCACCCGACTACGCCTGCTTCAATTCTGTCATGGCCCAGTCTTGCCTTAAGAGATGACTTATGATGGTCTTTTTGCTGCTCCCTCAAGATCCTTACTGTTTCCGCAACATGCTCGTCCTCAGCATCATCAGGAGTTGTCTCCCGTACATGTCGGGGATATCGCCCGCCATGGACCGGAGTTGCTATATCCTCCTCGTTGCGGGTGTCACTGATCGAATCCTTGTGTTGAGGCAGATTTTCTTATGCCTCAACGTTATGTGTGATGTTGACATCGTTAGCTGCTATTTTCTTTCTAGGAATTTTGCTATGAAACAAAAAATCAAACAAGTTAGTAATAGATGCAAAAATCAATTCAATTACGTAGTTGTCTAAGCCCTATAGCGAGCACCACTTTTAAATGACAATAATGAGAGTCATTGATGAATATGTAACGACAGGCCATGAATGCCAAAATTCTCTGCAACAACTGTATGTTCAATACTAAGGAATATTCTTTATTAAATGTCATCTGGTGACAAATATTTATTTGCTTCCGTTGACTGTGTTCCCCTCAGGATCTATCCGGTGCCAACTGAAGCTGTTGTTCTCGGTCTTGGTTTCCACTCATTTCATCTTCAGTCTACCTCCGAATTCACGTGTCACACTATCATTCGAGCATTTAATATAAACCGATTTTACCCTTTATAAAAATTAAAATTAAAATCCAGTTAATAACATTTGAAGTCATTGTCCCAAAACCTAAAATTTATAAAATTTAAATCCTAGATCCATTCCGACTTTTTATGCTTCCAAAATCTTTGAGACAAACGTATAGGAGGAATTACGAAACGTTTTATGCAAGTAGACTCCATCTTTTTATATATAGCTTGCTGGTTATCAAGCTTGTTATGTTCCCTGTAACTATGCTCAATGAATCTCCGAGCTTGCACAGAAGTGGTCTACAGTTAGGAAAATGTTCGAATAATGTGAATTCCCATTAGATTAGATTAATTACCTCTTTGGAGCCTACTAGAATTTCCAAAAACGTCAGTCCATGGTGACGAACTAGTTTAAGTCCGTGCAGTAAGGCGATCAGGCGAAGCAACTCTGGTATGATGTTCGATGTAGTGGAGATGTGTTTTGCAAGTTTCCTATGGAGACAACATATTTTGCTTGAAATAAGCCATTCTAGTTGGATGCTACATTAATTGCAAATAGTTAAGATTTCAGAAACTATGATGACAAGTCTTAATTTAAATTTTGAATCTCAATTCTCATCAATAGTACTTTGTATCACTGTTTTAAATGCATTTTCAGGGCCAAGTCTCAAAAGACGTACGCTCGGCTTTTGAGGCGCGTTTTTGTAATGAGGCGTAAGCCACAAAGATTTTTCAAATTAAAACGAAATTCGCTGAATAAGTTATTCATATAATACCAAAATTCTCAAAAGTCAGCTTATAATTACTCAAATTTTTTAAAAAAGAACTGAAATATAAAATTTAAAAGTCAAGACTTTTTTTTTTATGATAGAAGGCCTAATTTATGTTTTTTCCCAATTCCTTATTTCCCAAAAGCAACAAATAATCATTTTATTTGCAAATACAAAGAGAACTCTATTCTCCTTCATATCATCAAGTTCAAAGTTTAAATTGCTTGGTTAGTCATTAGTTTTGTTCTTTCATGTAGAAAATTTTATTCTTTTCAACTCAAGTTACTTGTGCTTGTATGTAGCGTATAATGAATTATTTTGACCAGTTTTTTGTTGGGATAGAGCACATCTATATATATTTTTCACATATTTATAGTTTTCTTCCACTTTTATATAATTTTATCTATTTTTTAATATTTACTGTAATTATATTATTTTATAAAATATTAAAAATAAAATACCGGTGGGGCTTATGCCGTGTGCCTCGAAACTTATGTCTTACTAAAGCAGGGGTAAAACGTCTCGTATTAGCCCACGCTTGTTAAAACACTAGTTGGTATAAGAAGGTAACGTATTGTTATTATAAAATAAAGACTATAAAGTAAAGACAAGTATAGAGAGAAACTGATATATTATTCGAATTCAAACTGATGTACATAATGAACTGAAATCTCTTCTATTTATAGAAGAAAGAAAGCTGCTGTGTAAGCTGCTATTATACCAGATATGGATAATCGAGCAATGTTTATCCATAACGGAGTACTGAAAGGATAAACTTATTATACCCGATATGGATAATCTTCTACCGGGGGTAATATTTATCCATAACTGGGTACTGAAAGTATAAGCTTATTATACCCGGATATGGATAATCTTCTACCGGGGGTAATGTTTATCCATAACTGGGTACTGAAAGGATAAGCTTATTATACCCGGTATGGATAATCTTCTACCGGGGGTAATGTTTATCCATAACCGGGTATCGAAGTGATAAGCTTCTTCAGGAAGCTTATTTCCAATAGAGTACTTAAATAGATAAACATATTTACGGTGGAGTCCCATATGGATAAGCTTCTTCAGGAAGCTTATTTACAACGGAGTACTAAATGAACATCCATAATATAATATATTTATAACACTCCCCTTGGATGTTCATTAAAAGATAATGTGCCTCATTAAAACCTTACTAGGAAAAATCACGTGGGAAAAAATCCTAGTGAAGGAAAAAGAGTACACATATTTAGTAATACGCATTACTGGCTGCCTCATTAAAAACCTTATAAGGAAAACCCTGTGGGAAAAACCTTAGTAAGGAAAAAAGAGTACATCGCGCATTTTACTCCCCCTGAAGAAAACCTTATTTCAAATATTTGAGTCTCCGCATTCAAATCTTGTATACCATATTCTCAAAAATTGATGTTGGTAAAGACAATCTGTTGGATTGTCACTTGAACTTATTTGATGCACATCAATGTCACAATTTTCCTAAAGATCATGTATGTAGAATAATTCTGGTGAAATGTTCTTCGTATAATATTGTGGGTCTTTTTATCACATTCCAACCCACATGTTTCTCGAATGAATCACTGATTTTAATAGGAGCATTTGCAGCTGAAATATGATATTTAATTTTGGATCAGCAAATGCTTCTGGCATTCGACTTGAATTATCTTCTAAGTGAGGATCATGATAATTCGATTCATATAGCATATTTTTCAACTGTTTATTCCATCCCCCAAATGTTAGAAAAACTAACATATATCCCCAATCATCTTTGGGAAACATATCTTTGTGTATTATGGTAGAGAAATTAATCATATACCACGCAACAAAAGATAGTAAAAATATTTGGTTTCTGATCCTAAACCAATTGTGAAGGGAGGACTTATCATATATTGTTGATCTGATGCATACAAGTGCTGCTATATGCAATTTAGAAAATCTTAGACCAACACATGAAGCTTTGTTCTCATAAGCAATGGTTTAGCCATTAATAGGAGGTATTCAATGCTAAACCAGCTTGGATATAAACCAGCATTATCAAGATGAACTGTCTTGATTTCATAATCTGAAAATTATGCTCTTAATCGAGAAAAGCAATTCCAAATGCCAAACTGCAGGTTGACAATAATTACACATGTAACCATCTCATATATGCACCTATAAGTGGTTCACATGATAGGTGAACGTGCCCATATTCACCTTTTATATAATTCAGAATCAAGGGTCTTAGTCCCAACTTTAGCTGGTATAATCAATTCATTATGAGAACAAGCAACACATGAGAATTCCTGAAGAATCTTCTAGTTCTTTAGTATATGCTTATCTGAATTCTCAAATAGCTCATTTAAAAATGGCAAATGAAAACTTCAAGTTTATCATGTCATGTGCTATCTCTTAGTAAACTTCTGGTTTACTATGGCATAAACTTTTGCTTTAGTAAACTTCTGGTTTACTGTGATACATGATATAGTACAAATTAAAGAATAAGGCAGGTAACTTCTCACATACATATTATTTTACCCCCTATGATTGTGGAAACATGAAGATTATCAATCTTCCAATCATTTGTAGTCTCAATATGATAGTCATTTGTATTAGTAAACTTCAGGTTTACTACAACATATGTTTTGACCATAATCATATAATATGAATGACATATTTGTATATAAGCTCTTCGAGAGCCTTCATTTATTATCCACAATCTAATATTTATCTGGCACTACTGGTGTCATGTATTCTTTAGGCAAACATTTAGCTCTTCAGGAGTTGTTGATACATTTTGTACTATCAAATATTGCTCAGACACTGCTGGTGTCATGAGAGAAAATCACAATCAAATAAACAATGTAAAACAATTGTTTAAGCACACGAAAACTCCTCTTCATAATATTTTTCCACTTCAGGAGGCAATTTCAATTGTGTTACTTCTTCAGGAGCAAATTTAAAATACGAAATATTGAGTATATATTCTCTCAATTATATTAACTCTTCTGGAGGTGAATTGTAATGTATTCACATCAAGAGCGCGTTCATATTTACCCGACTTATTAGTATTGTCACATTCACTTCAGGGAATGGATTAATATTATCAAAAGTTCTCATCCTTCAGGAAATCGAACATAATTATCTGAATGCGCATTAATCACATCAAATTGTGATGCCTCAACCTCTTTTAAAATATTTACTACTTCAGGAGCAAATCGAGGCGTGCATTTAATATAGAGAATATTTATGTAGCTTATCTTCAATTGTAACCATAGAAAGCCTAAATTATCACTTCTGGTGATCATAGGCATATACCACTTCTGGTAGTTAACAAAATATAATTACAATGAGATATACGAAATATAACCACTTCTTGTGGTTGTATATTTCTTGCAAACTCTGCTAGAGTTTAAGTTGGTCTAATAATGTTATCCATATTCTTCAAAATGACATAAACAAGATATATTATAGTAAACATCATTATCAAATCATAATTTTTCTTTATGTACAATAATTACATAACCATACTATCTATTACAAATAACAAAAATTAAAATATTTACATTTCTACAGATTCACCACCGATTACATGACTTGTTTCTCCTTCTGGGAGTGCAAGGTAATCAGTTACATCCAAATGCATGAAGTCTAAATTATCTTCAGAAATAAAATTTGCTTCAGCATTTTTCTCTGTCTTCTTTAGGGAGGCTTGATAAAGCTCAACCAGGTGCTTTGGCGTACGACAGGTACGTGACCAGTGCCCTTTTTCTCCACATCTATAGCATGCATTTTCTGCATTTGGTGCTTGCACCGCTTCATGCTTTTGTTCCTTCCTTTTCCACTGCTGGTGGTGAGGAGTGTTCTTTGGTGCATTATTATTACCATGATTAGAGTTTCTTTCCCGACCACGACCATGACCACGACTGAGGCCACGACCTTTTCCACGTTTAGCCTAGTGGAAGTTCGTCTCATTCACTTCTGGGAATGGACAAGAACCAATAGGTCGACTTTCATGATTTTTCATTAATAGCCCATTATGTTGCTCTGCTATAAGAAGATGTGAGATAAGTTCAGAATACTTTTTAAATCCCATCTCTCGATATTGCTGCTGCAGGAGCATATTCGAGGCATGAAAAGTGGTGAAAGTTTTCTCCAACATATCATGATCAGTAATATTATCACCACATAACTTCAATTGGGAAATAATTCTGAACATAGCAGAATTATACTCACTGATAGATTTAAAATCTTGTAGCCTTAGATGAGTCCAATCATATCGTGCCTGTGGAAGAACGACCATCTTCAGGTGGTCATATCTATCTTTCAAATTATTCCACAGTATGACTGGATCTTTAACAGTAAGATATTCCATTTTCAGGCCCTCATCAAGGTGATGGCGTAGGAATATCATTGCTTTGGCACGGTCTTGGTTTGATGCCTGATTTTTGTCTTTGATGGTGTCTGCCAGACCCATCGCATCAAGATGAATTTCAGCATCAAGCACCCAAGACATGTAGCTTTTGCCCGATATATCCAGGGCTACAAATTCAAGTTTAGAAAGATTTGACATTATTTAGGAAAAGAAAGTTCTTACCTCAGATACTTTCAAAATATTTGCTCGAGATGGCAGAGTCTCGTGCTGATAACGTGTTATAAAATAAAGACTATAAAGTAAAGACAAGTATAGAGAGAAACTGATATATTATTCGAATTCAAACTGATGTACATAATGAACTGAAATCTCTTCTATTTATAGAAGAAAGGAAGTTGTTGTGTAAGCTGCTACTATACCAGATATGAATAATCTTCTATTGAGAGCAATGTTTATCCATAACAGAGTACTGAAAGGATAAACTTATTATACCCGATATGGATAATCTTCTACCGGGGGTAATGTTTATCCATAACTGAGTACTAAAAGGATAAGCTTATTATACCCGGTATGGATAATCTTCTACCGGGGGTAATGTTTATCCATAACTGGGTACTGAAATGATAAGCTTATTATACCCGGTATGGATAATCTTCTACCGGGGGTAATGTTTATTCATAACTGGATACTGAAAGGATAAGCTTATTATACCCGGTATGGATAATCTTCTACCGGGGATAATGTTTATCCATAACTGGGTACTGAAAGCGGAAAATCTTCTATCGGGGGTAATGTTTATCCATAATCGGGTATCGAAGTGATAAGCTTCTTCAGGAAGCTTATTTCCAATAGAGTACTTAAATAGATAAACATATTTACGGTGGAGTCCCATATGGATAAGCTTCTTCAGGAAGCTTATTTACAACGGAGTACTAAATGAACATCCATAATATAATATATTTATAACACTCCCCACAGTCTGAATTTGTTCATACTTACTGTTACGCGGCGCCTTCCTGAGATTCCTTGGAAGGGCGACGTAAGGCTAAGCAACTGATGTCAGTGCAGTTGCTGTCCGCCAACTGAGGTCCCCTCCGTACGCTAGACTAGATTGTCAGTGCCGTACGGGAAAACCAATGTCAAGAGAAATTGAGAGAACAGGAATGAGAATTGAGAATGAAAGAAAGCTTGATTGCATTAATGAAAGCTATTACAGAAAGGAAATGCGGTGTCGAGGGGGAGAGACACCAGTACAGAGAATTGTTTGCTTGCTAGAAAGTTTTGATTGTTTGGTCCCCCTTAATAATGCTTAAAAAAAATAATCCAAAGCTACAAGACTAGACTTGATTAAGCTAGAGAAACATAATGAAATTACATGGAATAAAACTACTCTATATTTACAATGAAAAAGACTTAGTTTGCTATAAGGCAGAAAACAGGGCCGTTGTCGGCAGCATAGTCTTTGGCATCAGGATCTGCGCGCGCGGCATTGTCTGCGCGCGCGGCGCTGTTGGCATCTGCCTGCGGTTGGGCGCTGGCGAGGGATATCGGTGGGGCGACAGAGGCACATGCGCGCTTGTCACTTGGCGCGACCAAGACCACGGGGCCGTCCGTGGCGCTAGGCATTGGAAGGCTTGCTAGGACGCCACGGGGCGCGCCCAAGGGGTCATGGGGCACGGCTGGAAAGCCGCCCATGACATTCTCCCCCACCTGAGTTGGCGACGTCCTCGGCGCCTTACTTGCAAGATAATCTTCAATTAGGCTCTTGTAGGCTTTGAGGTTTGTTCCCCTCTCCCAAGTGTTCTCCTCTGTATCACAGCCCTGCCATTTCACCAAGAACTCCTGGTGATCTTTCCTTGAGGCATGAATCACTCTATCATCAAGGATAGCTTCAACACGCCTTTTCCCGGTTGAATTGGGCCCTCGAATACTGGGTATTGTGAGCTGGCTCCTTGAAGGATCCTCTGTATCTTCCCGAAAAGGTTTCAGGAGGCTGACATGAAAAACAGGATGAATTTTCCACCAAGCTGGGGTATCCACCCGGTATGCAACTTTCCCAATACGCCTTTCAATGGACAAGGGTCCAATATATTTTTGCAATAAGCGAGGGTCATGGACCCCTGCAAATAAGTAACGTTTTGGAATTTTGACCATCACTTTGTCTCCTACTTGGTATTCAACAAAGCGACGATTCTGATCAGCATGCCTCTTCATCCGCTTTTGAGCCTTGACAAGATAGCTCCGCACTATCTCCAAATTTTGCTTCCACTCTTTAGAGAAGCTAGCAGCTCGAGGAGATTTAGACATATTTGGTGCATTGACGGTGTGTGGGAGTAGCGGTTGCTGTCCGGTAACAATTTCAAAAGCGCTTTTGTTTGTACTAGAGCTCTTTTGTGAATTGAAACACAGTTGAGCAGCATCCAGAAGCTTCACCCAATTCTTCTGCGATCCGGTTACAAAATGACGCAAATATTCCTCCAACATACCATTGAACCGCTCCGTCTGGCCATCAGATTGCGGATGAAAACTTGAGCTGTGATTCAGCTTCGACCCAAGACACTTAAAGAGTTGGGTCCAAAAGTTGCTAGTGAAGCGTGAGTCACGATCACTAACAATATCTTTGGGTAGGCCCCAATATTTGACGACATGAGAGAAGAAGAGTCGAGCTGTATCTTCTGCTGATATATATTGTGGGGCAGCAATAAAGGTAGCATATTTGGAAAACCGATCTACCACAACCAAGATAGTTGTTAGATCTCCGACCTTGGGCAATCCGGTGATGAAATCCAGGGAAACACTTTCCCAAGGTCTCTTTGGGACAGCTAGTGGTTCCAAAAGTCCCGCCTGTGTTAAGCGGTCTGACTTGTCCTTCTGGCATACTAGACAAGTCTTCACATACTGAGCAACGTCATCGGCCATTTGAGGCCAATAATATGCACGGCGAAGTAACGCCATGGTGCGTTCTTCACCGGGATGGCCGGCCCACAGAGTATCATGACATTCCGCTAGAAGAGTCCTTCGTAGATCTCCTCCTTTAGGAACATAAAGTCGGTTCCCTTTCACTTTCAGAAAACCATCTTCCATGTAGAACTGGCGAGTCTTGCCTTGTCCTACCAAATCAACCAAATACTGTGAAGCAGGATCTCTGATGAGTAGATCTTGTATCTGGTCCTTGATGGAGGTGGCTACCTCGCTCCCCCTTAGGGTGGCGAGTAAGCACACTGATGCTAGATCAGCTCTCCGACTGAGCGCATCAGCAACATGATTGGTCTTCCCACTTCGGTATTCCAGGTTGAAGTGGAATTCAGCTAGGAGTTCCTGCCACCTGGCCTGTCGACCATTCAACTTCGGCTGGGTCATGAAATGGCTAACAGCTGTGTTGTCTGTCTTGACCACGAACGGGGTTCCCAGCAGATAGTGCCTCCAGAGGCGCAAGCAGTGGACGACAGCCAATAATTCTTTCTCATGGGCGGCATAGCGCCGCTCTGCATCTTTTAGCTTCCGGCTCTCGTACGCCACAGGATGCCCTTCTTGTAGCAAGACGCCACCGAGGGCATAGTCAGATGCATCTGTTTGTACTTCGAATGGCTTGGCCAGATCAGGAAGGGCCAAGACGGGGCTACTAGACATAGCCGCTTTCAATGCGTTAAAGGCCTCCGCTCGCTTGGGTCCCCATTCCCAAGGCGTGATCTTCTTGAGGAGTTCTGTCAATGGTACTGCAATGAGGGAGTAGTTTTTCACAAATCGCCGATAGAAATTGCATAGACCAAGGAACGCCCTCAAGGCGTGGATATCCTTAGGTGGCGGCCAATCTGTGATTGCCTGAATCTTCTGCTGGTCCATCTTGATCCGCCCTTCCCCAATGACATGTCCGAGGAAGTCAATTTGCTTTTGAGCAAAGGAGCACTTAGATAGCTTCGCATATAGTTCATGCTCCCGCAATCGAGCTAGGACCTTCCGCAAGTGCATCAGGTGTTCCTCCAATGTTTTGCTATATACCACAATGTCATCCAAGTAGACCACCACGAATTCATCAATGTACTCCCGGAAGACTTGGTTCATCAAAGTGCAAAATGTAGCTGGGGCGTTAGTCAAGCCGAATGGCATAACTAGGAAATCGTACGACCCATATCTTGTCACACAGGTCGTCTTGTGCTCATCACCCTCTGCAATCCGAACTTGCCAATAACCTGTCTTCAGGTCTATTTTGGTGAACACTGTCGCACCACCCAGTCTATCGAACAAGTCTGCCATTAACGGAATAGGGTACTTGTTCTTCACAGTAATTTTGTTTAGAGCCCGATAGTCCACACAGAGTCGTAGACTACCATCATGTTTCTTTTGGAATAGCACAGGGGACCCGTATGGGGATTTGGAGGGCACGATAATCCCTGTGTCTAGCATTTCCGTCAATTGTCTCCGAAGTTCGGTGAGTTCGGGTTGTGACATTCTGTAAGGCGCCCGGGCAGGTGGCTTCGCGCCCGGCACCAGCTCAATTTCATGATCCACAGTGCGCCTAGGCGGTAGTCGCTTTGGCATGTCTTGTGGCATGACATCTTCAAACTCTAGTAGTAGCTCCTTCACGGGTTCAGGAATGGGACCCGAGGAGCATTCTACATCTTCGATGCAGAGGGTTGCCAGGAACGTAGGTTCGTTTCTTTTGACCCCCTTCTTCAACTGCAAGGCCGAGATGTTTTCAACGGCCATCTTCATGGGCATGCACGGGATAACGCAGGGCTTGGCCCCGTTTGCTCCCATCATCAGTAACATGTCAGCATACGGTACAGGCATGGTGTTGGTTTGCCTCAGGAATTCCAATCCAACTATCAACTCGAAGTCATCTATGATCACCACGCGCAAGTTGAATTTTCCTTCGTAAGGGCCAAGCTTCATCGGTACTTCTTTGGCTATTCCACCCACTGGCTGGGGAGGTGAGTTGATAGCCTTGACACGGCCTCTACCTTTCCCTACGACTAGACCAAGGCGCTCCACCTGAGTCGAGGCTAAGTAGTTGTGGGTAGCACCCGTGTCTACCATGGCCCGAATGGGCTTGCCATTCACCTTCATCTCAACGAACATTAAGGTCCTCTCGTGCTTAAGAGGAGTCTCATCATCCGCCTTCTTTTTCCCTTTCTTGGTGACGGGACATGGGTCCTTCTTCTTACGGATACCAGCACTAGTCTCTGCTAATGCCTCAGAAATGGAGCCAACAATTGCATTGAAGGCACCTACGGGTTCAGTCTGATCCGCATCGTCTGAATCGTCATCTGTCCCATCATCAAAAGTCTGATGGGCATTCATCTGTGCATGTGGGCACTCATTGTTCCAATGTGGTCCGCCACAATGACGGCACCCTGAAGGAGGCTTCCTCCCCCGATCATTGTTGTTAGATGCAGCACTGTTGCTGCCTGTGGAGGGAGCCTTAGGTTTGGTTGAGCTCCGATCTCCCCCACTTCTGCTAGGGCCACCATTGCTAGACTGGCCCCCTTTGAATCCCGCTCGGGTAGGCGGTTGAGAGGCCTATCCTTCCGAGCTTCCATTTGATAGTCCCCAAGGCATTCAGCTGCTTGGATCGCCTTGGGCAGGGTATCTACCCGTTGCCTTTGTAGCTCCATACGGGCATAAGGTTTCAGCCCTTCTAGGAAAGTGAAGAGCTTGTCTTTGTCCCCCATGTCGCGTATGCTTAGCATGAGCGCGGAGAATTCCCGCACGTAGTCCCGCACAGATTTGGTCTGACGGAGCTCCCGTAGCTTTCTCCTTGAATTGTATTCAACATTCTCGGGGAAGAATTGTAGGCGGATGGCTGCCTTCAGTTCTGCCCATGTTTCGAGAGCATCTTCACCGGCCTTGATAGCTTCGTATTTCACCCGCCACCAGAGTTTAGCATCACCCTGAAGATACATGGCAGCAGTTGCTACCTTCTTGGCTTCTTCTAGGCCCCCAACAGCATCAAAATATTGTTCGACATCAAAAATGAAGTTCTCCACTTCCTTGGCATTCCTAGCTCCACTGTATGGCTTTGGCTCAGGAATTTTCAATTTTTGTGTCGCGGAGGTGGGGTTTGCAGCGCCCCCGACCTGGTTTCCACCGCCTCGCAGTAGGCCCTGTAAGGCAGCATTGACAACATTGAGCTTGTCTGTCAAGTCGTCAATAGTTTGTTGCATGGCAGTCACCCTATCTGCCTCTTGTGCCCTGTAAGCTAAATCCTCGGCACGCTCCTGTTGGAGTCCCTCGAATTTGCCAAAAATTTCGGCTGCCTCTGTGGCTGCCGTTTGCCGATCTCCCTCGGAGTCACGACTGATGTTTTCTATGTCAACTTCGGCCTGGAGCACCCTGCGGTCCAGGTCATCCAACCTTTGCCCTAGGCTGGTTCTTAGTTCAGGCACCGTATCCATGATGGGCAGTAATCCGTCAACCGTCTGTTCAAGGGCCGCAATGCGGTCCCCATGATTCACCATGGTCAGAAATGGTGGTAATGGCAATGCGTTCCCTCGTCCGATGTCGAGCCTAGGCTCTGATACCAACTGTTACGCGGCGCCTTCCTGAGATTCCTTGGAAGGGCGACGTAAGGCTAAGCAACTGATGTCAGTGCAGTTGCTGTCCGCCAACTGAGGTCCCCTCCGTACGCTAGACTAGATTGTCAGTGCCGTACGGGAAAACCAATGTCAAGAGAAATTGAGAGAACAGGAATGAGAATTGAGAATGAAAGAAAGCTTGATTGCATTAATGAAAGCTATTACAGAAAGGAAATGCGGTGTCGAGGGGGAGAGACACCAGTACAGAGAATTGTTTGCTTGCTAGAAAGTTTTGATTGTTTGGTCCCCCTTAATAATGCTTAAAAAAATAATCCAAAGCTACAAGACTAGACTTGATTAAGCTAGAGAAACATAATGAAATTACATGGAATAAAACTACTCTATATTTACAATGAAAAAGACTTAGTTTGCTATAAGGCAGAAAACAGGGCCGTTGTCGGCAGCATAGTCTTTGGCATCAGGATCTGCGCGCGCGGCATTGTCTGCGCGCGCGGCGCTGTTGGCATCTGCCTGCGGTTGGGCGCTGGCGAGGGATATCGGTGGGGCGACAGAGGCACATGCGCGCTTGTCACTTGGCGCGACCAAGACCACGGGGCCGTCCGTGGCGCTAGGCATTGGAAGGCTTGCTAGGACGCCACGGGGCGCGCCCAAGGGGTCATGGGGCACGGCTGGAAAGCCACCCATGACAATACACATGCTGACACCCCAATCTATACATGTGTGGAACCTTCGCCAAATGCCTATTCAAAAGGCTAAACCAACCTTTGACCAAACGCGCTTGCATCTGGCATTTACCAATCAGTAGGCAGTCGACAATTCTCCTTCCAGAAAAGCTCAAGCTTCCTTCCTCGTCAAAACCCAACTTTGAGTCCGTTTGGATTTGGTGATTTAAAGTAGCTGATAGACATTAGGTGCTGAAAAATATTTTTAAGTATTGAAATTAATTAAAAAATTAAGCAGTTATGTATTTGGATAAAAATGCTGAAATTAATAATAAGCAGATGAAGAACCGGGTATATGAAGAGTTTTGTTTTAAAAAAAAGTATTTTAGGGATAAAATAATAAATATTTTGATCAAACTTAAAGTGCTTATAAACTGAAATTTAATAAGTTGGGGAGATCAACTTATGACTTTTGACTTATTTTTGGCTTATAAGCACTTAAATTATAAGCACTTTTAATTTTATCAAACGTGTAGATAAGCCAAAAAATACTTATAAACCAGTTTGACCCAATTAGCCAAACACCCTCTTTTTCTACTCTCTCTCTCTCTCTGCCTTTATCCCCTCAATTTCATGCATGTCTTTTGATTTAGAAAGCTAAGCAAGTAACCCTATATATCTATTCCTTTCAAGTCAATTAGAAAAACAATTAATTCCAGGAGTCTCAGAAATTTCACCTTTGATATCTCTTGTATTGATTCTTCATGGATATGGTGTCGTATGCTCACAGAGATGCAACGGCACAGAGACTATCAAGAACTAAGTTCCACGAGGAAAGCACGGCAAACAACTTACACGAAAAACCAAAAATTCCCCTTTTACCCTCCTCCTACTCCGACGATGAATTTCCCTACCCGTTTGGCGAATTGGATGTGGACTTGACAGAATCGGAGCTCCGGGAAACCGCGTACGAGATCCTGGTCGGAGCTTGCCGTAGCTCCACCTCCGGCAGGCCGTTGAAGTTTGTTTCCAGTTCTGAGAGATCGTCATCGTCGTCGATGATGTCATTGTCGCCGTCGTTTCAGAGGTCGGTGACGTCGACGGCGGCGAGTAAGGTGAAGAAGGCGCTTGGAATGAAGTCGAGGAAGAAGAATTCGGACTCAGTAGTGAGTGGGAATAAAAAGGGTTCTACGACTGTGGGTGAGTTGATGAGGGTCCAAATGAGGGTTTCGGAGACCACTGATTCTAGGGTCCGACGAGCCTTTTTAAGAGTAGCTGCTGGCCAGGTTTTTGTTCATCTTTTCTTTGCTGATAAAATTTTATTTGACACACTTTCCTTCTTATACTCATCCGTTTCAAATTAGATAAGTTACTTTTCTTTTTAGTCTATTCCAAAATAAATGACACATTTTAAATTCTTCATTTTACCCGTATTATCATTACTTTTATAATCACACAAGTGTCATTCCCCACAAAGTTTTACCCTTTAGCTTTTAATGACACAAGTTTCAAAATCCTTTTTTTCCTTAAAGTGGGTGCCTAGTCAAACTACCTCATCTAAATTGAAACGGAGGGAGTAGTATGTAGGGGTGTCAATGGTTCGGTTCGGTCGGTTATTTTACAAAATTTGTACCATACCAATTTTTCGGTTATTCTATTATATATAACCAAAATGAGACTTTTCGAAACCGTCTCAATCATGTCGGTTTCTCTTCGGTATCGGTACGGTTCGATTAATTTTCGGTATTTTTTTAATATCATGTAAAATTCACCAGTAGAAGTAGAATTGCAATAACGTACGTTCTTTTATAGGACTTAACAAAACTCTCTAGACATTTTTATTGTTTAAAGGGTGAAATTTAAAAAAAAATATGGCTATAGTATAGATCCATCGACTATTCTACAACAGCGTAAAAGAAATCAAACAAAGACAAAGAAAATATTAATCACACGAGTTAAAAGATATACCAAGTTGGGACTCAAGAATTTTAAGTCTATAGAAGATTAAATATTCAAAAAAATAAATCTAAATTATATGAAAGGAAACATATTCAATACATTATAGTTTGCTACTCATAATTGCTAGAATACTTTGTGTCTTGCTAATGAAGATACTTGAAATAACTTGGTTTAAGTAGAAGTAGCATAATAGGTTTTAGGAATTAGTATTTTGAGTTTAATTACTTGTTGGCTTATAATAGTTTTCATAATTCCAAGGCTCAAAGAAAATTTAATGCATTATTATTTTTAAACTTACTAAATAAATATATTTTCTACATGTAAAATTTATTCGGTACAGTTCGGTTTTTTTTTTTTATAAAATAAAAAACCTACCCTAATTATCGGTGCGATTATAAATTTATATAAAAACCTACGGTTTCTTAAAAAGAAACCTAAAAATCGGTTCGGTGCGGTACGGTTCGGTCGGTTTGGTCGGTTTTCGAATATCCATTGACACCCCTAGTAGTATGTTTAGAAAAGAATGACACACTTCTACATTTGGAAACAATTAACTTTACACTTTCAGTTTTACCCTTAATGAAACTTTTAATTAATTGAGCACCCCAGGGCTTATGGTTCAACAAAGCCGGATGTATGGTAGGCACACGATAGAATGCTGAGCCTAGTATTTAAGTGGAGAAAGGGAGATGAGGGGGCTCATTGTCCACGGAGTTTCAAAGCTGGAAACTTCTTGGTCAACAAAAAAGGAATAAAACGATTAATTTGCAGCAACTGAACTGTACGAGTGATTTCAGATTTTAAGCAGGTCCTTCTTGATAGAATTGATGTTCTTTTGTCCATCGTTTCCGGTATAATCACATGACGGCAAGATTTGTTTTTTCTTAATCACTAATATATCCGTTTAAAAGATGGCCAACAAGTTTATTGATGTCTTTCAGAAACCACATTTTTGGTTTCCTTGGTTATAATTGATAGGTTAAGAATCACAGAACGAATGATTCTTATGGGCAGTACGATGAGTATGTGTAGCGCTTGACGAAAAAGCGGTAAAGAAAATACAAGAAGAGTCTTAAAAAGGATTTTTCATTGACAAAAGATGGAAATTAAACTAATTCCTTATATATTAGTACTAAATTCCTCCGGACAAGTGTACTGATCCAATCATAAATCAACACCCTAGTACTATTTCCCAACGGATAAAAAGCTGGCAAGACAAGTATCATTATAAAGGGCTAGGCCATACTTTTTTAGGTAAGCATAATAGCTAAAAACCTAAGGGACAAATGATAATATGAAACTATTCTTATTTCTGGATTTGGGCCCAACTCCATTGACCTTTCTCTTCATTTCGTCTTCATTCATTTCAAGCTGAGCGGATAGTCCGTTCCGCTACTTCCCGCCCCCTTTGAGAATGTTGACAATCAAGGTTGAAATTTTGAAAATTGAGAAGTGAGGAAGGAATAATCCTCCCAAGTAGCATCCTCCGAAGCTAAGTTGGTCCACTGAACCAGCACTTGGGTTACCACCCGAGCTGCCGGCTTGGCACAAAAGTTGATCATTTGGTTTGCTCAAGGGCGAATCTTTTGCTGGAAAAATATTTGGCCCAAGCTTCTTTTTCAGTTGGGACACGTAAAAGACCAGATGAATTTGGGATTCACTGGGAAGCTGGAGCTCATATGCCAGTGGACTAATCTTCTTGACTACATGGTAAGGTCCATAGAATTTAGAGGCTAATTTCAGATTCTTCCTTAATGCAACTGATGTTTGCCTGCAGGGCTGTAGTTTGATGAAAACCATATCCCCTACCTCAAAAACCCTCTCACTCCTTTTACTATCTGCATATTGTTTCATTCGAAGCTGAGCCTTGACCAGATTCTCCTTCAATTGCTTGTTCACCATTTGTCTTTGCTTTAGCATTTGATCAACTGTTCCCACGTTAGATTGTGTGGCTGAGGAGGTTCATATCCATAGAGAGCCTGAAATATGGTCATACCAATTGCCAATTGAAAACTGGAATTATACCAAAATTCTGTTTGGCCTGTCATGCACCTTAGATAGGACTCAAGGCATCTGTTTAATCTCTTTGTTTGCCTATCCGTTTAGGGGTGATATGCTGAACTTAATTTGAGTTGTACCTGCATGCTTTTAAAAAGCTCTTGCCAAAAGAGACTTACAAAAATGGGATCTTTGTCCAACACTATAGAGCAGGGCATTCCATGTAGTTTGCACACAAAATCTAGGAAGGCTTGAGCTAGTTGAGTAGCATTGTAAGGATGAGACAAAGCTATGAAGTGAGCCTACATAGTATATCAGTCTACCACCAACAAAGTAATATCTTTTCCTTGTGACTTTGGTAGACCCTCAATGATGTCCATGGATATGTGCTCCCAAGCCCTTCTGGAAATGGTAATGGTTGCAAAAATTGGGGGTAAGCCACATTTTCATCTTTGTTTCTTTGACAAATTTCGCATTCTTGTACAATGGTCTTCACATCCTTAAATCATTTTTGGCCAATAAAAAATGGATTTTAACTTTTGATATGTTGCGTGTATACCTAAATGTCCTCCCTAGGCTGATGAATGCATGTCGTGAACCAGTTTGTTCCTGAGGTTCTTTTGATTTCCAATCCAAACCTTCCCTTGAAATCTCAGCAATCCCAACTGGAATGTGACTTCAGATACTACTTTTGGATCTATAGATAGCTTGGTGATTAGTTCCTGGCCTCACTATCTCTTTCGTAGCTTTCATGGACTTCCTGGGCCCATTTGGGGTGGGTCACACTGAGACCCAAACATTCTAAGTCTGGTTGAACCACTTTGGTTCCTCCCCCTTCTAGACAATGCATCAACTATAATGTTTCTTTCCCCTGCCTATAATGTATTTCATAACTGAATCCCATCAATTTCGTTACCCATTGTGTTGTAATGATGTGTGATACGTTGGTCTCTTAGGAATTTTAGACTCAAATGGTCTGTCTGGATCTCAAAGTGGTTGGGCGGGAGATATAGTGGCCATTTCTCAACGGCCAGAAGAAGAGCTATGAGCTCTTTCTCATATGTTGACATGCCTAAGTGCTTTGGGCTCAAGGCTTGGCTCAAAAAAGCGATGAGACTATTGTGCTGAGAAAGCACTGCCCCGACGCCTAGTCCACTGGCGTCGACTTCAACAACAAATAGCTCCGTAAAATTTGGCAGAGCTAATACCGATGCTTGAGTCATGGCCCAGCCTTAGTAGCAACATCGTTCCACACGAAACCTCCCTTTTAAATAAGAATGTTAAGGGCTTGCTAATCACAATGTAATTTTAAATGAAGCGTCGGTAATAACCTGTTAAGCTAGGGAACCCTCATAGACCCTTAATGCAAACAGGTTTAGACCACTTTGAACGCTTAGCAAACAGCTGATGCTCAATTAACAACTTAAACACCATGCTATGTGTTCTAGATGTTCTCCTAATGAAGCACTGTAGACCAAGTTATCGACAAAAAAGGACCAAAACAAACTTTCTTAAATATGGGCCAAAAACGTGGTGCATTAGGGCCTGAAAGCTAGTTGGTGCCTTTGTAAGCCCAAACGACATAACAGTGTACTCCCACCGCCCATGATGCGTCTTAAAAGCTGTTTTGTGTTCATGAGCCGCCTTCATCCTTATTTGATGATACCCCGATCTTAGGTCCAATTTAGAATAAATTTGAGCTCAATTTAGCTTATCAAACAAATCTTCCATCACGGGAATCGGGTACTTGTTTTTAATTGTGGTATCATTGAGCCTCCTATTTTATACACATACTCCAAGATGAATCCTTCTTTTTATCGAGGATAACTGGAGATGCAAAGGGAGATGAAGTTACTGTCCCTGCTTCCAGCATTTCACGGATACTCTTTTCTATTACGTCTTTCTGCTCGTGTGAACGACCTTAGCTCAGTTGGTAGAGCGGAGGACTGTAGATCCTTAGGTCACTGGTTCGAATCCGGTAGGTCGGACTTCTTTGTCTTTCGGAAACAACCTCTCTACCTTCATATAGTAGGAGTAAGGTCTGCATACACACTATAATTTCACTCGGTTTTTTGTTGTTGTTGTTGTCTTTCTGCTCGTGTGAATACCTATAGGGTCTTTGATTAACAGGTTTAGAACCTGGTAATAGCTCAATTGCATGATCACATGTTTTATTTGGGGGGGGGGGGAGTGGTTGGTTCACTAAACACCAAATTAAACTCCTTCAAGATTTTTCCACTTGGGCTGGAATTTGTTCACTGTTGGCCCCCTCCCGATTCTAGTTGACAAGTTTGGGCCACCCAATTACATTCTCCTTGGCATAATAAACCTGCAATCAGCTTGGTATCGTTATGGCCCAATCCAATGAATCATGATAACTTACCAAGGTTACCATTCTTGTGCCTCTCATGAAAGTGACACTACGGGGCCTGGTATGCAAGTTTATAGGTGCCATCAAGTCAATCCAGTCCATGCCGAGCAACAAATCACATCCAGCAACCTTCATCACACGAAATTCTAATTTGAAACCCTCTCCTTGCATCTGCCATCCAACCTTACAGCATATGGCAGTGGTAACCTAGACTTCTCCATTGGCAACCCGCAATCTCTTAGGTCTGACCAATTTTTGCACATCCAATTGTAACAAAGCTGCTAATTGTGGATCAATAAAACTTTGGGTGGCTCCACAGTCCACAAGCACCACAATTGGTTCACTTTTCAAAAGCCCCGCAAATTTTAATGGTATTTGGGCTTCAGCACGGGCCCTCCATCACACTAATCACCGCTTCCTCCTCTTCCCCGTTATTTTCTACTTGCGCAAACTCATTCTTTTAACTCCTGAACTTTTCCCTTCCTCTACTATAGTCTCACCCTCACTGTCTTCCAATGTTTAAAGGGCCTTGGTTTTGCATTTATGCCTCGGAGCCCATTTTTCATGACAGCTATAACATAGCTTTTTATCTCTTAGGGTTCCCAAAGAGGGTGTTTTATTCAAGTTTAATGGACTTGGGGCCACATATGGTGTAATAGCTTTAATGTTTTGGCTGGCTTTGGGCTTGGGGTCAAAGTAGTCCTGGGTCGGGTAGTGGAAATTCTTGGGCCTTGGACATTTTTATAAATGGCTGATAGTGTATTCTCATGGAGCTTAGGCACCTCCATAGCGTCTGTCAATGTGGATTAGAAGCTCGAACCATGGAATGTAGGTCAGATTTTACTCCACCCACAAAAGAATAAACAAAGTATGCTTCATTTAATGGGGGATTAATCAGCAACAGGTAAAAACGAAGTTTTTCAAATTTGTTAAAATAACTTTCACATCAGGCCACTGTTGCAGCCTATTAAAATCAATGACAATATCCATGGGCCTTATATTGCCATACCTACGACATACGTCCAAACAAAAAGTCTCCCAAGCAATTGCTCCACCATGCTCCATCATATAAACATGAAACCAGGTGTCCATTTTCTCCATGATGTGCACATCGACATAACTCATCTTTTCGTCTGTCGATACTTGATAAAGCTCAAAAACAATTAAAAATTTCGCACCTTCCGATCCAACCCCTTGGGTTTTTACAGTCAAGCTTAGGGCCCGCACGGTTTTGTATTTCGGGCCACGTCACCTCGAGCCCCAAAAGCGCGCGTACCATATGAACTTGTGTCATGACTTATAAAGCTCTTCATTTTCTCTCCATTTTCAATGTGGGATTCGCCTAATGTGACATGTGCACCCTTTTTCAGGAGCTTGCTAACCTAGAAACCTGGCAGTCCTGCTTGACCTGCCCTCAGTCATGGGCATCACACTAGATGGGCCTCACCTTCATTACTTGATGGTTTTGTTTATCTGAAGTGGGAAATTCATTGACATGGATTGGTTGAAAAATGGGATTCATTGAAAATGTGTTGCTAAATGAGTTTGATACACATTTATAGATAAAAATAGTACTGGAATGTTCTTTAAACTGCACCTTAATGGTTAGATTGTTTCTTGTACTTTCCAGCTTGGAAGACGTCTCGAGTCAATGGTTCTACCACTGGAGCTCTTGCAGCAGTTCAAAACCTCAGATTTTCCAAATCCACAAGAATATGAAGTATGGCAGAGGAGAAACTTGAAACTACTTGAGGCTGGACTTGTCTTGCATCCATACTTGCCTCTGGATGAGACAGACACACGTCCTAGACAGCTTCAGCATATTATACATGGGGCTCTGGTAAAACCCATGGATACGGGGAAGCACAGTGAATCAATGCAAGTACTCAGGAATCTTGCGACATCCCTCGCCTGCAGATCATTTGATGGGTCGAGTCCCGACATATGCCATTGGGCAGATGGCACTCCATTGAATATCCTACTCTACCAAATATTGCTTGAAGCTTGTTTTGATGTGAACGATCAGACCTCTGTTATTGAAGAAGTTGATGAGGTCTTAGAAATCATAAAAAAGACTTGGGTAATACTTGATATAGACCAGATATTCCATAATATTTGCTTTTCATGGGTTTTATTTCATCGATATGTTTCAACCAGCCAAGTTGAAAATGACCTGCTATTTGCCGCTGATAATCTGTTATCGGAGGTAGCAAATGATGCCAAGGCAGTAAAACACCCAAGTTGCTCTCAGACCTTGAGTTCTCTGCTTGACTTGATCCTAGGTTGGGCTGAGAAAAGGCTGCTTGCATACCATGACAGCTTTTACAGGGACAATGTTGATATCATGCAAAGTCTTCTCTCTATGGGTTTATCAGCTACCAAAATTTTGGTCGAACACAATCCGCGCAACTATCAGAAGAAGAAGAAAGAGGTTGATGTTGAATTTAGCAGCGTTGATACTTACATCAGGGCTTCGATGCTCAGGGCCTTTTCTCAGGCAAGTTGGTCTTTGCAGTTTAGTTAACCTCACCATGTAGTACAAGCATCATATCGAGAACTCCAATTTGCATTTTTAATTTAAGGGGGAGTTCAGTGTTTTCTTGCCCTCTTTCTCAGGAATCTAGAATGACGCCGTTGGTACTTTATCTATATTTCTCATCTCAGATACCCCCCGACTTGAAGTGAGAGTTTTTTCCACTCGCACAGAAAGTACTTCCTGGTAGTGTAGAGCTTCATAATGATACTGATAATCTACTTTTTCGTGCTGAATGTATTTCACTCTCCTCTTCACAGATTGCAAATTAAAACTATCTTCTGTCCCCTGAAATGCATTTGAATCTTTCTAGCTTTAGTTTTCCCTGGCATTTTCGAACTTTTTCCATTTATTTCTGGAGTTTATTTAATCCTTCTAACTTTCATGATTTGGTCTAAGTTAATTCTTGCTCCATTGATGGAAAAAGTGACTAACTCGGCCTACTCTGCCTAAAGACAGGAAAAGGAGAGGTTGATATCAAGCAGAAAGTCCTCTAAAAAACAGCAGAGTTCACTTCCCATCCTTTCCATCCTGGCCCAAAATGTTACTGATCTGGCTTTCAATGAGAAGGAAATATATAGTGCTGTTCTGAAGAGATGGCACCCTATTGCAACTGGTGTAGCTGTTGCTACACTTCATGCTTGCTATGGAAGTGAGCTGAAGAAATTTGTTTCGGGGATAAGTGAGTTGACTCCAGATGCTCTACAGGTGCTGATAGCAGCTGACAAGCTGGAGAAAGATCTTGTACAGATGGCTGTTGCGGATGCTGTTGACAGTGAAGATGGAGGAAAGTCATTAATTAAAGAGATGACTCCTTATGAAGTTGAAGCTGTGATAGCAAACCTGGTGAAATCATGGATAAGGACTAGAATAGACAGACTTAAGGAATGGGTCAACAGGAATCTGCAACAAGAGGTATGTCTCCTTCTCCTGTTGTTTCTTTATTTTAGTGATCAGTTGCTGGCTTGTACTAATGTCTGGTGCCATGGACCGTCACCATTGTGCTAAACACTCTATCATCATATTCGGCATTAAGAAGCTGAAGGATTTGGGATTACGGTGTTGAAAATATTTCTTTCAGGTTGTGAAATTCTTTTCCTGTAATTCCCTAATGTTTTGACACTACCCCTTGAGTGATAGCACAAAAGGGAAGAGGGCGAGCCCGTTTCCTTCAACAAAAGTATACCCAGTATTATACACCTAATCTGTAATTTGTGTCTTATCTGCTAGTCTAAGATTTTCCTTCAGTCAACTGGTATGCCTGGAAGCTGCCTCTCAATCCAAAAGGGAGAAAATTAATGGGATCTGTCTTCATCTTTGTTTTTGGCTCTCATTGCCTCACCTTCCCCGACCCCCACCCCCCGGGGGGGAGGGAGGGAGTCCCAATTTAACTATTCTAATGGCACCGATTAGCGAATATTTTTGTAAGACCTCTTTATGGGAGCTTGAAATGCGTGGAGGTGATTGTGCTGTTTCTTCCTTTATATGTTGACTTCTTTAATGATGTCTGACCTAAATCTTTACATTGACTACTTGAATCATCTGAAATTAAAGGGCAGCCTGGTGCACAAGGCATCCTGCGAAAGCATGAAATGCGGGATGCCTTGTGCACCGGGCTGCCCTTTATTTCAGATGATTCAAGTAGTCAATGCAAAGATTTAGGCCCAACATCATTAAAGAAGTCAACTTATAAAGGAAGCAACATCGCCTGAAATTGGAAAAGGAAAATGGATATGGTCTGCCCATGCTGCTTGGTCATGCTGTATACAAACCTTAAACACACAGCTAAGTAGTACAACATGACCTGACCTTTTGCCTTCTTTTGTAGGTCTGGAACCCTCATGCAAATAAAGAGCGATTTGCTCCCTCTGGAGTGGAGGTCCTACGCAGCATAGATGAGACTTTCGAAGCATTCTTTTTGTTACCAATACCTATGCATCCAGCTTTACTTCCAGAGTTAATGAATGGCCTTGATGGATGCCTTCAGAACTACATATTGGAGGCTATATCTGGCTGTGGTAAATATTAATTTGGCTGCAAAGTATAATATGGTGTAACAGTTACGTTATAGACCATTAATATCTGGTGTGGTTGCAGGATCTCGAAGTACCTTTGTTCCAACTATGCCTGCTTTGACTAGATGCTCAGCTGGGTCAAAGTTTAGTGTGTTCAGGAAGAAAGAGAGGCCTCCTATGGTTTTGCTTAAGAAATCTCATAATGGGACCACTAATGGAGATGATTCTTTCAGTATACCTCAGTTGTGTGTCCGTATTAATACTTTGCACTGCATACGAAAAGAATTGGATGTGCTAGAGAAAAGGACAATTTCCCAACTGAGGGATAATATATGTGTTCATGATGATAATCTTGTTAATGTGTTGGGCAAAGGTTTTGAGCTGTCAGCAGCTGCTTGTCTGGAAGGGATCCAGCAGCTTTCTGAGGCAATTGCATATAAAGTCATCTTCCATGAGTTGAGTCATGTCTTCTGGGATTACCTGTATGTAGGGGATGTTTCATCATCCCGAATTGAACCTTTCCTGCAGGAGCTGGAGGAAAACCTTGAGATCATATCAGCAACAGTTCATGACAGGGTCCGGACACGTGTAATCACTAAAGTAATGAAAGCCTCTTTTGATGGATTCCTGTTTGTTTTGCTGGCCGGAGGACCTTCTCGTTCTTTTTTACTGGCTGATGCTGCAATTATTGATGAAGATTTGAAGTTCCTAATGGATCTATTCTGGTCGGATGGTGATGGATTGCCAGCTGACCTTATAGACAAGTTTTCAACTACTTTGAAAGGCATTCTTCCTCTTTTCCACACTGATACTGCTATTCTAATTGATCAATTTGAGCATGCAGTTCAAGATAATTTTGCCCCTTCAGCTAAATCCAGACTTCCCTTGCCTCCTACATCAGGTAACTGGAGTCCTACCGAGCCCAGCACCATTATGCGCGTTCTGTGTTATCGAAATGATAAAATGGCAACTAAGTTTCTAAAGAAGAACTACAACTTCCCAAAGAAACTGTAACCGTTCACATGGTTGGAAAATGAGTGAGGTGATGTTAGCTAACTGTAACACTGGATCTTGGATTAGGTTGTTCATATTAGGAAGCTGCGTGATTATTTTGTACAGAATACTTGTGATTTATTGAGCGCATATGACTTGACTGTGAGTAAGTTAACAGAGGAAGACGTCAGTTTGTAAAGTGAGATCTTGAGGATTACTGTCGAGGAGTGAAAGCATATCGTGTCTATGTGAAGATGTGGTACAAAGTTTATCTTATAGACGACTACATTACCAGCTGAATGGATGTCATTCTTGTTCCAAACCTTCTATGTACCTTTCCCTTTCTCCCTGATAGGTAAAATCCTAATGTTTTTTTGGATTTGTAGCTGTATTTTCTTTCTTTTGTGTCTTATTATGTATTCCGAAAAGAAAGGTTTCTTGAGCTTTTACCTATGGAAGTTGAGAGAAACAGTTTGGTTTTGTTCCTGAGATATGCTTAACTGCTTGAAGTGGGTGGTTTGTTTAACCATATATGTTTCTTACTTGAAAACTTGCATTGCCAAAATGACGTTCCCAATTTTAGTATGGCGAACTATGCTCGACAATGCTGCAAAAGTTTTTGGAAGTTCCTGCAAGTGGTCCTTTCTTTTGCATTCCACTTAAGATTCCACTAGACGAACCAAATATGTTTACTTGATCTACACTTGATGTTAACAAATTTAAGAGTTCCACTAGACCATAGCTGCTGGGAACAAAAGATGTGACTTGATCAACACTGCATGTTGATTCCAGATTCTATGCTACTCTTGTAAAATTATACTCTGGATCCTTATTTTGCATTTTTAGATGTGATGCATCATAGTTCATATCGCCTGGCTTCATTGAACGCGCCGTCTTGTGATATATGGGATTTATTTGTTAATAAGCATATCATACTTATACTTGATTGATTATTATAACTAGCGGAAGCAATCCCAATATCAAAATCACATGTAACCTAGACAACGGAGTTTTACGGGTTACCTCTTGAAGCGTGAACACAACTTTTCAGTCACGTGAGCCTTCAGTTCTACAGCGTCTCAATGGAATCTCCCCCACCCACATGATCATGATTCTCGAACGTTTTACGGTGTTTTACTGTGTTACCCAAATAATATCTGAAAATAGCAATTTCGTGTGGGCGAAATTCTCTAGGAAAAAGAGGCCTAAGATTTGGTCACCCACTCTTTCCTTCCTCTAGGTGGAAAGCCTTATGTATTTATAACACAGATTTTACGGGTTAAAACCTTTTTCCAAAACTTGTCGAGTTTTATTTTCCACTAAAAAAAGAATTCCTTTATTTCCTATTATTTAGGTACAACAGAGACCATAAAATTTAATGCTTCTAATTATGAAATTAATTTTTAATTTTCGAAATTAAAGTCCACCATAGTAAATTAGGAATTATTCTACTAAAAATTCATAATTGCACTCCTTATTCAATTTTGAAACTCACCTATTAAATCTTATTCAACTCCTGATTTTAAGATTCATATACTAATTAATTAAATTAAAGTACTGATAGTTAATTTATTAATTATTTCTTTTAGACTTTTGTTTAACTTATTTCATGTATCGGATACAAAATTCATCGGCCGAGTTTACACATGAAAACTTATAAGCTTCCATAAAAGTGTATCATCAATCTCTAAATAGAGACATGAATTCCATCAACTAACTATTACTTCGCCAATGTAAATTATTATTATCCAATTAATTAGGAAAATTGACCCACCAAAGAATCTCGCTTTTTAATAAATAAAAATAAAAATAATATACACAACTAATAATAATTATATCAAGATTAAGAGTATAAGTACATTTGATGACTAGAGAATTTATTTTCTCGAGTCAGTATAAAATACTTATCTCTACTGGTTCGTTCAATACATACAAAATGTACTAGTACAAGAAATCGGAATAAGCCATTCCCATAATCAAGATAAATTATATTTAATCTTGTACTATAATCATTCCTGATGGTTTGTCCAATTCCATCATTAGATTGTGAACTCAAACTTTATACTTATAAGAACCGATGATTTAATCTTTCGTGTATAAGTTATACTCTATACATTAAATCATCAACTATATAAGCAAATGACACATATTTCTGTATGATCTATTTAAAACTTTATTAAAATTAAATAATAATTATTCCATAATGAAATACTATATCTAAACCAAACCAAACAAAACCCATGATTAATAGTATATATCCTAATAATCTCCCACTTAGACTTTTGCTCATGAAAATTATTAGAATATACTATATTCAAACGCATGGTTAATAATATATGTCCAACAACTTTCACTTAGACTCATAACCGTGCATCTACAACTTTCTCAGGCATTCTTTTTCATGACTGTTAAAAGTCTCCGCCAATAAGGTTTTGTTAAAGAATCTTGTCAAGTTATTTCCTGGTGCAATCTTTGTCCAGTAGTTGTTACAGAGTCAATTTTTCGCAAATTGCACTGCATGGCATCAACTGACACTCAAGCCACTCAGCCTTACTTTCCCCCCCTCAATTTTAGGACTTAGAATATTTTTAGACTTGTAAACAAAAGCACACAACACTTACGGATAAAACACCCAACCTTTTATTATTCTCATGGAATATAACAAGGACTCATGTTGGAAGGCTCCTAATATGCTACTTGCTTTAGCCAACGAAATACACATACATAAAGGGAGCTGTCAATGACAGTTATAGTGCAATTACAAGAAATTACATGGGGCGTGCATGATTCCTACGAAATTATTCCTCCTTCAGCCTTCAAGCCAACTGACTCATGTGCACTGCACATGGCATAACTTCCACAGCACATGTACATCACACTTCCTTCCAATCATATTTTTTGCACACTTGTTCCAGCTTCGCCCACACTTTACTCAGCCTGCCTTGCCTTGTCTTTTAGACCATGATTCACACATAATCAGCTCATGACAATGCTCTTTATATCCATGCTGTCCCATTAATCCACACACGTGCCTTTGTCAAGTGCCATGTGCCTGCTTGCCTTCATTTGCCAAAACCGTCGTCCAGAACCAAGGCTGCCTTGTCATCACTCAAGGCACCTTATCAAGCTGACCCACCTAAGTCCCATGCACCAACTTAGGCACACTCCCAGCTCCGCATATTACTTACAAACACCTACAAGAACCCATGTCAAGGGACAATGTACAAGCCCTTGACATTGGTTCAGCCCGACATCCCTCACGTTCCAACATTAGGGGTTAACAATTCACCTCCACTAGTTGAACTCGACGTCCTCGTCGAGGATGATTTCAAATAGTCCCCTATTTGATGTTCATGTTGCCAAAATGAAGCGCCCTTTTCCTAAGTTGCATCTGCCTTGGGCTTTCCTTTCCACCAAATCAAAAATTCCGTTCGCCTATTCTTCTTGTGCATACCAAGAACCTGGTGGTCATGAAACTTCTAATTTTTTCCTCAAGCTGAGTGCGTATCTTAGGAGGAGCTCTCTTTATCTTATGTCTATCCAGATCTGCAGGATTTTCAATGTAGCTTTAGAAACTCACATGGGAAGTTGAATGTATTTTCATTCATTTTGGAAACTTTAATCGCTAAGCAACTTCACCAACTTTTTCAGCAACTTCAAAAGGACCATCGTGCCTTGCGACCAATGCTCTATGCCTCCCCTGACTGTCAATCTTTTTCCAAATATGTGGAGTAAGCTTTAACAGCACCTTATGACCCACTTTAAACTCCAAGGGGCACCTATTCTTGTCAATATATTTCTTAATTCCTTTTGTGCCTTTGTCAAGCTATCTCATCCCTCTTTGATCATAGCTTGTCTATCCCAACAGTAGCGTCAAGCAACTAAACATTTACCGCCAGTCTTTTGTTGTGCAATCATAGCTGGCTGAGTAAGTTGTTTCCCTACAACAATTTCAAACGGACTCATCTCCGTTGTTGAAGACTTGTGCAAGTTATATGAGAATTGTGCACAGTCTAGAAAATCTATTCAGTTGCATTGACTAGCAGTCGCAAAGTGCCTCAAGTATTCCTCCAATAGATGATTAATTCTCTCAGTTATGCCATCAGTTTAGGGATGGCCGTCATTGAAAACTTCAAGTTCGTTCCCATTAAATTGAACAAATATGTCCAGAACCAGCTAATCAATCTAGCATCCCTATCACTAATAACATCCTTTGGCATCCAAAATATTTTACCACATTATTGAAGAACAATTTAGCAAAAACCTTTGAAGGACACTCTGTGGAGCAGCAAGAAAAACAACATATTTGAAAATATGTCAACCGCAACCATGATTGACGACAAACCATTGACCTTAGGGAACCCGCAGATAAAGTCCATCGAAATAAATTTCCATGAATCTTCTGGAATAGGCAGAGGTTGTAGCAAACCTGCCTCCTTCTTCCGCTCAGTTTTAGCAAGTTGACACACAAGGCAACTCTTAATATAAGCTTCCACATCATGCTCCATCTTGGGCCAAAAGTAGGATCAGGATAGCAGGGCCATCATCCTTTCAATCCCAGGATGACTAGCCCATAGAGTATCATGTGTCTCCTTTAATAGTTTACGATGCAGCCCATCACCAAGTGGTACTACGATTCTCCCCCTTTGAAATAGAGGAGATCGTCCTTGATGTAGTACCGCCTTACTATACCTTCCCTCACATGATTATTGTTTTGATATACAATGGATCGTTGGCATCACACGACTTGATTTTATCAAGAAAATTAGATTCAAGTCGAGTAATGGAATAAACAATAGTAAATATCTCCTTTCGACTCAATGCATTGGGTAATTGATTGTGTCTTCCCGGCTTATGTGCCCGAACAAAATCATATTCTTCCAAGAATTCTTGCTAACGTGCCTGCTTCGTACTTAGCTTTTTCTGTGTCTTGAAAAATATATTAGCCATATTATCCGTTCTCACGACGAATTTGGTACCCAGCAAGTACACACGCCAAATCTGCAAGCAGTGGCTTACAACAACTATTTCTTTTTCATGAGCCGGATATCTTTGCTTTACTTCATTCAACTTTCTGCTTTTAAACTTCACTGGATGGTCTTCTTGTACCAACACACCTCCAACAACCTTGTCGGAAGTATCTGTATGAACTTCAAAGGGTAGTTCAAAATCTAGAAGCCGCAAGATAGGTTTTGTGCCAATAGCTTCTTTCAGCATGAAAAATGCACCATTGCATTTTTAAAGCATGCCCAAGAGTGTATACCAAAGTATGATTTTACTTAGTATTCTCCCACTATAACGAAGTACTACAAATGTTACCTTTATTACCTTACAATATTGAAATATTAATGACTTCTTACTATAATATTCACTGTTCAAACCTCACGCCCACTAGAAATAGGTATATTATGTCTATTAACGTTCTCCCACTACTTAAATGTAATGGAACATCAATTCCGATATGTGAATTTTGATGTTCTTGAACATCTATTTATTTCTTTGTCTAGTTCCTGAATTCCTATAAAACTAGTTTACTTCTAGGAACATAGTTTATTAAATAGTCCTTATTTATAAAACTTATATTTATTTTAACAATTGCCTTATTCTCTTTAGGACAATAAAATAAACCTCCATTCATTTCCTTGGATATTCAATAAACATGTACCTATCCGTTCTTAATTCCAGCTTATCCACTTTCCCTTTCAGCACATGTGTTTGACAATCCTATACTTGAACATGCCGCAGACTGGGCTTACATTTAGTCCACAGTTCTATAGGTTCCACATGTACTAACTTAGACGGAACTAAATTCAGAATGCAATTTGTAGTTTCCAGGGATATTCCTAAAACAAACAAGGCAAATATGAATAACACTTCATTAATATATCCATATCTAAAAGAATCTTATTTTTTCTTTCTACCACACCACTATATTATGGAGTTTCCGATGTAGATAATTGAGATGCAATCCCTTATTCTGATAAGTAATAAAAGAACTCTTAAGAAAGGTGCTCACCACTACAATCAAATCGGTGACTTAATATATTTCCTTGGCGCTTGTCCGTTTCAAGTTTTAAAAATCTTGAATTACTCAAATAATTTAGACTTACGGTGCATCAAATAAATATATTAATATTTTTAGTAATCATTTATGAATGTCACAAAAATACTCAAAACTATCTCTTACCAGTAAGTTCATTGTACTATACAAATCAGAATGGATTCATTCTAGCTTATCACCAGCTTTATTTCCTTTCGAAGGGAAACATCCTTTAGTCAATTTCCCTTCTAATCAGGATTCACAAGTTGGTAGTGCCTCTACTTTCAATAAACTTTAAAGTCCATCCTTGACCAACTTGAAATCCTATCCTGATAAATATGACTTAGACACAAGTGCACATATAAGTTTTACTCAATTTTGAAGAATATTTTCTCTTATGAGGTAGACTAACATTGTTCAATTCAATAGAGACATTAATAGTAACAAGGTCATGCATCCATGTACCACAAGAGATAAAATATTTATCAAGCTCAATAAACAAGAATTGTTCGAAAGAATAAACTAAATATCCATATCTTATTTTGCCTAGAAATCGAAATTAAATTCCTTCTAGCAAAAGGTACATCTATATTACATCCTTTAAATTTATGTCTTGCCACTTCCAAAGGATGTTTTGACAAGTAATACGACAAATTGCATGACGTCATTGTGGAGTTGAGATATAAAATATTACATAAATCATAATAATTCAATTAACAGTGAATAATAAAATTCAAACTGCATTAAACACACACACACACATACATACATACATCTCGAATAGCAAATTTCGATCGGAAAAAATATTCATGCAAAGTATATTATATAATGCAAGACTTGTACAATCTAAAAAGAAACAGAACCAACTTAGATGGAGAGTATACTGCTATTTTCAGTCAATTATATAATCCATTAAATATGAAAATTTCCAATGTACTACACCCCCCCCACATATATATATATATATATATATATATATATATATATATATATATATATATATATATATATTCATGCATCTTGAATAGCAAATTTCGATGGAAAAAGAAATACTCATGCGACATGCATTTTGTAACGATCCAGCCGGTCATTTCATGAGCTACCGCTCTGTTTTTCCCATTTCTACTTCTTATTGCCTTGTTCAGTGGTATTATGTGTTATCGGGTTGGTTGGCTCGGGTTCGGAAAAATTTTGGTAAGGTTTGAGACACTTAGTCTCTTTTGACTAAGCTTAAGTTGGAAAAGTCAAACGGATGTTGACTTGTGTGAAAAAGGGTTCGGATGTGAATTTTGATGATTTGGATAGCTTCGGGAGATGATTTGAACCTTAGGAGTGTGATCGAAACGTGTTTTGGAGGTCCGTAGTAGGTTTAAGCTTGAATTAGCGAAATTGGTATTTTGGCATTTTCCGGTTGATAGGTAAGATTTTGATATAGAGGTTAGAATGGAATTCTGGGAGTTGCAATAGGTCCGTCGTGTCATTTGGGATGTGTGTGCAAAATTTCAGGTCATTTGGACGTAGTTAGATAGACTTTTTGATTAAAAGCGTAATTCGGAAGATTTTTGAAACCTTAGGCTTGAATCCGATGTGTTTTGGTTGATTTGATGTTGTTTGAGGTGTTTTAAAGATTGGTATAAGTTTGAATAGTGGTATATGACTTGTTTGTGCTTTTGGTTGAGGTACCGGGGGCCTCGGGGTGGTTTCAGATGGTTGACGGAAGATTTGAGTTTGGTTTTTGGCAGATGAAGATTTTCCATTGCTGTCATAACCGCACCTGCAGCTAGGGCACCACAGGTGCGGGCTCGCAGAATCGCCCAGATGGTCGCAGATGCGGAATTGGCCTTATGGGGCTGGGACAGCAAAAGTGGTTGCTCGATCGCACCTGCGATGGCGCAGGTGCGGCTTCTTGATCGCAGATGTGGAAATGGGCGCATTAGTGAGAAGCGCAGATGCTGCGCATTTGACCGCAGAAGCGGTATCGCAGAAGCGGAAGAAGGGCCGCATGTGCGAAAACTCTGGGCCAGAACGTATATAAACCCTCCTTCGCGATTTTCAGCCTTTCTTCACAATTTTAAATCGATTTTTGGAGCTTTTGGGGAATTTTGAAGACGGAATCAGAGGGAACTTCGTCGAGATAAGAATTTTGATCATAAAACTCGTTCCTATGGTGTTATTTCATTGATTAGGCTTGAAATTTATGAAAATTTGTGGGTAAATATTGAAGAAACTAGGGCTTGAGATTAGAGACCTTTGAGCAAGGGTTTGAGGGGTCATTTGTGGTCGGATTTTAGTACTTTTGATATGTATGAACTTGTGGGGAGATAAGGAGTTTATTGATATAAATTTTATCGAATTCCGAGATGTGGGATCGGGGGTCGGGTTTGGTTAATTTCAGGATTTGCGTTGTATTTTGATTACTTTTGAGTGGGCTTTGTTCTCTTAGCATATTTGATGGTTATGTACTGATTTTGATTAGATTTGGAGTATCCGGAGGCCGATTCGAGAGGCAAAGGCATCGCGGGCTAGAGTTGGACTGGATAGAGGCGAGTAATGATTGTAAATGTTGTCCTGAGGGTATGAAACCCCGAATTTCACATCGTTATGCTATTTCGAGGTGACGCACATGCTAGATGACGAGCGTGGGGTCGTGCACTGTTGGGGATTGTGACCTAGTCCATCCCGAATGATTGTTTTACTGCGTATTTGATTGAAAACTATTTGCTATCATCATGTTTTGGGCTGAATGCCATATTTGGGCTTCGTGCCAACTGCTTTGGACCCGTAGGGGATTTTTACTACTATTCCTCACCGTTTTGACTTATTATTTCTACTCAGTCATGCTATATTCTACTGTTTTCATAACTCAACCATGTTTACTCTGTTTTGACATCTTAATTGTTATTTTGAACTGAGCATCATATTTTATTGTGCCCGAGTGGCTTTTTAGAGATTTTTGACTGAGTACGGTCGAGGGCCTGAGTTGTGAGGATACTATGGAATCGGGCTACGCGCCGCAACAATATTATACCGATTCATGATTATGAGGCCAAGAGCCTGAGTTGTACGCCACAAGGTGGCTTGATATGAGGCCGAGAGCCTATTGATTATGCCACGAGATGGCTTGATATTGCGCTTGGGCCGTAAGGGGCCCCTTCTGGAGTCTATACACCCCCAGTGAGTGTGGGTACCCAGTTTGTGATGTGATATAGCCCGAGGGGATGATGTTGTTCCATGTTATTGCTCGAGGGGCTGATACAAGTGATTGTGAGATAGCCCGATGGGCTGATTCTGTTGGTCTTTTCCCCTAGGGGCTAATTTTATGTGTTTATCTTTTCTCGCTGCTTTTCATTCACTCGTTTTAAATGTTAAAAGATGTTTTAAAGAAGCTTATACTGAACCAAGGTGTTTTGTACAAGTTTTCACTATTTTATTGCATTGTATTGGTTTTATACTGCCTCTTTGTAGCATTTTGTTGTGTTTTACGTGTTTTCTTACCGCTCAGCTGCTTTTACTTTTATTACTCACTGAGTTGGCGTACTCACATTACTCCCTATACCCTGTGTGCAGATTCGGAAGCCTCGGGTCCTGCTAGCGAGGGTTGATTGCTTCTAGCAGCCTGTCCGGAGTTCACTAGGTAGCTGCTCGACGTTCGCAACCTAGTGCTTCTCCTTCCTATCTTTATTTTCATTTGTACTGAATTTGTAGTAGACTATGTAGACTTTTCCTACTTTTAGATGGTTGTATAGATTCTCATGACTGGTGACACCCCGATGTCGGATTGTGTTTATTTCCACATCCGTTCTGTTATACTCTATTTTGGGATTTATCACTTATTATTGACTTAAATTTAACAATTATAACTGTTTAAATGGATTGGGAATTTGTGTCGGCTGGCCTTGTTTTACGATAGATGCCATCAAGACCGGGTTCGGGTTTAGGGTCGTGACACATATGTAATACCAGATGTCACGACCCAAAATCCCACCTTAGGAATCATGATGACACCTAGTCTTTAAGATTAAGTAAGCCTAACACATGAGGAGATCTAACAGAGATAACCATCTTAACTATATAAAACTTAAAGCGATCAACAAGATAACGTAACTAAAGCTGAACAAATGTGATACAATCCCCAGAACCAGTAGTACAGAGTTCATAAGCTTTACCGACATACATTAGAATTTTAAATACAATACTATTATGAAATAAAGATAAATAACAGTATAGATGATATCCGGAGGTGACTCTGAGGCCTGCAAACATCAAGCAGGTATACCTTGAAGTTTCTAGCCGCAGAGACAAAACTCTCAAGAACCAACATGATCAGAAGTAACTGGATCTACACAAAAATATGCAAAAAGCGTAGCATGAGTACATCACAACAGTACCCAATAAGTATCAAGACTAACCTCACGAGTAATGACGAGGTAAGTCGAGACACTCACTAGACATAAAACCCGTGCAAGATATTAACATAAAGCTATAAATGGAAAGAGCGTCAATGTAAGGCTAACAACATAAAGATCATTAATATAAAACCAACAAAGGAATAATATAAACACAATTAGCAACAAAAAGTAAACGGGTAATAAAGAAACAACGTAATCAAAACATAGATGAAATATGAATGAATTCAAATTAGGAAAACAGATGACAATTCAAGTAATCAAATCGTTCCCAACGCATGACTTACAATAAGAATTACCCCAAGGAACCACACCTCGTAACCATAAATCATAATCCATAATTTCGAATCTTACATGCATGACACCTCATGCCCACATTATCAATCACATTCGCACGACAAATAAAATATTCGAGAAGTTTATTTAAATACAATAAAACATAACAACAATCTTGAATAAAGTAAGACGTCGAATGAGATAATAAGTTTATTGTAGAAAACAAATAAAATAAAATAAACTGCAATTTATACAAAATAGAGTATCAAATGAGTTACGTTTAGAAACCAATAAGGTAAAGTAAAATAGCATTTTCAAATTAACAAAAATATCAGATAAGTTAACGAATTAAATATAGAATTTATTAAAGTAAGGCGTGATAAAAATTTCACGTAAAGTAAAACAGCAAGTAGTGTAATGAGTTTAATTTGAGAACCCAAATAAAGTAAAATGTGATAATAAGTTAAAAATAGCAAAGCACCGAATGAGATAACGAGTTCTATCAAAAGAGTCACATAAAATAAAGCATGTTAACAATTCCTTTATTTAAAACTGTTATGTCACCAACAACTCAATAGAATATGAAGTAATGACTCCATGCAAGTAAATTCATCTTGAAACTCAATTCACCAAGTAACACGGAGGCACATTAAAGCAACATAGCAAATCACATAGAATGCATGACTCACATAAGAAGTCACAATCGTTCCCGCATAAAAATAAAAATAAAAAACCAAATACAATCAAAATACAAGTGAGATGATCTAAGAAAAAACAACAACCGTTCAAATCAACAAGCCTTTAAAATGTAGAATATACAACAAAATCACACCGAGGTACCACATCTCATATTCACATTTCATAAATCACAATCACAATCTTCCTTATATAGCTGTGTGAGCCTTGCATATATTTTTGAAAATATTTTTCCCGAAATAGCTTCATGCACTTTAGCCTCCTTATCTCACCGCGTGGCTTCAAGTAATTTCCTTACTAGCAATACGCGTATAAATCCCACCTTATCTCGTCGCATGCACATCAACCCTTATCCTTATACCGCTGCATGCACATCTATATCACAGCATAATAATCAACTCGTACCATACGTGCCCATATACCACAAAATTACCAAATCAACAATAACAATATTACCACAACACATAGCCCACGACTCAATCACAATGTGTACAAGAATCTCAATAATAACAAAATGAATGAGAAACAACTCAACAAGGTAAGATATTCCAATAACCAACAATTTCAAGAGCAATCGGTTTAATAGCTTTCAACAACTACAACTTCAATAACTCAACAATGAAGGTAATTTCATGAAATAGCAACTTCAAATCAAATTCATAACTTAGGCTCGACAAGGAAAGAGATAGCACGATGTAATGATCTGGCTAATCAGTTTGAGTATTTAGCACCGTTCCCCTATTTTGTCACAACCAGGAATTCTCAACCTCGGGACCGTGGTGGCGCCTAACATTTCACTTGCTAAGAAAGCTAACATTAGATATAGTTATTAGCCATTTTAACAATTCAAATCAAATGAAAACCAATAAGCTGAATAAAACTGAAATAGAGTAAATTAACTAATAAATAGCAATATCCAAATACAATCCCAGAACTGGTGTCACGAATAGACGAGCGTCTAGAATACTAAAAATAATAGTCTAAATAAAAGCATAACTGTCTAAATTGAAATAAACAGGTAAGGTGATGTAGAAGGGGACTTCAGGGCTGAGAATGTTGTGCAGCTCTACCTCAAGTGTCCGTCAAGAACTTGATTCGAGCAAATCTACTGAACGTCACTAGGACCCACTCCAAAATCTGCAGAAGAAGTGCAGAGTGTAGTATGAGTACATTCGACCCCATGTACTCTGTATGTGCCGAGCTTAACCTCGACGAAGTATTTACGGGACTAAGTTGGCCACTTACAATAACCTGTACACAATAATGATAATAATAACCGGGAAAGAAAATAACAATGAAAGTAAAGCGGTTAATTTATGAAAACGAACTCAGCCTCACAATCAAAGAACCCAGAATGTCAGACCTCATAATCTCATATAAAAATGCTGGAAACTAACACAATAATACCAACGAGAACAATACACACAATCTGTTGGAGAGCACAACTTGATCCCACCATACACACACAATCGTCCCTTATTTCACCTTAGCATCACTTCTCAATATTAAGAACCACGTATACAATCCATTGCGGCGCGCAATCCGATCCCATCATATCATCATAATCTACGTCATAATCCTCCCTTATTGCACCATATCATCATTTATCAAAATCAAGTATTATGTATACAACCGTTATGACGCGCAATCCGTTCCTATCATATCATCAGAATCAATGTCATAATCCTCCGTTATTCCACCATATCACAACCGTTGCAGCGTGCAACCTGATCCACAGACTATTTCAATAAATGCAATCAATCCAATAGCTCAATTTACAAGAATCTCTACAATTAAAGAATATGAAAGCAAAGTAATACCGGAATAACGAACTAATCCAAGGAGTGCTACAAATAATACAAAAGCAATAATACAAGTCTAAGTACGTGATAGTTAAGGTATGCAAGTAAGACAATTAAAGCAAGTAGCAATTAATCTCGGAGTCATGGAAGAGACGAACAATTCAATACAAGAATAATTAATGACGAGTAATAAATTGCGACATAGAATGCAATTAAAGCATGTAACAATTAAGGCACAAAATGAAATAATTCATGAACTACGACAAAGTCATGGAAATATTTATTTTGACGATGCATATACCCTCGTCACCTCGTATATACGTTGTTTCACACGTAATTCACATAATATATATTTCAAGGTTTCCTAATTTCCTCAAATCAAGATTAGACTTACTTCATTCTGTAATCAAATCAAAGTCAACTTGGGGCTCACCCAGTCAAAACTCGGGTCCAATGGGTAACAGTCATATTACCTTGCTGAAGACACAAAAACTTCCTACGGTAATCCTTCTCAGAGTGAAAGGAATGAACTTCTCTAGAAATAGCTATGAAAACTGACCCCAGGTAAGTGCAAAAGAACCACCTGGTCTAGTCAACACATAATCTCTCCACCATCTCTTGCCAAACCCGGTCATCTGGAACACTACAAAGTCTACCCCATTAGTCTCAACAATACCCATGTTGCGTAACACCTCGTGGTAACGACAAAGTAATCGTGTGAGTCCTCAGAAGGTGCACCGCTGAAATGAATAGGAAAGAGCTTAGTAAACTTATCCAGCATCAATAAGGCCTTAGAGGACATACGGGGCCTATCCCCGACCTGTGCTGTAGCAACCAGATGAACTAACCCAACTAGTTGGGCTGCTGGAGTCTGATATAGGTGAGCCACCTGTTCCGAGGTGTGAGTAGCAGGAGGTTGTTCTCTTCCCCCGGCCTGAGAGACGGCTGGTGCCACTGGAAGTATGCTGTTCTGGGATACACTCTCTAAAAGGCTTACCAAGCGGACTAGAGAGTCCTGAAGCACTAGAGTGGCTATGAATCCCTCCAGGACTTGAGCTGGTCTGACAGGTACGGTCTGAGCTAGGACCTCCTCCTCATGATTAATATGAGGCTCCTCTGTTGGTGCTGCTGATCGAGCTATAGGTTGAGCTCTGCCTCTAGCTCGACCTCTGCCCCGGGTAGTAGCTGCCACATTCATATGTCGTGCGTGTTCTTGTCATCTGCGAGAGAACAAGAATAGAATGGTTCAATCATCACTGATAGAATGAAATCGCACGATAGAGAAAGAAAGAGGGTAAATTCTCCTAAGACTCCATATCCTCTGGAAGATAAGTATAGACGTCTCCGTACCAATCCTCTATACCCTACTAAGCTTGCTCATGACTCGTGAGACCTAGGCAACCTAGTGCTCTAATACCAAATTTTCATTACCCGAAATTTTCAGCCTCGGGACTGTGATGGCACCTAAATTTCACTTGCTAGGCAAGCCAATGCTAGATATAGTTATTAGCCATTATTAACAATTTAGAAAACCAATAATCTGAATAAAACTGAAATAGAGTAAACAAAGTAATAAACGACGATATCCAAATATAATCCTAGAACTGGTGTCACGAATATACGAGCGTCTGGAGTACTACAAATAATAGTCTGAATAAAAGCATAACTATCTGAATCGAAATAAATAACTAAGCTGATGTAGAAGGGGACTTCAGGGCTGCGAACACTATGTAGTTGTACCTCAAGTCTCCGTCAAGATCTAGATCCGAGCAAATCTACTGAACGCCTATAAGACCCACTCCGAAATCTTCACAAGAGGTGCAGAGTGTAGTATGAGTACAACCAACCCCATGTACTCTGTAAGTGTCGAGCCTAACCTCGATGAAGTAGTGACGAGGCTAAGATGACCACTTACAATAACCTGTACACAGTAATGATAATAATAACAGGGAAAGAAAATAGGAAAGAAAGTTAAGCAGTTAATTTTTGAAAACGAACTAAGCCTCACAGTCAATGAATCCAAAATGTCAGACCTCATAATCTCATATAATTTTTTTGGAAACTAACACAATAACACCAACGAGTACAATGCACACAATTCGTTGTGGCGCGCAACCCGATCCAACCGTACACACACAATCCTCCCTTATTTCACCTTAGCATTATTTATCAATATCAAGAATCAATTATACAATCCATTGTGGCGCGCAACCCGATCCCACCATTTTATCATAATCAACGTCATAATCCTCCCCTATTACACCATATCATCATTTATCAATATAAAATATTACGTACACAACCATTGCAGCACGTAACCTGATCCCACTATATCATCAAAATCAATGTCATAATCCTCTCGTATTCTACCATATCACAACTATTGCAGCGTGCAACCCAATCCATAGATAATTTCAATAAATGTAATCAATCGAGTAGCTCAATTTACAAGAATCTTTACAATCAAAGGATATGAAAGCAAAGAAATAAAGTGTCAGGACCCAATTCCTCCCTCCGTGAACTGTTGTGACGGCATTACTCTCTACGACTAGGTAAACCTAATATTGCAGAAATAAAATGAAAACACAAGGATAATGACTAACAAATATAGTTAATAAGCAGAAACGGTGCCACTCGCAATATACAATAATCACTTTGCCCAAAACCCGAAATGTCACAAATTACAAGCTTCTAAGAGTTTCTAATTGCGCTATACATTTATGTCTGAAGAAAAAAAGGGGGAAATTAACACAAGGGATAGAAGGGGACTCCGAAGTCTGTGGACGCGGGAAGATGTACCTTGAAGTCTCCTGAAACAGCAACCACACAACTAGACTCGAGGCTGATAGCTAGTATCAGGATCAGCACACGGAAAACATGTGCAGGGAAGGGCATGAGTACACCACAATGGTACCCAGTAAGTTCCAAGCCTAACCTGGGTCGAGTAGTGACGAGGTCAGGTCAGGGCCCTACTAGTATAAATATAATGAAATAAGACAGAATGAAATGTCGTAGTAAAAATAAATACGAAAATCTAACAGGAATAGAATCAATGAAAGACAATATCTTATAAAACGATGATAACAACATGGGATCTTCGGGGATACCGTCCCGTAGTCCCAAACGTAAATGTGCAGGGGGATATCCCGGAGTACCGTTCCGTAGTCCCAAAGTAAATATGCAGTGCTGGGAGATCTCCCGGAACACCTTTCCATAGTCCCAAAGTAAATATAAAGAACAGGGGGATCTCCCGGAATACCATTCCGTAGTCCCAAAGTAAATACGCAGCTCAACCAATATAAACACCAGTTACAGCAAGAAAACCTACAGTTTAGACTAAGTTCAAATCAAAGAAACAAGTAATCCATTAAACATGCTGAACATAGTTCAAATAGGTAGTCAAAACACATAGGCATGCTTTTCTAATCTAAACAGGATAGTACATATGCTAGTATAGTTCAAACAAGGAGAAAACATGTTATGACTTGGTACAAAATGGAGTTTTACAACAAATAGCCTATGTACGTACTCGTCATCGCACATACACAATGCTCATATATCAAATAGTACCAAATCCTAAGGGGAGTTCCCCCACACAAGGTTAGGCAAGCCACTTACTTCGAACCAAGCTCAAATCAATCCTTAATAATGCTCTTTCCATGAAAATCTGTCTCTGAATGGCCCAAATCTAGCCAAAATCAATTACACAACATGAATACAACTACAAGGAACTAATCTAGCTACTAAAATCAAAGCCAAAACAAAAAATTATACATTCGCCCCAAAAAGCCTTCCCGAGCCCACGTCTCAGAATGGAGTAAAAGTTACCAAATATGAACACCTATTCACTCACGAGTTCACTCATGCCAAAATTATCCAAATCCGATGTCTAAATACCACTCAAAACTCAAAAATTCAATTGGGAACTTTTTCCCCTTTTCCCCAACTTTCTCACTAAAAATCCTTAATTAAATGAAGAAAACAACAATATATTAATGAAATATAACCAAAATCGAGTAAGGAAGCGTTACCCAAAAGCTTCCTCTGAAAATCCCTCAAAGATACGCCAATTTCCGAGCTCCCAAGTCCAAAAATGAAGAATGAGTTTTTTTAAGCAAATCCACTAGGCTAGGCGCCTAGGGCTAGTTTTTATATATATAGAAAATCAAAAACAAAATACATTGTTAGGAAGTCTTACGATATGAAAGAAATAGAATTTGGAAGTTACATAAAACCTATTACCAATGTTGAGCAATGAACTCAACACTGATATCACAAAATGAATACTAAATAAGCTTAAAAAATGATGCATAAAAACTAGCTGTTGATTACAGAAATAGCCTTGTCTTCTTGCAAAGAAATCACTATCCCTATACTGGCGCTAAGAAAATCCTTTCCTTGATGTTGTGATGCCATAATTTGTGTCAAACTATTCAACAAATCACTAGTATATTCTGAGTACCAGCTGCATATGTACTAGTGATCCAACTATTTCACGATCACTGCCCAAAACTGTCCGCTTACCTTATTTTTACTCTCATTTTTGCATGACCTCTTTGTGATTTTTGTTGAGATCATTTCATGAATTCCTTCCTGAGATGTTATACTGTGATGTTGTGTTGGAATACACGCCCATTGTGACTCTAAATTATCCGCTAAATGCAGCCAAGTTTGCCCTGTCAATTGCCATTTCCAGAACTGCTCCACTATGGTATATTGGAGCCCAATTTCTTGAATGATCCCTGTGTTTTTGTCTGATCTCCTTGCATGATTTGATTCCTGGGATATTGAAGTGATGAGTTGCATGTGCGTTTTGTTCCATAACACAATCGTTTTACCCAGAAATCTTTGCCAACTCTAGATGTGTGCACAATTATGTAATTGAGAAAACTGGGCATAAGAACTGCCCCCTTCCTATCCTTGTTGCTATACTTGTGCTCATATATGATTCCCCTTCAATGGAATGAGTACTAAGTACTAATACCACCAGTTGAAGGTTCATCCAAATATGAGGAATAGCCACAATAACGTTTCCTGCAAAAAAGAAAACCTCGTTAGTGAAAATAGTCATCACCATGTTCTTCTCCAATAGGGTTTGACCATGGTTGATGACTTTGAAATTTCCCTCCAAACTTGGTTGTTCTTCAATGCTATTTGCCTGGTTCCCTGTATGTTCAACTGGTCTTTTACAGTGTAGTAGCCCATCAGTTCCATCTGTAGAAGCTGTAGATGTATTTTCCTGTCTGCCTTGGTATTGCAAGCCACTCAACCAGCACTTTTCAATGAGGTGTGCATGTGCATTCCACACCTTGTCTAGATGATCCCTTGTGGAGTTCCCTTCATGTGCCTTTGAGGTGTTATCATGTAACACCCCATTTAAGTTCAGAATTGGCATCCAAAGCTACCTGCTTACCACGGAAATTCTGGGCATTAGAGTGTTTGTCCTTGAGTCTATGCATATGCCTACCTTCAAATCCCTCCCATTGGAATGAGTACTAAGTACTAATACCACCAAATGAGATTTCCTCAAATAGTATGGCATAGAGATAGTACCTTTCCCCGCAAAAAAGAACACAGTGTTAGTGCAAAAAATGAACAGCATACTCTACTCCCACAAGATTTGAATATGCTGCTCCAATGTTTTTTCCTGTCCCCTGCCACTCCTTGGCTTCATTCTCATTAATTCTTGGCAACCTAAGAATGAGTCCAAACCCTCGCACTTAGGTCTTTTTCTGCCAGTCAAACCACACCTACTATCAAATATCCGCTTCTGCGGTCCCGCATTTACGAGAAAAATACCGCACCTACGGTTTTCACTTGAAACACAGCACACGCACCTACGACAACAAATCACATCTACGACTAACACAGGTGCGGAAAACCATCGCACCTGCGGATTCTTCCCAACTCCTTCATGGCCGCCTCTGCCGGTCCTTCTCTACTTCTGCGGACACGCACCTGTGGTTCCCACTCCGCATGTGCGATTACACCAGCTGAGTCCAACTTCAGCAAGCCTTCAAACTTCACAATTTGATCCGTAAATCACCCGAAATAAACCTGAGGCCCCCGGGACCTCAACCAAACATACCAATCAATCCTAAAACACAATACAAACTTAGTCGAGCCCTCAAATTACATCAAACAATGCTAAAAATGCAAATCACCCTCCAATCCAAACTTAATGAACTTGAAACTTCCAAATTTGACAACTGATGCCGAAACCAATCCAACCACGTCTGATTGACCCCAAATTTTGCACATAAGTTATATTCAATCCTATGGACCTGTTCCTACTTCCGGAATCGGATTCCGACCCCAATATCAAAAATTCCACTACCGACCCAAACTCTAAAAATTTGACTTTCGCCATTTCAAGCCTAAATGAGATACGTACCTCGAAAACACAATCCGGATATGCTCCTAAGCCCAAACACACCTAACAGAATCAACGGATCTCCATTCCGGAGTCGTCTTCACACAGTTCCGACTACGGTCCAAATTCTAAGCCTTAACCTCCTATTTAGGGACTAAGTACCGAAAACACTTCAAAAATCGAAACGAAACCTCCTGGCAAGTTACAAAAGCAAAAATAGATACGAGGGAACCAGTTAATAGGGGATCAGGGGTCTAACTCTCAAAATGATCGGCCGGGTTGTTACATAAAGGAACCACAAACTAATCAAAGGAGTGCTAAAAATAATACAAAAGCAACAAGACAAGTCAAGTACATGACAATTAAGGTGTGCAAGTAAGACAATTAAAGCAAGTAGCAATTAATCGCGGAGTCATGAAAGGGATGAAAAATTTAATACAAGATTAATTAATAACAAGCAACAAATTGCAGCATAGAAAGCAATTAAATCATGTAACAGTTAAAGATTGGAATGAAATAATTCATGAACTACGACAAAGACATGGAAAAAATTATTTTGATAGTGCATATACACTTGCCACCTCGCATATACGTTGTTTCACACGTAATTTACATAACATATAGTTCAAGGGTTCCTAATTTCCTCAAATCAAGGTTAACACAACACTTACCTCGTTCTGCAATCAAATCAAAGTTCAACCAGTGCATTTCATTTAAGATTCACATCGAAATCAATCCAATCTAACCAAAATCGAGTTAATATTATCAATTATTTTACATTAGATAAAGTTAAGTTCTTTACACTTTTCCCAAACAGTCAACAAAAGTCAACCCGGGGCTTGCCCAGTCAAAACTCGAGTCCAATGGGTAACAGTCATACTACCATGCTGAAGACGCTCAAACTGCCAACGGTAATCCTCTCTCAGAGTGAAAGGAATGAACTTCTCTAGAAATAGTTGTGAAAACTCATCCCAGGTAAGTGCAGACGAACTAGCCGGTCTAGTCAACACATAATCTCTTCACCATCACTTGGAAAAACTGGTCATCTGGAATGCTGCATTTTCAACCCCATTAGTCTTAACAATACCGATATTGCGCAACACCACATGGGAACCGTCCAAGTAATCATCTGGGTCCTCAGAAGGTGCACCGCTGAAGTGATTATGAAAGAGCTTGGTAAACTTATCCAGCATGAAAAAGGCCTCAGAAGACATAGCGAGCCTATCCCCGGCCTGTGTCGTAGATACCAAAAGAACTACCCCAACTGGCTGGGCTGCTGGAGACTGATATAGGGGAGCCACCTGCTCCGGCGTGTGAGTAGTAGGAGTCTGTGCTCCTCCCCCAACCTGAGAGACGGCAGGTGCCACTGGAAGTAAACTGTTCTGGGCCACACTCTCCATAAGGCCTACCAAGCGGACTAGAGCGTCCTGAAGAACTGGAATGGCTATGAATCCTTCCAGGACCTGTGCTTGTCCGATAGGTACGGTCTAAGCTGGGACCTCATCCTCATGCTCAATCTGAGGCTCCCCTATGGGTGCTGCTGCTCGAGCTCTAAGCAGAGCTCTGCCTCTTCCTCGGCCTCTGGCTTGACTTCTGCCCCTGGTAGTAGCTTCCACAAGGGGCTTCGGCTCCTGTCTGGATGCATATGTCGTAGGGTTCTTGCCATCTGCAAGAGAACAAGAATATAATGGTTCAATATCACTAATAGAGTGAAATAGCACGATAGAGAAAGAAAGAAGTGAAATTCTCCTAAGACTCCATATCCTCTAGAAGATAAGTACAAACGTCTCCGTAGCAATCCTCCAGACACTACAAAGCTTGCTCGTGACTCGTGAGACCTAGGCAACCTAGTGCTCTGATACGAATTCGTCATGGCCCAGAATTCCTACCCTCGGGATCGTGACGGTGCCTAAAATTTCACTTGCAAGGAAAACCAATGTTATATGTAATTATTAGCCATTTTTAACAATTTAGAATACCAATAAAATGAATAAAACTGAAATAGAGTAAATAAAGTAATAAATGGCGATATCCAAATACAATCGCTAAACTGGTGTCACGAATACATGAGCGTCTAGAGTACTACAAATAATAGTTTGAATAAAAGCATAATTGTCTGAATCCAAATTACAGCTAAGTTGATGTAGAAGGGCACTTCAAGGCTGCAAAGACTATGCAGTTGTGCCTCAAGTCTCCGTTAAGAACTGGATCCGAGCAAATCTACTGAATGCCTCTATGACCCACTCCGAAATCTTCAAAAGAGGTGCAGAGTTTAGTATGAGTACAACCGACCTCATGTACTCTGTGAGTGCCGAGCCTAACCTTGATGAAATAGTGACGAGGTTAAGATGACCACTTACAATAACTTGTACGTAGTAATGATAATACTAACAGGGAAAGAAAATAGGAATGAAAGTTAACCAGTTAATTTATGAAAACTATCTCAGCCTTACAATCAAAAAATCCAGAATGTCAGACCTCATAATCTCATATAAAAATGCTGGAAACTAACACATTAACACCAACAAGTAGAATGCACACAATTCGTTGTGGCGCGCAATTCGATCCAACCGTACACACACAATCCTCCCTTATTTCACCTTAGCATTATTTATCAATATCAAGAATCACTTATACAATCCATTGTGGTGCGCAACCCGGTCCTATCATATCATTATAATCAATGTCATAATCCTCCCCTATTACACCATATCATCATTTATCAATATAAAGTATTACGTACACAACCATAACAACACGCAACCTGATCTATCAGAATCAATGTCATAATCCTCTCGTATTCCACCATATCACAACTGTTGCGGCGTGAAACCTGATCCATAGATAATTTTAATAAATTTAATCAATCCAATAGCTAAATTTAAAAAAATCTTTACAATCAAAGGATATAGAAGCAAAGAAATAAATGAACCATGAACTAATCAAATGAGTGCTACAAATAATATAAAAACAACAAGACAAGTCAAGTGCATGACAATTAAGGTGTGAAAGTAAGACAATTAAAGCAAGTAGCAATTAATCGCGGAGTCATGAAAGGGACAGACAATTCAATATAAGAATAATTAATGACAAGTAACAAATTGCGGCATAGAAAGAAAGTAAAACGTGTAATAGTTAAGGCTTGGAATGAAATAATTCATAAACTACGACAAAGACATGGAAACAATTATTTTGATGGTGCATATACACTCGTCATCTCGCATAGACGCCGTTTCACACGTAATTCACATAACATATAGTTCAAGGGTTCTTAATTTCTTCAAATCATGGTTAACCCACCACTTACCTCATTTCGCAATCAAATCAAAGCTCAACCATTGCATTTCATTTAAGATTTGCCTCGAAACCAATCGAATCTAACCAAAATCCAGTTAATATCATCAAATATTGCTAGGGAAATAAATTACAATAGATAAAGTTAAGTTCTTTCACATTTCCCAAATGGTCAACAAAAGTCAACCCGTAGCTCGCCCAGTCAAAACTCGGGTCCAATGGGTAACTGTCATAATACCCTGATGAAGACGCTCAAATTGCCAGCGGTAATCCTCTCTTAGAGTGAAAGGAATGAACTTCTCTAGAAATAGCTGTGAAAACTAATCCCAGGTAAGTGCACGCAAACTAACCGGTCTAGTCAACACATAATCTCTTCACCATCTCTTGGCAGAGCCATCATCTTGAACACTGCAAAATCGAACCCATTGGTCTCAACAATACCCATGTTGTGCAACACCTCATGGGAACCGTCCAAGTAATCTTGTGGATCCTCATAAGGTGCACCGCTGAAATGAATAGGAAAGAGCTTAGTAAACTTATCTAGCATGAAGAAGGCATCATAAGACAAAGCGAGCCTATACCTGACCTATGTCGTAGATACTGTAAGAACTAACCCAACTAGCTGGGCTGCTGGAGTCTGATATAGAGGAGCCACCTGCTCTGGCGTGTGAGTAGCAGGAGTCTGTGCTCCTCCCCTAGCTTGAGAGACGACTGGTGCCACCGGAAGTAAACTGTTCTAGGACACACTCTCCATAAGGCTTACCAAGTGATGACGTCCAAATCTAGTACTAAAAAGTAAATGGACACGATCACATGCAATATAATTTACCCAACTATGAGTCGAGGTCGAATTCCGCAAAGAACAATAGGTAGGCAATTAGGCGTGTAAGAGAATTATCACCTATTATGCTAAGCCAAACACTTAGAAAAGTGTTGAGAAAATATTTATAACTAATTGCGAAAATGTAAACTAACCTAGAAAGCTAGTAAAATGATCAATGGATACAAGCATGGATGAAATCAAAATTACACTCAAGTAACGATCCAATGTATTTTATGATTTTACAAATATGAACGAGTTTATGTTAATTAGGGTAATAATTCTATATTAGCTTCTTCCAAAGACTAACAAGACTTCCTAATTGAGTTATCCCTAAAATAATTAAGAGATTAAGTGCACCCGAATATGGCTACAAGTAGTTCAATCCTATCCCTGGGTAGAATCTATAAAGTGAGGGTTAAAGCCTCAAGTTCTTGTTAATTAATCTTTCCCAATCCCAAAATTAATTCGAAGTAAATGGACGAGTCCTAGGTTTAACTAATCCCTTTGGAAACATTAAAGAACAAGAATAATTAAAGAAACAATACCATTCAATACATAAGCACAACAAGATATATAATCCACATATATGAATATTCCCATAAACAAGATTCATATATTGGAATAAATACTACACACTTAGATATACAATACAAAGCAATGAAATGAAGAAATGAACATAAATGAGTAAGAAATTCTCAACCAAAAGCTTCAAATCTTCAAGACCCAAGTGTGTGTGTGCAAGAAACCTAGCTCCAAAACTTGTATGACGACCCAACCAGTCGTCTCATGAGTTACCGCTCCGTTTCCCCCATTTCTGCTTCTTACTACTTTGTCTATCGGTTCTATGAGTGATCGGGTTGGTTGGCTCGGGTTCGGAAAGGTTTTGAGAAGGTTTGAGACAGTTAGTATCTTTTGAAGAAACTTAAGTTGGAAAAGTCAACCGGATGTTGACTTATGTGCTAGAGGGCTCGGATGTGAGTTCCGATGTTTCGGATAGCTTCGGGAGTTTATTTGGGACTTAGGAGCATGATAGGAATGAGTTTTGGAGGTTCGGAGTAGATTTAGGCTTGAATTGGCGAAGTTGATATTTTGGCGATTTCTGGTTGGTAGGCGAGATTTTGATATAGGGGTCAGAATGGAATTCTGAGAGTTGCAATAGTTCCGTTGTGTCATTTGGGATGTGTGTGCAAAATTTCAGGTCATTCGTATGTGGTTTGGTTGGGTTTTTTATCAGAAGCATAATTCGGAAGATTTTGAAGACTTAGGCTTGAATCCAATGTGTTTTGGTTGATTTGATGTTGTTTGAGGTGTTTTAAAGATTGGTACAAGTTTGAGTAAGGTTTTTGAATCTGTTGGTGTTTTTGGTTGAGGTCCCGTGGGCCTCGGGGTGATTTCGGATGGTTGACGGAGAGTTGGAGTTTTTGGTGAGCTGCAGATTTTTGCTGCTTCTGGTATTTCCGCACCTGCGGATTGGGGACTGCAAGTGCAACGTTGCATATGCGGGAGAAGGGTCACAGAAGCGGAAGCTGGGTAGTTGGAAGGAACAGCATAAGCGGTCTAGGGGCCGCACCTGCGATAGCGCAAGTGCGGATATTTCATCGCAGATGCGGTTTGGGAAATTTAAGTGATTTCCGCAGAAGCGGATCAAGGACCGCAAATGTGGTACCGCAAAAGCGGTGAAGTGGCCGCAGATGCAAAAATGCATGGGCCAGAAAGTATAAATTGTGTCCTTCGCGATTTTGAGCTATTTTCACCATTTCTAATTCGGCTTGGGAGATTTTTGGACGATTTTAAAGAGGGATTTTAAGGGAACTTCATTGAGGTAAGGAATTTGGACCTAAAACTCGTTCCTATGCTATTTTTTCACGGATTAGAGCTATAATTAATGGAATCTAAGGTTAAAATTGGGGAAACTAGGGCTTGGAAACTTAGACCTTTGCTTGAGGATTTGAGGGACTTATTGTGGTCAAATTTTGGTACTTTTGATATGTATGAACTTGTGGGGGAGATAAGGAATCCATTGATGTAAAAATTATTGAATTCCGAGATGTGGGCCCAAGGGTCAGGATTTGGTAATTTTGGGATTTGTGTTATAAATTGATTATTTTCGCTTGGGCTTCGTTCCCTTAGCATATTTTGACGTCGTGATTCTGATTTTGGATAGATTCGATTCGAGTGAAGGCTGATTCGAGGGGAAAAGGTGGCTTCGCGGGCTAGAGATTTGACCGGATTGAGGTGAGTAATGATTGTAAATGATGTTTTGATGGTATGAAACCCCAGATTTGCATATCGTTGTGCTATATTGATGTGACGCACACGCTAGATGACGAGCGTGGGGTCGTGCACTGTTAGGGATTGTGACTTAATCCGTCTCAAATGACTATTTTTCCACGTATTTGACTGAAATCTATTTGCTATCATCATTATTTGGGCCGAATGCCATATTTGGGCTTCGTGCCAACTATTTGAACCCTTAGGGGACTTTTATTGATATTTCCTCACTGTTTTGACTTTATACTTGAACTCAGTCATGTTATATTTCACTGTTTTCGTACTCAACCATGTTTACTTTGTTTTAACACTTAAATGATCTTATAAATGATATTTTGGGCTGAGAATCATGTTTTACTATTGCCCGAGTGGCTTGTGAGGATTTTGACTGAGTAAGGCCGAGATATGTACGCCACAAGGTGGCTTGTTGATATGAGGCCGAGGGCCTAGTGATGATGCCACGAGATGACTTGATATTGCGCTTGGGCCGTAAGGGCCCCTCCAAGAGTCTGCACACCCCCAGTGAGTGCGGGTACCCATTGTGATATGAGATATAGCCCGAGGGCTGGTATTGTTCTGAGATATTGTCCGAGGGGAAGATTTGTTGATACTGTGCCCGAGGGGTGAACCTTTATGTATTTATTTTCTTGATTGCCTATCATTTACCTACTTAAATTGTTGAAAAAGGCTTTCGTGAAGTTTAATTCGAGTTAAATGACTTTCACATATCTTTCACTAGTTTTACTACTTCATTATAGTCTGCAATTGTGCTTTACGTGATTTCCTGCTTTCAGTCCTTATTTAAGATTATTACTCACTGAGTTGGAGTACTCACTTTACTCCCTGCATCCTGTGTGCAGATTCAGGCACATCTGGTCCCTCTCCCCAGTGCTGATCAGTTCCAGCTCAGGCGGATCTGAGGAGTCTCTAGGTAGCTGTCAGTGTTCGCAGCCCAGAGCTCTTCCCTATCTTATTTCTTCATGTTCTTAGTTTCTGTATTAAACCTTGTAGTTTCCTCTGAGTATTCCGGATTGTTTAGATGCTCATGACTAGTGACACCCCGATATCGGGCTGTATTGAGTTGTATTCTGCATATTATACTATCATCTGCTTAAACCATGGATTATTTTATCATGCTTTAAATTGTTTCTTACTGTTAAATTGTTAAATACTAAAATGGAAAGTGTCGGCTGGCCTTCTCTTTACGAGAGGTGCCATCACGACTGGGTCCAGGTATAGGGCCGTGACAACTTGTGTTCTCTAGTCCAAAGACTGAAAAATAAGCCAAAGAACTTTTTCCAATAAGCTAGGTCGTGTATTAAAGGGTTTGGGGTCAAAGCATGTGAAATTATAGAAGTACCCAGAACTGAAGCACGATCTTCACATTTGCGAAGCAATGTTCGTATTTGCGAACTAGGACTTTCCTATTGACTCGCATTTGCGAAGGTTGACTTTCTAGTTTGACCTCACATTTGCGAAGTCTTTTTTCGCATTTGCAAACACTGCTTGACTGGGTTGACTTCGCATTTTCAATTTCTTAATCGATTGTGATTGTTGGTATCTTCGCATTTCCCACATCTATGTCGCAATTGCGACATCTGAGGATATTTTTCCAGATTTTCTTCTTTTCAACTTCTTTTTGACTCGTTTTCACTTGGTTTCTTCATGATCACTTCTAAATCACATAGAACCAATAATATAGAAGTAAATGACATTAAACACATGATTTTATCAATCAAACATAGCACAAATCTAAGCTTAAAGACGAGATAAATTGGTAAAATACCAACTTATCAAACCCCCAAACTTAAACTGTTGCTTGTCCTCAAGCAATGAAAGCGACAAAATCTCCTTCCAAGTATTTAACTCAATAGTGCATCATTATCATGCCAAGTCAAAAAGGTCTATTGCAGGCACAAACACATGACTTCAATTGGTACCAACAATTAATCCAAAACATATGAAATACCAAAAACTTCTCATGAATTTAATTGCAATTCAAGTACTCAAACACTATGCAAATAAAAGTAGCAATCAATTCATGACACTAAAGCTTCAAAATTTGCCTCTCTATCACAATTAACTTCTCTCGTTCATTCTTCCCAATTGAAAATGAGATTAAATTCATAACTCAAATCTCATGTTCCCACATACTTAAGAGAGAATCCCACACTCATAAATTTCACTTCAAAACATAAATGGGATATCAAATGGAAAGAATTAACTCTCTCTCACAAAAATGTTCAAATGCATACAAGTAGTACCATAGGCTTGCTCTTCATACATTTCTCCACTAATGTAGACAAACTTGGTTCAAAATCAATTAGGACTTAAAAGGTTGTAGTTTAGGCTTTTGGTTAAAGTATGATACAATTTTGGTTAGAGTAACTCAAAACCTCCCTAAGCACTACAATTGTTCAACAATCAAAGTGCACTTCCTTCAAGAACTTTTCCACCCTTTCTTTGTTTTTTATTTCATCACCTAGTCTTCCATTTATTCACAATTCCTTATTTTTTCTTCTTTTTTCTCAAATATTACTCTGATTTTATTAATTTTTTTAATAATTACCTTTCACCTTTTAAGCAACTTCCACATCACAGCTGTTCCAACCTTCACCCCCAAACTTAGGCTTTAACCTATGTTTATACTTTCAAAGTACTTAGGGAGGTAGGGTGCCAAAAGATAAATCAATAAAAAATGAAGAGTTAAAGTTTGTAACATGGTTGCCAAAGAAAAAGTTTAAAGGCTCAAAAGCGATTGATTAGGGAAAATATACAAGGGTAGGAAAATCTAAGGTACAATAGCGGTCCAAGGAAGGCCTAACATCATTTTTCAACCTAAGTTAGTCTAGGATTTCACCTTGAAACATATTCCGGGCAAGTTCTAGACTACAAATAATGCAAAAGAACTCACAATAAATATCACCACACATGGCACATGACAACTTAAGTGGAATAAAAATCAAAAATTCAATTGAAACCAATGAACTCAAAGAAGTCACATATAGCCTAAGAAATTATTTAGTGAATCAAAGAGTCAAAAATTGAGTCTAAAAGTTATGATAATTATCTTTACTTCAATCTTTTTTCTTTTTCAAAGATTAAGTGTTCATATGCCGAGGTTTAAATCATGTTGGTACTAAGCAAGCCACAAATTGGCCAATGGGAACAAACCCCAACTCATACCACTTATTCTTCCTAAATTAACAAAAAGTTATATCTAAACTACAATACTAATTCCTTTAAGAAAGTCACCTAGCTATCCATCATCAGGAAAAGTCGACACAAAAATTTACCAAAATTACCCTGTTCAGAAAGAAAGTTGGCATCCTCAGAAAAAGAACGGTGGTATAAAGAAAACCAAGGATACCGCCACCAAAATAAAACATACTATTAAAAAAATGAAGAAGCTAATAACATCAAGTCAATAAAACATATTATATATAAAAACTAAATTTCAAGAATCTAGTAAACATACTAATATAACACATCACATGAAAGTAAAATAACATCACATGAAAACACATATCAATCTACTATATCCACAGTTATACAAGAAACCACCCCCAACTAGAAGTGTTACAATGTCCCCAATGCAACTAAACAAAATAGAGCAAAATGGTGGAAAGTGCTCCCTGAATACTGCATCAAGTGCTCTCCTCGCTATCGGACTCAGTCGTATCCTTCTCCTCCTCTTCTTCCTTGGACCAATAAACTGGAGCATCATCATCTTCTTCCAGCTTAGTAGATGGAACTGGCTCTTGAGGCTTTAGAACTTTCCATAGCCCCTTCACACCCTTCTACATGCATGTGAAGAATTTATCTCTCTTCTTCTCCCTTTTCTTCATTCTGGTGTGTGCATTTGTCAGTTTGTCATGAGAAGTGCTCAAAGTACCGTGCGCCGTGGCCAAATCAATATATGTCTTTTCCAGCTTCTTAAGGTGATCCCCATGCTTCTTCTAATCATCAATATACCATTGAAATTCTTCCTTTGAAACGCATACAGAGGGTCCATCAGATGTTTCCGTAGGTCCCTGTGGAAGGTCAACTACTAGGTCGCGAATCTGTCGCATTTCCTCAGAAAGCATAAAAAATGGTCCTCCTGCAGAAGATGATTGTTGGCTACCCTGGTCGCTCTGAGAATAAGATCCCAAATTTCTTTTTTTGCTCTTGACGGTGCAGCCCTCCCCTCTTTTCTTTAATGGGTTGATAAGCTTTCCCTGATCTATCTAGTTGTCTCCCGGATCCCCCTAAACCCCTGCTAGTTAGCACAGGTCAGTGATCAGAGATGGGAACATCAGTGATTGACCATTCTGAATTCGATACTCCCTCATTTCATTGATGAAAATATCACCAATATTGAGACAAATACCATCAAGAATGGAGGTAATCATTTGAGCTCTCATTATTGGTACATTCTATATATTCTCCATAGGGGAGATGCGACTGCATATGATGGCCAACCATATATTTTCTTCGACAGTGAATTCTTTGGACGTGATCTATCTCTTTTCACCTGCCAATGGAACATCCAATTTCGGGCACAATTTTGAGACCAACCACTCGCTCGAGGCACAATCTTTCGCATGGAATAGGGCCTTGTCATGGTCCTGTAGGTGATAGATTGGGTTCACAGCTTCAGCTCCGAAATTCACCATTTTTCCACGAATCCTCATCTTTGGCTTTTTTAACTTGATGGCTGGAAGATTTCATAGAACTCCCTCACCCACTGCTTATTGGCTCTGCAAGGTTGAGGGGCAAAACAGGTCCATCCCATGTCTACAAGCCTCTGATGGAACTCGGGAAGACGTTTCGGGTCCTTTTCCAGCAATATACCACTTCCCGGGAGCACTTTCTTCAAAATCAACTCGGCATAGTACCATTCCTGACATTCCAATGACAGGAACCAGTGTTGGTCATAGTTCTCCTCCACTTCCAAAGGGTTGTCATTCGCGGATTCATCGGATTTATAGCTTATTTCCAGCTTATGGTACCCGTAAACAAAGTATTAGAGTGAAAACATGGTATGGCTATGAAAAATAGTGGAAGATGATTCAAATATGATCAAGAAATAATTGGACATTCGAAACCTTACCTTAGAAAAAATTTCAAATTTTCAAATCTGTAGAGCACAACTCTTTGATGTCGCAATTGCGACATTTTCTTCGTAGTTGCGAAAGAAACAAGAAACCCAAGAGTCCGTAATTGCGATCAATTCTTCACAATTGTCAAGGTTACCAGAGCTGACAGTTTTCGCAATTGCAACGACCTTTTCACAAATGCAAAGCTCGCAAATGCGAAGAGGCCATCGCAATTGCGATCTTATCGTCCCCATCCACAAAACAGTCCCTAGATCCAAAAAAATTCGAACAAAATCACACTTTTAGACAACCCAATTAGTTTTTAAGCACAAAATCATGCAATAGACTTCACATACCACCACGAATTGAAAACAATTTCAATGATTCAACCAAGAATCTCAATCGGGCTTTCATCGAACACATAGTAAGCACACAAAAATCACTCTTATTTTAACAAGGCCATGGGTACTCAGACTTCCCCATTTTTACAGCAAATAATAAGCTCACACTCTCAACGAACCTCACCCAGAAATCAACACATAATTTGAGAGATAAAGGAGAGAAGAAGAAGAAGAAGATGCAATAGAACATAAAGAGCACAAAGGTTAAGCCTTCATACCTTGATTCTTGCACTTAGGAGTAAAATGAGGGAGTTTCAAAGTGGGGAGAGTGAGGAAGAAACCAGTCGTTCAATTTTAGGGCCTTAAAAGATTTTTGAATTTTTTGGCTAGCGTTAAGCAAAACCCAGTATAAGTGCCTTAGAGGTCGCAATTGCGACTGAGTGTTCGCAATTGCGAACAATGAAACATCAGCAATTTTTGCAACTGCAACTGCTTGTTCGATTTTGCGGTTGGCTCCAGTTCGTAAATATGAACATATATTCGCAAATGCGAACGCTGAGGCCTGGACTGCAATTTCCAGTAGCTATTGGTTTTTGGCTCTCCGATCACCCCAACCTGCTCAAATCAACTCCAAAAATTGTAAAACTTGGCAGATTAGTTAAAAATAATATACTAAGCTATTCTAAAATAGAAAATTTTCAAAATGACTAAAATTTTTGAAAACGATGAGTTGCCTCCCACAAAGAGCCGCATTTAATATCGTGGCACAATGCGAATCAACTCTACCACTTTTCTCGCCACTTGGACGATATGAATTGGGCACCTAACTTGGAATCAAGCTTGTGACCATGAACGATGGGGGTGGTAAGTAGATTATCAATCCAAGCATTAATTTCTTTATTTTGCACTTCTTGGCTTTCATGCGAGGAATGTCATGTCATTTTGCCTCCTTGTGCCTTCAAATTGTAAAATGTATGGCATTTGCCTTTATTCCTCGCAATCTCTCGTTGAGTCGTGTAATTCAATTCCCATATCACCACGCAAATCCAATATTGAAAAATGCTTGGAATGTGACATCAAGCCTCCAAATTTCAATTCTTCCCCAATTTTGACATCCTCTTTTCCCCCCAAACTAGAGTCAATCACAACCATATTTTCAATTACACCGGTTGACTCTGATTCCATATTTTCTTGGCATCACTAACAAGCATGGAGTCGGTTAGCGGACGTTCAATTCTTGATTCCTCAAAATAAAGCTCACTTTCTTCCTCAAAGTTGGACTCTTCTTGATCTCTTTCCACACTCTCAAGTTGGTGGGCATAGTGAGCCTCAACCAATATTTTCATTTGATTTTCCAAGGTGGGGATATTATCATCATTTTGAGTTAGTGCTTGTTTTAAGTCCTCGAGTGCCAAGCTTTGCTTCTTCTCATTTTCAAGAATGACCTCCAACATGAGCATCATTTTCTCATTTTGAGCATTTGAGAGTTCTTCTTGGGTTTGATCAAGTGCCAAGGAAGGATTTTTGACTTCAAACTCTAAGGAAGGTTCTTGGCTATCATTCACTTCCGAGGCTTTTTGGACCACTAAAGCTTCAAGCATTTCTCCCATTTGTACGTTTAGTCTTTTTAGTGCCAAATCATTTTGGAAACTATTTTCCAAAAACTCTTCCAAGGCACTTTGCTCTTTGTTTCTCCCTTCAAGTAGGCACTCCACCATGAGGTTGAACTCTCCATTTTTACCATGCTCAACTTCTTCCACTTCCATTTTCCTATACTTATCATCACAAAAAGTAGAGTCATCATAGCGGGGGTTCTGGGAAGGGAAGGACAAATAAGCACAATTAACCCAATGGTCATTTTGACCACCACACTTATCACATATACTCCACTCATGGATTTGAGATTGTGTGCAAAATCTGCCCTTGGGAGAATTTAAACAATTTTGCAAAAGAAAATAATTACAAAAACATTCACAAGTTTGGACCAAAGCCCTTACGCTTATTTCTCAAACAACCTAAATACGCCAAACTAATTCCCCGGCAACGACGCCAATTTTGATGACGTCCAAATCCACTAATAAAAAAGTAAATGGACACGGTCGCATGCAATATAATTTACCCAACTATGAGTCGGGGTCGAATCTCACAGAGAATAATTTATAGGCGATTAAGCGTATAAGAGAATTATTACTTATTATATTAAGCCAAACACTTAGAAAAGTGTCGAGAAAATATTTATAACTAATTGAGAAAATATAAACTAACCTAGAAATCAAGTAAAATGATCAATGGCTAAAAGCATGGATGCAATGGGAATTATACTCAAGTAACGATCCGTTGTATTTCACGATTTCACAAATATGAGCGGAGTTTATGTTAATTAGCCTCGGGTAATAATTCTATATTAGTTTCTTCCAAAGACTAACAAGATTTTCTAATTGAATTATCCCTAAAACAATTAAGAGATTAAACACACTCGAATATGGATACAAGTAGTTCAATCCTATCCCTAGGTAGAATCTATAAAGTGAGGGTTAAAGCCTCAAGTTCTTGTTAACTAATCTTTCCCAACCCCAAATTATCTTTTTCAAAATTAATTCGAAGTAAATGGGTGAGTCATAGGGTTAGCTAATCCCTTTGGAGATATTAAAGAACAAGAATAATTAAAGAAACAATAACTCACTTCATAATTAAAAAATATCGTTCAATACTTAAGCACAACAAGATTTTGAATCCATACTTTAAATATGAATATTCCCATAAACAAAATTAAAGTGTTTTAAATACTACGTACTTAGATATACAATACAAAGCAAGAAAATAATGAAATGAGCATAAATGAGTAAAAATTCTCAACCAAAAGCTTCAAATCTTCAAGACCCAAGTGTGTGTGCAAGAACCCTAGCTCCAAAACTTGTGTTCTCTAGTCCAAAGACTGAAAAATAAGCCAAAAATCTTTTTCCAATAAGCTAGGTCATGTATTAAAGAGTTTAGGGCCAAAAAATGTGAAATTATAGAAGTACCCAGAACTGAAGCGCGATCTTCACCTTTGCGAAGAAATGTTCGCATTTGCGAACTAGGAATTTCCTGTTGACTATCGCATTTGCGATAAAAACTTCACATTTGCGAAGGTTGACTGTCTGGTTTGACTTTGCATTTGCGAACATTGCTTGACTGGTTTGACTTCGCTTTTGAGATTTCTTAGTCGCAATTGCGATTGTTGCTATCTTCGCATTTCCCACATCTATGTCGCAATTGCGACATCTGAGGCCATTTTCAGATTTTCTTCTTTTCAACTTCTTTTTGACTTGTTTTCACTTGGTTTATTCATGATCACATAGAACCTATAATATAGAAGTAAACGATATTAAACACACGATTTTATCAATCAAACATTGCACAAATCTAAGCTGAAAGACGAGATAAGTTGGTAAAATACCAACTTATCACCAAGCGGACTAGAGTGTCATGATGCACTGGAGTGGCTATGAATCCCTCCAGGACCTGAGCTGGTCCGACAGGTACAGTCTGAGTTGGGACCTCCTCCTCATAATCAAATCAGAGGGTCTATTGTGATTTCCGCTGCTTGAGCACTAGGTTGAGCTCTACCTCTGGCTCGACCTCGAGCTCGACCTCTGCCCCTGGTAGTAGCTTCCACAAGGGGCTTCGGCTCCTGTACGGCTGCATATGCAATGCGTGTTCTTTCTATCTGCAAGAGAACAAGAATAGAATAATTCAATCATCACTGATAGAATGAAATTGCACGATAGAAAATGAAAGAAGTGAAATTCTTCTAAGACTTCATATCCTCTGGAAGATAAGTACAGACATCTCTGTACCGATCCTCCAGACCCTACTAAGCTTGATCGTGACTCGTGAGACCTAAGCAACCTAGGTCTCTGATACAAACTTGTCACAACCCGAAATTTCCACCCTCAGGACCGTGATGACACCTAAAATTTCACTTGCTAGGCAAGACAATGTTAGATATATTTATTAGCCATTTTTAACAATTCAGAAAACCAATAAGCTGGCTAAAACTGAAATCAAGTAAATAAAGTAATAAACGACGATATACAAATACAATCCTAGAACTAATGTCACGAATATATGAGTGTCTAGAGTAGTACAAATAATAGTCTGAACAAAAGCATAACTATCTGAATCGAAATAAACAGCTAAGCTGATGTAGAAGGGGACTTCAGGGCTACGAATACTTTGCAACTGTACCTTAAGTCTCCGTCAAGAACTAGATCCGACCAAATCTATTGAATGGCACTAGGACATACTCTGAATTCTTCACAATAAGTACCAAGCCTAAACTCGATGAAGTAGTGACGATGCTAAGGTGGCCAATTACAATAATTCGTACGCAGTAATGATAATAATAACAGGGAAAGAAAACAGGAATGAAAGTTAAGCAGTTAATTTATGAAAAAGAACTCAGGCTCACAATCAAAGAATCCAGAATGTCAGACCTCATAATATAAAAATACTGGAAACTAATACAATAGCATAAAAGAGTACAACACACACAATCTGTTGCGGCGCGCAAACCGATCCCACCATACACACATAATCCTCCTTATTTCACCTTAGCATCATTTATCAATATCAAGAATCACGTATACAATATATTGGGACGCGCAACCCGATCCACCGCATCATCATAATCAACGTCATAATCCTCCCTTATTACACCATATCATCATTCATCAATATAAAGTCTTACGTACACAACCATTGGGGCACGCAACCTGATCCCACCATATCATCAAAATCAATGTCATAATCCTCTCTTTTCCATCATATCACAACCGTTGTGGTGTGCAACCCGATCCACAAACAATTTCAATAAATGTAATCAGTCAATAGCTCAATTTACAAGAATCTCTACAATCAAAGGATATGAAAGCAAAGCAATAAAGGAACCACGAACTAATCAAATGAGTGCTATACATAATAAAAAAGCAACAAGACAAGTTACGTACGTGAAAATTAAGGTGTGCAAGTAAGACAATTAAAGCAAGTAGCAATTAATTGCGAAGTCATGAAAGAGACGAACAATTCAATACAAGAATAATTAATGACAAGTAACAAATTGCAGCATATAAAGCAATTAATGCGTGTAACTGTTAAGGCATGGATAATTCATAAACTACGAGAAAGACATGGAAACAATTATTTTGACAGTGTATTTACACTCGTCACCTCGCATATACGCCGATTCACATGTTATTCACATAACATATTGTTCAGGGGTTCCTAATTCTCTCAAATCAAGGTTAGACCCAACACTTACCTCGTTCCACAATCAAATCAAAGCTCAACCGGGACCTTTCCTCTAAAATTCACCTCCAAACTAATTGAATCTAACCAAAATCGATTTAATATCATCAAACGTTCTAGGGAAATCAATTCAATAGTTAAAGCTAAGATCTTTACACTTTTCCTAAAAAGTCAATGGAAGTCAACTTGGGACTGGCCCGGCCAAAACCTGGATCCAATGGCAAATTCTGACTACCCATGACCCTACGAGTTCAAATATGTGATCAGTTTCAAAATTCGAGTCCAAATCGACTCTTAAAACTCAAAATGAGGCTAAAATTTCTATCCCTCAGCTTTTTGTCCAGTCACAGGTGTCGCAAATGTGACCCGGGGTTTGCAAATGCGAGCACCGTAAATGTGAGAAATCCATCGCAAAACCGAAGATCCCACATCCCTGTACAATTGCAAATATGACTTAATGTTCACAATTGTGAACAATTGACACATCGCAAATGCGACCAGACTGATCGCAAATGTGAGAAAGCTCACCCAGCCCCATCTTCGTAAATACAAACACAGAGTTTGCAAGTGTGAGCCTAGCAGAAGAGTTCAAACGTCGCAAATGCGATCTTCCACCTCACAATTGCGAGGACTACAGTACTAGATAGCACCAGCAACACTAACACTCTCCCAAACACTCCGAAACACATTCAAAACTCACCCAAGCCCTCAGAGCTCCAAACCAAGTATCAACACAAATCTAAAAACATCAAACGAACTTGCTTGCATGGTTAAAATACCAAAATAACACCTAATACTATGAATAAGACATCAAAATGTATGAAATTTTCAAAGAAACTGAAGAACTTGCAAATTTACAACTAAACATCCGAATCACGTCAAATCAACTCCGTTTTGCACTAAATTTTGCAGACAAGTCATAAATAGGGAAATAAACCTATACCAAGTTCCGAAACCAAAATTCAAACCCGGTAGCAAAAAAGTCAACCTACGGTCAAACTTAGGAAGTCTTTAAACCTTCAAATTACTTGTTTTCAACAAATCATGTTAAATCAAGTTAGGGACTTCCGAATTTGATTTCAGGCATACGCCAAAGTCCCAAATCACGATATGGATCCACCGGGACTGTCAAAACATAGATCCAGGTTCCTTTACACAAAATGTTAATCGTAGTCAACTCAAATGAGTTTTAAGGCAAAATTTCATATTTTCTTTAATTTTTCACATAAAAATTTTCCGAAACAAGACACGAACTATGCACGCAATTTGAGGAACACTAAATAAAGTTAATCAAGGTCTCAAAACATGGGAATAGATGCTAAATCTCCAAATGACCTATTGGGTCATCACATTCTCCACCTCTAAAACAAACGTTCGTCCTCGAACGGACATAGAATAGTACCTGGACTGGTGAAAAGGTGTGGGTATCTACTATGCATATCGAACTTAGACTCCCACACGGCTTCCTCAAATGGCTGACCTCTCCATTACACTCAAATTGAAGGATGACTCTTAGACCTCAACTTCCGGACCTACCGGGCTAGAATGTCCACCGGCTCCTCCTCATAAGTCAAATTCTTGTCCAATTGGACTCACCTGAAATCTAACACATGGTACGAATCACGGGGATACTTTCGAATCATGGAGATATGGAACACCGGATGGACTGCTGATAAACTAGGTGGCAAGGCAAGCCTGTAGGCCATCTCACCCACTCTCTCAAGAATCTCAAAAGGTCTGATATACCTAGGGCTCAACTTTCCCTTATTTTCAAACCTCATCACACCCTTCATGGGTGAAATCTAGAGAAAAACCCTCTCTCTAACTAAGAAATAAATATCATGAACTCTACAATCGGCATAACTCTTCTGCCTATACTGAGCTGTGCAAAGTCAATCTTGAATCATCTTGACCTTTTACAAGGCATCCTGGACTAAGTCTATACCCAACAACCTAGCCTCTCCTGTCTCAAATAAAACAACAGGCGCACGACATAATCTCCCATATAATGCCTCATAGGGAGCCATCTGAATATTCGATTGGTAACTGTTGTTATAGGCAAACTCCGCAAGCAGCAAGAATAGATCTTAAGAACCCTTGAAATCCATAAAGAAAGCGTGAAACATATCCTCCAATATCTGAATGGTGCGCTCAGATTGTCTGTCCATCTGGGGGTGAGATGTTGTACTCAACTCAACCTATGTGCCTAACTCACGTTGTACGACCCTCCAGAAGTGAAAAGTGAACTGCATTCCTCAACCTCTCTTCTTGGTTGTAACCTTGGATCACCAACCTAGCTTTGTTTCTTGTTTTATTGCCAAACTCATCAAGTTTGTTTTTGAACACCCACCAAGTTCCAATCACTATTCTATCTGAGGGCTGGGGAACTAGGTGCCAGCCACACTTTGTTCCTTTCAAACCAATAAAGCTAATCCAGTCAGCATCTTTCAATACTTCCTTGATATTTTTTGGCTCAATTTGAGACAATAAGGCTGAGATTTATTGACACCTGAACTTCAAAGTGTGAGGGACCAGGTTCTTCCATATTTTACCCATTATTTCCATCAATAGAAGTATGAATGCTACTTCTTTGTTATACATCAAGAGTACCTAATACAATATCAACAACCCTATTATCAGCTTCAGGTGCGGTGATAGAGGGATTGGGTTCCTCTATTTTAGCTGGAGATTTTGTTGCATATTCTTCACCTACCTCCTTCACTTGACTTATTAGAATTGTCTTCTCATTTTCTATATCTATGGCTTCTTCAGGGACTTTTGAGAAATCTCTGTCTTGATCATCCTTATCATGTGAATCTTTCCCACTTGAGTGGTGAGATTTATTGAAGATTACATGCACACTTTCCTCTACACATTGAGTTCTTTTTTTGTGGACTCTGTATGCCTTTCTTTGAGAGGAGTAACTAAGAAAAATCCCTTCGTCACTTTTTGTATCAAATATTTCCAATGCTTACTTACCATTGTTGAGAACAAAGCATTTGCATCCAAACGCTCTTAGGTAAGTAAGCTTTAGTTTTCTCCCATTGAGTAGTTCACAAGGAGTCTTATCATGTATGGACCTAATCATGCACCTATTAATTAAGTTGAAGGTTGTGTTTAATGTTTCGGCCTAAAAGCTCGTTGGCACACCACTGTCAATCAGCATTTTCGTAGCCATATCTTCGAGAGTTCTATTTTTCCTCTCCACAACACCAATTTGTTGAGGTGTTCTCGGAGCAGAAAAATTATGACTTATACCATGTTCCGCACAAAATTCATCAAACTTGGCATTATCAAACTCGATGCCATGATCAGATTTGATACTGCTAATATTATAGCCCATACTCACTTGAATCTACTTAACAAAGGCAACAAAAACCGGAAAGGTTTTATTCTTGGTCCTTAGTAATAAAGTCCATGTGAATATGGAATAGTCATCCATAATCACAAAGATGTACTTCTTTCCTCCTCTTCTAAGTATCCTCATAGGTCCATACAGATCCATATGAAGAAAATCCAGTGGCCTTGATGTGCTCACTTCCTTCTTTGGTTTGAATGAGGACCTTACTTGCTTCCCTTTCACACACGCATCACACACTTTGTGATCCTTCAACTTTGACTTTGGCAGCCCACGAACCAGGTCCTTCTTGATCAGCTTGTTCAACAAAGAGAAACTTGCATGCCTTAGTCTTATGTACCATAGCTCAACATCATCATCAATGACACTTAGGCATGTAAGATCACCACCATTCAGAGAGTCAAAGTCTGCAATATAGATGTACTTGAATCTTTTTGCAATCAGAACCACTTCACCATTTATGAGATTAGTGACGGTATAGAATTTTGACAAGAACTCCACTTTGCTTCCTTTGTCACAAATTTGAGAGACACTCAATAGGCTTTATTTAAAGCCATTTACATAATACACATTTTCAATTGAGTGGGAGAGTGTTTTTCCAATCGTTCCAACGCCCAGAATGTATCCCTTCTTTCCATTTCCAAAGGACACACTCCCACCTTACATGGCCTTGAGTGAGAGGAAATCATCCATTTTTCCAGTCATGTGTTTAGAGAAGCCACTATCCATGTACCATTTTTGATTGCTTCCCCTCACTATCCATGTACCTTATCCGTGTTTAGAGGAAATCAATGATTAGACTTAGGAACCCAAAGGAGTTTGGGTCCCCTGTAATGATAGAATAGGTGAATCAAACTTCTTTTTCTCCATGAAGGCATCATATGTTTCTTTTTCAGAGAACCATGTTCATTAGCAGTGGGTACTTTTTCAAAAAAAACTTTGTTTTTCTGTTGGGACTAGTATTTATCTTTACAAGAGTCCTTTTAATGACCAGTTGGACCAAAATGAGTACAAAGCCAGTTATCAATCACAGTAACATACTTTCTATATGGGTTATATGGAGCTTTAGCCGTATGGAACCCGATTACCTGCATGCCCCCCCCCAATTGCTTTTATACATAGAACTTATTGTTTCGGAGGACCAGGTCCACTTAAGTGACTTATCTAGATCATTTTTAATCCTGCTTAAGTCCTCATGTGTCTATTCTTTTCAAGTTCAGTAACCAGACTTGATTTTAAATTTTTGAGTTCACTTTCAATCTTAAGTTGTGCCTTACTTGACACCTCCTTTCCCTTAGGGGTGTTCATCCACTTTTCCATTTGATTTTCAACAAGGTGTTTTCTCTCATTATTTCTTCCACTTGTTCTTTCAGATCTAAAAATACAACCACCAGATCATCTCTCTCTTGTCCTACTTCTCCAATTTCCTCAGTTAAAGCATTTTTATCATTAATGAGGTTGTGATAAGCATCAATCAAAGTACTTTCTAAAGATACAAGTTTCTTTTGAGAGTAAGTTTTTAATTTTATTTGAACATCAAAAATTTTTACCTCATCATCATCAGATTTTGCCATGAGTGCAAATGTGGAATCATACTCAGTAGAATCACTCTCAACAGTCATCATAGAGGTGTCTCCTTGGTCATCATCACCTTCAAATTCACTAGAGGAATCTCCCCAGGTAGCCATTGCTTGCTTCAAAACATTATTAGCGACATCTCTTCTCTTGTACCTCCTATCAGGGATCGGGTTCCTCTTAACCACCTTTTCAACGTTGTGTTTGTAATGGTCCTGCTAGTGAAGAGGACCCTCTTTGATGAAATGTCTTAGCTTTCCGCACTTGTGATAGCAATCATTTCCTTTGGTATTTCTGCTGGAGCTTCCTCTCTTGGCCATTCCTATATTTTACTAACCCTTTTCTGGAATCATCGAGTAAGATAGGCCATGTTTGTTTCGTCACCATTTGAGTCACTATTGTCCACCTTTAGAACTAGGTTCTTCTCCTTTTTGGTCTCTCTTCTTTCAAGATCTTTCTTTTTCTTCATCTCATAGATTTTTAGATTTCTAATGAGTTCATCAATGGTCAGCTTTTGCAGATCCATGGCTTTAGTGATAGCATTAACTTAACCCTCCCAGGAAACCGGTAACATTGAGTAATTTCCTGACCAACTTGATTCTTGGGATGACTTCGCCAAAGGAGTGAAGCTTATTGATGATTGTAACGACCCGACCAGTCATTTTAAGAATGTATTTTGTTCGGTGGCTTAAGGTCTCGATTGTCTTCGTATTATATATTATGACTTGCGTGTGTGGTCGAGTTTGGTTTTCGGATGATTCGGGATCAATTTGGAAGAACAATTCTTGTTTTAGAAACTTATGTGAAAAGAGTTAACTGGAGTTTGACTTTTGTTAGATGACTCCGAAATGGTATTTTGATGATTCCAATAGCTTCGTATGATTATTTTACACTTGGTAATATACCCAAATTTGCATTTGGATATTCCTAGAAGGTTTCGACACTAATTGGCAAAAGTCGGAAATTTGAAGGCTTGAAATGTTCATAAGTTTGACCCAGAGTTGATTTTGATGATATCGGGTTTGGATTTTGGTTCTGGGAATTTGAATAGCTTTATTATGTTATTTGGGACTTGTGTGCAAAATTTGGGTTCATTCCGAGTTTATTTGATATGTTTGGGCATGGGTTTTGGAAGTTGGAAGATTTAAAAATTTATAAGTTTGATTTGAGGTGTGATTCATAGTTTGGACATTGTTTTATGTGATTTGAGGCCTCAAGTAGGTTCGTGTTACATTATGGGACTTATTGGTATATTCACACAGGGTCCCAAGTGGCTTGGATGAGTTCCGGACGAGGTTCGGATTGTTTTGCATCAATATTGGTTATGGTTGTCTGGTAGAGTTCTGGTGTGTTTGCATATGCGGAGGTTTGGTCGCAGATGCAAGCCGTAGATGTGGCACTTTGGTCACAGAAGCTAAATTGGACTAGAAGGGGGGTGCAAAAGACAAATTGGAATGGAAGGGGAGCGCAGAAGCAAAATACCGGGCGCATCTACGTGTCAGTAGAAGCGGAAACCTCGATCGCAAAAGCGGAAGGCAGCGCAGAAGCGTAAGATTGGCTCGCATCTGCGTTTGCACAGGAGCGAAGCTTTTTTCATAGGTGAGAAAGGCAAACCTCCAGTGCTTCTCTACAGAAGTGGAAATTTTGTTCGTAAAAATGACGCCGCAGGTGCGGCTGCTGTTCCGCAGGTGCGATTCTGGGTAGAATGTTAAGGGTCAAAAGTTGGTCATTTTTCTTCATTTCTTTTGAGTTGGAAGCCTCGGCTTTGGGAGATTCTGGAGGGGTTCTTCATGATTTTTATTTGGATAAGTTTTATTCATCCGACATTGATTATATTTCATGATTCCATATTATTTTCATCATTAAATTAGTGAATTAAATGGAAGAAATTGGGAAATTTGTAAAATCTTTCAAAATGTAAAGTGAGGATTTGGACGGCAATTCGATATCGAAATTTGATAATTTTGGTATGGTTGGACTCGTATCGGAATGAATGTTCAGATTTCGTGAATTTTATCGAGTTCCGAGGTACGGGCATGGGGTTGACTTTTTAGCTTTAATTAAAAACCGAAGCTTTATTATCCGGAATTTATTTCCTATGAATTTTATTTATGTTATGAAATTATTTTGTCTAGATTTGAGCCGTTTGGAGGTCGTTTCACGCGAGAAGGTTATTTTAGAGTATTATTTTAGCTTTGTCAAGGTAAGTATCTTGCATAACTTTGTGTGGGGGAAACTACCCCTTAGGAATTAAGACATTTGTGCTATTTGTATAATGTGAAAGCCGTGTACGTGAGGTGACGAGTACGTATTTGGGCTTATATGTAGAAATTCTATCGGTTTAAACTCTTACACATCTTTTATGTATTTAATTAGAAAATTGTTGGCACACTATTATATCCTTTATTAGCCATGTCCACTATTACATGCTTTATTGGAAGTTGTCGTTACATGTCACATTTTTTATTTTTCGAGTTTGTTTTTTATGCTTATTTGGAGTTGTTACCATTTTTACCTTTACTTGAATTCTTTTATTTTTGAGTTGCCATTCATGGAGATACTTTCATTATTGAGTTTATCCTTAAATAATTAATTGGAATTGAAGTTATCAAGAGGAATTAATCTATTTTAGTTGAAGTTGTGCTTAAAGGAGGTGTTGTGTCACGACCCTAACCGATGGGGCGTGACGAGTGCCCGAGTTATACCTATCAAATACCTCTAAGCATACATCTAAGATATAGACATGAAATAAGTGTAGGCCATGCATAACACCTTGCAATAAAATACTGATTCATGTGAATAACATACACGGAAAAACATGCCCAAAAGACATATATACATATATATACTGAATACAGCAGGGCGAGCCGACAAGGACACATACTATCTAAATACACATGACTGTTTACAAACCTCTAATAGAGTGTACACTATATAAAGGATGGGACTGGGCCCTGTCATACCCATACGTATACAAAAGTATCGTACCAAAACTCAATAGCAGCTCCGGATCAAATGGAGCATACCAACTCTTGCTGAGCAAGGATCCAAAGAAGGGGGACTGCTAACCTGTCTACCTGCACCTGTGGGCATGAAACTCAGGCCCTGTCACGACCCGAATTTTCACCCTCGAGAGCCGTGATGGCGCCTACTCGTGAAAGCTAGGCAAGCCAAATTATTCTAATTACTTAATCTTTTTAGTTTTAAACCATTATCAGTGATGAGTAGATATCATGCAAATAGCGGAAATAATTAAGCGGAAGACAAAATCTGATAATTAATCTTAATACAAACTGCGGAAGTCTAAATACAGCTCTACCCAGAATTTGGTGTCACAACTTCACAGACGGTCTAAGAATACTACATACAAAGTCTGAAAGATAAAATACACACTGTTTCTGAAGTGAGTAAAGGAAACAGGACAAAGGAAAGATAGGAGGTGATGCCAAGGCCCGCGGACGCCTACAGGACTACCTCGGGTTGCCTGTTGGACTGAAGGCAACAACCTCACTGTGGTCCGAAGTCTACAACACTGGGATCTGCATAAAAGAGTGCAGCGTGTAGTATCAGCACAACCGACCTCATGTGCTGGTAAGTGTCTAGCCTAACCTCGGCGAAGTAGTGACGAGGCTAGGACCAGACTACCAAATAAACCTGTGCAGTTATATCATAAATAGTAGAAATAGAAGCACATAATTGCAATTAAAATTGGGTAGGGGAAACATGCTTCGGGGAATAACAAATAATAATAGAATAGCAAGAGAATATAAAGAAACCAAAATCCAATTGCTAACACGGATAGGGAAAACGAATGTAGAGTTCACTTTTATTTCACATCTCGTTGCAGGCGTGTAACCCGGTCCCATTTCATGTATCTCGTTGCAGGCGTGCAACCCGATCCCATTTTATGTATCTCGTTGCATGCGTGCAACCCACTCCCAGTTCACATATCTCGTTGCAGACGTGCAACCCGCTACCATTTCACATATCTTGTTGCAGGCGTGCAACCCGCTCCCATTTCTTTTATCAACACCAAACACAAAAGGGTCCCGGCAAGGGAACAATAATATCAAAACAAACATCCTGGCAAGGGAACACTAATATGACAATAACATCCCGAAAAGGGAACAATAATGATAATAATATCCCGACAAGGGAACAGTAATGATAATAACATATAAAGCGCAATAAACCACAACGGAGTCATAATAATTACAATACAAGACTCACGAGCATGCTTGACACCAACGTATAGATACTCGTCACCATGCCTATACGTCATACTCCACAATTAACACATAGCAAATAAGACACAACTCCTAATCCCTCAAGCTAAGGTTAGACCAAACACTTACCTCGATGCCACGAACACAATTCAAGCCTCTACTATCGCTTTACCTCATGATTCCACCACCAATTCGCTCGTATCTAGCCACAAGTTACTTAATTACATCAATAATGCTAAATGAATCAATCCTAATGCATGAAAATGAGTTTTCTAATGTTTTTACCAAAAACTCAAAAATCGCCCCCGGGCCCACATAGTCAAAACCCAAGGTTCGAACCCAAACCTGATTACCCATTCCCCCATGAACCCAAATATATAATTTATTTTGAAATCGGACCTCAAATCGAGGTCCAAATCCCCAAATTTTGAAAAACCTAGGTTCTACCCAAAACACTCAATTTCCCCCATGAATATCATTGATTTTGAGTTGAAATCATGTGAAAAGATGTTAATGATTGAAGAAAATGCATTAAAATTGACTTACAATCGATTTGGAAGAAGATTTATCTTTGAAAAATCGCCCAAAAGTGTTTTGGTTTTGAAAGAGTGAAAAATGAAAGATTTTTGGCTAAGTTATAAAATTGCAGGTTGCAGATATGAGAATTGCGACCAGGGTTCACAATTGCGAACCCCGACCTCTGCTATGTTCGCATTTGCAAAGGGGTTCTCGCATTTGCGAGTTGGGAAATGCAAACAAAGGATCACATTTGCCATAACAGGCCCAAAAGAGGCGTATCGCATTTGCGAAGGAAATCTCGCATTTGCGAGGAAGAGCTGGACTAGGCTATTTCGCATTTGCGACTCAGCCTTCGCATTTGCGAAGCCTGCAGGTCTGATCACACCAGCTAAAAATCTGCAATTCACCAAGTCCAAAATCTACCTCGTGGCCTATCCAAAACTCACCCGAGCCCTCGGGGCTCCAAATCAAACATGCACATCAACCTAAAAACATCATACGGACTCGCTCGTGTATTCAAATCACTAAAATAACATCAACAACTATGAATTTAGCATCAAAATCATGAAATTTTCTTAAGAACTTCAAATTTCCAATTTTCACAAAAACGATCCGATTCACGTCGTTTCAAGTCCATTTCTTACCAAATTTCACAAACTTATTGTAAATCACATATAAGACCTGTACCAGGCACCGAAACTAAAATACGGGCCCGATACCATCAAGTTTTAATCACAATTCATTTCCAAAACTCATAAACTATTTCAGAAAATAATTTTTTTTAAAAATTCATTTCTCAGGCTTGGGACCTCGGAATTCGATTCCGGGCATACGCCCAAGTCCCATATTTTCCTACGGACCCTCCAGGACTGTCCAATCACGAGTCCGAGTCCGTTTACCTAAAATATTGACCAAAGTCAACTTAAACTCATTTTAAATGCAAAATTTATCATTTTTCACAGATTTTCACAAAATTACTTTCCGGCTACGCGCCTGGACTGCACACACAAATCGAGGTGATTCCGAAAGTGGTTTTTAAGGCCTCGGAATGCAGAATTCACTTTTAAAACAAGTGATGACCCAAACATCCTCCACCTCTAAAACAACTGTTTGTCCTCGAACAAACAGAAGAAGGAAGTACCTGAGTAGGGGAAAAGATGGGGATAACGGCTCCGCATATCGAACTCGGACTCCCAGGTCGATGCCTCAGCGGGCTGACCTCTCCACTGAACACGAATAGAAGGAAAACTCTTCGATCTTAACTGACGAATCTACCGGTCTAGAATCTACAAGTCCTTGTCCAACTGAAAAGTGCTGAAATCTAACATGTGGGATGGATCGCCGTGATATTTCCGAAGTATGGACACATGAAACACTAGATGCACGGCTGATACGCTCGGTGGCACCGCAAGTCTGTAAGCCACCTCTCCCACTCGATCAAGAATATCAAATGGGCCAATGATCCTAGGGCTAAGCTTGACCTTCTTCCCAAATCTCATCACGCCCTTCATAGGCGACACTCGAAGCAATACTCGCTCACCGACCATGAATGCCAAATCTCGAACCTTACGGTCTGCATAAGTCTTTTGCCTGGACTGAGCTGTATGAAGCCTATCCTGAATAATCCTGACCTTGTCCAAGGCATCCTGTACTAGATCCGTACCCAACAACCGAGCCTCCCCCAGCTTTAACCATCCAACCGGTGACCGACACCGCCTACCATACAAAGCCTTTTAAGGAGCCATCTGGATACTCAACTGGTAGTTGTTTTTGTAGACAAACTCCGTTAAAGGCAAAAACTGATCCCACGAGCCTCCAAAGTCAATGACACAAGCTCTAAGCATATCCTTCAAAATCTGAATAGTACGTTCGGACTGCCTGTCCGTCTAAGGATGAAACATTATGCTCAACTCAACCCGTGTGCCCAACTTTCGCTGAACTGCTCTATAGAAATGGGAGGTAAACTGCATACCTCGATCCAAAATGATAGACTCGGGCACACCATGAAGACGAACAATCTCTCGGATATAGATCTCAGCTAACCTCTTGGAAGAGTAGGAGACTGCCACATGAATGAAATGTGCTGACTTGGTCAGCCTATCAACAATAACCCACACTGCGTCGACCTTCCTCTGAGTCCGTGGGAGTCCAACAACGAAGTCCATAGTGATCTTCTCCCACTTCCACTAAGGAATCTCAATCTTCTGGAACAAACCACCAGGTCTCTGATGCTCGTACTTAACCTGCTGACAGTTCAAACACCGAGCCACATACGCAACAATTTCCTTCTTCATTCTCCGCCACCAATAATGATGCCGCAAATCCTAATATATCTTAGCGGTTCCCGGATGAATATAGTACCGGGAACTATGGGCCTCCTCTAAAGTCAACTCTCAGAGTCTGTCCACATTAGGCACACAAATTCGACCCTACAATCTCAAAACTCCATCATCTCCTAAGGTAACCTGCTTAGCACCTCCGTGTTGCACTGTGTCTCTAAGGACACACAAATGGGGATCATCATACTGCCGATCACGGATACACTCCAATAAAGAAGAACGAGCGACTGTGTAAGCTAACATACGGCTGGGCTAAAAAAATCCAACCTCACGAACTGATTGGCCAAAGCCTGAACATCCAAAGCAAGCGGTCTCTCACCGACCGGAATATAAGTAAGACTGCCCATACTAGCTGACTTCCTACTCAAGGCATCGGCCACCACGCTGGCCTTTCCCGGATGATATAAGATGGTGATGTCATAATCCTTTAATAGCTCCAACCACCTTATCAGCCTCAAATTTAGCTCCCTTTACTTGAACAAATACTGTAGACTCTTGCGATCCGTGAATACCTCACATGCCACACCATACAGATAATGCCTCCAAATCTTCAACGCGTGAACAATGGCTTCTAACTCCAAATCATGACCGGATAGTTCTTCTCATGGATCTTCAACTGCCGTGAAGCATAGGCAATGACCTTGCCATCCTGCATCAACACCGCACCAAGTCCAATACGAGATGCATAACAATAAACTGTATAAGGCCCTGAACCTGTGGGCAAAACCAACACTGGTGCCGTAGTCAGAGCTGTCTTGAGCTTCTGAAAGCTCACCTCACACTCGTCTGACCATCTGAACTGGGAACCCTTCTGGGTCAACCTGTTCATCGGGGTTGCAATAGATGAAAACCCCTCCACAAACCGACGATAGTAGCCTGCCAATCCCAAGAAACTCCGGATCTCTGTAGCTTATGCTGGTCTAGGCTAGTTCTTGACTGCCTCAATCTTCTTCGGATCCACCTGAATACCCTCTACTGATACAACATGACCCAGGAATGCAGCTAAACTTAGCCAGAACTCACACTTCGAAAACTTAGCATACAGCTGACTATCCCTCAAAGTTTGAAGAACCACTCTAAGATGTTGCTCGTGCTCCTCCCGACTACGGGAATAGATCAAAATATCATCAATTAAGACTATCATGAACAAATCCAAGTAAGGCCTGAACTCTCGGTTCATCAACTCCATAAAAGTTGTTGGGGTATTTGTCAACCCGAATGACATCACCAAGAACTTATAATGCCCGTACCGAGTGCGGAAAGCTGTCTTAGGGACATCGGATGCCCTAATCCTCAACTGATGGTAGCCAGGTCTCAAGTCAATCTTCGAAAATACCTTGGCACCCTGAAGCTGATCAAACAAATCATCAATCCTTAGCAATGGATACTTATTCTTGATTGTAACCTTGTTCAGCTGCCGGTAATCAATACACATTCTCATCGATCCGTCCTTCTTCTTAAAAAACAACACCGGCACACCCCAAGGAGAAACACTAGGTCTAATGAAACCTTTCTCGAGTAAGTCTTGCAACTGCTCCTTCAACTCTTTCAACTCAGGCAGGCCATATGATACGGCGGGACAGAAATGGGATGAGTTCCCGAAGCCAAATCAATGCAAAAGTCAATATCCCTGTCGGGTGGCATACCTGGCAGGTCCAAAGGGAATACCTCAGGAAACTCACGAACTACAGGCACAGAATCAATAGAAAGGACCTCAGCACTAGAATCACGAACATAGGCCAAATAAGCCAAATACCCCTTCTCAACTATACGCCGAGCCTTCATATAAGAGATAACACAACGGGTAGAATGACCAGGAGTACCTCTCCACTCTAAACGAGGTAAATCTGGCAAGGCTAAGGTCACAGTCTTGGCATGACAGTCCAAGATAGCGTGATAACCAATCCATCCCTAATATGATATCAAAATCAACCATGTCCAGAAGAAGCAAATCTACACGAGTCTCAAGACCCCCAATCATAACTATACAAGGATTATGGACTCGATCTACCATAATAGAATCACACATCGGTGTAGACACATAAACAGGAGCACTCAAAGAATCACTAGGCATGACCAGACATGGTGCAAAATAAGATGACACATAGGAGTACGTAGATCCCGGATCAAATAAAACTGAAGCATCTCTGCTACAAACCAGAATTGTACCTGTGAGAACTGCATCGGAAGCCTCAGCCTAGGGCCTAGTTGGAAGGGCATAACATCGGGGTTGGGCCCCACCACCCTGAACTACATCTCTAGGACGACCTGCTGCTGGCTGGCCTCCACCTCTAGCACCTCTACCCCCTACCTCTAGCTGGTTTGGCGGGCTATGGAACACCTAGTGCCTGAACTATAGCACGGGAACCTTGCTACTGAGAATTGACCGGTGCTCGAGGGCAATATCTAGTAATGTGCCTCGTGTCGCCACAAGTAAAACAAGCCCTCGGTAGCTAGGGCTGATGACCCTGGAAACTCTGGAGCGGCGGTGCACTGATAGGAGCTGGTGGTGCACTGTAGGTCTGTTGATCAGAATACTATATATGAGAACCACGGCCACCTGAAGCACCGTGAGAAACCTGAAGTGCCAACTGAAAAGGCCTAGGAGGATGGCCTCTACTATATGAATCTCTGCCTCCAGATGAGGTAACACTGAATCGGCTGGAATGACGAGGCCTCTTGTCAGACTCCTGACCACCTCCCTGCGATAGAACCATCTCAACTCTCCTATCCACATTGGCCGCCTCTTGGAAAAAAATCTCACTCCCAGTCTCCTTGGCCATCTGAAGTCGAATAGGCTGGATAAGTCCCTCAATGAACCTCCTCACCCCCTCTCTCTCGGTGGGAAGTATGATAAGAGCATGATGGGCCAAGTCGATGAATCTGGTCTCATACTGAGTAACTGTCATGGAACCGTGTTGGAGACGCTCAAATTGCCTCCAATAGATCTCTATCTGAGTAATAGGGAGAAACTTCTCCAGAAATAGCTGAGTAAACTGCTCCCAAGTCAAAACTGGTGATCCTGCTGGTCTAGCGAAGCAATAATCTCTCCACCAAGTCTTGACGGATCTAGACAAGCGAAAAGTAGCAAAATCGACCCCATTGGTCTCCACGATCCCCATGTTTCTGAGAACCTCATGACAGTTGTCTAGATAATTCTAAGGGTCCTCAGAAGATGTACCGCTGAAAGTAGTAGTGAAGAGCTTGGTGAGCCCGTCCAACCTCCACAAAGCATCAGCATACATAACTGCTCCATCATAGGTCTGAGCTACCACACCCGGCTGAATTGCTCCAACTGGCTGAACTACTGGAGTCTGGAACTGGGGAGCTACCTACTCCGGAGTGCGAGTAGCAGGAGTCTAGGCTCCTATTCCAGCTTGAGAGACGGTTGGTGCTACAGGAAGCAAGCCTGTCCGGGTGACACTCTCCATAAGGTCCACTAGACGGACCAGAGCATCCTGGAGTACTAGGGTGGCAATAAACCCCTCTGGGACCTGATCTGGGCCTACCAGAACTGCCGGGGCCAGAACCTCATCATCAAAGTCAACCTGAGGCTCCGCCGCTGGTGCTGCTGCTCTAGGATTAGCTCTACCCCTACCTCGACCTCTAGCACAGCCTCGACCTCGCCCTTTGCCCCTCGTGGGAGCTGCTGCTGGGGGATCGGGCTGCTGGTCAGTGGATAAGGAAGTGAGTGCTCTTGCCATCTGCGAAAGAATAGAGTAGAAATTCGATTAGCATTGAGAAACCAAACCGCACGACAGGAAGGAATAAATGTAAAGTTTTTCCTAACTCTGTAGCCTTTAGGGGATAAATACGGACGTCTCCGTACCGATCCCTCAGACTCTGCTAAGCTTGCCTGTGAACTGCGAGACCCATGTAACCTAGAGCTCTGATACCAACTTGTCACGACCCGGATTTTCCACCCTCGAGATCCGTGATGGCGCCTACTGGTGAAAGCTAGGCAAGCCAAATTATTCTAATTACTTAACCTTTTCCAGTTTTAAACCATTATCAGTGATGAGTAGATATCATGCAAATAGCGGAAATAATTAAGCTGAAGACAAAATCGATAATTAATCTTAATACAAACTGTGGAAGTCTAAATATAACTCTACCCAGAATTTGGTGTCACAGCTTCATAGACGATCTAAGAATACTACATACAAAGTCTAAAAGAAAAAATACACATTGATTCTGAAATAAGTAAAGGAAACATGATAAAAGAAAATATAGGAGGTGACGCCAAGGCCCGTGGACGCTTGCAGGACTACCTCGGGTCGCCTGTTGGATTGAAAGTAGCAACCTTAATGCGGTCCGAAGTCTAAAACACTGGGATCTGCACAAAAGTGTGCAGAGTGCAGTATCAGCACAACTGACCCCATGTGCTGGTAAGTGTCTAGCCTAACCTCGACGAAGTAGTGACGAGGCTAGGACCAGACTACTAAATAAACCTGTGCAATTATATCATAAACAACGGAAATAGAAGCAGATAATTGCAATTAAAATTGGGCAGGGAAAACATACTTCGGGGAATAACAGATAACAACAGAATATCAAGAGAATATAAAGAAACCAAAATCCAATTACTAACAAGATAGGGAAAACGAATGCAGAGTTCACTTTCATTTCACATCTCGTTGTAGGCGTGCAACCCGATCCCATTTCATGTATCTCGTTGCAGGCGTGCAACCTGATCCCATTTCATATATCTCGTTGCAGGCGTGCAACCCGATCCCATTTCATATATCTCGTTGTAGGCGTGCAACCCACTCCCATTTTACATATCTTGTTGTAGGGGTGCAACCCGCTCCCATTTCACATATCTCGTTGCAGGCGTGCAACTCGCTCCCATTTCACATATCTTGTTGCAGACATGCAACCTGCTCCCATTTCACATATCTCATTGTAGGCATGCAACCCACTCCCATTTCACATATCTTGTTGCAGGCGTGCAACCTGCTCCCATTTCTTTTCTCAACACCAATCACAAAAGGGTCCTGAAAAGGGAACAATAATATCAAAATAAACATCCCAGCAAGGGAACAATATTATGACAATAACATCCCGGTGAGGGAACAATAATGTGACAATAACATCCCGGCAAGGGAACAATAATGATAATAATATCCCAGCAAGGGTACAGTAATAATAATGACATGTGAAGCGCAATAAACCACAACGGAGTCATAATAATTACAATAAAAGACTCACGGGCATGCTTGACACCAACGTATAGATACTCGTCACCATGCCTATACGTCATACTCCACAATTAACACGTAGCAAATAAGACACAACTCCTAATCCCTCAAGCTAAGGTTAGACCAAACACTTATCTCGATGCCACGAACACTATTCAAGCCTCTACTATCGCTTTACCTCGTGATTCCACCACCAATTCGCTCGTATCTAGCCACAAGTTACTTAATTACATCAATAAATGCTAAATGAATCAATCCTAATGCATGAAAATGAGTTTTCTAAAAATTTTCCCAAAAAGTCAAAAATCGCCCCCAGGCCCACATAGTCAAAACCCGAGGTTCGAACCAAAACCTGATTACCCATTCCCCCCACGAACCCAAATATATAATTTATTTTGAAATCGGACCTCAAATCGAGGTCCAAATCCTCAATTTTTTAAAAACCTAGGTTCTACCAAAGCACCCAATTTCCCCAATGAAAATCATTGATTTTGAGTTGAAATCATGTGGAAAAATGTTAATGATTGAAGAAAACGAGTTAAAATTGACTTACAATCGATTTGGAAGAAGAGTTGTCTTTAAAAAATTGCCCAAGAGTGTTTTGGTTTTGAAAGAGTGTGAAAAATGAAAGATTTTCGGCTAAGTTATAAAATTGCAGGTTGCAGATATGGGAATTGCGATCAGGGTTCGCAATTTCGCAATTGCGAACCCCGACCTCTGTTATGTTCGCATTTGCAAAGGGGTTCTTGCATTTGCGAGTTGGGAAATGTGGACAAAGGATCGCATTTGCGATAACAGGCCCAAAAGTGGCGTATCTCATTTGCGAAGGAAACCTCGCATTTGCAAGGAAGAGCTGGCCTGGGCTGTTTCGCATTTGCGACTCGGCCTTCGCATTTGCGAACTCTTATTTATGAGCCAGTCTTGGCAAATGCGAAGCCTGCAGGCCTGATCACACCAGCTAAAAACCTGCAATTCACTAAGTCCAAAATCCACCCCGTGGCCTATCCAAAACTCACCCGAGCCCCCGGGGTTCCAAACCAAAATGCACACCAACCTAAAAACATCATACAAACTCGCTCGTGTATTCAAATCACTAAAATAACATCAACAATTATGAATTTAGCATCAAAATCATTATATTTTCTTAAGAACTTCAAATTTCCAATTTTCACAAAAACAATCCGATTCACGTCGTTTCAAGTCTGTTTCTTACCAAATTTCATAGACTAACCTTAAATCATATATAAGACTTGTACCGGGTATAGAAACCAAAATATGGGCCTAATACCATCAAGTTTTAATCACAATTCATTTTCAAAACTCATAAACAATTTTAGAAAATAATGTTCTTTAAAAATTCATTTCTCGGGCTTGAGACCTCGGAATTCGATTCCGGGCATATGCCCAAGTCCCATATTTTCCTACGGACCCTCCGAGACCGTCCAATCACGTGTCCGGGTCTGTTTACCCAAAATTTTGACCGAAGTCAACTTAAACTCATTCTAAATGCAAAATTCATCATTTTTCACAGATTTTCACAAAATGGCTTTCCGGCTACGCGCCTAGACTGCGCACGCAAATTGAGGTGATGTCGAAAGAGGTTTTTAAGGCCTCGGAATGTAGAATTCACTTTTAAAACAAGTGATGACCCACTTTTGGGTCATCATAGGCCCCCAGGAAATAGGGGCGTCAGTACGAATAATGTACCGAGTATGTAAGGCATAAAAATCAGTATATAAAATACATGAAAGAAACATGGAGTAAAGGACTCAACCTGTAAGTCTAAATAGCTTTGTGAATCATGAAATATTTATAATGTCATGCATATGCGTATAAATGTCATGTCATGCATAGGTATATGCGTAAATAACATCATCAAGCCTTTGAGGGCATCTTATCATATCATCTCAACCTCTATGGGCAAAATCATAATGTATACCAGCTGATCAGGTGGTGGTGCGTATATAACGCCATAACCTTTCCCCATACCCTATATACATATATTATACGCGTATATAACACCATCTGGTCATGGGTCAATATACATGTATAAATGGATGCAATGCATAATGAAGTAAGTCAATAAGATCTCTCGAAACTTCATGAGACCCATGAACAGACGATATGATAGTAGGACATACGGAGAATCCAGAACATAGGCAACCCTAGTACTTCTAAGAATAGAATCATTTGTGAAAGTTACATGCTTGCTTGTTTCGCTGTATTATATGGATCATGACAAAAGGAAAGGAGGGATAGCCTTAACATACCTCAAGTCGTCAGTGCAAATCCACAACAAGCTTATGATAACTATCGCGCCAACCCTATAACAAAGAAATACATGTACGACTTAGATGGCGCTAGTGTATTATGTATCTCAAACGATAACTTGATTCTAAAATAAAACGGGCAACATTTCCCTAGATTTTTCTACTCCCTCAATCCTACTATAGGAGAGATACAAACACAATACAATCATCAACTCAAAACCAACCTAATTACAATTCGGGACCTTCAATACATCAAAAACTCCAAATATACCATAACACACCCAATCACAACTTATCAATTAGCTTAAAAATGCAACGACGAGCGACCAACCTACTACCCTACCTCATGTGACATTTCTCCACGCCTTTTTATCCTTCCAAAATCCATAAATCAATAGCAAAATAGGCTAGCACAAATGGACTACAAAACAGTCCACTAAAAGTGGGAAAAAATCGAACTCACGGTTTCCAATCACCGTCCCGTGAGTTCTAACTATAAGGAAAACAATTTATAAACATTCCTTCATATTTAAACACTTAATTATAGAAGTTACACGTTTATTAACCATAAAGTATCTTGCAAAAATCGAACTACAAAGAAAAAAGAGAGACGATATAATGATACTTATGTCGTAGAGATCGTTCTGATGTTATCGCTTCTCGATCCTGGATGTTAGTATTCTTTGAAACCCTTTGGAGAGCTTAAGTATTGGTTTTTATGGTGTTCTCTGGTTGGGCTCTATGTAAAAGTGAAGAGAGAGACGAGCTAAAACCTATATATAAACTTTTGAAAAGTCAAAGAGGTGCTAGCTTGGCACCCTCGCATTGGCCCATCTTCCGATGCTTATATCTTTTTATCCCGATGTTGTATGACCAAACGGTTAAGTGCATTGGAAACTAAATTACAAGACCTTAAATTTGTTATATAATATGTCCCATAAAGACCTCATATAGCACATGAAATGCATTTCTCAAAAAGCTTTGTACAAGGCAAATGCTTAGTCGGTTTTTCCGCAACATTAATCCGATTTTTTCCAAACTTTATATTTCTTATCCAAACATCATATATAGTCGTATTATGACTTTAAACTAATTTAAATCATTATTAACAAGTCTCATATTCATTATACGTCACCTTGGGACGCACAGGGTGTAATAATCTTCCCCCTTAAAAACATTCGTCCTCGAATGTTAAACTCCCAGAGATCTATAGAAATTTTGGCAGAGTCTCCTATGTAATGGTACCACTGCCAACCTGTCAGACAGAAAACCCAACAATACAAAGCCACACAAGCCACAATCATCAATAACACTAATGGTCTCACAGGACCAATGACAATAACTAACATAAGAATCAAGTATCATATACGTACCTAAGGCTGTGATATCTCAGTCCAATCCTCCTCTGGAAGCGGAAACAAGTGAGGATACCTAGACTTCATGTCTTACTCAGCTTCCCAAATCATCTCCTCCACATTATTGTTCCTCAAAATTACTTTAACCGAAGATACATATTTAGTTCTCAATCTCTGAACCTGTCTATCCACTATAGCAATGGGAGCTTCCTCATATGATAGATGCTCTGTGACCTGAACATCGTCAATTGGAATGACTTTAGAAGGATCTCTGATACACTTATGGAGAATAGACACGTGAAAAACTGGATGTACTGACTCCAAGTTGGAAGGCAAGTCTAACTCATATGCTACTTGGCCTACTCTGCGTATGATTTTATGCGATCCAATGTACCGAGGGGTACCAAATCTCATAACGCCTTTCATCGGTGATACCTTTAGGAATGCCCAGTCATCTACCTGAAACTCCAAGTCTCGTCATCGATTATCAGCATAGGACTTCTGGCAACTCTGAGCTGCTAATAGCCTTTCCCGTATAAGCTTAATCTTTTCAACTGCCTGTTGTACCAACTCTGGTCCTACTAACTTAGTTTCCCTAACCTCGAACCATCCGATAGGTGACCTACACCTCTGTCCGTAAAGAGCTTCGTATGGAGCCATTTGAATGCTAGAATGATAGCTATTATTATATACAAACTCAATAAGTGGAAGATGATCATCCCAGCTACCCTTGAAGTCTACCACACAAGCCCATAGCATATCCTCCAGTGTTTGAATAATATGCTCAGCCTGACCATCTGTTTGGGGATGAAATGTTGTACTAAGACTTACTTGAGTCCCCAATACTTTTTGGAAGGACCTCCACAAATTAGCTATAAACTGAGCACCTCTATCTGAGATAATAGATATAGGGACACCATGAAGTCATATTATCTCCTTAATGTAAAGCCTTGCATAATATTTTGCTAAATATGTAGTCCTAACAGGTAGAAAGTGGGCTGATTTTGTAAGTCTATCAACAACAACCCATATAGAATCAAACTTACGTTGGGTACGCGGTAATCCTATGATGAAATCCATATTAATTATTTCCCATTTCCAAGTCGGAATCTCTATTGCCTGCAGTAATCCACCAGATTTCTAATGCTCAATCTTAACCTGCTGACAATTAGGGCACTGAGCAACAAACTCTGCTATATCCTTTTTAATTTCATCCCACCAATATATTTTCTTAATTTTATCATGATACATTTTTGCCTCTCCTAGATGAACAAAATAACGAGAATAGTGTGTTTCTCCCATAACCTACTGGCGCAGCCCTGCCACATTAGTAACATATAATCGACCTCGATATCTGAGGACTCCATCTCCTGTAACCTCAAATGGTGTCTTCTAGTTTTGAGGGGTTGTATCTCTATAATGAGCTAGCACATGATCCTCATACTGGCGTTCTTTCACTTCAATTACTAAAGAGGATGTGGTCGTGTCCTGGATAGTAACTCCGGTATCACCTGAATCTAGTAATCAAACTCCAAGATAAGCTAACTGATGAATCTTATAGGCTATCTCACTCTTCTCTAGCTGTAAATATGATAGGCTACCCATAGATCTACGGCTGAGGGCGTTGGCTATTACATTCACCTTCCCTGGATGGTATAAAATATCAACATCATAGTCTTTCAGTAGCTCCAACCATCGCCTCTGATGTAAATTCAATTCCTTTTGCTTGAAGACATACTGAAGGCTCTTATGATCCGTATAGATATCAACATAGATGCCATACAAATAGTGCCTCCACATCTTTAGTGCATGAATCACCGTAGCTAACTCTAAATCGTGGGTCAGGTAATTCTTCTCGGGCTTTCTTAGTTGTCTAGATACATAAACTACAACCTTACCATGCTACATTAGTACACAACCCAATCCAATGCCTGAAGCATCACAATAGATAGCATAACCATCAATACCATCTGATAGTGTTAGAACCTGTGCTAAAGTCAATCTGTCCTTTAATGCCTGGAAAATCCGCTCACAAGCATCATTCCACTTAAACTTAGTTGCCTTCTGAGTCAACTTTGTCAATGGTTCTGAAAGAGAAGAAAAGCCTTCTACAAATCTTCTATAATAACCTACCAAACCCAGGAAGCTACGAACCTCCGTCGGTGTCGTGGGTCTAGGCCAAGGCTTTACTGCCTCAATCTTCTATGTATCAATATGGATACCCTCATCTGAAATAATATGTCCAAGAAAAGCTACAGAATTCAACCAAATTTCACATTTAGAGAATTTTGTGTACAACTTCCTTTATTGTAGAACTCTGAGCACAATATGCAAAATCTGCATGCTCAGCCTCTGAACGAGTATTAACCAAAATATCATCTATAAATACAATCACGAACGGATCTAGAAAGGGTCTGAACACACGGTTCATCAAGTCCATGAATACTGTTGGGGTATTGGTCCAGCCGAACGACATAACACGAAACTCAAAGTGCCCATATCTGGTCAGGAATGTTGTCTTTGGAATATCTTTATCACGACCCAAACCGATGAGCCGCGATGGGCAACCGGTACCTTACTCAATCGAGTACCAACGTAACGTATCTTTCTTAATACATCATCATATACACGCAATATATAGGCCAAAAAGGCCAACATAATCATTTATAAACTCAAAACATAGGCCAACAGGGCCATACAATCTTTCACGTACATGACATATGTCTACAAGTCTCTAAGAGTACATTATCATAAAGGTCGGGATAGAGTCCCGCCATACCAAACAATACACGTCTAAATCATACTAACCAAACAAGCAAACGTACCAGCATCTTCTTCTAAGCTGATAGCCTACTTGGAGGGCTCTCGACCTGTCTATCGGGACCTGCGGGAATGAAACGCATTGTCCCCAGGAAAAAGGGATGTCAGTACAAAAAATGTACCGAGTATGTAAGGCATATAAATAAGTACATAACAGACATGGAAGAAATATAGAGTAATTGACTCAACTTATAAGTCTGGATAACTCTATAAATCATAAATTACTTTTAGCGTCATGCATATGCATATGAATGTCATGTCGTGCATAGGTACATGTTTCATAACATCATCAGCTTCTGAGGGCATCCCCATATCATATCGGCCAATATGGGCAAAATCATCAACATATACCAACTGATCAGGTGGTGGTGTGTATATAACACCATAACCTTTCCCATATCCCATATACATATATATACATACATATATACACGTATATAACGCCATCTAGTCACGGGTCAATGTACATGAATACAATGCATGAAAAGTACGTTAATAAAATATTTCTTAATGTCATAAGACCATTTTGCCTTTGAGTAATATCATAAAGTAAACTCTTTTCATCTTTCGTATTTTTCTAAGACCCATGAACAGATGATAAAATAGCATGACACATGGAAATCAAGAACATAGATATCTCTATACTTCTATGAATAGAGTCATTTATGGAATTCGTGCATTTGCACGTTTCGTTCGTATCGTATGGATCAAGCCAAAAGAAAGAAGGGATAGCCTTAACATACCTAGAGTATGGAAAACTCCGTATAATATTCTTGGAAAAGATTGCACCGTACTCATTTAGAACCGCAAAATTTTACGTTGCTAAATTCTAATAACTTTCGTTGGAACAGCTTTGTTGCAAGACGTTTCTGTTGAAAACATGAAGAATGGCTTAACGTTATTCTTTGTGGTGCTTTGTAATTGTCAATTCACGGCTAATATTATGATTGTATGAATTTTGTGAGAATTTCATTTCCAAGGTGCCAAACCTCTCATCCAATTGTAGTATTGAAAAGGTTAGAAATGAAGTGGTGATCCATCTGATTGTAATATGGAAATTGCTAGAAATGAAGTAGTGTGTGACTATTAGTTGCCACCTAATGAAAATAGACTAAGAGTCACTTCTCCAAGAAGTGGCTTGCTGCCACGTGGGGTGGGGGTGGGGTTTAATCTTATCCAAATATATTCTCAATTAATTAGGTAATGTCCCGTTACCCGATAATTAATCAATACCCGTAAAATTGAGAATTATTCCCACTTACTTAAAATATTACTCACTTTTCACGTACTTATACACCTTACTATTAAGGTCATGTGGTAACTTGTATGCTACTAGTCCGTAAATACCGAGTATTTTAGCTTGAGCCGTATTTTATCCCAACATGCCAAACTTGGAAGAAAATTTGTTTTCTTTGACTTACTTCCCCTTTAACCTTTACGAATTTACTTATTACTTGTGAAATAGCATAATCTTTATAATCTCCAAATAATCTTTTACTTGGACTGATGTCAATTACCTTGCAACAAATTCAACATACAATACTTCAGGGTGCAACATCATCGTAACTTAATACTGTGAAGTGTGACATCACCGTAATGTAATACTGTTGGGTGCAACACTGTCGTAATTTAATACTGCAAAGTGCAACATCACCATTATATAATACTTCTGGGTGCAATACTGTCGTAACTTAATACTGTGAAGCATGACATCATCGTAATGTATTACTGCAGAGGGTAACATCGACGTGATACTGCGGGGCGTAACATCATCCCCCCCCCTTTGGAACATTCGTCTTTGAATGTTGACTAGTGCACTTATCATTTTCATAACTTATATCTTCCGAATACTTTAGAACTTCCCTTGCCATCTAGGCGACTGTTCTGTGAAGGAGTCCAAAATCCAGGGCATTCCCCCTTAGGCCTCCTTCTCGCACCACAACTTGTAGTCAGAATCCTTCTAATCTCGTAACTGTTGCTACCTTTCATCATGCAGCCTGTACAATTTTGACCTTTTAAGTATGCCCAATCTCTAGGATTCATATGTAGAGCTTGATAAGATGTCCCTTTGGGCATATATGGGTATACTGAAGTTCTTCGCTCGGTACTTGTTGAATTCACGAATATTGCTATATCTCATCGCATAGGTCAGTTTATCCATCCGTATGAATTTACTGCCATAACTCTTACTTTAATATCATTGCTGAAGTCTGCTACCAAATCCCATCTTACTCTCGTTGCTTATTCCATATGTATAAATTTAAGTCCTTTAATGCTTCCTCATTACTGCTCATCTTTAGAATGACGGCCTAATCTCATCTCATACTTTGTGACTTTTGTCCATCCATTGTTGATTTACCTCAATATTGATCTACAATATACCACTGATAACTTGAAACTTCTTACGTAATACTTTGCCCCTAGGGCTTACGTTACATCAAGGAATATTCGAAGTGATTCCTATAATCGTATTTCATAGTGTCTCAATGTGATTCACCTTATGGGGGTATCCTAATTTCGTGCCGCCAGCGAAATCTTTTCTCCTTCTCTTCTTTTTTTTTCAAATCATTATTCAAACTAAGGCCCAAACATCATCATTTATCTGTCACAATTATACCCTCATTTTATTACCAGGTCAACATTTCATTCCTTCTAAATGTTATTAATCTTAGACTCCTTTGAGTTCATTAGGGCTATAGTGAGCTTTGTATAACATAGAGAAAATGTCTGCTCTTCTTGTTTTCATGGGCTTAATCCTAAAGACTTATCCATTCTCATCACCTTTTTCACTTGCCTTTCCTCATCCTTACTCATGTTTCCTTAAAACTTTGTCGATGTACCATACTTTAGCTTGCGACCTATACATATCCATTTATACTACTCGCAACTTTCCTTTAACTTGCTTGCATCATAGATTTCCTTATGTTATTTTGGAATGTCAAGCGAAACATCACATCATCTCCAACTTTTCTCTATTTTATTAACTAGATCTCTCAATACTTAGAAACCATAGGCTGGAAGACATGCATTGGATCCCCGTGCTTATAGCCTTCTATTCGAAGTATGGACTATTCACGATCTTCTGCCTTTGAGTATCTCGTACGTTGTTCACTTTTACCTTACTTACCTTAAAATCTCGTATCGTATCTTCTATCTCTTTCCTGGCCTCCCTTCCACCTAGGTGTAGTTCACATCCATAACTTGAAGCTCTATGATAATACTCGCACCTCTGGTATATACACAATCCGGTGGGAGCTTCGTACTGACTTCTTATGAGGCTGGTACTTCTTCTAACTGGCTTCCTTGTAGGGCCATTATAGATTATGGTTGTTGTGTTATCTCTCTTGAACATCGGATATTAAGAGTGATTCTATTATGTTCTCAAGCACAACTTCAATAATTTTTCTAGGTCCAATAATCAGACTCCTGATTTTACTTGGGTGATGTAATTCTTTAGTTTCCTTTTCCTTCTGATCAGCCTTTACGTAGGCTTAAGCTATCTTCCGATCTGTGGCTCATGGTATTAGTTATTAACTTAGCCTTTCATGGGCGTTACAGAATATCCATGATACATTCTCCTAATAATCCAATCCTTTGTCTATGCCCTGGGCTTAATTCTTTCTTTTTACTTGTACCGGAGTCTTCTATGGATGTATGATTGTCAACAAATATGTTGCCTGGATAATGCTCCAAAATCTTGAGTGTATCCATAATGTACTAACTCTAGATCATTGATTGAAAAAATTCTTTCGTTCCATCTTAGCTTTATTTCAACGTAAGCTATTACTTTTCCTGGTCTTTCTGTCCCCTTGTTGTGTCCTTACTTAGCTTATTTCAGTGCCCACACTTGCTAGAGTTTTCATACAACTCATATGATCTCGGATATTACTTTTAATTTTTACTTCCCATTCATTAGCCATGGTAGGTGCCAGTTTCCTTTGGAATGCTTACAATGTTGTTGCGAGATTATTGTTACACGACCATTTCCTCTTTAGGTCGTTGTGCTTAGTTTGAAGCCTTCTTTCTTATCTCCTTAGCTAGTCTTTCGTTGTAGTACTTATGGAGAACCTTTGACTCTCGTAAAGCTGTGAGCTTATTACGGACCTTTTTGATGTCCTTACTTGCCTAAAATCATTCGTAGTTGCTTACTTCCATGCCCTTGTGCTTGTATGGTTGCTTCTGAACTGATATTTTGACTGTCTTCCCAGTGGCACTTTTTTATCCCCGTAACACTCATATAGTACCTTTAACTACCCCAACTCTTATTTGAATATATCTCAAGTATTTCAATGATATTTTTCGAGGCTGAATTCTACATGTTGGGTTCTGCTATGTTTATCTTACACGATCTGATGACTCGTATGTAACCTCCTATTTAGCCATAACTGGAATCTTCCTGACCAATTACTAACTACTCGTTGGCCCATTCTCATATCAATATTCCTCGTAATCTTTCTTGGGTTATTTCCTTTGTCTTAACTTACGTCTCGCACTGGCTCCTTATTTATTAATAACAACTCGGGCAGGAACCTTTACTTCCTCTCTTTGACGTCATGCTTGCACAATATTCTTGAATTGTAGCGTATCTGTAAGATATGGATAAGTGCCATCTCATTCCTCTTTCATTTATCGCATTCTTCCTTTACCATTCCATAGTCACTAGAACCACTTAATTCTAACTTAATGCCACATCACTCCATATTCCCCCCTTTAGGGGTGTACTAAGAGTTGAAGTCATGAGGATCTACCTATAGATGTTTTACCTCTTCATCTTTGGCATCGTTTCACAACATCAATGATCCTTACTTTCCTTGCAGCAATCCTTCTGTACCAAGGATGACAAATTCCCTTACTTGCAATGTAACTGGTACATATAGTCCCTTAAGCTTAACTATGCTAACATTGCTTGCTTTAGGGAAGAGTCTTCCTGAATGACCATTCTCTAAATTTCTCATGAATCTTCTTCTGTTATACGTCCTATTATAGCTGGAACGCAATTTAAAATTCTCATGATGCTGACTATTATCAAATCACTCAGTCCTTAATTCATATTTAGTTTATCTTGTTCACCAGTCCATATTAATTTCTATTAATCTGGTGTCTAATTTTTCCTTATGTTAATCACGTTAGAGTTGCGAACTTATTTCTCGAAATGAGGATATGACTTTATGGCCTATATTCTTTTATTGTCTCAAGGCCTGTCAACTTTTGTCTTTTCCTTCACTTGACTGTAAACTCTGTAATACTGTCATTATTTTTTTTTTGACCTACCGTTGTCATCCGTGTATCACATCTTACTCATAATGCTTCATTAACCCTCTTCTTATCTCGCGCTAATTATCTATGTCTACTTCTTTACTCTGAAAACTCAAACAAAACATTCTTTTGCTTTTGGCTCCCCTTGCTCCATCCCTTGGCTCTTCCAGTTGGCCAACATTCTTTCTTTACTGGGACGGGAGCCACACTAAGGTAATATTTATACCTTCAAGGCTTCCAGTGCTCATATCTAGCTTTAATATTTTAGGGTGCACCATCTAGGTGTCTCACGAGGAGAACTATTAGCGCATTTGCAATATCCTTCAGAAATGTCAACTAAAGCAAACAATCCATTCACTATTTTGGGCCAATTATACATACCTTTGTTACTATTTAGGGTAACTCAAAAAGCTTATATTCTTTTGCCTGAATTATAAACATTGTTAACCTTCATTAATTGGGCGCCTCGTACTCTTCTTCATCTTGTTTCTTTCGCTTGTTGAAACTTGTATTTTTCTTCTGAATCTCTCATTGTCTTTCACCATTAAGATGGATAGGTATTCTTGCCTTAAGGCTTCTTATCAGGAAGCTTACACCTTTCAGTACACCCATGATCTGCCAAAGACCTCACATTTACTTATCGTAGGCATCATGTAAAAATCCAATTCCTCTGACTCGGCTCTTCCACAATTATCTCTCTTTACAACCTTCTTTCTGGATGTAGGTATCGTCTCATTACGAATAAAATAGAATTTCAGAATTTGAATTCTTATAAGTAAGCTCTACCACACAATCTAGAGTAAGAAGAAAGAGTGACAGTCCTAAATTCCATGTAGCCTCCTGCTTATAAGTATGGTGCACGACACACCCATAAACAAGACTCTACTAGACACAGCTTGTAGACTCCCTAGGACAGAACTCCTCTGATTCCACTTTTTTCATGACCCAAACAGATGGGCCGCGATGGGTACCCGGTACCTTACTCAACCGAGTACAAACGTAACGTTTCTTTCTTATTACATCATCATATACACATGACATACGGGCCTAATAGGCCAACGTAATCATTTATAAACTCAAAATATAGGCCGACATGGCCGTACAATATTTCACGTACACGACATATATCTACAAGCCTCTAAGAGTACATAAATGTCATAAAGTTCGCGATAGAGTCCCGCCATACCAAACAATACATGTCTAAGTTATACTAACCAAACAAGCAACTCCGAAGTAAATGGAGCGCACCAACATCTTCCGCTGAGCTAATAGCCTGCTTGGAGGGCTCTCGACCTATCTATCGGGACCTGCGGGCATGAAACGTAGTGTCCCCAGGCAAAAGGGATGTCAGTACGAAAAATGTACCGAGTATGTAAGGCACATAAATAAGTACATAACAGACATGGAAGAAATATGGAATAATTGACTCAACCTGTAAGTCTGGATAACTCTGTAAATCATAAATTACTTTTAGCGTCATACATATGCGTATGAATGTCATGTCGTGCATAGGTACATATTTCATAGCATCATCAGCCTCTGAGGGTATCACATCATATCATATCGGCCACTATGGGCAAAATCATCAATGTATACCAGCTGATCAGGTGGTGATGCGTATATAACGCCATAACCTTTCCCATATCCCATATACATATATATACATACATATATATGTGTATATAACGCCATCTGGTCATGGGTCAATGTACATGAATGCAATGCATGAAAAGTACTTTAATAAAATCTTTCGGAATGTCATAAGACCATTTTGCCTTTGAGTAATATCATAAAGTAAACTCTTTTCATCTTTCGTATTTTTCTAAGACCCATGAACAGATGATAAAATAGTATGACACATGGAAATCAAGAACATAGATATCTCTATACTTCTATGAATAGAGTCATTTATGGAATTCGTGCATTTGCACGTTTCGTTCGTATCGTATGGATCAAGCCAAAAGAAAGAAGGGATAGCCTTAACATACCTGGAGTAGGGAAAGCTACGTATAATATTCTTGAAAAAAGATTGCACCGTACTCATTTAGAACCGAAAAATTTTACATTGCTAAGTTCTAATAACTTTTGTTGGAACCTCTTTGTTGCAAGACGTTTTTGTTGAAAACATGAAGAATGGCTTAACGTTCTTCTTTGTAGTGCTTTGTAATTGTCAATTCACGGCTAATGTTCTGATTGTATGAATTTTGTGAGAATTTCATTTCCAAGGTGCCAAACCTCTCATCCAATTGTAGTATTGAAAAGGTTAGAAATGAAGTGGTGATCCATCTGATTGTAATATGGAAATTGCTAGAAATGAAGTAGTGTATGACTATTAGTTGCCACCTAATGAAAATAGACTAAGAGTCACTTCGCCAAGAGTGGCTTGCTGCCACATGGGGTGTGGGGTGGGGTTTAATCTTATCCAAATATATCCCCAATTAATTAAGTAATGTCCCGTTACCCGATAATTAATCAATTACCCGTAAAATTAAGAATTATTCCCACTTATTTAAAATATTACTTACTTTTCACATACCTTATACACCTTACTATTATGATCATGTGGTACCTTGTATGGTACTAGTCCATAAATACCAAGTATTTTAGCTTGAGCCGTATTTTATCCCAACATGCCAAACTTGGACAAAAATTCATTTTCTTTGACTTGCTTCCCTATCAACTTTACAAATTTACTTATTACTTGTGAAATGGCATAATCCTTATAATCTCCAAATAATCTTTTACTTGGATTGATGTCAATTACCTTGCAACAAATTCAATGTACAATACTTTAGGGTGCAACATCATCGTAACTTAATACTGCGAAGCGTGACATCACCGTAATGTAATACTGTTGGGTGCAATACTGTCGTAACTTAATATTGCAAAGCGCAACATCACCATAATATAATACTGCTAGGTGCAATACTGTCTTAACTTAATACTGCGAAGTGTGACATCATCGTAATGCATTACTGCAGAGGGTAACATCGACGTAATACTGCGGGGCGTAACAATCTTTCTCTCTAACCCTTACCTGATGGTACCCGACCTCAAGTCTACCTTCGAGAAACACCTGGCACCCTGCAACTTATCAAATAAATCATCAATCCTCAAGAGCAGGTACTTATTCTTGATCGTCGCCTTATTCAACTGTCTATAATCAATACACATTTGAAAGGAACTATCTTTCTTTCTCACAAATAACACAGGTGCTCCCCACGGTGATGTACTGGGTCTGATAAAGCCTTTTTCAAACAAATCCCTCAGTTGTTCTTTCAACTCTCTCGGATCTGTAGGTGCCATTCTATAAGGAGGAATAGATATCGGCTGAGTATCTGGTAATGTGTCAATAGCAAACTCAATCTCCTGCTCTGGCGGAAGGCCTGGAAACTCATCGGTAAAAACATCGGGAAACTCATTAACCACCGGGATACATTGAAGGGTCGGTGACTCTGATTTCACCTGTACCCGAACTAAGTGATAAATATAGCCCTTTTTGATCATCTTCCTTGCCTTGAGATATGAAATAAACCTACCTCTCGGCGATGCAGTGTTACCTTTCCACTCTAGAATTGGCTCCCCTGGAAACTGAAATCGAACCATCTTTGATCTACAATCAACATTAGCATAACAAGAAGCCAACCAATCTATACCCATTATAACATCAAATTCTACCATATCTAGCTCAATCAGGTTTGCTACTGTAGAGCGACTAAGAACTACTACTATACAATCTCTATATACATGCCTAGCTATCACTGGATCCCCAAAAAGTGTAGACACCTCAAAAGGTTTAATCAACTCAGGTTCTATCCCAAACTTTCTAGCAACCAACGAAGTGACATGTGATAAGGTGGAACCTAGATCAATCAATGCATATACATCATATGAGGAGACTGATAATATACTTGTAACAACATCAGGTGACGACTCTTGATCCTATCGACCCTCTAATGCATAAATGTGGTTCTGAGGATCGTTCGAGCTAGATGCTCCACTTCTACCTCTACCACGACCGGCCGGTGCCTGTGAACCTTGCTCAGGGGGTGTACTGATGATGACAAACAAGCTACAGATCCCGCTGGCTGAACTATACCTACACCACCTCTCGTCGGACAATCTCTCATACCATGGTCTGGATAACCACAAGTATAACAAACACCCAACTCCACGAGGCACTGTCCGGCATGTTGCTTACCACACTGAGCACATCATGGCAAGGGTGGCCTCATCTGACTTGATGATCACGCCCAACTATGCCTTATAAAAAGGACAAAGCGGTAGTTGCAAATATAATCCAAGTATTTAGCTCAGAGTCGAATCCCATAGGGAATTAACCTACCAATTACTTTTGTCAGACTCACTGAATTCTTCGTAATCAACTTCCCATATATTTTGAATAACAATTGGTGATATTTTTACTAACTATAACTGAATGAAGTTAAGTAAACTAAAAGCTAACTATGACTGAGTTGTAAACAAATAAGATAAGGATCTAAGGTTGTGATTTCCCCTATTGATGGAATCCCTTCCTGTTATGTTTGACATAGATTTTCCTAATCGTCTCTATCGATCATGAGAACTCTTACTACCGTAACTATCTCCCTAGTAATTACGACAATTTACTAGACGCACTCTCCCAAGTTACGCTAGTTGGTTTTTGTTACAGCTCACTTTAGATCGCACTCAAGGTTTCGTTATCCCTAATCCCACCTTTAAACCCTCGGTTATTGATTCCTCCTATATTTTGGGAGTGTTGTTGTTCAATAACTACCTAAATATGCACTCTCTCCTGAGTAATACATACTAAATAGGCACAACTAATTGAGGATCCTATCAATTAACTACAACAAGAACGTAGTTGAACAAATAGAGATTAAACTGGCAAACTATATTAACACAACAAGAAGTTCATAATCCGATGTCGAATAATTAGCTACTCATAATCCTGTTCATAATAACAACAGCAAAATTCATCATGAATGATAAATACAAAAGGAAAAAAGGTAGAATTCAATGTCGAATTATCCTCTTTGCCTTTTGCCTCTTCTTGCCTTCAACAAAGCTATAAAAACCTTGATAATGTCTTTTTGGGCGAGCTGGACCTCTTATAGGTTAAGTGGAATTACCCCCAAACTTCCAAGTTTGCCCCTGAAATTTCTGCGCTCCGGATGGACTAGCGCGGCCGCGCTAGTGGCCGCACATATCGCTAAGTATTCTGCCTTGTTTTTCTGCTCTAGCGTAGTCGCGCTAAGGCCGCGCTAGAGTGAAGTAGCCTTTCTCTCTTCTTTTCTTTCTTCCTTCATGCGTACTCAGCTCCGAGGGGCTTCCCTTGCTTTCATTTAGCTCCAAACACTATCCTAAGTCCTCATAAGCATAATTTTCTCCTGCAAAACATGAAATTCACAATTAGAGCCAATTTATCGTCATTTAACTATCCTGGAACGGTGAGGCATAGCCAAGTTGGGGCATAAATAGTCGTCAAACTCCATGAATCTAACCTATTATCAACACCCCACACTTAAATCATTGCTAGTCCCTGAGCAATCCACCATACTCTATAAAGGTTCCTTCACTGAGTTTTTCCCTAACATATCACACCAAGAACAAATCACCAAAGTTATGTCTAGTAGTGTAACATCTTTGCCTCAAGAGTCGACTCTCATGTGTCATGCTATATTCATACTTAGTCAATTTACTCTATACAGAGGTCAAGACTTATCTTTCCTTCATGAATCAGATGCCCTCACATCATACAAGAGAGTAGTTCCACAAATAATAATATTCGAACAATTAGGAACTTAGATAGACAAAATTTGCTCACTCTCGGAAAGAAAATTCATATGCCACACAGATGCACCATAGGCTTTCCCGTAGTGTACTACTCTACTAATGGAGCCCATTCAGTCTAAGATCAATTAGGACTTCATTTGGTTGTAATGTAGGCTAAGAGACGGGTAGGATATATTTGGATATAGTGACTAACCTCCCTAAGCACTTTTAATGCAATCCCATTCGCATTCGCAACCATACTTATGTCAGACCAGACATTCCACCACACTTCTATTTATAATACCCCAAACTCCATTAGGTGCAATTTTATCAAGTCACCACTTATCAAGTACTACATTTACTCATTCTCTTTTTTCTTTTTTTTCTTTTTTTTTAAGTGGCGCTTATTCTTTTATTTTTCAATATACTGCACCTTTTTCTCTATTTCATTGGTTCCACTCAAAAACCAAACCACCACCCTACACTTTAACTTTTGCATATTTCATAACCATTCAAGTGCTCATGGGAAGTAAAGGGGTTCAAACAGATGGGCCGTTCAAACAATTAGGTAAGGTTTGTAATGTGGTTGCCAAAGAAATAGGCTTATAGGCTCAACGGGGTTACTATGATGTATCGCATTTATGTGGGTCTACTTTATATATCTAGCTTAACAAAGAAATGCCTATATCACTTCTAAGACTAAATAAAGCTACTTTTCGATTTGCAAACTCACGGGGCAAGTTCTAGGCATCAAGTGCAGAGCATAGAATACAATACAACTCACACACACATGGAACATGACTCACTCCAGATTGGCTTATCAAGACACTCTCGTTTGTGTACTCAAGTAAGTTACAAACATACAATTTAAGGCACTCTAACAAGAATCAACAACTGAGACTAAGTGTCACACTCTAGTGCCTACTGTGTTCAGGTGTATCAACGCTAAGGGCTTCTCTTCCTATTTCAACTCATCACCCATAAGTACCAACTAAAAACTAGAAACAAAATAAACAAAAAAAAACTAACTATATCCGGTTCAAGCAAAACCCTTGGAAAAGAATCGTGTCCCAAAGAAAAACGAAGGGGGAGTTACTATACTACCTAAAACAAAAACAAAAAAACTTTTTGGTATTTTCTTTATACTTACTTCCCTCAAGAAAACTGTCTAGAAGATCCGTCATCGGGAAGAGTCCAACATCTTTCTGTTTTTTTTTACTTCGTCGACTTATACCCTCAAGAACCCCGTCGAAAGAGATATGTCATCGGGGCAAGTCAACTTACCTAATTTGTCTGCTACTCAACCACAAAAACAATCAAGAAAAACAAAGAAAACATAAAACAGTCAAGTTCTTACATATATACACATACATTGAAGTATCCCCCCCACACACTTAAAAGGAAGACATTTCCTCATGGCATACAAAATAAAGAACAGTGAGGTAAAGGAACTTCCCAGATTGTTCACTCTTGATCGGAGACCGTCTCCGGGTTCAAATTGCATGCACGACCTAGAGCTTGCAGCCAGCCTAATATTTTCTTCTCCGATTTTGCCTGCTGGGCGGCCACCGCATCAACACGTGTATCTAAGTCAGCGAACGAGGTCCGCAACACTGCCACCTCCTTCTCTAAAGATGTGAACCAAGTAACCAGAGCAGCCCCAGATGGTCCTGTAGCCTCTACAATCTTCTCATAGGCCGGTGACTCGGCACTTACTTCCTCTTTTTCACCCTTCCCTTCCTCAGAGTCATCGGATTCAACATTATCATCACCACCAGCTGCCACAGGCTCCTTCCCAGTAGTTACCTTATCAGCTTGGAACTTGGAGTCTCTTGCCACTATCCCATCCACATTCAAATTTTTCGGCACCCGAGCTGCCCGGTAAAGCCTAGTGACTAGGGAAGGGAGGAATAAACCATACCTCTTCACCGGACAACGGGTGAACATCTCCTCGTGAATCAGCTTGTCCACATCAAAGTTGTGACTAGAGCAGCTCGAGGAGCATTCACTTCCGTAGTGTTGGACGATGGGATCAAGCGGTTGTTGATGACATACAACCAGCACTTCCCTTCAAAGGTGAGTGTCGCAGAGTGAAACTTCTGCCCATACTTCATCCATACAATTTCCTTGCTGGGTACACAAATGGTTTCAAAGAACCTCTCCCACTAGGTGTATTTTCTCCCATACAGCTCATAATAGTCTTCATACTCATCCACTGGTGCGGGCAGCTGGTATATCCTCCGAATAGCCTCAACAGAGGCATCCACAGCCTTCCTACGCACTATTACTACACCATTCACATGTTCTTTTACGTTGGCATAGAATTCACAGACAACCATCAAATTCCCCTCGTCCGACACTTCAAAGAAGATTTATAGCCCATGCCTGACCAGCTTATGATACAAGTTGGGGCAGCCAAGCTGGAATGACCCTATATCCATGCCCCTCTCCGGTATTGGTTTCTTAGGAGCCTTATCAGCAAAATGATCCTGGGCCTTAGCAGAGACGAACCTGTTACTGTCAAAAGGACGAGTAGGAGCTGACCCGCGTGCCCTAGAAGATCCAACTTGACTACTGGATGAAGCACTAGTTGTGCGGCGTTTCCTGGATGGTGCTATAGTACTTGGAAAAGGAATAGAATTAGCACAACACAAAAGGTGTGACTCAACTGTGGTTACTCAGACTTCACCTGCACAATTGGTTAAAATTACCATTTACACTCACTGTGGCATTTAAACAAACACTTCGTGGGCATCATCTACCGGAACTCCCAATTAAACATGGTGTAACCCAATTACCACCACAATTTCCCCAAATTCACCTAACTAAGTTAAGATATATAACTCCACAAATATCAGCACCCACAAGCACTACACACACACTACAAATTACTTCTAAGAAAAGAGAAGAAAAAACTACTACATAAGTAAGAAATTAAATGAAAATCTAAAAAAATGGCAAAAAGAAAACCTTACCTGCAGTGAGAGGAGATTGTGAGAAGTGAAGAAGAGTAGGGGAGGGCGTGGCTTGAACCTTGGGGAATTTGGGCTGGGATTAGTTGGGAATGGAGAAGAGGGGAATTTGGAGAAGAATCTAATTTGGAGAAGAAGGGAATTAGGGCTGGGGTTCTCGTTGGGCGTTGGGTATTGGGGAATAAAGAATAGGGGAATAGTTAGGGTGGGGGGGAATAAACAACTAAAACAATTAACATACAAAATAACAAAAATGTTAAGTTAAAAAAAGTGGCAGACGGATGGCACTAGCGCGGTCTGAGCGTGGCCATGCTAGTGAGACAAAATGTTTGGCCATAAGCGCAGGCACTAGCGCGGGCGCGCTCCTGGGTGTAAAGTTGAGGCAGAATGTTTGGCCATATGCGCGGCCTATAGCGCGGGCGCACTCCTAGGCTCAAACGTTTTCCTCTTTTTTACCTGTTCCTTCCGCGTCTGATGGACTTATCACTCACCCAAGCTCACCTGCATTGGTTAGTACTTACCAAAATCAAAATTAACAAATACTAACTATACTAAAGTCACTACGCATTGGGTTGCCTCCCAACCAGCGCCATAGTTAATGTCGTGGCACGAAAAATACAACAAGTCAATGGGTTGCCTCCCATGCAGTGCTTGATTTAATGTCGTGGCACGACGCAGATCAGCGTATTTAAGGCTCGCTTGACATATGAGGTTCAGTCAGATGGATCATTGACACTTCCTTGGGTTCATCCATGCCCACATATGGTTTCAATCTTTGCCCATTGACTCTAAATGTATGGGAATCCTTTTATGAGGCAATCTCTATGGCACCTGAAGGGAGCACTTCGACCACCCGAAATGGTCCACACCATCGTGACTTGAGTTTACCCAAAAATAGCCTTAATCTTGAGTTATAAAGCAACACCATGTCTCCGGAATTGAAAAATTTCACTCAACAATGTTCTTGTCGTGCAACCTCTTCATTCTCTCCTTGTACGACCTCGTGCTCTCGAAAGCAAAAAAATTGGAACTCGTCTAGCTCATGCAATTCTGTGATTCTATTTGTTCCCGCAGCCTCAATGTCCAAATTTAGTTGTTTCATTGCCCACCAAGCTCTATGTTCTAGTTTCACTGGCAAGTGACAGGCCTTCCCGAACACCAACTTGTATGGTGGCATACCAATTGGTGTTTTGAAAGCGGTTCTGTAGGCCCAAAGTACATCAACTAGCTTTTTTGCCCAATTAGTTGTTGTGGCATTCACAGTCTTGGTCAGCACACTCTTTATCTCTCTATTTGATACTTTGACCTGTCCACTAGTCTGAGGATGATATGGGGTTGCCACCTTGTGGTGCACATCGTACTTTGCTAGCAATTTCTCGAATGCTCGATTGTAGAAATGAGTGCCTCCGTCACTGATAATAGCTATCGAGGTCCCGAAACGGGTGAATATATTCTTTTTCAAAAATGCCACCACCACTCTTGCATCATTGGTGGGGAGTGCTGCAGCGTCTACCTATTTGGACACGTAATCTACAGCAACAAGTATGTAATTATTACCAAAGGAGCTGACGAAGGGGACCATGAAGTTTATCCCCCATACATCGAACACTTCAACCTCTTGAATTGGGTTCATGGGCATCTCATGGCGACGGGAAATGTTCTCGGTTCGCTGACATTCATCACAGCCCTTCACCCATTGATGTGCATCCTCAAACACTGTTGTCCAGTAGAACTCGGCTCTAGCACTTTTGCTGTCGTCCTGACTCCTCCAAAATGTCTGCCATATGCTGATGTATGACATGCCTGCAAAACAGAAGATTGTTCTATCTCGGGAACACACCTCTGGATCATATTGTCAACACATATTCTAATAGAACACACCTACGGATTATATTGTCAACACATATTCTAAACAGATAAGGTTCATCCCAGTAATACATGCGGCAGTCACGATAAAACTTTTTCTTTTGCACAGAGGAAAGGTCATAGGGAACTATACCGCTTGCCAGGTAATTTGCAAAGTCTACATACCATGGCACTTCCTCAAGGCTTGTGGCGAGTAGCTGCTCGTCTAGAAAAGTTTCCAGAATATCCTCTACCTCAACTAAGTTTTCATTTCCTTCCAGCCATGATAGATGATCCGCGGTTTGGTTTTTTGTACCCTTACAGTCACGAATCTCCAGGTCGAACTCTTTCAGTAACAGCACCCAACAAATCAGGCGTGGTTTGGACTCCTTTTCAATAAAGTACCTGAGAGCAGCCTGATCAATATATATAATTACCTTAGAGCTAATCAGGTATGATCTGAACTTGTCAAAGGCAAACACCACAACCAACATCTCCTTTTCAGTCATAGTGTAGTTCAGCTGAGCTCCACTCAACATTCTACTGGCATAGTAAATTGGGTGCATTAGCTTGTCTTTCTACTGTCCTAGCACTTCCCCCACTGCATAGTCACTGGCGTCACACATGAGTTCGAATGGTTGCTCCCAGTCGGGGGCAACAATGATGGGTGTTGTGACTAGCCTCTTCTCAACCCCTCGAATGCTACCCTGCAATCATCAGAAAACATGAAAGGGTGATCTTTTTCTAACAACTTACAGAGAGGGTTGGCAATTTTTGAGAAGTCTTTGATGAATCTCCGGTAGAACCCGGCATGCCCGAGGAAGCTCTTGATTGCCTTGACTGATGTGGGGGGTGGAAGCTTTGCTATCACATCAACTTTAGTACGATCCACCTCGATTCCCTTGCTGTATACCCTGTGTCCCAAGACTATACCCTCTTGTACCATGAAATGGCACTTTTCCCAATTAAGTACAAGGTTAGTCTCTATACACCTCTTCAACACTCGAGTCAAGTTTGTAAGGCACTCATCGAATGAGTTTCCCAACACTGAGAAATCATCCATAAACACCTCCATTATTTCTTCAACCATGTCAGTGAATATGGCTATCACGCACCTTTGGAATGTGGTTGGTGCATTGCATAGGCGAAAAGGCATCCTCCAAAAGCCATAAATTCCATATGGATATATGAAGGAGGTCTTCTCTCTGTCCTCTAGTGCAATGGAGATTTGGTTGTACCCTGAGTACCCATCTAGAAAACAGAAGTGGGACCTCCCTGCCAGTCTGTCAAGCATCTGATCAATGAAGGGAAGTGGGAAGTGGTCTTTCGGGGTGGCCAGATTTAATTTCCTATAGTCCATACAAATTCTCCAGCCTATGACGGTTCTTGTAGAGATCAGCTCATTCTTATCATTTTTTACCACAGGCATACCACCCTTCTTAGGAACACATTGCACCGGGCTAACCTAGTTGCTATTAGAGATGGGGAAAATGATTCCCGCATCCAACCACTTAATCACCTCCTTCTTCACCACTTCCTTCATGTTGGGGTTCAGCCTTCTTTGGTGCTCCCTGGAAGGTTTGTGCCCCTCTTCCAGCAGAATTTTATGCATATAATATGTCGGGCTGATCCTCTTAATGTCTACTATGGTCCACCCAATGGCAGTCTTGCACTCCTTGAGTACCTGCAAAAGCTGTTATGCCAGCACATCTAGCAAACTAGATGAGAGAATAACATGTAATATGGAGTTATGTCCTAGGAACGAATACCTGAGATGGGCGGGCAGTGGCTTCAACTCCAGCTTTGGTGGTTCTTCTATGGATGGCTTGGCTGGAGGAGTTTCTCTGTTTTCTAAGTGCAGGGGCTCGAATTCAAGTGTTCTCTCCCAAAACCCTCTGCCTTCTAGAGCCAACACCCATTCTGCTAATTCTTCCACGTTCACCTCATCTAAATTCACAAGACATGCAGCAAAAGGATCTTCAATAGTCAATGTCTCATCATCCTCTTCCATGATTACATCCACAGCATCAATAATAGAACAATTAGCGAATTCACTTGGTCGCCTCATAGATTTCTACACGTTGAATGTTATCTCCTCATTGTTCAACCTCATCTTGAGCTCCCCAGTTTCGCAATCAATGAGGGCTCGCCCTATGGCCAAGAACGGCCTTCCCAAAATTATGGGAATTTCTTCATCCACCTTACAATCCAGAATCACAAAATCTATAGGGAACACAAATTTCCCTACCTGTATCAACACGTCATCCAAAATACCATAGGGTCTTTTCATAGTTCTGTCAGCTAGCTGCAACAACATAGACGTGGGTCTAGCTATTCCAATCCCAACCTCTTATAGATCGCCAGGGGCATAAGATTTATGCTAGCCCCCAAATCACAAAGTGCCTTGGCAAAGGCAAAGTTACCAATGGTGCAGGGAATTGTGAAACTCCCTGGATTAGACAACTTCTCAGCAACTGGTCTAGTCACCATAGCACTGCAGGTCTGAGTTAGAGTCACTGTGGCCAAATCTTGGAAATCAAATTTTTGGGACATCAAGTCCTTCATCATTTTTGTGTAACCAGGCATCTCCTTCAAAGCATCAATCAATGGAATATTTACCTAGATTAGCGTAACCAGGCATCCTCCAAAAGGCATAAATTCCATATGGACATATGAAAGAGGTCTTCTCTCTGTCCTCTAGTGCAATGGAGATTTGGTTGTACCCTGAGTACCCATCTAGAAAACAGAAGTGGGACCTCCCTGCCAGTCTGTCAAGCATCTGATCAATGAAGGGAAGTGGGAAGTGGTCTTTCGGGGTGGCCAGATTTAATTTCCTATAGTCCATACAAATTCTCCAGCCTATGACGGTTCTTGTAGAGATCAGCTCATTCTTATCATTTTTTACCACAGTCATACCACCCTTCTTAGGAACACATTGCACCGGGCTAACCTAGTTGCTATTAGAGATGGGGGAAAATGATTCCCGCATCCAACCACTTAATCACCTCCTTCTTCACCACTTCCTTCATGTTGGGGTTCAGCCTTCTTTGGTGCTCCCTGGAAGGTTTGTGCCCCTCTTCCAGCAGAATTTTATGCATATAATATGTCGGGCTGATCCTCTTAATGTCTACTATGGTCCACCCAATGGCAGTCTTGCACTCCTTGAGTACCTGCAAAAGCTGTTATGCCAGCACATCTAGCAAACTAGATGAGAGAATAACATGTAATATGGAGTTATGTCCTAGGAACGAATACCTGAGATGGGCGGGCAGTGGCTTCAACTCCAGCTTTGGTGGTTCTTCTATAGATGGCTTGGCTGGAGGAGTTTCTCTGTTTTCTAAGTGCAGGGGCTCGAATTCAAGTGTTCTCTCCCAAAACCCTCTGCCCTCTAGAGCCAACATCCATTCTGCTAATTCTTCCACGTTCACCTCATCTAAATTCACAAGACATGCAGCAAGAGGATCTTCAATAGTCAATGTCTCATCATCCTCTTCCATGATTACATCCACGACATCAATAATAGAACAATTAGCGAATTCACTTGGTCGCCTCATAGATTTCTACACATTGAATGTTATCTCCTCATTGTTCAACCTCATCTTGAGCTCCCCAGTTTCGCAATCAATGAGGGATCGCCCTATGGCCAAGAACGGCCTTCCCAAAATTATGGGAATTTCTTCATCCACCTTACAATCCAGAATCACAAAATCTACAGGGAACACAAATTTCCCTACCTGTATCAACACGTCATCCAAAATACCATAGGGTCTTTTCATAGTTCTGTCAGCTAGCTACAACAACGTAGACGTGGGTCTAGCTATTCCAATCCCAACCTCTTATAGATCGCCAGGGGCATAAGATTTATGCTAGCCCCCAAATCAAAAAGTGCCTTGGCAAAGGCAAAGTTACCAATGGTGCAGGGAATTGTGAAACTCCCTGGATTAGACAACTTCTCAGCAACTGGTCTAGTCACCATAGCATTGCAGGTCTGAGTTAGAGTCACTGTGGCCAAATCTTGGAAATCAAATTTTTGGGACATCAAGTCCTTCATCATTTTTGCGTAACTAGGCATCTCCTTCAAAGCATCAATCAATGGAATATTTACCTAGATTTATTTCAACATCTCCAATAATTTCTTATATTGTTCCTCTTTTTGGTATTTGGCCAACCTCTGTGGGAATGGTGTTGGAGGTCTCTTCTTCCCAATGATTTGGGTTTTCTCTTTGTCAGACACCACCTCAACTACTGGTTCCTGGGTTGTCTTAGCTTCTTTCTCAGTCTCAATTTGTGTGTTGGTTTCTTCCTGGGCAGGCTATATTGTCATCTCTGTCAGTTTCGTTGAATCATCTAGCTCAATGAGCACTGGTACAAGTGTCTCAGCCTATCTGCTTTCTCGAGCCCTCTCTTGCTCTAAGTCTAAGTCTCTACCATTATGTAGACTCACTGCCATCAGCTTCTTCGGGCCTTGATCTTTTGGATTTACCTAAGTGTCTGCAGGCAATGTCCCATGAGGACGATTATTCAAAGACATTGAGATTTGGCCCATTTGCAGTTCAATATTCTTTATAGCTGACTCATGTGCATCAACTCTTTCACTCATTTTTGCATTTGACCCAATAACCTGCTGTATCATTTCCTTGAGTCTAGCAAACACATCTTCCTATCTCCCACCATGTTGTTCCTGAGGAGGATGATAACCTTGCTACTGATTTTGGTTGTTGTATCCCTGTGGCCTTTGGTAGGGTGCCACATTATTGTGAGGTCGCATGGCTCCCATAGTTCCATTGTTGTGTTGTGGCTGGACTGGCCTGTATGGCTGATTCTGTTGGTCCCAATTCTGACACCCTGTCTCTGGCCCCCATAATAGACACATAATTCATGTCCTCAGGATAATGATGATGATCACTTTCTACATTCCATTGGTTACCAACTGGCTGACTAATGCAAGATGTGCATAAGCCCCCATTGGTTGTATCTACAATGTGCACCTGCTGCTTTTGCCCTGACTCTTCCACGTTTTTGGTGAGTATACTCATTTGTCTCATTAAGGTGGCCATATTTTCAGCAAGAGTGTTGGATGGATCTAAGGGCACTGAGTGAACTACTGGAGTGATAGGTGCATTCCTAGTTATCCACCCCGAATTATGTGCCATATTGTCAAGCAAGACCTAGTTTTCTCTCCATGATTTGCTCAACAATGCTCCACCAGCTGAAGCATCAAAATTAGCCTTCACACCATCTGTTAGACCCATGTAAAAATGTTGCCCCAACATCTGCTCTGGAATACTGTGGTGCGGACATATAACCAACATCCCTTTGAATCATTCCTATGTTTCTTGCAGTGTTTCCATTGGTTTCTGTTTGAAGCTCAAAATTTCATCAATTTGCTGAGCAGTCTTGTTGGGTGGATGAAACTTATTCACAAATTGCTTGACTAACTCCTCCCAAGTCGTGATGGAACTAATGGGGAGTGAATTTAGCCAAGTCTGGGCAGCTCCTGTCACTGAAAATGGAAACAACAACAGCTTTATTACTTCCTGAGTTACATTGGGTTGCCTTTGAATTTTGCAGATTGACAGAAAATTCTTCAAGTGTTGCTGAGGATCTTCAATGTATGACCCCGAAAATTGTCCCTTGTTTTGCAGCAAGTGTAGTATGTTGTTTGTAATTTGAAAAGATTCGGCTTGTATCTGTGGGACTAATATGGTTGTGGCCAAATTCTCTATTGTAGGATGCGCCCAGTCATATAGAGGAGCCTTTGGCACACGAGGCACCACTACTGGTGTAGCTAGGTCTACCATGTTATCCCCCATGTCTGGTTCAGGTTGTTCAGTTGATTGTTGTTGTTTGTTTTTCCGGTTGGCCCGATTCAAGGCCTTGAAAACTCTCTCGAGATCTGATAATGCTTCAAATACTTCACCAGTTCTCGATAAGTTTCTAGGCATGCACATGTACAACCAAGTTAACAAACGTTAAAATTTCAATGTACGGATTGAAAGTAAAGAAAACTGACTACACTAAGAATTCTTTTTTGTATTTCCTTCAACTGTAATTGATAACACTATTAATTCCCCTGCAACGGCGCCAAAATTTGATCACGCCCAATTATGCCTTATAAAAAGGACAAAGCGGTCATTGCAAATATAATCCAAGTATTTAGCTCAGAGTCGAATCCCATATGGAATTAACCTACCAATTACTTTTGTCAGACTCACTGAATTCTTCGTAATCAACTTCCCAGATATATTGAATAACAATTGGTGATATTTTTACCAACTATAACTGAATGAAGTTAAGTAAACTAAAAGCTAACTATGACTGAGTTGTAAACAAATAAGAGAAGGATCTAAGGTTGTGATTTCCCCTATTAATGGAATCCCTTTCTGTTATGTGTCGCATAGATTTGCCTAATCATCTCTATCGATCATGAGCACTCTTACTATCATAACTCTCTCCCGAGTAATTACGACAATTTACTAGATGCACTCTCCCGAGTTACGCTAGCAGGCTTTTATTACAACTTACTTTATATCACACCCAAGGTTTCATTATCCCTAATCTCACCTTTAAACCCTCGGTTATTGATTCCTCATATACTTTGGGAGTGGTGTTGTTCAACAACTACCTAAATATGCACTCTCTCCTGAGTAATACATACTAAATAGGCACAGCTAATTGAGGATCCTATCAATTAACTACAACAAGAACGTAGTTGAACAAATAGAGATTAAACTGGACAAACTATATTAACACAACAAGAAGTTCATCGTTCAATAGGTTCCATCAAAACCCTAGACTAAATAATTAGCTACTCATAATCGTGTTCATAATAACAACAGCAAAATTCATCATGAATGATAAATATACAAGGAAGAAAGGTAAAACTCAATGTCGAATTATCCTTCTTGCCTCTTGCCTCTTCTTGCCTTCAACTAAGCTATAAAAACCTTGATAATGTCTTTTTGGGCGAGCTGGAATTACCCCCAAACTTCCAAGTTTGGCCCTAAAATTTCTGCCCTCCGGATGGACTAGCGCGGACGCGGACGCGCTCGAACCGTGCTCGTGGCCGTGCATATCGCTGAATGTTCTACCTCATTTTTCTGCTCTAGCGTGGTCGCGCTAAGGCCGTGATAAGGCTGTGCTAGAGTGAAGCAGCCTTTTCCTCTTCTTTTCTTTCTTCTTTCATACGTACTCGGCTCCGAGGGGCTTCCTTTGCTTTAATTTAGCTCCAAATATTGTCCCAAGTCCTCATAAGCACAATTTGCTCCTGCAAAATATGAAATTCACAATTAGAGCCAATTTATCATCATTTAACTATCCTAGAACGGTGAGGCATAGCGAAGTTAGGGAATAAATAGTCACAAAACTACATGAATCTAGCCTATTATCACTTGACTCACCCCTATACTGAGAACTAAAGGCCCTGGAACTCTGATTGGACCTTGGATAGGTGGAATAATCAAATCTCCTACCAGAAAACTGAGGGGGTGCACTAACCGATGGCTGGGTTGGATAACCTCGGGTACTGATATCTCTCACCACCTTGAAACTCACCAGAAGGACCTGAAGATCTCGCTCTCTTACTCTGGCCCTTATCATGCTTACGATCGGCCCTCTATTTCTGCTTACGTTCCTCTACACCTTGAGCGTATGCCTGAATACGAGAAATATCAATGCCTGGATGAAGTGAGACCGACATACAGTCATTAAGCAGGTGCAGCTCCAACCCCATCACAGACTGGTGAACTCGATCCTCCATCTTAGCTACAATAGTGGGAGCATACCTAGCCAAAGAATCAAACTGAAGGTTGTACTCCCGAACACTTATATTACCCTATCGAAGGGTCAAGAAACTATCAACTTTGGCCCGTCTAATCTCTAGTGGCAAATAATGACGAAGAAAAGCCTCTATAAACTCCTTCCATACTACTGGAAGGGTATCCTCACCTCTGGACAACTCCCAAGACTCATACCAATTAATTACAACATCCTGAAGTCTATAGGAAGCTAGCTCAACTGACTCAGTCACAGTGGCCTTCATTACTCTCAAAGTCCTCCGCATTCTATCGATAAATACTTGAGGGTCCTCGTTTGGGTCTGATCCAGTAAATATCGGAGGGTCCAAATTAATTAAATCACGAACCCTTGCATTGATGGCCCTATCTGCATGATCAATAGCTACCTCCTGGCGCCGAGCCTGTGCAGCCACTAATCGAGTCAATAGCATAATAGCATCTCTTATCTCCTGACCCAGTGCATCTGGTTGAGGAGCTGGGGGTACTGGAGTGGGTGCTGGAGTTGGTGCCCCTCAGATCTTCTCTAAAGAAGGCAAGGTATGTGAAGTCTGATATGGAGTCTCACTATGCGACTCTCCCCGAGCCCTGGTAACTCGTGGCACTCGACTTGTAGTCTCATCAGCCACAGACTTGCCCTTTTGGGCGGCTGTAGCCTTCTTGGGCATCGCATGAAAACATAACATATCATTAGGAAAATGAATCCTCATATCGCACGATCTAAGATAAGAAAAGAGGATAACATCATATATATTGTGCAGCCTCTTGTTTATAAGTGTGGTGCACAACACACTCATAAACAAGACTCTACTAGACAGGATCTATAGACAACCCTAGGATGGAACTGCTCTGATACCACTTTTGTCACGACCCAAATCGATGGGGCGTGACAAGTACCCAAGTTCTACCTATTGAACACTCCTAAGCATATATCTAAGATGTAAACATGAAATAAGTGTAGGCCATGCATAACACCTGGCAATAAAATACTGATTCATGTGAATAACATATGCAGAAAAACATGCCTAAAAGACATATATACATATATATACTGAATACGGCAGGGCTAGCCGATAAGGACACATACTATCTAACTACACATGACTGTCTACAGACCTCTAATGGAGTGTACACTGTATAAAGGGCGGGACTGGGACCCGTTATACCCATATGTATGCAAAAGTATTGTATCAAAACTCAATGGCAACTCTGGATCAAATGGAGCACACCAACTCTCACTGAGCAAGGATCCTAAAAGGGGGACCATCAGCCTATCTACCTGCACCTATGACCTCTTTTGTCATGACCCAAACTGATGGGGCGTGACGAGTGCCCGAGTTCTACCTATCGAACACCCCTAAGCATACATCTAAGATATAAACATGAAATAAGTGTAGGTCATGCATAACACCTGGCAATAAAATACTGATTCATGTGAATAACATACGTGGAAAAACATGCCCAAAAGACATATATACATATATATACTGAATACGGCAGGGCGAGCCGACAAGGACACATACTATCTAACTACACATGACTGTCTATAGACCTCTAACAGAGTGTACACTATATAAAGGACGGGAATGGGCCCCGTCATACCCATATGTATACAAAATTATCATACCAAAACTAAATAGCAGCTCCGGATCAAATGGAGTACACCAACTCTCGCTGAGCAAGGATCCTAAGAAGGGGGACTATCAGCCTGTTTACCTGCACCTGCGAGCATGAAACGCAGGCCCCTAGGCAAAAGGGGCATCAGTACGAATAATGTACCGAGTATGTAAGGCATTAAAATCAGTATATAAAAGACACGAAAGAAATATGGAGTAAAAGACTCAACCTGTAAGTCTGAATAGCTCTATGAATCATGAAATATTTATAATGTCATGCATATACGTATAAATGTCATGCCATGCTTAGGTATATGCGTAAATAAGATCACCAAGCCTCTGAGGGCATCCTATCATATCATCTCAGCCTCTATGGGCAAAATCATAAACATATACCAGCTAATCAGGTAGTGATGCGTATATAACGCCATAACCTTTCCCCATACCCCATATACATATATTATACGCGTATATAATGCCATATGGTCATGGGTCAATATACATGTATAAATGGATGCAATACATAATGAAGTAAGTCAATAAGATCTCTCAAAATGTCATGAGACCCATGAACAGACGATATAATACTAGGACATATGGGGAATCCAGATCATAGGCAACCTTAGTACTTCTAAGAATAGAATCATTTGTGAAAGTTGTGTGCTTGCTCGTTTCGTTGTATCATATGGATCATGCCAAAAGGAAAGGAGGGATAGACTTAACATACCTCAAGTCGTCAATGCAAATCCAGAACAAGCTTATGATAACCAGCACGCCAACCCTATAATAAAGAAATACATGTATGACTTAGATGGCACTAGTGTATACGTATCTCAAACGATAACTAGATTCTAAAATAAAACAGGCAGCATTTCCCCTGATTTTACTGCTCCCTCAAGCCTACTATAGGCGAGATACAAACACAATACAATCAGAAACTCAAAACCAACCTGATTACAATTTGGAACCTTCAATACAGCAAAAACCCCAAATATACCATAACACACCCAATCAACAACTTATCAATTAGCCTGAAAAAACAATGACGAGCGACCAACCTACTACCCTACCACATGTGGAATTTCTCCATGCCTTTTTATCCTTCCAAACTCCATAAATCAGTAGCAAAATAGGCCAGCATAAATGCACTACAAAACAGTCCACTAAAAGTGGGAAAACAAACTCATGGCTTCCAATCACCATCACGTGAGTTCTAACTATTAGGAAAATAATTTATCAACCTTCCTTGATATTTAAACACTTAATTACAGAATTTAAACATTTATTAACTATGACGTATCTTGCAAAAATCGAACTACAAAGAAAAAAGAGAGACGGTATAATGATACTTACGTCGTAGGGATCGTTCTGATGTTATCGCTTCTCGATTTTGTACCCTGGATATTAGTATTCTTTGAAACCCTTTAGAGAGATTAAGTATAGGGTTTTATGGTTTTATCTGGTCGGTATCTATGTAAAATTAAAAAGAGAGACGAGCTAAAACCTATATATAAACTTTTGAAAAGTCAAAGAGGTGCTAGCTTGGCACCCTCGCATTGGCCCATCTTCCAACGCTTATATCTTTTTATCCTGATGTCGTATGACCAAACGGTTAAGTGAATTAGAAACTACATTCCAATAACTTCAATTTAGTATATAATATGTCCCAAAAATATCTCATATAGCACACGAAATGTATTTCTCAAAAAGCTTCGTACAAGGCAAATCCTTAGTCAGTTTTTCCGCAACATAAATCCGATTTTTCCCAAACTTTATATTTTCTATCCAAACATCATATATAGTCATATTGTGACTTTAAACTCATTTAAATTATTATTAAAAAGTCTCATATTCATTATATGTCACCTTGTGACACACAGGATGTAACATGTTGTTCCTTACTGAATTACTTTTCCATTCATGTTGTTGTTACTGAGATTCTATACATGTTATGTTGAGATGTGGGATATCTGTTGTGAATTTATTGATACCGTTGAATCTTTGGAAAGGTTGTGGCCTATGGGCACTTTTGATATGAGTTTATTGTTGTGTTCTTGTGATGATAGTACAAGTGAATTGTTGTGTGATTGGGTTGCTATTATGCGGGGTATAAGGGTGGCATTCTACCATTGTTGTTATCGAGGCATAAGGGTGGCATCTCACTGTTATAGGTGGCTATTGTGTTATTGTTCAGGCGGAGTGATACGGGTAGATATTATACAGAGTGATACGGGTGGCTACAGGAGAGATAAGGGTGGCTAATGATATTGTCAGGGCAGAATGATATAGGTGGCTATTATACGGAGTGATACAGATGGCTATAGGAGAGATAAGGGTGGCAAATATCAGGGATGTTGTGTGATGGTGTGGAGATATTGTGTTGGTGAATTTCATGAGATGGTGTGACTTTCATTGTGTTTGTTATACACTTTGCGTGCCTTGTCTTGTTGTTTCAATGAGCTATCCGATGTACTTGTTATTACTTATTGATTTGGGTTGTAGTAATACACTTGCACAAGCATACACTGTAGCATGCCACTTATACTAGCTCATGAGTGAGAAACTTGACATTTATTGATCATGCCAATGTATTATGGTATTATTCATTTTCATGTTGCTATTGAGCCTGTGATTATGCCGGGCGGATTGTGATAGTAAGCCTGTGATTATACTGGGCAGACTGTGAATGTGAGCTTGTGATTATGTCGGGTAGTTTGTGATTGTGAGCTTGTGATCATGCCGGGCGAATTGTGATTGTGAGCTTGTGAACATATTGGGCGGATTGTGACTGTGAGCTTGTGACTATTGTCGGGCTTATTTTGAATTCAGCACATGAGTTGTCCATGCAATTGTGATTTTGAGATATGGGCATGAGATGCCGTAAGTATATGGAGGGTTGAGACCCAGGACTTGTGACTATGATATGAGGTATCATGGAGTGATTTCGTTGTGAAATTTGTGTTAGAAAGCTTGACTAATTGGTTGTCCTTTGTGTTCCCTATTTGGTTTTAATAATGTTTTCCCGGTATTCTCATTATTTTACTACCTATATGCACATGTTGATTTTGTTGCCATTTCCTGATTCCTTCTTTCCATTATTAGTTGTATACTGCTATACTGCATAGGTTATTTTGCTTAGTGAGTGTCTTGACTGTACCTCATCACTACTCCACCGAGGTTAGTCTTGATACTTACTAGGTACCGACCATGGTGTACTCATACTACACATTTGCATATTTTTGTGTAGAGCCGGGTAATGGAGATATCGAACTTGGGTGAAGTTAGCTTGCTTCATCGCAAGCATTTGAGGTAGAGTTGCTTGGTTGTCGCAGTCCCTTGGAGTCTTTTCCTTACATTGTACTGTCAGTTATCATTTGAACAATATTATATTTTGATCCTTGGATCATTCCATGTATTCAGCTAGAGCTTGTGACTCTGTATTACCAGTCTTGGGAGGTTGTTATGATTATTGTAATGTAGGCTTACTTCTGCTTTTGTTTTTGTACTTGTATTAGACAGTATTTCAAATATTATTAAAAAATTGGCTTGAACTGTTAAAGTAATCGGCTTACCTAATCTTAGAGACTAAGTGTCACCACGACGCTTGTGGTAGGATTTTGGGTCGTGACAATTTGGTATCGGAGCACTAGGTTCATAGGTTTTCCAGTCACGAGCATATTTATTAGAGTCTTGCGGATCGATATGGAGATGTCTGTACTTATCTTTGAGAGGCTACAGAACTACTAGGAAAATTCCACTTCTTTAATTCCTGTCGTGCGGATTTGTTGATTTCCGAGTTTGAGCCTTTGTATCTCTATTCTCTCACAGATGGTGAGGACATGTGCTACAGGGTCAGCTAAGCAGATACCTATGCCCCCTGCTAGAGATGCGAGAGGACGGGGCTGGGGTAGAGACCAAGGAAGGGCACGCACCGCAGCTAGAGCACCTATCATAATAGCAGTTGAGGAGCTGCTAGTAGCTCCAGTTGAGGGACAAGCACCGGAGGCACCTGTTGTTACTCCCGAACTTCGGGAGACTTTCGCACAATTCCTGAGCATATTTGGTATGTTGGCTTAGGGGGGTTTGATCTCTGTTTCACCAGCTACTTCGCAGATTGGGGGTGGAGCTCAGACTCTCACCGCACGTACTCCGAAGTAGTGGGGTCACATTGGTTAGGTTTCGGGTGTGGTGCTGGTATAGCCTGGCATTCTAGTTCAGCCTGAGGTCAGGCCAGGGGCATTAGAGGAGGAGCAGAAGAGGCTTGAAAAGTTCAAGAGGTATAGTCCACCTACTTTTAGTGGCATAGCTACCGAAGATGTACAGGGATTTCTAGAGAAGTGTCACCATATTCTCCACACCATGGGTATCGTGGAAGTGAGCGGGGATTATTTTTACTACTTTTCAGCTATTGGGAGCAGCGTATTAGCGGTGGAAAGTTTATGAAGAGGGTAGAATAGTCGATGCAGCACCACCCACTTGGGCTCATTTTTTAGAGGTATTTTTGAGGGAGTTTGTTCCCTAGACCCTTCGAAATGTGTGGCGTGTAGAGTTTGAGCAGCTACGTCAGGCCACCTTGATGGTGTCAGAGTATGCCATCAGGTTTAATGAGTTATCCCGTCATGCACCTGCTTTGGTTCCTACAGTCAGAGAGCGAGTCTGCAGATTCATTGAGGGGCTCAGTTATGATCTTAGATTCTGCATGGCTCAAGAGTTGCAGACTGATACTCTATTTTAGCAGGTGGTGGAGATTACCAGGATGTTAGAACATGTTTGGGATGAGGAAACAGAGGCTAAGGAGACCAAGAGTCTTGAAGTTCTGGAGGGTTCGGTGGATTCTACTCTTCAGCTATGGCTCATCATGGCAGAAGCTCGGGTAGTCAGCCAGCCCAGTTTGCACTTTAGACTACTCGTGGTGCTCCAGTTAGCTAGCGTACTCATGTGAGGCATTCATCTTTTAGTTCACCACCGGCACGGGGTTCCTACGACGGTTATTCCAGTTATCCAGCACAAACTCAGTACAAGCAGTCGTGCCTGCAGAGGGATTGTTATGAGTGTGGTGATACTAGGCATATCATGAGAGATTGTCCAGACTTAGGAGAGGCAGATTTCATCAGGTTACTCAAGCCACGGGCTCCCTTCCATTTGTTACTCCACCTGCACAACCAATTAGGGGTGGAGAACAGGTGGGTAGGGGTGCCCTAAAGTGGGAGGCCCGACTCGTTTATATATTTGCTATGGTTTAGCTGAAGCCGCTACACCAGATGGTGTCGTTACAGGTATGGTTTCGATTTGTTATAGAGGAGCACTATCCTTATTTTGATTCGGTTTTGCTTATCGAGGTAAGTCCTCCTATCATGCTTCACATATGGGGTAGTTTTGTTATTTTTTGCTTTGCTTATGTGTTTACCCCTGTTGGGAGATTCTATGGTGGTAGCCCATGTCTATCATTTTGTTTTGTTCATTATTGAGAGTTATGGGGCTAGAAGTATCTTTTTGTTACTCATTACGGTAGGTTCTGATGTGATTTTTGGAAGGTTTGGTTACAATTTATGATTTTGTTTAGCGGAATTGAAATAGTGGAAAGTTTCGGTTAGTACGATGCATATTCTACTTGTGATTCAGAGTTGAGGATGAGATTCTCGCATTTTCATGTGGTTTGATATGTTTGAACCGGGCTATGTGTCGCGGTGGAAGTTATATTAGGATGAGATCCTTCTGATTAGTTCATGTGTTTTAATTCTCCATTGTGAAATTGATTCATAGTATGGTACTGATAGAGAGTTGTGCTTGTACTTAATGGGTTTTAGTTTACGAGGTGAGTGCACAAGTGGCGTTAGATGTGACTTGTTGATTCGGGTGAATAGTTATGAGGTCTTTATATTTCTTACATCGTTGTTAGTGTTATAAAGGTCTAGAATGAGGTTTTAGCTGAGATGAGGTTAATTGGGGGTGTTGTATTTGATTATGGGAAACTATAGTGATCAAAGATGTTATAGGGATATGTGTAGTGTGTTGCGTCGTGTGTTTGTACCTAGTGGGTGTAGACACGAGTTGTTACAGCTGGTTAAGTTTGATACCGTGTGTTGATGTGAGAATCGAGTCTTTTGGAAATGATCAAATGGTGAAAATTTTGGTTCTAAGGTTTATTAGTGTGGATAGGAGAAATAATCTTCAATTGAGATGGTGTTGTCGGGATTATGTCCATTGGGGTGACGTGGGATCACCCGCGATTATATGTATGGTGAGCACATTCAGTGATTTATGACCTCAGAATTGTACCTAGCACGTTCGAGGATGAACATTTGTTTAAGAGGGGGAGAATATAGTGACCCGACCAGTCATTTTGAGAATGAGTGTTTCGTTCAGTGGCTTAAGGTCTCGAGAAGCTTCGTATTATGTATTATTATTTGCGTGTGTGGTCGAGTTCGGTTTTCGGATGATTCGAGATCAATTTGGAAGAACAATTCTTGTTTTAGAAACTTAGTGAAGAGAGTTAACCGGAGTTTGACTTTTGTTAGACGACTCGGGAATAGTGTTTGATAATTCCAATAGTTTTGTATGATTATTTTAGACTTGGGCGTATACCTGGATTTGCATTTGGATATTCCTAGAAGGTTTCAACACTAATTGGCGAAAGTCAAAAATTTTGAAGGTTCGAAATGTTCATAAGTTGATTCGGGATCGACTTCGCACAGCCCAGTCCAGACAAAAGAGTTATGCGGATCGGAAGGTCCGCGATGTTGCATTCATGGTTGGAGAATGGGTCTTGCTTCGGGTTTCACCCATGAAGGGTGTTATGAGGTTCGGGAAGAAGGGCAAGCTGAGCCCAAGGTTTATTGGCCCATTCGAGGTGTTGTGGCGAATTGGGGAGGTTGCTTATGAGCTTGTCTTGACTCCTAGTCTAGCAGGAGTTCATCCATTATTCTATGTTTCTATGCTCCGGATGTATCACGGCGATCCATCTCATATGTTGGATTTCAACTCATCCCAATTGATTTATCTTATGTTGAGAAGCCGGGGGCTATTTTGGATAGGCAAGTTCAAAAGCTAAGGTCAAAGAACATTGTTTCAGTGAAGGTTCAGTAGAGGGGTCAGCCGGTCGAGGAGGCTACTTGGGAGACCGAGCATGATGTGTGTAGTTGTTATCCTCATCTTTTCACCACTTCATGTATGTCTCTATGCTTGTTCGAGGACGAACGATTGTTTTAAGAGGGTGAGGATGTAACGACCCAGCCGGTCATTTTGAGAGTATTAGCCCCGATCCCCTATTTATTGCTTTCCCCGTATCATTTTATGCTTATGTGACTTCCCGGGAGGTTTTGTTTTTGGTTTCGGGTGGTTTGGGACACTTAGTCACTAAAATGAAAGCGTAAGCTCTAGGAATTTGACTGTAGTTGGAACTATATGAATGCGACTTCGGAATGGAGTTTCGTTGATTCTGTTAGCTCCGTTGGGTGATTTTGGACTTAGGAGTGTGTCCGGATTGTGATTTGGAGGTCTGTAGCTGAATTAGGCTTGAAATGGCAAAAGTTAAAATTTTGAAAAGTTAGATCGAGAGTGCACTTTTTGATATCGGGGTTGGATTCCGATTTTCGGAAGTTGGAGTAGATCCGTAATGTCAAATATGACTCGTGTGCAAAATTTGAGGTCAATCGGACTTGTTGTTATGTTTGATTGAGGTCCCGGGGGCCTCGGGTGGATTCCGGATGGTTAACGGGCTAGAATTGGACTTAGTGTTATAGCTGAAACATCATATTTTGCTGGTATCTGGTTTCCTTCTACGCGTTCGCGATGGTTCTCCCGCGTTCGTGTAGAGGAAGTTTGAGTGTTGCTGGAATTTGGCCTTCGCGTTAGCGATGTAGGTCATGCATTCACGAAGCTCTGAGGTATTAGGTCTACGCGTTTGCGTAGAGAAGATGGTCTGTGGAGTCATCAGGCATTTAGCCTACGCATTCGCGATGAGGGTCCCGCGTTCGCGTAGGGTCAGGCAGAGTAAGCTACTGCGTTCACAATTGGGACATCGCGTTCGCGAAGGAGATTTTGGACTGAAGCATTATTATGCTTCGCGAACGCGAGGATGTTTCCGCGTTCGCGAAGAAGTAATTACCTCGGCAGATATAAACATGGGAAAATACATAAGATGCATCCCGAACTTGTCCCAACAAATCAGTTTCCAACTCAACCTTTACGGGCATTCTTTTTCTACCCTATACTTGTCCAGACTGAATTTAAAATCCCCCCGAATGATGACATAGCAGAGATGGTGGTTTCACTCTCCCAAAGTCGAGTAGAACCATGAAAAGAATACTAATTATATACTAAATCATACACATATTATATTTTTATTTGACATTACATATTTAACTTAACTTAGTTATTTGTAAGGTCCCACTTTCTTTTTGTCTTTCTTTATCTTATTTTTACTTTTTAATTTATCGTTTCTCTCTCAATCCTTCTTTTATCTCCTCTTAGCCAACCCAAAATACACAACCCGTGCTATATCCCCACCATTGTTGAACCACCTAATTTCCCCTCCTCCTTCACCCCATCATTTTCTTTCCCACTTGACCCATGCCTCCAATATTTTTCCAACCTCATTTTCATTAACTCGTCCCAAAAGATCAAATAAAATTACCATTAGAGAGTTTTTTTTCTAGACGTCTTTATTGTCTCTGCCGGTGAGTTTGCCGGATAAATTTTCCGACCAATATTCAGTCAAAGAGCTTTGGTGGGTCTTTCTTCTCCATCTTTGTTCTGCTTGAACTTCTTCCTTTAGGCTAGCAACAACTACCATGGTGGTCTGATTTGATGGTTTGATTTGGTTATGGTTGAAAGAGAAATTATAGTGATAACTTCATGGAAACCAATATGTTTTTCAAAATAAAGATGACATGGGTGGAGCGGGATTGAAAAATAACTAAAAAATAAAAATAAAAACTGAAAAAGATAAAATTAATTAGAAATTGACATGTGGCGGAGCGTGGAGCACATAGCCCTCCACAAGCTTGGTCATGTACTTTTAGAAATTTCATCTTTTAATTAAGGTTTTAGGTTGAAAAATTTTAGGGGGAGGGGGGAGTGGGAAAGTTCTTCAACCGAAATTTTTGCATTTTGATTGAGATTTTGGTATCGGATTTGAGTAATTTTGGTAGGAGCGAACTCGTGGTTGATTGGGTGTTCGTATTTTGTGACTTTTACCGGATTCCGAGACGTGGGCCCGGGTCGACTTTTTGAGGCGATTTTTGAATTTCTTGTTAAAGTCTTGATTTCATTAATTAGATTAGTTTTTTCTAGTTATATTTATAGTATGTAATTGCTTGTGGCTAGATTTTGGCCATTCGGACTAGGAAAATCGAAGAAAGGCATTCTTAGTGATTGATTGAGCTTGGTTCTGTGATACTTCTGTGATACGTAAGTGTCGTGTACGCGAGGTGACGAGTGCGTACACGGGCTAATTGTTGTAAAATTTGATTTTTACCGAACACTATCATGTTTTATCTCAAATGAGTTATTCTGGCATGTGTAATTATCTTGTTTAGCCTAATATCATATGTCTACGTGCCTTTAATGCGTATTTGAACTATGTGCAGCATGCTTAGTTGAATTCCTTCTTTTTCCTTTACTTGTACTCAGTCTTAAACTATAGGATTTGTTGCTATAATTGTTATTTCCATCGATTTCGAGCTGTGTATTTACTTTTGGGACTACGAGGCGGTACCTCGGGCAATCCCCTGCCGCATATTTACTTTTGGGACTACGAGGCGGTACCTTGGGAGATCCCTACTGCATTTTTACTTTTGGGACTACCAGATGGTATCTCGAGAGATCCCCCACTGCATATTTACTTTTGGGACTATGAGGCGGTACCTCGAGAGATCCCCTATTGAGCATTTACTTTTGGGATACGAAACGGTATCTCGGGAGCGCCCCTTGTTGTTTATCCCTATGTGTTATGTTGTTATCTTCCTGTATTCCTCGTTGTTAAATTCTCAGTCTTTCATTATATTGCTATAGCTCCTGCCTTATTTATTATATACCAGTAGGGCCCTGACCTGACCTCGTCACGATTCTACTGAGGTTAGGCTTGGCACTTACTGGGTATCGTTGTGGTGTACTCATGATACTCTTTTGGACATATTTTGTGTGCAGATCCAGGTACCTCCTACCTGTCCCGCTATTAGTTGCGTACTTGTTGCTGCTCCGTAGACTTCAAGGTATATCTGCTAGTATCCGCAGACCTCGGAGTCCCCCTCTATACCTTATGTTGTTTCTCCTTTATTTTACCTAGTTACTGATGTATAGAGACAATTAGAATAGATTCTTAGAGCTTATGACTTGTTATTACCGGGCTTTGAGGAGGGAGATTTGGGTCGTGACACTTACCTACTTGATTATTCTTAATTTAGAGGTTATATTGACGTCCATTCTGGGTTCAATCACGATGCATAATAACTATATCGTCTTTTACTACTGTGTCTCCTCTTGGTTTCGACCAAACAAGATTAATAAGAACTTTTATCTCCCGGTCCTAATTAACACTGAAAGGTAGAATTTATCCTTCAAATACTGTTAAAGAAAAAGAAATGTAGCTGGTCTGCAGGGTCTCATAAGAACTTTATACTTGGATATCCGAATTTACACTTGTTTTGCTCGTTTTTTCTTCAGTTGATACTACCAGTTTAGTGCTTTAAGTTCAAAACACAAACACCAAAAAGTGGAGAGAAGGATCACATTTCCAATTTGGAGAAAAAAGTAGAATATTTTGAACCCTTTTGTGGTCCGGACCCAAAGAAAAGTAAATATTTTCAAAGACAAAACCGATAAGCAAATGTCATCGCCAGATCAGTAATTAGTCAGCAGCTCCCAGTAATTTCATCTTTACAGGACTCCCAAAATCCTGAAAATGATGGAGGGGCTGGAAATCATGGCATAGCAAGTTGTTTTTTTGCAGCATCTTATCAGCTGGACCTATCAGATAATAAGATAGAACTCAGAAAGGTTATTATTCTTGGGGATCGGCATCAATTATGCATAAGATCCACATCAAAACACCTATGCATACACTTCAGAATCAATTTGCTCGATATTTGGGAATATTTGTCTCAAAGAACTTGTATAGTTCGGAGATTGTGCCTGCAACCATAATACAGTGCATTAGCATGGCTATCATAGAACTAAACATCTACATTTATGATGTTAAGAAATCTCCTACAACTGATCAAAGCAGATATTGAGGAATCTCCTGCAAGCATGAAATGTTAGTTCAATCTATATTGAAGTGCCAAATAATATATACAAAGGACATTCCAAACAGAACTCGAGTGTGAAAAAAAAGAAGGATTTTACGATTTAGTCTATTGTTAGACAAGGTTGCTCCAGTGGTCAGAGCATTTCACTTCTAACCAAGAAGTTCATGAGTTCAAGTCACCACTATCAGTCAACCCATCTTGTCTAGGACGCTTTTACAAGGTAAGGCCCACTAGTCATCTTGTGGAGTCCATGATTGTATATAAATTCATGGACCCGAGTCCTCACATTCACCTAAGTTTGGCCATCTTCCGGAATGCAAAAGCACTAGGAGCCTAAGTTTTTCAAAAGAGAAAAGGAACGAGTACAGATTTAGCACACAAGTCAAGCATAATGCCAACGTCATAGACAATGTTTTGGGAAGGATCGACCTTCCCAGTCCCGTTGTTCACCCTGCAGCTAAAGACTGACATCCCTTCCAGCCGTCAGAGTCCAGTCTCACCTTGTTTGACTCTGCCTTCCCTAAATATTTCTTTCTGAATGTTGCGCCTCAAAATGTTCAACCGCGCAATTCCAGTGCTGCACATTTATCTAACGGCCTACTACACCTGTACTGATTTTCATGGCCTTTTATATTATTTTCTTCGCGAGCTTTCACATCTCTGTGAGAACCCTTTGTGAGGTTTCTCATTTTAATGATGACCAAAACAAGAGTCAAGTGCATACTACTAAAGCAAGAAATACATGTGCAGGTCAGCTAAACCAGAATGAAGAAGAACTACGCAAGAAGACAACTTGTTACTTGATAACGGCTAAATAAAGACCATCTATCAAGGTGCAGATCAGGGTAGCAGAGAAGAAAAGAGAATCAATCAACATTGCAAGATCTACGGAAGCCATCCATTAGAAGACCAATCAAGAGCTTCAAATCAGCCTTTATATGCATAGAGGAAGATTGCCAAGAAAAGGAAATGGAGAAGATCAAGACTGTCGCTATCAAAGAGGATTTGACGAGCAAACTGACTTAACGAATCCAGTCACAATCCCTATACTGGATTCAAGAGTAGGGTCTTGGGCCCTACTCTTAGAATACAACTGCCTCAAAAGAAAAAACACAATCAAAGGGATTTGAGTTCAGCACAAGGAAGATAGAATACATCACATACATTGGCGAGTATATAAAGAGCAGGAAGACTTGAAGATCACCACGCAGCTTTCATATAGTTTTCAGTCTTTCTACTTCTTAGCAAAAACACTGTATTCCTAAGTCTACTAATGTCTCGAAAGATAGAGAGAAAAAGAAAGCAAGTGAAAGGTTGTGTCAAGAACAACTATTGTAACTCGTTGGTGAACGAAAGAAAACCACACACTCATCTGCAACTCATTTCGACCGAAGATCTAAGAGAACCCTTGTGACCCAAGGGAACTGGATGTAGGTGTCACATTTGTACACGAACCAATATAAAAAACTCTGTCTCATCTGCCTTTTATTTCCTATCTTATAATATATATATCTATTGTGCTAACTATTGCTTGTAGGATAATTGCAGTTGACTAAGAAGTAACCTAGTCGATTAAAAGAATTTTTACAATTCACCCCTCCCCCTCCTCTTTTACTTTCAATTGGTATCAGAGCAGGTCTCACACGTTGCGAAAGACGTTTGCTTAACCGCAAAGTGAGAAAAGGTCAAGGGAACAAACACTGTTGTTGGAGCATTATTTTAGGAAGGGACATCACAAATAAGGCCACCTTACTTCAATGGACATCATTTCTCTCGTTGGAAAGTGCGTATGGAAACATATGCAAAATTCTATGACATCAAAGTTTGGCGCGTTATCAAGAAAGGAGATCTACCTATTCCACAAGCAAAAAAGGACAAAGCAACTGAAAGCCAGGTATCATCTGATCCACTAGATTTAGATGATTATACTGACGAACAAGCTGTTGCGGTGCAGGTCAATGCTAAGGCAAAAAATCTCATATACAATGCAATAAACGGTGAAGAATATGAAAAGATCTCAAGCTGTGAAATCGCAAAAGAAATGTGGGATAAGTTGGAAGTGACTTATGAAGGAACAAATAAGGTTAAGAAAACCAGAATAAACCTTTTATGACTACGAGTAATTTCAAATGAAAGAAGGAGAATCAGTGGAAGAATTTTTCTCGATTTAGTAAAATTGTTGGGGATCACAAATCTTTTGGGAGACCAGTGAAAAATGGAAAACAGGTCGGGAAAATTCTGAGAAGCTTACCTAGAGCCTGGCAACCTAAAGCCATTGCACTGGAATGCCAAGATCTTGATAAAATTTTCTATGATGAACTTCTAGGTGATCTTATTGCCTTTAAAAAGACTCATTTGAACAGACGTGTGCAAAAAGAAAAAAGAAGACCGTTGCATTCAAAACCACTATTGCTGAATCAAAAAAAGAAGGAGAAGAAGAAGGAGGTGGAGAACATGATGAAAACATAGTCATGCTCTCAAAAGTAATATCAAACATGATGAGAAGAACCAGAAATGGTAAAAGAGGCAAGCCAAATTTCAGGAAAGGAAAAGTTGTAAATGATGGAAGATGTTATGAATATGGGAAGATTGGTCATATTCAAGTCGAATGTCCTAATCTGAAAAGGAAAGTCACCGGAAACTATCGGAATAAGAAATCCTTTGGTGCATGGAGCGATGAAGAAGAATCTAACCATAAAGAAATAGCAAACATGTGATTCATGGTGATTGGAGAAAATAGTGATGAAGAAGAATCCGATCACGAAGGAACAAATAACTTGAGTCTCATGGCAGCCGAAGGACCACTGAGATACGTTCACTTATTCGTCATAAATGTAATGAGCTTCAAAAATGTCGATCTTGAAAAATTTCTACATGAACTTCAAAGGATTCAACGAAGGAAGAAAGACTGCGAATTGAAACTAGAAGTATGTGAGATCGAAAGAGATATGCTTCAAGAAGAAGTTCATTAACTTCAGTTGCAGCTGAATGGTTTACAGAAGTCCATCAGCCACAGCTCCATTAAGTCAAACCAATCGACTATATGTAAAAACTCTAAAAGGGGATCAGTGAATTACAGACCTATCGAAGAATCTAGTCCTTCTTCTTGTTTTTATTGTGGTAAATCTGGTCATGTATCTATTCATTGCATGTTTGGAAATATAAGGGGCTGGGTCTGACAGCCCAAAGCAACCAATCGGGCAAACAACCCAAAATCTAATCAAAAGGGAGGCTTGGTTACCTAAGACAAAGTAATTTGTTATTTTTGCAGGAACACCGCAAGAGGAATCGAAAAATAAAATGGCATCTTGATAGCGCATGTTTCAGACACATGACAAGTGACAAATAACTTTTCAAATCAGTTACTAAACTCAATGGAGTTACCTTTGGAGACAAATCAAAAGGAAATGTAATTGAAATTGGAAAAGTTCCTCTCATCCCATCATGCTATGTAGATGAAGTATACCTTGTAGATGAACTTGGATACAATCTGCTCAGTATTAGTCAACTATGTGATAGCAACTATGAGGTTCCTTTTAGAAAATATGAGTGGATAATTGAGGATGAATCAGGTAAAACTATTCTCTCTGGAAGCATCTTCCAGGGATACAAATGTCTATGCTCTTAGTAATGTTGATGTCTTCGAATAAGTGCACCATCCAACAAAACTCTACCTTCCTCATCCTTGATGCACTTCACTTGGTCCAGGTCACGGGCCTTCCTTTCACGCACCTTGGCTAGCCTGTACAGCTTTTTATCCCCTTCTTGGCCTCCAAGTTCTTCAAGTAAGCATTCAAACGCGACAGTCTTAGCCGCAGTAACCGCTAACTTCGCTTCCTTCTTAGCCACCTTATACTGCTCCCTGCTCCTTGTTCGCCCTCTTCTCCTCCTCATCCACGCTCTCCAAAAGCTTCAAATATGCCGCTTTCTTGGCTTCCACTTTACCTTGGTTAGGAATGGCTGTGAGGAATTTGAAATTACACAATAAAAGTTTGTTTTTTAAATGGTTGTGGAGGTATAGTAGGAGGGGTGACGAGGCCTGGCAAAAAATGCTAGATGCTATCTATGGTGACAAAGAGGGATGGAGACAGAATCCTGCTCAACTGAGACAATGTGGGGAAATTTGGAAGAAAATCAGTGAAGGGTGGGATGAATTCTTACAGTATACATATCTGGAGGTTGGCAATGAGGCTAGAATAAAGTTTTGGATAGATATTTGGAATGGAGATGAGAGTTTTAAAAACAAATTCCCAACTTTGTTTAGTTGTGCTTTGGATAAAGATGCTCACATTGCAGATTTTAAGCCATCTTTAGGTTGGCATATGACGTTTAGGAGAAACTTAAATGATTACCAGCCGTCTCTTAGGCTGGGGAAGGAGCACAAACTCCCGCTACCCACACTCCGGAGCAGATGGCTCCAAACAATTGCTATAAAATGTTACTACATCAGAATAGTCAGGGGGTTCCTAACTGGCCTTGGAAGATGATCTGGAAAACCAAGGCCCCTGTAAAAGCAGCTTGTTTTGGTTGGTTAGCAGCTAGAGATGCCTGTCTTACACAGAATAAACTACAGAGGGGTTTTCCACTGTGTAGGCTAGCAGATGTTATTTTTGCAAAATTGAGAAGGAAACTGTTGAGCATCAATTCCTTCACTGTAATTTCTGAAGACAATGCTGGGAGCTCTTTCTTACTATCATGGGTGTGTCTCTGGTCATACCACAGAAGATCAGCAATTTGTTGGAAGTTTGGCAAGCTCAGAAAATGAAAAGAAACCTAAAGGAAATATGGAAGACTATTCCTGTATGCATATTGTGGACTGTCTAGCTGGAGAGAAACAAAGCATGCTTTGAAATAAGAGGGTACACATTGCTAGAGTCAAGAACAAATGTGTATCAAGAACCTATTTTACTGGTGCTCTAGCAATACCCAAGATAGGATGGAACAATACTTAGATTTTCTGAATTTTCTAGGGGAAAACATGTAATATGTTTTGACTGGAATGCTGAAGTAGCATAGTAGCATCTTGTACTCGTACTTGTACCATCTAGGTACACTTTTAATAAAATCTTTTACTTATCAAAAAAAAAAGTAGTTATATTGTTCGACCAGGACGTCTCTAGTTCACAGAGTAATCACCAACGCCTGATGTGTTCATGAGCTGATATTAATTACGTAAACCTTTGTATATCTTTCAATATCTTGTTTATGCGATAAATCTAGAAGTTGGCATCACTTTTAGGGAGGTGGAGCCCAATAGATAAATTATCAGAAGCCTCAAAGGAAATATATAGATAATTCATAATTCACTCACCATGACATTGTATAAGGCAGAAGACGAAGATCTGGATATTAACCAACAGAGGATACTGATAATTCAATGATGAATTTTGATGAAGCAAGTTTAAGATTCAATGTATTGGCTTTCGCGGTGATGTATAGGCATTGTAAGAGTCATTTCCCCTATCACATTGGGACTAGTCTCTCCCCTTCATGACACCAGGGGTTAGCGAGGTGGAGTGGAGAAGATCTAGTTTAAGAACAACTGTCACTAGAAAACCCTTCAAAGCAGTTTTAGATAGAAAAGAGAGATCGAAGGATACCCAGAAGAAACTACCAGCTCAAGTACAAGAAAATGTACATCCCAAAAAAGAACAAAAAACTAGTTGCTGCCAGTTTATACAATAAGGATGTGCTAAGGTTTAAAAACACTTACACAGGGATTTCGCTCAAGGTAGATGGTTGTTAGCTTCTCTTTAGCACCAGCAACAGCTTCTGCCAGACCTACCAATGATGCTATATTGTTGTCATTAAGCCATAAGTCTTCTAATCTGCATAAAGTGAACATGAAGATGATGACAAGTCCTAGCATTATAAAGTAACTCACACTTTAGAATTGCTAGGACAGCTTTCATACTTTGTCAAGTTCTCAATGTCATTAATTTCTGTAAGCTTATTTGCCGATACATCCAAGACCCGCAGGTTTACCAAGGTAGACAAACCTTCCATTTTTGCAATACCATTATGGCTCAAGTATAACTCTTCAAGGGCAACACATTCCTGCAAATTGAAAACAGCAAAATCACTCACTCTTAAAATGGAAGTCGTCTACAATGACAAAGCACAACTGTTAGCTATCAGGACCTGAAACCCAATCATTGAAGTTAAACGGTTGCTCTGCAGGCTAATCTTTTTAATGCATTTCAAACCGCACAAATTAACAGTTCGTATACGATTGCGACCAAGCCATAGCTCTTGTAGATTTTTCAAATTTTCCAGAAGTTCCATAACCTGTTTCAAAGAACCAAAGCACTTCAAGGGTATACAATGAGCCAGGGAAAGATATGTGGTATACTTACATTTACAAATATATATATCTGAGCTTTGACAATCTTTCCTTTTTATGTGTGTGGGGGTGGGGAGTGGGAGGGAATTGTTCTGCCTCTACTGTAAAGCTTTTCTGATTATTCTTTTTTTTTTTTTTTTGACAAAGTAAGATATAAGTTTATGATAAAGCTTTTATGATTACAAATTTACAAGTGTAAGCTGTTGAAAAATATTAAATTTCTTTTGATGTCATCTTCAAGAGAAACTAACCCGTAATCTATTGGACCCAAGTTCGAGTATTTGCAGCTCATGGAAATGCTCAATCTCCTCCATCTTGGTGATTTCATTTTTAGACACGTATAGTTCTCTGAGTGTACTGGAGACCTTGGACAATCCATTAAGTGATGATATCTCATTGAAAGAAACATCAAATACCAGAAGCTTCTTGAATATCTCAACATCAGGAATTTTCTTCAGCTGATTGTCCCTAAGCACTATCTCCTGGAAAGAGAGTTCCACATGCATGATTTCAGATAATTCCAACAGATCTGTTTCTGTCATGTCTATAACCAGACAATCATACAGGAACCAAAACAGGGAGAAGGTCAACTATGGCAATAAGCTGTAGTTACTAAACATATTCTTTAAGTAATCTTGGGTGCTTTCAAGGCTTTAAAAACTAGGGGGTCGCTTGGTTACCAGGTGGGATAGACGAGGATATTCCATGGATTAGCTATCCCACCTTCTATACGGGATAGCTAATCCCGCCATTTTGGTATAAAATTTATCCCACCATTAGCTAATACCCATATCCAAACATGGGATAAATACAATCCCATATTCTATCCCAGGATTAGTATTCTTATCCCAGTAACCAAACGAACCCTAAAAGTATAAGGACGAAATAACTGCCATGTTCGATCCCTTTACACACTAGTCTTCCACTTGCAGAGGTGAAATCTGTTAAGCATACCTGTCTCCATCCCTCTTTGTCACCATAGATAGCATCTAGCATTTTTTGCCGGACCTCCTCACCCCTCCTACTATACCTCCAAAACCATTTAAAAAACAAACTTTTATTGTGTAATTTCAAATTCCTCACAGCCATTCCTAACCAAGGTAAAGTGAGCCAAGAAAGCGGCATATTTGGAGCTTTTGGAGAGCGTGGATGAGGAGGAGAAGAGGGCGAACAAGGAGCAGTATAAGGAGGCTAAGAAGGAAGCGAAGTTAGCAGTTACTGCGGCTAAGACTGTCGCATTTGAACGCTTACATGAAGAACTTGGAGGCAAAGAAGGGGATAAAAAGCTATAAAGGCTAGCCAAGGTGCGTGAAAGGAAGGCCCGTGACCTGGACCAAGTGAAGTGCATCAAGGACGAGGAAGGTAGAGTTTTGTTGGATGAGGTACTTATTCGACGGAGATGGCAGACTTACTTCCATAAACTCTTGAGCGAAGATGGGTATAGGAACATTGTATTGGGTGACTTAGAACATTCCGACAGTCGTCGGGACTTTGGGTATTATAGACGTATATAAGTTGCGGAGGTAGAGGGGGGCTATGTGTAACATGAGCAAGGGGAGAGCGACCGGTCTAAATGAAATCTCGGTGGAATTTTGGAAGAGCGTGGGTAGGGCAGGCTTGGAGTGACTCACTGGGTTACTTAATGTCATTTTTAGGACGACGAAGATGCCCGAAGAATGGAGATGGAGCACGATGATCCCGTTGTGTAAGAACAAGGGTGATATCCAAAATTGCAACAAACTATAGGGGTATCAAGTTACTAAGCCACACCATGAAACTCTGGGAGAGGGTGGTGGAGCTAAGGGTGAGGAGGATTATGTCTATCTCTGAGAACCAATTCGAATTTATGTTGGGACGTTCGACCACGGAATCCACCTTTTTAAGAGGTTGATGGAGCAATATAGGGAGAGGAAGAGGGATTTACACATGGTGACATAGAGAAGGCTTACGATAAAGTGCCGAGGGAGGTTTTGTGGAGATGTTTGGAGGCTAGAGGTGCCCCTATTGCATATATTAGGGCTATTAAGGACATGTATGATGGAGCTAAGACTCGAGTGAGGACCGTAATACTTCACATTGTGTTGCACCAGGGGTTAGCCCTCAGCCCATTTCTATTTGCCCTGGCGATCGACGCACTGACGCATCACATTCAAGGGTAGGTGTTGTGGTGCATGTTATTTCCGGATGACATTGTACTAATTGATGAGACATGAAGTGGTGTTAACGAGAGGTTAGAGGTTTGGAGGCTGACGATGGAGTCTAAAGGTTTCAGGTTGAGCAATACCAAACAGAATATTTGTAGTGCAAGTTGAGTGGTGCGACTCAGGTAGTGGACGAAGACGTGAGGCTTGATTCACAAGTCATCCCTAGGAGAGAGAGTTTCAAATACCTTGGGTTAGTTATTTAAGGGAACGGGGAGATCAACGAGGATGGCACACATCGTATTGGGGCGGGATGGATGAAATAGATGCTCGTTTCTAGTGTTTTGTATGATAAGAATGTGCCACCAAGACTTAAAGAGAAGTTCTATGGAGCAGTGGTCGGACTATTTTGTATGGGGCAGTGTGTTGGCCAGTCAAGAACTCCCATGTCCAGAAGATGAAGGTGACTGAAATGAGGATGTTGAGATGGATGTGCGGGCATACCAGGTTAGATAGAATAAAAATGAAGTTATTCGGGACAAGGTAGGCATGACCTCTGTGGAGGACAAGATGCGGGAGTGTGAATAGGAGAGGCACAGATGCACCAGTGAGGAGGTGTGAGGGGTTGGCCTTGAGGGTCAACGGAGAGGTAGAGACAGGCCAAAAAAGTATTTGGAGAGAGATGATTAGGTAAGATATGACGTTACTCCGGCTTACTAAGGACATGACCATGGATTAGTTGACCTACATGAAGCAGGTCCTGCAATGGTTTCAGATAGTATCAAGTCTCAAAATCAACCTCGGGAAGTGTGAGATTTTCTCGGTGGGTGAGATTGCTAACATTGATGCTTTGTCTTATGTTCTCAGATGTAAGGTGGGCTCCCTTCCCACTACTTACCTGGGTCTCCCATTGGGCGCTTCGCATAAGGATACTACGGTTTGGAATCCAGTGATCGAAAGGGTTGAAAAAAGATTAGCAGGCTGGCAGAAACGGTACTTGTCAAAAGGCGGAAAGGAAGTGCTCATTAAAAGCACTTTATCGAGTATGCCCACCTATTACTTGTCCCTGTTGCAAGCTCCTGTAAGCATCACAGAAAAATTGGAGCGGCTTTAAAGGAATTTTCTTTGGGATGCAGCGGATGGAACAAGAAAGTATCATTTAGTGAATTGGCAGACAGTCACTTCCCCAAAAAAGTGGGGTGGACTTGGAGGGAAAGATCTTAGGGTATTCAACAGAGCTTTGTTGGGGAAATAGCTGTGGAGATTCGGGGTAAAAGAGCATGCTCTATGGACGAAGGTCATAGTAGAAAAGTACGATTTCACGGGAGGGGGTTGGAAGACCAAGGCAATCACAACACCTTTCAGGTGTGGCATGTGGAGGAGCATCATGAAGAATTGGGAATCCTTCAGTGGCAACATCTCTTATAGGGTGGGAGATGGAGTCATAGGTAGTGTGGTGAGGATACTCTGAGGGTCTCCTTCCCCTACCTCTTCAGAGTTTCAAACCAGAAGGAATTGATGGTCCAACAGATTCGTAAGGAGCATGAAGGGGGAGTAGTATGGGACCTCTCATTTAAAAGGAACATGCAAGATTGGGAGATTGCGGAGCTCCAAGATTTAATGACACTGCTATATGGGCAAGACAGGCCTCAGCCATCTTGTGATTCTTGGAGATGGGGTTTGCGTGGCGATGGTCTGTTCACCGTAAAGTCCTCTTACCAGAGTATGTTGGTGAGAGAGGGGCCTCTTTTCCATACTCTTTGATCTGGATTCCTAAGGTGCCCACGAAGGTGTACTTTTTTGCATGGCTAGCAGCGAGGGGAGTGATTTTGACTGCTGAGAATCTTCGAAAGAGGGGAATTACACTTGTTAGTTGGTGCTATATGTGTAAAAGCTCAGGGGAAGAGTTGATCATCTTTTGTTGCATTGCCCTGTGTCCTCGGCTTTGTGGAGGGCGATCCTGAACCTTTTTGGTGTTCAATAGGTGATGTCAAGCACTGTAAAGGAAATGCTATATAGCTGGGCCGGTTTCCGTAGAAGAAGAAAGCAAAAGGCGTGGAAGTTTGCCCCGTTAGCTCTCATGTGGATAGTTTGGGGGAGAGAAATATGAGAGCTTTTGAGGGGATTGAGTCTCCTTTTTCACATCTTAAGAATAGTCTTTTATCTTTGATCGCTTTTTGGTGCACTCATATAGCCCCTATTTGTATAGAAGATTGGGTGTCTTTTGTAGAGAATCATGTTCTGATGTATATTCTCTACATTTTGGTATACTTCTTGTATACGGGAGTTTCTCAATGATTAATACAATTTACGTTATCAAAAAAAAAGGAAGGTGTGGAGGTTGAGAATTAGGGTAGAGGGTTAGGTAGCCGAGCGTTGTCATTATTTGTTACAGTAGCTTTAGTACATTACTTAGTGGCTTTCGTGTATTTTCGTATTTCTGGACTTCTGTTATTACTTGTTATTGCCTAAGCTTCGATTTCTAATTGCACTACCTAGTTTTAGTTGTGTTTTCGCTTGGTTTTCTGATTGGTTTGCTTGTCATTGCCCCTTCCGTTTATCTTTCCCGAGCCAGGGGTCTACCGGAAACAGTCTCTCTGCCTTCTTAAAGGTAGGGATAAAATCTGCGTACACATTACCCTCCCTATACTCCACTTGTGGGAATACACTGATTTTGTTGTTGTTATTGTTTCCTAAAAAAAGAAACTTATTAGACTGGAGAAGAGAAGAAGAAGACCTAAATATAAGAGATTCAAGTCTCCGCCCCACACTCTCCCATCCTCTGAAAGAGAGTGTGAGATAAGGTGAAAAAGAACATGACTCAAGCATACTTAAAATTTCAAGGCGCCCCCAGCAAAGCCTCTCCAACCACAATACTGAAATAAATTGAAAAGTCAGAGATGAAAACATGAACCGAAAGGTACCTGTGCAAGAAAAACAAACATGAAGCGAAAGGTAAATGAAAGCCTTGTCTTAAATTTTAACAAATGAAACCATGCCGTCCAAGAGGAATGACTCAAATAGTTTAATAGTTCAAGACGCACCCGGCAAAGCCCCTCCAACCCCGTTACTGAAAGAAATTGAAAAGTCAAAAAGATATGAAAACCTGAAGCAGAAGGTAAATGAAAGCCCTGAAATTAAATTTGAGATACGGAAACCACCCCATCAGAAAGGAATGTTAGCCATAATAAATTCTGTAGGAGAAGTGCTATCTTTCTTCATATACTCAATACCTGGTACCAAAACTTTTTGTTTCCCTAGATCAACTTTCCCTCAGCACGATTTAAACAATTGGTCAAAGCGCAAGAAATTGAACTACACGAAACTCGTAATGGCATGGATTTCAACGCTAAATTAACATACAGCTTCTCTTTCACAAACCGTAAAGCAAAGATAATTCCTATGAACATCAAGAAACAGTGAGAACTAAAAGTTTATTCTTTATTCAGATTCCGAAGTGAACTTGGAAAATTTATTCAATAACAGATTCTAGCCAATGGTTGCTGAGAAAATAGATACACCATTTTTTTGAAAAACAAATCAACAACAGCACACAATAGTTACAAGTTTATTCAATTTGAAAATCCCAACACCTAGCAGTCAGCAAGGTATTATATCTAAATCAGAGAGAACCTTTGCATGAATAAACCGTACGGTTACTATGTAATGAAAACCATGAACTCAAAGAATAATTTTGGAAACATATAAATAATATGAACCACTAAATTGAGCAGTCCTTTGTGATACAATGATAAAAATAGTCTTGTAGCAACAAGATTTCAATCAAGGAAAAAAAAGAAGCAATCCTAATCAATTCTGATATTGTTTATAGGTTAAAAGTTGAAATGTTTTCTTATTGTAGAATTAATACGAAATATACCCCCTGAAGCCTGTCCATTTCTAATATGGTGCTATTAGGGAAATGGTTGTGGAGATTTGCTCAAAAGAAAATACTTTATGGAGAAAGGCTATAGTAGCTAATATGAGTTTCAAATGAAGGCTAGTTACACATGAGGAAGGAGATTATGAAGGGGAGGGAGAGGTTAACCAAATGTCTACACCAATTTCTTGGTACATAAAGTTTTTGATCCAATAGAAGCATACACCAGCTTTAAGTACATTTCAGGTTAGATAGCAAGTTACAGTCTCACTGAATTCACGAATCAAAGATGCAGCCTAGGTTACTACTAACACAATACAGGTAGACAAAAATTCACCATTTTTTTATCTAAGCAGCTATAGCTCATGTGAATATGCTTGTAAACTCTATCTATTTCTGCATAAACCAATAATTCAATCAAATACGTCCCAATTCCGGATTAGTTGAGGTCCACTGTCAGGTCTATTTTATTCTTATACTAAGTAATGGCTCTCCAAAACCTACTCTTATCCCTACATAGGCACTCAAGTCACAACCAAATGGACTCCAGGAAAACACCAGCCTTAATATAAGTGAAATAACAATTATTATGACTTAAATTTAACAAGCAAATTGCTTATAAGGAACATTTGCTTCCACGGTATTGTATTCTAACTAAATTTCGTTAAAATCAGAGAGACTATAGGCCTTCTGAAAATATTTCCCTTCATGTGATTTTGACTGATTTCTCTCTTATCATGGCTACTGAAGAAACAAAATTATCCAAATTCAAATCCATTTGTGATTTAAAGGTAATTCTTCAGCAACTAAATGCGCCAACAAATTCAATTAATCAATATCACTAAGCTTAGCATCAATGCAAATTAATAGCTCTATACAAGTTCATTAATTCCTTTTAATATTCAGAACCAATCGATATACTATTGGGTATTTATTTTGAATTTCATCATTTTTTCTATTTTGACAACAAAAAAAAGAACATGGGCCGTATTGCTAAACTAAAGACTCTAACATCAAATAACATAATCATATTTAGAGTAATGGGATATAGATGAATACCTCAATGTCAGAAATGACGTGGGAAGAGGAAAGAGGCTCAACGGCGGCATCGGTAAGAAGGTTCTGACGAAGAGAGAGCTTCTTGAGGTTAGGGAGTTGGGCAATACGGGGGTCTAAAGCGGACAAACGGTTCGTTGTTAAGTCTAACTCGGTGAGACTCGGAGGAAGCTCCACTGAGTTGAGATCGTGAAGCTGGTAACTCGTTAGATCAAGAACCGTTGGGGCTGCCTCATCCTCTGACATTGGATCGGTTCTGGGTTTGTGATTGGAGTTGTCAGTTACTGATTTTCTCCGCTGTCTTCTTTTGTCAAAAACGTAGGAAACGAAGGAATGCTGCTATGGCATACCTGGGAAAATACAGCACGATATTATGCCTTTCCTTCTGAGTTCACTTTCAGTAAATTACAACTCACCCCCTTTCAATTTTCTTTTCAAGATCCCAATTGTTTAAATTAAAATTAATCTGTATAATACATGTATAATTTATATATTATACAAAAAAAGGCCAAATTGTCCCTAGACTATTCTATTTGGTACAAAATTATACTCTATCCACCTATTGAGCCTAAATTCCCTATTGTTATCTTAATGACTCAATTATGCCCTTATTAATAACGGATTTATCTGGAAAAAAAATTAATTAATATCCACGTGATGTACCATTGATCTAAATATAAATCCTTACTAAAAATATAAAAGACCATCATAACCTAGATTTTTGATTGACCTGCCCTGAGTTTAAATCAAATTAATCAGAATCTTTTATTCTTAAAAGACAATGTAAGTTCTTCTTCTTCCTCTTTTAATTAGATTCTGCAAATTGGAGAATTTACACTACCACAACAACAACAAAAAAATAATAATTTAAGCGAGAAAATATTAATTTTGGGACTTAAATGAAATAAGTATGAGCATAAAATTTCAGAATCTTGACCTAGGAAGTAATTTCATAAATGATATAACGACTCGGCCGATCGTTTTGATTTATAGCATTTTGTTTTGTAATTTAAGATTACGAGTGGATTCATACGGTAATATTATGACTTACATGCATGGTTGATTTTGATTTTCGGGTGGTTCGAGATGGGTTTGATAGAATAATTTTTAATTTGGAAGCTTTAAATTGGAAGAGTTGACCAAGGTTTAACTTTTGATTAAACGACATCAGATTGATGATTTGATCATTTTAATAAGCTCGTATGGTGATTTTGGACTTGGGTGTATGTTTGTTTATGAATTTGGATGTTCCTAAAAGGTTTTGGCTTTTTTAATTGAAGTTGACCATTTGAAAAATTGAAGAGTTCATAGGTATGACGGGGAGTTAAATGTTGTGTTATTGGACTCCTATTATGGCTTTGAGACCTCGAATAGGCTCATTTAGGTTATTGGAACTTGCGTGCAAAGTTTGCTTGTAATCGGGAAAGTCTAAGTGTGGTTCGGATGCGTATGACGAAGTTGGAATGTTTAAACATCAAGAGAATGATTTTGATCTTCGATTCATAGTTTTGATATTAATTATTGTATTTTGAGTCTTTGGATAAGTTTGGATTAGGCATTTGGACTTGTTGGTATGATGGACATGGTCCCGAGGGGCCTCGGGTATAATTTGGGTGGATTTAAACTATTTTTAGGCCCTTTTCAGTTGTTGATTTTTGGCTACATGAGTATAAATCGCGATTACGGAGCTCTAAGTCGCGTTCCCGAAGAGTGAAGTGCAATTTTGGTCTTGTGGATCGTGATCGCAGAGAGCTTGTTTGCGATCGCACAGAAGATATTTCTGATGTCACTTGACTGATTTTGGGAGCTTATATCTTGCAATATATAAGGAATTTGGAGATAATATATATAAATAAAAATTATAGTCCTTTGTATCTAGCTTTTAGAAAATTAAATTGTTTGTCATTTGAAACTTTGTACAAGAAGTTATAATCATTATACTATAGGATGTCTAGAAAAAATTGAGCAAGTTTGTTCATAGCGATCGCAGAGCTTCTTGGCCGCGGTCATGAAGGGTAAAATTATGTTGTATATTTTGTGAACTGCGATCATAAGGTAGGTGATCGCGATCACGAAAAAGGAGGCCTGGCAGGGGTATTTAATGCCTAATTTAGGGATTTTGAGCTCATTTCATAAATTTTGAGGTTTGTAGAACGGATCAAGGTAATTTTGGTAATGTATTTCATCCAAAACATGAGGGTAAGTGTTCCTAATTTGATTTTGATAGCGAAAAAGGGTCAAATATATTCCTCTACTTTGATATATTATTCGCATCTACCCTTAATTATACTATCATGTCAAATTTACCCTAATCGTTAACCAAACTTTTTAAAAGTACCCTCCACCTAACGGACATCCAGCATATTAAAAAACGACCCGTTTTCTTTTTTTTAAAACCCTATTAAATCATAACCCATAGCTCTTGAATTCTGATGATCTATGGATGTATACTTCTGTTGCATACAATGGAATGGACATTGGGCTCGATCTGAAGATAGGCACTCCAAAACCATAATATTGAAAATTAAAGCTCGACACATGGTGGTACTGGATTTCTATATATATTAGTAAATTGAGGGCATTATCATTCAAGGAGATTAGAAATTATTTTTATTTTGTAAATGGTAATAAATCAAGACTCAACTAATTGTATATGGACTGGTTATTATCTTATTTATGAGGACTAATATTCTTCTGTTTTGTAGTCCCTTCGTGTTGGCCAATTGTACTGATGATTGATGGAGTTTGGAAGGATAAAGGGCATGGAGAAACGCCACATGTGGTAGGGTAGTGGCCTAATTGCTCGTCGTTACAATTTCAGACTAATTGATAACTTGTTGAATGGGTGTGTTATGGTATGTTTGGGTGTTTTGTTGTATTAAAGGTCCCGAATTGTAGTTAGGTTATTTTTGAGTTGCTGGTTGTATTGTGTTATTGTCTCACCTATAGTAGGCTTGAGGGAGCAGTAAAATCAGGTGAAATGCTGTCTGTTTTATTTTAGAATCGAGTTATCGTTTGAGATAATATACTAGTGCCATCTAAGTTGTACATGTATTTCTTTGTTATAGGGTTGGTACGCTAGTTGTCGTAAGCTTGTTGTTGAGTTGCATTGACAACTTTAGGTATGTTAATGCTATCTTTTCTTTCTTTTTGGCATGATCCATATGATACAACGAAACGAGCAAGCGCGCAACTTTCACAAATGATTCTATTCTTAGGAGTACTAAGGTTGCCTATGTTCTTGATTCCCCATGTGTCCTACTATCATATCGTATGTTCATGGGTCTCATGACATTCCGAGAGATCTTATTGACTTACTTCATTATGCATTTCATTCATTATACATGTATATTGACCCATGACCAGATGGCGTTATATACGCATATAATATATGTATATGGGGTATGGAAAAAGATTATGGTGTTATAGGCGTACCACCACCTGATCAGTTGGTATACATTGATGATTTTGCCCACAGGGGTTGAGAAGATATGATGGGATGCCCTCAGAGGCTTGATGACGTTATGTATGCATATACTTATGCATGATATGACATTTATACGCACATGCATGCCATTATAAATGTTTCATGATTCACGGAACTATTCAGACTTACAGGTTGAGTCCTTTACTCCATCTTTCTTTCATGTCTTTTATATACTACTTTTCGTTCCTTACATACTCGGTACTTTATTTGTACTAACGTCCCTTTTGCCTGGGGAGGCTGCGCTTCATGCCCGCAGGTCCCAATAGACAGTCTGACAGTACCTCCTAGTAGGCTATTAGTTTAGCGGAAGGTGTTGGTGCACTCCACTTGCTCCGGAGTTGCCTATTTGGTCAGTATGATTTGGACATGTATTGATTGGTATGGCGGGGCCCTATCCCGACCTTTATAACATTTATGGAATCTTAGAGGCTTGTAGACGTATGTCATATATATGGATACTTGTATGGCCTTGTCGGCATATGTTTTGAGTGTACAAATGATCATGTCGGCCTTGTAGGCTCGTATGTCACATGTATAAGTTTCTATATCATGTTGGGTCGTCCTATGTCTAGTATTCCCTTATGTTTTATTCTGGTTATCTCATGACGGCCCTTCTGGCTCATTTACCCATGATGGCGTGATAAGAAAGATATGTTACGTTAGTACTCAGTTGAGTAAGGCACCGGGTACCTGTCGCGACCCTCCGATTTGGATTGTGACACTGTGTTCTAACATCTACAATAACATACAAAAGTTTAGACCGTAATCCTACGTTTTGTCATAAGATTTTCAGTTTTCTTTAAAGGGATCTTTTGATTGTGGTATAAGAGATCTATTCTTGCAAGAGAAGTTAAAAAGAGGGTCATTTACAAAACAATTGAGGCAAAAGGAGACAACTAGCGACAATTTCATCAAGTTAGGACCAGATAGTCTTGACTATTAACCTGCGGCCGCAAAATGTACACAGTTCCCAAAAATCCATCTATTGTGCCATAATAATAACGTGAATATATGAAGAAAACAACGAACAGTATTTGAGCTATAACTAGTGCATCAACAAAGTCTATACTCTTTATTACTATGAAGAACAGCATTTATGGAGGTTTTAATCTTGGTCTTGCTTATGGAAAAGACCACTAGCTACCACCAATTCCCGGCCTAATGGCCTCAGTGAAATCTTTGCCGAGCTTGAAACAAGTAAATATCATACATGCACATGTTGGCACCATAAATCCTCTAAGTAACTATTAATAGTCCTGTGTGGAAACACAAAATTAGGAGGAAAATAAAGAAAAACTGTTAGAAGAAAAAATTGGGAAAAAAAAAACAGTAAACTATAAGAAATATTCCGAGTCCACAATTTGCTTGTGCGTCCTTAAGGAATTTTAACCCCCTCACACGTTGCCAAGGTAATGGATTAAATCCTCCCAGGATGAAACTGAATAAACCTTCCTACAACAGTGGCAATACAAACTGCAGGATACCAACGAACTCAAAGAACGGAGCAAAATCACGCTTCCAAATTTGAGAGAGAGAGACTGCGAATTAGAATGCAGTATTTTCAGAAAGAAGAAAGTTCTCTAATGTTTTTGGCATCTCAAAACCGAAGCCATGCCTCAGAATTTATAGGCAATTATTGGAAGAGGTGTGATGTTTGTTTTGGAAAAAGTGCCTTTTCAGAAGTTTACGCCGTCTGCCGCGGTCCTACAGCGGTTACGCCAGGACCGCGGCCAGAGTGGCCCTCTGAATCTGCAGAAGGGTTCTGGCGCGGTCCTACCGCGGTTACGCCAGGATCGCGGCCAGACTATACTTTCTGAATCTTCAGCAGTGATCTGACATTTAATTAATTATTAAATAATTAATTAAATAAATTTTGTCCAAAAAAAATCTTATCGATCGTTTTCCAAATCCAAATCCAAATCCAAAGCCAAAGCCAAAGCCGAAGCCGAGCCGAGCGAGCGACGACGGCGCGAGGGTTCATTCTCTTCAACTCCTTTTAAGAGCTCTAAGAAGTGATCCCGTATTTATACACACAAGTGTAGTTGTCTTTCACCAATGTGGTACAAAGTTCATGACAAAAGCTCACTTGATTCAAATTTTCATTTCCCTCCATTTTATTTCCCACAAATTCCCAATTCACACTCTTAGACTTTAAAGCTCAACGCTTAAAGTCTTTAAAGCCCAATGCTTAAAGTCCAACAATCCCCCACATGAATGGGAATGGCTGTAACAAGAATGATCATCGATGAAAGTTGTGTGATTTGCAAGTAAGGATTAATTGCATCTGGATAAGTAGGTTTCCCTTTGAACTTTCCGTAGTGAGCATATGTCGGATATACTCGGTCAATCGGTAGATTTGATATTTTTGAACCGTCGAACTTTAGTGTATACCTAGACAACCATATGTCACACAATCAACCCTTAACCGTCTTTTGGTTCTCATTGTTGTGTTCGTTTCAGCCATGAACACCTCCCGGTTTCATAAGTGCGTAGAGAATTGGCCTTACAGAATTCTCATTGAAGCGGCTTCCACTTTACACTTACATAGGTGATTCCTAAACATGTAATCCTCTAGATTGACACAATTTGATAAATACCACATCAAACTTAGGTAATCATTAAAGAACGTGTAAAGTTCTATCCTTGTTACTGAACATTGTCTTCATCACGAGAAGGGACCAAAGACTTTACTTTGACAATGTTGAACCGGTCAATCACAACTTTGTTTGAGCTCCTTGAACCTAGATCTCGGAAAATCCAAAATTCTAGGTAGAGTTACCGCCATGTTGACTTGTCCTCGGCCATAGTCCCATTCCTTTAGATGATTTCTCAACTCCCTCTCTAGTTAAGCCTTTTGTAAGCGGATCCGCCACATTATCCTTTGATCTTACATAATCAATAGTGATAATTTCACTAGAAAGTAGTTGTCTAACGGTGTTATGTCTTCGTCGTATATGACGTGACTTTCCGTTATACATAACGTTCCCTGCCCGTCCTATTGCAGCCTCACTATCGCAATGTATGCATATAGGAGCCAAAGGTTTTGGCCAGAACGGAATGTCTTCTAAGAAATTTCGAAGCCATTCAGCTTCTTCGCCGGCCTTATCCAAAGCTATAAACTCTGATTCCATTGTAGAGCGAGCGATGCACGTCTGTTTGGAAGACTTCCAAGATACTGCTCCTCCACCAACAGTAAAAACATATCCACTTGTGGACTTTGTTTCTGTTGAGCCGGTTATCCAATTCGAATCACTATATCCTTCGATAACCGCAGGATATTTATTGTAATGTAAAGCGTAGTCTTGGGTATATTCCAAATATCCCAGAACTCGTTTCATTGCCACCCAGTGATATTTGTTGGGATTACTTGTGAATCGACTAAGTTTACTTATTGCACAAGCTATATCAGGACGTGTACAGTTCATGATATACATTAAGCTTCCCAATACACGAGCATACTCCAATTGAGACGTGTTTTCACCTTTATTCTTTATAAGATGATGGTTTAAGTCAATTGGAGTTCTTGCACTTCTAAATTTCAAGTGTTTGAATTTTTCAAGTACCATTTTCACGTAATGTGATTGAGACAAAGCTAGACCTTGAGGAGTCCTCTGGATTTTAATTCCTAGAATTACATCGGCAACTCCTAAGTCTTTCATATCAAACTTACTAGCAAGCATACACTTAGTAGCTTGAATGTCGGCAATGTCTTTGCTCATTATTAGCATATCATCAACATATAAGCAAACAATTACTATATGATTTGGAATGTTCTTAATGTAAACACACTTATCACATTCATTAATCTTAAAGCCATTTGACAACATTGTTTGGTCAAATTTCGAATGCCATTGCTTAGGTGCTTGTTTTAGTCTATAAAGGGACTTAACAAGTCGACACACCTTCTTTTCTTTTTCCGGAACCACAAACCCTTCAGGTTGGTTCATGTAAATTTCTTCCTCTAGATCACCATTTAAGAAGAATGTTTTTACATCCATTTGATGGATTTGAAGACCATACAAGGCGGCTAATGCTATTAGCATCCGAATGGATGTAATTCTTGTTACCGGCGAGTATGTGTCAAAATAGTCAAGACCTTCTCGCTGTCTAAATCCTTTGACAACAAGTCTTGCCTTGTATTTGTCAATAGTACCATCATCTTTCATTTTCTTCTTGAAAATCCATTTAGAACCCAATGTTTTGTTACCTGGAGGAAGATCAACCAATTCTCAGGTATGGTTGCTCAATATGGATTCTATTTCACTATTGACAGCTTCTTTCCAATATTGTGCTTCTGAGGAAGACATTGCTTCCTTGAAGGTACGAGGCTCATTTTCTAGCAGGAAAGTCAGAAAATCTGGACCGAATGAAGTAGATGTCCGTTGACGTTTACTTCTTCTCGGATTTTCCTCATTGGGCATATTATTTATTATTTCCTCCCGAGGTCGTTTTGACTTTTTATAGGTCAATTCACTTTCCTTTTTATACGGATAAATAGTTTCAAAGAATTCAGCATTATCTGATTCTATTATCGTATTAACGTGAATCTCAGGATTTTCTGATTTATGAACCAGAAAACGATATGCCTTGCTATTGGTTACATATCCAATAAATACACAATCAACCGTTTTTGGACCTATCTTAACCCTTTTAGGTTTAGGAACTTGTACCTTAGCTAAACACCCCCACACTTTGAAGTATTTCAAGCTGGGCTTCCTTCATTTCCATTTTTCATAAGGAATGGACTGTGTTTTACTATGAGGTACACGGTTGATTATTCGGTTAGCTGTAAGTATTGCTTCCCCCCACAAGTTCTGTGGTAAACCAGAGCTTATCAACAACGCATTCATCATCTCTTTCAACGTTCGATTCTTTCTCTCTGCAATTCTATTGGATTGTGGAGAGTAAGGGGCAGTTGTTTGGTGAATAATGCTATTTTCCAAACATATTTCTTCAAAAGGAGATTCATATTCGTCACCCCTATCACTTCTTATCATTTTGATCTTTTTGTTTAGTTGTATTTCAACTTCACTCTTGTATTGCTTGAAAGCATCAATTGCCTCATCTTTACTATTAAGTAAATAAACGTAGCAATATCTCGTGCTATCGTCAATAAAAGTAATAAAATACTTTTTCCCACCGCGAGATGGTGTTGACTTCATGTCGCAAATATCTGTGTGAATTAAGTCTAAAGGACTTGAGGTCCTTTCAACGGACTTATAAGGATGCTTAGCATACTTTGATTCCACACATATTTGACATTTAGAATTAATGCAATCAAATTTTGGCAAGACTTCTAAATTTATCATTTTTCGCAATGTTTTGAAGTTGACGTGACCTAAGCGTGCATGCCATAAAGCGTTTGACTCAAGTAAGTAAGAAGAAGCATTAACTTTATTTATAGGAACTGCTATTACATTTAGCTTAAAAAGGCCCTCATTCAGGTAACCTTTTCCTACATACACATCATTCTTACTTAGTATAACACTATTAGAAACAAAAATACATTTGAATCCATTCTTGACAAGAAGTGAGGTAGACACAAGATTCTTGCGAATTTCTGGAACGTGGAGAACTTGGTTTAGAGTCACAATTTTTCCCGACGTCATCTTCAACGCAATCTTGCCAACTCCTTCAATTTTGGCTGTAGACGAATTTCCCATAAAAATTTTCTCATCGGGTCCTGCGGGGGCATAGGAAGAAAATAACTCCTTGTTAGCACAAACATGGCGGGTGGCTCCAGAATCAATCCACCATTCTTTAGGATTTCCTACCAAGTTGCATTCAGACAACATTGCACACAAGTCCTCCATTTCTTCAGCATTTTCAACCATGTTAGCTTGATTCTTCTTCTTCTTCTTATCATTCTTTGGTGCACGACAATCCACGGCCTTATGCCCAGATTTTCCACAGTTGTGGCAATTACCCTTGAACTTTTTCTTGCTCGGGTAATTCTTTGGCCCAGAAGCCTTCTTTCTTTTCTTATTTTGTGGCGCCTCCTCAACAATGTTAGCCCTTATTATTGTCGAGTTTCCACGTGACTTCTTTTCAGCATTTTTGTTGTCTTCTTCTATCCTCAAACGAACAATCAAGTCTTCAAGTGTCATCTCCTTCCGCTTGTGTTTAAGATAGTTCTTAAAGTCCTTCCAACATGGAGGTAACTTCTCAATGAAAGCGGCAACTTGAAAGGCTTCATTTATGACCATACATTCAATAATAAATTCACAATTAATAACACGAAAAATCTTATTAATAAAATTATTGATTCGGGTCATACCTTCAGCAAGGAGATCATGCACAATGACTTGTAATTCATGGACTTGAGTTATGACCGACCTAGTGTCAATCATCTTGAAATCCAAAAATCTTGCAGCCACAAACTTCTTAAGTCCGGCATCCTCAGTCTTGTACTTCTTCTCAAGCGCATTCCATAATGCTTTTGAAGTTTCCATGACACTATAGACATTGTACAAGCTATCTTCCAAGCAACTCAAAATGTAGTTTTTGCACAAGAAATCAGAATGTTTCCATGCTTCAGTTACCACAAATCGTTCGTCATCCGGAGTGCCTTCAGCCAGGACCAGAGGATCCTCCTTGATGAATCGCTGCAAACTCAACGTAGTCAGATAGAAAAGCATCTTCATTTGCCAACGTTTGAAGTCAATACTAGAAAACTTTCCGGCCATAGCATGAGCAGGAGTTGAACGGCTTGACGAGGCAGCAACACTCGTAACAGTAGCACCCGTTCCCGCAACATTTCCATTAGTTTGGTTTTCATTCGACATGTTTCTGTAGAGTTGGAAACAAAACAGAACTTTGTTAAATCAGTGAAGTTTTGATATCTTCAAACTGAATACCAAACCAAACACACAACACGTAACAATGGTGAGGTTTTTATATACTTCAAACCCGTACGTTTCTTATTCCGGTAAAGTTTTGTTATACTTTAAACCGGACAGATAATTATTGGAGTAGAAAGCACGAAGGCTTTAGTCTCCAAACCAGTATACAAAATATAGATAACAGTTTAATATATATATTTCAACACAGAACCGTTACATTATAAAATTCCTTAAGCTTGTTAATAGTCCTGTGTGGAAACACAAAATTAGGAGGAAAATAAAGAAAAACTGTTAGAAGAAAAAACTGGAAAAAAAAAACAGTAAACTATAAGAAATATTCCGAGTCCACAATTTGTTTGTGCGTCCTTAAGGAATTTTAACCCCCTCACACGTTGCCAAGGTAATGGATTAAATCGTCCCAGGATGAAACGGAATAAACCTTCCTGCAACAGTGGCAATACAAACTGCAGGATACCAACGAATTCAAAGAACGGAGCAAAATCACACTTACGAATTTGAGAGAGAGAGACTATGAATTAGAATGCAGTATTTCAGAAAGAAGAAAGTTCTGTAATGTTTTTGGTATCTCAAAACCGAAGCCATGCCTCAGAATTTATAGGCAATTATTGGAAGAGGTGTGATGTTTGTTCTGGAAAAAGTGCCTTTTCAGAAGTTTACGCGGCCTGCCGCGATCCTACCACGATTACGCCAGGACCGCGGCCAGAGTGGCTCTCTGAATCTGCAGAAGGGTTCTGGCGCGGTCCTACCGCGGTGACGCCAAGATTGCGGCCAGACTATACTTTCTGAATCTTCAGCAGTGATCTGGCATTTAATTAATTATTAAATAATTAATTAAATAAATTTTGTCCAAAAAATAATTTTATCGATCATTTGACAAATCCAAAGCCGAAGCCGAGCCGAGCGAGCGACGACGACGCGAGGGTTCATTCTCTTCAACTCCTTTTAAGAGCTCTAAGAAGTGATCCCATATTTATACACACAAGTGTAGTTGTCTTTCACCAATGTGGTACAAAGTTCATGACAAAAGCTCATTTGATTCAAATTTTCATTTCCCTCCATTTTATTTCCCACCAATTCCCAATTCACACTCTTAGACTTTAAAGCCCAATGCTTAAAGTCTTTAAAGCCCAATGCTTACAGTCCAACAGTAACATCATATAGAGCTTAACAGATAGTGTTTTACAACCCAGTCGAACTTAATTCAAAGACTCGAACAGAGTGTGTTCTACAACCCAGTCGAACTTAATTCAAAGACTGGACCCTTATAAACTGTGTAAGAAAAGTCGGGGGTACCATTTATAGCTTTACTAGTTACCACCATCTCCTATCTTATTTGTAAGAACACAGATCAACATGAGTGTCCTTGTAACGCTGAAGCAAGTAGGTCTCACATTTAATTGGAGGATACCTGAGAGAACAGCAATCAGTCAACCATTTATAGTAGGCAAAAACACTGGGGACATAAAAGATTTCTAACAAGCCGCATCGTCTAAAATAAGATCTCTATTATCATAGTGGCGCAATGACCATGCAGGTTTACTTGCATGGCAAAACTCGTTTATTTGGCATTACAGGACCTCAATTAAACATCGTCATTGAAGCATTTCAGTCTTTTTTCATAGGATCACAACTTGAAGCACCTAAGTCTATATTGAGTGTGGGAACATTTGGAAAACGAAGAAGTCTTTGGAGAAAGTTGTTTTTGTAAAAATTTATCAAAAGCACTTTTACAGAAAGAAATTTTGAATGGAGAAGGGCCTTGGAACTTCCATAAAAAATCTTCTTCCAGTCATGCATGATACAACACACACAAATGCACAAAATCTTTTCTCCAAAATATTTTTTAAAATATGTTGGAAACAGCTTTGGTCATTAGGTAATTTGTACTGCACGTTGGATAAATTTAGTTTGTGTGCCTCTGGTAGAATAAGTTTACTTGCCTCGGTGGGTTATCTTTTGATTGGCAGGTCGCCAAGCATTCAACAAGACAGTCGTGACTGGGCTCCACAAAATATGCAATCTACACAACATGAAGAAGAGGATCAAATGATTGGTTCTCCCATTTCCATAAGAGCTAATTTGCTATGAGTATTCATTGCTGTCTCCCGTTAGAACAAGCAAAAAGCAGCTCTCTTCAAAATTTCAGTTCTGGGGTGAGGTAATCCAGCCATCCAGGTATAAGTCAGCATGTGGACATTTCTCCACAAAATTACACACTTTTTCTAGAAGATAGATTTAGCAAAAATGCTTACAATTTTAAGAAACTCATAACTGTTGTTTAGTCTTATTGGCTAGCTTCTTATCATATGCTTTCATATATATGTTTCAGAACCCAAATCATCTTTATGGCAAGTGACAGACCAAAACTTAATAGATGTACTTTGAAAGAAAACATACAATAATGAAAACAAAATTTCATATCAATCTTTTTTAGTCGGAAAAAGTTATATGATATATAGTGATAAAAAATTACTGAAATTTCCTTTTAACCTTTCCAGTTAAGAAAATATATCATTACAGTCTTAAAGGGATTCCTTTCTGGAGGCAATAACACTCGTCTAAGAAGTTATATAAAATTGAACAATTCTCTTTTTAAATGATTATGTTGATATGCATAAGATATGCAAGCATCCAAAACCATCAAAGGGCTTACAGAATATCTTTCTTGACCATTTCCAAGGACCCGATGCAATGTTGACCTGAACACAGGAGCAAAAAAGTAAACTGACAAGAAACATGATACAATTACGGTGACTTAGAAAAAAATGTGTCAATTTCATACACATTGAGTGTACACAATTAATAATCACGAAGAGAAGCTACCAAATCCTGGAATATGAAGTTTGCATTTCCTTGGTTAATTGTATAGCTCTATTTGAGAAAAACTATTCTCCATTAAACAATTGCAGCAACTTTTTCACAACTTGCTGGAGGGAGGAGCTCAGTTATCAGAATGTATCCCCAATAAAGTCAGAAGGGTAAGATTATTTTCTCAAGGTCAAATTAAAAAATAAGAATTGCGGGTATTATATGGTAGTTTAGAAGAGGTAACGAATCAATATCCTGGCTTCTGATGCCATTAATTCGCAACTTGCACAACAATCACATTACCTGAATATACCGTTGCTCCAGCGCTCAAGCATATCACCAAGATTCACTACAAAAGCACTGTAAGTAGAATGTCAAGAATATTATGCCCATAACTGCTGCTGCAAACTAATTGGTCCATTACATTATAGAGAGTGAAATCTTCTATTATGCTACATAGGTGATTTCAACTTAACTTTTACATTGTTAACAAAAGGCAAGCTGTATCGTTTGATACTGCAGGAGAAGACATGATTTTAAGCAGTATCAAACCTTACACGTTATAACTTGTGCTTTACTTACAAAACAGAGGACAAAACCAAGAAACTTATCATGTCTCACCCTTTTAATGGTGGCACATACTCCCAAATCTGAGGCTTAGCATCCTTATCCTTGCATATCTGGATTAGATTTAAAAGTTTGACTTAAACATGATTAATATCTATCTAGAAAATTCCAAGTTTTCTGATAATTTACCTGAAGGCCACAGACATCATCTGTGGCCAAAAGAGTAATCAGACCATAGTCAGTATGTGCACCAGCTCCAAAAATTCCAGTTGATGGATCAGAAAGTTTGCCTAGTTTGACATGAAATCAGAATATCAGTTACATCAAATAGAGAAGCATGATGACTCTCTATTGAAGTTTAACTATCTTCACCTTCATAATGCAGCAGACGCAAAGTACCAATTGGTTTGCCGAGAAACTCTGGCTGACCAAAAAAGTCAGCATCAAGGTCAAGTGCAAGGGCTATGAGCCTCGATACTGCTTTTGTCACCTCACTGATGCAAGTAGACAGGCAGCAAATGATACACAAAAAAAGAAGAGATAAATGCAGGTAAAAAACAATCTTGGAGATATACAGCAATATTGTCATTGACCAACAAGAATTAAAGCTTAAGAATGTAAGAATATGATAGGAAGATAGTGACCCACAGTGCCTCTTGATGATACTTCTCCATAGTTTCCCTCCATCCAGGCAAGATACCTTGAAGAATACTAACCAATTTAACCTTTTAAGTGATTAACAAAATAATGATATTTGGTAAGATCATTGTGTATTCCTCAGATAAATGACTAGAACCCCACTGAGAGTTACCTGCAGTAGGCCACACATTTGACCCATAAAATGGTCTCTGAGCATCAGGATCATCTTCAAGTGCTTCAACACCAATGTAATATCCCTCCTTATAGTCACCTAAGGCGCATCACAAAAGCAGCCAACTAAAAGGAAAGTAGCCTCAGCTGAAGTAGCTTTTCTAATTGTTTTCTGATAAAATATCTAGATTTCTTGATACTGTGAGAGTAAAGCTATATCTTAGTCTAACCATTCTACATCTACGAGAATTCTCTCTTGGGTAGGTGATACTTGCCATCTCTTCTTTGTAAAGTATACTCATTATGGTATTGTTGTGGTTCAACTTAATTAATTGAATCTTACTGGTACTGGAGTGAGTGAACAACATTGAGTAGGAACAAGGCAAATATCCCCTCTAACTCTAATCTAATAATAATAGCAATAAGAGATATGCTAGATACATACCGTTTATTTGATTGACAGCATCCAAATGCTCATCTAGAACAGGAGTGTAACCCCGATGTTTCTCATTCCTAAGAAGCTTCATTTTCTCTTCCAAAGGAAGGTCAAAAAGCTTTTTGCTTTGAGCGAAAACTTCATCCGTAAACTCCTGGCTGATTTTATGATTGACAACATAGAAAAATCCTGAATCTAAGCAAGCCTAGTGACCAAGAACGAATATATATGAGCTAATGGAGCAATAAGATCTTCCAATGGAATACAAACATTGAAGAGGAAAGAAAGGAAAAGTAACAAAAGAAAGCAGATATAGTGGTTTCTCTAGAGCAGATTGTTGGATTTATCAAAAATGAACATTACCACATAATATGTACTCCTAATAGAGGTACCAGTACTTGTGGGGAAAGGGAACTTGTTAAAAAATTGTCTGATAGAACTAGAGAGACAGTTTTGATCATATAAAGTTAGGTAATACATATTTTCTGGTAGGTGGAAAGAAAATAATGTACCTATTGAAACCTTTGACTGTTCGATCGGAGAGCAGTGAGATGATTAGAGAACTTACATAGTGAAGATCAGTGGATAATCTTAGTTTAAAGAACTAAAGGACAAAAAAAGTAGCTTTGGGACGGTGGCTTTATGCATACTAAACGTTGGTTTTATCTTTTAATAGAAATATAAATTCTTCTAACAGATGGGATCTATGAATCTCCTCCAAAGTATAGTCCATAGACATGATACTTGATGAATATTTGAAGGATCCATGCAGATACCCTTTCCATCAACTCAATCAGCGATGCCTCATTGCCAACCAGCTTGAGTCTGGGTTATATATGAATCCTCTAATCCATTCGTTTTTATTTAGCTCTGTTTTAAGGCATATTAGGGGTTCTAAAAAACTATATATTCGCTAATCCTCAAAGTTATCATTTCACCAACATACAAGTCTCTAACCAGACTGAAAAGGACGTCTAGTCAGGGGCGGATCCAGCCTATTGAATGTGGGTTCTCGTGAACCCAGTAGCTTTTGCATATACCGTGTATATGTATTAAAAAATCCACTAAATATCCATAAATATTTGATTGTGAACCCAGTTATTTATTGTATATTTACTTAAGGTCGTTATAGGAACCCATTAACTTTAAATCCTGGATCCGCCTCTGCCTCTAGTAAACAGGGGGCATAAAGTAAAGGTAACAACAATAACTAGTATATGAATTTGCCTTATAATTAGCTGCGTTGGCATTACTCTCCAGAAAGTAAACATGCGATAATAATTCTTGTGAATGGCAAAAGCTTAAATAACCAAAAAGGATTTAGAAACAAAGCAGCTTTCCGAACCCTCGGTAATATTTCCTGTTTAGATAAAAAAGAAGCAAACGTAAACTCTATGTATTTAATTCAGGTGAATTTTGCAACAAACCTATATCTCATGTTATTCCTTTACAGCTGCTATCATCAGCCTCAATAAATAGACAATTATCAATAGACAGATAACTTGCTGATAAAGATCACAACTTTTCTTCCTACACACACACATACGCATGACACATCTCACGAATTTCCTTCTCACTAACATATATACGAACACATAAGATGCACATATGAGAGAGAGAGAGGGGTACCTTTTTGAGGAGAGAAACAGAGGTATGGATGTCAGGACTGGAGAGATCGATGCAGTGTAAAGCAGAAATGTTGGTGGAAGCAATTCCATTCTTGTTCGAATTCGCCATATATTCGTTCCTGCGTTATTCGTTACTCGATGAAATTGACGTTCCTCTCTTGTTTCCTCGAGAGAGTGCGTGGAGAGACAGTTCTAGTGCAAGCAGTGAAACAACGTCACACCGACGTATAGGGAATTTCATTTGTGTCATTTTTTTTTTTATTTTTTTTTGGTTTTAACCATTTGATATTTCAAACCCACTTCGCCCACTGATTTATATATGCGTACAAATTATATGACACTCCCGAAAGCTCTATTATTCTCAAATAGATCGAATAGTTCTTCACTAACATGATTCAAAATTTTAAATTCGAGGCCTCTAATCAGAGGAAATACCCGAATCATTCTACTATATTTACTATGAGCCTGTTTGTAAAGTCACATGGGAATTGAAATTAATTGTAATTGAGTATAATTACACGCTTTGGTATATTTGTTTGACCAAGCAATTACTTGGTTGGTGAGGAATTGAGTGTAATTGGAAGGGAGTAATTACACTCTCCAACTCCCAACAGAAGATAAAGAATTGGATGTAATTACATCATATAATTATAAATCGACCTTTTCAATTTATTCTTCTTCTTCTTTCAATATTATATTATTCATAGGAAACAAAAAAAGATAAAAAAAAAAGGCAGATCATTTCTTACTTTACTTCTTCCCAGCATCGTCTCGGCAAATTCACTCTAGGTAAATTTTTTTCTCTTTCGTATTTTCTTGATAGTTGATTCCTTATTGAACTATTTTATTTCCTTAACTTCACCTTGCCTTGAGCTATAGTATTGAAATTTTTGACCATTCAATTTTAGAAGGGTGAAATTTGGGTAGAAGAATAAATTTGGGCACATCATTTCTACTTCATAACTAATAATGCATACAAATACCTTTTCTTGTCATATTCAGTTTTCATATTGTGATAGTTTATTATATTGGAAAGTGAAAAAATGTATCTAATTAATAAAAAAAAGTCGTACTTTTTATGATATTATGTATTACTTTTGTTTACCCTTAAAATCGGATAATAATTGAATTTGTAAGTGATTTTAAGGATATGAGATTAACTTGACACAAAGCGATAAATTAAGTTGTAATTGAAATAAACAACGATAAAATAAATTCAAACCACACGAATTGAACAGTTACAGTCTTGGGAGGCCAGTCACACTCGAACTGGATGCACTTCGATCGGTATCAAGGTACAGAAGAATAAGAGCTTAAAGAGAGAAATAATAATGTATTGCTTTGGAATGCATGTTACCATGTCTTTTATAAGTAATTAGACCATATTTATATAGTAGGGGAGTCATGTATTAGGTACAACTCTATAAAAGGTAAAACTCTCCTAATTAACTAATTGCCAATTTCTTCTTGGTACGTGCCGACATCTCCACCGTGATATTCGGTCGGTCGATATCACGGTCTTCTGTTGGCCGTGCTCGACCTCCTAACAACGTTCCTCGAAGTTAATCAAGTCTAGGGACGATCCCGAATCGCGACCCTGACACCCTCGAGGGCGGGCGTCACAGCCCGGGCTCCGTATTGGTGAGATCTCTACCTCGGTTTGGGCCCTCCTATTACTATATCTAAAGCTTGGCTTATCATGTCATGGACCGGGAAGTACTACGAGAACGATTTTATCCGTATACAGATAGTCCCCTCATTTCTCGGAGAATGAGTTGATGAGAAACGACATGAGATTCTCCGTTCCTTCTTCGGTACGTCGTGTCATAATGGCATTAAATTCTTGTCAACCGTCGGTCGGCTACCCCTGAATGCAAAGCGTCGCCGAGTTCCTATAAATACCACCTCCTTTGTTCATTTTTACTTTACATCAAACCTTCTGCCTTAGAGTTTTCAAGATTTTTTGCATTACTCTAGCATTTTTACCTCCGTTATTCAGGGTCCTTTGCAAAAAAATTCACCCATCTTCTTCCCAAGCCAACAAGTCTAATTCTTCAACTTCCCTTCTCTCTTCATCTTTCTCAGTTTTTCCTCCACTTTAGCTTTCCAAAGAAATGGCAAAGACTTCCAAGACCGTCCCCCAGAAAGAGAATCCCTCTACTTCACGTCCGGTTTTTGGGGCCGAGGCGACTGTTTCGAACGCAACAGTTTACAACCCAGTGGTCGAACCTCCCTTGAAAATGTTCGTCCCCGGGGGTTGCTCGGTAAATAATGACTTCAAAGTTGGAAAAACTTCATCCGTACCAGGTCGGTGCGAAGACTTCTCTTGATACATCTGTTCGATCACTGAGGAGATCCTCCCTATGGTTCGGATAGATTGCAACTGGGCCAATGAAACTGTAGTGGTCCCCAACCCCGAGGAGGCCATTACAACCCATGTCGAGGGATACCTGAGTGTTTACACTTATTCCTTCACATTGGGATGATGGACCCGGTCATCATAGATTTCTGCAAGAGGTATGAAGTCTTCCTCGGTCAGATCCATCTTTCAATGTGGAGGACCATGATCCTCCTCCGGTTCTTCGTGAGCAAAATTGATGGATGCCGGTTCACCATGGATCACCTACTTCGGGTGTACATTCCCCGACTATTTCAAGCGGGGCTGATAAAGCTTGTGCATCGGCCCAGTAAAGCCCCGTTCTCGAGCATCGATGAGGACTGAGATCGAGGCTAGTAAGGCTGTTTTGTCCGAGTGAGGACTTCGGACCTGATTCCGGCGAAATGCATGCCATTCCCCAAGAAGTGGAATACAAAATGTAAGTGGAACTCTCCTTTGAATGTTGATTTTACGTTTACTTTTCTTTTTCTTATTGATGTTTGTGGTGGTGCAACCATTGCTCGGTTACAAATGTTGTCCCACGACTCAAGGAGTGGGTCGAGGGTATCGTTTCTCAGATGCCCTACTCCGAGCGTTCGTGGCGCAAACTCTCAAAGGGCCGTTGGGAGGCCCCTTACCATGGTAAGATCACTTTTTCGATCAGGTTGCGTTAGGCCTCTCCTTTTACTATCAAGTTCTTATTGCCTAAGGATGTCGAGCTTAGGCCTTCGGTTGGTGACGAGGACTTGCCCGTCGAGTCTCCTGCTCCGGGGCAGGCCATAGAGAAGAAAAGGAGGAGGGCTCCGAGCTCCCCGAGTTCGGAGAAAAAGAAACTGAGGAGGAGGCTGGTCCGCAAGCCAAAAGAAACCTCCAGCTCCCGAATACTTGACTTAGACTCCCTTCACCGGCTCAGGGACGAGTCCGAAGAGGATGAAATTTTATTGGCCCGAGAGCCATCGGTCCCTGAAGAACGAGCATCAGCCGAGGGGGGAACAATAGAATCCACCCCCTCTCAAACTCAAGAGGTCGATGCAACAGTGAGGGTCAAGAACCATCAAGATGTTGGATCTGCTCCACCTGGTGTCATTGACATAACGGGATCACCTTTGTTCACGGACTTGATGTTCGGCAAAGCTCAAAACGGCGAAGGAGCGGTCAAATGAGGGGGTCCAGGGAGCGAACGATCCCATCCAAAGCTTTTTTAATGGCATGGACTCCACTGCCACGGAGGATGTCACCGAATTGGGTGACTTGGAAGTACCGGGGAAAAGCCTGTCCTCGAGAGCAGATGACCCTAATTCGAGCCCGAGACTAGTCAAACGATTCCCTGCCCCAAGTGTTGATCCTGGTCGGAAGTGGTCGATTGTTATCTCCATTTCGGAGGATGCCCGGGTTCTCTCCGTACCGGTTGGGGTAGCTAGTTACCTTCGATACCTAGTGACCGAAGACGACCAAGAAAAAATGAACAAGGTGGATTCTCTATGCCTGTTCAACGAATCACAACAGGCACTAAATCGGGTAAGGTGTCATCGAACCTTTTCATTTTTCAATTCTGGTTATTGGTGATCTTAACATTCCTTCCCATATTTGCAGGCTTCAGTGCTTCACCATAAGACCTTCCTCTGGTATAGAGAAGAGCTGAGCCAACTCGAGGCCGAAGCCAGAGAGCTTACCGAGAAGAAAGACATGTACAAACTTCTTAGTGAGCAACGTGAATAAAAGGCTAAGAGCCTTCGATCCAAGTTGGACGCGGTCGAGAAAAAACATGCCGTCTAGGTTGAGTAGGTAAAAGTTTTTGAAGTAAGTGACGATAAGTTAGATACGATGACTAACGGTCCGAACCCGCAGGTCCAACAGAAGCTTGATCGGATCGACCAGCACTGGGCAAAGATGGATGTTATAAAGGTTGAGGCCAAAGAATGGAAAAGCAAAACGGACTGCTTGGCCTCGAAAAAAGAAACTATCCGGGCACAATTGGCCTCGGCGGAGGCTCAACCCCGAATGATGAGAGAGAAAGCTGAGGCACAATCTCAGAAAGTCGAGGAGCTTCAATCTCAACTGAGCTTGGTTATTGCCGATCGAGAGGCCTTCTCAAAAGAGCTTACAGTGGCCAAGTTGATAGCTAAAATAACCAAGGCCGATGCCAACGAGATTGGGGCCCAGTACAGAGCTGATGCCGAGGCAGCCCAGGTTTGCTTGAAAGACATTGTTGAGTATGAGAAGCGGTAGTCCCGAAGGGAGGCCCTCGAGGAAGTTCATGCTCGGGGCTTTAATTTGTCGTCCGAGATCAAAAACGCCAAGAGGCTCGAGGCCAAGGCCAAGAAGTTGGCTTACCCCGAGGACGAAGAAGAAGACTCCGAGGGTGATGGTCCCGGTGATGAGGCGGGCTCCGGTGAAGACAAGGCCGTTTAAGTGCCTTGTACATTTTTTTGTATTTTTGTACTTGTGTACTTTTTGTCAAGGCCGTTTGGCCTTTGTAAAGATTATATGTATATATAATACAAGGCTTCTTTTTCCCTTCGACAATCTCTGAGTTTTGTTTTCCTTTGCTTTATTATTTATATTTGCAAAGATCGAAATGCCTTAGCATGAAATAGTTAGGTCATGCTCGGAGTTTCGAATAGGCCTTGCCTTCAAAGGCATCGTGTGGGCTCGGTATAACCAGAAACTTTTCCCCAAAGTATTTATAATTTTTTAGATTATAGTTTGCTGAGGGTAGCTTTTAGAATCGGTTAAGAAATTTTGAATGCCTTATTTTTTGTTACGGGTCTCAGACGTCTCTGATCCGTTTTAATATGGCCGTAGCCTTTTAGTTCGGATGTTGCCCAGTGGGCTTGTTACCCCGAGTTATCTGGGTTTGCCTAAGATAATAGCCCTCGAATGGGGATGTCCGTAGCCTTTAAGGTTGGGGCACTGCCTAATAGGTCTTGTGCCCCCGATCTCTGATAGCCCGGGCCGTTCGAGTTTGTCTTTGGATGGCAGTCCCCGACTGGGAGTGATCGTTTGAACTTGGATTAAGGCAGTCCTTAGGCTTGACACCTTTAGGGGATCAGATGTAGGAAATTCCTTAAGAAAAATGAAAGTTTTTTAAGGGACAAGATATATATCCGCAAGGTCGACACTTCTTTTTATTCTTGTGCGTAATAGTTACACATGTGTACAAGCTTCGTGCCAGGGCTCGAGCAATATATGCGGGCACGGTTCATTTGACCGTTTGGCCCTTACAGTAAATCCTATCGATCAAACCGAGACCTTTCAATCATAAAGTTTCTTTCCTTGCTAAAGTCATTATCTGAAGGTAATGCCCCTAGTGTTCGGAGCTAATTGTAGAGAGGCCTCAAATATAATGCTATCGTGATCTTCGATGCTGGTTCGTAACCGACCTTTAATTCTAAGTTAGCATGATTTACTGTTGCCTCATTAAAAACCTTGCCGAAAACCCTATTTGGGACAAAATCGGTTTAAAGAAAAAAGAGTGCAACGCGTGCTTTCAGGCCTAAAAGTTATGTCGTTCTTTGACGATCTCCTGCAAGTTTTAGTTCAAAATGCAAATAAGTAAAAGGAATTAATGGGGTCATACCTTAGCAGTAATATCGCTTCAAGTGAATTATGTTCCAGTTGTTCGGTAGTTGCTCGTCGTTCATTGTTCTGTCTTTGTACGATCCCTTACCAGTGATTTCAATAATTTGATAATGACCTTCCTAGTTTGGTCCCAACTTCTCTTCGTTTAGGTTTTGGGTACTTAGCGTGACCTTCCTTAAAACTAAGTCCCTGACATTGAAATGTCGAAGGTTGGCTCTTCAATTGTAATACCTCTCGATTCGCTGCTTTTGGGCGGCCAATCAGATAAGGGCGGGTTCGCGCCTTTCTCTATTAGCTTCAGGCTTGTATTCATGGCCTCGTCGTTCGGTTCCTTGGTTGCATATTGGAACTTGAGACTTGGTTCTCCAACTTCGATCGGTGTTAGAGCTTCAACGCCGTAAATCAGTGAGAACAGGGTGGCCCTGGTACTGAACTTCAAGGTCATACGATATGCCCATAGGACTTCGGGCAGGATATCCTTCCATTTTCCTTTGGCGTCAGTTAACCTCTTTTTGAGGTTTTGGAGTATGATTTTCGATTCTGCTTGTCAATTCCCACTAGGGTGGTAGGGTGTTGATAGGATCCTTTTGATTTTATGGTCTTCGAGAAAGTTGCTTACTTTGCTGCCGATGAACTGCTTCCCGTTGTCGCACACGATCTCGGCCGGTATTCTGAACCGACATATGATGTGGTCTGAAATGAAATCGATGACTTCTTTTTCTCTGACCTTCTCATATGCCTGGGCTTCCACCTACTTAGAGAAATAGTCAGTATTAAATAATATAAATTGAGCCTTATCGGGTGCCCACGGAAAAGGGCCAACGATGTCTATTCCCTACTTCATGAACGGCCATGGTGACAAAACCGAATGCAACAGCTCCCCCAGTTGATGAATAATCAGAGCATGTCTTTGACATTCATCACATTATTGTATGAACTCCTTTGTGTCCTTTTCCATATCGATCTAGTAGTAGCCGACCTTGATTACTTTTCAAACCAATGATTCGACATCGGAATGATTTTCGCAGGTGCCTTTGTGGATTTCCCTAAGAACGTACTCAGTATCTCCTGGCCCTAGACATATCGCAAGCCGGCCACCGAATGTTCTTCCGAACAGGGTTCCGTCTTCGTACAAACTAAATCGAGTTGCCTTCATACGCATGGACCTTGATCCTTTTGGATCATAGGGTCATTTTCTGGTCTTCAGATATTATATATATATTGTTATCCAGTCCCAAGTTAGGCTTGTTGAGTTTATCTCGGCATGGCCTTCTTATACTACCGATCTCATGAGTTGTACAACTGCCCTGAGTTGATGTCGTCCTCGACCAACGATCCTAATATAGCAAGGGCATCGGCCTCACTGTTTTGATCTCAAGGTACGTGTTGCAAAGTCTACTCCTTGAACCGATGTAATGTTACCTGCAACTTATCCAGGTACCTTCGCATTTGTTCTTCTCTTGCCTCGAACGTCCCATTAACTTGGTTTAGCACGAGGTGGGAGTCACACTTAGCTTCGATCACCTCTGCCCCCTAAACTTTTAGCTAGTTCACGACCTGCAATCATGGCCTTATATTAAGCCTCGTTGTTAGTCAATTTCATAGTCCTAATAGATTGCCTAACTATATTGCCTGTTGGTGGCTTCAATACGATGCCAAGTCCGGACCCTTTTGTGTTCGAGGTGTCGTACGTAAAGAGGGTCCATATCCCCAAAGATGACCTTGAGTTCACCAACAACTCTCTTTCGACCTCAGGTATTAGGGCCGGTGTAAAGTCAGCCATGAAGGCTGCCAAAATTTGAGATTTAATTGCAGTCCGGTGACGATATTTAATATCGTACCCGCTGATCTCCACGACCCATTTGGCCAATTATCACATATAGGATGACATTGAAAATATGGTTTCAGCTTCCTAGAGGCGCTTAGAAAATCTGGAAGTAGCGGTGGGCTTGATAGATACCGCTTGAGTTCCTCCAAGGCCCGTTGGCACTCCGGGGTCCATGAGAGGTTATTCTTCTTCTTTAGTAGTGAGTAGAATCGGTGGCTCTTAGCAGAGGACCTCGAGATGAATCATCCAAGGGTGGCTATGCGTCCGGTTAATCTTTGCACGACCTTCACGTTGTCCACAACCATGATATCTTCGATGGCTTTGATCTTGTCGGGGTTGATCTCGATTCCCCAGTTGGATACCATGAATCCGAGTAATTTACCTAATCGGACTCCAAACACACATTTTTCCTAGTTCAGCTTCATATTGTACTTCTTTAATATGCTGAAAGTTTCCTGCAAATGTTTTAAATGGTCCTCTGTTCCCAGGGACTTAACCAACATATCGTCAATCAAACCTTCATTGATTTTCCTATTTGTCCCTCGAACATTCGGTTTACTAGGCGTTGATAAGTGGCACCAATGTTTTTTAATCTGAATGGCATCACGTTATAGCAGTATGTGCTGTACTTAGTGATGAAAAAGGTTTTTCCTGATCACCGGGGTTCATCCGTATTTGGTTGTACCTGGAGCAGGTGTCGAGAAAACAGAGGATCTCGTGGCCGATCGTGGCATCGATCATGCAATCGATGTTGGGCAAAGGGAAGGAGTCCTTGGGACATGCCTTATTCAAATCCTTATAGTCTACACACATTCTTAATTTATTCCCTTTTTTAGAGACTACCACTACATTTGCTAACAAATCCGGGTATTTAACCTCCCGAATGGATCCTATTTTAAGGATTTTAGATGCCTCATTCTTGATGAAAGCATGTTTGACCTCGGACTGGGGTCTTCTTTTCTGCTTGATCGGGTGGAACCCCGGGTCTAGGCTTAGCTTGGGAGTGGTTATCTCCGGTGGGATCTCTGTCATATCAAGGTGGGACCATGAGAAGCAATCTTCGTTAGCTATAAGAAATTGAATCGAGTTTTTTCTTGAGCTCGGGGCTTAACCTCATGCCCATGTATACCTTTCGATCGGGCAAGTGTTTGGTTAGTACAACTTGTTCTAGTTCCTCGACCGTTGATTTTGTAGCATCATTATCGTTGGGGTCTACAAAATATCTAGGGACTCCGTAGTGGTTGTCCTTTTCTACCACTCGTTCATCCGACTCTGTCGAGCTGGTATCGGTACCTGCTATTTGGCCCCGTATTTTGTCATGACCCAAACCGATGGGCGGCGATGGGCACCCGATACCTTACTCAACCAAGTACCAACATAATGTATCTCTCGTATCATACTATTATAGGTAAATGAGTCGGAGAGGTTGTCGTGAGATAAGTATAATAAACTTGAGAGAATACTTGACATAAAACGACACCTGATATAAAAACATACATACGTGACATACGGGCCTATAAGGCCAACATGGTCATTTGTAAACTCAAAACATAGGCCGACAAGGCCATACAAGTATCCGTATACATGACATTTGTCTACAAGCCTCTAAGAGTACATAAGTATCACAAAGGTCGGGACCTGGCCCCGCCATACCAATAAATACATGTCCTAATTATACTGACTAAATAAGCAACTCCGGAGCAAATGAAGTGCACCAACACCTTCTGCTGAGCTGATAGCTACTTGGAAGGCACTCAACCTATCTATCGGAATCTGCATACATGAAACGCAATGTCCCCATGAAAAGGGGCGTCAGTACAAATAATGTACCGAGTATGTAAGGAATGAGAATCAGTAAACAATAGACATGAGAGAAATATGGAGTAAAAGACTCAACATGTAAGTCTGGATAACTCTGTAAATTATGCAGTACTTATAGTGTCATGTATATGCGTATGAATGTCATGCCGTGCATATGTACATATGTTCATTATATCATCAAGCCTCTGAGGGCATCCCATCATATCATCTCGGCCACTTTAGGCAAAATCATTAACGTATACCAGCTGATCAGGTGGTGGTGCGTATATAACGCCGTAAAATTTTTTCATATCCCATATACATATAATATACATATATACGCATATATAATGCCATCTGGTCATGGGTCAATGTACATGTATAAATGAATGCAATGCATGAGAAGTGCGTCAATAAAATCTTTTGGAATGTCATAAGACCATTATGCCTTTGATTAATATAATGAAGTAAACTTTTTCAACTTACGTATTTTCTGAGACCCATGAACAGAAGATGTAATAATAAGACACATAGGAATTCAAGAACATAGGCATCTCTAGTACTTCTATAAATAGAGTCATTTATGAAATTTGTGCATTTGCTCGTTTCGTTTGTATCGTATAGATCATGCCAAAAGGAAAGAAGGGAAAACTTTAGCATACCTAAGCCAATTCTCTTGAAAATCCCTCTTACACACGTTTATTGCAACAAAACATGTAGCAGCGGATCGAAGTAGGGAAAAATTCGTATGATATTCTTGAGGAAGATTGCACCGTGCTCTCTTAGAATCGCATTTTACGCTATTGTTGCAAGCCATCCATTAGCAAGCCCAGCTCTCTTATAAGAGTTCATAAGAATTCTTTGAAAGTGATATCCGTTAGTTGCGGCCCATGATTTTCCTCTTAAAGATATGTAACAATCTCTCATATTTTTAGATTTGTGGGCCCCCACTTTTGGGATGACTTAGCCAACAATATTCATCTTAATTTGCCACCTATTTATGAACTTTAAGAGTCACCATTCCCATAAGGTAAGTCTGCCATATTAGTGCCTTAATCTTTATCCCAAAGACTTTAATTTCTTAGTTAATCTTACCACCAAAATCGTTAAGTAACCCAATTATCCACATAATTAAGAATTATCTCAAATTACTTAAAGTACTACTCACTTTTAACATACTTTATACATCTTATAATCATGGTTATGTGGTACCTTGTATGGCACTAGTCCATAAATACGAGGTATTATAGCTTGGACCGTATTTTATTCCAAATTGCCAAACATCAACGAAACTCATTTCCTTCGATTTGCCTACCCTCTCTCCTTCACGAACTTACTCATCACATGTTTGAAATAATATAATGCTTATAATCTCAAAATAACCTCATTCTAGATATCACGTCGATTAGCTTACGACGAAACTTTAATGTACAAAAATGCGAGATGTAACATCTCATTTCCGAGCTTATATCAATTTACTTATGGCGTACTTCCACATACGAAAACATGGGGTGTAACATCATTCCCCCCTTTGGAACATTCGTCCTCGAATGTTGACTGATGCACTTATCATTTTCATGACTTATGTCTTCCGAATACTTTAGTACTCTCCTTGCCATCTAGGCAACTCTTCTGTGAATAATTCCAAAGGCCAGGGGATTCCCCCCTTTAGTCCTCTTTCTCACCCCACGACTTATGGTTGGAATCCTTCCAATCTCGTAACTGTTGCTACCTTCTATCATGCAGCATGTACGACTCTGACCTTGTAAGTGCGCCTATGCGACTCTTCTCTCCTTTTTCCTCCAGCTTTTCGCCCATCTCTAGGCCTTAGTTTTTAAACATATAAGAGCTTGATAAGATGTCCCTCTAGGAATTTATAGGTATACTGAAGTTCTTTGCTCGGTACTTTGTCAAACTTACGACTATTGTTATATCGTGTTTCATAGCCCCGGTTAACCATCCGCTTGACTTTACTGTATCTAGGTAGGTCATACTATTCCATAACTCTTGCTTCTATTTATCGTTACTGAGTCCTACTACCAAACTCCAGGTTATTCTCGTTTCTTATCCTATATGTATAAATCTAAGTCCTTTAATGCTTCTTCATTACTGTTCATCTTAAGACTAATGACCCAATCTTATCTCATACTTTGTAACTTTTATCTATCCATTGTTGATTCACCTCAATGTTGATCTACAATCCACCACTAGTAACTTGAAACTTCTTATGTAATAAATTGTCACTAGGGCTTACGTCTCATCAGGGGCGATACTATACTTCAATAACCATATTTCATAGCATCCCAATGTGATTCTCCTTACGAGGGTAATTTAATCCTGTACAATTCATCAAATCATTACTCAATCGAAGGCCCAAACGTCATCCTTTATCTATCACAATTACACCCTTATTCTGTTACCAGGGCAACATTCCATCTCTTTTAAATTCTACTAGTCTTAGACTCCTTTGAGTATATTCAGGCTATACTGAGCTTTCTATAATTCATGTTCTCATGGGCTTAATCCCGAGGACTTATCCCTTCTCATCACCTTCTCACTTGCCTTTTCTTATCCTTACTCATGTCTTCCTAAAACCTTATCGCTTTACCATACTTTAGCTTGTGACCTACACATATCTATTTATATTACTCGCAACCTTTCTTCAACTTGCTTGCACCATAGATTTCCTTGTGTTATTTTGGAACATCAAGCGAGACATCACATCGTCTCTAACTCTCCTTTACTTTCTTAACTAGACCTCTCGATATTTAGAAACCATAGGTTGGAAGATATGCTACTGACAATGCCGTTATCATTCCTGGATACTGAATCCCAGTGCTTCTAACCTTCTATCTGAAGTATGGATTATTCACAATCTTCTGCACCTAAGTATCTCGTATGTTGTTCACCTTTACCTTACTTACCTTAAAATCTCGCATCACATCTTCTATCTCTTTTATGACCTTCCTTCCACATAGGTATAATTCACATCCACTACTTGAGGCTCTATTATAATCCTTGCATCTCCGGTGCATATATAATCCGGTGGGAGCTTCATACTAACTTATTATGAGGCTGGTACTCTTCTAACTAGCTTTATCATAGAGCCGTTATAGAATATGGCTATTGTACTATCCCTCTTGTACCTCTGATATTAAGAGTTATTCTACTATATTCTCAATCACGATGTCTATAATTTTCTGTGTCCAATAATCAGACTCCCGATTTATTTAGTTGATGTAACTCTTAGTTTCCTCTTCCTTCTGATCAGCCTTTATGTAGGCTTAAGCTATCTTCCGATCTGCAGCCCATGGTATCAGTTATTACTTTAGCCTTTTATGGGCATTATGGAATATCCATGATACAATCTTTTAATAACTCAATCCTTTGTCTATGCCCTGGGCTCAATTCTTTCTTTTAACTTTTACCGGAGTGTTCTATGTCTGTATGATTGTCAACATATATGCTGCATGTATAAAACTTCGAACTCTTAAGTGCATTCATAACGTACTCTGGGTCATCAATCGAATAATTCTTTTCATTCATTCTTAGCTTTTTCTTTTTTTTATGTAAGCAATTACTTTTCCTGGTCTTTATGCCCCCTTGTTGTGTGCATACTTAGCTTATCTTAGTTCCCACGCATGTTGGAATTCCATACCACTCATATGATCTTGAATATCACTTCTGATTTTACTTCCCATTTATTAGCCACGGTAGGTGCCACTTTCTTATGGAGTACATACAATGTCGTTATGAGACTGTTGTTATAAGTCCATTCCATCTTTACTTCATTGAGCTTAGGTTGGAGCCTTCTTCCTTATTTTATTAGCAAATCTTTTGTTGTAGTACATAGGGATACCTTCTGGCCCTAGTAAAGTTGCGATCTTATTACATCGTATACTCTATGGAATTCTTGATGTTCGTACTCACCTATAAATTCCTTAGTTACTTACCTCCACACTTATGTGCTTGTATGGTCGCTCCTAAACTAAAGTTTTGAATGTCTTCCCATAACACTCATGCGGTATCTTTAACTACTAAATTCCCCATGTTGGGGTTCACTCTGTTTATCTTGCATGATCTATTGATTTATTTGTATCCTCTTTTCTAGCCATAACTAGGCTCTTCCTGAATCAACTACTAACTAATCGTTCGCCCATTCTCATATCAATATTTCACATAATCTTTCTTGGATTATTTTCTTTGTCTTAACTTACGTCTCGCACTGGCTCCTTATCTATCAATAACATCTCATGCAGGGACTCTTACTTCCTTTCCTTGACATCGTGTTTGCATAATGTTCTGGAATTGTAGCGTATCTGTAGGCTTTGAATAAGTGCAATCTCATCCCTTTTTCATTTTTTTATCGCATTCTTCCTTTACCATTGCATAATTACTAGAACCACTTAATTCTAACTTAATGCCACATCATTCCATATTCCCCCCTTTAGGGGAGTACTAAGGTTTAGTGCTACGACGATCTACCTATAGAAGTTTTACCTCTTCATTTTTGACGTATTTTCACATCATCGATGACCCTTACTCGCCTTGCGGTAATCCTTCTGTACCAAGGATAACAAAATTCCTTGCTTACGAGGGAGACACCTAGTGCAACTGGCACACATAGTTCCTTAAGCTTAACTTTGTTAGCATTTATTGCTTTAGGAAAGCGTCCTCCTGAATGACCTTTAAAGGTTATTCTTCTATCGTCCATTCTACTATCGCCGAAATGCAATCTCTAAAATTCTCATGATGCCGACTATTATCAAATCACACAGTCCCTAATTCATGTTTAGTTTATCTTGTTCACCAGCCCATACTGGTTTCTATTACTTTGGGGTTTAACTTTTCCTTCTGGTAGTCGCATTGGAGTTACGAACTTATTTCTCAAAATGAGGATATAACTTTATGGCCTATACTCTTTTATTGTCTCAAATCTTGTCACCTCTCGTCTTTTCCTTCACTTGACTTATAGACTCTGTAATACTGTCATTTTTTTGATCTACCATTATCATCCATGTATCATATCTTACACATAATGCTTCATTATCTCTCTTCTTATCTCCCTGCTAATATTTCTATCTATTACCTTATTCTGAAAACTTCAACAAGACATTCTTTTGCTTTTAGCTCCCCTTTGCTCCATACACTGTCTCTTCGGGTTGCCTAACATTCTCTCCCTACTAGGGACGGGAGCCATACTAAGGTAATATTTATCCCTTCCAGGCTTCCAATGCCTATCTTTGTAGTAATCATGCTAGTTGTACTATTTTAGAGTGCACCATTTGGGTGTCTCATAAGGAGATCTATTAGCACATTTGCAATATCCTTCAGAAATGTCAGCTAATGCAAACAATCCATCCACCATTTTGGGTCACTCTAACCCTAGTCGGATCCTGATATCTGTACTTCTCTTATACTACTTTTGTTAGACCCCATAGGGCATAAATGAGATGGGTGCGGCCAATTGTACATACCCCTATTGTTGTTGAAGGTAACTCAAAAGGCTTATATTCCTCTGCTTGAATTGTAAATACTGATAATCTTCATTAACTGGGCGCCTCGTACCCTTCTTCTTCTTCTTCTTGCTTCTTTTACTTATTGAAACTTGTATCTATTTTCTGAATCTTTCATTGTCTTTCACCATAGGGGTTGATAGATATTCCTGCCTTAAGGCTCCTTATCAAAAGACTTATATGTCTTAGTACGCATATGGTCTACTGAAGACCTTACATTTACTCATCATAAACATCATGAAAATCCAGTTCCTCTGACTCAACTCTTCCACAACCACATGCAACCTCTTACAAATTGTCTTTTTGGATGTAGGTATCGTCGTATTAGGAATAAAGTATAATTTAGGAGTTTGAATTATACAACTGAGCTCTACCACACGATCTAGAGTAAGAAGAAAGAGTGACAATCCTAAATACCCTGTAGCCTCCTGCTTATAAGTGTGGTGCACAACACACCCATAAACAAGACTCTACTAGACATGACTTGTAGACTCCCTAGTACAGAACTGCTCTAATACCACTTCTGTTACGACCCAAACCGATGGATCGCGACGGACACCCGCTACCTTACTCAACCGTGTACCAACATAACATATCTCTCATATCATTCTATTATAGGTAAATGAGACGGAGAGGTTGTCATGAGATAAGTATAGTAAACATGAGAGAATAATTGACATAGTACGACCCAACCTGATATAAAAACTTACATACGTGACATACGGGCCTATAAGGCCAACATGATCATTTATACACTCAAAACATAGGCTGACAAGGCCATACAAGTATTTGTATACAAGCCTCTAAGAGTATATAAGTATCACAAAGGTCGGAACTAGGCCCCACCATACCAATCAATACATGTCATAATTATACTGACCAAATAAGCAACTCCGGAGCAAATGGATCCCACCAACTACTTCCGCTAAGCTGATAGACGACTTAGTGGACTCTCAACCTATCTATCGGAACCTGCGGGAATGAAACACAGCGTCCCCATGCAAAGGGGCATCAGTACAAATAATGTACAGAGTATGTAAGGAATCAAAATCAGTAAACAATAGACATGAGAGAAACATGGAGTAGAAGACTCAAGATGTAAGTTTGGAGAGCTCTGTAAATCATGAAATACTTATAGTGTCATGCATATGCGTATGAATGTTATGTCGTGCATAGGCACATGTGTTCATAACATCATCAAACCTCTAAGGGCATCCCATTATATTATCTCGGCTGCTGTGGGCAAAATTATCAACGTATATCAGCTGATCAGGTGGTGATGCATATATAACATCGTAACCTTTTCCCATATCCCATATACACATAATATACATATATACGTGTATATAACGCCAAGTTATTATGGGTCAATATACATGTATAAATGAATGCAATGCATGAGAAGTACGTCAATAAAATCTTTCGGAATGTCATAAGAGCATTATGCCTTTGATTAATATCATGAAGTAAACTTTTTCAACTTACGTATTTTCTGAGACCCATGAACAAAAGATGTAATAATAAGACACATGGAAATTCAAGAACATAGGCACCTCTAATACTTCTATGAATAGAGTCATTTATGGAAGTTGTGCATTTGCTCATTTTGTTTGTATCGTATAGATCATCCCAAAAGGAAAGAAAGGATAGCTTTAACATACCTGAGCCGATTTTTTTGAAAATCCCTCTAACATACATTGATTGCGACAAAACATGTAACGGCGGATCAAATTAGGAAAAAATCCGTATGATATTCTTGAGGAAGATTGCACCATGCTCTCTTAGAATCGCATTTTAGCTATTGTAGCAAGCCATCCGTTAGCAAGCCTAGCTCTCTTATAAGAGTTCATAAGAATTCTTTGAAAGTGATATGCGTTAGTTGCAGCCCATGATTTTCCTTTTAAAGATATGTAACAATCTCTCATATTTTTAGATTTGTGGGCCCCCACTATTGGGATGACTTAGCCAACAATATTCATCTTAATTTGCCACCTATTTATGAACTTTAAGAGTCACCATTCCCATAAGGTAAGGTTGCCACATTAATGCCTTAATTTTTGTCCCAAAGACTTTAATTTCCCAAAATAGTAACCCAATTATCCACATAATTAAGAATTATCTCAAATTACTTAAAATACTACTCACTTTTAAAATACTTTATACACTTTATAATCATGGTCATGTGGTACCTTGCATGACACTAGTTCATAAATATGGGGTATTATAGCTTGGACCATATTTTATTTCAAATTGCCAAATTTCGATGAAACTCATTTCCTTCGATTTGCTTACCCTCTCTCCTTCACGAACTTACTCATCACGTGTTCGAAATAACATAATGCTTATAATCTCAAAATAACCTCATTCCCAATCTCACATCGATTAGCTTACGACGAAACTTTAATGTACAAAAATACGGGATGTTACATATCATTTTCGAGCTTTTATCAATTTACTTATGGCATACTTCCACGTACGAAAAGATTGTGTAACATCTTTGACCATCCAATTTGGATCCTCCGCTATTGAGAGTTTGTATGCTGGGATCAGTTCATCGACCGCAAATATCTCCTTGGCAGTCGGTTGTTTCCCATAAACTGTTTTGACTTCTCCGGGTGTTGGGAATTTCAGCACCTGGTGCAGCGTCGAGGGTATTGCTCTCATGTTGTGAATCCATGGCCTCTCGGACAGAGCGTTGTATCTCATATCCCCTTCGGTTACGTAGAACCTGGCTTCTTGTACGGTTCCAGTAACGTTCACCGATAATGTTATCTCCCCTTTAGTGGTATCGCATGCCATGTTGAACCCATTTAGGACTCGGACCGCAGGTATGATCTGATTTTGTAGGCAGAGTTGTTCCACGACCCTTGATTTGATAATGTTGGCTGAGCTACCTAGATCAATTAACACACGCTTAATTCAAGATTTATTTACGAGTACCGATATTACCAGTGCATCATTGTGGGGTTGCATGATTCCCTCATTGTCTTCGTCTTGAAAGATAAGGTTCTTTCTGGTACGTAATCCCGAGTCCATTTTTCCCTTGTGATGGATACTTCGGTGCATTTCAACATCGGATCCTAGGGAATATCGATTCCACCAATGATCATGTTGATGACGTGCTGAGGCTCTTCCTACTCGGTCTTCTTATTAGAGTCCCTGTTCCTGAAGTGGATCTTGGCCCGATCACTCAGGATTTCTCAGAGATATACATTGTTGAATAGTCGGGCCACCTCTTCTCTTAATTGTTGGCAGTCTTCTGTTCTGTGGCCATGAATGCCATTATATTTGCACATTAGGTTGGGATCCCTTTGGGCTAGATCGGACTGTAAAGATCTAGGCCATTTGGTATCTTTGATGCGTTTGATGGAAGATACGATAGTGGCGACATCGACGTTGAAGTTGTACTCCGATAATCGTGGCGCTTCTTTAGGCCCGATGGGCCTGTCGAAGCTGTTTTTGCTCATGAGTCCCCGGTTGCTCTGACCTCGATCACTTCTCCTTTCATTTCGCATAGAGTTTTGCCCGGACCTACTATTTCTGCGGTCTCCATTGTACGACTGATACCGATCCATATTTGATTTTGGTTCACAATCGATGTCTCTCTTGATTCTATCAATGGTTCTGATGGGGTACACGGATCTGGAAGGGGCCCTAAGCTGATCATATTCGACCTTTAGTTTTGATTGATATCGGTTATAGACATCGGCCAAAGTGATAGCCGAATATTCTACCAGGTTTTGTTTCAATTGTTGTGAAGCCAACGAGCTCCAAATGTTTTTGTCCTTAGGTGAAAGCCTGAACAAGCCAATCATCAGCGACCAGTGGCAGATCAATCCGTTCCATTTGAAACCGGGACACGAACTCTCTGAGCATCTCATTATCCTTCTATTTTACTTTGAAAAGGTCCGATTTCCTGGTCTCAACCTTGATAGCCCCAGCGTGTGCTTTCATAAAAGAATCTGCAAGCATAGCAAATGAGTCAATAGAATTAGGAAGTAAGTTGTGATACCGTATCATAGCTCCTTCTAGCAGGGACTCTCCGAATTTCTTCAACAAGACAGTCTCAATCTTATCATCCTCCAAGTCATTCCCTTTGATGGCACATGTGTAGGAGGTAACATGCTCGTTTGGGTTAGTCGTTCCATTTGTACTTAGGAATCTCGGGCATGCGGAACTTCTTAGGGATCGGCTTTGGAGCTGCGCTCGGAGGAAAATATTTTTGCACGAACTTCTTGGAATCCAGGCCTTTCAATATCGGCGGCGCTCCTGGGATTCGGTCGACCCTGGAATTGTAGGTTTCCACCTTTTTGTCATTAGCTTCGATTTTCTTCTCCCCCGATTCTACTCGTTTAGTCAGTTCCTCAAGCATCTTTATGATTTCGGGTTTAGTCCCCGATTCATTTTCATTTGACCTATCTACGACCGGTTCATCCCTGCGGGTGATTTCCTGGGATGGGTCGGGTTAAATTTTGGTCGGTGCGCGGTTTGGTTCTGTAGCTGGGCTATCACCGCATTTGAGCCTGCAACATTTTGAAGATCATCCGTAAATTTATCCCGTCTCCTCCATTGTTCTATGTATTTTGAGCTGCCGATCGGGCTCCACCACAGATGCTATTCTCAGGGTTGGCAGGTAGATTTGTGTTGATAGCCACATGCGAGTTAGCGTCAATCAGGTCCGCGATCGGAATTCCGATGGGATTGACCGGTGGTACCCCATCACTAGGCACTATGTTGTTATTCTCACCGTGATGGCCGGACTCGTTGTCAACATGTAGGGGTGTTGATTGTGAGTTTGACATTTTGAGATTTAACCTGAAATTAGAGGTACTTCAAAGAACAAGTGTGAAGTAGTGTGTGTTATGGAATTTGTATCAAATAACCACTCTTATCCTTAGCCCCACGGTGGGCGCCAAACTGTTTACCCTCAAAATCGGATAACAATTAAATTTGTAAGTGGTTTTAAGAATATGCAGATTAACTTGACACAAAACGATAAATTAAGTTGCAATTAAAATAAATAATGATAAAGTAAATTCAAACCACAGGAATTGAACAGTTACCGTCTTGGGAGGTCAGTTACACTCGAACTGGATGCACGTCGATCGGTATCAAGGTACAGAAGAATAAGAGCTTAAAGAGAAAAATAATAATGTATTGCTTTGGAATGCGTGTTACCATGTATTTTACAAGTAATTAGACCCATTTTTATATATTAGGGGAGTCCTATATTAGGTACAATTCTATAAAAGGTAAAAACCTCCTAATTAACTAATTGCCAATTTCTTCTCGGTACGTGCCGACATCTCTGCCGTGATATTCGGCCGGTCACAGATATCACGGTCTTCTGTTGGCCGTGCTCGAACCTCCTGACAACGTTCCTCGAAGTTAATCAAGTCCAGGGACGATCTCGAATCGCGGCCCCGACACCCTTGAGGGCGGGCATCATGGCCCGTGCTCCGTATTGGTGAGATTTCTACCCCGATCCGGGCCCCCCTGTTACCATATCTCGAGCTTGACTTATCATATCGTGGACCGGAAAGTACTATGAGACGATTTTATCCGTATACAACTTTATAATTATTTAATATATTTTCTTATAAAAAAAATATGTATTTATTTAATATATAATAATATTTAATATTTAATATCTATTATATATATATAAATATTTATCCTACAGTGAAAATTATTTACATGTTAATCTGAAAAAATATTTATCTATCGATATAATTACACTTGTACAATCAAACGTGATACATATAATTACACTGTAATTATATCATGACAAACAAACATGCTATTATAATTATAATTCTATGTAGTTATCAAGGTGTGTAATTACTACCCTAATACTTACATAACCAAATAATTACACATTGCTTTCCAAGCATACCCTAAGTAATTTCCACATGCAAACTATCCAAGCAGAGTTTTTGTCATATTGAAGTTCAACATCTTGACAAACAATCGACTTAATAACTACCAAACTCATTTGACACATCATATCGTGGGGATTCCTTTTTTGCTTCTCTATCGTTGTTTTAGTTCATTTTTAATCACGAGTATGTGGATATGTCGAGTACCATTTCAGCAACGAATCAATTTTAACACCCAATATTGGACTTTTGAGATCAGTTGGGAATGTAAGAATAGCATGGTATAGCCAGTTTTCGGACTGGTCATTCAAAAATAACCAGCGTTTACGAAATCAATGAAAAATAACCACTATTTTGCTGCAACAAAGATCGGTCCAACATAATATACTGGAGTTCGGTGCACCTGTGTATGAACTCTAGCATATTATGCTGGACCGATATACTTTACTGACTCCAGTATAATATACTGGAGACTGGAGCACAAGTGCTCCAAACTCCAGTATATTATACTGGACAATTATACTTGCTGGAACTCCAGTATATTATGCTGGAACTCCATCATATTATGTTGGAACTCCATCATATTATGCTGGAGTTCAAGCATACTTATGCTGGAACTCCAGTATAATATACTGGCGTATTTTTCGGGTTTTGAACAGTATTTTTGCTCAGATTTATCTTTACATGAAAAATGACTAAATTTCGATTACTTTTGAAACTGGACTATTTTTGAACGATCAGTTGTAAATCTGACTATTTTTGAATTTATCCCGTTGGGAATCAACCTTTTAAAAGCCCAATATTAGCTAATCTGATTCCTGAACGATTCTTGAAGGTAATGCCATATTTATGAAGTGATTATTTAACTAGCTGGTTCCTTCAAAAAGTTAAGACGAATATATCTTTTGGTTATTGATCACACTCAACTATGGCTTATAAAAAGGATTCAATGGTCGCTGCAAATATATAATCCGGTTTAGTTCGGAGTCAAATCTCATAGGGAACTAACCTATTTATTACAACTTTTACTACTGCTAATGATAAACTCAAATAATTTCCGGATGCAAGATTTTTAATGGATAATGAGTAGAATTTAGTTAACTAAGGAAAAATAGCAATAAAACTAGCAATAATCTAGAATAGAGTTGAATTCAATGGTAAAATGGTTTAGGGTTATTGATTTTCCCAATTGTCAGATTAATTCCTGACACGTTAGCTATAATCTCACTGTAACACTCTATAAGAATATGACTTCTGGGTTACCGTAATTATCTCTCGATCAATTACGATAATTTACTAGAAATATTCTCTCGAACTACTCTAACTAACAATTTATGCAACTCAGAATTATCTCACCAAAGCTTCGTTATCTCTAACCCTGCTTTTAGCCCGCCCATATTCGACCCGACCGCCCGTTTACCGCCCCTAATTACTAGTGATATCAACAACAACAACAACAACAACAACAACAACAACAACAACGACGCAGTAAAATTTTACAAGTGGGGTCTGGGAAGAGTAGTGTGTACGCCGGTCTTACCCCTACCACGAAGGAGAATCGCTAGTGATATCGTTTATAAATAATTTATTGAGGAAAATATCTCTTTAACCCGTTAAAATTTTTGCATTTATTTGCTCAAACTGTCATATAATTTGCTTTTAACCTTGTTCTAATTCACAGTTGATGCAAGACGAAAAAATTGTATGCACTTTTAATAAATGGTCAAACGACATATGAAAGAGCTAGATAGTGTTTAGCCCACCTTTATATAGCCTAAAATCTTTGCCTTTATTTATCCCCTCCAAGTGAAAATGATCTTATTAACGGTAGCGGATGCAATTCTTAGGCAGCGGGTTTATTTATTTATGAGTAATTTATGCAAAATACCCATTAAGCTTAAAATAATTACCCTTCTGTATTCATTTGAAAGCTATTTACAATATATACCTACCTAATGAAAACTAATTACCTAACCTACCTACCCACCCATCCCAACTTTTTTACCTATTTGGCTTAGCTTAGCTTCATTTGGTTTGGCTTGGCTTGAAGCGATAAATTAGTAGCTTAGTTATTTGGCTGGGTTAAAAAGAATTGGTAGGGGGAAAAAGGCATGAGTAGGGGCGGGTAATTATTTTCCATGGGATTGGTAGTTTCTAAACTTCCCCTTTATTTATTTCTAGTATGTTTTACATGAAGCATAAATATCTTATCAGTGAAGCGCTTACTGTTTTCTTGTGTATTTCAAAAGCTGAGAATTTTGTTTGAATGTAAAAATAAATTGGTTCAATTAGGTTAGAGTGATGAATGTACGATATCTTCTTTGAACAAGTGGGCATTGTGCATCAATTGTAATGACCACATGTATGAAGAAAGTACAACAACAACAACCCAGTATAATCTCACTTAGTGGGATCTGGGGAGGGTAGTGTGTACGCAGACCTTACCCCTACCCTGGGGTAGAGAGGCTGTTTCCAAATAGACCCCCGGCATCCTTCCCTCCAAGAATTTCCCACCTTACTCTTGGGGAGACTCGAACTCACAACCTCTTGATTGGAAGTGAAGGTTGCTTACCATCAGAGCAACTCCTCTTGTCTTAGTGATTGCTAAAAGAAAACGCCATCACACTGTTGAGTTGAGTTTGATCTACCTAACATATTCCTCCTTATCGCTTCACTTTTGCTAAAATGTCTTTTTCATTTATAGCGATCCAATAGAACTTTTTGAGTTTCAGCACTCCGGTTTCTTGTTTGAGATTTCTCGTAAATTCGTATCATAATTTGACACTTGCGAGTATGGGTGTGTTTACCTCGAAAATGGTAATTACAAATAAATTTAATTTTGTGGTTCTAAAAATACGTCATTTATTTTTATGCTAATTGTTAGGCAGTAGATGCTAAGTGTGAGACTAGAAAATAAAATAAGAGCTTGAAAAATAGTATGCTATGCAAACCGAGTAACCGAGAGTCGGGGTCTCGAGCTAGACTGTACGGGTCCTCGGGGTCGGGCTAAGCGTAGGCTATGGATAGCCGATGAAGGACTAACAGTTCTAAAAGTTTAATGATGGCTCTTTATGATCAATGATGAGTAATAAATGAAGAACAATCAATGAAACACAATAAATATAAGCAATGTAATAAATATAGGCAATAAAATCAAGGGAGAATATGTTTGAGTTAGAGAGTAGAGAATGTTATTGTGTTGTATTCAATATCATCCCCATTACAAAATGACAAGGGTCCCCTTTATATAGGAGGGGGAATCCCAACATAGTACATATGCATTTATTACAAAGGTATGCGGCTGGTACAACCATTTAATGCCACGGTACGGGCTTGTGCTAGCCCAATAGACTTGGTCAGCTTTAATCACATGCCTTGGGAAACTCCCACTCGTTCATCATAGCTGCCGATTTGCTCTGCCCCGAGGTCGAGCACAGGGAACCCTCGGGGTCGAGTCTCGAACTGGGCATCAGGCCTCAAACTGGGCATCAGGCCTTCCGAAGACGGGCTATGGGATGTAATAATGATCATAAAGTCGGGCTCTCCGATATTAGCCGTATACAGATAGTCCCCACATTTCATAGAGTAAAATGATAAGAAACGGTCTTGAATTCTTGCTTTTTCGATACTCCCATTATGACGTCAGTTCATTAGAGCATTAAATGCCATGACTCAAAGGTTGTGCAGAGGTCGCTATCAACATGATTATCGAGAAGCCCACGAACCGTCATTGGTTCGACCTTTTCGCTCCTCAAACATCACCCAAATGGCTTTTGTAAATACTTCAATTTGTTTTGCCATTTACACTTTTACAACATCAAGTTTTTAGGGCTAAGCTCACAGCTTCCTGCATCCATCTTCTTCCTGTGCTTACTTCTTCATCCTCTTCCTTAGAAACCTTTTTTATAATTATGGCTAGAACATCTAGAACGGTACCTCAGAAAGAGGGCACCGCTTCCTCATCACGCCCGTCCAAGGGCAAACCAAAAATACCTCTGACCGTTGAGCAATGTACCCCCGACCACTTCGATACAGTTTCTGACTTTGCCATCGAAAATCCCCCTTCTACCCCGGGCCGATGCGAGCCCGTGTCTTGGTATATTAGCATGGTAACCGATACGCAGAGAGTAAAGAAAGACTGCCAATGGTGGGCCGCAGTTCAAGTAGAGATCCCCAAGCCTGAGGAAAGTATAGTAGACTACAAAGCTGGCTTCCTCAATGTATATACATATCCATTCACTCTAGGTCCCGTAGATCATTCTTCCCCGAAGATAGATCCAGTGATTCTTGATTTTTGCCGTGAGTACCGAGTGACACTCGGTCAAATCTATCCTTATTTTTGGAGAATCATTTCCATGCTCTGATTTTTCTCCAATAAGGTCGAGGGAATGACCTTTACCCTCGATCACTTGGTCAGGTTGTACAACCCTCGTCTCTACCGAGGTTTGATCAAGCTTCATCCTTGATTTGCGAAGACGTTCTTTTGGAGCATCGATGAGGATAAAGACTGGGGGTGGATGAGCCGGTTTGTCAGAGTGAGGAGATCAGATATTATCCCGGCTGATAGGATGCCATTCCCGGAGGAATGGAATATGCAACATAAGTGTCCCTACTTCGAGTTCGTTTTATTGCCCTTTTCCCCCTTCTGAAATGATCTTCTTTTGACTATGCAACCACCGTTTGGTACACCGCCACGGTTCAGAACCTTTCGGGGTGGATCAGACAGCTAGACTTTGCCTTTCCTTACAGTGGACGTGCCTAGCGCGATTTGTCCAAGACGCGGTGGCAGGCTAAGAACCATGGTAAGCACTTCTTACTGTCATTGCCAAATTTTATATGAGTATTCTTTGTGGCGGTGAGTTTGATATGTCATGCTCGTGTAGGCCTCGGGGAAGGTGTGTCAACGAGGCCGGCTCCCGCTAGTGAAAAAGGAACCTCGAAACCCAGCAACGGTAAGAAAAGGAAGAAGGAGGCATCGGTCGAGTCTCCCAAATCAGAAAAACCCAAAGTTTGCAGGCCTCGGACCGACGCCACAGTCTCGACTTTGGCTGCTATGGCAAGTCCCCATATTGAAGACGAAGGTGATGATGATGATGATCGCCTTTTAGTACAAAGGACAAGACAGAGTGTTGATGCTCCGCAATTTGTTGGTCAGAAGGTCGCTGGGTTGGGAGTGGTCGAGGCAGACCAAACTTGTATTGGAGAAACCCTCGAGGAGGGTTTGGGCGTAGTCCCCAAGCCTTAAGTTGGACATGGTATAGTTCGTACTGATGAAACCTTGGCTGGTGATTCTAGAGGGCTTGAACCCGAAGTTCCTCGGGGTCGAGACGAAACCCTTACAGAAATTGATGCCTTGGGTGGCTTTAAATTGGGCCCTTCATTTTTATCGGGAGAAATTAGGGATGCCCAGGATACGGGTACCGTTGGTGTGAGGGCCTCTTATGGAGAAGAAGATATGCTCGAGGACTACTTCATCGGCATTGATGTGGACACAGACTTCGACGCCCCCGTCGCTCTTGAGGAGGACGAGAAGCTTCAACAGCAGGTAATATTCTCGACATATCATTTGCCCTTCAAGTTTTTTCCTTGTCTTCTCAACTTTTCTGCCTTTGTTGTAGGTCAAGAAGTTGTATGACCATGCCTTATCTAAGATCCAAGATGAGCTTTCATGTCGGGAGAAGGAACTCGAGAAGCTCATCTCGAAGCTAAACAAGTCATAGGCTTCCTCCGCCCGAAAAAAAGAGGAGTTGGGTGAGCTTCGGGCAAGCCTGGAGGGGGTGCACAAGGAAATGACTAGTTTTGCTGAGCAGGTAACACGACACTCATGCGCTCATCCTTTTATTCTTATAACTTGATGCCTATGATCTTGTCTTGCCTTTGCAGATTGGGCAAAAGGATGCCCTGGTGGGGAAACTTCAGGGAGAGGTTGCAGCTAAAGATGCGGAGATCCTCGAGCTAAAGAGGCAGGATGAGATTGTGACCTCGTAGAGAGACCTTTTACGGGGAGAGTTGGCCTCGACTTAGGGTCTTCTTCGAAGTGCTCAGAAGGAGGTCACTGCACTATCTGCAGCCAATGCAGGAGCCGATGAAGATGCGTGCTCATACAAGAGAGATGTCGCCACTGCAAACGCTCGAGCCAAAGAGATATCCGAGAAGGCCGAGCAGTAGTTGGCTCGAGCCATTTCTTACGCTCGTCTGCGAGCTCGGAGGCAGACCCTCGAGGAAGCAAAATCCAAAGGTTTCGATCTCTCTGTTGAGATCGAGAAAGCCAGAATCTTGGAGGAGAGATCAGCGCCTTCAACTACTTCAGATGAGGACTATGGAAGTGATTCAAATGGTAGTGGGAGTGAGGAATAGTCTCACACCGTCCTTTCTGCTTCTTCTTTTCTTCCTTTTGTGTATGGGTTCCTCGAGGGAGTTTTGTAAAGACATATTCTGTAAATTAATTTTTGAGAATGCAAAGAGATCCTTTTATTCTGTCTTCAAATTTATTTTTCAGTGCCTATGTAAAGCTAGTCTGTTGAATCTTGATGTTGGCTATTTTAGAGTCCATACTCGGAGTAACCGAGATCCTCGAGATTAGGCACCATCTCGAGGCTAGACTGTTAGCTCTTCCAGGGCCTATTTTGTAGTGGTAGAGATCCTCGAGATCGGGCACCATCTCGAGGCTAGACCGATGTTGATAGCCCCTTGGAGCTTATTTTCATTTTGACAAAGATCCTCGAGATCGGGCACCATCTCAAAGCTTAGGTTGATATTGATGGCTCCTTAGAGCCAATAGTTATAACAACAGAGATCCTCAAGATCGGGCACCATCTCGAGGCTAGATTGATACGGGAATCTTGACCCCTTGAGCGTCATATGACGGTGTCATTTGTCTGGCACGGTTGCGAAGTGACCGGGATGGTCCCACCGGTACACTTCCCCAAAAGTGGCACTAACATGGTCAGAATTAATTGGCCTTCAGAATAGGCGAACAGTCGTCGCTTGCTCTATATATGTATTTTCTTTCTTCTTATCTGAGGATTCCGCTACTTTTGAGTAACTATCCCTTTTATAGAGCCTTTCTTCCTTGCGCCAGTTCTTTTACCATTTCAACTCAAATCTTTCGCCCAAGTCTTCATCTTCCTTTTCTTATTTTACCATAGCCATAGATGCTACATCCAAATCTGTTCACTAAGGGGAGGAGAGTTTCGCCTCTACTTCGCGCTCCGTCGGTGGTACACCGCCAATGTTCGGTAAGTTAACTTCGAGGTGCTTTGTCTCGAGGAAGTACTTTACATTGGAGAGGCTCCCAATGTTCAGGGCCATTGGGAGCATGCATCGAGGTTCGTCTCATCAATAGGGAAGGACCACCTCGAGGCAGTCAGGAAAGACTGCAGATGGGGAGAAAAGGCGGTACTGTAGGTGCCTTCCCTAGAAGAGAGCATCATGGCCCATGTCGAGGGGTTTTTGAATGTATACACGTACCCCTTTACATTGGGCCCTCTCGATAAGGTCGTGCTCGAATTTCATAGGAGATATCAGGTTACCCTGGCACAGGTTCACCCGTCATTTTGGAGGATGGTGTTGATGATAAGGTACTTTGCGGACAAAGTCGGGCTCGAGTTCACCCTCGACTATCTTATTAGATTGTATCGGCCCTTGCATTACCGAGGCTTGATTACTCTACGACGTCGATCCACCCGGCCCTTTATTTCCAGTAATGAAGAAGACGGGGACCGAAGGTGGATGAGTCGATTTGTCCGAGTGCGGACCGTCGATATTATCCCCACAGAGTTCCTGCCATTTCCTGAGAAATGGAATTTCACACGTAAGTGGTACACTTGTGTTTTTATTATTTTGTTCATGGTGGAGGCAGACTCCATAAAAGATGTCTTCCTTTCCTTCTCTGCAGCGATCCCATGGTTGCCATACGAGGTCCCCGACCTGGCGGATTGGACTCGCAAACTGGCAGCTTGCTCAACTTACGATGAGCGTAAGTGGCGAAATCTGTCCAAAGGTAGATGGGAGGCCAAACACCACGGTACGTGATGTGTGGACCATTTTCTTCGAAAGGTACTTTCTTTTATGTGTATTAACTCCGTCACCATAGGTATTGGAAAATTTTCTGAGATGAGACCGTGCCCTCTCGGAGAGGAGGAAGGATCATCGACCTCGGGGCCGAGGAATGATAACGAATGGAAGGAATCTTCGAATGACGAAGATGCTCATAGCGAGGCAAGCCCTGCTCGGAGGCTCAAAGGAGATGTATCGGCCGAGCTTGCAGCACCCGGGCTTCTAGCCTCGGAAGAATGGCTCCTCCTTTGATGCCGTCTTCTTTTTTCGTCGAAGGTACTTCGAGGGATACAGGTGTTCTGCCGTCGTCCTCATCTCCTATCGAAGGTACTTCGAGGGATACAAACTAGATATATTGGTAACATGAAAGCTTAATAAGATGTAACAAAGTGCACTTCTATTAGTGTTGCGACACATCATTAGGGGAAGCACCAAGTTCCGTTTTTCGAGCAGCCCACTTCAGAATAAAAAGGGAACAGCAACAGACGGACAAACACAGTATAGAGACAATCAAGTAAAAGGAAACACTCGGCAGAAGAACAAACTAATTACTCCTTTGCTCCTTATTGAATCTCCATTTTGACTTGGCATATTAATATGAGAATCTATATGTGAAAAATATGGAGCGTTGTGGTAACTTTTTTGTTTCTCAAACAAGTAAGATAATCTTGTATGTAGTAATTAAAATGTAAAAGGTGGTGTTTGGTTCAAAATTTTGAAAAAGCTTTTGCAAAACTTCTTTTAGAGTGTAGTAAGAACTGCTTATCAACCAAAACGACAAGAAAGGAAAAACAATTTTTTTTCAGAAACAGTTTTAAACCAAACTATTAATAATGTAATTGGCAGAGATCTCTAAGATACTCATTTGCAAGAATCTACTTCAGGAAAATATCTATTTGAGATGTTTTTAAAAAAAATTCTAACTAGCATCTTAATTAGATAACACTTCATAGTCACAGAAACACACTCTCTAAGTTAGACACAGAGATTCAAGAAGTGATCCTGGCAAGGGATGCAGTGAAAGACAACTTATAAATGCAAACCAGCTTAAAAATAAAGATTATGAGGAAACCAAATTATAGAGAAAATTGTTCCTTTGTTTTCCAAGTTAAAATGTTGTTATTTTGATGTGGTGAAGGTTAGAAATTTCAATTAGTAAGTATAACAGAGTGGGAACCCTCTGTTTCCTTACTAATTGAAACAAAAGTTGCAATCATTGATGGAAACTCTGCACTACCCATTGATGTCTCCAACTAAAGAATACCCTTTCACAAAAGTGAGAGCATATAGTACACCAGGTGAGATTCGTTTATGTGGAAGAATGGTGATAGGAAAAATCACTTGCGGTCCCTGTATTGCACCAGCAAAAGCAAAAGTGAAGCCAACATACTACTTTGAAAATTTGACCTCCCAAAAATATGAATAACTACAGCTCTACAAAATAGTTTACATGTGCGACATTGTTTGCTAAGACAGTTAGAATACCCTCAGATTGAAGATTCAAAAACGTCAACTAATCCAGTTGAATTTCATTTTGTGACGAACCAAAAGGTCATCACCACTTGTTTTTAAAATGAATTCTGCGTTCCGAGGCCTTAAAAACCTCTTTTAGCATCGCCTCGATTTGCATGTGCAGCCCGGATGCGTAGCCGTAAAACATAAATGTGAAAATCTGTGAAAAATGATAAATTTTGACTATAAAATAAATTAATTTGACTTCAGTCAACGTTTTGGGTAAACGGACCCGGACCCATGATTTGACAGTTCCGAAGGGTCCATAGGAAAATATGGGACTTGGGCGTATGCCCGGAATCGAATTCCGAGGTCCCAAGCCCGAGAAATAATTTTTTTTTGAAAGAAATTGTTTTCTGAAAAATATAAAGATTTTTGAAAGTTAAATGTTATGTGAAACCTGTGGTATCGGGCCCGTATTATGGTTCCGGAGCCCGGTACAAGTTCCATATGATTTATATGTGTTGTCGGTAAAGTTTGGTAAGAAAGGGAACCCGTTTGGCGTGATTCGGACCTTAAATACAAATTTGATGTTTAAATAAATTTTGAGAAATTTCATCGATCTTGAGGTTTAATTCGATGCTCATGATGTTATTTTGGTGATATGAGTACACGAATAACTCCGTAAGATGTTTTTAAGGTTGTGTGTATATTTGGTTTGGAGCCCCGAGGGCTCGAGTGAGTTTTGGATAGGCCACGGGGTGCACTTTGAACTTAGAAATGTTGCAGATTTCAGCTGTGCATAGCAGGCCTGCAGGCTTCGCATTTGCGAAGCCTGGCTCGCAAATGCGATATCGCAAATGCGAAGGAAGCCAGGCCAGCTCAGTCTCGCAAATGCGAGCTTTCTTTCGCAAATGCGAAAATCCCTGTCCCAGCCTTCAGTCGCAAATGCGACCAGCTATTCGCAAATGCGAAGACCCTATTTTCCTGAAGGGTTCGCACAATTCCCAACTTAGCATAGGTTGGGGTTCGCAATTGCGAATCCCTATTCGCATTTCCCATACCTGCGTTCTGCAACTTTATACTTAGACGATTTTAAACCTATTTTTCACATCTTTTCAAAACACAAACTCCTTTGGGCGATTTTCCAAGAACAACTCTTCTTCCAAATCGATTGTAAGTTAATTTTAACTCATTTCTTTCAATCATTAACATCTTTTAACATGATTTCAACTTAAAATCAATGATTTTCATGGGGGAAATTGGGTGTTTTGGGTAGAACCTAGGTTTTTCAAAATTTGGGGATTTATACCTCGATTTGAGGTCCGATTTCAAAACAAATTATATATTTGGGTTTGTGGAGGAATGGGTAATCGGGTTTTGGTTCGAACCTCGGGTTTTGACCATGTGGGCCCGAGGACAATTTTTGACTTTTTGGGCAAAACTTTGAAAAACTCATTTTTATGCATTCAAATTGATTCATTTGGCGTTTATTGATATAATTAAGTAACTTGTGACTAGATACGAGCGAATTGGTAGTGGAATCAAAGGGTAAAACTATAATTGAATCGTGAATTGTATTTGTGGCATCGAGGTAAGTGTTTGGTCTAACCTTAGCTTGAGGGATTAGGAGTTGAGTCCTATTTGCTATGTGGTAATTGTTTAGTACGACGTATAGGCATTGTGACGAGTATATATACATTGGTGTCTAGCATGCCTGTGAGTCTTTATATTGTGATTATCATGACTTCATTGTATCTTTCATGCCTTTGTGATGGTTTCTATTTTGTATAAAGTTTGTGGAAAGAATTGTGACCTATGAACATTGAGGAGCGTTGGCTCAAGTTGTATAACGAATTGTGAAAGTATAAGTGACAACTGAACTTTTAGAGCATTGGCTCAAGTTGTGAAATGAGTTATGAAGGTATAAGTGATAATTAAACCTCTAGAGCATTGACTCGAGTTGTGAAGTGAATTGTGAAGTAAAAGTGAGAAAGAAGAGATCATTATGTTGTCACCCTTGCCGGGCTATTGTTGATTTATTTGTTATCTTCCTTGCTGGGATGTGGATGTTATTGCTGTTGTTCCCTTGCCGGGATTTAATTATTGACTTGTTGCTCCCTTGCCGAGATTCTTATTGCAAATTTCCTTTATTTCCTTGCCCTATTGTTTGTGATTGTTGTTTGGGTAAGGAAGAGAGTTAAAGCACGAAGGGTGATGCCGTGCATTGTTTGTTTTGTGAGGAAAGAGTGTAAAGCACGAAGGGTGATGCCGTGCCGCACGATGTACCATTCCATGCCTATTATATTGATTTCATGGTGAGGAAAGAGTGTAAAGCACGAAAGGTGATGCCGTGCCGCATGATGTACCATTCCGTGCCTATTGTATTGATTCTTATGGTGAGGACGAGAGTAAAAGCACGAAGAGTGGTGCCGTGCACTTGTCCTTGATTTCCCTGATTCTTGCTGATAATTGAGTTATGTTGTCCTTTACGTTTATTTACTAATTTTATGTTGTTGCTTGATTTTATTTCGAAATTATGATTCCCTTACCCTATTTGCCTTGTGATTGTTGTTTGGATGAGGAAGAGCGTAAAACACGAAGGGTGATGGCGTCTATTGTTTTGGTGAGAGAGTGTTAAAGCACGAAGGGTGATGCCGTGTATTGTTTTGGTGAGAGAGAGTAAAAGCACGAAGGGTGATGCCGTGCACTTGTCTTTGATTTCCTAATTTTTGTTGATAACTGTGTTACAGTTTCTCTACACTAAATTGCTGGTTTCCTGTTGATACTTGTTGTACCCCGCAGCATGATTTCCTATTCCTATTTTCAATTGAATTGTGGTGATCCTCATATTTATTTGTTGCTCTTTTGTTACTACTCGATGTTTCCCCACAACATGATTTCCCCTTCCTATTTTTAATTGAACTGTGGTGATCCTCATATTTATTTGTTGCTCTTCTGTTACTACTCGATGTTTCCCCGTAGCATGTTTTCCCCCTCCCATACTTGACTGTATATGATTGTTTCTTTCTATACTTCTTTTTCGATATATATAGTTAAATTGCACAGGTTTATTTGGTAGTTTGGTCCTAGCCTCGTCACTACTTCGTCGAGGTTAGTCTAGGCACTTACTAGCACATGGGGTCGGTTGTGCTGATACTATACTCTGCACTCTTTTGTGCAGACCCCAGTGTTGTAGACTTTGGACTGCAGTGGGATTGCTGATTCTTGCTCATCAGGCGACCCGAGGTAGTCTTGCAAGCGTCCGCAGGCCTTGGCGTCTCCTTCTATCTACTATTCTTGTTTCTTTCATGCATTTCCAAAGACAGTGTTGTATTTATTTCTTTCAGACCTTTAATTGTAGTATTCTTAGACCGTCTGTGAAACTGTGACACCAGTTCTGGGTAGTCGAGACTCAAACAGTTGTATTGGATTCATGTTCAGCTAGCTTATTGCTTTTTTTTCTTCTTCCGCTTATGTTAAATTCCGCTGTTTAAATGTTATTACTTCGCAATTGTTAATGAATATAAAATGGGTAAAAAAAGGTAAATTGTTCACATAATTGGCTTGCGTAACTCACATTAGTAGGCGCCATCAGGACTCCCGAGGGTGGGAAGTCCGGGTCGTGACAAGTTGGTATCAAAGCTCTAGGTTACATGGGTCTCACAGTTTATAGACAAGCTTAGTAGAGTTTGAGGGATCGGTACAAAGACGTTTGTATTTATCCCCTAGAGGCTATAGAGTTAGAAAAAGTTTCACTTCTATTCTTCTTTGTCGTGCAATTTTGTTCTCTCAATGCTAAATTAAAACCTCTACTCTTATCCTTTTGCGAATGGCGAGGTCATGTACTGCTTCTTCAGCCGAGCAGCAACACAGACCGGTGATAGATCAGCTACGTCTTCAGAGGCTTTGTGGAGGTTGGATAAGTTTCACCAAGCTCTTCACTACTACATTCAGTGGTGCATCTACTGAGGATCCCTAGGATTATCTAGACAGCTATCATGAGGTTCTCAGGAACATGGGGATCGTGGAGACCAATGGGGTCGATTTTGCTACCTTTCGCTTGTCTGGATCCGCCAAGACCTGTTGGAGAGATTATTGATTGGCTATATCAGTTAGGTCATCAGCTTCGACTTGAGAACAGTTCACACAACTATTTCTGGAGAAGTTTCTCCCCATCACTCAAAGAGAGGCCTATCGGAGGCAGTTTGAGCATCTCCAGCAGGGTTCTATGACTACTACTCAGTACGAGATCAGATTCATCGACTTGGCTCGTCATGCTCTTATCATGCTTCCCACTGAGAGAGAGAGCGATGAGGTTCATTGAGGGACTCGTCCAGCCCGCTCAGTTAGCTAGAGGTGAAGGTAGCGGTATTAGAGGTGGAGGTAGAGGTATTAAAGGTGGAGGAGCAGGTACTGTTCTGGTTGGTAGCAGAGAAGCTTCGGTTTATTTTGTGTCGCATCTGGTCATGCCTAGTGGTTCTTTGAGTGCTCCTGTTTATGTGACTACGCCAGTGGGTGATTCTATTGTGGGGGATCGTGTTCATTGATTATGTATAGTTGTGATTGGAGGTCTTGAGACTCGTGTAGATTTGCTTCTTTTGGACATGGTTGATTTCGATGTCATATTGGGGATGGACTGGATCTTACCACGCTATCTTAGACTGACATGCCAAGACTACGACCTTAGCCTTACCAGGTTTACTTCATTTAGAGTAGAGAGGGACATCTGGTCATTCTACCCGTAGTGTTATCTCTTATGTGAAGGCTCGGCGTATGGTCGAGAATGGGTGTTTGGCCTATTTGGCATATTTTCGTGATTCTCGTGTTGAGGTTCCTTCTATTGATTCTGTGCCCATTGTTTGTAAGTTTCCTGAGGTATTCCCTTCAGACCTGTCGGGTATGCCACCCAACAGGGATATTGATTTTTGCATTGATTTGGCTCCGGGCACTCAGCCCATTTCTATCCCGTCGTATCGTATGGCCCCACCTGAGTTGAAAGAGTTGAAGGAGCAGTTGCAAGACTTGCTTGAGAAAGGTTTCATTAGACCTAGTGTTTCTCTTTGGGGTGCGTTGGTGTTGTTTGTTAAGAAGAAGGATAGGTCGATGAGAATGTGTATTGATTACTGGCAGTTGAATAAGGTTACAATCGTGAATAAGTATCCATTGTCGAGGATTGATGATTTGTTTGATCAGCTTCAGGGTGCCAAGGTATTTTCGAAGATTGACTTGAGATCTGGCTATCATCAGTTGAGGATTAGGGCATCCGATGTCCAGCTTTCCGCACTCGATACGGGCATTATGAGTTCTTGGTGATGTCATTCGGGTTGACAAATGCCCTAGCAGCTTTTATGGATTTGATGAACCGAGTGTTTAGGCCTTATTTGGATTCGTTTGCGATAGTCTTCATTGATGATATTTTGATAGATCCCCACAGCCGGGAGGAGCACGAGCAGCATTTTAGAGTGGTTCTTCAGACCTTGAGGGATAGTCAGTTATATGGTATGTTCTCGAAGTGTGAGTTCTGGTTGAGTTCAGTCGCATTCCTAGGTCATGTTGTATCAGCAGAGGGTATTCAGGTTGATCCGAAGAATATTGAGGCAGTTTTGAAAAAAAAAAGAAGCTGGGGCAACTTGTTTTGAAAAAAAAAGAAAGAAAAAATATAGTTAGGTTCGATGTTTGAACTACGTTAGACCTGATTCCTTTAAAAAAAGGATACGTAGGCAGCTTTTCACGGTTCGGTCCAACCAAATAAGCGTCCAAAAGAAAAAAAATCCCAATATCCGAAACTAGGGCAAAGATATTAGTTCACTTTTGAAAGAGTCAATTCCAAGAGTTGTAAGTCTACAACCCCCTTATTTTGAGTCTGCTATGAGCCTTCATGCCGACCTTTCTTTCCAATCCTATCCGAAAACCTTCCAAATAAAGACCTTCCAATATGACTTCAAGAATGTCAGGAGAAGCATGCAATGAGCAACGGTTGTCACTCGACATAGAACGCTGTCAAGTTATTCACACAAGAAAGCAAAAGAAAAATAAAAATAAAAATGAGAGAGTCTTACTAGTGAAAACCCTCACGGACACTGTAAGGCAACGTATAGCAGAAAAATAAATGAGAGAGATTTGTTGGTGAAAACTCCTCGGGGCACCACAAGTCGAAAGTGAGTCATGAAGCCGATGCAAAGGAACGACACGAACAAGCCCGACTTTAAAGGTCATAAGAATGGTAAAAGGGAAGATTGGATTAGTTTTGATAGATCAGGCCGTTGAGTCCAAAATGCATGTCATGATCATTAAGGTTAGTTATTGGAAAAAAAACTTTTACTTCCGTCCTTCCGACAGGGGCATTTCTTGTTAATACTTGTTTCTTTGCATCATTGTGTCCTTCACTCCGAGTCAGTCCTTGTCAAAACAAGCAAGAAAAGATTTCAAAATCTGCTACCAGCTTTTTAGTGCACATAGTAAATTTGGCCAGCACACTCAATTGTTACTTTCAACTTGCCTTGAGGATTCATGCAAAGGCTTCCCCCAAAAGACCCTTGTCAGCCTACTTGGCGCAAGTAAAGATAACTGGTGACTCTCTCTGACAGACAAATTGCTCAAAAAGCAGAAAGTCATTCAAGATATCAGAAAAGGTCACCTAAGCAAAGATCTCCAGCTGGGATAAGGCTGATTGAGCCGCAAATACAAATGGTACTGGGTGTGAAACAATCAGAGTTGGTGCAGAACAAAAGTCTCCTGTGACCGACTCAAGATGATCGAGCAAAAGCCAAGCTGCTCAAAACTGACAAAAATTTTCTTTGTTTGAACAGGAACAAAGCAGTGCAAGGAAAGTGGTTTAAAAAAAAAAAGAAAGAGAAGAAGTAGAGAAGAGAAGAGCCAACAAAGAGAAGTTTCTCAAATCTTTGCCTTTATTTGTCTTGCTAATGTGCATAAAATGTTGCTATTGCACTCATAATTTTTCTCCTAGGGTAAAAATCCCTAGTCTCATGGATTTTCTCCCAATAAAAATCTTAGTTTGATGAATTTTTCTCCTAAGATAGAATACCTAGTCTTATGAATTTTCTCCTAAGAGAGAAATCTTAGTCTGATGAACTTTCTTCTAAGATAAGAAAACCTAGTCTGATGAATCTCTCTCTTGTGATAGAAATCTTAGTCTGATGAATTTTCTCCTAAGATAAAACCTAGTCTAATGAATTTTCTCCTAGGATAAAATCTTAATCTGATGAATCTTTCTCCTAAGATAGAAAACTTAGTCTGATGAACTTTCTCCTAGGATCAAAATCTTAGTTTGATGAACTTTCTCATAGGATCAAATCTTAGTCTGATGAACCTTTCTCCTAAGATAACAAAAAGGACCTAGTCTGATGAATTTTCTCCTAGGATCAAAATCTTAGTCTGATAAGTCTTTTTCCTGAGATAGAAGACCTAGTATGATGAATCTTTCTCCTAAGATAGAAGACCTAGTCTGATGAACTTTCTCCTAGGATAAAACATCTTAGTCTGATGAATATTTCTCCTAAGATGCCCAAAAAAAAAGAATCTTAGTCTGATGAATCTTTCTCCTAAGATACCAAAAAAAGAAAAGAAAAGAGACATAGTCTGATGAACTTTCTTCTAGGATCAAAATCTTAGTATGATGAATTTTTCTCCTAAGATAGAAGACATAGTCTGATGAACTTTCTCCTAGGATAAAAATCTTAGTCTGATGAATCTTTCTCCTAACATACAAAAAAAATGGACCTAATTTGATGAACTTTCTCCTAGGATAAATGTCTTAGTCTGATGATTTTTTCTCCTAAGATAGAAGATCAGTCTGATGAACTTTCTCCTAGGATAGAAATTTTAGTCTGATGAATCTTTCTCCTAAGATACCCAAAAAAAGAAATACCTAGTCTGATAAATTTTTCTCCTAGGATTAAAATCTTAGTCTGATAATTTTTTCTCCTAAGATAGAAGACCTAGTTTGATGAACTTTCTCCCAGGATCAAAATCTTAGTCTGATGAATCTTTCTCCTAAGATAGAAAACCTAGTCTGATGAATTTTCTCCTAGGATCAAAATCTTAGTCTGATGAATCTTTCTCCCAAGATAATAAATTAGATATAAAAACCTAGTCTGATGAATTTTCTCCTAAGAAAATTAAAAAAATTTAAAAAAGGGGTCTTTTGTTCATGCCGTTGAAAAAAAATGCTGGGGCAATTTGTTTAAAAATATTTCTTCTTTAAAAAAAACAAAACAAAAAATCCTTCTTGGTTCATTTTAGCATAGGTACACAATTCAGTAGTCTCACTTTTCAACATAGGATCCCGCTCCCTAGTGGATGCCAGCATAACCTGGCAAATCTTTTCTAATATAAGGTCACACTCCCTAGCTGATGCCGGCATAACCTGGTAATATTTTCCAACATAGGGTCCCATTACTTAGTTGATGCCATCATAACCTGGTAATCTTTCCAATTTAGGGCCTCCAATCCCCAGTTGATTTCATTTTAGATATAGGGTCTCCACTCCCTAATCTCTTTTTCTCAAGAATACACAATCCTGATTTTATTGCTTTCAATAAAGAAGTAGTTTAGATTTTTTTATAATAACTCACAAAATTTTCCGAGTGAAAACTAGGGCAGAAAAATTTCGTTTGTTTGTTTGTTTTGGTGTGTGAGCAGGTTTTAGCTCGAGGCACAGGTTCGAGACGACCAAAAGAAGAAGTCTCAATCCAGAATAAAAGAAAAAAAAAAGAAAAAAGAAGTGAACTCGAAGTGCAGAGGTAGAGAAAAGCTGTGGAATGCTCACGACGTGATTGAAGTCACAAGCTTTGCATGTCCCGCCTTGATCCGAAAAGTTGAAAAAAGAATGAACCAGCACCTGCAACTAACAAGCGTCAAGATTCAGATCAGAGTCCACATAAATAACCAACCAAGACTCAAGATCAAGTTTCAGAAGACTCATAGATAGAAATCTTGTAACTCATAGCTGGTAGGCTTAGTTAGTCTTTTAAATTTTGATTTTGATGAAATAACAGGAACCGCGGACCGGAACCTCGACGTTACCTCAATCGGCTCTCCACCTCGGTACTCCATCACTCTTCCTAATTTTGAACTACACGTGGCCTGATTCCTTTATAGCCAAGGATATGTAGGCAGCTCAGATACCAGGGCTCAGTCACATTCTCATTTCTCTTAGTTTTTAGTCTCTCTAAATAAGGGTCGGGTCAAAAAATCTGTCTAGTCGTTCTTTGTCTAAAAACTCTTCGCGTTTTCAGTCAAAGAAGGGTAGCTTTAGACATATAATTTTTGACTCTCTCCAAGATTTTACATATTTTAGCGTAAATATTTAATTTAGGTTTAATATCGCTATTCTAAATAGTTTTGACTCTTTTACTTTATTTTTATCACAAAAAATATATATTTTCATCTTTAGGTTAAAGTAAATTAGTATATTTATATTTGTAGTATTATAACATTTGAAAATATAAAAATTAGTTTCACTTTTAGTATTTAGTTTTATATTAGTTTATTTCAATTTAGAGTGATTTTTATATTTTATAGATACATTGTACTATTTGGTCTTCCTAGTCTAGATTCAAACCCAAAAGACATGGTCCAACCCAATTCCCTAAATCTAAGCCTAATTATCCTTAGCCCATAGATCCAAGCCCAATACCCATAAAACCCTAACACTTTAAAATGACTCTTCTTCTTATTCACAACCTAGACCTAGCTAAGACCTAAAATCCAAAATTCCTAAGAAAAAACGGCAGCCCCTTACTTGATTCTGATTAAAAAGCAACTCTGCTTTTCCTCTTCAAATTGATGGAACACCAATAGTAGCCCTCCCCTGAAACAAAGAAACCCATCATTGTGAAATATGGTCTTAAGCACATTACCTACCTTATTGAGCAGAACAAAGTACAATTGGTAGTCAGTGGCGGATGTACATTGATACTTATAGGTGCTTGAGCACCCATTACTTTTAATCGGATTTAGTAAATTTGCATAGACAATTATAAATATAGTTAGATAAATATTGAGTGAGCACCCATAACTAAATTTTTTTTCCTCTTTTTCGGACTTTTTATTGGCGAGCACCCATCACTTTAAAATTCTGGATCCGCCGCTGTTGATAGTCATTGCTCATGACGTGGACCCAATTGAGTTAGTTGTCTGGCTTCCTGCACTATGCAGAAAGATGGAAATTCCTTACTGCATTGTGAAGGGGAAAACACATTTAGGATCAATCTCTCTTTCCCATTCTCACCAAAAGAAATGAGCCACAGCCCGTCTTCGCACCAAAATTTCAGCCAGACAACCTTCCAAATACCACCGTTTTAGTACGAAACCCAGCTCAAAAATATCGAAAGCAACCTCAAAATCAGCTGGAGTTCAGCTTCATCGTTTTGGTTTAGTTCGAGTTTTCCGGCGAAATTCGAGGCTGCCGGAGAAGTGGTTCTGAGGATGTTCGAGGCGCCGAGGTCATTGGAAAATGTTCCGGTCAAGTGTTGTCTAATTTCCGAGTTGGTTTTAACTTAGGCTCAAATTCAATACAAAGGTCTGATATTTTAACTCATTCTTCTATTTCTTTTTCATCAGCTACAACGATAGCTGCTACTTTGGTTCTTTTTCTTTTTGTTTACATGTTTTGATTTCAATTTTGCATTTCTGTGTAGTTAGTTAGTTTCAATGCTTCATCATCTTAGTTATATTTGTTTTCCATAAAATGGGTCCATTGAATCACGATAACTTTGACTTATTCACTAATTTTGTGTATGAGAGTGCGATGTCATTACTTTTGTTTAAGAAAATGTACAAAATATGGGATATTATTGGGTTGGATAATTTGTTTGGGCACAATTTGTTTCTAAGGAAATTGGGTTCTGGGCTGTTTTTAAAGAAAAAGATTTTTGGGATTTGTCTATCAGCTATATTTTTCTATAAATAATAAGTTCGATTCTTCCACAGTTCCATAATTCATGACCTTACAACAATAATCTCAAAGATCAGAAAAATAATTTAAATGCGCTAGTTGCTTTAGATGCGATTAATAAATCATCGTGGCTATGGGTACAGTTCCCGTGACATGGTCACGATAGGTAAATCTCATTCGGGTGTGCATTTCATGTGACCGGACCATAACTTCGAACATTAATTAAAATAAATATGTTGTAAATCGCAGGTGCATTTCATGTGATGCGATTCGCAATATGTACAAAAACAACGAGTGCACGACATCGTGACTCGTTCAAATAAATTTCATAAATCCTAAAAAAGCGGTTAAATAATATAAAAGCGGTTAAAAGGTTAAAAATGCACATTAGGTTTTAAATATGTAATAAATCAGGTAATTAGGCCAATTATTAATAGTTAAGCGACCGTGCTCGAACCACAGAACTCGGGAATACCTAACACCTTCTCTCGGGTTAACAGAATTCTTTACTTAGAATTTTTGGTTTCGCAGACTTTTAAAGAAAATCAAAATTCTCCTCGATCTGGGATTTAAAATAAACCAGTGACTTGGGACACCATAATAAATATCCGAAGTGGCGACTCTAAAAAATAAATAAATAATCTCATTTATAATAATATCACTTAAATTGGAAAAACTACCTTATATCCGCCTTGGGGTGTAAAAAGGAGGTGTGGCATTTGGTACCACAGATTAACTAAGACATCAATAATGTTTTAATCTATTAGCAGAGTCAAACTCTGGTTCCCCCTTCCTTTGCCCAGATAAAAGATTGAGCTAGATCGAAGACATGCAATTAAAAGGAAAACATCTTCTCCGCTTCTCTCCCCTCTTCACTATTACAACACCTTAGTAGAAATATGCTTGTTTGTCACTGAAGCCTGTCACGAGCCCATAGATTTATGGATATACTTCACTTGGCATCTCTGCAACACTCTACTTCACAGAAGATCTATTCAATAAAATGCTTCGGAAATTTTATGTCATGTTTAATTTCTCAGATAATTATAGTACTGAACTTATATGTATTAAGCGTGTGCTTCATTTCTCGCTTTTCTCTTTTAGTCACACGGACCTTGCCGCTTTTTTGCGCTTTCCGCTTTTAAAATCACTGATCTTTCTTTATTCATCCTAGCTCAAGCCAGAGTTATGAAAGCAAATCTCAAAACTAGTCCTACATCTCCACCAAGTATCCATTATTCACCTATCAGATTCAAAGATTGAGAAAAAGCTCAAGCAGATAAGAATACCGAAAATTCAAGACAGCAAGACCAATCTGCAATAGTAGACTAGATATAAGTTACAAAGGGATAGATTGGACATATCCTAAACTAGGGGTGACAAAATGGTTCAAAGAAAACAGTTAACCACCCATATTATCCATTAAAAATGGGTTGGATAATGAACTTCTTAAAAACGGATCAAATATGGATAAGAACGATATTATCCATTTAGAAAATGAATAACCAATGAGTCTAACTTTTACATTTGTAAAACTTCAAATTAGGGGTTCCTCAAATTAGGGAGACTAAGAATTCTCCCAAAAGTGATCATATACAAGAAGTCATGGATAATATGGGTAACCCATATTATCCGCCGGTTAACCCTTTTTTTATCCGTATTAAATATGAGTCAGGTCGGATAATTGATCCGTTTTTCATTACCTGTTTTCGACCCGAACAATATCCGCCCCGCCCGTTTGCCACTCCTATCCCAAACCAAATAAGAGAAAATCAAATTAAATAAGAGGTTAATAACAAAATCACTTCATTCTATCGCGGGTGGGGTGGGGGGATGGGGGACTTGTTTCTTTGTTTCCAAGAAGTGTAGTCTTATTTAAGAAAGGAAGAAGAAGGAAACTGCACTCTCATGTCTTAATAGACATAGTCCAGGTTACGAAAAAGATGCTTTGAAGAGTTTCTACCGGCACTTATATAACTGATGATGGTCATCATCATACAACCAAGTGCAATTCACTCAGCCATTTATATGCAAAACTCAAAAAAGAAAAAGAAAAATACAACTTATTCATTTGTTTACTTCGGGAAATTTGTTGCCTATCCAAGTTCTTCAAATACTTTTGTGGAGTTCCTAAACAAACTTAACTGCACTTTCTCTAGACAACAGCACTTAAGGGTCTTTCTTTGGATTTCACTCACCGAAGAAAGAAAATCAGGCCAATCATTCCTCAACAAAATTAACTACTTCCCTGTCTACATATATATATATTCAAACTTTTATTACTAAAACAGAACAGCAACTTGCACCATAAAATCCATCATGTCATTGCAAAGACACTAGAAAAATCTTTTGTATTAGGAGAGTGTCCTAAATGGAGCATAATCCACCACGCCTCCCCCATCTTCATTTTGCCTTTTCAGAAGGTCACTATTTTGTTGGAATTTTTTTTTGATGAAAATCTTATTCCCCTACAAACATTGGTCTATCAAATCATAGAGTATAGACTGTTACCAAGCTCTCAAGTGATTACTTAGATACATGTACTTGTGAGCGTAACTGTGTTAAAACAAAAATTAGAAAACTGTTAGAAGAATAAAGAAATGTATAAAATAGTAAAGAATCAGAAATATTCCGAGTCCACAATTTTTCTTGTGCGTCCTTAAGGAATTTTAACCCCCTCACACGTTGCCAAGGTAATGGATTAAATCCAAAACGGAATAAACCTTCCTGCAACAGTGACAATACAAACTGCATGATACCAACGAACTCAAAGAACGGAGCAAAATCAACTTACGAATTTGAGAGAGAGAGACTGCGAATTAGGATGCAGTATATTCAGAAAGAAAGAAGTTCTGGAGTGTTTTTCGTGTTTTTAAGATGCAGCCTTGCCTTAGAATTTATAGGCAAATATCAGAAGAGGTGTCTGGAAAGGTGCATTTTTAGAAAATACGCGGCCTACCGCGGTTCTACCGCGATCGCGGCCAGAGAGCCTCTCTGAATCTGACTGCCGCGATTCTACCGCGGTCGCGGCAGAACCGCGGCCAGCGAGGCCCTCTGAACTTTCAGCAGCGTTCTGGCGTATTTTCAGCAGTGATTTGGCATTTAATTAATTATTAAATAATTAAATAAATTTTGTCCAATAATAATCTTATCGATCATTTGACAAATCCAAATCCAAATCCAAAGCCGAAGCCGAGCCGAGCGAGCAACGACGACGGCGCGAGGGTTCATTCTCTTCAACTCCTTTTAAGAGCTTTAAGAAGTGAATCTATATATAAGCACACAAATGTGATTGTCCCTCACCAATGAGGGACAAAGTGCAAGACAAAAGTTCACTTCTTCAAATTTTCATTTTCCCTCCATTTTATTTCCCTCCATTTCTAATTCACACTTCTTCTACTTTAAAGCCCAATGACTTAAAGTCCAACAATCTCCCACATGAATGAGAATGGCTGTATCAAGAAAGATCATAGATGAAAGCTATGTGATTTTGCAAGTAAGGATTAATTGCACCTGGATAAGTAAGTTTCCCTTTGAACTTTCCGTAGTGAACATATGTCGGATATACTCGGTCAATCGGTATATTTGATATCTTTGAACCGTCGAACTTTAGTGTATACCTAGACAGCCATATGCCACACAACCAACCCTTAACCGTCTTTTGGTTCTCATTGTTGTGTTCGTTTTAGCCATGAACACCGCATGGTCTCATAAGTGCTTGAGAATTGGCCTTACAGAATTCTCCTTGAAGCGGCTTACACTTCATACTTACGTAGGTGATTCCTAAACGTATAATCCTTTAGATTGACACTATTTGATAGATACCTCATCAAACTTTGGTAATCATTAAAGAACGTGTAAAGTTCTATCCTTGTTACTGAACATTGTCTTCATCACGAGAATGGACCAAAGATTTTGTTTTGACAATGTTGAACTGGTCAATCACAACTTTGTTTGAGCTCCTTGAACCTAGATCTCGGAACATCCAAAATTCTAGGTAGAGTTACCGCCATGTTGACTTGTCCTCGGCCATAGTCCCATTCCCTTAGATGATTTCTCAACTCCCTCTCTAGTTAAGCCTTTTGTAAGTGGATCCGCAACATTATCCTTTGATCTTACATAATCAATAGTGATAATTCCACTAGAAAGTAGTTGTCTAACGGTATTATGTCTTCGTCGTATATGACGAGACTTTCCGTTATACATAACGCTCCCTGCCCGTCCTATTGCAGCCTCACTATCGCAATGTATGCAAATAGGAGCCAAAGGTTTTGGCCAGAACGGAATGTCTTCTAAAAAATTCCGAAGCCATTCAGCTTCTTCACCGGCTTTATCCAATGCTATAAACTCTGATTCCATTGTAGAGCGAGCGATACATGTCTGTTTGGAAGACTTCCAAGATACTGCTCCTCCACCAACAGTAAACACATATCCACTTGTGGACTTTGTTTCTGATGAGCCGGTTATCCAATTAGCATCACTATATCCTTCAATAACCGCAGGATATTTATTGTAGTGCAAAGCGTAGTCTTGGGTATACTCCAAATATCCCAGAACTCGTTTCATAGCCACCCAGTGATGCTTGTTGGGATTACTTGTGAATCGACTAAGTTTACTTATTGCACAAGCTATATCGGGTCGTGTACAGTTCATGATGTACATTAGACTTCCCAACACACGAGCATACTCCAATTGAGACGTACTTTCGCCTTTATTCTTCATAAGATGATGGTTTAAGTCAATTGGAGTCCTTGCACTTCTAAATTCCAAGTGTTTGAATTTTTCAAGTACCATTTTCACGTAATGTGATTGAGACAAAGCTAGACCTTGAGGAGTCCTCTGGATTTTAATTCCTAGAATTACATCGGCAACTCCTAAGTCTTTCATATCAAACTTACTAGCAAGCATACGCTTAGTAGCTTGAATGTCGGCAATGTCTTTGCTCATTATTAGCATATCATCAACATATAAGCAAACAATGACTACATGATTTTGAACGTTCTTAATGTAAACACACTTATCACATTCATTAATCTTAAAACCATTTGACAACATTGTTTGGTCAAATTTCGCATGCCATTGTTTGGGTGCTTATTTTAGTCCATAAAGAGACTTAACAAGTCTACACACCTTCTTTTCTTTTCCCGGAACCACAAACCCTTCAGGTTGGTTCATGTAAATTTCTTCCTCAAGATCACCATTTAAGAAGGCTGTTTTTACATCCATTTGATGGATTTGAAGACCATACAAGGCGGCTAACGCTATTAGCATCCGAATAGATGTAATTCTTGTTACCGGCGAGTATGTGTCAAAATAGTCAAGACCTTCTCGTTGTCTAAATCCTTTGACAACAAGTCTTGTCTTGTATTTGTCAATAGTACCATCGTCTTTCATTTTCTTCTTGAAAATCCATTTAGAACCCAACGTTTTGTTACCCGGAGGAAGATCAACCAATTCCTAAGTATGGTTACTCAATATGGATTCTATTTCACTATTGACAGCTTCTTTCCAATATTGTGCTTCTGAGGAATACATTGCTTCCTTGAAGGTACGAGGCTCATTTTCTAACAGAAAAGTCAAAATCTGGACCGAATGAAGTAGATATCCTTTGACATTTACTTCTTCTTGGTTTTTCTTCATTAGGCATACCATCTGTTATTTCCTCCCGAGGTCGTTTTGACTTTTGGCAGGTCACTTCACTTTCCTTTTTATACGGATAAATAGTTTCAAAGAATTCAGCATTATCTGATTCTATTATCGTATTAATGTGAATCTCAGGATTTTCTGATTTATGAACCAGAAAACGATATGCCTTGCTATTGGTTACATATCCAATAAACACACAATCAACCGTTTTTGGACCTATCTTAACCCTTTTAGGTTTAGGAACTTGTACCTTAGCTAAACACCCCCACACTTTGAAGTATTTCAAGCTAGGCTTCCTTCCTTTCCACTTTTCATAAGGAATGGACTGTGTTTTACTATGAGGTACACGGTTGATTATCCGGTTAGCTGTAAGTATAGCTTCCCCCACAAGTTCTGTGGTAAGCCAGAACTTATTAGCAATGCATTCATCATCTCCTTCAATGTTCGATTCTTCCTCTCCGCAATTCCATTAGATTGTGGAGAGTAAGGGGCAGTTGTTTGGTGAATAATGCCATTTTCCAAACAAATTTCTTCAAAAGGAGATTCATATTCGCCACCCCTATCACTTCTTATCATTTTGATCTTTTTGTTTAGTTGCGTTTCAACTTCATTCTTGTATTGCTTGAAAGCATCAATTGCCTCATCTTTACTATTAAGTAAATAAACATAGCAGTATCTCGTGCTATCGTCAATAAAAGTAATAAAATACTTTTTCCCACCGCGAGATGGTGTTGACTTCATGTCGCAAATATCTGTGTGAATTAAGTCTAAAGGACTTGAATTCCTTTCAACGGACTTATAAGGATGCTTAGCATACTTTGATTCCACACATATTTGACATTTGGAATTAATGCAATCAAATTTTGGCAATACTTCTAGATTTATCATCTTCCGCAATGTTTTGAAGTTTACGTGACCTAAACGCGAATGCCATAAAGTGTTTGACTCAAGTAAGTAAGAAGAAACATTCACTTTATTGATAGGAACTGCTATTACATTTAGCTTAAAAAGGCCCTCATTTAGGTAACCTTTTCCTACATATACATCGTTCTTACTAAGTACAACACTATTAGAAACAAAAATACATTTGAATCCATTCTTGACAAGAAGTGAGGTAGACACAAGATTCTTGCGAATTTCTAGAACATGGAGGACTTGATTTAGAGTCACTATTTTTTCCGACGTCATCTTCAACGCAATCTTGCCAACTCCTTCAATTTTGGCCGTAGATGAATTTCCCATGAAGATTGTCTCGTTGGGTCCTGCGGGGGTATAAGAAGAAAATAACTCCTTGTTAGCACAAACATAGCGGGTGACTCCAGAATCTATCCACCATTCTTTTGGATTTCCTACCAAATTGCATTAAGACAACATGATACATAAGTCCTCCATTTCATCTTCAACCATGTTAGCTTGCTTCTTTTTCTTCTTATCATTCTTGGGTGCACGACAATCCACGACCTTATGCCCAGATCTTCCACAGTTGTGGCAATTACCCTTGAACTTTTTCTTGCTAGGGTAATTCTTTGGTCCGGAAGCCTTCTTCCTCTTTTTATTTTGTGGCGTCTCCTCAACAACGTTTGCCCCCATTATTGTCGAGTTTCCACGTGACTTCTTTTCAGCATTTTTGTTGTCTTCTTCTATCCTCAAACGAACAATCAAGTCTTCTAGTGTCATCTCCTTCCACTTGTGTTTAAGATAGTTCTTAAAATCCTTCCACAACGGAGGTAACTTTTCAATGAAAGCAGCGACTTGAAAGACCTCATTTATGACCATACCTTCAATAACAATTTCATAATTAGTAATAAGATATATCTTATTAATAAAATTATTGACTCGGGTCATACCTTCAGCAAGGAGGTCATGCACAATGACTTGTAATTCTTGGACTTGGGTTATGACTGACCTAGTGTCAATCATCTTGAAATCCAAAAACCTTGCAGCCACGAACTTCTTAAGTCCGGCATCCTCAGTCTTGTACTTCTTCTCAAGTGCATTCCATAACGCTTTTGAAGTTTCCATGACACTATAGACATTGTACAAGCCATCTTCCAAACAACTCAATATGTAGTTTTTGCACAAGAAATCAGAATGTTTCCATGCTTCAGTTACAACAAGTCGTTCATCATCCGGAGTATTTTCAGCCATGACCGGAGGATCCTCCTTGATGAAACGTTGCAAACTCAACGTAGTAAGATAGAAGAGCATCTTCATTTGCCAACGTTTGAAGTCAATACCGGAAAACTTTTCGGGTTTTTCTGCCGGTGCCATAGCATGAGCAGGAGTAGAACGGCTTGTAACAGCAGCAACCGTTCCCGCAACACTTCCATTAGTTTGGTTTTCATTCGTCATATTTCTGTAAAGTTGAAAACAATACAGAACTTGTTAATCAGTGAAGTTTTTGATATCTTCAAACTGAATACCAAACCAACCATACAACACGTAACAATGGTGAAGTTTTTATATACTTCAAACCCGTACATTTATTATTCCGGCAAAGTTTTTATGTACTTTAAACCGGACATAAACAATTATAGGAGTAGAAAACAACAAGGCTTTAGTCTCCAACAAAGTATAAAGAAAACAGTTTAATAATCAACACAGAAACGTTAGTAATAAAATTCCTTAAGCTTGTGAGCGTAACTGTGTTAAAACAAAAATCAGAAAACTGTTAGAAGAATAAAGAAATGTATAAAATAGTAAAGAATCAGAAATATTCCGAGTCCACAATTTTTCTTGTGCGTCCTTAAGGAATTTTAACCCCCTCACACGTTGCCAAGGTAATGGATTAAATCCTCCCAGGATAAAACGGAATAAACCTTCCTGCAACAGTGGCAATACAAACTGCAGGATACCAACGAACTCAAAGAACGGAGCAAAATCACACTTACGAATTTGAGAGAGAGAGACTGCGAATTAGGATGCAGTATATTCAGAAAGAAAGAAGTTCTGGAGTATTTTTCGTGTTTTTAAGATGCAGCCTTGCCTCAGAATTTATAGGCAAATATCAGAAGAGGTATCTGGAAAGGTGCCTTTTCAGAAAATACGCGGCCTACTGCGGTTCTACCGCGATCGCGGCCAGAGAGCCTCTCTGAATCTGATTGCCGCGATTCTACCGCGGTCGCGGCAGAACCGCGGCCAGCGAGGCCCTCTGAACTTTCAGCAGTGTTCTGGCGTATTTTCAGCAGTGATTTGGCATTTAATTAATTATTAAATAATTAAATAAATTTTGTCCAAAAATAATCTTATCGATCGATCATTTGACAAATCCAAATCCAAAGCCGAAGCCGAGCCGAGCGAGCGACGACAACGGTGCGAGGGTTCATTCTCTTCAACTCCTTTTAAGAGCTTTAAGAAGTGAATCTATATATAAGCACACAAATGTGATTGTCCCTCACCAATGAGGGACAAAGTGCAAGACAAAAGTTCATTTCTTCAAATTTTCATTTTCCCCCCATTTCCAATTCACACTTCTTCTACTTTAAAGCCCAATGACTTAAAGTCCAACAGTACTAACTATCAGTTCAAAGTTATCCTAGAAAAGCAAGAAGCAAGAGGCCTAAGGAAACAAATGTTAACAACATCAACTATAAAGGTTAAATACCTTCATGAGTTCTTTTCCTTTTCATTTGTGTAGAATTATCCAAATTCTCCAATTCGTCATCATTTTCTTTCAAAATGTCAAAAGTATCACGAGGTATGACTTTTCTTGCAACATGTCAGCCTTTATTTGAAGGATCATCCACATAAAATACTTGTAATGCTTGGTTTGCTAATACAAACGGCTCATTAGTTTTTAATAATCGGTGAGGTTTAACACTCACAAAGCTATATTCATCCATTTTAACTCCCTTTTCTTGGTCATATACATCAAACCACATACATCTAAACAAGATCACTCTTTTTCCTCCAATAAATTGCAATTCAAGAATCTCAGTGAGTTCTCCATAATAATCAATATTTTTATTCTCTTCATATGTCTCACCAACTACAACCACCCCGTAGTTTTGAGTTCTCAAACCACTGTCATAGTCTTCCACATGAAACCTATATCCATTAGTAATGTAACTTTTGAGACGTCTCACATATGGCAGGGGACCACGTGACAAAGTAAGCAAATCGTCCATTTTCTTACTGTTATCACATTTGTACAATTCTACAACCTATCAAAATCAATTATACAATTTAATTAGCAAATACTATACAAAAAATTATGTTTAAAAAAGATAACAATAGTATATAACTAGTACTAACCTTTTTTAACCAACTAATGAACTACCTATCTGGATGTTTTTGAGAGGTATCACTTGGAATTTGTGAAAACTCTCTACAAAAAATTAAAGAATAACATGTCATTTTAATTGAAATCATGGATAAAGTATAAGTGAATTATTATGTTGAGTCTATACTTACTCGAGAAATGGTTGAATTTCAACACAGTTCTTCAAAATATAAATATGTGCTTGCTCTAATTCATCTGGATTAAGTTTGTCTAATTCTCCAGATCTTAATTCTTTTCCAGGTTGACAAAAAATTATTAAACATCCATCAGATTCAATAACACCACCATCATAATTCCACTCAAGGAGATTAAACTTTGTTTCCATTGTATGCAAATACCTTGAGTATAAAGTCATACATTCAGTTTTCAAATATCCCTCCGCGATAGAACCTTTGGGGCAAGCCCTATTACCAACTAAAGATTTCAAAAAGTATAGCCATCGCTCCACCGGATACATCCATCGATATTGAATAGGTCCAACAATCACAACTTCATTAGCTAAATGAATCGGCAAGTGCACCATCACATCAAAAAATGAAGGAGGGAATACCTTTTCTAACTTGCACAGAGTTATAGGAATTTGAGCTGCATATGTTCTAACTCATCCATTCTTAAACATTTTGCTCCAAGCAAGTTGAAAAATAAAGACAACTCAATAAGAGGTTCACATACAGATTTGCAAAACATACCACGTATGGCAAGTAGAAGTAAATGTTGTAGAAGAACATGACAATCATGACTTTTTAGGCCTGAAATTTTGCGATCTTTAGTGTTGACACACTGAGATATATTTGATGAATATCCATCTGGGACCTTTAAGTTCTTTAGGAATCTGAAAAATCTGTTCTTCTCTTCAGAAGATAACGTGTAACATGTTGTTGGTAGCTCATATTTATTCCCATTTTTAATTGGATGCAATTCTTTCCTTATGTTCATTGCTTGCAAATCCAATCGAGTTTTTATGGTATCTTTGGTTTTTCCTTTAATATTTAAGATTGTCCCCAAAATATTGTCACATACATTTTTCTCAATATGCATCACATCCGAATTATGTCGCAACAATAGAGTTTTCCAATAGGGAAGATCAAAGAAAATACTCTTCTTATTCCAATAATCACCCCTACTCTTATGTGATATTTTAGTCTTCTTCTTTGGATCCTTTGTTAGTGGTAAACCATCTAAATCAGCCGCTTGATCAAGTATATCCTCACCCATTAAAATTTTGGGTGGTAGTCTTCGCTCCTTAGTGCCATCAAATGACTCTTTATCATTCCATCATTTGTGATTAAGAGGAATAAAGCGTATATGACCCATATAACACTGTTTTTACCATTTTCTAACCTAATTGAGGATGTTTCTTTATTGCAACATGGGCAAGCTAATTTTCCTTTTATACTCCATCCAGATAAATTTGCATAAGCCGGAAAGTCATTAATGGTCCATAATAAAGCTGCATGCAACATAAAGTTTTGTCTAGTTGACACATCAAAAGTTTCCAATCCAGTTTCCTATAATTCCTTTAATTCATCCATCAAAGGCAGAGATAAACATAAATTGCATCTCTCGGACTTTCAGGACCAGGAATAAGCATCGACAAAATAAAATTCTCTTGCTTCATACATAGCCAAGGTGGTAAATTATAAGGAATAAGTACAACTGGCCAAATGCTATACGGAGTTCTAGAACTTCCAAATGGTTGAAAACCATCACTAGCAAGTCCAAGTCGAACATTACGAGGTTCAACGGCGAAAGATTGGTGAAGTTCATCAAACTTTTTCCATGCCATTGAGTCAGCTGGGTGCCTCATTATTCCATCGTCGACGCTTTTTTCATGATGCCATGTCATTAAAGATGATATCTTTGAGGACATAAACAATCTTTGGAGTCTTGGCTTTAAGGGAAAATAACGTAAAATCTTGTGCGCTATCTTTTTCCCACTCTTAAATTTAGTTTCTCCACTATGTTTATCCTCTTTCCATCTAGATATTCCACAAACTTTGCAAGTTTCAAGAAACTTGTCATCCTTCCAATATAGTATGCAATTATTCTTACACGCATCAATCTTCCTGTAAGAAAGTCCAAGATCCCGAATTATCTTCTTTGCCTCATACTATGAATTTGGCAAGTTTGATTCATCAGGCAATATATCTTCCTTCAACATCTTCAACAACATTGTAAATGACTCATAACTCCAATGCCCAATACTTTTGATATGAAGCAATTTAACCATAGTAGAAAGTTTAGAAACTTTTGAATTTTGGTACAATGGTTGCTCATAATCCTTTAAAAGCATATAGAATTTTTTTGCTTCAAGATTTGATTCCTCCTCAAGAAAATCATCACCATCAATGTTCGTATTATCGGCATCAAAATCAGGGTATAAATCTCTTAGAATCCCATGTATTTCATCTTCATCATCAGCTCCTTCAACGTCATCATCTTCTACATCTTCAGGAGTTGATTGTGGCTCCCCTAACTTTTCCCCGTGGTGATACCAAAAAGTATAATTTTAGATTATTCCATGTACTATTAAATGTGACTTAACCATCTCACGTGTTCCCGAAGATGTGTTACAACATTTGATACATGGACAACGCATTACACGCGCTTCACTTAATTTGTAAAAGCAAAATCCAAAAAGTTGTCCACCCCAAGCTTGTAAGCATTACCAAGTCGGTCATGGACAAGTTCCATCCATTTCTTATCAGGTGCCATAATCTGATACATGTGTAATATATATGTATATATGATTCAAATATATGTATTAGCTAGAAGTAAACATATATTCAACAAGCCAACAAATAATCAAACACTTCAACTTGTATTTTGTAGAAATTATACTAAAGCAAAATCGATAGTAATCACCGTATCGGCTTTTAAATCCCTAATCCAGATTGAAAAATCTAAAGTTAAATCAAACCGAGGTTACATATGTGAGCTTTCTAAAGTATCACAGCCACGATCAATGCTTTAGAAACAAAACAATGATCATCTAACAACTTTTACAATAATGAATACAAACAACAACAACAATAACAACCCAGTATAATCCCACTTAGTGGGGTGTGAGGAGGGTAGTGTGTACGCAGACCTTACCCCTACTCTGGGGTAGAGAGGCTGTTTCCAATAGACTCTCGGCATCCTTCCCTCCAAGAACTTCCCACCTTGCTCTTGGGGAGACTCGAACTCACAACCTTTTGGTTGGAAATAGAGGTTGCTTACCATCAGAGCAACCCCTCTTGTCAATAATGAATACAAACATCACTAAGAAATATTATAGAAACAGAACAATGATCATATAACAACTTCTATTTCCTGGAATTAAAATTAAAGGGCTAACAAGAAATATAGCTCAACTTTATTTGGCAGAACATCATCTTCTAGGTAAGATAAGAAAACAATACTTCAATTCATTAAATTAAACAGCAAAGAACTTTTCAGAGAACTAGTCGAATACGTTTTCTCTTCTGTACTAATTATTTACAATAACAAAAGGCAAAAAAATTTTGTTTAAAAATACAACATCAGGCCTTGCTATTTTTATCCCACTAGCATATTATTTTTATTGGTAAATCGAGTTTCTCTGTTGAATCTTACTGAAATAATACATTAATATTTTGTGATAATGTTTCTGGAGATTGCTTTGCTAACAAATGGTTACAAGAAGAGGTTTTTAGGAACTAATCAGTGAAGATCTAAGGAACACCACATCTAAACACATATTGTTATAAATTATGAGGCAAATTTAATCCCTACAAACTTGTTTGATTCTTAAATCCAAATATTCCAGCAAGCAAATAAATAACAGAGGTACTGCAAGAAGCCTCTCCATAAAGGGTGTCGATGTAACTATAAATCTGGAAAATATACATGTAATTCTAAGAAGAAATCCAACATTTGAAAAGTAAAGAGATAAAAAAATGACCCAATTTCACAATAATTATAGCTAATGTGGCAATATCTAAGACATAGATTCCAGGATCCAAAATTAATTCTCTTAACCCATTTTCCTACGGGAGAAATCAGTTGAAGAAAATCTTTTA